>NC_090935.1:639004551-640315385 GCF_040938575.1 Ambystoma mexicanum | reverse complement strand
CCGTCTAGGGTTGGACTGCTTGGCCAGCCTCGGCTGTTGTTTCAAGCAATTCGCTTCCACCCGCCTTGGGACTGTGTCGAGGGTATGCCCCCGTCTTCGGGGAGGGCCCCCGCGTGGGTGGCTCTCCCCTCCGAGCAGAGCGAAGGCCGATCAGCCCAGCAGCTTCCCCAGTGGTCCGATCAGAGTGGACGGGGTCAGGTGGCGCTAGCTAGCCCCAGCGCAGGTGTGCCTACCGCAAGCCACGTCGCGGCCCCTGCTCCACCGAGCACGTTTCTCCAGCAGCTCGGAACACACGTTCCGCGGGGTGCCGACCCCCTGCGTCGCCGCTCCGGTGGCGGCGTTGCGGGTGAACCCCCTACCGCTCCAAGTTGTGCCTGGGCCCGGCCTCGTACTCCCACCCACCCAGCGTGGCGGTGCAGGCCGGGCCGCCGGCGCCTGCTTTACCGACCGGTCCGCCCCAGGGCCCGACGCTTGGGTCCTCTACCCCCCCAGCAGGGCGCGAAGGTTGGCTCCGAGGCGGGCGGCGGCTCCCCCGTTGCCACCCTCCAGCAGGTGCGGCTACCTGGTTGATCCTGCCAGTAGCATATGCTTGTCTCAAAGTTTAAGCCATGCACGTGTAAGTACACACGGCCGGTACAGCGAAACTGCGAATTGCTCATTAAATCAGTTATGGTTCCTTTGATCGCTCCATCTGTTACTTGGATAACTGTGGTAATTCTAGAGCTAATACATGCCGACAAGCGCTGACCTCCCGGGATGCGTGCATATATCAGACCAAGACCAATCCGGGCTCGCCCGGCCGCTTTGGTGACTCTAGATAACCTCGGGCCGATCGCACGTCCCCGTGACGGCGACAATGCATTCAGATGTCTGCCCTATCAACTTTCGATGGTACTTTCTGTGCCTACCATGGTGACCAAGGGTAACGGGGAATCAGGGTTCGATTCCGGAGAGGGAGCCTGAGAAACGGCTGCCACATCCAAGGAAGGCAGCAGGCGCGCAAATTACCCACTCCTGACTCTGGGAGGTAGTGATGAAAAATAACAATACAGGACTCTTTCGAGGCCCTGTAATTGGAATAAGTACACTTTAAATCCTTTAACGAGGATCCATTGGAGGGCAAGTCTGGTGCCAGCAGCCACGGTAATTCCAGCTCCAACAGCGTATATTAAAGTAGCTGCAGTTAAAAAGCTAATAGTTGGATCTTGGGATCGAGCTGGCGGTCCGCCGCGAGGCGAGCTACCGCCTGCCCCAGCCCCTGCCTCTCGGCCACCCCTTGATGCTCTTGACTGAGTGTCCTGGGGGTCCAAAGCGTTTACTTTGAAAAGATTAGAGTGTTCAAAGCAGGCCGGTCGCCTGAATACTTCAGCTAGGAATAATGGAATAGGACTCTGGTTCTATTTTGTTGGTTTTCGGAACTGGGGCCATGATTAAAATCACCAACAATAATAAAATAGCAATGAAGTTGAACATGAGACCATTCATCAATAAGCAGTTCCACGTCTTTTATAACCTGCATTGTTAAAAGGCTGCCTGGCAGATTGTAAATCTTTATTATCAAGATCTGTTGAAAAGTGGGGAGGGCATAGAAGTAGTTAATACTGTCGCCAGGACGTTTTTATCAGTCCTGAAGGCGAAGGAGCTCCTCAACTCCAAGAGTATTCTGAGCCCCTATAATAATTCCTCTATAATTACTAGCAAGACATTGAACAATAACATATCCATCCTGGTTATGTGGGCATGTCAGCCAGGTCTCCTGCAACAACAAAAGATCTGACTTTTGTAAGTAAACTTGACCCGAAGGACTAGAAAACGAATGCTAGCTTCTTGTATTCCATGTAATTAAAGAAAAAAGGTTGTACTGGTCATGGGCAATAGATCATGCTTTGTCATTCATTGATGTCAAAGTCTACTTATCATCATCTAAATTAGAAACACTCTCACAGGATTCATTAATGGCTGAGATAACCAGCTTCACTATAATTCCCACTTCATTAGAGGACAGTTTTTGCCCCCCTGCCCCCATCAGATGGGCATCCCTATTTGGTGGCCCTTGATGATGCCCGTGATTGCCATAATTTGGCATAAGGTCAAAGTCAATGCGTAAAATGTCTTGGGGGGGAAAGGACAAGAGCAAGTCTACAATAATAGGAGAAATCAAGTGAATCACAGATAAATTAGTATCATTTAAGATCTCAGGAATCTCCAGCAAAGTCAGGTCTATACTAGAGATGTTTTGTAATTGTGGGAGGCTGTGAATTAGTCGTAAAATGTTGCTCCGATTAAGAAAAGGGCTCTCCAAAGTGGCCGAAAGTTCAGTAATCTTAATTCTATTGACCAAGGAATGTATTGGTCGTGTCAAGTTCTCAAACTGCTAAAATTTCATGATCTGCTTTTGGGCTGAGACTCTTTGAAAGTACTCATTTGCATTCGGGGCAGTGGCTAAACAGAGGGAATCATGTTTCCAAGCACTTTATTATTAACGAAGGCCTTTCAGAACAATTATCAGGCCCACGTTGCTGTAACCACAGATCAAGAGGACCCACTTTTGATTTTAACATTATGTGAGTGGTTTGCTTGGAAGACGCTTCTTCACACAATGGCTCAAAGCAGTTAAACAAAGGCAAATTGCTTGGAACGCCAAGGTCAGACAAATGATCTTGCATAGAACCACCTGACTTAGAGATATTCTCAGCCTTAGATGGCTCTTTTTCTCTTCTTTTCTTATTTTTCACTCTCTGTTTTCTCCCGCACCGCACAGCACCCATCCGTTAAACTCCTATATGTGTGAGTACAATGGGCTCTGTCATCAACTTCGAAATTCAACTGAGGTTCTCCAATACCCATAGCAGCAGATGTACCATCGGCAACACAATCAATTAGTGCCTGTTGTGTTTCTTGTATCATAACAATACTTGTTTCTGCCAAGCGGTCAGCCGTAGTCAGCAGAAAATCAACATTAGAAAAATTGTGTCAACCAGTCTAGTAAGATCTTTGATAATCGTTTGCTCCTTAAAGATATTATTACAGAGGGTGAAGAGATCCTTCATTATAACCAATTGTTCTTGGGGCTCATCCTCCTCCACAAAATCAGAAGAGTCAGAAATAAATGAGTTTTCACTGGTGGGGGATAAAGTGTAGGCATTGTCAGCTATCTGTGCCAGATTCGGGTGGCCGATAAATTAGGTGACCTAACATCTCCAATAATATTAACAGAAGGGTCTACTCCTTGAAGAAGATGATTTAGTGACATATGAACTATAGAGGAGGTCCCAAATAAAGCCTGCACTCCCATCGCCCATTTTGAAGTACCAGGAACATTCACACCAAAATATGTGACGTATGATGAGCAAATAAACCAGCAGAGACCCGCAGTAGGGCTCTGCCCAGTACCCATCAGAAGAGCAACACTTTTGAAGTACCAATACCCAGACAACCATGGACAGTAAGGTATCCATTGAGAAAACCTTACCAATAAATGAGACGAAATGAAGATTGCCTAAGTACCGTCCCGGAAGAAACCAAAAAGATCTTAACAGAAGACGAATGGCGACGTCACGAGACCGCGGACGGACTCACAGATAGAACAAATGATGTACAAAGAATGACACAAGAAGACGAAACGCCATGAGAAAAGAGATTGTGAAGTTAAAGTGATAGAAAGCTATCAAAGCGTAAGAGAGTTAAGCTGTAAACAGGATGAAGATATTCAACCAGCTAACGCCTGTACATATGCTTGAAACCGCAAGAAAGCTAAGAAAACAGTGCGGCTTGCCATGCTAAGTAGAGGAATAGCGTGGCAAGCGCCATTGTACATAATCTACCTCAAAGCGAAGCACATTATTATAAGTGCGATTCCACCTTACACGAAAAGCAGAATTAACTCAGGTTACTGGAGGCCAAATAAGACAAGATTCATATTCTAGCAAAATGAGAAGAGACGGCTGAATCGAAACTCAGCAGATGCAACTCATGCCAAGAGAGCCAAGGTCATACCAATAGAAGGAACGAACAGTAGCTACATCTAATTGAAACTTAAGAACAGAATATCCTGTCTCTGAAAGATCAAGATAAGGAAGCGTAGGCAGGTGGCAAGCCGAATAAGAATTAAATGCACGAATTAAGAGAACCTAGGAAAATTCACGGTGTCCACATCACGTGACCATCCGAGCGAGGAGAAGCACGAGTTCACACCTACACTTGGCATCCGCCCAGGAGGAGATATCAGAACTTTCCCAGACAGAAGATGCAGTTTCGAGGCCAACCAAAGTAACATAATTGACACATTGTTGTTGAAGTGATGATTGATTGTAACCTTAATTGGAGGAAGGCCGGGTAGCTGAGGGGACACCCTGCACCTGGCTGACCATTCTGTGTGCTGCTAAGTAAAGTGAAAATGTATGCATAGGATTGGTGCCAACCCAATCACAATGGACCACACAATCTAGGGTCCTATAGTAGTAGAACCAATGGGACATTGTACTTTTAGTGACGTCTACAGTAGTCATTTTGAAGGAAGGGCGTGGACGCCCACCTGACAGTATTTACCCAATCCCCTCACTCTGTTATCATATACAGATATAGCACCTATATTAAAGTTACCTTTTCCGAACCAAAAGAAATGCTTATTAACTTTTGAGTGTTACAAGTCACTTATGACAAATTTTCAGTATAAATGATGTGTTTTTTATAAAGTTCATTGGAGTTGAAGCGAGACAGACTATCGCATCACTGCTGATTGCCATGACTCCCTGTTTTTTGACTTGTCG
This sequence comes from Ambystoma mexicanum, assembly GCF_040938575.1. NCBI lineage: Eukaryota > Metazoa > Chordata > Amphibia > Caudata > Ambystomatidae > Ambystoma > Ambystoma mexicanum. The sequence goes on along the minus strand of NC_090935.1, from coordinate 640,310,616 downwards.
TTAAACGGACTTCCTTTGCCAAACCATTGAGTTTTCCTTATTGATTGGTGTTAGAGTAATAAATCTGCACCCCATCCATCTCAAGGTGCAGTTATATCGTCTTAAAGTACTCTCGGAGCAAACCTCGGCTCAATGGGCCGGCCGGGGGTCTCCTGCATACAGACCCAAGGACTCTTTCTGGAGACTCAAGCACATATTTAATAACAAATTATTATCGATAGGGATAAACATGTATGAGCCAGCCGGTGCAGAGTTACAGTCAGCACCACTATCGATCAGCTGTGCTTCTTCAGTACAAATTAAACCATTCTGTTGCAAGGGTTTCAAAAAGTCAGTTATTTTACCTTGGTCTCTAGTTCCTTTTGTAGGAAGTGGCGTATTCGGTGTCGGGTCATCACAATCAATAGAAATATTATTCTTCTTCGCTTTACATTTACCACCATGTTTCAATCTACTGTTCGTGTATGGCTGCTTTCCTCGAATGTTACTGCAGAGTTGTTACCTTTTCCGGTTTGCATACATTTCTATATAACACTCCTTTAGAGACCCTCGACCATCCTTCAGAAACAACAAAGAGCTCTTTTAATTGTGAAAGAAAGGAAATGTCAAGTTTTACCTCAACAGCTGCTACATGTCTGCTCGCCCACAGACTGCCGACAGACTGCCCCATTTTCACCGCACATGCGCTGGCACTTCGCACCTCACAGCGATTTTAATGCTCCTCCTCCTCACATTGTTAAAGCCACAGTAGAATACAAAGACCAACGTTCAAACAGCCAACAGACTGCACCATTTTATCCACACTAGCTCCGGCACTTCGAGCCACGCAAAGGTTTTTTTGCCACTCTTCACATTGTTAAAGCTAAAGTCGAATACAAAGACCAACGTCTGGACTGCCGACAGACTGCCGCACTTCTTCTGCACTTCGCGCCTGCACTTCGCGCCATGCAAACGTTGTATTGCCACTCCTCCACATGTTGTTACAGCCATAGTGGAATACAGAGACAACATCCGGACTGCTGACGGATTGCCCCAATTCTGCTGCACTTGTGCCTGCACTTCACGCCACACAAAGGTTTTAATGCTGCTCCTCCTCACGTTGTTAAAGCCGCAGAAGAATACACAGACCAACGTCTGGACTGCCGACAGACTGCCCTACTTCTGAAGCACTTGCACCGGTACTTCACTGCACACAAATGTTTTAATGCCACTCCTCCTTACGTTGATAAAGCCACAATAGAATACACATTGGAGCTCTTACATGAAGCTTGACGGCCTGGTGTTGCGTGAGCGGTGGACTCAGCTACTGCAGAATTTGAATGGCGGTCCCCAATGACTGTAATGAGCGATAGGGAGTGCAGGGTCTGAGCATTACAATTCCAACTAGTCAGCCTACCAGGTACATGCACCCAGGTAGGACAGTAACCTACCCAGTTCAGGACACACTGTCGTGCATGTGCTGCACATAGTGGGAACCCCTTGGTGTTAAGGGCTCTTTAAAATACTGAAAGCGAGCACAATGGCCCAAATAACTACTGGAAAGAGATAAGGGTGCGGTAGCATGTGTAACTCTGATTATTTGAAAGGAACAGTGAAAAGCCTATTGACTTGTATGTGTGTGCTAGCATGCTTGCTGCTTTCCCCAATATAAATTCTGGGAAGGAGGGACAAACACAAGAGTGTAGCACCACGGTGTCTAGGGGCCCACTTGAAAGAAGCTTTGCTAAAAGGGCAGACAGACTAGAAAAAGGGAAGATCGACATGACAGTGACGCAAGGCGCTAGTGTACACGAAATGTGCAAAGATAGCCCCCCCAATGCTGATCTGAGACTTCTGATCCTGGAAGGGAACAAGCACATTTTGAGGTAAATCGATACTCTGTCTATAACTATGGCACACATGAGGCAGGTTGTGGACAAAATAAGAGGTAGAACACCTAAAGAAGCTACAAGAGCGAAATTGATGGATTTCGAAGATAGATCTAGATGAAACAATCTATGGCTACTGAAGCTGGCCGAAAGCACACAAAGGGGCAACATGGGTTCCTGGAGGCATTTATCCTGACACTATTTACAGAAGGTAACAAACTGGAAGGCATTGCAATTGACAGAGCACACAGGACCCTGATGCAATGACAAACCACCTGGATCATTACCAAGAGTTCTACTGATTAAATTATCAATTACCCAGACAAGGTGAAAATAATGACTGAGGCCCAGAAACAAGGTTCAATGATGTGCAATGGCTCGAAGATCCCATTTTATCCTGACTTTCGTAGTAGAAACCCCAAAGAAGAGGCGTACTTTTGATGAAGTAAAGAAAGCATTGAGATCAAAGGGAATTGCATATGCCTTGTTACCACCGCTAAAACTGTGCATTGATGACATTTCTTCAAAGATCCAACTACTGCATTACATTATATTGAGGTGCTTTCTCAAGAAAATGGTATGCTGTTATTTAATGTAATACATTAGGAGTGAGCACTTAGCTATTATCCTCTGCAGTTATGTATGGCATAATCAACGTATATCGGCACATTTATCCCCAGAAGATCATGGTAAATTAGGAACGAGATGGGGAGGGACACTAACGAGCTTTCCTTCTCTTCATCAGCCAGAGGGGTGTTGGTATGGATTAAGAGAGGGGTTTCATGGCATACCTCGAGTGCTATAAAGGACCCTACTGGCAAATATGTGGTATTGGTGGGACAACTAAAAGAAGTTTAAGGTTTTTTCTTAAAAAAGGGAAGAAAGTGCCACCACTTACATGGGTATCCTGTCTCACAGATAAATTTTTAGGCAAAAATAGATATAAATTTTATTAGTCGTACAAAATTCATTTTAAAAATAGTAAATTCATCATAAAAAATGATCATATCACATGGAACAAACAATCAATTCTAAAACCACACAAATAATTCAGCTTCAATCGGTTCTAGTCTCAAATTTGATCTTTTGGTCAACCCGTATGACCCAATCACACTGAGTCCCCTCGCCTCGAAATCAACTTTTGGCTAATTCAGTTCTTAGTTTCCCAAAAACCCAACTTGTACAAGTTTCTGTCCCATTATCACAACAATGTAGGACATTCTTCAGGGGCGTGTAGTGTCTTGTGTAGATCTTATTCAAGATGAAACCACATTTCCAAAATTCTATCTTCTTTTAGAAGTCGGTATACCCTGTTAATATAAAGGAGGCACTATATTACTCTCTCTTATCACAATGTTAGTCCATTGATTATGCTAACTTTTTAACCCTTATCCCCATAAGGGTGAAGAAAATGTTATTAATAACATACCTTCCTGACTCGAGGGTTCTCTATCCCGGAGCCTTCTTTCAACCTCGATTGGTTAAATTAAGGCAAATATCCAATTAATGAAGGACTTCATGCCTGTGTTCCTGTATCTTCTGTCCTAATACACAATATATACACGTATTAGATTCTTATTACCCATATCTATGAGCTCAAAAGCCCTTGTTTTCCTCATGGAGGCATCTTACCATATAATTCTAGACTTATGCCATCCAGATTTACTCCATCAGTACTGTATCCTTTCACTTGGTTCTGAAGACTTCATTTACCCTTCAGGCTATATATACCTGAAAGACATCAAAACGAAAATACAAAAACCTCAGTGGAATGTCCATGTGTAAAAATCTCCTACACATCTTGTTTAAGTAAGCAAAAAACATTACTTACTCATGACTCCCACTGGGGCTGGATGTCTTCAATATTGTCCTGCTAGCCCTATCCAGTGTGCTATCTACAGCACTCTAAATGCTCTTTCCCTTAATAGGAAGAAATGCAGGCTTGGTAGTATTCAATTATCCTGCTCTTAACTTCGACCCAGCTTGTTCGCAAAACGAGCAACGAACAGCTCAGGAGAAAATCAGGAGAAAATCTAGGTACCGTGTTTGTCCTCGCGGGCAACGCGATGGCGTCATCACGCCCCACGCGGATCACGCCCCTGAGCTGTTCGTTGCTCGTTTTGCGAACAAGCTGGGTCGAAGTTAAGAGCAGGATAATTGAATACTACCAAGCCTGCATTTCTTCCTATTAAGGGAAAGAGCATTTAGAGTGCTGTAGATAGCACACTGGATAGGGCTAGCAGGACAATATTGAAGACATCCAGCCCCAGTGGGAGTCATGAGTAAGTAATGTTTTTTGCTTACTTAAACAAGATGTGTAGGAGATTTTTACACATGGACATTCCACTGAGGTTTTTGTATTTTCGTTTTGATGTCTTTCAGGTATATATAGCCTGAAGGGTAAATGAAGTCTTCAGAACCAAGTGAAAGGATACAGTACTGATGGAGTAAATCTGGATGGCATAAGTCTAGAATTATATGGTAAGATGCCTCCATGAGGAAAACAAGGGCTTTTGAGCTCATAGATATGGGTAATAAGAATCTAATACGTGTATATATTGTGTATTAGGACAGAAGATACAGGAACACAGGCATGAAGTCCTTCATTAATTGGATATTTGCCTTAATTTAACCAATCGAGGTTGAAAGAAGACTCCGGGATAGAGAACCCTCGAGTCAGGAAGGTATGTTATTAATAACATTTTCTTCACCCTTATGGGGATAAGGGTTAAAAAGTTAGCATAATCAATGGACTAACATTGTGATAAGAGAGAGTAATATAGTGCCTCCTTTATATTAACAGGGTATACCGACTTCTAAAAGAAGATAGAATTTTGGAAATGTGGTTTCATCTTGAATAAGATCTACACAAGACACTACACACCCCTGAAGAATGTCCTACATTGTTGTGATAATGGGACAGAAACTTGTACAAGTTGGGTTTTTGGGAAACTAAGAACTGAATTAGCCAAAAGTTGATTTCGAGGCGAGGGGACTCAGTGTGATTGGGTCATACGGGTTGACCAAAAGATCAAATTTGAGACTAGAACCGATTGAAGCTGAATTATTTGTGTGGTTTTAGAATTGATTGTTTGTTCCATGTGATATGATCATTTTTTCTGATGAATTTACTATTTTTAAAATGAATTTTGTACGACTAATAAAATTTATATCTATTTTTGCCTAAAAATTTATCTGTGAGACAGGATACCCATGTAAGTGGTGGCACTTTCTTCCCTTTTTTAAGAAAAAACCTTAAACTTCTTTTTGTAGATATTAGACTTCACTCCACGGAGTAAGAGGTTTACCAATCCCCAACTGTGGTTTTCCACTGTCTTGAGAATAGAATTGGTGGGACAACTGCCAGGGCAGCTGACAGTGACATTGTGATCATATGGATCTAATATTGATGACTCTCACTTTTTCATGCAGATAGGGAGGATGGATATTGGGTGAATATCTAGAACACTGCCTCGTATGGGCTGGGGATTGCAAATGTATTTTACATAAAGATTGGGACACAACTCGATAGGGAGGTAGACCATTAGAAAAACCCTGTAACACATTGCTCAAATTAAGAGTTTTTTGTGCTGATCAAAACATGGAGATACATGCACACATGCAAGTGTGGATATTCTTTTTAATCTCCTGCACATCACATGTATAGTAGGATAGACATTTGCTTTATATAGAGTATGTGTGGGCCCTTAGTGTGCTCAGTGGACTATCTAGATCGGACATTGTCAGACCATTTGCCATTATAATTCATAATCACCTGGTTGACCGAAAAACCACTGATACCTAACTGGAAGTTGAGAGTGGAGGCTTCAGCGGACCAGACATGCAGGCAAGACCCCAGGCAGGTCATAGGAGACTTTTCTTTAACCAAATGAAGGGTCTATCCCTGAAATGGCAGTAATATGGAGACATTTAAGCTCATGGTTAGAGGGCACCACATCTTTGGAACTAGACAATCACTGACCAAACAAATAACACGAATAGAACACACAATAAAGAACTTCGAACATGCAATGTAAAAGGGAGGCATGTGGATTGTATGATCATTTGGATATGGTAAATTATTCCTGCTACATAGCCAACATACATGATGAGGCCAACAAGGCATGGAAAGCTTTGGCATGGCTACTTAAAAGGGAAAGGCACCAGAAACCTATAATAGATGTTAAGGACGATGGAGGTAATATATTCAGGGACCAATGGGAAATCAATATAGTAATTAAAAACGATTATACTACATTGTATACTCAACAATCTTGAATGGATTGAGAGCAGATGCAGGAATTGCTGGAGGAAGAAGACATAACAAGGCTTACCGCTGAAGAAAGGGACATGCTAGATGCTCCAGTTCAATGTTCAGAGATTATGTGGACTATTAGTGGAATTAATAGTGGTAAGACATCCAGGATGGACGCCCTGTGAAGTTCTATCACGAATATGTGGATATATTGGCTCCTAAATTGCTAGAGGTATATATTGTGGCAACACTAATGCATCCACTACCTGAGTCAATGAGAAATGCTTGTATTATACTGTTACTAAAGCCCTTCAAAGAACCAAATGGACTGAAGATCGTACCGCCCACTATCTCTGATTAATGTAGACAATACAATTTCAACTAAAGCAGTGGCCGAGAGATTGTCCCATTATTTGTCTACATTGGTTCATGAAGACCAAGCTGGCTTTATTCCACAGAGGAATACTTTCTCAAACATTATGTGCTTATTCCTTCTTATGGAAAAGATGGATACAGGACTGTGTTGTTGCACAATTGCGAGCCTAGATGGCCAGAAGGCCTTTGATAGTGTGGTCTGGTATTTTATGTATGAAATGGTCAAAAGATACAGGGTAGGCTGTGGCCTTCTTCGCTGGATCCAGTTGCTTTACACTGCTCCCCCGGTCAGAGTAAAGACCAACCTCCGTACAGGAGACAAATGGTGGGCACCAGGGGTGCCTACTATCGCCACTACTTTTTGCTGTAATGATGGAACCTTTAGCATGTCTAAACAGAAAGAATTTTGGAGATATGGCCTATCGTAAAGCTGATCAATTGCATATCATCTCACTATATGCGGATGATATATGGTCATATATACAGAATCCTCTAACTACATTTCTGCTACTAATACAGCAGATTGAAGAATTGTGTATGATATTAGACATTCAAAAGTCCACGCTATATCCAATATCTGCTGACGATAGTGGGCTATATGAGGTCTGCCAGTAACAACTACCAGAGCCCACTTTAGATACCTGGGAATAAGAATTGATGCAGAATGGTTGGTGGTATTTGAGTACAATGTAATACAGACCATTACAAAATAAAAACTAAATGGATTTTTAGCTAAAACTCCCATTATCACTTTTGGGGAAAGTGTCACTATCCAAAATGACCATTTTACCAAAGAGTTTATATGTACAACAGGGAATACCTATGCTCATGCCGCCTGAAATATTCCAGAGGCTGGACAAGTTGTTTCTACAACTTTATTGGGGCAATAAGAACCCCAACATAGTATTGAAAAGACTGAAATTGCCATGTGGGGAGGGAGGGATTGGTGCTCCTGACTTTGAAGCATATTATGTGGCTGTGACCCTCCAATATCTAGTTACATGGTTCAATACTGACAAACAGGACAAACGGGGTCATTACAAGCAGAAGGGAATCAGCGGTGCCAGTGATTCAGAGGTTCCCATCCAATGGGATATGGGGTAACGGTAATGCAAGACTGTCGGTAACCCACTGGTTGCACCGGCGGGTTAGCAGCAGTCTCGTAATGAGGTCCATAGTAACAGAGCTGTTGCAGGCATTGGATGATCGTGTAGACCTGTTGAATGTACCATTACTTGCTAGGAGACAGAATGTAGAGGCGCAGGTGGACACATTATCCCTAACTCTTGCCCCTTCTCTGCCGTCATACTGGAACAGCAGGAGGAGGGCCCTTTATGGGACTCCATGTGTTATGCCTAAACCGCATCAAGAGTATGAGAGACAATATGCACTCACACAACCATATTGAATGTATCCTTGCACTGATTAGTGGAAGCATGTCATGTGGAGGGATGTCAGCAGGCACCATTGGATATCAGGCAGTGCTGAGAGAAATCTGATGTGGGCAGAGTGATATCATAAAGAAGCTATACAAAGACATACTAAAACGATATGAAAATACTGAAGAGTAACAATGTAACTGAAGTGATAAGAGAAACATGTACAAAACTAAAAAGTAATATATACTAAGTATAATGAAGTAACCTGTTCAGCAATAAGTGTACATACGCAGCAACACAAGGTAGATGAGACATATAGAAGCTTGCAATAGAGAAAAACATAATGTGGCAAGGACAGCCATGATAGGAAAATGGACGCCGGCTTGTGCAAAGATTCATTTCAGCTAACTTAGAAACAGACCAGGGCTGCAAAGTCAGGAGACATTGGAGAATTAGCTTTGTGTGCAAAATGAAGAGGAGTTTCTGTTGGCCTGGGATCAAGGATGCTATTTCAAGGAATAGCTGCAATGCACAAAGAGAGACAGCCATGGACATGAGACATGTTTTTCTTAGATTAAAGAAGAATAAAGCATTTGCAAGAGCCAAAGTATTGGACAATTAACAATGAATAAGGTTCCTACAAGATGGAGTGAGCAAGTCTCTAGAGGCTAAGCGGAGCAATGATACCCAGCATAATTAAATCAAACAGCAGTAAATAGGAGGTCGAAATTGATAAATTTCCGGTCTCCTCACATGTGAGCCAGAAGTCGAAAACAAGTGCTATTCATTAAGCTGTGGATGAAGATAGTGATGTTCTTACACTTGCTTCAATGTCCCAGAACATAGAGTAGGCTGCAAGTCAACTACAAACGGGAACCTTTGGCTCATGGCCAGACTGATGAGACATGATGGATTAATTGGGAAAGTGGGGAGTAATCTGATGTGACTCAAGCACCTGGGTTTCGTTTTTCTTACATGCTCCTAGCCAAGTAGAAAGTCCAAGGTTGGGTGGCAATGCCAACCAATCAGTGGGTGTATGGGGCAACCTGCTATACAATGTTGCATAGATCAATCTGCTGCTATTTTGTCTGCTATAATCCGTATCATGCGTATTTAGAAGTAGTTTGAGGCGTGCTTCACAGATAAGAGACAGCCAAGGAAGTACTAACCTATATGTTATATTCCTCTAACCAATCCCTCCCGTCGATAGGTTTTACAGTTTGCCGCGTAGGATGACATCATAGATGACGCATATTGGGTTATAAAACTTCTCTGTAATCAACTTTGTGTGTGAGTGTGCATGCATCAGTCTGATGTCTGCCAGTTGTCCCTGCTTTATTAAATTGAGAATAAGGTTTTGCCATATTCTTTGACTCTGTCTGGTTATTTGGTCTGTGATCTTTTTAGTAATCCCATCTTGCACAACAGATGCTTAAGGTGCCAGAGCACAAGGTACTGATGCTACTCAAACATCTGAGGATGATACATATTGTGTGGATTTGTGAGAACAGAAGGATCCAAATGCATGTACCTGTGCCAACTTCCATTGTTGGGCAACAAGCTACGTCCTAGGCTACCTGTTTACACAAATAGGGAGAACGGGGGGAAGTAAATATTAGGGAGTGGGGGCAATTATATGAAAATAATAGACTTATACGCATGGCAGAACTGGCAACAAATTACACATGGGCAATACATGTTTTCTAGCTTATGCAGAATTAGCAGTTAAATGCATGAAAAGCTGGCCTACATTTCTAGAGGAGCCGGCAATTCATAACATTAACAAAATGATACTGACACTGGGCTCCAGAGGAAAGGCTATACATGAGCTACATAAGGTGTGTATTATTGGACACAATAAATTGGGGCACGGTTCAGGACAAATGAGAAATAGACTTGGGCTCATCGCTCGAAGACGCAGGATTGTGTCGAGCATGCATTAATACCCAGAAAGTGTTACACAACATGTGCTTTAAATTAATACATTTTGAGTGTCTACAAAGGGCTTATTTAACCCTGAACCTAATGGGTAAGATAGCTGGAAACCTCGAAGAGAAACAACTTAAATGTGGGTTTATAGAAGCAGGCTTTCTACACATGCTGTGGGACTGCCTGCTGATATGGCCGATCTGGGTTGCAGATGTTTAAGGAATTAGACAAGTTCGTTGAGTGGGGAATGACTCCGACTATTAAGCTGTGTTTATTGGGGTTGGTTCCAAAGAAGAAAAAGTGTACACCTATAACCAAGGGGTTAAAGTTTGGGCGATAGGTCATAAAGACTGAGCCCCCAGCGGGGTAGCACTTGGAGGTTTGTTCGACATGGATTCATGTAGGGGTTACATGGCTATGAGAAGGACATGAAGAGGACAGCGATGACAATCACAATAACTGAAACATATGAAGTAATGCTTGTCGAAATGTGCATTGTTCTTGTATTGTGTTTATTTAAAAAAGAATAAAAAGAAATTTATAGGGGAGACCACTAGTGGGCGTTGGAGAAGATGGCCGCATAGGGTCCTAGCTCCCGCTCCTTCCAGCGGAACAGAGATGATATTGAGCAACAACACAGAGAGAAAATGAATCCACGTGCCTCTGCCAGGAGATGAATGAGAGGTGAACCGGAGGAGTGAAACGGGGAACCCAAAAGGACGCACAGGAGAGGAGAATCCGGATGTGAAGAGATGGTGAGGCTTGCCGACAGTGCACAAGGAGGAGTGGTCTCAAGCCATCGGCTGGCGCTACTGCACACCGTGACCGAGCCCTACAAGGTGAGAGCAAGGGGCGCGAGGAGGAGAATACGTAGCCACAGAGACCTCCAAGCAAAAAAGACAGAACAGGCAGAGGTACCGGCCACAAACTGTCATCTGCCAAAGGCTCGGTAGCAGCGGAGCAGAGGTGTGCGTAGCCCCAGCCAGAAGAAGCCGAGGTGGAGCAGCAGCCATGAGGACAGGGCGGCTGACCGCAATAGAAGGGGCAGACACCGCCGGTGAGTGGAGAGAGACCTCATAGTGGAGAGTGTAAAGCAGATACTGAGTGCAAAGTCTGGAGAGAATATGGCGCACCTAGCCAACAACCAAGGTATGTCCAAACCCCCCTGGCACGCCGACAATCTCACCAACATCAGCGGACAGAGAGAGGAGACACAAGGGTAAGGGGAGCACAGGAGGAACAACAAAGAGAGGGTGGAGATAGCCTGGCCACCTGGAAAGTACGGGCAGAGCCATAGACAGGAAGAAAAGGGAAAGGGAGAAGGAAAGAGAGGAGCACTCCTGGGGGGGGCAGCCTCCATAACCCCACACAGCAGGCTTAACAGAGGATGACCGGGGGAGAAATAAAGCCGGACAACACAGAGGAACCAAGCCAATGCTGGGTGAACGGCCTGGGCGTACACAACCGTAACGGCCGAGGGCTGGGACGCAGCAGGAGAGAGGCGTAACAGTCAACAGAGACAATTTGGAATGTATTCCTGGTGGAGCAGCAGCCACAAGCAGTGGTGGAGGTGGAACAGGGAACAAGGACAGGGGAGCAGAGCATTTTTCCCGCCAGGACCCCCAGGCACTGGGCAAACAGACAAGTCAACGGATCAACTGGAGAGGGGCCGGGACTGTCTGGATGCTTGTGGTAGATAGGAAAGAGCAGGACACAAAAGAAAGGAAGCCCAGCAAGGCACACAACATAGACCCCAGAGCAGGGAAATGGACCCACCAGAGGCACCGAAATAAGAAACCAGAGGGGACACCAACGACATACTGGAAGAGCCAGCCCTACTGTAAACACGAGGAGTGTAGGCAGCGAGGAGGCAAGGGCTGGCCTCTCTGAGTGGGCAACCTTCAGGCACCTGGAGTGCAACGTAACAGAAGTACAGAGGCTCCCTGCACTGTGCACACAGACAGGGCACGTTCACAGAGTGCGCAAAGGGTACATAGAAAGGGTCAATTACTTGCATTGAAGGACAGAGAGGGAGACCGCACTGCCAGAAGAGTTCTGTGAGTCAGTACAGGCATGAGAGAAAAGGAGGAGAGTGAACTAGGCTGTAAAAGTGGGACGGAGTGTGGCACTGGCAGCAGGCAAAGGGAAAAGCTAGATGAGCAACTCACGGACAAAGTCAGCAGGGCAGTAGAGGAAACAGGAAAGTAACCCGGAGACGAAGCAGAGAGGACCAGGCACCATAAAAGGGGGACAAAAACAATATGAAGAAAGGGACAAAAGGGAAACGTCTGCAGCGAGAGGCACGAGAGTCAAGGAAGGCACGTTGGGTCGCTCAAGGAAGCAAGGAGAGTCAACAAAGAAAGCCCAGAGGTTAAAAAAGCGACAGGAATGGACAATACCATGTTCTCGATGAAAGAAGATATGGGACACATCCTAGCGGAGATCAAGACCCTCAGAGGGGACATACAGGCCTCAATAGCCAACCTAACAGGCAGAATGGCCACAGTGGAAAGCAAAGTTGAAGCGCTTGAGCATAATCAGCTGATCGCAGATATGGTTGAAATGAGGCTGGATGCGAGGATGATGGAGCTGAAGCTCAGGGAAGAGGAAGTGATGCTCAAAATGGACGATTTGGAAAACAGGGAAAGGCGCAATAACATACGGATAATGGGGCTGAAAGAATTGGCAAGGGAAACCCCGAGACAAGTGGAGGAAAAAGTCCCGGCTCTTGTGCACCAGCTCTTTGAAGCAGAAGTGGGCAAGACGGTGCAACTCAAAAGAGAGCACAGAGGAGGTAAGCACTATGGGAATGGCCTCTGACCTATGGTGGCCAAATTCCTGAGTTACAAGGACAGAATGGATGTTCTGAACAGGGCTAAGCAGCAACGGGAAGTGGACTTTGAAGGCTCTAAAGTTACAATATTCCAAGACCTCTCAAACCTCACTCTTGCCAGGCACAGAGCCTGCAGACCCCTCACGACATGACTACGAGACAAGGAAATTAGATACAGGTGGGGCTACCATTTCTCACTGCAATTCGAGGTGGAGGGAGTAGATTATCGAATACCATCTGCAGAAGAAGCAGAACAGGCCCTCGCTCACTGTACAGCAGACATTGAGGCCCGCCAAGAAGCCTGCAAGGACCATCCACAAGTGGAGAACGTTCAAGACCTGCACCGGGCCCGGAAAGGCAAAAAAGAGGACAAACAGGGAGAAAATACATGCGACTCAACGGGCCCTCACCCCGCAAGGCATCCACACCCCAAGAACCATGCCCAAAACGAGGCTCCGGAGAACAGGATGTGTGAACGCCAAAGGGAGAAGACCATGACCGGGTGGGCACTTACAAGAAGCAGAAGACTCACTAGAGGGAGGTAAAACTCATCGCTCCAAAGGGGCCCTCTGTGAGAGAGGGGGTGTCTCTGAGACTTGTGTTCAATACACCAAGTTAATATTACGAACAGTTATAAAGTTAAGTTGGAATGTGGAGGAGGGGGTGTGCTCCAGGGAAACACTTGTCTGGTATGTAGAAAATGAAATCCAGGAAAAGGCGGGGTAGAAGAAGGAGGGTCCCTAACCATGCAAAAATGCAAAAAGAGGGCATGGGAGGTACAATCACGATGGGGAAAGGTGATCTTAGGAAGGGTCTAATTGTGGGCATACTGAATGTGAAAAGCCTTAACTCCCCAGCGAAGAGGTCCCTAGTGGCGAGGGATTTCCGTAAAGCCTTGCTGGGTGTACTTTTCTTGGAGGAAACACGTATAATAAAGGGGGAAGAGCAAGCGCTGAGAGGGGGGGGAATAGGACAGGTTCACTGGGCATCGGGAAACACAATAAAAGGTAGAGGGAGTAGATTATCGAATAACGTCTGCAGAAGAAGCAGAACAGGCCCTGGCACACATCACAGCAGACATTGAGGCCCCACCAAGAAGCCCGCAAGGACCATCTACAAGTGGGGAATGCTCAAGAACTGCACCGGGCTCGCAAAGACAAAGAAGAGGACAAACGTGTAGGAAATACATGCGACTCAACAGGGCCCTCCCCCCGCAAGGCACCCACGCCACAGATACCACGCACGGAATGAGGCTCCGGTGAATAGGATGTGTGAACGCCAAAGTGAGAAGACCAAGACCAGTTGGGCACTAACAAGAAGCAGAAGATTTTCTGGAGAGAGGTAAAACTCATTGTTCCAAAATGGCCCTCTGTGAGAGAGGTGGAGTCTCTGAGACTTGTATTCAATACACCAAGTTAATGTTACGAACAGTTATAAAGTTAACTTGGAATGTGGAGGAGGGGGTGGGCTCTAGGGAAACACTTGTCTGTTATGTAGAAAATGGAATCCAGGAATAGGAGGGGGTAGAAGAAGGAGGGTCCCTAACCATGCAAAAATGCAAAAAGAGGGCATGAGGGTACAATCACGATGGCGAAAGGTGATCTTAGGAAGGGTCTAATTGTGGGCACACTGAATGTGAAAGGGCTTAACTCCCCAGCGAAGAGGTCCCTAGTGGCTAGGGAATTCCGTAAATCCTTGCTGGATGTATTTTTCTTTGAGGAAACATGTTTAATAAAGGGGGAAGAGCGAGCGTTGAGAGGGGGAGGAATAGGACAGGTCCACTGGACATTGGGAATAACAAAAAAAGGAGGGGTGGGTATGGTTCTCCACAAACAATGTAGGCTGCGTGACTGTGTAGCCATAACCATGCTAGAAAGAAGAATACTGATACTGCAGGGTACTGTGGAAGGAGCAAGAATAATTCTAGCGACAGTCTATGCCCCCAATCAGGGACAAGAAGAATTCTTAAGAGAGCTGTTTGACACCGTACAAGGGCTTGAGGTAGACCTATATGTCATAAGGGGTGATTTCAACTCATGGGCAAACAAAACCTAGGATAGAAAAGCGAGGGGGGCGAGATCTGAAGGTGGGGGAGAAAAATTGGGGCACTTGGGGCATGAACTGGAGAGACAAGGCTTGGTAGATGTATGGAGAAGTCAGCACCCGCAGGAGGAGGGCCTCACCTTCTTCTGTGCGCTGCACAAAACATATGCTAGAATTGACTATTTACTCATAAACAAAGAGTAGGGTCCGAGGGTGATGAGTAGCAATATTAGGCCAGTGGGATGGACTGACCACGATATGGTGATCATGACACTGGACGTGTAGGGGGTGCACAGACCAGAGGGAATGTGGCGTTGTAATGAATCACTCTGGAACGACCCCATCTTTGCGGACCACCTGGCCAAGCTATAACAGAATACTTTGAATTTAATGATACTGGGGAAGTGAGTGCGCGGGTGGTCTGGGATGCGGGGAAAGCTAGAGAGGGGGCAAGGAAGAAAAGGGAGAGAGGGCTGACGGAAGAGAGACTTAGAAAAGGGATACTGGAGGGGGAGGTGAGGATGCATGACGCAGCGGGGAACATAGATAGGATAAGGGAAGAGTTGTCTACAGCGGCCAAATTGAAGGCACTAGGGATGGGAGAGACTCTATGGAAATTAAGGTACCTGAAACAGAAGTACTATGAGAAAGGGGACAAAGCAGACGCTCTGCTAGCAGCGAGGCTCCGGGTGATGGCTGTTCAAGTTGGGAGGGCCCAAGGGAAGGGATCAGACCATGCCCAAGGAAATTGCGGAGGGGTTCGCCCATTACTATGATAAGTTGTACAAGTCAGAAGCCTCAGATAACCAAAATGCAGTGAGGGAATACCTAAGGGGGTGAACATGACCAAATTTACGAATCCAGAAGTGGACCATCTAGAAAAGCCCAATAACGGTAGAAGAGGTGAAGGACGCGATAGTGCGCCTCCCCAATGGAAAGGCACCAGGGGAGGATGGCTACTCTTTATGGTTCTATAAACACATACTGGAATCCTGGCACAACATATGGTGAAGTTATATAATCACATCCTGGACACAGGAGAGGTGCTCGCAACATTCAGGTAGGCCCTGATATCGGTAATCCTGAAGGAAGGGAGAGATCCGGCACAATGCTGGTCATACCACCCAGTCTCGCTTTTAAATGTAGATGAGAAAATATTTACGAGAATCCTGGCAACACGATTAGAGGAGAAATTACTCCGGATAGTGCACCCAGATCAGATGGGATTTATAGCGGGCAGACAAGGTCCCGATGCAGTCCGGAAGACACTGGAAGTTTGAACGCCGAAAAGGCCTTGGACAGAGTTGAGTGGGATTTCCTTTTTCGCAATATTACGAAAGATAGGGGACAGAATGTGCCAAGTGATTGGGGCAATTTACTCGGGGCCCACGACGAGGGTGGTTGTAAATGGGATGAAATTGTAGGAATTCAAACTGGCTAGAGGTACCAGGCCGGGATGCCCTTTATCATCCTAATTATTCGCACTGACGATGGACCGTTAGGGGTAAAAATACGAGAGGAAGACCAGATAAAGGGGATTATGGTAGGGGCACATAGCCACAAGGTAAGCATGTATGCTGATGACATACTGCTATACCTCCAGAGATAACGGGATCGGGCCAGAAGGTGTACCAGACACTGAAAGAATATGGGGAAGTATCAGGCCTAAAGGTGAATGTTAGCAAATCGATTCTCCTCCTCCTAAGCAAATTCACGGAGGCCCAAAGCAGGGAATGGGCTATCCTTGGCATTCCGGTTGAAAAGGACAGTATAAAGTATTTGGGAGTGAAAATACCCAAAGATCTGAATAAATTATATGAGCGCAACTTCCCGCCATTACTGGATAAGCTATTCATAGAGATGGAAGCATGGTCAACACCGACGATTTCCTGGTTGGGTAGATTAAATGCGGTTAAAATGATGCTTCTCCCTGGAGTGTTATACCTATACCAGGCGCTTCCGGTAGAATAACCCGTATCGCACTTTGCAGAACGGAAAAAAACAGAGGGTGGCCTACAGGTTACTGGTCCAACCAAAAGAGAAAGGGGGGGTGGGACTACCCGAGATGCGCACCTACTACAGAGCTGCACTATTTAGAGCCCTTATCCCTCACCTGCGTACGGATGCAGATAAGAAATGGGTAGGGATATAGAATTTTCTGTTTTGACCAGTCACTCTGGGAGAATGGCTGTGGGCACCGGCAAAGGCGGCACGAGAAGGGTGCAGTCACACAAAATTCTGGGCCCGCTCTGGAGATTGTGGAGGTGCAAAAGGGAGATGATTGGGGTCATGACATGGCTGTCACCATTAAGCCACATATGGGCCCCCAAGTGGGGCTGGAAAGAGTGGGACAGGTCCTAAAGAAGGACAGATTCTTAGATATAGTAGACCAGGAGGAGATACTGGGGATAGGGAAAGCATCAATATTCAAATACCTACAACTCAAGGCGGTATTGATGTCGGAAGAATGGAAGGTAGAACTGCAAAGAAAGCTGACACAAACAGAGAGATTACTGGACACAGAGAGGGGGACAAGGGGCCTCATATCCAGAAGGTACCAAGCGTTGTTAGAGGTGCAAGGGGGAGAAATTTGCAGACACAAGAGAAAATGGGATCGAGATATTGGGTTGGAGATGGAAATGGAACAGTGGAGGTGATTGTGTGTGAATGCCCTCCGAACATCAGTAGCCTGCCAATACAAATTGCACGGAATCAAACTCCTATACAGGTGGCAATGGGACCCAGTACGGATATCAGAGATGTTCCCAGGAGCAGATCCTCACTGCTGGAAGGAATGCAGACAAATGGCTGAATATTGGCACATGTGGTGTGGGTGTCACAAGGTACGGAAGTATTGGAAGGAGATCCTGGGGTGGATAAAGGACCTGGAGGGAATAGAATGGCACCTGGACCCCCTACTGGTGCTGTTTGGTATGGAAACGGTGGAGGGGGACTGGGTGAAACAACCACATATGCCCCATTATCTCCTACTGGCGGCCAGGGCCTGCTTGGCTGGGGGGTGAAAGAGAAAGGGGCTCCCTAGTGAAAGAGAATGGGACGCGAAAGCGTTGGACCGACATAGAATGGAGGAACTTACTAGACAGATACACAATCAGACCCCAACAAGGACTATAGAATGGGTGGCCTTCCTTGGAAAATATGATCCGGAGAGGCCACAGGCGGAAGGGGGAAGGGACGACACAGGGGGTGTGGGGACACAGAGGTAAAAGAGTGACCTGAATACTCTGGTCGCGAACAGGGGAAGCAATGATACAGAAGAGAAGTCGACAATTGTTACTGGGGGAAGGGAGAATGTCTGCAAAAGGTGTGCCCAAATTGGGATCCTAGTGAAAGGTTGGAGACCCCAAAGATGATCATGGTAGGACAGTCTTTGATGAAGGTAGTAGTGAACTTCCTGAAGACCTGGAGCGTCGGTATACAAAGGTGAACCAGATGTGGCAACTCTGGAGCCATAAAAGACATATATGCAGAAGGGACAAAGGACAGGGGGTGAGGAAGGGTTGGGATGGGGAATTCAAAGTTATTGTTGGGGGGGTGACAAACGGAAAATCCGTAAGGTGGACGCATGATAGTAAATGGGAAACTGTTTAAGTATGCTGTAATGATGCACAGTCACCAATAAAACATATTTGAAAACAAAGTGATGTATTATTGGGAATCACGCTAGCTAAAAGGCAAATCGTGATGCAATGGAAAAGCACCATCTCCTTGTCAATGCCACTGCGGTTGAGGAGTATGGCTAAGTGGGCAGCAGCAGAGAGGAAACTTAGAGTTCAAATGCGAGAACATAATGAATATTATATGATATACAACATATGGGATACATTTATAGATAGTGAGAAAAGGTGGAGGCTGTATTCAAAGATTCAAAGGGTAAACCCTGGTCATTGACCCTAATAATACACAATTTGGCAATAATTCAAGATGGGCGCAAGTTGCAATAGGAGTACAGCAAATGTACTCACATTAAGTACAACCATAGGAAAAGTCTGAACGACAGCTGTCCAGAATGGAACTGCACACCGAATGAGACACAATCAAAATGAAATGGCCTCACACATTCAATGAATATACAAAAAATATATATTTATGATGTAGGGCAAGTTGGGCGGTAAGGCCTAAAAGTGGCGGCCAATACCGCCCTGCTGGATCATGAGCTAGCGCAAATACAGCCGACTGTAAAATCAGCCAGTGCTATTACAGCCAGCGCTATTACATCTGGTGGTATCTGCACCGGCAACACGAAGCACAATGACATCCGCATCACAAGTCCATGTATGGCAGTATAAGCGCCGGAAACCAGCACTAATACTGCCAAAAACACAGCGCAATTACCTTCAGCTGGAGGTAAATTAACACAGATGTCAGAAATGAAGCCACAGGTGATCCCAATCCACTCCAGGGGGATGCATAAGGCACACCCCTTCCCCAAACACTGTTTCTAACACCATGCAGCCAATTGCCACTGTGAGCTGAGACAGACAGTTGCACATGCTGTGCCTGGAAGCAGAGAGGCAGGACAACCAGGCCAGGTGCACCGATGCCCAGGTTCAGGCCCTCACCCTGGACCCTCACTGACAGCCAGTTGGTCACCTTGTACCGTCTCAACAGGGAGACCATAACTGAGATGCTCACCACAATGCAGGATGACATAGGGAGCAGGATCAACATCCAGACAGGTGTGCCCCACTGCTGAAGCTAGTGTCCATCCTACAATTCCTTGGAACTGCCACCTTCCAGCACTCTGTGGCCATGATGCACGGCATGGCACAGCCCACATTCTGTGAAGTGTTGGCCAGGTGCTTGAAGCTATCTTGAGGCAAGTGAAACTCCACATCTCATTGCCTACCACCCCAGCCCAGGTCAGTGCCATGAAGGCGCAGTTCTATGTTGTTACCCAAATGTGATAGCAGCCCTGGACTGTACCCAAGTTTCGTTGGTGGCGCTGCAGGCCCATGAAGCAGTGTACCATAACCACAAGCACTACCAATCCACGAAGGTGCAGGTGACCTGCGACCCCAACCTGCACATCACTCCCTGCTGTACCCGCTACCCAGGTTCCACCTACGAATCCATGGTCCTATTGAACAGCACACTGCCCAGATACACGGAGAGGCACAGAGGACAACAGAAGTGGATAGTGGGTGAGTACAATTGCCTGCACGCGTGTGCAGCGAAGCACCTGGCCAATTAGGGGGGATGCCATTGATTACACAAAGCATGGCATGACAAGCGAATGCAATAGACGTACCTGCCAACCTCCTGCACCAACGTCACAGTACAGCCAAGGGAACATGCACATGTTGGACATACCTGGATGGCGAAGCTGATGTACAAATACAGTAGCAACTCCTAACACAAACATGCCTAAAGGTACCACAATGCAACATGCACAATCCAAAGCAATGCTGACAAATGGCCACATTGCATCTCACAACAGCAACCCTGCCAGTAGCACAGCCATGCCCCCATGAGCACCAGCCCGCAATGCTGTCCCAGTGGCCCCAGAAGCCTACTGAGGGCTAATGGGAAACACAGCATGCCACATGCACAGGAGAAATACACTGCCACAAGACAGCCACCATGTCAGTTGCACATGTCACCGACAGACACCTTACATAACAACTGCTGCAGGGGAACAGGGTGCATGTGAAGTGAAAACAATGCATGATACGAGTGACACAGCATGCAAAGACATAACACAGACACATGCCACAAAATGAAGGCCATATGCATGCACATGATGTCCATTGCCCTGATACTGTGTAAGGCCACCCCCACACATTGCACCTTGACTGGTGTTTGTGCCTCTTGCCATGCTGGTGAATCTGGATACCCACAGCTGCCCTGGCTAATGACCCACGTGCGTGATCCACAAACACTGCAGCATATTTGCTACAACCACGCTCACAGCATGACCTGTGTGTGCATCGAGCATACCTTCGGCCTCCTGAAGGCACGATTCTGCTGCCTCGACCGTACCGGTGTAGCCCTGATGTATGTTCCATAGAAAGTGGTACAATTGTGCTTGTGTGTGCCATGCTGCACTATCTCTGCCTGAAGAGAAATGTTCTGCTACCCCCTGACATGGCATGCTTTCCCCCGAGGTTGAGGATGCAGTGCCAGAGATAATGTGAGGGATGGGAGACTGGCTCGCCAGGGGCTTAGAGACAATTTCTTTTGATATATTCACATGGCACATTCCATGCACCACTGTGAGACACTCACGTCAATCAATAAATATGACAATGATACAATCAGGAATGTCCACCCATTGATGAAGTTCAACGGTTTATTATTATAATGTGCACTAACTAATCCCCTCCCCCACCGACAACCAACTCCCCAGCACACTATCTACCCTACCCCCACCCACCACCAACGCTCCAGCACACTGTATCCCCTACCCCCACCAACTCCACAGCACACTATCCCCCCTCTCACCCACCACCCACCAAGAACTCCACAGCACAGCCACCAGGGCAAAAAGTGTCTCAATGTTATTTAAATCCATGGCCTCTTTCCCCCCATGCGAGCACCCAGTGATCTTGAGCCCAAATGGGGCTGGGACCAGCGCCTGTGCGAAATTTGCAGCAACTCTACAGTGGGTGTCGTTGAACTGGAAGTTATCGAGCCTGGCCCTCGGATATGCTGGAGTGTGACTTCCGTGCTGTGGCGGATGGCCCCGGAAAGTGCCAAGACCCCTTCAGTCATCTCCCTAACCCTCTGCCCGGTTCCTTGTCATGGCCCGCACAATCCTGCGGGTGGCCCCTTGCAGGCAGTCACGGATCACCTGCAGGTGTTTAGAATGGGTATGCCCAATTGCCTCCATCTCCCTCTGTTGCTTGGTGGTGTGTGCCGAATGGGAGGAGGGCTGTGCATTGGCTCTAGGCTGTGGGCAGTGGTGCCATAGGATAGTGTTTCAATGTCTGGCTCAGTTGTCTGGGCATGCTGGCGGCGGTGAGGGCTCTCAGGGGTTTGTGGCCCTTCTGCAGGCTGTGACGCTGGGCTGATGTCCCCCTGTATCTCTATAGTCACCTTGCCTGGATGTGTGTTCTGAGTGTCTATCTCAGCAGCTATGGGAGCGGATGCAGTGGGCCTTGAGGTGCTTCTGGTGGGCTGTGGTGTTGCTGTAGGCTTTCCCTTGCTGGGTTGCAGTGTCTCACAGCTGGCCATCTGACTAGAGCTAGCCTGTCTGTGCCTTTGTGGGGTGGTGGCTCACCTTGATGGCCTGGATGCGCCACTCACAGATGGGCCTGCCCCCTCGTCCTTTTCCGATGCCTCTGGTGATGCGTGTGTGCCAGTACGGGACATGGGAAATTTGGTCAGGTATGGTTCTTCCAGGTGTGTTTGCATGCAAGACACATTTGCTATGGTAAAGAGTGGACCCCACACATTCGGGCAGATGGGCATGGTTGGTCAGGGGAGATTGCATGTGGGCACAACATTGTGGGGATGGTTGCAGCAATGAGTGTGTGACCCATGGCCAGTTAGTCCTTGGCCTGTTTGTGGGGAGGGTAAGGAGTCCATGCTGGGGCAGCTGATGTATGGATTGCATGCTTGTGGTCCTTCATGTACCCACATCCCTTCCCTTGGTGGCACACACCTTGTGGGAGTGGGTGTGGTGGCTTACTCTATGGAACTGGTATGGTTCTGTGGGGCACTGCTGTGCAGCCTACAGTGTTGCGCTGTGATGTACGGTGATTGGCTAGCTGTGCCCATGTCGGTGTAGGGGGACGTGTACTTCCATTTGGCTTGTCTGCCATGCCAACATGGGGCAGGCCAACTGGGCCCGCAACATGTTGGTGTGACTGCTGCACAGTGTTGTGGTTGCTCACACACCACAATTCCGCTGGCACAGGGTGCACCAGCAGATGTGTGGTGTGCATGGCACTTGGATAGGTCACTTGCCACCCCTTTCCGCTGCCTTAACACTCAAGGGTGCCCTTGGTGTCTTGTCCCATGGCTACTATGGTGGGTGGCTGATGTGCCACCCTGCCACGTCACCCTGTTGGCATGCCCAGCTTCTGGGTTTGCTGACATGTGTCATTGTCCACTTGGGTGTCTTATGCTAAGCTGACATTTGTGCATGGACATGTGCTGGGTGTGGGGTTTGACTTACCACCTGCCTCCTGGCTGCTAAAACCCACCTCTGCACCTCCCACTCCCTCAATGCCCTCCATGTCCAGCACCATGCTGCACTTCTCCTCCCAGGCAGTGAGAACCAGTGCTTCCTCCAGTTGGCAGGGACTCCTGCCGGTGTTGAGACAGGAGTCCAGGCACCCTGACCCTTAGGTCATTCCACTACTTCCTGCAGTCCTCTCTTGTCACAGGTTATGCTCGCCACAGCAGTCAACTTCTGGCTGATGGCATGCCAGATGGCTGTCCTGCGCTGTCCTGTGGTCTTTCTCTGCCTACTGCCATATAGTTCCTCACATGGGCAATGACCTCAACAGTGAGGACCACCAGCTCTCCCTCACTGAACTTTGGTTTTCTCAAACGATTTTCAGGCACCTTGCCTCTGGTCCTCTCCTGTGACATTTTGGCTTGTTTCCAGGTCTGGATGGCTGCAGGAAGGGGAGATTCTGGATGGATTGTGTTTTTCACAATGGCCGCAGCAATGCTTCCAGTTCCGGCAGTGACGCAATTTCCGCTGGTGCTAATAGTACCGGGTTCGCCAGCGGTAGCGTTATTTGTGCGTTACTTTGGCGGTAACCCTTATTTCGATGCTGTTTCCGCCTGGCGATAATAGCCTTAGCGCCGCAGTGGGGTGTTCATTGACGCCAGATTGTGATGCAGGGCTAATACCGCTGCACAACCCGGCAGTAATGCTATTTCCACTCGGCAGAAATTGCACTGGAATACCACCCAAATTGTGATGAGGCCCATAGTCAATTCAATTTTGATGATCAGAACAACATTCAATTGCCCAAAGTCAAGTTTTAAAATGCATGCAAAAATTCACATAGACATTCAATATGCATAGAAATTTAAAAGTAAAACCCTATAGAAAACACACATAGGGCCTCATTACGACCCAGGCACTAATGGGTCAACGGCGCCGTAAAAGGCACCTAATTACGAGGTCCCTTTGCGGGACCCGACCTTAACAGCTGGTTTTACCAGCCGTTAAAGTAGGGACCCGCAAAGGGACCTTGGTGCTAAGTACGGTGCCGCAATTTGCAGCACCGTACTTAGCGCCTTCCCCATTCCCATTGAGCCCTATGTGGCAAAAATGGGAATAGGGAAGGGCCATGGCGACATGAGGAATTACCGCCCCGCCAACCTTGGAATGGGGTGGTAATTCCCCATTCCGCCATGGCGTACACCGGCATGGACCATGGGGCTAATAGCACCATGGTACATGGGTCGTAATGAGGCCCATAGTGTCTAGAGCACACAGACCAAAAAAGCACAAAAAAGTGGTCACCCTAACTACTATTTAAGACCTAAATTCAAGGTTACATTCTTAGCCCAATGTGTTTCAGGAACAAATCCCATCTTCGGGGGGTAAACCGTGCCAGGTTCCTAATAGAATCCAAGAAGAATATATAATGTTGAGAGTTTTCATCACCAAAAAATTGATTATAAAAACACACATTGACAAACATAACCACTATTCAATGAACACACATATTCGAGACTAGCTCAGAGACACGCCCTCCAAAAGGCGTTTCTCAATCCGATAAAGCTGCAACATGCCAAATAACTCTGTTACAGACCCCTTCAGTATAAGCTGTGCAAAGTGACACTCATGTATATTACTTAAATACTTGTGCGCATTAAGTATAGTGGCACAGGTGCATTCAAAAGAGTATTCACTGTACTTGTCTTCCCTCCAAATGCGGATCACTCCTGAAGTGTCCAGGAAACCATATACTCAACAGTAGGACGATGTCCCTTGAAACATTTTATCGGGCTGTCTGATTCATATTAAGGTCCTCATGTCACCGGATCTTATGACACCGTGAGATATTTATATAGACTCCATTGGGAGAGTGAACTATGTCCAATCGAGGTTGTAATGGGTAAAGAAAGGTGTATCGTATCAGAGGGAGGTTTCGGGGTGGTTCTTTTCATGTATGTTAAGTATGGTTGTAAAAATAAACTGAAACATATTGGGCCTCATTACAAGTGTGCCGGTCTGAAAACAACAGTGCTGGTAGTTCTGTACCAGCACCCTTTTCCGGACCGGCACAGTATGAAGCGGGATGCAAGTATTACCGGCACCGTAAGTGACCCGCCGCATCTGGCAACACTGGCAATACTGGCATGGCAGAATGAAGTGTAGATTATGAGCAGCACGGATACGTAATTACCGGTGCCGGAAACAACGGCATTGCGGACCAGGCGTTAAGCAGACTCATGTGTGTAGAAATATGCCACAGGTGCAAATAATCAGCACAGGCGGTACAAATTAGCAGTGCTCCAGCAGAAAAGGACCACTCCCACACCCCACACCCCTTACAACACCACAACACTAGCAGTAGCAGTACTGGAGCTGGAGGCCATGCCTGCAGGACTATTACTTGTAGAGGCAGAGGATGGAGCTGCAGCGTATGAGGAGAAGGAGGGCCATCATGGCCCAGCAAAACCACATTGCCCAGCCTGTTGTACCACGCCGACATCCACCAATCCCTCGTTTAAGGGCCACTCCATTAAACATGAGCGAAATGCAGATCCACACCCTGTACCGGCTAGACTGGGACACCATCATCAATTTAGTGGACCTGATCCATGATGACGTGGTCAGCCTCATAAATATATACACAGCCATTCTCCCCTTGCTCAAGGTAGTGTCCATGCTACACTTCCTTGCCACTGGCACATACCAGCACACAGTCAGAGAGCTGCATGGGATATCGCAACCCTGTTTTTCACGTGTCCTGTCCTGGGGCATTGATGCACTCCTGCGGCACGTACGAGAGCACATCAGTCTACCTAGAACAGCAGACCAGGTAAATCTTCCGAAAATAGCCTTGCATGCCCTTTCAGGCATGCCGAACATCATTGGTGCCTTAGACTACACACATGTGGAGCTGGTGGCCAGGCATGCTCTGGAGGCTGTGTACCGCAACAGAAAACTATATAATTCACTGAACGTGCATATGGTATTTGATGCCCACCACATCATCACCCATTGCTGTGCCAGATTCCCTGGTTCCACCCAAGACTCCATGGTGCTGCACAACTCCACACAGCCTCGGTAGATGGCACGTCACGGCGTACAGCGTACCTGGCTGCTGGGTGAGTCCAACTACTGGGCCATGAGCACATTTGAATGGGGGGGGGCATGAAACAGCATAGTGTAACTGGCTGCTGGGTGAGTCCAACTTCTGGGCCATGAGCACATTTGAATGGGGGGGGGCATGAAACAGCATAGTGTAACTGTCTGCTGGGTGAGTCCAACTACTAGGCCATGAGCACATTTGAATGGGGGGGGGCATGAAACAGCATAGTGCACTTGGCTGCTGGGTGAGTCCGACTACTAGGCCATGAGAACATTTGAAATGGGGGGCATGAAACAGCATAGTGTATCTGGCTGCTGGGTGAGTCCAACTACTAGGCCATGAGAACATTTGAAATGGGGGGCCATGTCTAACACACATCACCAGTGGCTGTGCACATAGAATATGTAATTTCATCTCACATACCACTTACCTGTGCTCCTTAAATGAGAAAACACCATGAAACGGAACATGTCCTGAATAGGGAGTGGAAAGGGGAATGGTTGCCATGAATAAGAATCTCAAGAATCAATTCTATAGTACTACATGTGCATTCACTAACTGTAAGGGGACAAGTATGTAGTTTGTGGTGTGCGTGCATAAAACATGAAACTGTACAGGTGTGACTGAAGCTGTTACACAGTCATAGCATGCCTGAGGGCAAGCCCTTGACATGCTCTATATCTATCCAGTGCATGCATGGTAGCAGCCAATCTGAACGAATATGAAAAAGAAAACTGCATGTACCATAATGCACCACAACAGATCAATAACATGTAGCAATAACACATTTGGCAGACACACACCACCTAATGGACAGACAGAGAATAACACAGCACACACCCGCATAGCAGTGTTAGCCAACACACCAAATGTCCATGTCCCCTGCCTCTTCGAACCACACAATCACACATGCTACTCATGTGAAATGCAAAAGTGCACTAATACATGGGCTCGTTGTTCACTTTTCCTTCATAACACAAGAATGATAGATGCAACTTTTCATTTTCTGTCTTTGGTATAACAAAGGTCGGAGGTCGTGTTGAATGCAAATGGCCCAAGTAAATACTGCATGTGCATGTGTGTCCACTGAAATTATCACTATAGAGCCTGTGCCAACATAACATGGACAGAGGAATGACAATGTATACTTTCTGTTGGCCCCCTGCAGGTGATGCTGGTTACCCCCTGTCGCCATGGTTGATGACACCCATGAGGCAACCACCCAACATCCACGAGCAGGCATACAATCTTGCCCATGTTCGTACTCGGGGCACAATTGAACAGACATTTGGCCTTTTGAAGGCAAGGTTCCGCTGCCTGAGCAGATCGGTGAGAGCACTGATGTACAGTCGAGAAAAGTGGGAAAGATAGTGCTTGCCTGTGCCATTTTGCACAACATGTGCATCAGACGCAACGCCCACTGGCCCCCGACATGAACATACACCTACCTGAGGCGGAGGATGACAGTGATGATGATCAGGAAATTGGCCAGCGCTGTGATGGAATGGATGGACATGTTGCATGGGATGAACTTATACAGCACTACTTCTAATCACCTATCTGACACATGGCACAGGCCACCTTGCCCACTGGGCACTGCACGTAAATAAATTCAATCACACGGAATAATGATTGTCCATATTTTGTGATTACAAACTATGTACAATTGTGAAGTTGGTATACTAGTGATACTGTGCACCCCAGCTATCCACACACCCCAACCACCTCCCCAATTATCCCTCCCCACACCTACTCCACCACTATCGCTCGCCACAACCCCTCCCCAACTATCCCTCCCCACACCTCCTCACCAAACTGTCTATGTCCATATCATGTCCTGTATAACTATTTACATTAGCTGAGTCCTCAGACAGGGCACCCATGTATCCATGCCCTATTTCTGGCCCATTTTATGCTCCGGTGTGCGGCTTTGTGCTGGCCAAGACAGCTGCACCGAGCGACGCCTTGGGCTTCTCTGTAAAGAACTCCCTGGTGTGGTGCTAGTCGAGGGAGCCGGTGGTGTTGAGAGGCGCCTTAGGTCCAGGAAGGCCTGGAACAACATGAACATTTTTTTGGCTATTGAGGACATGACACTGTTGCCCTCCCTCCCAGTGTGACATTTTCATGATGGCACGTGTGAATCTGCCCAGTGCCCGTGCATTCTGCCTCAAAATGGCCTGCACACTCTCCTGCATCAGTTGTGCCTCATGAAGGTGCTGTTGCACAAGTGATGTCAGGGAATCCTGGAGTTGCTCCATCCTGACAGGAGGCCTTCAATGTCCCTCACACTGCGTAAGGGTGGAGGTTGGGGGCTCATTGGGCCCATGGGACTGAAGGCCATGGCCTCCTCGTAGCTGTGGACCGTGTCAACACTTTCTGCTCCAGCCTCGTCACCAGTGTTTTCATCAGGACGCCCTTGTGGATGTCCTTGCGGCTGGGGTGCAGGTGCCACCGGGATGGTGGGCGGCTGGGGTGCAGGTGCCACTGCGATGGTGGGCAGCAGGGGTGCAAGTGCCACCGAGATGGTGGGCAGCAGGGCTGCAAGTGCCACCGGGATGGTGGGCGGCAGGGGTGCAGGTGCCTCCGGGATGTACTACGCTGGCCAGCCTCATTGCCAGATGATGTGCCTGAGGGAGTCAGAAAGGCAGGGCATCATTGATGGATGTGGATTGATGAGACAGATATGAATGCTAGTACTTTTTATGACAGTGCTGTGTCAAGGACATGGTGGTGGTCATGGCATGGTGCATACATGCTTGTGTCAGGGATGCTGTGTAGGTAAATGTGTGGTGTGCCTACATGGTATGTGCAGTGGCACTTCCGTGGTGTACTTGTTTTTCCTGGTAAAGGTGTTATGGGTGTGGAACACAAGCTGTATGATATTGTGCTGTGGCTGGTTGTGCCATGGATGTGTTACACATGTGACTGCTGCCTGTTGCAGTTACTGCAATGATGATGATTTTGCAACATGGTTCGTGGTGGATGGGACGAGGGGGCCACATGTTTCATTGCTGTGTGCGGCAAGTCCTTTGCTGGTGGTGTAGCTTCTTGGCACTGACATGACTTTGGGCCTGTGCTAGCATGGCAGTAACAACACAAGTTAGGCTGTCTCAGGAGGATGTGTGCCTGAGTGCCTGCAGGAGCATCCTGTGAGGGCGATAGAGGGAGACTGTGTTATGTTGACTGTGTGAGTGGGATATGAATGAGGTTTGGGTGCAAGTTGTATGTGGATGTGTGCAGCCAGGTTGCAGGGAGGGGTGTCCGGCAGGGATGTACTGGCGTTGTGCAGTGTGGACGAGGTGTATGATGTGCCATTGGTGTTATGGGTACTCACCAGCCTCTTCGGATGTCACGGTTCCCACCTCCACTGCACCAATTCCCTCAATTGACTCTAGGTGCAACACGCTACTGAAGGTCTCATCCCATGGCTGCAGCTGGGTGGGGGAAGCAGTGCCGCCTCCTGTGGCCGTGCCATGGGTGTGCTGGGTTGACAGGAGGTTTTGCACCCTCAGTCGCAGGTTGTCCCACCTTGTATGGCAGTCCCGGACATTTAGAGGTGTGTTCCAACTGCAGTGACCTTCTGGGCCACCTCCTCCCAGATTGCCTTTTTGCGTAGCTGGGCCTGCCTTCTGAGGTCAGTGCGGAATAGTTGGTCAGCATGCTCGACTATGGTATCTGCAAGCAGGTTCAATTCCGCCTCGCTGAAGCGTAGCTTGCACCTCCGGGTTGCAGGTACCCTTGCTAACATGTCTCTTGATCTGCTTCTGTGCTCAGGATGTGGGTATCACTTCTGTGCTCAGAGGATTGCAATGGATTGTGTTTTGTTAATGGCTGCCGGTCCATTTCCTTTTCCGGCGAACACGTTATTTCCGGTCACGGTAATAACGGCATTGTTTTTACCACTGGGTCTGGTAGCGTGGAGCCGGAATCGGAGTCACTGGCACCTAGGGTGGTGGTGTGGGGATTTTGGGGGGTTTTGGTGGTTACCGGCGTGCCGGTGCAACCGTTTCTGGCATGCCGGAATGTACGTGCACGCTAACACAGAATCAATGTTGATTCCAGCAGCAGTGCTTCACAGACACAATAGTACCGGCATGCATTACATTTTTTTGGCGCCGGACCCGTAATGAGGCCCATTGTCTTGGAACAAGACAATGTAAAGTAACCGAGATAAACAAATATAATTTTTGAAAAGTATCATTTGTTAATACTCTGTTGTATTAAATGCAGCATATCCAACTTGCACAGCAGCAGACTCAAATAATTAAACATTCAAAATATATGCCCTCTCCACACATATTGCGCTTGAAACACATTTGCTGTATAGGCGCATTATAAATACTCAAGAAATTAAATAAAATAAATATCAATGAGGTGGATTTCTCATCTCTATTCTTGCACTCAGTCAGCTCAACCACTGTTGCAGTCTACTACTGTATTCTGTATTGCTTTTCATCCCTCAACAAAAACCTCAACTTTCCAATCTGCACACTTTATAACCATTCACACTCCTTTCCCACCTCTCCTCAACGTCTCCATGCTGGGTGACTTCTAGACTTTAAACCTGTCCACGATTTTGCCCCTCCCTACTTGTCGACTCTCATCTCTCCCTATTCCTTTTCACGTACACTCTGCTCCCAGCATCACTCCAAACCAATGTGAACCTTGCCACCCCATGCTTCATCCTGTTTCTGATACTTATCACTACTTGCCCCTCTTCAGTAGAACATCTTATCCTCTATATAAAAATAATCACCAGCCCACATACTGAAGAGGGAAGGTCAGATTATGCCATCTGTCCCGAGAGACCCTCCAACCAGAAGAAGAACCAGAGACAATATGGCTGCCATTCATATGAGCGCACATCAATTTCCACTGCTCCTACGATGGACAACTATCACAAAAGGTACCCTCTCAGCAGGCCCTGCAACCCTGCAGCAGTATGAACCCTACCCAGAGTGAACAAAGATACACAGGAAGGAGCTGGAGACAGATACATGGACAGAATTTAATAAAGCACCAAGAAGCCATGCCTCAAGTCGTTAGAGGCATCACGACGACATAGCTACGTTAGACATGAAGCATATGTGCCATCTGCACACGCAGAACATTTACACACCCAACTACACGAAGAGCACAGGTATACAGCTCAATGAGTTAGAGGACAGTGACATATACATACTGCCTGCGTGTTTATTATTTTTCCATTAGGCTTGATACAGCAGCTCAGGAACGCAAGAAGCAAGAAGGGCTCGTGCAAATGCTTGCAGATGCTTACATGCAAATAACCCCATGGTATGGCAGGAGCACCCAAAGATCCTGACAGCCATGACACACTAACCTACGGACACTAAGGAACACACATATAGTAGAAAGCAGACCATGGTTTAGGAAATCTAGTAGGCCACGATCAGCTCAGAGAGACCCCAAGCCTCAAAGAATGCTGTGCAAGCAGAACAGCCACAGCGGGAGCGAAACCACTGCAAGGTCGCAATGTTGCAAACAACATTCCTCATGTTGAACCAAAGTAACACAGGCTGTAGGAGAGGCGTGCTCTCCAACAAAATACTGAATAATTCAGAGCCCCAGTGCTCACAAACGTGGTCTCCAAGCACGTGATCTGGCCGAGCTGAGGAGCTGTGAAGATTTGGTAGCTGAGAAGAGCAACCTGTCTCACCGACCAAACAATGGTCGCAACGAAGTTGTTACATTCATGCTACAGTTCTGTGTTGGGAAATGGAGCGCTCCCATGGCAGCTATGGCTTACACACGGCTATGACGCTGACACATAGTTGCACCTTGCAGAAACATAATTGCAAATGCACCGTTCACAAGTGACCTGCGGGCTGGGAACAGAGTTTGTCCCAGGCTTGGGGGCCCGCGGCTCAGCCAACCAAAATCCAGGACCCTAGGGGTGGATAGCGGGGGTCATTGACCAATCATGGGGCCTGCTCACTGTAATATTTTCAGAGTAACAATTTTCGGGGATGGTCCAAGCATAACACATGACGCAGCCTTGTCCAATAACGCCACTGCTATATAGGGTCCTATATGGAAACTACCACTCAGAAACCTATCCCGAGTGGAGATAGGTTTTGGAGAAGGGCCTAGAGAGTGATGCCAATTGTGACATCACACGTGATCAAAACTGGCCTGCGAGCCAGAGTTTGCTGAGACGTGCATGGACTTCCCTCAGCAGATGTAATTCCCTGTGGTTTATTGGCTGTAATAAAACCTCAGTTACTTCTTGCTATTTGTGTGGACCTTTCGTTCTTTTGGGCAGAGGAAGGAGTTAGGCCTTCCGTGAGTTCGG
The DNA here is from genome assembly GCF_040938575.1 of Ambystoma mexicanum. Classification (NCBI taxonomy): domain Eukaryota; kingdom Metazoa; phylum Chordata; class Amphibia; order Caudata; family Ambystomatidae; genus Ambystoma; species Ambystoma mexicanum. The sequence goes on along the minus strand of NC_090935.1, from coordinate 640,278,369 downwards.
CACCCTCGGACTCCTAGCACGGCTCAGCCTGCCTTGGGGTCCACCCTAACAAGTTGGAGGTACTGCTGAGATCGTTTGTGATGTCAGCCCGGCCAGTAGCTGTCTCCTTAGCTGTCGGATCCGGAAAGCTGCAGGACCCTCGCCGTATTTGCGAGACAACCGGACAGTGCAACCAGAGATAGGCCATTGGGAGTCGTCTTGAGAATATATCCCGCCCGCAGTCAGCGAGATGTCCACGCAGTCCAGAGGGGCGAGACGAGCGGTTGACAGGGAGCCAGCGGCCGAGCAGCGTCGACGAATGCAGAAAAAGCAATGTGTTGCGTGGGTGGGGTCCATGTATGCGGGAGGAGGGAGATGTAACCTGTGATCAATATAGGTGGTGAAGTTGTGTTAGCACGTGCATGGTGGTAGGGACCTGAGCTGAGGTAGGAGTCCCTTTTCTATGTTTAGAGAGCCTTCGGGTTGCGAGGCAATGGGTTTTGGTGATAAGCAGGGACTGTAGACTCGATAGGCTTGGACTGTGAATATATATATATCTTTATTTCTCGTGATTAACTGCACCCGCCGCGTCACCTGACGTGTGAAACGCCTCTCTCCAGGAGGCTTAACCAGCTAAACCACCTTCCGCAATCTAGGATAGCTCCGGCTAACCCTTACGGGGATCTGTCATCTATGCTGCGAACTAAAACACCCAGCATCAGCTGGGTGTTTTAGTTCGCAGCATAGATGACAGATCTATGCTGCAGTATAGATGACAGATCCCCGTAAGGGTTAGCCGGAGCTATCCTAGATTGCGGAAGGTGGTTTAGCTGGTTAAGCCTCCTGGAGAGAGGCGTTTCACACGTCAGGTGACGCGGCGGGTGCAGTTAATCACGAGAAATAAAGAGTTTACTCCACCCTGGAGAGGTGCGAAGACAGCTGTGGGGTTTTGGGGTTTGTGGGTTCTTGGTGTGGGGTTGAAGGAACAAGTCATTATTAAGTGCGTGCACAAATTGTCTAGTCATCTGTTTGAACTTTAGTTTGGTGGCGTCACCCATAGGTCGGTGCATGGGATGGTGTGTTACGACGAAGAGGAGCTAGCATTATGGAATTGGGATTGGTAAAGAGGTGAACCAGTGGCAGTGGGTGGAAGGCGCATGCACATGATTAAGGTTGTGTGCCGGACAACAGCAGTACTGGTGAAGGCGGGGTTGTACGCAGAGCACGCTGTGTAAACTGCAGAGCCACTGAGGCTCGTAGCAAAGTAAAGTGGCAAACATTGCATTATAACTGTTTTTCTCCCTTGCCAGCGGAGTATCGAAAACCTTGATTAAAGGTCAGGTAAAAGATGGAAGTGTTATGTATTCACACGGTGGGGCGGGAACTATGGACAGCGGGGCGGTAACTCCCATACAACACCTTTGTAAGACCATGCCCACATATAAAGATAAAATAGTGAAATGCAGTATACAATGGTCCATAAGCACGAAGGAAAAATAGCAAGACCATGGCCACCTAACAGCAGTTTCTCCAAAGACGTGCTGCAATCACTACTGACCCACTTACAGAGCACCTACAAGGGGAAGAAATTAGCTAACCTCATGGAAATATTTTGACTGTGGCATATGTTCCAGGAGGACAGGCCATGGATGATGAGCTTGCGAGAGGTGAAGGAGGAGGAGTTGGATCAATACGCTCCACCTCCAGCACCGTCTAGCGTAATATTTGATGACGCTAAGGAGGAGCAGGGCATATATCCATTAAAAGAACTAAAAGCAGCAGAGGGATACTCAAACCCAATATATAAACCACCCCTTTATGCCCAAAGTGAACACCCGCAGGGCACAGGAAGGCGACTGGCCGCTCCGACCTCGATGAAGAGGGGCTGCAGCGCACGTAAGCCGAGTTCGCAGGAATAGGGCCAGAAGAATAGCTAGCCACACAGATACTACTGAAACTAAAGGGGGAAAAATGGGGGCAGCAGAGGGTGCAACAAAGGTAATAGAAGGTCTGGGGTGTCATGGAAGAGCAGCGCAGGTAGAGGAGGAGGAGCAGCCTCAAGGGGACGAGGAAGCAAGACTAAAATGGATGGACCTGAAATGGAAACGAGAATTAGCAAAGGAACTGGAGTTGCGGGAGCAGGGACGGAGAAAGTTTTTGGCAATGTTAGAAAGGGAACAGAGAGACATAGTGGGGAGCGACAGGAAAGAGGAACGACAAAGGGAGGAGATGGAGAAGAGAAGGAAGGAAATGGAGAAGCTGGGAGAAGAGGAGAAGGAGAGGGAAATGGCATTGTGGAGGAAGAAAATATTATTGCAGGCAACACATAAGTATGACGAGAAGCAAAGAGAAAGCAGTTGAGGTTGGAAAGGAAGACAAGGGAGCGATATTGGGAGAGTGAAGACGTGAGTGCATTGGAACAGGTAAGTGATGTAATTAAAGTAGAACTGGAGAGGAAAAGACGAGATGAGGAGAAGCAAAGAGAAAGAGAAGGTGCAGATGTACACAAGGGAGGGCCAGCAGGACATGGTGCTGCACGCTTGGGGGTTCGAGAGGAGGAGAACACATGCAAATGAACAGACATTGATCTTAATGCACCACACAACCCCAACCTGATAACACAAAAATTAAACTTTTCAAGTGGGTTCTGTAGTTACTTGGACAATGAATCTGAACATGACAATGACCATAGTGATGAGGAGAGGGAGGGGCCCAGCAAACTCTACCTGACAAGGACTGGTGAAGGGATTTCATGCGAGTGCAGGTCACAGTAACAGAGGGGTGTAGGGCACGACACAAACAAACCAACCCAAGACTTAGCAGAAGGGATAGCCCCGCAGACACCATACAATAACAGACTTAGGGACCTCCCAGGGTGCAAAAGGGACGGGGCTACAATCACACAATCCAGAGGACATTCCTGCTCCAGTGGGAGACTGTCAGGGGCACAGGACACACCACAGCGGGCACCCGCAATAGAGCCAATAGACATGGGTGCAGAAATTGAGGACAAGAGAGGGCCCACCCAGGTCAGGCAGTACAGACGGACGCCAGAGGAAAGGGTTGCATATTCACAGATGCCATTATTGGAACCGGGAGGGAAAAGACCACACTAAGTGCCCTGGAAACAGACAGACAAGGAAAATATTAAATGCAGACTACCTTCACTAAGTGGAGGAGCTGGGAAATGGATTTATGAAATGGAGAAATTAACTGTGGGGCACAGGTTGGCAGTGGGTGACGTAAAGGGCTTGCTGGCCTCCATACTGGGTAATGCAGCTGACGATATCTGAAAGAGGGCGGGGTTCCTGGGAGTGACCACCCAAAACACAGCCCACGACGGGTCGCCATTTGCAAATTGCAGAGCTGCAGAATGACAGGCACTGCGGACACAATACCACGACGCGTCAGACATAGGAGCCATTACGTCACACAAGATGCGTGACGACGAGGATCCTGTTAATTACATCCAAGAGATTCTAGAGCTTTTGTGCCTCGAAACTCGAGAGCCTGTGGGATAAACTGATAGGGATGGAGGCAAAGGCCTGGCCGGAAATACAACTCACCATAGTGCATCATTGCAGGTTATGGCAAGAAAAAGTAAAACAGAAGGCAGAAGAGAGGAAGACAGACAAAGCAAAGTTAGTTCAAAAGAAATTGTCAAAATACGTACTGGAAGGAGCGTTAATAACAAGCCGCAGCCCACAGACACAGATAGTGACTTCTCAGCCACAGCCTCAGTACCAACCACAACAGCAATACAGCACCATGCAACAAGCGCCTCCCATGGGAGGAGGGTACATGGGAAGGGACGGTTACCAACACAATTTGCGTTGGAGGGGAGGTTTCCAAAGGGGCGGAGGTTTGGACCACTATTGCACCAACCCACAGGGGCTGTTTGGGGTTACACACAACAAATGTCACAAGGACCAGGTGAGGGAGGAGGAGGATTCCCATGGCAAGCAAGGGAGCCACCCCGGCGCTGGACCTGAGGGCAGCTCGGACACATTTTCCATGCCTGCAGACATAAACAGGGGGTGCAACAAGGGTGGGGGGAACAGGGGTACCAGGGAGGCCAAAATGATGACTACACTCCAGACATGCAACAACAAGGACAGGTGCAGAACACGCAGCAACAGATACCAGCGGCCCCACAGGGACAGCCCCAACAAGCACCACCCACAACAGCACCACCCCAAATGACAGTGCCTCAAATGTCAGCACCACTGTATTTACCAGCAGCACAACAAATAACACAGATACAGGACCACTCCCCTGGACCCATGGACACAGTGGCAACGGTACCAGTACGGAGGATGGGAGGAGTTACCCTAGTGGGGAACAACCCCTACACAGGGAACTGGTTATCTCTATTTCCCAAATAGGACTGCCCACAGATGAACTTGCTGTGTTCCATCCTGTCAGTCACGCCTAATCCTGCGAAGGAACCTCACATAAAAGTGGCGATAGGTGACAAAACGTTTTCCTTTCTTGTTGACACTGGGGCGACTAGGTCATGTATCCGAGAAGGGACATTTGCGTTGTCAGGTGATGCCATGAACACTCAAGGATTTTCTGGGGCTCGAGAAGTCGTTCCCTTTACTGATAACATCTCCTCATCTGTAGGAGATCACGACTTATCTTACCCTTACTTTACTCCAAACAAGCACCTGTAAACATATTTGGATGCGACATAATGAGCAGACTAAACATAACCATCTCATTCACAGACAAGAGTATAATATGCTCCACACCAGGAATGCTCACTGTGAGACAAATTGTTCAGGCATATTGTGGAAACATGGTACAGAGGGGGGAGCCAACTGATCCTGAACTGTTCCAGTACGGGACAGACATGAAGGGAGTTGACACATATCTCACAGACACTGCACACATAACAAACAATAGGTGGTATAACCACATGACCAAAATTGGTATGAACACAACCGGGGAGAGCTGCTATGTCTGTTCATTGATCCCTTATGCCATGAGTGTTTCCAGGACCTTCATAGCAACAGAGATACCCTCAGCAACAGCATAATTCCTGATGTACCTAGCAATGTTCCAAACACGAGGAAGATTCCAAGGGAGAACAGCCACCTTAAGATGGATGTCCAAGGCAACCTTCCCATACAAAGACAATTATATTAAGACGTTACCAATGATGGACAATTACTGGGAACTTTCTGAGGGGCTGAAGTACATAACAGAAGGACCTGAGGAAGGAAAAACAAAGAAAAAAACATTGCAATACCTGCCATGCAAGTGGAGAGCAAGAGAAATAGGAGAAGAGCCTGGGTGCTGGGAAAGACCACAGGTAATGATCTATGGATAAGTACATACAGACGACGGCTGGGTAGATGGAGTAGTGGGAAGCAAAGCAGTAACATTAGCAAAAGCAGCAGTGAACAAGGTGCAAGAGGAAAATGATAAGTGCAAGAGGAATGGGACAAAAGCGCAAAATTAGTGACATGGGTAAATAATGTAGCTGAACCTATGCCAATAATTCCACTCACTACATCAGCCCTATGTTATCAACACAATGGTGAAGAAGTGGGAGAAAACATTGGGTGCAAGAGAATAGAAACAATCCCGGAAATGGGAACAGCAACAGTTGTTCTGATGGACCACTATTGGGCCTGTGGAGCAAAGGCATATGACAAGCTGCCACCAAACTGGGGAGGAATATGCTCCCTAGCAAACGCGACCATGCCCTCTTTATTGGTGCCAAAGAAAGACCTTCAGCTCGATGAATTCCAGAGAATGCAACCCAACAAAATGAAGAAAAGGTCGCTCAACACTGCCGCAACTGACGAACCAGAGAACCCCAATCATCACGAGACACTCAGCAGGGTGAAGAGAGAGGGACATTACTTATGGGGAAGATCAGAAGCAGCACTAGACGAAGTGCCAGCCTCTCACAGACTGTTCAACAGGACACAAATGTTGTTTGCATCACTATTTTCTGGAGTACAGGCGTATGCAAATGCCAAATGGCTATAAGTTACCCGCTGGGAGTTGATGTCACCATGAAAACGAATGTAAACGATTTAACGCAATAAAAGAAGGGCTCAGAGTGATAAGGTTGGTGGTACTCCAGAGCAGATATGTCCTAGAAAATAGGAAGTTACCGTTGTACGTTCACACCTGCCAACGATGAATATAACAGAGCACTGTCAGATGCAGTTGCACAGTTAGCCCACATGCATGCAAAAACAGAAGGGCCGGGAAAGGACAAGAGCTGGTTTGCCTATCTCTGGTCATTGATGCCCTCCTGGCTGGCTGATGGCCTAAAGGTACTGGCTGGAGGACTGATACTGGGAGCAGCATCCTTACTTGGAATAATGATTTGCATCGGAAGATGCCAGAAAACAACAGAAGAGGTAGTTGGAATGCAGATACTAATGGAGATGGAGAAAGGAGAACCAATGGATGACATCATAAAGAGAGAGGCTGAGACAAAGGATAGCAGAATCTGACATATTCCCACCAGGAATGAAGGTAGAAAACCCACACAACCCCAAGATGTACGTAAGGAAGTGGTTATACTGCAAGTCCGAAGGTGGATCTGTCTACATGTACTGGTCATTTGAAGATCATGTTAACTACAGTGGACACCTGGACGGGATAATGAAGGTGTGACGGTTGGTAGGCAATGGAAGAAACAATGGTGGTGTGGTCGACAAGTCGACCAGAGGGGGAGTGAAGAGAGAAGGTCAGAATATGCCTTCCATCCCGAGAGACCCACCAACTGGAAGAAGCACCAGAGACAATATGGTCGCCGTTCATATGAGCTCACATCAATTCCCACTGCTCCTACGATGGACAACTATCACGAAAGATACCCTCTCAGCAGGCCCTAGAACCCTGCAGCAGTACGAACACTACCCAGAGTGGATAAAGATACACAAGAAGGAGCAGGAGACAGTTACATGGACAGAATCGACTAAAGCACCTAGAAGCCATGCCTCAAGTCGTTAGAGACATCAAGACGACATAGCTTAGTTAGACATGAAGCACACGTGCCATCTGCAAATGCGGACCATTCACATACCCAACAATGCGAAGAACACAGGTATAAAGCTCTATGAGTTAGAGGACAGTGACATATACATACTGGCCCTCATTAGGACTCTGGCGCTAAACCATGGTGCTATTAGCACCATGGTCCATGCCGGAGTCCGCCATGGAGAAAGGGAGAATTACCACCCCATTCCAAGATTGGCGGGGCGGTAATTCCCCCTTTCTCCATGGTCCTTCCCCATTCCCATTTTTGCCCCGTAGGGCTCAATGGGAATGGGGAAGGCGGCAATTACGGTACTGCAAATTGCAGTACTGTAATTGCCATCAAGGTCCCTTTGCGGGTCCCTACTTTAACGGCTGGTCCAGACCAGCCGTTAAGGTCGGGAGTCGCAAAGGGACCTCGTAGTAAGGCGTCAAGGGGTTAACGGCGCCACAGCCTTTTACAGCGCCGTTAACCCCTTAACGCTGGGGTCGTAATGACCCCCACTGTCTGCAAGTTTATTATTTTGCCATTAGTCTTGCTACATCAGAGCAGGAACGCAAGAAGCAAGAAGGGCTTGTGCAAATGCTTGCAGATGCTTACATGCAAATAACCCCATGGTATGGCAGGAGCACCCAAGGGAGCTGACAGCCATGACACACCAACCTATGGACACTAAGGAACACGCATATAGTAGAAACCAGACCATGGTTTAGGAAATCTAGGAGGCCACGATGAGCGCAGAGAGACCCGAAGACTCACAGAATTCTGTGCAAGCAGAACCACTGCCGCAGGAGCGAAGCCACTGCCAAGGTCGCAATGTTGCAAATGACATTCCTCACGCTGAACCAAAGTAACACTGGCTGCAGAAGAGGTGCGCTCTCCAACAAAATACAGAATAATTCAGAGGTGCTCTCGAATGTGGCCTTCAAGCATGGCCTTCAAGCATGTGATCTGGCCGAGCTGAGGAGCTGCCAAGATTTGGTGACTGAGAAGAGCAACCTGTCTCACCGACCAAACAATGGTTGCAATAAAGTTGTTACATTCACGCTGCAGTTCTACGTTGGGAAACGGAGTGCTCTCATGGCAGCTATGGGTTACACATGGCTATGACGCTGACTTATAGTTGCACCTTGCAGACACATAATTGCACATGCACCGTTCACAGGCGACTATAGTTTGTCCCAGGCTTGGGGGCCCACGGCTCACCCAACCCAAATCCAGGACCTTAGCGGTGGATAGCGGGGGTCACGGACCAATCACGGGGCCTGCTCACTGTAACATTTCCAGAGTAACAATTTTCGGGGATGGTCCAAGCATAACACCTGACTCAGCCTTGTCCAATAACACCACTTCTCTATAGGCTCCTATATGGGAACTACCACTCAGCAACCTATCCCGAGTGGAGCTAAGTTTTGGAGAAGAGCCTAGAGAGTGAAGCCAATTGTGATGTCACACATCATCAAAACTGGCCTGCAAGCCAGATTCCCCTGAGACGAGCATAGACTTCCCTCCATGCATGTTTATTGGCATGTTTATTTATGTTTATGTTTATCCCTGTGGTTTATTGGCTGTAATAAAACCTCAGTTACTCCTTGCTATTCATGTGGACTTGCGTTCTTTTGGGCAGAGGAAGGAGTTAGGTCTTCCGTGAGTTACGCACCCGCAGACTCCTTGCACGGTTCAGCCTGCTTGTGGGTCCACCCTAACAATGCCTTCAAATCAGTACTTCTATGCCATATACTCCATGAAAATGCATCCTCACTATCCCGATTTATCACCCGCATACTATTTTTTCTGCCCTGACCTTATCATGATATTACACCTGCTGTACATTTACCCCATACCTATTTGTTAGTTTGTCCTTGGTATTTCTCTCAACGTATCTCCCCTCAACAACTTGTAAGTCACTCAATCATACTTCTATGCAGCCCCCTGGTCTCAGGATTTCTCTCATTACTGTAGGCATCTTGTCTGTACGTTTCTCTCCCAACCACATTGTTTCCAATTTAACCCATGCAAGCTCAAACCAATAAATAGAATGAATACAATACAACAGTGTATAAATGCAATAGCCATTATCATATTCCTCCCTCCAGCAAATTTATTTCTGACCTTCCCCAACGCGTTCCAGGTTTGTTACATTTCCCTTTCCTAAATACTGATTCAGAGGCGGGGCTAATCAGAGCCAATCTCTTTACTTCAATGTGGCTCTGCCCATGGACTGCAGATGCACCCTGTTGGCATGGTATAGAGAATCCTGGCAAGCAGCCATTAGCCAGGGGATGACACATTGTCGATCTTCTCTACCCTCATCAAGGAGGAAGACAAGAAGGGAAAACTATAATTACATTTATACCCAGGGAAAGGCACTCAGCTAATCAGGTGTCTGGAAATGTGGGCAAGATCACACAGTGTACTGCCTGGATTTTCCAAGGCACCCGAGGCCCTTCCCTGGATGCCACCATCTGGATTGGGGAGAGGCAACCCCATGCCTCCCAATGCTCTCACCCTCCCCCTCTCCATCCAAGACAACCCACACCCTTCCCCGACCTCCTCCCTCCCTTCCCACTGACCTGCTGGACCGGAGCTTTCTGCATACTGCCGGCTGCCTAGGCTCGTGACGGCGAGCTGCTCCAAGACATGGACACCCCCTCCAAGGTGGGGTGATTACAACATACAAATGATATGAAGGTGCTCAATGCTAATCCCTACAAAAATACGGGTGAAATAACAAAAGAAACAAACGTTAAAAATAGAAATCAAAATTAATCTCCGTAGCGTAAAGATGTCTATTGGGACACAAACGGAATTGGTATCTCATAGTCAACGTTCCTACTCAAGTCTGCTGCGATTTTAAGCAAAGACTTGAACATAATGGCGTGTAATGTACACAGCTTTGGAAACTACAAAGAAGAGAACTGTCATTTCGGAGGCAAAGCAACAACACTGCGGATGTGTGTCCACCGCTAGAGAGAGTGCTTCCCCGATGGGAGGTCAAACGTGTTAACCATGGATGGCAGGGTTCACTCAATTAAGGGAACTGATCTGACTTCCACGACCTGGGGCACAGCCATCTGAGTAATCAATCACTCGGTGCTCATCCCCAAAATATTTAAAACAGAATCAAGTGTTTGCTGTATGGCCACATAGCTAAGAATCTGTTTAAATATGATAACTGTTGGTATTTATTATTTACCGAGTATGGAGAAAACAGGTTCTTCCACTCTTTAAGGTAACGAAAAGCTTGCTACAGTGCTCGTAACTTATTTGCAGTTTTCTAGGCCTAATTATTTTTTTTATGGATTTTGGACATAGAAATCAAGTGAAATCTTGTGCCAACATCAAATGGCATTGCCTCCTGCTACACTGCTAGTAACAATCAGAGATAGTTGGAAAGGGGCAGGAGAAGCAATGGACAAACTACTTCCAGAATCTATTCTTATGAAGGAAATCATCATCGTCATCATCAAATTGATTTATTTCGATACATTAAAATCATAAAATCACATGAAAATTCATGCATCAACATAGTACCATTAAAGTGAATTTAAAAACCAGTGTATCATATCATTAAAATCATATCATAAAAACCCAATCATAAATACATCCATTACATTCATTTAACAATTAGAATTAAATCAAATCCAATATTGAACTAAAAATGTACAGAGCAATCAATTCAGCACCAGCGCCTTTGTAGATAGTCTGGAGTGTCTACGAGGCAGCTTGTGATGGCATTTTCCTTTCCAAATAATGGGTTACGAAAATAAATCAAAAGGTACCTAATTAACGACATGGTCAAATGGGAAAAGAAACTGGAAAAAAGGTAATTTGTGAAATGGTGAAAATAGTATTCAGCTGAATAAGTCAGGTTAATGATAAATGATTTGCTGGCATCAAAATATAAACTAATAATAGGCCCAAGAAGGAACCAGTCCAAAGGAAAAGAAACAAAGCACGGTCAGTCACTCTCAGAAACACATTGTCCACTGAGGACCAATTTGCTCAACTTGGTGTACAAGCAGATGACCCCTCCATCCGGACCAAAGCCTGTGTTTCACTAACCTCGAAACCCAGTATAGACATCACATTGATTCTCACACATCAGCTAAACTGATTAGGGCAGTGCTACACACGGATCAAAGAGCTGATATTTGGGGAACACGGAGGATATTCCAAGCAGCCATGGCTGCTATATCAGTTATTCCTGCGATGTCAAAAAGGCGTTCAACTAGATCTTTAAAGATGTTCTCTAAACTGAAAGATACACATATACCCTGTCACATTCTTTAAGAAATGATAGAGTTCTCGATATTGTAGCACTGATGCTTGCCTAATCACCAACAGGTAGCTAACAAAGCTATCGCATGTAGACTGGACAACCAGGCACTGATGCCTGCCACAGCTACTTGCGTAGCACCGGTTGCTTTTCTACCTTAATGCTCACCTCTTCGCTTAGCATCTGAGAAAACAGGAGCCAAAAGAGCATTTTATATTTAAAGGCAGCTATTTACACAGATGATGCAACAGTACTGAGTGCTGAGGTAGACAGCCTTATGTATCAGTTAGAAATAAAATACAAGTAAAACAGAATGTATTTAATTGCTACTTTAGGGGCATTAATTTGTCTAGGTTTGTGGGTACTACTCTTAAAGCTAGACCAGCGAACTAGATAGATGATAACTTGTGCCGGCCACTGGTAGAAGTGAAGAATTGGTTTATATTTCGGAACCATTTACATCTCTCCATATTTGTAGTAGTAAACTTAATAAATATAGGAATTATTTCTAACTTCATTTGTATCTTGGACACTTTACCTCTGTTTGCTGTTTTTATCGAAAATGTGCAGAGTGAGCTTCAAAGATATATATGGGTAAGGGTAGGCTGAGCAGAACCATGATTTCCTGTTTTATTGCTATATGTTTCATCCCAAGAGCTACTTGGTGTTTGTTGTCTGTATGAACCAGGTCATCAAGGAACTCTAGAAGAAATATGTAAGGAATTGTCTTCTCTATGGGCCTTGAGAGACTTTTCAGTTTTTGCTATTAAAGCTGAAACTCTTGCATTGGAATGCAGCTAGGAGGCAGAATGGATTTGAGGAGGCACGCAACTTGTGTATGTTGTTTAGTTGTTTACCCACCTCTTGGCTGTCCATGCCCATTCTAAACTCTATGACTATTTCCACCCACTACTGTCTCCTCCCCGGCCATCCTTCTTGGATATCTTCAAACTAGCTTCATCGGGCAGTAAAATCAAACTTTGGCCTGCTAGTGTTCCTTCTAAGCAGTCTTCTGAGAGCTAATGGCAGTTGCAAATGTGTTAATGGTGCAATACACATGTTTAAACCCTGTGTGCTTTTGGCCACTTGATTTATAAGCAGTACATCTGTCCTTGCACTGATGTCCTGTTAAAAACAAACGTGACATGGCCAACAGTTTTGACTTGTAAATAGGCATTACCAGGCATTGCAATCATATGCACAGGTACTCACACCATTTTCAAGCTGATACCATATCATAGCCAGTTGGTACCATTAAGGAAGTGCCTGGCAAATGCCTGTCCAATGTGTGACGAATCTGGGAAATTCATCAATTCTTCCCAGGGGGGGCGATCCATTTGAGGCTAGGGAGGTGATCCTGCTAAGCAATACCCTCCCTAGAGGTCTGGGAAAGTGGGACCTCACTGGGAGTGACTCCCTACACATTCCTATAAGGAAGTCGCCATTAAGAATACCCTGCATGTATATATGGGAGTAGAAAAGATTGGCGTTAATTCTGTACGGCCAAAAGATACTGACATTGCTTCCATAGCTTTGGCTCCAGTTAATGCTTGAATCCCCCTGAACTCAGCAGCTGATGAGGAACAACATGCCCCTTTGAATTAAGGCTGCGAGAGTAAAGTGATGCATAACATTGAATGGAGAGAGAAGAATCTTATGCAGAGACGAGCCTAGCGGCAGCGTGGAGAGACCGATAGGAGAGATAGAGATGTCAGGATACAGGAAGCAAGCAGGGCGATATTGCAGAGACAAAAGAAATACTGTCCAACCTGGCGGCGTGACCACGCTGCAGCCATGGTGGGCCTTGGGTCAACGAACAGATGCCGAGACTAGCAAGCTATGGAAAAACAAATCCTCTGCCCTAATTGTTAAGACGGATTTCAGAACTCTGTCCTGGCGGCGCAGAAGTTCAGAAGGCCAACCTAATTACTTGGAACAGGGTAACCTCTGGACAAGCCAGACCAATCAGGGTAGCGATCGCGGCGGTCAAGACTAGGTCCCAAGAGGGGTGAGGGTGACTGAAAGCCCGCAATGAGCACACAGAGCAAGGACACTTACAAATTACTCCAAACAGGTGTTATATTAAAAATATATACACATTTATTCCAAGGCCTTTCCAACAATGACCGTAGCGAGAAATCACAATAAAACTCTAGTAAACCAACACATACCAAACCAATACAATATATATACAAATACAAACGAGTCTAAAGCGTTAGATGCACGAAATGTGTAGTCCACCTAGAAGGGGAGGAAAACAGGCAGTGCGAAATAATGATTAGACCCAGTCCGCCTTCAGAGGCACCTAACTAAAAGGAAGTCCAAGCCCTATGAAGAGTGGAGCCTTGTGCTCAAAAGTACCTGCACACGCTGGTGCCAACGGGCAAAAAGGGGAGTCTCTTCGAGGGAATCAGGCAGTTCAGTTTGGTGCATAAATGAAGAAGAACAGAGTTCCGCGACTCAAGCGCAGCCTCCACTGTGGGCAGAAGCAGAGCGCGAGTACGGAAAGGCGTGCTGTTTGACACAGCGGGAAAAGCTATGGGCTCCTGCAGGAGGGCGACCAGTTCCTAGCTATGCTACTCACTGGTCCCCGATGCAAGCAGACCCAGGCTTCTCCGCGTCAGTTTCAGTGCTGGCAGGTTCAGGGGAGCAGGGGACGTCTCGTCGTCGTGTAGATTCTGCAGCAGCAGAGTTGAGTTAAAGATGTCCCAAACGAAGTGAACCCGCACAGTTTGTTACCACAGCAGGGCAACGGAGCGACCGTGTGTATCTCAGCCAAATGTACACTACTCACTTCAGACCTGGGAATGCCAAGTGTACGAATCATGTGAGAGTGACAAGGACTCGAAATACAACACAACCTGGCGGCGGTTACAGAGCAAGACTCCTGGGTAGGCTGGTCAGTCTGCTGGATGACCCAGAGACACTTCCGAAGGCTTACGTGCAGGAGATGGTGAAGATGCCGAGAATAGCTGTCCCCGCTATTCCAAGGGTCGAAGTACCAGTACAGGCCTTCTGGTTCGACCAGAGGTAGAAAGGGTTTCACAAAGCGACAGCAGTGCAGAGGAGCAGTACTTCAGCGGGTCACCAGCAATTGCTCGGTTCAGCCTCGTGGTTGCAGGATACTTGGCTCCTGTATTCCTTTGTTCGTGAGAACTCAGGAGATCGACATGGTAGTGGCGTTTCCAGCCCCCTCTTATCCACGGTTCCCTTTGCGCCAAAACGGAGGGGACCCAATGGGAGATCCGCTCATCAAACACTCACACCATACGTGGACCTATCACTGACCACGGTGGTCCCAGGCATTCACACTACCCTAGACTCTCTGGCACCCAGGATGTGTATTGGGACTAGACATCCCAGCCCACATCCTGGAGGCACACACAAGGCCTGTAGAAGCCCGTGAAAGCATCTGTGTTTCGGGGGAAAGTACATGCCCAAATAAGGAAGGCCCCGGGTCGGCTCGACCTGGGGAAGGTGAAGGGGGCAAGACGGTCAGCGGACAGGACAAAGGAGCCTCGTGGTCTGGCCATTTTGGGAGCCAGGCCACCATTTTGGGCTAAGCGTGAGAAACGCGCTTAAAATGCCAAAAGGAGCTCAAAAACACAAGAAACGATCGCTGCCACCATTCCCGTCCGTGATTCACTTGCACCGATCATTTACAATCCAAACAGAGTATCTAGGGCCTGTAGGACACTAGAGACCCAAGAGAGCAGTAACTTAGCTTACAGTGCCCTCTTGTGTCATGTTACACGAAAGCTGCAACATGATAAAGAAACTACGGAAAACAGCGTTTCCCGGTACTGACTGTCTTAAGGGCATGTCAGTTTCCCCGTAAGAATGGAGCGAAAGCCCAGAGGAGTGCGGCAGAAGGCTGCACTTCTCTGGCAAAGTCTAGATCAGGGTGAAAACACCAGCAAAAAGTTTAGGGGTTGCCACATGGAAGGAAAATTACCCACAATTAAGAAATCTTTCCTAACACTCGCCCCTCCCAGACTATGGACAGGGGGAACTAATCCACCCCTGGATGAGTCTGTTGTTCAGGTCGGTTAAACATTCTGGACAACCCATCAGCATTGCTATGTTGGACACCTGGCCTATGCTCAATAGTGAAGTCGAAGTGTTGTAAACTTATGGACCACCTAAGCAACTTTGGATTCTCTCCCTTCATGTTCATTAGCCACTTTAAGGGCTTATGGTCAGTTTGCACTGTGAAGTGGGTCCCATAGAGGTAGGGCCTCAGCTTCCTTAGGGCCCACACAACAGAGAAACATTCTTTCTCTACCGTGGACCATCTGAGCTCTCTGTCCTTAAGCTGGCGACTAATAAAACCAATAGGGTGTTCCTTACCCTTCTCATCTACATGCGATAGTACAGCTCCTATCCCAGTGTCAGAGGCGTCCGTCTGCACAATAAAAGGTCTTTGATAATCAGGGGCCCTGAGGACAGGAGCCTGGCACAAGGAGTCTTTTAAGCCGTTGAAGGCCTTCTCACACTCGTCGGCCCAAGTTACCTTCTTGGGTTTCTTCGGAGTGGTGAGGGCAGTGAGAGGGGCAGCTATGGTGCCATAGTCTGCCACGAAGTTGCGGTAATACCCCGTGAGTCCTAAGAAGGCTCTCACTTGGGTCTGTGTAGTGGGGGTAGGCCAGTCTTGTACTGCTTGTACTTTACTGGGAAGAGGCTGTATCCTCCCTCCACCTACTTCATGTCCAAGGTAAACCACTGAGCCTTGTCCAATCTGGCATTTACTAGCCTTTATGGTCAAGTGTGCTTTCTGAAGAGCCTGGAGCACAATCCTGAGGTGTTTCACATGGTCTTCCCAGGTGGCACTGAAAACTGCTATATCGTCCAGATATGCAAGACAGAATTCGTCCAACCCATTCAACAAATGATTCACAAGCCTCTGGAAAGTGGCAGGTGCATTTTTCAGCCCAAACGGCATTACCCTGAATTGGTAAAGGCCGTCTGGAGTAGAAAGCGCTGTCTTCTCCTTGGCATGTTCTGCTAATGCTATTTGCCAATAGCCAGCAGTGAGGTCAAATGTGCTGAGGTACTTGGAGGCACCCAAAGTATCCACCAGCTCATCTGTTCGAGGCAAGGGGTGTGCATCTGTCTTGGTGACAGCATTCAGAGCCCTGTAATCCACGCAGAACCTCAATTCAGAAGTGCCTGCCTTTGGAACCAAAACCACAGAGCTGGACCAAGGACTACTAGAGGGTTCAATCACCCCAAGGTCTAACATCTTGTTGACCTCGGTCTTAATATAAGACCGTACTTTGTCTGACATCCTGTATCCCCTACTTTTGGTAGGTACACTGTCTCCTGTGTCTATGTTATGTTTGCACCAAGGTGTCAAACCAGGCGACTGTGAAAACAGGGGGGAAAACTGCCTAAGCAAACTTTTCACCTCAGCCTGCTGATCAGAAGTCAGGTGAGGGGCCACTCGGACACCCTCAAAGGAGCTATCTGAAGGACCGCTTTGGAACAGGTCAGGGAGAGGTTCAGACTCCTCTTCCTCAACATCTGAAGCCTGTAGCAGTGCTGCGATTTCGACTCTTGGGACGAAAGCCTTCAGCCTATTTACGTGAAACACTTTTGGAGCCTGTCCAGGCCTTCTAAGGTCCACTAAATAGTTAACCTCACCCAGGTGCTCCACCACTGTGTAAGGGCCTGGCCATTTATCCTGTAAAGTTTGAGGCCTTATGGGATTCATGATCAGGACTTGCTGACCAGGTGTAAAGTTGATGAGGGAAGCTTTCTGGTCGTACCAATGTTTCACCAGCGCTTGTCCTGCCTTCAATTTATCACTAGACAAGCCCATCAGAAGTACCATCCGTTTTCTGAGCCCCAGCACATAATCTACCACGTTGGTAGTAACAGGGGGAGTGGGCATCTCCCATCCCTCTTTGACTATGGCTAAGGGTCCCCGTACAGGATGACCGAACAGAAGTTCGAAGGGGCTGAAGCCAACACCCTCCTCTGGTACCTCTCGGTAGGCAAACAGTAAGCATGGTAAAAGAAGATCCCATTTTCTTCTCTGAGGTTCTTCCAGAGCACAAATCATGCTCTTTAACGTTCTGTGGAAACGTTCCACCAGACTATTGGTGTGGGGGTGGTATGCAGAAGAGAACTTGTAGGTGACCCCACATTCTTTCCACATAGCCTGCATATACTTCGACATAAAGTTGCTGCCACGATCCGACACAACTTCTTTAGGGAAGCCAACCCTAGTAAATATGCCAAGTAACGCTTTTGCAACTGACTTGGCAGTTACAGTTTTCAATGGGATGGCCTCAGGATATCTGGTTGCATGGTCGACCAGCACCAGGATAAACCTATTGCCCGAGGATGTTTGCGGGTCAAGGGGACCAACGATGTTGATCCCTACCCTTTCGAATGGTATTCCCAAAACTGGGAGTGGTACCAATGGAGCTTGGATTGTCGAGCCAACCTTACCCGATAACTGGCCGGAGGCACAACTCCTGCAGTGACTTTCTACTTGCACCCCCATCTTGGGCCAGTAGAAGTGCATGGATAACCTTTGCTTGGTCCTCTCAATACCAAGGTGACCAGCAAGGGGCACTTCATGCGCCAACTGCAGGAGGAAGGGTCTAACAGCAAGGGGAACCACCAACCTCCTATGGTCTCCTTCTGTAGACTCTGTGGGCTCACTATACAGGAGTCCACCTTCCCAATAAATCCGATGCGCCCCAGGAGGTTCACCCTCAAGCTGGGAGCAGGCCTGTCTTCTTAGGCCTTCCAGAGATGGGCACTCACGTTGGCCTTTACTGAATTGTTCCCTATCAGGACCACCTTCTACTAACAAGTCTTTTAGTTCAGGATGGTCGTTGGGGTCAAATACTTCAGGCATCGCCACCTCCTCGTCAGGCCCGGGCGATTGACCAACTTCCTCCACCGCAGTGGTAGGTGAGCTCGGGGGAATATTCTCTTTCCCTCGTCTTGACTTGTTTACTCCTTTCTCCTTGGGTTTCCCCTTCGGCTGGGGCGGCGTATTGGTCTTGGCCAATGCTGCCCGTGCTTGAGACCGTGTGTAGGGTCTGTCGGCAGTGTCTCCTACGAGCCCTAAAGCTCTGAGATCATTACCTAACAAGACCTTTCCTGGGACGTTTCTCTGAATGCTCACTGGAATCCTGACTGCTGTACCATTTAAAGTAAGATTTACATGTATTACTGGGAACATGCGGAGTGGGCCGTCAGCCAACTTAGTGGGCATCAGAGTAGCTCTGGCAACTTCCTCTGAGTCTACCAAGGGAGAATCCACTACAGTTCGACTGCACCCACTACCCCTAAGAGCTGGAGTATCTACTCCATTGATCAGCAAACTGTCTTTAAAGTAGTGCTTGGTATTATCTGGAATCCTAGCATAAGACTCTGCGACTTTAGGCTACCAGGAACCCAGGGAAACTAAAACTACCTCAGCTTCTATCCCACTGGGGAATGAGTCTGAGGAGAAGGATGCTCCTGTAATCTCTTCTTCCTCGTAGCAGGAGAAGGCCAGATTAGCGGAGTGGACCCCCAAAGGTTTAACCTTGCACCGGGGATCCCCCTTCACATGGTCAGTTGCTCACAAACAAAACAAGATCCATTGGGTCTGCTTACATGGGGAGGCTTATTGTAACTAGAGTTCTGTTTCGGAGGCTGACCTCCACTACCCTGTGAGTTCTCTTGTGTCTTACCCTTATTTTTCTTTTTGTGGCCCTTTTGAGAAGAAGATTTATCAGATTCTCCACCCTCCTTATCTTTGGACTTTTTCCCTTCCTCCTGCTTACCAGGATGAGTTTTGTCCTTATGGGACACTCGATGTGACACCCATAAGTCTGCTGCAATGGCCAGCTTCTTAGGATCTATCTCCTTCGAATCGGCCAAATGCTGCTTAAGCTTTGGGGAAGAAGATGCAAAAATGTGTTCCGGCATGACAAGATTTATCATGCCTTCAAAGGTAGAAACCTTATAACCTTCGACCCAGCCAGTCAAGTTTTTTAAGGATTTGGTTACATAAGATACCCAAGTACCACCTTCTTTTTTCTTGTACTCTCGGAATCGTTTTAAATATTGGGCAGGAGTCTTTCCAAACTTTAAAATGAGAGTTTGCTTTAACATTGCGAAATCAGCTCGCTCAGCCTTCGACATTTCCATAATGGCACTACAGCCAGAATGAGGCAGTCTGCTGAGTAACCAGGCAATCTTATCAGCATTGTCAACTTGTTGAACTTCACATGCATACTCAAACCTATTCAGCCAGTCCATAATGCCATTCCTTTCCTCATACACACTGAGCAGATCTTTTGGAAACCGTGGATGAGAGGAGGCCCCAGACCCATGTCCAGGACCCTTGGACCCATTTGCAACCTGATGCTTGGCCAGTTCCAACTGATGATACCTGTCTTTCTGTTTTTCTGCCTGTTCGATTTGTAGTTTGGCTATGCTGAACTCAAGCTCCTTCTGCCTAAACCGCAGTTCTTGCTTCTTGAATTCAAGCATAGCCTCCCCATCAACACTGGCAGAGGAAACATTAGACATCTCATCCTCCCTGTCCTCGTGGTCGCGGTGGATCAGTGCAGCGGCAGAACTGTCGGTTCTACCAGTGAGAGCAGCCCCACCTCCTTCCGCACTGTCCTCAGAAGTTATAGCGTCAAGCTGCGCTTCTTGCCACGCCACGATTCTTTGGATCATATCCAATTTGGTGCCTTGAGAGGAAACACCTCTCTCCGCACACATCTTTTTCAATGTTTCGGATTTGGAAGCATTTAAAGTTAACAAGGTATTTGTTTCCATACTGTTAGATAGGACTATGGCCTTTTTAAAGTTATACTATAACAATTCACTACGTGTCCTGGTAGGAATAACTTGAAATGCCTTAGTTCGTGCGCAACACTGGATACCTTCAGTCGTATCCCACCGCTGTACACAAATTTGTTAAGACGGATTTCTGAACTCTGTCCTGGCGGCGCAGAAGTTCAGAAGGCCAACCTAATTACTTGGAACAGGGTAACCTCTGGACAAGCCAGACCAATCAGGGTAGCGATCGCAGCGGTCAAGACTAGGTCTCAAGAGGGGTGAGGGTGACTGAAAGCCCGCAATGAGCACACAAAGCAAGGACACTTACAAATTACTCCAAACAGGTGTTATATTAAAAATATATACACATTTATTCCAAGGCCTTTGCAACAATGACCCTAACGAGAAATCACAATAAAACTCGAGTAAACCAACACAACCAAACCAATACAATATATATACAAATACAAACAAGTCTAAAGCGTTAGATGCACGAAATGTGTAGTCCACCTAGAAGGGGATTAAAACAGGCAGTGCGAAATAATGATTAGAACCAGTCTGCCTTCGGAGGCACCTAACTAAAAGGAAGTCCAAGCCCTACGAAGAGTGGAGTCTTGTGCTCAAAAGTACCTGCACACGCTGGTGCCAATGGGCAAAAAGGGGAGTCTCTTCGAGGGAATCAGGCAGTTCAGTTTGGTGCATAAATGAAGAAGAACAGAGTTCCGCGACTCAAGCGCAGCCTCCACTGTGGGCAGCAGCAGAGCGCGAGTACGGAAAGGCGTGCTGTTTGACACGGCGGGAAAAGCTATGGGCTCCTGCAGGAGGGCGACCAGTTCCTAGCTATGCTACTCACCGGTCCCCGATGCAAGCAGACCCAGGCTTCTCCGTGTCAGTTTCAGTGCTGGCAGGTTCAGGGGAGCAGGGGACGTCTCGTCGTCGTGTAGATTCTGCAGCAGCAGAGTTGAGTTAAAGATGTCCCAAACGAAGTGAACCCGCACAGTTTGTTAACACAGCAGGGCAACGGAGCAGCCGTGTGTATCTCAACCAAACGTACACTACTCACTTCAGACATGGGAATGCCAAGTGTACGAATCGTGTGAGAGTGACAAGGACTCGAAATACAACACAACCTGGTGGCGGTTACAGAGCAAGACTCCTGGGTAGGCTGGTCAGTCTGCTGGATGGCCCAGAGACACTTCCGAAGGCTTACGTGCAAGAGATGGTGAAGATGCCGAGAATAGCTGTCCCCGCTATTCCAAGGGTCGAAGTACCAGTACAGGCCTTCTGGTTCGATCAGAGGTAGAAAGGGTTTCACAAAGCGACAGCAGTGCAGAGGAGCAGTCCTTCAGTGGGTCACCAGCGATTCCTCGGTTCAGCCTCGTGGTTGCAGGATACTTGGCTCCTGTATTCCTTTGTTCGTGAGAACTCAGGAGATCGACATGGTAGTGGCGTTTAAAGCCCCCTCTTATCCACGGTTCCCTTCACGCCAAAACAGAGGGGACCCAATGGGAGATCCGATCATCAAACACTCACACCATACGTGGACCTATCACGGACCACGGTGGTCCCAGGCATTCACACCACCCTAGACTCTCTGGCACCCAGGATGTGTATTGGGACCAGACATCCCAGCCCACATCCTGGAGGCACACACAAGGCCCGTAGAAGCCCGCAAAAGCATCTGTGTTTCGCAGGAAAGTACATGCCCAAATAAAGAAATGCCTCGGGTCAGCTCGACCTGGGGAAGGTGAAGGGGGCAAGACGGTCAGCAGACAGGACAAAGGAGCCTCGTGGTCTGGCCATTTTGGAAGCCAGGCCACCATTTTGGGCTAAGCGCGAAAAACGCGCTTAAAACGCCAAAAGGAGCTCAAAAACACAAGAAACGATCGCTGCCACCATTCCCGTCCGTGATTCACTTGCACCGATCATTTACAATCCAAACAGAGTATCTAGGGCCTGTAGAAGACTAGAGACCCAAGAGAGCAGTAACTTAGCTTACAGTGCCATCTTGTGTCATGTTGCACGAAAGCTGCAACATGATAAAGAAACTACGGAAAACAGCTTTTCCCGGTACTGACTGTTTTAAGGGCATGTCAGTTTCCCCGTAAGAATGGAGCGAAAGCCCAGAGGAGTGCGTCAGAAGGCTGCACTTCTCTGGCAAAGTCTAGATCAGGGTGAAAACAACAGCAAAATGTTTAGGGGTTGCCACATGGAAGGAAAATTACCCAAAATTAAGAAATCTTTCCTAACACTCAGTACTAGGACTGCAGGGCATGCCGAGATGGGCAGGATACCACCGAACATTTACAAGACAGAGATTATATAAATAGGGGCTGAGCCACCATTCCCCTGGAGCACACCCAAAGGCAGTGAAGGTACCAGGGTTGCCCAGGTTCTAGGGAAGGGAGCAGAACAAAACCAGGAGAGAGAAATAAATGCCAGTGGAGTAATGCCACACACGAGTCAGTCAGAACCCCAGAGGGATAATATCCAGGAGGGTTACTGGAGCCCTAGAAACCCAAATATTGGGCATTGGCAGAGGCCCAAGAAACAGCCTCCTGAGTTAAGCAGGCCAGAGAGCCCGAGGGGCCTGGAGAGCCCTAGAGAGACAAGTGGAATTTTCCAGCATATAAAAAGAAGGGAAACTGGAGAGTTCAAGTCGTCTATCCAAGACATAAACCTAGTGGAAAGATAACACCCAGGTTGGTGGAAAAGGACTCAGGGAATCATCCCTTCCGTAAAATAACTTGAGACATTTGATTTTTATAAAGACTTACAACTTTTCTTGAGGAGCCTAAAGAGAGATCGGAAACGTTTCTTTTGAGAACTGTCAAGAGCGAATATTTGATCTATGACCAGTACTTTGGGGAGACCCAAGCAACATTGGCCGGACGAAGCCTGAGCTGGGAGGCTTCTGCTCTGGCTTATTTTTCGTGAAGTGGTAGGACCAGATAGTGAATAAGGTTTAGACTGAGGACTTTATTTTGGTTTTGACAATTGACAAGCAAACTTAGTTCATAGGCAGGGAAATCTCTCTTAGAAATAGGGACAGATAGGCATTTTTGGTGTTAGTAAAATAAACCCTTGAAATGACATCCTCAAGCCTGACTCCTTCTTCTGATTTGCCACACATATCTACATAAAAGCCAAAACGGTTGGATTTGCTAATGCTTGTTTTAATTTTTTCTTCCACCATCCTTCAAGTAGGTTAAGATACAATCTCGTCTAGGTTTCATTAAATACTTGCTAGGGCTAGTTGCAGGAATAGTGTGTCCTCCTTTAATTAACACAGTATGGAATTCTTATATCTCACAAAATGGTGATAACAAGGGAAAGGGTATTATTATTAGCCAATGGCACAGGGGCAGCATCTAAATACAAATTGAACACTTCTTTGAAAACGGGGTACTCTATAAATCACTATCCGAGTCTGGAACGTAATATCTCAAAAATGTAATCACGACCTCACAAAAAAGGGAAACCTCTATGTGGTATTACTGGTTTCTACAGAACTCACATGCTGGCCATAACCCCGAGGCATTGATTAACATGCAGTCTGAGATCCTAGGACCAACAGTATCTGAAATGTGCTGGAAGCAATCTCTACGTCTGCATCAGGCTGGCTACTACAACCTACATCACTCCTCTCATGCCCAGGGAAGAATTAGTGTGTTGACTTCTTCTTCTTCTTCAAAACATCGTCAGATTAATGTACGGTTGCATTAGAGTCTAATTTTTGGCACTGGTGTATAGAAATTGGCTGTTCATTAGATGAAGTCAAGGTGTGACCTCTAGATTGACTCATTAGCATTTGTTGTTATTGCTAAAGAGTGGATGGGTAAGAATCCAGCAAGTGTATGAAGATGATTGGATGACTGTGGCGGAGCATAGTGCCTGGAAGCTGCCATTACTGGTCATGGGAAAGAGAAATCACTGACAGCAGAACGCATATATAACTTGATAAAATGCTACAATAGGCTTACTCAAATAACCCGATAACATTTTTAATACTTATTGCCGATTGCTAACTTGATATTGGAAGTCATGAATCATGATTTGGCATTTCTCCAGGACTGTCAAAGTGTATGATCATGTGATCTTAGACTGGGAAGTTTCCCCAACTGTTCAGAGTGAGCAATCATTTTTCTGATGCACTTAATAACTGGGCAATGTCAATGATTTACCTGATACCAGAGCTCACCTATGGGATTTGCCAAAAGACATGTCAAATCCAAGTGAATTATTCCTAATTGTAGTCCTGATCCTGAACAGGGGTTTCTGGGTAGCTGCCACGGTTTCTAGTTTTGTATGCATCATCTTTCAATCTAATCTGGCTACACAGCCAGGATGCATTGTGCCACTGTGCAGCACCTCTGGGACAAGGCACTGGGCACACCTGTTTTACTACAACAACATAGGCCTCCATGCCTTCCCACTTTGTCTGGAGGTGGTAGTGGCTGGTGCAGCTCTTTCGACAGGTCAGCATTTAAAATAATTAATTAATAAGACAGAAAGGACCACAGATGAAACACATTATTTAGATGGAAAACGACTTCTTTTGAGCACGGATGTATTACAGTAGCAAATATATTCACTAATTGTGTAATTCATGATTGTGGTGGTGATAAGCATAAGAAAGGTTGCACTAGTCCACACGTCATACAGGGGCAGGACAAATCTGGCACCATGCCACCACTTCCAGTAAATTAGCCACTGGGCGAGTCTGACATTTCCCCAAAATCCCTAAAGGATTCCCCCACGCATTAGGGCTTCAACCCAGGTCACCCATATTCCCTTATCCCTGACAGCTGTCACGATTCCAAGTTCAGGCCTGCCTTGGCCCATGCCCCCACTTTCTGCTCTCCATTTTCTCCTTTGCACTGCCATGGACCATGCCTGTGGAAAGATATTTGCCAAACATGCTAGTTCTCCAAGTAAGCCTTCACGGACTGTGCTCCTCCTGTGATCCGCCATGTTGTACCCCCACAAAGTGTAGCACCATGACACTGGCTATTGGAAAACTACCTCCCTGCCTCTGAAGCACTGCTTGCTGTTGGTGTAGGCACAAGCCACCAGTGCTGATCCAATGCATTCAAGTGCCTTCGATGATGACCACTCCCGTTATTCTGCCACTGTCAGTGTCCATGAGCTCTCCTTATAAACAAATGTCCGACCACACAGACTAACTGGCTGGACATCATGTTTCCATTGTGTATTTGTATTTGTATTTTATTGAATTTATATGGTGTTTTAATCCAAAACGCTTTACAAGAGTAACAATCAAGATACAACAAGCATTAAGTAACAATTGAATTAAACCAGAAAACAGTACAAAAACAATTTACATTATAGAAGAGGATAGAAGGGTAGGTAGGTGTGAGAGGAAGTAGGAGGTATGAACAGTGGTGAGAGTTGAAGTAAGAGAGGAAGCAGAGGGTGAAATGGGAAAGGAAGAGATGAGGATCAGAAAAGTGAAGGAGGTGGGGTAGGAGAGGTGTTCGAGAAGTAGGAAAGGGAGTAGGAGGTGTGGGTAGAAGTAGTAGCAGAATTAAGAGAGGAAGCAAAGAGTTTTATGGAGGTGAATGGAAGAGATAGGATTTTAGAGAGGTACGGAAGTTGGGGAAGGAGGGAGCAGAGCGGCTGAAGACGGGGAGGTGGTTCCAGTGGAAAGGGGCGAGCAGTTGGAAAGAACAGAATTGGGAAGAGGCGCATGGTGGTGGAGGAGGAGAGAGTAGGAAGAAATCGGCAGAGCGGAGAGAACGAGAAGGAGTATAGAAAGTGAGGAGGGAGGAGATGTAGGGGGGTCAAGACCATAGAAGGACTAGACCGAGGAACTTGAATTTAAGCTGGGAGTGGAATGGGAGCCAACCTAGAGAGGTGAGAGAAGAGCGGATGGAGTCATGAGGAGAGAGAATGCAAATGGAGGGGATGACAGAGTGGTAGACAGATTTGAGTGGGGAGAGGTGAGAGGACCGGAGTCCAAAGATAACAGTAGAGCAGTAGAAAAGCCTAGAGAAGATGAGGGATGAGATTAAGAGTTTAGCAGCATGAAAGGTTAGGAAGGATCAAATTTTACGGATGTTGTAAAGGTGAAAGTGGCAAGATGTAGCAGTAAGAGAAATGTGGTGAGATAGAGAGAGGTCGGGGGTCCAAGGTTACGGGCATGGGGACAGAAGGAGAATTTGGAGGGGGGAAAGAGAATGAAGGGAGGAGGGGAAGGAGGAAGGAGAGTGTTAGCAGGGAAGAAAAGGACTTTGGTTTTGTCTGCATTGAGCGTAAGGAAGTGAAAGGACATCCATGATTTAATAGAAGAGAGTCAAGAAGAAAGCTTATGGTGGATGTCAGGAGAGAAGGAGGAGAGGAAGAACTGGGTACCATCAGCGTAGAAATGATGTGAGATACCAAAGGAGGAGATGATGGGGGCTAAGAAAGAAGTGTAGAGTGAGAAGAGAAAGGGTCCAAGGACTGAACCTTGGGGGATGCCGTGGATAAGAGCATGGGAGGGAGAGGTGGAGCCACCCCAAGAGACAGCAAAGGTGCGGTTGGAGAGATAAGAGGAGAACCAGTGAAGGACAGAGTCTTTGAGGCCAAATGAGCAAAATGAGTTTTTGTGCAAAAGGAAGAAAAATCACGCACGTAAGAGTGAGGGGCCCACAAAGTAACCAATTATAACAAATATGGGTGAACATACACTTGAAAGAAATAAGACTTCCAGGGGCCTATCCACGTCACTGCTGCTGAGGTTAGCACTTCCCAGGATCCAGAAGTGGCAGACTCATTCCTGAATGTAAAGTGTGTCACTGCGGCTGTACATGCCACTCGACCTTCACTGCAAAGACTGCAAAACTGATACATAGGGCCTCATTCTGAGTATGGTGGTCTGGAAATAAGGGTGCTGGTATCACCATGCCGGCACCCTTTCCGGATCGCCATGCTACAACGATGCCGGCAGAGGCCACGGATCCCCCGGCAGGCCTGACCTGCTGGCTTCTCAGGCCCCTACCGGCATTGTTGTCATGGAAGCACCGGCTCCATTAGCAACGGTGCTAGTGATTCAGTGTCCCTATTTCCATGGAGTCCTTTGGGACTCCATGGAAATGGGGAGTAACCATTCCAGCAACCGTGTAATGAGGGCCATAGACAGTGGCTAAACAGTTGGGTGTATAATCAATGTCCACTATAACCTTATCTGTCCAGCAGATACTCTCTCAATGTTTTCACCAGGCAACAGGTATTTTCTGCAGTGTTCTCCACCCTTTCCTACATTTCCTGTCTTTGATTTTTCCAACCTACACTCAACCCTCCACTTTGGATTTCACCACCAGTTCACTAATCCTGAATGCTCCATACAGAGCCAATCCGCATGCAGCCTTTAACAAAACAGTATCAAAGCGTGAACTGCGTAATACCTCCAGTCGGGAGGAATGGTACTTAAAGGTTACTAGTCATGTGCACACTGCCACCAGAACACCCCAACAGAATGGGCCTAATTATGGATTACGGGCTTCGCATGATGCGGTAGACACCATGCCCTCTTCCGATAGGGTGGTTATTTCTGCGCCCAGGCCTCCTGCCCCTTCAAGTCCTATAGGGTGCAGCCCTACGAGTGTGCTTTTCCCAGTCTGTTTGGTCCCAAATTAGCAAGGGATTGGTCAAACTCTCTATCCTCTCCAGAGGATGTTGGCATCCAGAGGCAAATAAGATTGCAGTGCGCTCTATACAGCTAAACAAAACATATGCGTTATTTAACTGAAGGCGAAGAAGAATTGGGGGGGGGCATTTTTCTCACCTCTACAAATAACATGGAGTTGGCCACTTACGTTTGCACTAGCATGCCAGCGGTTCCTACTGCGCCACTTTGATTCCTTTTCGTAATGGGAGTAATTTTAAGACAGAAAGCTTGTATTCCATGTTCCTTTATACTCATTGCAAAGAGCAATCCTAAACACCTGCTGCTATGTTCAGACATGGCAGATAGGAGTCATATGGTTTCCCTTGGAACCTGCCTGATTTGAGCAGGTGCAAGAAAATGGGTGGTATTAGCTGCACCCTGCTAGCTAGCACTTGCTATCGCTCTCTCACCCTGACTCTCTGCTCTCACTCTCTCTGTCTCTCTCTGCCTGACTCTATTGTCTCTATTTATATGTGGGAGAGAGTCACCTTGTCAGGTGTGCATTTGCTAGAGCCTCACCAACTGTTAGTGAAAGCATCGCGACCAGTGAAAAAACACAGATAATTCGAGGGAGGGCTGCGTTTTTTTTGCAAAAGAAGCTATTTAAAAAAAAAGAAAACTATTTAATTATACTACCATTGTAAACAGACTATTTTTAAACACTTGCAATGTTCATTTCTAATGATAACTTCCAGTACATATTGTAGTCATTTTAAGAGTGTCATACTTGTCTTGCTAAGCAAAGTACAGGATCAAAATCAAATCTATCTTAACCATATACAATATTTTCTAATAGAAGGTTTTTATTCCAAGATGGACAATCCAGTACTATCCTATTGCACTCTTTTGAAGGGTTCCTTTGACAAAGTGGAGGCTGTTAAATAGAAAAATTAGGGTTCCTGGCTGCTCTGTAGAAAATCAAAGAGCATTTGAGAACATAAGAATGGCCAACGATCTTTTAATTTCACACTCCAAGAGCTCCTCTCAACAAACAGCCAAACTCATTCATTTACACACGCCTTGAAAAAGACCCCTGTTGGGTCGAAACACGTGTCAGCTTGCAGTGTGCCAATAAATCACTTCTCCACCTAAGGGGAATACAAAAATGACAAAGACATCTCGGTTGTAGCGTTCATAATGTAAACCAAAAAGTGTTACTACCTTATCAGTGATTCAGCACCTAGGTGACCCTGGCTCTTAACCAAACTCACACTAAATTCTCTGAGACTTAGGAGCACCGTCTCGTAAGAAGCTCTCGCCTGCTGCAGGATCAATGCATCTATAAACATTATCAGCGCAGTGATCTATACAGTCTAGTGCTCTATCACCCCTTTTGTACTTTTGAAGAAGGATTTGTCTTTACCCTGATTGGGAGCACAGTATACTCGTACGTCCACTGCCAGAAAGACAGAGACCAGGAGCTCCAAGAAAAAGGAAAGCCCTTCTCCCCAACCATCCAAAGGGACTATTTCGGATGGCCAGGTGACTGGACAAAGCCTACTGCAAATGTGGCACTGCTACCCAGGTGTGATGAATTGGCATCTGGCATGAGTGTGAAAGCCCTGGCTTTTTTGATTTTTATTAAATAGTAAAATGATGCAGCTAATTCCATCTCTGTAAGGGTAATCAGCTGACCAGATTCCCCTTTGATAAGCTACATGCCAAAAGCATAGTGTGCATCTGTGGCACGCTGCATCAGTATCCTGATTTGCAGCGCCTGCTCTACCAGTGGCACAGAGCCACTGGTAGAGCCTCTGCAACGCAGAGGCTGCGTTTAAGATATGCCCCCCGTACCAAAACTATGATGATCATAAATAGCCCATGATGGTGGCAGGGTAAACTCTAAGAATAAAGTTGTGCCTGGGTTAAGACAAGGCACTAGTTATGATCATAACAGGCACATCCAATTTGATATCACACATGTGTAAGTTCCTGTGAGCCAAGCTCAGCTTTTGAAGGTGATGTATATTCTGACCAAACTGTTTGAGCCTGCCAAATGACAGGACCGGAAAATGAATTGCATGCCTCCTCCTTGATCTCTTTGTGAGGGCAGGTAACATATTCCGCAGAGACAGCTGCACAACAGGCAGATGTCCTTGCACCAAGCATTAACTGAGCACACCCATTCAGCTGGCTCACAACAGGGTGCTGCATTTCTAAAGGCCTTTGTTCCAAGTGATAAGGGAAAGGGTGGTGGTGGAGTAGACAGGAGGGCGCTGAAAAGTGGAAGAAGACATCTACCATATTGTTTCTCTCTGCCCCTCTCTCTCCTTACTGTGCCCTCCACTTTCTCTGGAGCAAAGCACTTTGGGTGTGATGTAAGAAAGGCAAAGTCTACTTCTTTCAAGAGAGGGATTGGCCCACTAAGTCAAGCTGGCTTTAGTCCAATCACCTTTGGGCTTTTTGTCACCACTTCTTTGAATCATCTCTGGAATCCAACCCTGGAAGAATTATTTTGCTGGACCCTGCTGAGAGAGCAGTCCATTCGAAAGTCCTCCAGTTGTGATGTCACGGCAAGTGATCGAAGGCAGAGGCAAGCCCTGCACCCTAACCCCATTGAGGGTTAAATCTGTTGCTAGAAGAGGCCCTGCATTTCTGCCAGCCACCCTGTTGCCTAGGACCTCACAGTGTTGCAGGAACTCTAAAGGTGTGTGCCAGCCTCCCTCATGTTTGGGAGCCCACGAAAGGGATTAACCTTGGCCCTTGAGAGCCTGGAGTGCAATTCACAGCTCCTGAAAGCCAGAACAGTCAAGATCCCTGTGTTTTCTATGTTGATCCGCTACAGACCGTGATTCAAGTGTGTTCAACGCTGAGTGAACAAACAGGAGGCCCTTCGACACTGCCTTTGGATTTCATTGCTCTTCAAACCCCCGTTTTCCTGTTCAACTCCGTTCACCGCAACAGCTGAAGCATGTCATTGCCTTGGCTTGAACCAAAGATGTACTGCTGCTTTGCATTGCACGGAGCACCATTCAGACCGCCAGCTTCTTCATCGTTGCTCCTGTAAATCGATCGACCCAACCCTGGTGACCACTGAACATCAAGCACTGAGTCTTCATATAGAATCGACCTCAAGAAATATCCTTTTTAGCATTGTGGTCTTTTTATTGCCTTTCTTTGAATATGCTGTTTTCCTTCGACAGGTGTGGGGTTTTACAATGTTTTCTAGTTTGTTTTTATTGTACATGGTGTGTTTGATTAAAGTATGTATTTTTATAGAACCTTGGTTGGACATTCCACTGTTACATTTTTCTAATTGGGTTGCTCCTGAAAATAATTCACACTCGTCTTCAGAGTATAGCCTTCCCTCGGACCACATCACCACAAAAGGTGAAGGAAGTATATCTCATCACTGAGCCTGTTTTACCTCTAGAATTGTGGTGGCTCTTGGTTTGTAGAAGTGTGAGAGCTTAGTGGGCGCTTTAACATCTACTCATCCTTGTACTCCTGCAGGGCAGAAGCCAATTCATCACACCAGGCTCTTGCCAGTGAAGGCGACAGCATGCTGCAAGTGCTTTCCACAAACCTTTCTGGTTGGGTAACGCAAATTAAGGATTCACCTTGTCTCTGGGACACTGGACTGGGTTTCTGAGGGACTGCAAAGCCCAGAAAGCAGCCCAAGCCTGTTCATCACATTGAGACATTTTTCAAGGCAGGCTGAGTGTGCTCGTCTCACTTCGACCTGCTACAGCATTGTGGTACTGCCTTTGGTACTCCAAGCACTTTGATTTGCTTACCAGTCTCGATGCCTATACGAATCCTTGAAGTGCATCATTCCATCTTGACTCGAATGCCAGTTCAACTCTGTGGAAGCACCTGACTCGCTGTATCTCAATCACTAGCTTGATCCAACAGAATCATTGTCTCTACTTGGAAGCCAGCTTGACCCATTGGAAGCAATCGATTCACCCATTTCAAACGTTGACCCAGCCCAGCAGAAGCACCGTCTCAACACGACTCGACCTATTGGAAGCCTTTGAATCAACCCATCTCGATTGCTGACTATCCACTGGGAGCCTCATCGAAATCATCTCAACGTCGCTCATCATTGCAAAAGAATGGCTCAACTCTCTCGACACCGGCTTGACTACAGGAAAGCACCCAGAAGCTTTTCTCAACACTGTTCAGCCCTGAAGGACATTCAATAAAGGTATGTGACGAGGCCCTGTCCCCTGGTGTGCCTTAAAGGACCCTAGTGCCTTGTTAGCCCCTCTGTTATTTGAAAGGCATATCTAATAACTGCCGAAATATTCGCCTGAGCACCTGTGTCTACCAACCAAGAGTGCCTCTTGGTTGGACTTTCTTTTATGTTGATAGCACAGTACTATTGTTGGTTGGTTTGCTGCTTTACCAGCTTATACCACTCTTGGGGTGAATAGCCTGCCCTTGGTCTATATTACCTGAAGAGGCGAAGAAGGTAAACCTGTTTGGCTGTGCCCATTTCACCTTTTTAATTGGGGTCAACACCGATTTACTATTAGTGTGGGACTGATCAGGCACTTAAGCCACTACTTATGAATGCACTCCTGCAGAGCAGGAGTCATTTCATCACACCAATGCACAGACACCCTTAGAGCATTATATATAAAAGACCTTCAGCACTTCCGCCCGCATACAAATGTCATACAGGAGGAGATGCTCCTGTATGTGAGATACAAAGCAGATACATAGAAGGGGTCGTGGATTTGGTGAATACGATCCATGACCCTGCTTCTCCTCACAAATACATGAAAATCGCACAATGCATAAAACGTCAAATGCTTTACGCATGGTTTTTACTGGCTTTGCAGTTTTAATTCCACTACGAAAAGGACCCCAATGTTTTGGTAAATTGCGCATCAGAATCAAACCCTCCAAATGCAGCATAAGAACGCACTTATTTAAATTGTCCAGTACGCTGAGTTTACTTGGGAGGAGCATTGGATAGGAATTTGTTGACATTGAGCCTTCAGCATAGCATTCAGTCTAAAGTAGTAATGTTGAAATGTTGGTCCAGTTTGCACCAACTGAGATGCATCTGACATGGATTTATTTCTTGTTAAGATGGATTTCTGAACTCTGACCTGGTGGGCAGAGGTTCCGAAGGCCAGTCTAGTTTCTTGGAACAGGGTAACCCTCTGCACAAGCCAGACCAATCAAGGTAGCATTGGCGGCTGTCAAGACTAGGTCTCATGAGGGGCGAGGGTGACTGAAAGACCTCCATGAGCACACAGAGTAATGGACACTTACGAATCACTCCTAGTCAGGTGTATATATATTAAAAATACATGTACATTTATTCAAGGCCTTTGAAGTTCAACACAAAGCAATTATCAATAGGAATACATCAAATCCAACACATACATACAATACCAAGTGGTCTCAAGGGTTAAAAGCACAGAATGGGTCTACAGCCTAAAGGGGAAGGAAAGAAGCAGTGCAGATAGTCTTTAGGCAGTTCTTCATTAAATAAACCCTAACTCAGAGGCAGTCCAGTCCCTACAAAGAGAGGAGCCCAGCACTCAATGTACTTCCAAATGCTGGTGCACGTGATAGTGCAGAAGGGCAAAATCAGGCTCTCTTGTAGGGGCTGTAGCAGCTCAGGAAGGTGGGTGAGGCAATGAAGAACAAGTTCCCACTAGTCGTGGAGGGTCTCCCCAAAAGAGCAGAGCAGGTTCCAGGAGTTGGGAATGCGGCAGTAGCACAGGCTACCTGTAGAAAGGTGAGTGGCCCTCAGGGGACACTCAGGTGTAAAAATGGGTGGATGCGCTAGGGGCCACCGGTAAGGGTTGCAAGTACTCACCGACTTGCGGCGCACTCTGGACCAAACTTCGGCAGTGGAGTTCACTTTGGTTGCAGGTTCAAAGGCAGCAGTTATGCGGCTCTGCGGCTTTCAGTGGCAAAGTTACAGCGATGATTCCCTGTTGGGACAGAGGCGATTTCTTTGCTCCTGGTGGATGGATCAGGCCAGTTTCACTGTAGCAGGCTTCAGGGCACAGAGGGGCACAGCAGCAATGCACCTGCAAAGTTTGTCACCACGGCTGGGTGACACAGTAACCGCGTGTACTCTGGTTTGGGCGCTCTCTCTTTATCCCAGACCTGGGAATGCCACGCATACAAAATTCAGTGTGAGAGTACCATGAACACAGAGCTTGTGATGTACCAATTGTCAAGGGTCTCCTCGAAAGTGCAGCGGTTTCAGAGCAAAGGACCTGCGCAAGCTTGTCAGCCCACTGGTTGGTTCAGGGACACTTCCGAAGAGGCTTACTTGCAGGTTTAGATGAAGGTGCTGTGAATAGTTGGTCCCACTGTTCAAATGGGTCGAAGCGCCTTTGCAGACCTTCTAGTTTGAGCAGATGCAGAGGGCTACAGCAGGACAACAGTGGGATCAGGTTGCCAAACCTTCAAGTGGGTCACCAGTGGTTCCTCGACTCGGCTTCTTAGTTTCAGGAAACTTGGATCCTATCCTATGTTCAGTGAGAACTCAAGAGATCGCACTGGTGTGGGTGTTTGGGGCCTTCTCTTATCCAGAATCTCCTTTGCGCCAAAGTGAAGAGGACCTAATGGGAGATCTGCTCACATACAGGTACACCAGATGTGGACCATTCACGGACCACAGTGGTCCCAGTGATTCACAGCACACCAGACTCTCTGGCACCCAAGATGTGTATTGGAACTAGACAGTCCAGCCCAAATCCTGGAAGCACACACACAAAGCATGCAGAATCCAGCGAAAGCTTGGCATTTCACGGGAGAATGGATGCTCAAATAAGGACTGATCCGGGTCGCCTAGACTTGGGGATGGCAAAGGGGCAAGATGGCCAAAGGACAGGATAAGAACCTTGTGGCATGGCCATTTTGGAGTCAGACCATGTTCATGTGGCAACCGCGGTAAACGCGGTTTGCATGGCAAGAAAGGGTAAAATATGCGAAAAGATAAGCTGCCACCAGCCCTGTCCAATGCACATCTGCACTTCTCCTGAAGAATCCTTTGACGGAGTCTAGGGCCTTTGAAAACGAAAGGTAGACCCAAGTGCACTGTACTGTAAGGTACATTGTGCACTTGTAACATGTTGCAGAAAAGTTGCAACATTGGAAAGGACTAAGGAAAACAAAGTCTCCCAGTACTGACTGTCTTTAAGGGCATGTCAGTTTCCCCATAATTAAGTGAGCAAAAGCCCAGTGGAGTGCAGCTGAAGGCTGTGCTTCACTGGAAAAGTCAGACTATGGTGTTTAAATAGCAGCAAAAAGTTGGGGGTGCACAACTGGAGGGAAAACTTCACATAAATGTATTTATTGCGTTTATGTAAACCCGAGGGTATCACAGAGTTTGAACAGGAAAAACATTTTACAGATAGACATTTGTGTCGGGGTGGGGGGAGCAAGTAGGACAACCACAGTCAGAGAGAGGGCTAGGAAGAGTTTGTTCCTAGTCGTATTTGTTGAACAGCCAGGTTTTAACCAGCTAGTTGGACGGTCGCCAGAAATATTTGTTTTGTTAACTCAAAGTGAGGTATAAATTGTTGGTAAAATGAGTGTCCTTCAGATCCCCAAATCGAAGTCACTTGGGACAGAATACTGCATGTTTCTTTTTTAAATAAAGGCTCTATGTTTTTCAATGGAAGCACACTCTTTAAAATTCACTAAAATTCCTTGATTGTTTTACCTCTGACTATATTAAACAATTAAAGTAATCCGACTCCTATAATTGTTTCTTAGCCCAAGAGCCTTGTGTGCCAGGAAGTTTACACTGCCAGATTTTGGAGTCTGGGCTGATATTCCTAGCTCTTTTGAAATATATGTCTTTAATTAAAGACACGATGGGCCAGAAATATATTCAAATGAACTGTTTTATTCCTTTTACCAGAAATGTCTTTTATGGTGGGACCCCACACACCCCCAAATCCCATTAACAGTTGTAGCTTTCAAGTGTAAAACACAGTTCCTCCTCCCTTTAAATCGTTAATAGCCCTTCACACCTGCTTCCTCACTCATCTGCCTCCCACCACCTTACTACACTGCCAGCCAGCAGAGTGTCTTCCCTTACACCGCCTTCTGACTCTGACACGGATCCGTACCTCGCACAAGCTCATTCCACAGCACTCCCATTGATCTCCTTCCCTCCCCTCATTCCCTCAACCAACCCCATCTACTTCCATTCCTCACTTTCCTCATCAACAAGTCTCTCTCAGTAATGTTCTTCATCCGTCATCTTCTTCGAACTATCACCCCATGGCCCTTCTCTGCTTCTTATCCCAAATTATCGAACGAGTTGTCTATTCTCAAGTACCTTCTGACCTTGATGCTAATTCTCTCCATCCACAGTCTCAATGTGGATTTCGACCTATGCACCCCAACGTAACTGCTCACCTCAGTGTGTCCAACTCACTTCTATCTTCCCATAACTCCAGGCTTCCTTCTATTCTTATCCGTCTTGATCTCTCTGTAGCTTTTGACACGATTGATGATGCAACACTACTCTCTACTCTCACTTTGTCCAGATTCTCTGGTTCTGTTCTTCAGTGATTTCATCCCTATATTAACAATCACTCTTTCTCCACTTCTTGGGCTGGCAAACATTCTTCTGTATTTCCCTTACTACATGGGTTTCCCCGAGGTTTAGTTTGGTCCTCTTCTCTTCACTCTCTATACCGCCCCCTTTTCTGCAATGTTCTCCTCTTCCAGCCTTTCCTCTCATTCTTATGCTGACCATGCTCATATCTTTGTCTCCTTTCCTTCTTTCTCTGACTCGCTGCATGTGACTATTTCTTCCTATCTCCTTGCAGTATAGTCTTGGATGCATGAGCATTTCTTACATCTGAATGCCTCCAAAACCGAGATCCTATTATTTCCTCCCTCCTCAGTGATCCCTCTTTGACTCCATTGCATTGTATTCCTCCCTTATATCCCCTTTTCCACTACGGCAAATAACTTATGTGTATTCTTCGACTCGACTTCTCTACCAACAGCTCTAACAATTCTCACTCACTCCTTACACTTCGTACTCTACAACTTAAGTAATGCTTGTCCCTTCTTGACCCTTTGTGCCTTCAAACTGCTTATGTCAACTCTCGTCTTCTCTTGCCTCGACGAGTGCTCTGCACTTCTCATTTGTCTACCTGCCTATCAACCTACCCCATGCACACCAACGTTAATTACGGAATAGGTACTCTTTGTTGTCTTTCCCCTTGTACCTCGATCTCACCCTTACTACGCGCTAGTGCTCTGCACTTCTCATTGGTCTGCCTGCCTATCAACTTGCCCCCATGCACACCATCGTTAATTACGGAATAGGTGCTCTTTGTTGTCGTTCCCCTTGTACCTCGATCTCGCCATTACTACGCGCTAGTGCTCTGCGCTTCTCATTGGCCTGCCTGCATATCAACTTGTTTCCATGCACACCATCGTCATTTACGGTATAGGTACTCTGTATTGTCTTTCCCTTTGTACCTCGATCTCGCCATTACTACGCGCTCTCCCTTGGCTCTCTCATTTGAATCCCGTGTATGCTTTAATTTCCTCTGCGTATCATGGCCTTGGCCCCATATATTCTCATTAGTCTCTCTCTATGCACACACCTTCGCTCTCAAAGCCAGTATCTACTCACTGGTGCTAGACCTCATTGCTCAATCGCGTTTCCGCTCCTCTACATCATTTCCTGTCTCACCTTAAAAATGTTCTTCTTACTTCAAATCACTAATCATTTCTATTTGCTATCCGACGCCTCATAATTTATTCTGCTTATCTATGCTCCATAACATTTTTGTGCAGCGATTAGGAAAATGCACTATAGAAATAAAACATAAACTACAGATAGGATGAACTGTGGGCAGTACTGACAGCGGGCGGCGCTTGCAGGACTGCGGTGATTGTGGGCTGAGCTGGCCGGTCTCCATAAAGTGTACCTTTTTTCGTATTATTATGTTTTACAAACTAAGCACTGGAAATTGGCGCATAACGCATCGCAGTCTCTAAACTTTCTTCCCACAATGACGTGTGGTCCAAAGAGGGGGGAAGGGGTTGAACAAGTGCCCGAGAACACAAGTGCCACAGGCAGCCCATAAAGGGCCTTTCAGAGCTCTGTGTCTTGGATGTCAGCTTTCTCCGTAGGACACGAGGGGAGGTCATGCAGAAAGGCAGCCATCTTTACAACAAGCGGCGTTGGAAACTGTTAAATGAAGCCAGGCAAGGCTCTGTCTGTGTTGGGTACACATGTCTTTCCTGAAGAAAGACATGTGTAAAAGAGGATTACACGGGTCTCGGCACTGCTCGCACAAAAGGGGCCGCCTCTAAGCAGATTGTATCGAAGTCTGTCTGCAAACAGCGGAAGACAAAGGGCTCGTGAATCGATGGAAGGCCTCGCAGAGCCGCTTTCTCTCTGCGCTCGCTCCCATTCGGCTGCTCGTCCTAAAGGATGTGGCAATAGAAAACGTGCGCTCGCTGGCATCTTTGAAACTATGTGCATCACTTTCAAATAGCATAACTTAAAACAAAAGCCAACCGCTGAAAATTCAAGAAACGTAA
Source organism: Ambystoma mexicanum (assembly GCF_040938575.1). Classification (NCBI taxonomy): domain Eukaryota; kingdom Metazoa; phylum Chordata; class Amphibia; order Caudata; family Ambystomatidae; genus Ambystoma; species Ambystoma mexicanum. Next base: position 640,240,131 of record NC_090935.1, on the reverse strand, counting down.
AGAATCAAGGAACACGTGTGCGGTTATTTTGGGGGATGGACTTGCGAAGGTGGCATTAAAAATCAAGAGTGGAGAACTGCAGCGCGAAGAAGCCTGCAGTGAGATGCGTTAAAATGGATCTGGTGCAATTTGTTTCAGAGCTCAGGTGAAATGCACCCCGGATGACACGCTGATGTGCTCCTTCAGTTAAAATACAACTGAGAAAGCAGCACCTCATTCTTGCTTGCATTCTTCTAAAACACGCATTGGCAATGACAACAGTTTGGGCTTTTGTGTAGGCATTGAACGTCATTTAGGGGTCGCCAAAGGTCGCAACTGCGAATTCTGAGGTTTCCCTTGCGACCTCTGTGGTCTCCCTTGCGAACTCAAAAAAAAAATCAAAAAATACTTTTTTTTTTTTTGTAATGCAAGCTCCTGGGCTGTGGCCAGCACTATGTTGCTCTTTACTTCTGGAGTGGCTAGCTTTCTTGTTCAGGCCCCTTAAAAGAAGAAGAAAAATAAGAACAGGAGTGCCACAAGTCTAACACTTTCAGCAGTGACCCTAAATAAGAAAGAATAGGAATACCAAATAATGTGTCTTTCTGGAATTCTATACAATAATTGCTAGACTCATTACAGGTTTATTTCAGGCACACTTCAGGGGGTGAGGCACTGATTTAGTCTGTTCCTAAACGCCTCAACTCAGCCTTTCATCCTTCTGAGGTTGATAAATAAGTACCAACACAGGTTGGGTGATATTGGGTGTATATTTTTTCTATATAAAGTGCTTAAGCGGAAGTGCTATATAATAACACATCATTATCATTTGGTCATGGGTGTCTGCTTGCATTCACAGTAATTTGGTAATATGGGCCTATACACACTGATCTTCACGATACAAATGGCGATCCATTCTTGTATGAAATGTAATCACATTATAGTGATATCGTAACCATATTTTTCATAGTGCACAATGCTATGTGATGCCACTTTCTGTTTTGTCAACGGGTGAAAGGTTGTGTTGCATCTCTTCCCGCGATATCACTTTGGGGTGGGGTCAAATTACATCACTTCCTGTGATGTCATCAGGGGGGTCAAGGGTCGTGTGATGTCACTTCCGCTACCCCAGGCATTTTGGTGAAATGACGTCCCTAAAGGCACTTGCCAGGCACTGCCATGGTGTTATTAACTGGCCATTGATGGTAGCAGGTGCAACATAGTGCGAGTACCTGGCATCTAATACAGTGCCTAGCAAATGCCTAATACCTATTATACACAAGCCTAAACTGTTAGCTTTTCCAATGCTTGTTTTAAACAAGCCTTCAGTGAAGAACACATGTAGTGGCACAAGGTAAACCTGGTTAAAAAAAATATTATACCAGTAGCAGCGCTTTTACAGCTCCCATTAAGTCATCTCAGGGGGAGGTATTCTGGGCAGGTAGGGGCAGGAACTGGGTGGGAATGGCCATAGGGATTCCCATGGTCATTGGCAGTCATTGGGTGGCCAAATAACCAGCAGCTTCAAGCTTTGTGTCCTCATAGGCCATTTATCCCTATCTGCACTCTAATGCAACAGTTTTGGCTTATAAGTGGTGCAAGCACACCTAATAGCCAAACAAAAAAAAAGTTGCATTGCTTGTGGTCTGGAATGAGCTGTTCAGTGTCAGCACTCTTCTGCTTTCCATATGTTTGACCATTTGTGGTTTCCAGGTTGATTGTAAAATCTGATCACAAACACTCATCCAACAGTAGGTTTGAAACCGGGAACAAGTTACTTTTAAGGTTTTTGATTTTAGGATCCACCACAAGCAGTGAAAGGGGCTTTGCTAAGCCCCAAACAGTGTAAATAGGAATTGTTGCCAAGGGACTGGAGGAACATGCCATCGTGTTTGTTTGTTTATTAATTTGTAGTGCACACCGAACCCTTAGGTAACTGGGCGTAACAGAATACAATAAAGATTGCCCACGCTAATAGCTCAGGAAAGTCTTCATTCTATTAAAGACAAGGAGGCGAGCATTATGCTTATCTTTCTTTATTACTGCCATATCAGCATTTCAAAACTTCAACTTTTAACTTTTATATTTTGGTTTTTTTCTTACATGTTACTTGGGAAAAAACAAAGCAGGAAGTTACAAGTTTCATCTCTCAACTGAATCAACTAGGTTTAGAAACCACACTTCCCATAATCCTGAGGCCCTTTGTAGCCCTAACCTCTACTCCCACACCAATCAGTGGCCAGATAGGGGTATAAACACTGGCTCCCCTAAGTCCATTCCTCTTTCTTTTGCCATCAGAGTTCTAGAAGTACAGAGAGTCCCTCTAAATATCAAACACAATCCATAAGGCCTGCACTCAATCCGCAGCTGGCGTGACTGTTCGGTCCAACGGGACAACTTGCCAGAAGATCCTCGGTGCATATCCTGACTTGCTCATGCCGCCTTCTGATCGTCTCCTCTGAGAACAGAAAATTCAAATGAGGGCGGGAATGAACTACAAATGAAACACCATGCATGACAGTTTTCATTCGCTCAGACATTGCTTTCATTTGTTTCATACATTAGGGTGGGATATAATGCTCGCCTCCTTGTCTTTAATAGAATGAAGACTTTCCTGAGCTATTAGCGTGGGCAATCTTTATTCTGTGACAAGACAGGAGGCTCGCATTATGCTTGTTCAAAGCTTGCTATTACTCTATTCGGTATATCAGATACTGGCTTGAAGTAAAAAGTCTTAAAGGTGGATTCAGAAGACCAATCAGCAGATTTCATAATATCTTGTAGGGCTACTCCTGTCGCAAAAGCTCTAGAAGCCATTGCTCCCCTAGCGGAATGTGCACCAAATAAGGATAAGTCTATCCCTGCCCACTGCATGACCTCCCTCACCCATCTCGCAATGGTCACTGTCGCTACTGCGTGGTGAGGTTTCCTACGCGCTATAAGCAACTGAGTTACGCCGCGCGGTCTGAGATGCGCTGTAGCTGCTTCATAATCTTTGATACATTGAGCTACGCATAACTTCTTATTCTCTGCAAAATATGGGTAGGAAATTACTTTGGAGTCGGTCTTTGTTCTTTTCGCGATAGTAAACACTACTCCTTCTGGATAAAATATCTTTCTATCGATTTCCAATGCCTTCACGTCTGACACTCTCCTGCACGCTACTAGACATAGAAGCATAGCTAATTTGCCTGATAATTGTGACCGGGATAAAGCTTCATTTTCTGGCCACCTAAGGAATAACTGAAAAACTTCTCTAACGTCCCATAAAACCGCATACTTTGGCTCTGGCGGCTTTCTCAGTTTTATACCTTTGAGGAGCCGTAAGATTGCTGGGTGCTCTCCTACTGGATTGTTTTCTATTTTCTTGTGCCCTGCTGAAATTGCGGATCTGTATACTCCTATCGTTCTGTAAGCAGAACCCTCCTGGAATTTTGAAGCCAAAAAGTTCAGGATGCTCACTAGAGGTGCTGAAATGGGATCCAGACTGTGTTCTGAACACCACTGCGCCCAACCGTTCCAAGCTGTGTTATACCTCCTAATGGTGGAAGGCGCCCAGGAATCTCGGATACAATCTGCAGCGATGTTCGAAATTCCTGGCAAGTTCCATCTACTCATGAAACCCTGCCGGCAATCAGCTGCAAGGAACCCGCTTCTATGAGCGGGTGAACCTGACCGGTCGGGTTGAGTAGAAGGTCCTGGATGCTCGGAACTATCCTCGGAAAATCCGTAGAAAGTTCCATCACTACTGGAAACCAGGCCTGCGCCCTCCAACAGGGTAGCACCATCACCACTTCCGCTTTGTCTCTGCGGACTTTCGCTAGAGCTTTTGTGATCATTGCGAATGGTGGGAAGGCATAGTGGACTGCTCCGCTCCATGGATGTAGAAAAGCGTCCGTACCCGCTGCTCCTGGATCTATCCTCCAACTGAAATGTTTCTGCGTCCGCGCGTTCAGTCTGGACGCAAACAGATCTATGTCTAGGGGTCCCCATATGTCTTGGAGGCGCTTGAAAACTAGAGGGTGTAGCTTCCAATCGCTGGAGTCAACAAGATACCGAGAGTTCCAGTCTGCTATACTGTTCTGGCTCCCTGGAAGATATTCCGCAGTCACCTCAATGTCGTTCTGAAGGCAATAATGCCAGAAATCTTTCGCTAATTCCGCTAGCATTCTGGATCTTGTTCTCCCTAATTTGTTGATGTAGCGGACTGCTGAGATGTTGTCCATCTTGAGCAATACGCAACATCTTATTCTGTCCTTCGTGACTGCCCGAACTGCGAAGGAGCCTGCAAGAAGTTCTAGACAATTTATGTGGAGATTCAATTCTTCGCCGGACCATTTCCCGCCTGTCTGGGCTTGTTCGCACCTGGCTCCCCAACCTGACCTGCTTGCGTCTGACTCGATGGTCAGTTCTGGAACATCTCCGAAGATCGCTCGCCCGTTCCAGGCTTCCATGTTCTCTAGCCACCACCGTAGCTCTGTCATGGCTTCTTGGTCTAGGTTCACTAGCTGATAGTATTTCAGGCCTCCGCGGAGATGCTTGATCTTGAGCCTCTGTAACGCTCGATAATGTAACGGTCCCGGGAAGATGGCTTGAATGGAGGCTGCAAGCAGGCCTACTATTCTGGCCAGGTTCCGAAGCGAAATTACTCGCTTTGTGATCACTGTCCTGAGCTCCTTCTTTATCGCTCTCACTTTGTGACTTGGAAGCTCTAGAGTCGCTTTCACGGTATCTATGGTGAAGCCTAAAAATTCCAACCTCTGAACTGGCGCTAATTGGGACTTCTCTAAATTCACTAAGAATCCCAGAGATGATAGGAACTTGAAAATCCACTGCACATCTCTCGTCAGGGTCTCTTTGCTGGATCCCATCACCAGGATATCGTCCAGATAGATAATCATACGGATACCTCTCTCCCTGATAGCTGCAGCTACTGGCTTCATTACTTTCGTGAACGCCCACGGTGCTGACGCCAGCCCGAACGGCAGGCATGCAAAGCGCCAAATCTCTCCTGCCCATCGTAACTGGAGATACTTCCGAAAGGTAGTTGCTATCGGAATCGCTAGATAGGCGTCTTTGAGGTCTAGACGGGCTAGCCAATCTCCTGATCGTAATAGGTCTCGGAGGAGATGGATGCCCTCCATCTTGAAATGGTTGTATTGCAGCCAACTGTTCAATTATTTTAGATTTATGACTGGACAAATCTTTTCCCCTCTGCGCACTAAGAACATATTGCTGAGGAAAAACTGACTTTCTGTGCTCTCGCGCTCTATTGCGTTTTTCTCTGCTAATTTGCTTAACTCGCTGTGTAAAAGCGCTTTCTCTTCTAGTGGCATGTGAATGGGGACAGGTTCTCTGTACTGCTTTGGGATGTCTATGAAATCCAGGTGAAGGCCTGCTACTGCTTGTAAAACCCAAGCATCTCTTGACAAAGCTTGCCATTCTCTCAGAAAACAGAGAGTTCTGCCTCCGATAGGAACAATTGGTGTACTCACCGCCTGCTGCGCTGGGCTGACGGAAAGAACCTCTTCCTCTGCGGCCTCTTGGATGTCTTCCTCTGGCCGGGAAAAAGGTGTCCTGTTGACGGTTTTCCCAATATTGAGCGCGTGGACCTTGAGGCCTTTTTTGATAGTTGTAGCGACCGGACGAACGACCTCTGACTCGTCCGGTCCCAGCAAAAACACGACCGGGAAATATCTTCTTTATAGAGCTCTGAGCTGTCTCGAGGGCTGAGTAGGTGCCAACAAATTGAGACATTTCCTTAGCGAAGGCCTCCCCGAAAAGCAGGCCTTTGGCACCCTCCCCTGCTTCATACGTGGCTAGATCGCTGAGCTTATTGTCGATCTTTAGGAGGATGCCTCTTCTACGCTCCGAAGAGAGTGCACAGTTGGCGTTACCCAACAAGCACACTGCCCTTTGAGCCCAGTTACCTAGGGCGTGAATATCTACTGGGGTACCAGTATCTTTTGATTTTTCGACAAGGTCCATAATCTTTGCCAGTGGACCCGCTAAGTCCAAGAGCTTATCTTGACACCCTTTCCACGCACGATCGATGCCTTTCCTAACGTCTAGTGCTGTTTTGGTCACGAAAGTGACCATTTTTGGGTCTAGTTCTGGTGTATCTGCCAGCTTCCCGGGCAGTTCAGGCCGTGGACATTCTGATCGCATGCGGGATCGAACTTCTCTGTCCAGCGGCTTCCTGATGTGTTGTGACATGTATAATGCCACTCTGGGTGAGGGCAACCACTCAGAAGACTTTGAGTGTCTAATGGACTCCGGGTCGAACATAGCTATTACGTTGTCTTCTTCCTCGGGAAGAGTTTGAGGAATTGGCTGAGGGAACTCTTCTTCCTTGTCGCCTTCATCGTCGGGGGCGTATCCCTCTTCATATTCCCCTGAATTGTCCACCCCTGGGGCAGGGGGTCTGATGTGGCCATCTGCTAATGTTGCTAGAAAGACTTCCTTCAATCTGGCGACAGGGTCGCTTTCACTTTGGGGAACAGAGTCAACCCTAGCTTTTGTGCCCGAGGAGGTCAAAGAGTCAGCGCTCTTCCGGGCTTTTTTACCTCCCTTATTTTCAACCCTCTTCTGAGGGTGTCCAGCTGACGTCCCCTCTCCAGGGCTGTCGGCCCGTCTCTTCCTGGCCGCCAGCTGTTCCTGCTGCTCAGCCATGCATGCTTCGAGCATTTCTAACCTTTCAGTTAAAGGTTGCACCCCTTGGGAGACTGCTTGAGAAAGTGAATCTCCCAGTACCCTCTTGAAGCTGAGGGATAAATCTGTGTCTTGCCAGGTGGGTTCTTCCTCCCACTCTTGTTCACTCCACTCTGGTGAGGTGGACTGGGAATCTCTCGGGTGCGATGAGTGAGCCATTGAATACTGTTAGCAGCGCTAACTTCTCGGGGTCAGCTGAAAATTAAGGCTCTAAATCAGAGTTTACCTCTTGCGCTTTCTACCCTATCTGTGAACTGTTTCCTGTTCTCTGTAGGTCCAACAGATGCCACCAAGGAATGTCTTTTTCCCTTTTTTTTTTTTTTGAAAAAATTCCTCTCAGGTACTGACTCCCACAACCCTCTGCTCCGTTCGCTATGTGTATGCGCAAAAAGCGAGCATTAGGAGAACGTGGAGCATGCCGGGAATGAAATGAGGCTGAACCTGCTTTGCTGGGTCCTAAAGCCCTGCGCGTTCAGCAGCGCGAGCCGCCTCCGCGCACACGCGTATAATGTAGGCTGCCGCAGGGTCCTAGAGCCTTTCGCGAGCGAAGACTTCGGCTACGCCGGGGGAGAACGGGGCAGCTGCCAGAAGCGAGCGGCTTTGCCCGCGGCTCCACCCAGCCTCTCCTCACTCCCGTTCCTGTTAGAATTGAAATAAAGCATGACGGGGAAAAACACTGGTAATACGCGCGCGTGTGCTTCCTACACAACGGTACATACGCTGTAAAATAAGCTCTCGACAGCCATCAATCAAACACCTGTTAGTCTATCAGATAACTATCATTGATAATGAGTACATTTAGAGACTAACTCATAATAGGCAACGATAATTTAAGAACAGAAAACATGAGACATAACACTTATCTCAGTATGGCAGCAAAAAGAAAGAGGAATGGACTTAGGGGAGCCAGTGTTTATACCCCTATCTGGCCACTGACAAGAGTGATGAGGGTGTCTGTGTTGATGCAGTGGAAGCTGTTGTAGGAATGCCTCTAGAGGCTCACACCAGAATAAATACAACCCACTAGAGAAAAAAGGGCCAAGATACCTCTTACAAGGATTACAAGGTTTTTTTCCACACAAAAATGGAAAGTGCCATCAAAGAACTCTGCTGACGCAGAACATTCTGCCAAACCCTGCATGAGCAGCACTTTAAGAAGGTACTTCTCATCATCAGTGACATCATTACATAAAGTAGAAACCCACGCGGCTGGTTAGTGAGACCCTATACATAGGCTGCCTGCTCCATAGGGGATGCCAGGCCATTGGAACCAGCCCCTTCTGTCCATCGTTTTCCATGTGGGTGATGATGCAGTGATCTTCGGTCATAAGGTGGCAGCTAATAATAAACAATACATCTTTATCTATGTAGCAGTGCACCTGGTACAAGCAGATAGGGGCCTGAGGGAAAAGCCGAGGTCATACTAACTCACAAACATCACTGGATCCCTGACAGGCCGGCATCTCTTCAAGGTCTTCCTCTCTTGTTCTGGGCTATAATGTTACCCTTCCCTGCACCTCGCAGCACAAATCATGCAATTCAGAAGTGAAGGCAGAAAGTTCTGCTTTCTGATCTTTTTTGATCGATCAGGGGTCTAAAAGGTTTATGATCAGTGGTCTGGGGCTGACTGGTACCTTGGAATTCAGGGGTTCTACGGCTGGGGCATTTGAGTGCTATAACTTAGAGTTGGGGCTGGTGGGAGTCCGGGGTCTGGGCCCGTGAGATCCTTCTCATGGGATTGTATCAAACAAAGATGCCCATCCCTCCTCCCTTGGCCTTACAGGGCACATTCTTCCCAGAGCACAAAGGCTGACAACGTTTAAGACAATGAAGGGTTTATGGATCTCTGTGGCTCTGGCCTTTCTCACCAGTGCCCGGGATACAATCTATTCCTTCGCCCAATGTTCACAGCCTGGGATGCTTGCTGCTGTTCCTTGTTCAGTCCTCACATTTCAATATGGCTGCTAATATCTATGATGGCATTTGCCCCTATGCGCACCCTATATCTGCAAAGCATACAATAATGTGATTGTGCAAAGGATTATAAGAGCACCCCACTCCCCCGGTGTCTTATGTTACATCTCACAGTCTTTGCCTTATTCTAAACCACTTGGGGGTTTGGGATGGTCGTCTGCCCTTCCCAACATTCCCCCTCTCGTTAATTCTACATTAACAAACTCCCCACTAAGCCCACCTTTATTTGTCCCCTGCCAGCGTTCCTCCTCCAACCTCTCAGTAAAGTGGTGATCCCTCTTTTGAAACCCACGCTCTACATACATGACACAAACTCTGGCCAGATTGAGCATACTCCTCAGGGTTGCAAGCCATATATACACATCCCATATCTCCTGCTAAATCAACCCAATGCTATGTGTAATGCTCGCGGTCAGGTGGGGTGTAGTGATAGTGCTGGGCGGGGGGGTTTGGTGAGCGCTGTATTTTGTACTGCAAGGTGCATTTGATCCCCCAATTGAAACCATCATCATGGCACTGTTAGGTACTGCTTTGGTACAACATCAAAGTCCCAGTTGACAGGAGCAGAAAAGCACCAACACGAACACTATCACAGGTACCAATAGTTTCACAATCGCTTTCATCCAGGATGGTGGCCAAGAAAAAAGGTGATCAAACCAGTCATCATTTTGTATGCCAGCTTCAGTTTGTATGTGCGGTCCAATCTTCTTGTGGTGCTCACCACTTTAGCTCAATCGACTGCACAATTGATAAGGAATTGTACGATTCTGGCAACTATCCACTGTTTCGATTTCAACACAGGACACTCTGAAACTTGAGGCAGTGGGGGTTAAGCTGCTATTTTTGCTGCGGCAGCGTTACCGAGTGAGACCTTGTCTGTGTTATTAGAATGGGCGGTGCATTTTATGACTGCCGCTACTGATGGCTGGGATAATGCATCAATAAGACTGCCCAGTAATGTGACATGCTGAACTGGAGACCCGTCCGCTCTCTTGAATCCTCTCCTGTTCACTGTGCAAGACCTGCATGCACTGAGGTGGTGCCATATCCTGAGTTTGATAAATGGTCATGTGGCACCCGTGGGACGTTTGTAGTGCTTCAATAAGTGCTATGAGTTTGGCTGCATGAGCTGAAAAATGCATTGGTTACCTCTTCTGTACTAGTGTTTCGTATTCCCCATCCACTAGGCGAACCACTGCCGCACCAGTGTGCCGTAAACCTGTATCCTGATCAATTGTGGCTGACCCATCTATGAAAAGGGCCTCCTCCTCCGCTTCTTCTCCCTCAAAAGTTACACAGTCATGGTTGACCAAATCTAAGTCAGAGCACATCTCTGCTAGAAAGGTAGAAGGGTTGATGGTTTTGCGGTGCACCATGTGAATGTTTGGCCTTGATAAAATAACCTTGTACACAGAAGCTCGCTGCGTGGTAAGTGTAAATTTGGAGCGCTCTAAAATGGCACAAACCGCATGCTCGACGTACAATGTTATAGAGCATCCCATAACGATAGTGGAGCTCTTATCACTGGAAAATTCTGCAGCAGCGAGTGCATGCAAATTGGCCCTGCATTACTGAGTCTAACATGCCACTGTAATAGGCCAATGGCTTGTGACCCATGGAGCTTTTCTGTTTGAGAATTGCAGTCATCAATTGCCCTTTGTAGTGGGAAAGTAAATAAAACTCTTGCATGTAGTATGGAGTTGCTAGCGCTGGCATGGCAGATATGACCTTGGTCCATACTATTTTGTTGTCATCTTTCTGAGCTTCCTTTAGGCCCTGTAACAGGGGCCTGGTGTATGCTGCATAGTCAATTATTCATACACTACAGTAATGACATAGTCCCAAGAATGTTTGCATCTCTTTCACTGTTTTGGGTTGCGGGGTGGCACTCACAGAGGCCGTGCAATTAGTAATTATTCTTTTGCCATTTACAGAAATCAATCGACCCAAGTATTGTACCTCCTGGAGGCAGTACTGTATCTCAACCTTCTATCCCTTGCGGGCCAAGAACTGTAGGAGCGTAATAGAGTCGTTCCTGCACTGGTGCTCACTGACACTGCACACCAGTAAATTATCAACATGCTGGAAAATTGTGCTAGGCACCTGAATATTGCCTCAATCCGCATGTAGCATCCTGTTAAAAATGCTGGGGGCTCACAGTACCCTTGAGGCAATCTTGTGTGTTCAAAGTGCATCCCGCCACGCGTAAACAAAGTGAGGTATTGTGAGTTGGGGTGCAACGGGACAGAAAAGGGGGCATTCTTAAGATCCACAACAGTAAAATGGGTCGCATCTTTAGGGATGTTACAAAGTATTGTCGCAGGGTTCGTGAGCACTGGAAATTCTGCCTGCACAATATCATTAAGAGGGCACAAATCCTGAATAATTCTTCAGCTCCCCCTTTTGCTTTCTTTATTGGGTAAATAGCCATGTTGTTATTCATACTGGGATCACTCCTTGTAGGAGTCCCACGTCATGGGCATTTGTTGTCCAGAGACTTCCAGTGACCTGTACTAAGTCTGTATCAGGGAAGGGGGCAGAGCTAAAAGAGCCATTAAGGGGCATTAAGCATTTCGATGCTGCACCATAATGTCACAAGGGATAGAAATTGCTAGCACAATCTCGCCATCACCTGGTCAAGCCTCAAACAAGTCTGTGTCAGTCATTTCACTAAGAGGCACTGTGGGGTCAATACACAACACTCTCAGCCTACTGAGTTGGCATCAATTACAACAATCCTCATAGATGACACCACTAGGACCTGCAAATCCAGGGACAGTATTGTACCTACCACCAATTCAGGGGTTACCACAGGCTGGAAAATGATGTCAGATGGCACTCGCCAACAAGCATTACCAATTTGGGGTACTACCTCGAGAAGTACTGTTATGACGTATACAAACATATCTGCGTCCATGGGAATACCGGAAAACACTGCCTCTCCTCCCCTTGCATGTATTATGATCATTGCTCTTATAGAACACATGCCCATGGTGGCACACACTACTCCTTGGTCTGTGAAGAAGATGGTCATATTCAATTTGCTTAACGGGTCTCACCTCAACAAATTTGTGGGGGAGCTCTCAGAATACAACAGGGGTGCACATACAAACCGTTCTCCTATTGTGATATCCACTTCTTTTGTGTAGCGAACCATGGCCACAGCCCCAGAGAAGCCCTGCATGTCGAGAGTTTCACCTGATAGTGGGAGGTCTCCCTCACTGATGCATGATTTAGTGGAACCTGTATCAACCATGGATATGTATTGCTGGTTACTTATCTCAGCGCCTAGCAAGTGTTCCTCATCAGGATGGACTGTCATGGACAGGACTGGGCATGCAAGAGTTCTCTGTGGGCTGTCCTACTCAGGGTATGTGTTAGAGCTTGGGAATGAGAATGGGTTGTTTCCCACTATACTCACTCCTTGGTAGGTTACGACAGTGACGTTAGTCACTGCATCATTTTTTGGTAGGTTACCTCCATAAATGGCATTCTGTTGGTGCATTAGTGGTTGTGTCATCTGAGGGTTCTGCCCCTGGCACTTGGGGTCACTGTGGTAATTGAGCATAGGCCTGATGTATCTCATAGGTTATGGAGGTTTGACTTGGGAGCTGCACCCGTGGCTGGGGCTGGAGTGGTGGGTAATAATTGCTATAAGGATTGCATCCTGCCCCCTACCTGCTCCTTCACTCTGCTCCAAAGTGTCCCCACTTCCCACAGCTCCAGCACTGTGAGGGACCCATACCTGCTCCCTGAGGTCCATACCTCCAAATCCCCCCTTCGCCCTCTGAACCCACCCCTCCCACGCTGCTGACCTCCTTGCTGCCACTCTGGGTATGGGTACTGAGGACCACCTTCCCATGCTCCTTGTCCTCCTCCTGGCCAAGACGCTGCTATTCTCACATTGGCAGGTGTTGAGGCCTGCTCCACCACCTCCATTTGCACATTCGATGACACCGCCCTTCAACTGCTATTTTTGCTATCTTTTTCTGTACTAGTTCCGCTTCCTCAACCTGCAGCCTCTGGGCTGGTTCCTTCTCTCGCTCCTTTATTCTCTTACAATAGTGTATGATCATGGTTTGAATCTCAACCCACCCTTTCGCTTCAGTGCCCACTATTTTGTCAAGGGCCTTCTGCACTTCCTTGGGTAAACCCCTTTAATAACAAAATGAAAAAGAGGAACTGACCAGTCCCACTGGTCTCCCGTCTCTGCAAACCTTATCTCCTGAACCTTAACAATGTATTGTGCAGGGTCTTCATTGTCCCCCATGGTATACTGCATGATGGACTGCAGGTCTGGTGTGTCGGGGTATGTTCACCGCAGCACATCCCACACGGCACCCAAACATTGTTAAAGGGCTCACCACCATGTGCGTCATCATCTAACTTTACTCCTGCTTTTTCCCACACATCTCAAACCTGATCCCCCACAATCGCAACAAGCAGGCTTTTCATATACCCCATGGCCAAAGGAATCCCTCCTGTATGTTTTTCAAATGCATAGATCCACGTACCAGCCCCGGTGGTAAGGGGTGGGAGCAGCTTAATGAAAGGAATTCTGTGATACAGGATGGCTAACACACATGTAGAGTGTACACCTTCAGAGACCTAGCAAGACATTCCAAGTAAGTGCTGCACTGACACAATTCTTGCACCAACCAACACAACAACACACATCAATGCACACACACATTAGCATTACCACTGCACAAATTAAAGAATTCATGAGAGCTGCCCAAACCTCTACCATTACCACAAACTTACCTCCAGTGCAGACTTTATTAACCAAATCTATACCACAAAATACTGTCCCCACTCCATCCAAAACCACAAGAAAACCCTCCAACCTATCTTCCAACTTGACAAAGTACACAGTGTTTCCACATTGACCAACTACACTCCTCCACGCACTGCTGCCATCACAAACCCAAACTCCATGGTGGTGTATTTTCCATTTGAAAGTCACACTTCATCAAACTCGTACTGCCACCTTTTTTGACGTGCATGACCTTGACTACCTCAAGGCTCCCAACACCATCTGCTACTGCTCTACCCACAGATACCCTCAGATACCTCCTCTCCTGTGCAATATCCCATGGCGCAAGCCCATCACACAGGTCCCAGAGCCACACAGTGCTGCACAGAACTCGCCATTCTATGGAGCGCAACAGAGCAAGTCATCCCTACCCACTTCCAAAACACCTTCTGTTATCAGTCCATCAAATCTTCACAAGACCGCCACCTCCTCTGACTGCAGGAAGCTTTACACACACAAACATAGCACAACTACCCTCAATAGGCTGCAACCAACACCAGGCTACACCCTAACCTGTGTCCGATGAGGCCATATTAAATCATGCAAGAAGTGTGTGTTGTCTCCACTCCCATGTGTGCAGTTGTGCTGAAGGAGCCCACTTGAATCTCATACCACATTGAAGCGAAAGTGTGGGCTGAGATTCAAACCATAATCATACACCATTGTAAGATAATGAAGGTCGGAAGTGACCCTTCCCCAGGTGCGACTTGACAGCTTGACGGCCTGAATGCGTAGTGGAACTCATCCCTAGGTTCCTTCCTCTAATTGTCAGAATGTTGCAGTGGAGTGAGAAACATGTTTCGAGAGCCCTGAAACTGCAGATCCTTGAACCCACATGAGCTGTGAATACTGAGAAGAGCACAGGGTGGTGCTGTGAGGTGGAGTCGGGCCAATTAGGTCCAATCCGCCAACCACCAACTGGAGTCAGTGACGGCTTAGTCAGTGCCGAAGCAGCCCCTGGAGCCTGGTAAGCAGGGATGGAATGGTGCTTGGTCAGCATATGTAGGGCTGACTGAGCCATTGCTGGGTTGGATTGGGCTGGTAATGGGTTCAGACAGCACAGTAACTGTAGTAGGTGAACTGCTCCAGTACTTTTCTTGCCCTCTGCTTATGCCCAATATGGCCACCACCATAAATAAAGCCAAGAAAATGCCTACAATATTGGTGGGGCTTGACCTAACCCCCCTCCCCAAAAAAAAACGTTTAACAGAAGTACTTGCTTTGAGTGCTAAAAGAAGATTGAGACTGCAAGCTAAAAAATCTCCCTCTTTTGACGATGCAACCGATGCTGGTTGTGCATTAGTTACATCTTCAATAAATGCGAAATTGTTCGATGAACCAGCTGTCCACGTTGAAGAGCCAAGATGTCCATCCACGAACATTGCTTCAGAAAGCTATAAGCAGGGGTTGGACGTTTTAACCCCACCCTGAGACACAGGAAGAGCCCCTGAGTTTAACAGTGGAAAACTAATTCAAGGACAACTAATATTGAATAGTGTTCAGCTAGTTACTATGGGGTCCTCTTCGTAGCCCCCTTCAGAGATGGTACAGCAAAATGACAAGCTCCCTTACCAACTGGCCCATATTAGTCCTGTGCAATGGTTACAATTGAAGGCCAAAATTATGGGGGAATTAAATCTACGTAACAACCTATCAGACCTTTTTGTATGGTTGGACGGGATTGATGACATTGGGGAACACTTCCAGCCAGAAAAGGTAGACAAATCCTGTCAGTGGGATCTGTCTATTGACACAGAAAAGAATCAATTAAAATCCCAGAGACTCCAAACAATGCAATATAACCTGAGCACTGTGATATCCCAAGGTCTTAACCAATCTCTGGGAGAAGGGGATGGGCCGATTTTGGGTGAAAATGGAGATGTCCTCTGCCAGTCGAATTGTGTGCTTAGAAATAAGACATTGCCTGCTGCGGAAAATCATAAAGTTCTTCTCAATCAGCAAGTCTTAATTCCTAATCCATCCATTTTAAGGGGGCAACCAACGCAAGTATCCGGGTCTAGTTCCCAAGCTGATTTGGGAGATCCGGCTCAGGCCTTTAAGCATCATGACAGCAGCATATTACCAATTCTAAATGTTGTTGCTCCCGATGTCTTTGTGCTAGTAAAACCTCCATGCCTCCACTTGCTGTAGACTCCGTGAGGAGGACTTTAATGGATCACAGGAATTGTATTATTTCGAATGTGGAGCCCTCATTAGGGTACCAACCAAGAGATGCCTTACGGAACACAGTGCTGGCATGGTTGTGCCAGAAGACTGATCCGGGTGTTGTAAGAATGTCTGACCTTAAGGTTATTAGAAGGATCAAGATTTACGAGTGGTGTACTCAGAAGAACAAGGACTGTATCTACTCAGAAGAACAAGGACTGTATCTACTCAGAAGAACAAGGACTGTATCTACTCAGAAGAACAAGTACTGTATCTACTCAGAAGAACAAGGACTGTATCTTGGTGGGGTGTGGTAAAAGTAATTTACCATCCTATTTGGCCCTCTGTATTGATCCTTACAAAACTCCATCGGATCTGAAATTGATAGTAGACTTTGTCGATTAGTGGGGTTTTGTCCCTTGTAATTGTTTTGCTTGCTTTTATGTTTTATCTTTTGTTTGTTGCACCATGATGCCTGCAGGCTTTGGCTCAATATAAATATATAAATAAATATAATACATACTGTAACTCAGTGAAGTGAAATGTGCCGATCCCTTTCCGGTGGATTCTGAAAATATATACCACTAGCATGTGTCCACACATTACTACACACTTGAAACTGTCTACTACAAACATCTGGACATGCCTCCAAATAACATGGGTCCTAATCACTATACGCCACTGTACATTTTGTACTTACTCAGAGCCACCATCCAGGAACATGTAACTAACAGTACAATGCCATGGGAGACTGTTACTGTGAAAGGATTTAAGACACAAATCCAGCACTGCAGTAGGTAGGTGGGAGCACAAGCACATTGCACAGTAAGCAAAGAATATTATGGCCTGGTGTCTCAATTTTATTTACATGTCAGAAAAAACATCAAATGTTTGTAATTGTGTAATCTGTAAGGATGGCTAAGACAGCCAAAGGACCAATCATATTTTCTCCATCACAGGATTGGATCAGCAACGGAGTCCCAAATGGCAAATGCAGGCCGTTGCACAGCAGAAGAAGCTATCCCATGGCATGGGTATGCCACAACAGATACACACCGGCTGCACATACCTGCAAACATGGACATGCAATTGACAGTTATTTATTTTATTTATTTATTGATGCATTTGTGTAGCGCCCAACCCCTAAGGTATCACGGTGCTTGTACATAACATGTAGGTTTGCAAAGACATGAAAGGAGAAATACAGATAATATAAGAGATACAGATTAGTCATATTTATCAAAACCAGGACAACCAGGTTGTCAGATGTTTTCTGAAGATGAGGAGTGAGGGCTCGTTTCTGATGTGAGCAGGGAGTGAGTTGCACAGTGAAACAGAAGGTGGAACCCTCTGCTCGTTTGAGTTTGAATCTAGGAGTTCGGAGAATGAGGTTGGAAGAGGATCGAAGGGAGCACACCAATGTCATAGCTCAGATGCAGGGATTAAGGTAAGAGGGTGCTCCATTATGAACACAGTGGTGTGTAATTGCTAGAGTTCTGAATTTGATCCGTTCTTTGATAGGTAGCCAGTGGGTATTGCGTCCTATGGCAGAGATGTGATCGGAGTGTTTTAGGCCCACTGCTGCCCTTAGGGCCATGTTTTGTAAATGCTGTAACTGGGATACATTCTTGGCGAAGGTGCCCGTGAATAGCACATTGTAGTGGTCCAATGTACTGCAAATGGTAGTCCAGCAGTTAGTTGGAGAGAGGAGTTTTCTGCTCAAGGCAATAAGTAGGATTTAGGAATAAGAATTGGAATAGATTTATTATGCCATATATGGCACACATCATCCCATGTGGGTCATAAAGACAAGATGGCGTCTTACATAAGGCGTATGGGCTGGAAGCCCTGAGACTGCCTGTCCATTGTCCTACACACAAGCCCATTGCTGTATACGTTTTTCAAGGGGGTGGGCACTAGAATAGTGAATCAAAACTGTGCAGTGTAAAAACTATTTCAATATAAAATAATATTGAATACCTGCAGCGAGTGCTCGGGCGTGGAGAGGTGTCGCCCCTCCTACCTCGCCAAAATGACGTAAAAAATCAAGATTCCCAAAGATGTCTTGCACTGGAAATTATAGACAATGGGACCGAATAAAGTTATAATGAAACTGTTTTAATGGAAATATGTTCCATATAAAGTTGCAAAATAATTCTTGTAATGCACAGCCAACACGTGTTTCGACCGCATGTGTATCCTTTTCAAGTCAGGTGATTATAATATTAAACAGGAGATCCTGCTGCTGTGTTGTGGCTTCTGGTAGAAGCTTTAGTGGCAGTTATGTTGTGTTTAAATGAACACCAGAGTAAATAGTAAATTGGTGCACTTTTAATTAAGTGGGAAGACTCTCGAATGAATGTAGTCCGGAATCACAATGTCGGCCCCAGTGGGTTGTTGGTGTCACAAATCAATTGAATCTGTGGATGGGCTGTATTCACCCCATGGCCAGCCTTTGGGCTGCCCATTGATGTATGTTGAAGACATAAGGGAACACACCACTTGCATTCTCTATCAATAGCCTCACAACAGCGCGTCCATGCTCTGTATGTTCTCAATGTACAATTGGGAGATGACACAGGACTCACCTGGGCCTGCAATCATCAAAGCCATATGAATCTGTATGCCTGTCTCCTGCCACTCTTGTGAACCAAATAGTGGCAAGGCAAATCATTGGTGATGCCATAAGGAAACCTAAAGGCCATAGAGATCCAATAGATAATGATGTTCACTTACAGCCAGTACATCTGTAAGGTGTCTCATATTCTGGGATGCTGCCCATTACAGTCCATGTACGATATTATGTAGCCAGTAACATTGGCACATGCACATCTCAAGCTGTTAGCAGTGAGATTTTGTCGACAAGCCACATCTCATTCTTGATATGGATCATGCTCATCTGCGGTCCATTTTGGTTTGTGCGTGCACTAGCTAGACATGGATGTTGAACAGGCACTCCCTTATTGTTGATTACTCATCTCCCTTGCTGTTGCTCTTGCAGAGACGGGTTGTGGGTTTGGGCACAAACCATCCTCAGGTTGTACGTTCAGTCCGACATGCACTGCCTGCATAGAATGGAGTAGGGCTGTATTATCTGACACACCTTTTGGGGTTGTTACATGTGACAGGGTCAGGAACTTGACCCTATCAGTGTTTGACAGACACCCTTTCCCAACCTGGAGTAGGAGGCTTAGCGGAGCATATGCCAGTGCTGATCCCTATACCCCAAACGTGAGGTGAGGGAGTTGCCAGGTCCCAGTCCTTGAAGCCCCTAATTGTGCCATGCATACCTGTGACTTTGGTGCCACAGTCTGTTGCACCATTCTTTACCTCCTCGTATCTGGCAGATGTTCTCTCTTATTTCCTACAGAACTGCCAGCTCCAGAATGCAATTGAACCCAGCGGGAAACTGCATTGACAGGTACACCAACACAGAGCGCTCTTTTCGCTCTTTTCAGGATCTCCCGTTTACTGGCCAGAAGATAGACGCGGTTCAGCAGGAATGCAATAAAAGCAGCCAGGAACAATGTGTCATGGCCATGGCAACTCCAAAAATGCCTATTTGGGAAAAGGGGGTGGGGCTAAAGAGAATTTTCTAAAACGTGGGCCCGCTGACCCGACCCCCAGGTAAAACGAAGAAAAAGATTGGGATGAGGTGAAAGCATTCGGAAAGGAAGTCCTGGGTATAAAAGACATGCGTGAACAGGGTTCGATGATGGGTGTATGGGTGAGGTCAGGAGGAGCGGTGGCAGACCAAAGGATAAGGCAGAGGGCAAAAGATAGACCAGAGTGCTGAGAATGTGTTGGAGACTGTGGAATAGAGTGCCGTTGAGGTACTGTATGAGAAAAAGTGTTATCAAGTGTGAAAGAGTGGAGTGAATTTTGTGGGAACGAATGATAGAGAAAAAGAGAAGGAAGACAGGCAGTGGTGAGTGTAGAGGAAGGATAGAAAGACAGATTAGGTCAGAGGGACAGAGAGTGAGTGAGAAAGACAGTGGAAACGTGTGAAAGAGAAAAGAGATAGGTGTAGTGGGAGGTTGAAGAAAAGGATGGAGTGGGAGGGAGAAAGGGAGCAAGGATGAAATTGAGAAACATCAAAGGAACAGAGAGAGGGGAGAGAGAAAGGGTAGAGAGAAGCGTAAGGGAGAAAGAGGGTGAGACAAGAGAGAAAGAGAGGTTGGACAGGAGCAAGGAGAGCAGAGAGAAGGGAAGAAGCGGAAATAAGAGAGAGGTGAGAAGAGAAGTGTTAATAGGAGTAGAAGGGGAGACAGGAGAAAGGAAGGCCAGGAGGAAATAGGAGGACAGGAAAGGAGAGTAGAGGAACGGAGATGAGAGGAGACGAGAGGAGAGAAGGAAAGGAGGGGTAGAGAAGGAGAGAGCAAAGAATGCATACCATGACCACCATTATCTGTGGGCAACACCAGAGCAGTTTTCCATTTGAAA
The DNA here is from genome assembly GCF_040938575.1 of Ambystoma mexicanum. Lineage (NCBI taxonomy): Eukaryota > Metazoa > Chordata > Amphibia > Caudata > Ambystomatidae > Ambystoma > Ambystoma mexicanum. The sequence continues at coordinate 640,220,045 of NC_090935.1, read as the reverse complement.
TTCCCAGAGGGAGCGAGACAGAAAAGGGTGTTGCCTTTAGGCCCTCAGCAACAGACAAGATTAGAAATAGACAGTAGGGATTACCTTTCTCTAGTCCTGATGTACCACCTGAAGGGAAGTCCCACTCATAAGAAAAGATGCAGAACAAGGTGTCATTTTGAAAACAACACCTAAGCTGAGGCCTGCTCGGAATAGTTGGAAAACACACATGGAATACATGTGAAATGTTTTGGAAGTAATAAAAATAACTCTAACTGACAAGGCCTGAGATGAACCTTTCAAGTAACAGAAGTTAACTTGCATCATTTGTTAATATGGTGAACTGCTTAACCTGTTGAGACAGAGAACAGCAGTTTCAAGAAAGAAAGCAAATTTGCAATTTAAGCTGCTATGTTTTGAGGAAAATGTAAAATCAAGGTGAACCGGGAAATGTACATTTTAAAAGCGGAAAATGTGAATGGGACCATATTAAAGGAAGCCAGAACTGAACTCTGATATCTGTCTTATACCCATGCCACTTCATCCAAAATGTGATGCGAGAACAGTTATCACGTGTTCTTACAGAGATGAACTAGAGGATTAATGGGCCATAAAGATAACAATTGAACCTGTCTGTAAATCCTAAACTGGTGTTTATGGGTTGCATTTATATGATGGGCTTAAGATAATTAACTAATCGTGTTCAGCATGACCAGCCAATATGTTTTTGCCTAATCTGATCTTCCATCTCCCAGGCCATCAGGAAAGCAGAAAAAGAAAATATCAGGAAAAAAAAGCTTCATCTGAAAATCTACAGAGCCGGGAACTGTACAAGGGGGGCAGCAAAAAAAGTCATAAAGCTCTGAAGATGTAAACTTCAAATACCTTATCACTGCCAGGCCTCTGGGTCATAACAGCTAAAGAACTGAAGACTCAAGATGCCCTGTTGGTGACAGACCCAATTGAAGATGCTATTTAATATTTTGTATTGGAAGTGCATTTTATTTACTGTAGAATTCATTATTACACCCATAATTCTTTAACAGAAACTTGTAGAAAGTACATGTTTCTTTTGCAATCAGCTAGAAATTCTCTATCAAATGGTAGAAAAACTAAATGTGTGTGTTGTCATTTTCAGTATGCAAATTAGTTGAATTTGAATTTTGTCGCAAAGAAATGGTGCACGCTAATGTGTCATGTGTCGTAGCATCCATAGGGATGAGCCTGTCACTTTCAGATGGCAAAATAATTTGTACAGAAAAGTATCAATAATTTATAAACCAACATCTGTAAGTAATTAACCATTGGTCCTATTACAATGAGGATTGCATCAATTGATTTGTGCCAGAGAGAGGAATCTGTTGAGTAAATTAGTAAAGTCGTCATATGTGTGGAAATTACAAATTTAGGATGTGGCAATATTTAATGCAAGAAATCCCTGAGCTGACATCACATTAAATGGGGGGATGTCTACTGTGATATCAATTTTGGAACACTGTCCCTTCACATACAGGGATAGACATGGACATACCTACTCACTCATTGACTGACTGATGGAGAAAAAGGATTTATAACAACAGGATGGAGAAGGAATAGATTGCTCTCCTTTTGAACACATTTTGGATTTGGATTATCAACAGCACGCTGAAAGTGAGGCCTAGTAGAAGTTAAAGCCCCAGGCCTTCTTCATTGGAATAAATAGCAGCCAGGCTAAAGAGGAAAGCTGACCCCATCTTGCTGACTGATGCCCACCTGTTCCATGAGGGCAAGATTTGAACCACTCCTTAAGAGGGTGCCCATCCGTCTTTGATAAAGCCAAAATAAGTTAATTTGTGAAGTAAAAAAGAGAAACAACCCTGAGGGGAATGATACTATAATGGGAATTAGAGTAAATGCTAGCCCCTTTAGTTGTATGTACTAAGCATATGCACTTCTGTAATTATAGATCAATTAAATAGGACCTAGGTCTGCGTATAGTAAGGTCCCCCGATTACTTCTCTGTGCATTGCGCAAGCACAGAAGAGCAAAGGACATCTCACAGTATGCATACTTAGATAATGATTTAATTGAAGTCACTTTCTGCATACGCCAACAAGTAGAATACTGTTGTTAAAGCTAAGTATTACCAATCAAAGGGAGAGGGTGATGGGTTCCTAAACATTCTTTCATTGTTTAAAATTTCCCATTGAAAGTGAGAAATATATGCTTTTACACAATAATTAAATATAAACAGCAATGAAGGGATCTAGCCTCCATACATGTTGAACATACATTTTCTTTTTTACAAGTCATTGACATACCTGAAGGTCCAGTAGTTTGTTGCAATTGAGTTTAGAATGCTGTTGAAATTCTGACATGTCTATTGAGTAAGGGGGTGATATTTCAAATAAAGGGGAAGGAGTGAGAATTGGATAGGCCGGGATATTTTAGCCTAATCTGTTGTTTTTCACAAATGAAAGATTCCCCCTGGACTCTGATGCTTTCAATACGTGGTGCCTGCATGCTCAGGGTGAATTAAATGCATAGATATCTATGGTGATGTGTGTGTTACAAAAGTCTCTATTTCCATAATTGTAGCATTGAAAACTGAAGTGACTAGTTTGTTGATTATTTCTTATCATTGGTATTTTATGAAGAGACAATATGTTTATCTTTAATCAGATTCCTTTCTTTCTATTTTCTAAATAAATAGACCTCCTGGGCACCGCGGTGTGTTTCCTTTCACGAAAGGGGAGGGAATCTGTAAGGAATCAATGTTATTGAATTGGGTTTCCCAGATTCATGACTAGATCTTGATTAAGTAAAGGAAAATTGTGCGCGCCTGGTTTGGGGTGGGTGGAAAGCTCGCCTGAATTAGATGGCGCCTGATTACAGCATCCGACGCACAAACTGGGGAAGAGGGGTGCCTGGGCTATGGCAGAGGGAGTCCACAGGACGTTGAGGATTAGATTAGCAAATCCCCTTAGTTTGGCCCTCCCGCAACAGGTTTGAACAAGCACTACAAATTGACAGTAATATCTTCAACTTATATAAGCAAATTGCAGAATTGTTTAGACCATGTGTGACATACCACTGTGGTCTAGACAAGTGAAACTGGATTTCAGTATTCCAAAGCGTGTGCTCAATAACTCCCCTAATTTGTGTTTGTGTGTGCAGAGTTGATTATACTTTGCTCTCTTGTGTGAAGTATGCAGAATGTGCTAACTAAAGAGAGGGGACTTGTTTTAGTATTCTCCTGCCTGAATTTGCACTGCCACAACAGACTGTCGAATTATGTTGCTGTTGTGGTTTAATCCTGGATAGTTTGCAAAGATATTCAGAAACACACTCTTGGCATTGTTTATTGAGTGACAATGATGCCTATTGTGATACAGATATTCCATCTGTCCGGGGATTGCAGGGGCATGCGAGTGAGCTTATGGCACCCAACACTCTGGGGTAACGTGCTAAGTAGTAACATTCTGCTGCTGTCCATTGCATTTCAGTCTAAGTGCTAAGCATGTATATGTGCTGATGCGTACAGGCCTTGTGAAATGCGTGGTGTGGCTTAGCCATTGTGACTGGCTTGGTTGTGAAATTCCCATCATTAAGTCACTTGTACTCTTGAACAACCCAGTAGGGAGGAAGTGCAGGGCCGTCATCACCTGGATGGAAATAGGTTCCAATTGATGTGTGGAGGCCTGCACGTTTGGACCCCATTCATCTACCATTTGCAATATGAAGGGAAGCAGTATATGTGTACTAACACATCATCAAATAGGGTAGTTCACTGCCAGTGTATACAAGGCCAGTTGTGCTTGCAATGTCAGTTTCCATACATAAGGAGGCCCATATTACACGTGCTAGCAGGGAAATGGCAGTAGCTGGTGTAAGCCTTGCTGCAATGAGTTTCCGGGTCATGCCTGAGTTACTCTGACTAGGCTTAACGTACAGTTGCCTGCCTAAAGGTGTGTTTCAATTTGCACTCATCCTTGCAGAATTCCCTTTTGCAGGTTGTGGCCTACTTTCTTAAGGTTGTGTAACATAGAATAGTGATGTGTGTGTTGTCCCCTTCAACTAAACCCAATACCCGCATCTTTGTGGGTGGAACACTTTGAAACCTATTTGGCCAAACAATGCACCAAGGAGAACAATTCCAGACAGAACATTGAAATTAATAGAAAATGTACTTCGACAAAGACGAAATGTTACATCTAACGGAAACACTTGTGTATAGGCGCGTTATAAATGCCATATCATATCATATCATATCATAAGAAAGAAAGCAAATAAGTCTCGAGCCTCAGGGTCAAATGGACTAACTAATGACATATTAAAGGCCGCCCTAGAAGCATGGGCCGATATTTGCTATATTTTGTTTTGGAGAATCATGATGATGGGCCAAGTCCCTGCTTCATGTAAGAAATCAGTGGTGGTTCCAATTTTCAAGAAAGGCGACAGAGCCGATCCTGAGAACTATCGCCCCATCACCCTCCTTGATGCCTTGGGTAAGCTCTTTGCTGCTGTCTTGTTGAGGCAGCTAAATGAGTGGGAACGAGACTCTGCAGCCTTTGACCCTAGACAAACGGGTTTTGTCAAGGGAGTAGGATATAGAGTAAAACTACTATTACTGAGCCTGTTAAAAATGAAGACCTTGAGGGATAACTGCAAAATCTATCTTGCATGTATTGACATGGAAAAGGCACTCAAAAGTATTAGTAGGGAATCTCTGTGGGAAAAAATGTTAAGGTTAAGATGCCCAAATGATCTTCTGTCTGCCATCAAGGATCTGTACACTGGGACATCTCTACAAGTTAGGCTTGATCAAGAAGGTCATTTGACCAACAGCATGCATTGTAACATATAAGGGATTGAAGCAGGGTTGTTCACTTGCTGCTGCTTCATTTAACATCTTCATATCTGATCTATGTGACATTATAGACCCTACACCCTCATGTTCTCCTAAGATCAATGTCCAGATGATAGGATGTCTCTTGTACACTGACGACATCGTTATCTTGGACAGAACTCAGTTTGTCTTCCAAAAGAAACTAGAAGCTCTAAAACTGAATGTAGAACGTAACGGCTTGCAAATTAATGCCAATAAATCTAAAATTCAAATTTTGAAGAATAGAAGAGGCCGAAAAGCAAAGACACCTAGTTGGGATCAGAACAAGCACAGAATTCAACCAGTTCTGGCTATTATGTATCTCAGTGAGAACCAAGAGTCCAATCTATGGACCCTTCCATCCCCTGCACACCTTGATACTGAAGATCAGTCAACATTTTGAACCCATAGACGTGGGTCCTTTAAGATGAGGCAGCTATACTTAGAGATGGATGGGGATACAGAACTTACCATACATCAATAATCAAACTCACTCAGGAAGTTGGCAAAACTTAGTACTGTTTTATTTGCAATTATCTAAAACAGGGAGTTACAACGGACATCAACAGACATTGCAAAGCATGATCTCTTTGAATTTCATAAAAAACACAACGTTTATAGTCAAAACACGTCATCAGTGATGTCACACTACATGGCAAACTACCAAAACCTACTTGGGGATGTGATAGGCTTACAGGGAACATCTATGTATAAGTTCCATACTGATGGTGGTTGTGATTGGGTCTCTAACATCAGGTGGACAACTAAGCCCTCCTCTAGTGCAAGTCATCTTCATCGTCACAAAATACACGATGATCCATTGGTTACACAAACTATAGGGCTCTCTGCTACATGGCCCTCTATTATTGGTTGTCACGCTTGTACCCACTTGGAATATTCCACATGCTAGAAGCACACAGTCTTGACCATAGCTGCCCACCCAATTAGCCTGACATCTATCATCACTCTTGCAATCTGCCATTCAATTAAGGGTTTGAACTTGGCCATGCAGAAGCTCTCTGTGGCTGAGAATAAAAGGGAGTGTGGCACGGTTTTATCTTTTGGTTTTGGTGTAGCTTGACCCAAAGTGTATTTCAATCTGACCATGTGACTGGAGGCCACGTTTTCGAGCTCTTTGCTGCATATAATACTATTAAATGATGAACTCTTGACACCTTGAGTGTTTTTTCATTCCATCTCAAACAGAAGTTTGTTTCTTTCCCATGTTCATGTAGCTACTTGACAAACAACCAGGCTCACGGTGGCCTCAACTCTTGGTGCTGGGCCAGCCAGCCTTTCTTGAATTCTTCTTCGACATTAACTATTTTCCAACTGTGCCACACTGAAACCCTTTCCATTCAGTTGGTATAAGTCTTGCTAAAGTGCATCATGGCACATCCAGGTTCTATACATACCTATGTATATACGTTGGCGCATCGCTGCAATCTATTCACTATGTAGGCAGCCTCAAGATGACTTTATCTAATTGCGTTACTGCATCTGGACAAGTGTAAAATGACTTTGCATTTTCTTCAGCATTTCTTTGCATGAGCATCTTCCTTCCCTCAGGTGTATGAATACTGGCCTTTACGTAGTCTCTGATTTCTTCATCTGTCAGCTCTTTAGGTTCGAATCCTGATTCGACATCAATCTTCACCCCTACTGCTTTCTTCGCAGTCTTCTTGCATTGTGTGAATATTATCCTGATCACACAGAACCCAAACATGATCATCACCAACAGGGCTCGACGGAACTTGAAAATATTTACCATCCGTTGTGGAACCAATGAGAAAATGGACGCAAACCAGCTGTCAACAGCAATGTCTTCCACTTCGTCTTCCATCTTGACGTGTAGGTTTGTCAGCATCGTTATGGCCTCTGTCAAGGTGCCATTCTCGTCATCGTGAGAAAGTATGAATGTGCAACATGGTTCTCCGATTTTGGTACAAACAGCTCCATCCATGGCTGTAATAATATCCAAGAAACACTTATGTGTAGGCGCGTTATAAATACCATGTCATATCATATCATATCAAGACATATCTGTTCTGTAGAGTCATCAGTCATATGGCTCTTAGCTGCTCCTTGATAGTATTACATCCCTTTATGGTGGTGTTGATCGTCTGCAGAAGCTCCCAACTGGTTATTTGCAACAATTTGGTATTCACCATCGTCTGGATCCCAGACATAAAGATAATAGTAAAAACTTAAGATGTCTTGCTGAACAATCTGTGTTCATAGGGAATCAAATGCTTCTATCGATTTGGCTGAGAAATAGTTTTCTCTCTTCATTCGATTTAGGAGTTCAGCAGATCTTTTCTTCCTCAGGTGAGCATCTGCTTTTGGGAACTCGCCAATGTTCAGATCACTCTTTGGAATTACCAATGCTGGAACATGAACGATCACAATGGAACATAGTCCTCCCCAGTCTCTGAGTAGCTTCATGTATGCTTTGGATCCGCAGCCCAATGGTGATCCCTTATCACTACTGTCCTGTCTTTCATTCCTGGTACATCAAAGATTCAACCGCACTCTTGATTCTCTCCGACTGTTCTTGTGCCACTATTTCTGAAACATAGTTCTGCACTGGCCAAAGGCACTATCTGCAATCGGTCTTTGACACACATCATAAGCTTTACAAGTCTCGGCTAGAGAGGTTTGCATTCATTTTCCACTCATTCAATAACTGGCTTGTGATGACCAGTTACTGCCACAGCTCTGCACATGACTATGGGGGCCATTACAACCCTGGCAGCCGTTTAATGAAGGGTGCCGGGAAGGGACCGGCACTGTTCATTACGGGCCGCCTCCTTACGAGGTCTGCTCACGGGTGCCTCTAAGGACGTCTGCTCAGACCAGACATCCTTAGCGGCACACGCGAGCAGGCCAGGATGCTAACAACGGGCCCATCATTAATGGGCCCGTTGTTAGCATCCTCCCCTTTCCCATTAAGCCCTATGGGGGCTCAAAAGGGAATGAGGATTTACCGGTCCCGGCCCCGAGAATGGCAATTAGCGGCCCCGCCAAAGTCGGCATGGCCCGGTAATTCCCTATTTTTGGGACCCGCACCCGCTACCCAGTTTGGGGGTAGCCATGCCGCTAGAAGCGGCATGGCTACCTCCAAACTCGTAATGAGGCCCTATGCCTTCTTCCCAGCTGTCTGGAGAAGGTACTGTTCCCCAGATTTGCATCTGCCCTCTTTCCTTGCAGCTTTGAACTTGCTCATCAGTTTTTCCTTGGCAGTTGAGCTTCCTGTTTATGTCCCTGTGATTCCAGCTCCCTTCATGCCAGGTTGTTCATATCTTATCACATGATTTCAGGTGTGTGCTCTTGTGATGCTGGAAATGCATCGGAAGGACGGGGCCTCCGTATCCTTGTCATTTACTACCTTTTTATTGTGTGTTCTGTCGTGTTTTCCACGCAGGAGTTCATGTGGGACTCCTGGTGGTGCAGCCCTCTCTCTCTTTTGGTTTGGTGAACAGACCCATGGGATACCCTTATGGCACCCATGGGTGGGGGTACAACCCTGTGCCCCTAGTGTATGTTTTTGGGCACCTGTGGGTGGCCCACAGAGCAGGGTATGGGCTGGTGGCAGCTCCATGCTGAATTTGACAGGTGCAATGAGTATCCTCCATTTTGGGATACCCAGGCCCTGCCATTGGAATCAGTTGATTCCCAATGGAAAACAAGTTGGCCCCTATGGCCTCTTGCTTTCTATTACCTGTTACCTTGTTTTCCCAAAGTCCTGGGAAGCCCTGACTCTGTCCCTTCCCCCTGACTAGCTGTTGGGTGGAAGTTCCATATATGGTGTTGTTGTGAAGGCCCGGCCAGACTAGCTGGAGCCTTCCCAGTGACTGTATGTTGTGGGTACCTCCTGTGGGTGGGACCTGGGTGAATGGAGTGTGTGACCAATATGCACTTCTTGTTGTGGTTGTCTGGTTTCTGGTATGAGAGACAAAGACTGAGACAGCCCTGTCCGAAACTGGCCTGAATGCAGTGTGTAGTGTTGAATGGCTGGGTACTTGTCCCAATCCACATTCCTTTTCGTGAGTGTCTGAGAGGGAGGATGATGGCCTAAATGCACTGTGTGCCTGATTGGCAGACTGACTGCATGAATGCCCTTCTGTATGATTGGCTGCTGAGAGTGACCCAGCAGTGTGAATGGGAGACAGAATAGTATATCTGGGGACCTCTCACCACTGGAAATTGTTCAGAAGCGTTCAGAAGCTGTGTCTACACTTTAAGATTAACGGGAACTGCTGATCCTCGACGCCCAGCTGGAAGAAGAAGACTTGCTATTGCACTTGCTTCGACCTGATCTGAAAGCTGCCGAAATCGTCGAAGACTGATCCGAGAGAGGACCTGGTAAGGCGCCCTCTTCCCGTGCTCCGAGGGACCATCGAGCACCGCTGCCCTTCGGCGAAGCTCCCTGGAAGCCAGACCGTCGAAGGGCTGCCGACCAGAGACGGGATCGCCGAGGAGATCGAAGTGAAGCGCCCGGACTTCGCCGCCGTCGAAGTCCATTGCCGTCGACAAGGGTTCGCAGGTTTGTGTAACCGCTGGAGGCCCGTTGAAGTTGTGTTGCCCAGACGTGCGGACCGCTTGATGCTGTGCCGCCAATGACCGGAGCCACCCGCTCCTTTGCCTATGAACATTCGAATCGAAGGACTCCCTTGTCCGCCCCGTTGACCACTTTTATCCCACCGGAGAAAGTCGAGGACGACCAACGCGCCGAGGAGAATCCACCGGTGGGTTTCCCGCCACCTCACGACCACAAAGACTTCGACGACTTGACGCCCTTGCTGGGCCACAGGTCTTTACACTCTTTGCGGTCCAGAACTATCGTCACTGAGGTGCCCCGCACGCCTCTTCCTTGCAGGACGCCAACGCTCTGTCGTCGACGAGCACCGCTCGGATCGAAGCTGCTGCCTCTTCGACGCCGTTCTACCATGTTCACCGTCGGACGTTTGACGACCCGTGACTCCTGCTTTAAAGGGAGGGCACTTAAGAACGGTTGTTGATTCCCCGACGCCGAATGCCAAGTACACCTTCCTCAACGCCTCTCGACGATCCGTGACTCCTGCTTTAAAGGAGTCACTCAAGAAGGATCTGTTGACGCCTCTTCAAAGAACTCTACTCCACCAGGTACAATGGGGGGGTAAAAACATTATAGGAGGGAATAAGACTATTGAACAATATATGGACTGGGCTTGTGCTATATATCTTATTTTACAGGTTGCCCAGGTGGGGGGATCTCCACACAGAACTGTGTCTAGGTAACGGGGCCAGTATTCTGCCAATTGTGTCAACCATCTTGCTTTCCCTCCTCTCTCTATTGGATGTTTTCCTCTTTATTGATCTGTGTGACATTTTTACATGATAGTTGATGCACTTTAATGAGATCTAATATTGGTGGTACCACTTTAGAATTGTAGATATTTACCATTGTTGATTTTCCTGAGCACAAAGTGAGTTATTGTGATAAGTGTAAATAACCTTTGAATATTGATTATATAAAGACTGTGTTTTCAGTAATACAGTGTGTGGACATTCCTTTGTGGGGGCTTGGGGACTACACTGTACTTAAGAACCAGCCTGCATCACCTCCTGAGAAGCTAGGCCTTGATTGCTCGTCCATTGCTACCACAATAGAGAATCTTGTTTCGGGTCCTCTGTGCCTCTCCTCTACCGTATAGAGAGCAGAACTACAGACACCCCAATCCAGTCTTTATAGCTCTTTCTCTTGTCTTTAAGTCTTGAACATAGTCATCTTCATCTGGGGCTGACCATTCCATCACCCATACCAAGGCTGCCGCTCGAGCCTGGAACTGACCTCTTGTATGACAAAGTGCAAGGTGAGTGAGGCAATGAGCTGTTTGAACATCTATTTCAATGGCTATGAATATTTTAGACTTTCCCATAGCAGAAGGCAGGAGAGCACATACATAGCAATCCTCCTTAGAAGTATTTTTTCCCACTTCTTTCATGTACTGATAAGACATGTGTTTCCCTAAATGTGCTGTACTGTCTAAATAATCATTTAATGAATAATCATCCTCGCTTGCACTTCTCTTAGGTCTCTTTCTTGCCAGATGAGTTCATATAAGCAACTCATGAAACACATCAGTATACATTCTTCCTACTGGGGGAATCATAGGGACACTTGTCAGAGGAATTGGTGCCTTCACATGAGCTCCTGGAGTAGGAACAATCACATAAGGCCTTGGCCTTCTTACAGTGTCTAGTTCTGCAAAGGTAACTGGAGTGGGAAGGATTAATGGAACTCCTTCCCTTCTGGAACCATTAAAGTAAACAGCATGGATCAATAGAAACAGAAAAACAATAATGGATGCTGAACAGGCCTAAATTATGCACCAATACATTAGGCTCCTCCATTGATGTCTCTCCACACGTCGTTGACTCTGCTCACTTTCTGGAACTGCAATATGCTCTATAGACCACATGACTGCCTGTAATTACTTTGAAGGACGGGAAAACTCGTTTTATTCGGGCAATCTCTTTAGATGCTCCAGTAGTTGTCGAATTTGCTCTATGATCTCCACAAGTAATCAGTGTTTGCTGGATGATTTATAAGATCTGGCATAAACACATAAGTGTTAGTATTTCACCAAACAACATAAGTGTGTACTTGAAGCAAATAGTAAAAAATCATGACAAGTTTGTGGGCATCGCCGCTAGATAGGACCATCTGTGCGTCCGGAAAGATGTTCAGGTAATAGTCTAATCTTCTCTATAATTGCTGCCAATAATCGTCTAATCATCGGCCCATTTTTAGGATCTTGGACAAAAGTATGTATATCAGTGCTCCTCCCAACAAGAGCAGGGTAGGCTCTGAGTATAAATAAGAAGACAGCAAGAAGTAGTCTGCGTATGTCAACATCTGATAGCACCATGCGCACCTCCAAAGAGAACCTTAGTGAGAAACGAGTCGGGGAACTGCTCTCTCTTCCAGCCGTCAAAAAGAAAGTCTAAATCAGGCATTTCTCATTTACTCCAGCACTCCACAGTCCAATGTCAGCAAACTCCTGTGGCTCAAGAACAGTCATGTTCTCGCTCCTCTCTAGCAGCTACAAAGAGTGCCTCAGGGAAGCTACAGTCCAAATGTACACTTTCAGCTGTCTATTGGACAGTCTTTGCGTCCTTCTTCCTCATCATCGATCGAGTCTGCACGTGCTGAACTACTTCTCCTTGACTTGCTTTCCAATGGGTTTTGGATGCCTTGGCCTCTCCAGTGTAGAATTTCACATCTCCTAGGTGTATCCAGGCTTGCCTCCCTAGGACCTTGACTGCTGACAGAGTAATGTCCTCCACAATGAAAGGGCCACTAGGTCTGGGCTTGTGCCACTTTCTTGTGAAATTCCTTATTAGAACCTTATCTCCAGCAAATAATCTAGGTACACGTAGTCTCTCAGGTCTGGTTGCTGAATGGTCCTCATCTGTGTTCTGAGACTGACACCCCGTCCGCTTGATTTGATCTGAAATGACAGCGATACTAGCGGTCATACATGTTGAGTACTTATATAACTCACTTCCAAACAATTCTGCAGTTGTCTGGGCATCACTCCTTGTCCTCAATGGAGGAGTTAGAGGCGTTCTCATTTGCCTCCCTGTGACTAGTTTGTGGGGTGTGAGGTGATGGTCAGAGCTGGTCTGATCTTTTAATGCATATAATGCAAGGGGCAGGCAATTCAGCCACCCCTTCTTCCGGTTCAGTTTCAACTTTGCTATTCTCTCCTTTAGCAGACCATTGAGACTCTCACATATTCCATTCGCTTGCGGGTGATAAGCAGAAGAAAACTTGTGTTTAATGCTAAGCAATAAGCTAATCTGTTCAAATACTTCATTCACAAAATTGGGGCCATTATCTGATCTCAACACCTGACATACTCCCCATCTAGGAAATACTTCTCATACTAAAAACTTAGCAGCGCAAGTGGCATCAGGATGTGTGCATGGACCAGCTTAAATTCATGTCGAAAATGGGCACACTTCCACTATTATATACCTATATCCATACATTTCTGCAGCATGTCAACATAATCAATATGTAAATGCTGAAAAGGACCATTTGGTCGAGGAATTACTTCTCTGACTGTTCGCAGCGTGTCCCCAGCAGTAAAGATTTGACATACAATGCAATTTACTACATAAAAAACAATGTGTTCCAGCAGGTTCGGTACAAAACACTCCTCCACAATGGTTTCTGCGAGGCGCTCCCTAGTGACATGCACAGAGTAGTGTAGCTGTTCTAACGCCATCCTTAATAAGGCGAAAGGCATCACCGGTTTACCAGTGCAGTCATGTTGCCACAGTGCTTTGGAAGGGGATAAAGAACACCCCCATGCCTCCACAGGTCATTCTCTTCCTGTGGCGCTCCACCTTGAACCTCCATTAACTGCGTTCTTGACAGATGTTTAAAACTTTCATTCACAACCATTATTACAACCATTTTCTCTTTCACATCAGGAATATCAAACAAAAAATATCAGAAGAATATGCAATTCTTTTGACCTCTCTGTCTGCAGCTTGGTTTCCGCATGAAATAAAGTCATTCTCTTGGTGCGTGCTGCGCACTTAACTATTGAGATGGCTACCGGGAGTTGTAGTGCTTTAATACGCTTGTCCAATAATGCAGAGTTTTGCACCGGAATGCCGTCCACTCGGAGATAGCCCCTCCTTTTCCAACGTGCTAACTCTGCGTGCACGGTTGGCATCACATAGGCGAAGTCACTGTACATCGTCACTTCCTGCCCTGCGTGATTCTCAAGCGTGACAGTAAGTGCCCCCAATTCTGCAGCCTGTGCTGAAAAATGAGATGGTAGTCTTGCACTTGCTACCACTTCAAATTCCCCATTGGCTCTGTGTCTTGCCACAGCTGAGCCTGAATGCCTTTCTCCATCAGTGTGATCGATCTTTGAAGAACCATCAATAAAGAGAACCTCTCCAGCTGCTAGAGCATTTTCCTTCACTCTCCGGATTTCGTCATGGAACTCCTCATAGTTGCACTTGCTCATCTGCTGCCATTGGTTCGGCTACACACGTGGCAGGATTCACCATTTTAGACCTGGCTATTTTGATCGCTGGATTCAATATAACCACCTCATAAGCAGAAGCTCTTTGCGACGTTAGTGTACCCTTCGGTTTCTCCAAAACAGCAAACAGAGCATGCTCAACAAATAATGTCATGAAACACCCGATCACTATGCTTGCAGATTTCGAGACAGCGAACACAGCTGCTGCCAATGATTGTTCACAAGGGAAGTGACCCCTCATAACTGGGTCCAGAATCCCACTGTGATATGCTAAGGGTTTGTACCCTAATGTTGTTCTCTGAGTGAGTACTGCTGTCATGACTGTTCCATTTGTGTGCGAGAATTAAAATAACTCCTCAGAATAATTGGGAATTCCTAAAACTGGAACTGCGCAAATTGCCTTTTTTCGTTCATCAAACCCTTCCTCCATTTCCTCAGTCCATTCACTTTTTTCCTTATTCGCCTGTGCCTTTTTCAGGGCCTGCAACAAAGGTCTTGTGTATGAACTATAATCAAATACCCATGCTCTAACATAATTACATAGTCCTAAAAACAGTTGCATTTGCTTTATTGTGTACAGTTTTGATGTTTTCAAGATCGCCTCAGCTCTTTCAGCTGTAACGTTCTTTCCTTCATTCAAGATTAACTGCCTATGTACAACACCTCTTCCCGACAGTACTATAATTTCTCTTTATCTACCTTATATCCTTTGTCTGCTAAAATAATCATTAGCTGAATCGAGCCTCGTCTGCACTCTTCTTCTGTTGTGCTATAGACCAAAATATCATCTACGTATTGCAGCATAACACTGGGCAAATCAATATTGCTTAGGTCCATCTGCAGGTCCCTATTGAAAATAGATGGAGACTCAAAGTATCCCTGGGGCAAACGTGTACTTTTCAGCTTAGTCTAACGGATCGTAAATGACGTAAGATCTTGGGAATCTTTATGCAACCGGATAGATAAAAACGCATTTTTCAAATCAATCACAGTAAAATATCACGCTTACGGGGGAATGCTGCACAAAATTGTTGCAGGATTCAGAACTAGCGGAAACTCTGCCTCTACAATCTGGCTATTCGGTCTCATATCTTGAATTAAACGCCATGACCAACCCTTTGATTTTTTAATTGGATACACTGCGTTCTTACATGGTGACTCTGACATCACTAAGATACCTTGTTCCATCATAGCCGATATAGGGCCTCATTACGAGATTCACAGTAAAAATCAGTTTTTACCAGCATGGAGGAAATACCGGGTCCGGGTAGCACTGACGCCGCTAACAGCGGCCGATTACGAGTATGCGTGCACGCGCGTAGCAGCATGCCGGTATCGACATTACCGGCATGCCGCAAAAGACCCAAAAACATCCCTTAGCGGGATCATGGAAAGCGCTGACACCTCTTCCACCTGCGTCCACCCCTAAATAATGGGTCCAGCATTACCGACTGAAACCGGAAGTAACGCCATCGCGCCAGAACGGGAAATGGCACGGCGGCTATCTTGAAAAACACAATCCATTGCCATCCTTGGGATACAGGACCTGGAGCCTCACAACACCAGTCACATTAGCATCTACACCACCAGCACTAGGCCAAAAGCCATAAAGAAAGGGGCATCCCGGCAGCGGAAGGAGCGGTTCTCCGAGGATGAACTCAACATGCTGGCCGACACTCTGGCAGAGAATGCAGACGTGGTCTTTGCCTCAGACCTCAAGAGACCTGCACAGCTCAAAAAGAAAGAGGTATGGGAGATGGTGGCCCAGAAAGTCAGTGCTGTTGGCACCACCCCCCGCTCTGTAAAGGGCGTGAAACAACACTGGGACGACCTGCGCCTCCGAGTGCACAATATCTTGTCTGCTAATCGAAGCCAGTGCCTGGCTGCTGGCGGTGGGTCCAACTCACCCATTAAATTCACAATATCTTCATCTTGCATACAGCTTAAACTTCTTGCATTTTGACAGCGTCCTTTCACTTTAGGTTCACGATATCCTTATTCATGGGGTTTCGTCTCTTTGCATCATTCTCTGGTTGTCATTTCTCCTATCTGTGAGTCAATCTGGGCCCTCGTGATGTTACCATTCGTCTTCTATTAAGGCCTTTTTGGTTTCTTCAGGGACTGTACTTAGGCGATCTTCATTTCGTTTCATTTGTTAATAGGGTTTTCTTAATGAATACCTTACTGTCCATTGTTTTCTAGGTATTGGTACTTCAATAGGTGATGTTCTTCTAATAGGCACTGGGCAGAGTCCTACTGCGGCTCTCTGCTGGTTTATTCGCTCATCATACGTCACATATCTCGATCTGAACGTTCCTGGCACTTCAAAAGGATGAATGGAGTGCAGGTTTTATTTGGGATCTCCTCTACACTCCCCCTCTGGGCGATTCATCGACCACCTTCACCTCTGTCTTTGGATTAATTTTACTCTGTTCTTCTGCATTCACCTTCACTTCATCACTTGGGTTCATTCCTTCTTCATCTTCTGGATCTATGCATGATGGTCTGAAGAAGTGTCTCTTTGGAGTCCATGTCTTTATGACTTCTTTCAAGCTTCCTGCTGTCCTTACATGTTTGTCTTTATTCCATGTCATCAGTTGACACTGTCCATTTGGGCTGCAGTAAAACCATCTTCTCACATAGTTTCGATGTTTCCTGGGATAGAGAAATTTTGTTCCCTCAGGTGCAAGAATGCTAGATTTCACGAAGTCTCTTATTTCTTCATCAGTCAGGTCTTTGTGCTTCCATCCTGGCTTGACATCAATCATGATCTTCATCCCTATGGATTTCTTTGCAGTTTTCTGATACTGGGACATAATTATCTTAATAACACAGAATCCTAGCAATATCATCACTAGCGCGGCTCCCAGAAATTTGAATGTATCTGTTATGCATTGTGGAACCCATGAGAATAGTAATCCAAACCAACTGTCATCATCAACTTCATCAGTTTCATCAATCATCTGGTTCTGCAGTTTTGTCAGCATACCTATGGCTTCTGTTAGAGTTCCATTTTCCTCATCGTGGGACAGTATAAATGTGCAACATGATTCTTCGATTTTTGCACAAACTCCTCCATCCATAGCTGTAATCATGTCAAGGACATATCTGTTCTGGAGAGTCATCAGTCGGATGGCTCTTAACTCTTCTTTGATTGCATTGAATCCCTTTATGGTGGTGTTGATGGTCTGCAGTAACTCCAATCCGGATATCTGCAACCATTTAGTATTTGCTCCAACTTGGAATCTTGGCATGAGGATTGTCGCGAACACTGATGAGGTGAGGCTAAATAGTCTGTGTTCATATGGAATTGCAAGAAAGGCTTCCTCAGATTTGGCAGAAAAGTAATTTTCCCTCTTCAGTCGGGTCATCAGTTCCACAGATCTCTTCTTCCTCAGGTGAGCATCTGCTTTCGGGAAACTGTCGATTTTCAAGTCGCCTTTCGGGATCACCAAAGCTCGAACATGGACATTCACTATTGTGCATATACTTCCCCAGTTTCTCGGCAGTCTGATGTATGCTTTGGATCCACATGCCCAATAGTGACCCATAATTATTGCAGTTCCATGTTTCATGCCTGGGGCATCAAAGATTTGTCCACAATTCTGATTCTATCCCATCTTTCTTGCGCCATTGTTCCTGAAGCACAATTTTGAGCTTTTCAGTGGAACTATCTGCAGGGGTCCTCCTCTGTCTTCGACCCATGTCAGTAGTTTTGCAAGCTTTGGCCACAATGGTTGGCATATCCTTTGTGAATTTTCCCTTGCTTCTTTGCAGGTTCTGAGGACCATCCATGACCTGCAAATCACTATTCCCTTTTCCCATCCATCTGGTGAAAGCACAGTTCCCCAAATCTGCATTTGGCCTCTGTTCTTCCAACTTCGAGCCTCTTCTGGAGTATTTCCTTGGACATTTAGCTTCTGATTTACTTCCCATCTAATTTCAGCTCCTTTTACTCCAGGTTTCCCGTACCTGATCACATGATTTCTCGTTTGTGCTCTGTTTCTTGTCTTAATGTCTTAGACATAATCATCTTCATTGGGATAGGCTGTTTCAGTTGCCCATTTTTGTGAGGCATCACTGCCCATGAACTGGCCTCTGGTTTTACACATGGCTACGTGTGAAAGACAGTGTGCTGTCTGGACATCAATTTCTACAGCTATGAAGATCTTGGACTTCCCTCATGCTGTATGGTTGGAGTGCACAAACAAAGCATTCGCCCTCTGAACTACATCTTCCAACTTCCTTCATGTGCTGGTACCAAATGTTGTTTCCCAAGTGTGCTGTGCTGTCCAGGTAATCGTTTAATTCATTGTCATCTCCATGCATGCTTCCCTTGATTCTTAATATTTTCCTGTAGTTTGCTATAACTACATCTCTGAATGCATCTGTGTGGCTTTTTCTCACTGGAGGATTCTCAGGAATCCTGGTCCACCGTGCAGGCCTCCTCATCTGTGCCATTTGAGTAGACAAAAGTCTGGCAGTTCTTTTCTTGTCCTCATGTATCTTTTTCTTTCTGGTTAGAAATGTCCGTATCCACTCTGGCATTGGTCCAGTATATGGCTGTACTGTAGAACTCATACTTGTCCCTTTCACTGGAACATATATCCTCGGCAATGTTGTGGGTTTATTCTTCGACTCCTCTTGTCTTTACCTGGCTCTGGCTATGAACGGCCATAGTGAATCTGCTATCAGTTTTGCTCGTGCAAGAATCTTCTCCTGGCCTGCCCTTATTTCTATAAGTGCTGTATCGGGAAAGTCCATTACTGTTATTCGTACAGGCTTCTTTTCTACTTTCTTTTGTTTCTCCACTACTTCAGATTTTCCCATGTGTCTCTTCGGTTCACTTGCAGCGGAACTTCTCATGATAGATAATCTCTCAGATCCTGGTTCCACAGTCATTGACACTAGGCTCGGTGTATGTGCATTCAATGTTTCTATGCGTGTGGTCATCAGTAATATTGTCACATTCATACTTTGCCGACCCTGTCTCCGGCTTATCGAGTCATCTGTTACCACAAGTGTGTGTGTGTGTGTTATTGCTAATCATATCCATCTCAAGTTCATTCATTCCACCACCAGATCTTCTAGGGACTGGAATGACTATGGAAGGTCTGGGTACTTTCGTAGGTTTCATGCGCACATCCGCACATCATTAGGTGGGTGCACTGGAATAGGAACTCTTTGTGCACCAATAAAAAATGCAGTTCTGATTGTTAATATCAGTAAAACAATGATGAATATAATACACAAATACATTATGCCCCTGTAGGTCAGGCGGCAGCATTTACTTCAAGAGAAACGTGGATGTCTTTCCTCCTGCGGGAGGACAAGGTTGCTGCTCTGGATCCCCATCTCGATCATTCGCCAAAATGTTAACTTTTTCTATACTCGTTTAAACAATATTGTCTTTCGGATTCTTTGTTTTGAGTCTCAGGTGTTACACAATTGTCCCCCCTCTTGTGAGTAATGAATTGTCTATTATCTCGGGATGCAGTTGTTTTACTCGGCTATGAGAAGTGCCAATATCAAGCAATAATTCAGCAAGTCTCTCTTATTGTGCATGTTGAAATTATGTCAGCTCCCAGTCTATGCCTCTTATCTGCTTCATTCCCGAAGATGTATTGTGTTTGTCAATAGAAAATACGAAAGGAAATCTCTGGCAATGTTCTCTCGATCTGTCCCTCGGCGGAAAGTTTAAAATCTTCTCAAATAGTTCTGCGATTCCATGCAAGAGCATGCCGATTTGTGTAGCATTAGCTGGATCTCTGATGAAGGTGAGGACGTCAACATCTACAGGTCTCCCGACTAGCTCTGGAAAATCAGTAATTAAATTAAAGAAAACGTTGCTGGACAATCTACTATCTTCTGGTGACAGGGACATTTGTCCTGTCTTGCTGAGGTTTGCAACTATTTGCTCTCATTCAATGTAAACAGTGTCTACAATTTCCGTTTGCGTGGAGTGCAACTAAGATCACAATGTTATTTAGGAGCCTGCTTAGATGTTCTGTATTTGCTGGATCTCGAGGAAACGTGAGTACCTCTGTTGTTCTTCCGACACGATTTGGACAGTCTTCAATTATGCGAAAGAACAGTGTATTGACAAGCTCATTTACTTTTTCTTTGCTTGGGTCATTTGGCTCTTCTTCGCTGTATTCAGGAAGTAGTAGGAATTGCTCGGTGATCACAGTAAGCAGCCTCCTTATGATCTTTTCGTTTTCAGGATCTTGAAGAAAGTCAGTGACACTTGTGAGCCTCCCCACCAGTGACGGGTACGATCTTAGCACTAAAGCGAAGTATGTCACCACGTCTTTGGTGATGCTGCTACTGCAGGATACCATAGGTAATTCCGAACAAAGTCTCTCTGTGGAAGGAATCGGGGTACTGTATTTTCTACCAATTTATATGTCCTTGATCAAAATTTGGCATGTTATTTTCTCGTCACAGTTTTAGTGTTCCTCAATCCAAAGTTCAAAGTCAACAGACTATGTTGTGGTTTATACGTGCAATTGTATTCTTCACCCTGCAACTTGGATGCACAGAGTGTCCAGGTTATCTATCCTTATACTCTTTTTTTTGCTCAGAGGAATGTCCAAACACCACAACTATCTCACAAAAGTTCTTTTGTCTTTACTTTGTTGTTGCTCATGCGTCCTTTTTCCTTGTCATGGATCTCGTCTGCACGTGCTGTGGTTCTTCCCTGTCGCGTGTAGTCTCCTCGCGCTGGGGTGCAGGCAGGGGCCCTTCTCTGATGTAGGGTTTGATATCGCCCAGAAAAATCCAAGCTCTTCTGCCTTTTAATTTTACTGCAGAAGGAGTACAGTCTTCCACTGTAAATGGACCGTTAAATCTTGGCTCGTCCCACCTTTTCCTCATATGGTTCTTTACCAGGACAGTATCTCCAGGGAAAACCGATGGTACACAAAGTCCTTTAGCTGTGCCTATAGTAGTATCTCCTTCTGTGTTCTGTGCTGCCCTGCACCCTTTTTGTCATCGCTGCAGCTGGTCTGAAATTACAGTAAGGCAAGATGTCATGCAATTCAGGTAATTTTGCATTTCAGACCCTAAACTTTCTCCTGTTGACTGGCCATCACATCTAGAATCTTTCTCAGGGTGTCAGGGGAGTGCGCGTTCTTCTTCCTGTGGCTATCTCATGCAGCGTAAGATGATGGTCGGAACCGGGTTGATTCCTGAGTGCATACAGTGCCAAAGGAAGGCAGTGCAACCATCCCTTTTTAGAGTAAGCTTCAACTTGGCTATCCTTTCCTTTAATAAGCCGTTGAGCTTCTCACAGACCCCATTACCTTGCCGATGATACGCCGATGAGAACCTATGCTTTATACCAAGAAACAAGCTAATCTGTTCGTAAATCTCATTTACAAAGTGAGCCCCATTATCTGATCTCATGACTTCACATACCCCCCTCCTGGGAAATACTTCTCTCACAAAAAATGTGGCCGCACAGGTAGAGTCTGGGTGTGTACATGGACCTGCTCCTATCCATCTAGAGAATGGACACACCACAACAATTAGGTATCTGTACCCGTTACATACTTGAATCATGTCGATGTAATCGACATGCAAGTGCTGAAAAGGCCCATTTGGCCTTGGGATTATTCCTCTCATTACTTTTAATGTGTGCCCAGCTGTGAATTGTTGGCAGATTATACAGTTCACTATAAAATATGCAACGTGATCAGTTAAATTCGGTATGAACCAGTCTTCTGCGAGCGTTGTCATGTGTGCTGGGTAGTGTAACTGTTCCAGCGCCATGTTTAACAGGGCTATAGGCATTACCGGTTTACCAGTGCTGTCTTGTCGCCACAAGCTGTCAGAGGGGTTTAAAGAACACACTCGACGTTTACACAGATTTTTCTCTTCCTGTGGTGCCTCCCCTTGGAGTTCCATCAACTGTGTCTGTCCTAGATTGTTATAGCTTTCAGGTGTGGTCTGTGCAACCATTATCCTCTCATTTGTATGGGTGACTTCCACTTTCATGATCGTTTCACTTTTGGATGCCATACGTTTGGCTTCCGTGTCTGCTGCTTGATTTCCGCGTGAGATAAAATCTGTCCCTTTTGTGTGGGCGGCGCATTTCACGACCGCTATGCCCTCTGGGAGCTGTAGTGCCTTAATCAGCCTGTCCAATAAGGCTGCGTGCTGCACTGGTGTGCCGTCGGCTCGGAGTTAGCCCCTCCTCTTCCAGCGCGCTAAGCCTGTGTGCACTATGGATGTCACATAGGCGGAGTCACATTATAACCGTTACTTCCTGGTATGCGTGATTCTCAATGGTGAGTATCAACGCCAATAATTCTGCAGCCTGTGCTGAAAACTGAGATGGTATTTGCGCACTAAGGAGTACTCGAAGTTCTCCATTTGCTGTGTGTTTCATTACAGCGACGCCTGTATATCTTTGACCATCATTTTGATAAATTCTCGAACAACCGTCAATAAAGACACTTGCTCCTTCTGCCAAAGCATTTTCTTCTACTCTGGGAATTTCATCATATAATTCTTCGTAGTTCGCAAAGTCATGTATTGGCTCTCCTTCAGTGACTGGCTCTGCTATAAACATAGCTGGGTTCACTATCTTACATCGGACTATTTTAATCGATGGATTTGATATGATCACTTCATAAGCAGAAGCTCTCTGAGATGTTAGCGTGCACTTTGGTTTTTCTAGGATTGCAAATAGTGAGTGCTTGACGTACAACGTCATTGAGCATCCCATTACAATGGTTGTAGCCTTCTCAATGGCGAAGGCTGTGGCAGCTGGACTTTGTTCGCAAGTGAAATGGCCTCTCATCACTGGGTCCAAATTTCCACTATAATATGCTAGGGGCTTGTACCCCAATGTGGTGCTCTGAATGAGCACTGCCGTCATAAAACTGCCATTCGTGTGTGAGAACAAGAAAAATTCTTCTGCATAATTGGGGATTCCTAAAACTGGTGATGTGCAAATTGCTCTTTTGAGTTCAGCAAATCCTTTCTCAATGGTCTCAGACCATTCAATCTTTTCTTTGTCACCTGGGCCTTCTTTAAGGCCTGAAGCAAAGGCTTGGTGTAAGAGCTGTACGCGAAGATGCATGCCCTGACGTAGTTGCACAGGCCTAAGAAACTCTGCATCTGTTTTATCATGTGTGTGGCTCAGGTAATTTTGCATTTCAGACCCTAAACTTTTTCCTGGTGACTGGCCATCACATCTAGAATCTTTCTCAGGGTGTCAGGGGAGTGCGCGTTCTTCTTCCTGTGGCTATCTCATGCAGCGTAAAATGATGGTCAGAACCGGGTAGATTCCTGAGTGCATACAGTGCCAAAGGAAGGCAGTGCAACCATCCCTTTTTAGAGTAAGCTTGAACTTGGCTATCCTTTCCTTTAATAAGCCCCTGAGCTTCTCAGAGACCCCATTACCTTGCCGATGATACACCGATGAGAACCTATGCTTTATACCAAGCAAAAAGCTAATCTGTTTGAAAATCTCATTTACAAAGTGATCCCCATTATCTGATCTCATGACTTCACATACCCCCCTCTTGGGAAATACTTCTCTCACAAAAAATGTGGCCACACAGGTAGAGTCTGGGTGTGTACATGGACCTGCTCCTATCCATCTAGAGAATGGACACACCACTACAATTAGGTACCTGTACCCGTTACATACTTGAATCATGTCGATGTAATCGACATGCAAGTGCTGAAAAGGCCCATTTGGCCTTGGGATTACTCCTCTCATTACTTTTAATGTGTGCCCAGCTGTGAATTGTTGGCAGATTATACAGTTCACTATAAAAAATGCAACTTGATTGGTTAAATTCGGTATGAACCAGTCTTCTGCGAGCGTTGCCGCTAGATTCTCTTTTGTCATGTGTGCTGGGTAGTGTAACTGTTCCAGCGCTATGTTTAACAGGGCTATACCGGTTTACCAGTGCTGTCTTGTCACCACAAGCTGTCAGAGGGGTTTAAAGAACACCCTCGACGTTTACACAGATTTTTCTCTTCCTGTGGTGCCTCCCCTTGGAGTTCCATCAACTGTGTCTGTCCTAGATTGTTATAGCTTTCAGGTGTGGTCTGTGCAACCATTATCCTCTCATTTGTATGGGTGACTTCCACTTTCATGATCATTTCACTTTTGGATGCCATACGTTTGGCTTCCGTGTCTGCTGCTTGATTTCCGCGTGAGATAAAATCTGTCCCTTTTGTGTGGGCGGCGCATTTCACGACCGCTATGCCCTCTGGGAGCTGTAGTGCCTTAATCAGCCTGTCCAATAAGGCTGCGTGCTGCACTGGTGTGCCTTCAGCTCGGAGTTAGCCCCTCCTCTTCCAGCGCGCTAAGCCTGTGTGCACTATGGATGTCACATAGGCGGAGTCACAGTATACCGTTACTTCCTGGTATGCGTGATTCTCAATGGCGAGTATCAATGCCAATAATTCTGCAGCCTGTGCTGAAAACTGAGATGGTATTTGCGCACTAAGGAGTACTCGAAATTCTCCATTTGCTGTGTGTTTCATTACAGCGACGCCTGTATATCTTTGCCCATCGTTTTGATCAATTCTCGAAGAACCGTCAATAAAGACACTTACTCCTTCTGCCAAAGCGTTTTCTTTTACTCTGGGAATTTCATCATATAATTCTTCGTAGTTCGCAAAGTCATGTATTGGCTCTCCTTCAGTGACTGGTTCTGCTATAAACATAGCTGGGTTCACTATCTTACATCGGACTATTTTAATCGATGGATTCGATATGATCACTTCATAAGCAGAAGCTCTCTGAGATGTTAGCTTGCACTTTGGTTTTTCTAGGATTGCAAATAGTGAGTGCTTGACGTACAACGTCATTGAGCATCCCATTACAATGGTTGTAGCCTTCTCAATGGCGAACGCTGCAGCAGCTAAACTTTGTTCGCAAGTGAAATAGCCTCTCATCACTGGGTCCAAATTTCCACTATAATATGCTAGGGGCTTGTACCCCAATGTGGTGCTCTGAATGAGCACTGCCGTCATAACACTGCCATTCCTGTGTGAGAACAAGAAAAATTCTTCTGCATAATTGGGGATTCCTAAAACTGGTGATGTGCAAATTGCTCTTTTGAGTTCAGCAAATCCTTTCTCCATGGTCTCAGACCATTCAATCTTTTCTTTGTCACCTGGGCCTTCTTTAAGGCCTGAAGCAAAGGCTTGGTGTAAGAGCTGTACGCGAAGATGCATGCCCTGACATAGTTGAACAGGCCTAAGAAACTCTGCATCTGTTTTATCGTGTGTGTGGCTTAGCTGTGTTTAGTATGGCTTCAGCCCTTTCTGGGGTCACTCTTTTTCCTTCATGCGAGGTCAGCTGGCCTATGTACAGCATTTCTTGTTGACAATATTGTAGCTTTTCCTTGTCAACCTTATATCCTTTCTCAGCCAGTATAGCCAATAGCTGGATAGAATCGTGTCTGCATTGCTCTTCTGTGCTGCTGCAAATCAAGATGTCATCCACATATTGCAGGACAACGCTTTCTAATGCAATATTTCTCAGGTCCATCTGCAGGACTCTGTTAAAAATAGAAGGAGACTCACAGTACCCCTGGGGTAGCCTCGTCCTTTTCAGACGCATCTATTTGAAAGTGAATGACGTCAGATCTTGAGAGTTACGGTGCAATGGGATTGAGAAAAATGCATTTTTCATGTCAATCACTGTGAAATATCTTGCCTCAACAAGTATATTACATAGGATTGTAGACGGGTTAGGGAATAGAGTGAACTCGGCCTCAACAATATTATTTATTGGCCTTAGATCTTGCACTTGCCTCCAAGACCCCCCTTTACTTTTTTTTCACAGGATACACTGACGTATTACATGGTGACTCTGACGTCACTAAGATGCCTTGGTCCATCATGGCAGAAATTGTCTTAAAAATCCCCTCATCTGCATCTCTGAACATGGGATATTGTCGTGCCTTGGGAAAAATAGCTCCTGGTTTCAATTTAATTCTTACTTCTCCAACCCCCTTCAAGAGGCCTATGTCATAGGGTCCTGTAGTCCATACTGAGACAGGCCATGTCACCATCAAAGTATTCAGGACGCTTTAGTGCCAGCATCATTCTCTGGGGAACCTCTCTTTTTATCATTTAACCCAAAACGTGAGACTTACTTCCACCATTGTCTCTCCCATATCTGTTGGTTCTTCAAATAGATCGTCATCGGTGACATCAGTCACTCGATATCCTTCTTCAATGGCGATTATCGCACACCATTGTCTGCCCTCGTCATCGTAACCGTCAATTAAGACTACTTTCCCTCGTACTACAGCTGCGTGTATCATCAAGGGAAATACTTGTCTCTCTTCCTCATGCATCGGTATTCTAGGTCTGAATAAGAACTCATCAGGGGTTCTCATGGTTTTGTCTGCCAGGCCTGGTAATCCTGGCATAAGCACACGCATACTATAGGTGAACATTTTTGGCTCTAATTCTGTGGCCCTCATGGCTATGCGTCCTGAGTATGCCCTGATTATTTTGCATACATTTGAATAGTGCATTCCTGGAGTTGAACACACTATGCCCTCCTACGTGAACGAGATTGTCATGTTTAACTTCGTCATTAGATCTCTCCCAAAAGGTTTACTGGGGTCTGACGTGAATATAATAAAGGCACATTCATTTCACATTCTCCTATGAAGACTGGACGTGCTTTAGTAAAGGAAACACGACTTTTCACTCCTGTGACACTGAGTATTTATGGCCTTGCCGGACAATGAAAACCTGCCTTCACGAATACACAAGCATGTGGCACTTGGGTAAACGAGGAAGGAATATTCTTTATCCCCTATAACGACATTTACCCTTGGTTCCCTTTGAGGGTCTGGTGTCGCTGATAGGATAGAACACATGAGGGTTCCCAGTGAGCTGTCCTAGTTCATATACAAATTTGGTGCTGCTGGATTTCCTCCATGAGCAGTGTTCATGGCCTGCCCTGTGCTCATTGGTTGTGACTGGTGCTTTGGTGCCTGTTGGGATTGTCCTTGTGGAAAAGTCCCCATGTTCTGAGGTTGTGCACCTGTTGCGCTCCTGGCGCTTGTTGTTGCACCGTGTGATTCTGTGCAACTCCCTGCTGAAAGGCTGCAGGTGGATTCACCATACCTGCTCCTTTCACTTGGCCGTTTTGCATCATGCCTTGGCTTCTGCATGTGCGCGCCAAGTGCCCTTTCATTCCACACAGCCAACATACTGGTGGTGGTCGGATTATTTGCCTGTTTGACATATCTTGATTACCATTTTGCATATTTTGAAAACCTCCTTGATTATTTTGGAAACCTCCCTAATTACTCTGCCATTCTCCTCCCCTAAATCCTTTTCCCCGTGGGTAAAACCCTGCATTACCCTGATTATTTTGCTATCGACTAGCCACCTGCTGCATACTCGATGAAGCTGCGCTAGTTATCATGGCTCCCTCGAGAGCATAGTATGACAATTTCTTTTGCAACAATTTCGCTGCCTCACCTTTTCGAGTTGCTTCCTTTTTGCGATTCTTTTCCTGCAGCAGCTTACAATAATGTGCAATGGTTAACTGTATTTCTGCCAGAGGTTTAGCTTCAATTCCCACCAGTTTCTTGAGCTGTTTCTGTACCAATTCCGGCAGTCCTTGGCACAATATATGGTAAAATACGGGTATAGATTTCGTCCAAGATTCATGAGTCTCGAGCACCCATGCTTCTTGAAAATTCTGTATATAAATCAACGGATCATCAGACTCTTTCATTTTCCGTGTTATTATAGCTCCCATATCGTAAATATCTGGATAGAGCACTCATAGCGGTTTCCATACGGCGGCTCTACAATTGCTAAATGGAGCTCCGTCATGTGAGGTATTGATTGTGGCTACACCAGGGTAGCCTGCTCGTGCCCCACATCGTCAGCTCTGTCATGGCGATTAGGAGACCCTCAATATCCCCAATAGCTAACGTGTTTCCTCCAATCATTTTTTATAACTCGTGTATCCATTTCCCGGCTCCCGATGTCAGTATTGGAAGCTCGTTTTTCAAGTGTTCTCGATCCATGTGTGGCCATGGAATATATTGCGGTCTTATTCCCCCCTTCTCGAGCAACGGAAATTGGTATGTGTAGCTCTCTTTTCTCATTGTTCTCCTGTCTATTGCAGGGGTAATATTTCTGCATTGCTGTCTACCTGGCAATGCTCCTAATCTGTCCACATAGGGCGGTGAAGACACCCCTCTCTGACTGTGAGAAACTCCTTCATATTGTTCAGGCTGCGTGGCTGACTCTGATGCCATTGGTGCAGACTTGCTCGTATCGGACCATCTTATTCCTTTTTCCCTCAGGAGTCATCTTTTGCTCCTTTCCTCCTCCTCATTTTCCTCACGCTCCTCCCTTTCGGAGTCAGACATTGTCCCCAATTCATGCAAATTCTTGCATCATCTTGGTTCCTACTGATTTCTAATCTATCTAGGTATAGTTCCCTATTCCCACTACTTCAGGTGACATCCTCAGTGTCATACAGCTGAGCGCTCTATAGGCGCTCGTCTTCCCCCTCCCTTTGGGGTATTTGTTCTAGCCCCATTTCATCATATATTCTATCGATAGTTTCTCTGATGCTTCTGGTGTCGAAGTCATCGTCAATATTTGCCCTTGACGTGCCTCGTACTGAATTGTACTAAGGAAAAAATTCTTCAATGTCTTCCCAATCTACCACTGGAGTGGGTTTTTTAACCTCTCTCCCCAGATATTCAAGATTGCGTGCTCTCTTTCTTCACTTACGTTATATGTCCTCATCGAACTCCTTAGGTTTCCTCGCCTCTTCTCTGACCCTATCTTCTTCCCTACTCTTTTCATTTTGACATTCCTCTACCCTTTGAATTTCCTCATCTCTTCGTCTTTTTATTCTTTTTTCACGTATCCTTTGCTCTTCCTCTACCTTCTGCTGTTTCTGTCTGTCTTGATCATTGGCTGCTCTTGGGTTGCGATTAAGCTGTCTCTCTTGCTCTTTGCGATATAGCTGTTCTCGCCTTTGTCTGTCTTTCTTTCTTATCCTCTCGTCTCTTAACTCCTTCTCTTTCCCCTTTATCTGTGCATCACCTATCTTCTCCATTTGTTTTCAATCATTAATGCCTTTGCCATCGAGTTTCAATAAAATTTGTCCTCCCATCCATTTGTCTCTTGCGAATGCTATCTCATCAGTTCTACTTTCGTTTCCCTTCCATCGCTTCCCTTCTCTCTCTTTATCGAGAGATGCACTTGTCTGTGCTTGAGCTCCTCTTGCGTCCTTATGTCTCTCCTTGTCTCATGGGACTGTGGAGGTAATATTTTTGTCCCTATTCTTCCCTTGGTTTTCGTCCCTAATATGTGTAGGTGACTCATATGCGGGATTGCTATACCCTATGGCTGCTTTTAGTTCTCTCAGTGGGTATAACCTCTCATCCTTACTTTCCTCAATTTTCGTTTCGAGTGGGGCAGGTGGGCGTCTCACCGCCCTTTTTGCATATATTAAGTATCCAGTCTGCTGGCGGCTCTTCTTCCTTTCCCTGGTTCAACCATTTTCCACAATTTGAGAACAGCAAGGCGTTTTTCTAGCGTTTTGCCTGTATATTTGGCATGCAAATATGTCGTCATATGTTGTAAGACGGCTTTAGATAAAGACTAATTTTGTGGCCGTGGCATAAACATCTTGTGGGCGGTACCTTTAACCCACTCAGTACTATATTTCTTTAGCTTAGGTGCGTGTTTTGGCAATTGCTTGCATAACTGTGCCAATGGGTTATACCTTCCATGTTTAAATCTGTTTCCTTTCCTTTTACATAACACTTATCCATGTTTTCGTGTGACTTAAAACAACTTCTAACAATATGAGCGAGCACCAACACTGCAAGCTCCAATCCAAATTTTTTCACAAACTTTTTAAATATTTTTTAATCTACTCAAAAACATCACTACACATGCGATTTCATCTCAGCTATAAAACCGCACAATTTTTTTATCCTTTTTCTCAATTAAAATTTTCAATATATTTATAACGTCACAACAAGAAACATGTAAGACAGACGCTTGACAAACCAGACGAACACCAGCTGGACACAGATATCTCTGCCCCTAATCATTACCCCTTCATGGAGTGTAAGCGTGCCCCTTTCACAACGTCTTTAAACGTTGTGGTAGCCTAATCATTCCCCATTATGTGGGGCTCTGGGTACACGTTTCTTCTAGCCACTATATTAAAGTGTAGGAATAAGGTGAATGCTCTCACTTCTCGGGTTTCTCCCCCGGTATCCTCTCACTTCTCAGGTGTCTGTCCCAGTAACCTTTAATTTCTCGAGTGTCTGCCCCGGTAACTTTTAATTTCTCTGGTGTCTGCCCCAGTAACCTTTCACTTCTCGGGTGTCTGCCCCGGTAACCTTTCACTTCTCAACTATTCTTGAGTCATTATCCCCTTATATATATATATATATACAGTCTTCTCTACTTCTAACTATATTTTGTTTTATTCCCGCCTCCTCTGTTACATTTTCCCTTTACTTGTTCTAAGGCATGCACTATTTGCCAAAGCATTCAATTGTGTTTCACTTACCGTTCGCATGGTTCCTCTCTGGACCCTCGAGATCACCACCTTCGTTACCACCTTCTTCAGTTTTTGGCCCGCTCAGCTGCCCGTAGAAATGGGAAGGGATGCGCAGGCAACACAGGTCCCTTCAGGCCCTGACTGCAGTCTTTTTATGCTACCATTGTCTACGGGGAGCTTCACGGTCTACTCCAATGAATGGCAAAGGACTTGTGATATTGCCGAAGACCTAGAGTTACTTTTTGTCGACGGTCAATAGGTGTCTTACTTAATCAATAATCGATGGTCGATACACCATCCTCTCAGCTACCAGGTGTACTGGGGAGTCTCCTGGCTGGGCCCATAGAGTCAGGGTTTGCTGCGAAGTACTTTAAGATGAGATAGCTGCACCTTTGAGATGGATGGGGGTGCAGATTTATTACTCCAACACCAATCAATAAGGACAACTCAATGGTTTGGCAAAGAGAGTCTGTTTAATGACAAGTACAAAAAATGGGGAGTCATGGAAATCAGCAGTGATGCGATCGTCCGTCTCACTTCAACACCAATGAACTTCATAAAAACAACATCATTTACACTAAAAACTCATCTGTATATGGTAACGGAGTGAGGGGATTGGATAAACACTGTCAGGTGGGAGTCTAAGCCCTTACTTCAAAAATGACTACTGTAGATGTCACTAAAGGTACGACGTCCCATTGGTTCTACTAACTATAGGACCCTAGATTATTTGGTCCACTGTGATTGGGCTGGCCACTGTGATTGGGCTGGCACCAACCCCATGCATATTCTTCCACTTTGCTTAGCAGCAAGCAGAATGGTCAGCCAGGTGCAGGTTGCTCCCCTCATCCACCCAGCCTTCCTCCAATTAAGGTTACAGTTAAACATCACTTCAGGAACTATGTGTCAATTATGTTACTGTGGTTGGCCTCGAAACTGCATCTTCTGACTGAGAAAGTTCTGCTCTCTTCTCCTGGGCGGATGCCACGCGCAGGTGTGAACTTGTGCTTCTCCTCGCTCAGATGGTCACGTGATGCAGACACCGTGAATTTGCCTAGTTTCTCTTGATTTGTGCATTTAATTCTTATTAGGCTTGCACCTGCCTACGCTTCCTTATCTTGCCCTTTCAGAGACAGGATATTCTGTTCTTAAGTTTCAATTAGATTTAGCTACTGTTCGCTTCTTCTATTGGTATGACCTTGGCTCCTTTGGCATGAGTTGCATCTGCTGAGTTTCGATTCAGCCGTTTATCCTCGTTTTGCTAAAATATGAAGCTTGTCATGTTTGGCCTCTAGTAACATAAGTTGATTCTGCTTTTAATGCAAAGTGGACTTGCACTTATAATACTGTGCTTTGTTTTGAGGTACATTATGTAAACATGGTGCTTGCCGCTCTATTCTTCTACTAAGCATAGCAAGCCGCACTGGTTTCTTAGGTTCTTGCGTTTCAAGCATATGTACAGGCATTAACTAGTTGAATATCTTCATTCTACTTACAGCTTAAGCTCCTTCATGTTTCATGTTTCAACATCGTTCTTTTTGAGGTTCACAATATCTTTATTCGGGGCATTTCGTCTCTTTGCATCACTCTCTGGTCGTCATTTCTTCTATCTTCAAGTCAGTCCGGGCCTTCGTGACATCACCAGTCATTTTCCATTAAGGCCTTTTTGGGTTCTTCTGGTACTGTACTTAAGCAATCTTCATTTCGTCTTATTTGCTGGTAGTGTTTTCTTAATGGATACCTTACTGTCCATGGTGTTCCTGGTATAGGTACGTCAATAGGTGCTGTTCTTCTAATGGGTACTGGGCAAAGCCCTACTGCGGCTCTCTGCTAGTTTATTTGCTCATCATACGTCACATATCTTGGTGTGAACATTCCTGGTACTTCAAAATGGACGACTGGAGTGCAGGCTTTATTTGGGACCTCCTCTACAATGGTGAATGCAAAGTCGTTACAAATCACTCGCTGGGTTCTCTTGCAGAAGACGATCAACACTATCACAAAGGGATTCAACGCTATCAAGGAAGAATTGAGAGCCATAAGACTGATGACTCTTGAATAGATATGTCCTGGACATGAGTGTTTGTGCCAAAATCGGAGAATCATGTTGCACATTCATACCTTCTCATGATGAAGAGAATGGGACCTTCACAGAGGTCATAATGATGCTGACGAAATTGCACATCAAGATGGAACATGAATTGGAATATATTGCAGATGACAGCTGGTTTGCATCAATCTTCTCATGGGTTCCACAATGGATGGCAAATATCTTCAAGTTCCTCTGAGCCTTGTTGGTTGTGAACATGTTTGGATTCTGTGTGATCATAGTAGTAATCACACAGTGCAAGTAGACAGCAAAGAAAGCAACAGGAATGATCAATGTCGAGTCAGGGTTTGGACCCAAAGAGCTGACAGATGAAGAAATCAAAAAGAATATAGAAGTCAATATCGATGCACCTGTGGGAACAAAGTTCCTGTATCTGAGAAACCAAAAGAAGTATGTGGGAAGATAGACCTAGTACAACCCGAATGGACAATGTAGTCTCATGACTTGGAGTGTTGATGAGCATGTAAAATCAGCAGGATCTCTGAAAGGAATAATGAAGATATGGACTCCAAAGAAGCACTTTTTCAGACGAGTATGTCTAGATGTGACGACTGATGGGAGAGTGGTTGATGAATCAACCTGATGGGGGAGTGTAGAGGAGGAGCCAAGTGCTGCTACTGGAGGGCCACCTAGCAAAGAGCCCATATAGTTTGAAAGCCAATGAAACTTTGTACATTTTCATGACATGGAAGATGATTTGCATTAGGGATAGGCTTAGCTGTCTACCTGACTGTAGAGACCCAATCACAACCTGTCTCTATATAGAAGGTATACTTAGATGTTCCCCATAGACCAACCACAATCTATCATGTTTCCTTATTTTTCCACGTAATGTGAAGTCAATAATGATGCATTTTTTTTATAAAGCTGTGTGTTTTCATGTAAATCATTGAGAGAATGCTTGTGAGGCGTCCCTTGATGCCATACTCCATGTTTTAGATAATTGTTAATAAAACAGTGACAGTTTTGCCAACTTCCTGGGTCAGTCTGATTACTAGTGCAAGAGTAAGATCTGCATCCCCATCCATCCATAGAGTGCTACCTCGTTTTAATGGACCTACGGGTTCGCTGATATCACTTGTTTCTGGGCAAACAGATTTCTGTAAGAAGAGAAAGGTAACACATGGTATAGAAATACAGGCTTGTCTACCCCAGACATGAATTCTATTTTAACACAAAGAACTGCATAGAGGCAGCCTAGGTTAGCAGACTCACGTCAACTGTTCCCTTTGCAAGGTTACCATAGTAACCACAACGCAGATTCCTTCACGAGAGCAGACAGTCCTGCCAGAACACACAGAAATCACAGTCTTAGGACTCCCATTCATCATGCATCAAGCCATGGGTGTAATTTTAGGAGGGGACGGGGGTGTTTGTCCCCCCCAACTTTCATGGCACACTATTTTGTCCCCATTCATTTGAATGGGGCACCTTTTCTTCAGAGGTCATGTCCCCCCCAACATTTTCAGCAAAGTTTCTCCACTGCATCAAGCACTGAAGAGAACATACAAATAGCTCTCTCATTTTATCCAGATCTAACCGGAATCGGATGTCAATGCACACAGGTAACACAGACATTGAAGTGAGAAAGAGGAAATACGTCAAGTAAGTATACTTCCAGTCACTTAAGATACAGAATGTTAAAACAAAGATTATGACTGTTAGTTTCCTCATACAGCATTATAAACAAATATTTAGAAACTGTAAAAAGACTTTGTTTTACAGTCAGCAAAGCCTAAATGCATATTTTTTCCTTTCCTACCTGAAATGCACAGCTTTTCAAAAAAATCTGAAGTCAACTAACTGCAATAGAAATCCAAAAATTAAGGATTTACGCTGGAACACCAACAAACAAATCCAAAATACCAGAAAGGTAAGCGTGGCGATCATTCATGCCATTTTGTTGAGCCTTCAACAACTTTTGTTTGATTGAACGAATTAACAAATTACCATACATCAAAGGTTTCCTTTAATTTTTCATTAATTTTTCCTTAATTTTAGAAAAAACTAATTAAAAAATACTCACCTCCTGAAGATCCACATGTAAAGTGGTGAAACACGTGCAGAGGTTATTTTCTTTCTCATAACAGAGACTTGTATCACAATTAGAATTGCACAAACATTGAAAACTGGAAAGGTTATTTCTTTTTCACATTTGAGACCTGTATTACAATAAAGAAACTCACACAAAAAAGGAAAACTGAATACTTTTGTTATCCTTTACGCATGCAAAATGAAGAACAACGCTTACTGTCTTTTGAATTACTGTTGGGCAAATACAACAGTGCATCTTTGTCACAAGCAAAATGGAAACCCTTAAAATGATCTAAACTCGCCCAGAAAGGGAGTGAATGTTTGCACCATTATTAAAGAGTCACCCATGCCTGGGTGCATATTGCATGCAACCCGCTCACCCAGATGGCCAGGCAATATCCTAAAAGGGAGACCAACATATGTACAACAGAAAACTATCAGGCATGTCCAAATAGCTCAATAGTACTCACCTATGACATGCTGGAGACTAGCACACATGGCCCTGCCTCCAGTGGACAAAACAGGGCATCTTGGTGAGTCAGAGGGGATTGTAAAACTAAGTTAGGGGAGGAGTTAAAAAAAATGGGAAGTGCTCCACATCAAACATCAAAACGATCAACTGGACGACACGTGAAAGCTGCTAAAACAGTACAATCCACAAATGCATCAACTACGGAGATGGAATTCCAATGCCGCG
Organism: Ambystoma mexicanum; assembly: GCF_040938575.1. Classification (NCBI taxonomy): domain Eukaryota; kingdom Metazoa; phylum Chordata; class Amphibia; order Caudata; family Ambystomatidae; genus Ambystoma; species Ambystoma mexicanum. The sequence continues at coordinate 640,184,756 of NC_090935.1, read as the reverse complement.
CATCCTTCCAAGAGGATAAAATGTGTACTTTGAGCCAAAACGTTCCAGAGATTGGGAAATACATAGAGGGGAGAAATGAAAAAAGTAAAGAGAGTGAGCAGGAAAACAGCCAAAGCAGGCAAGTGAGTAAGCATCGTGCTGCTGACATACAAAGAATGCCTGACCAACAAAAGGTGGAAAACACAGAAAGAGGAGAGAGAGGGCCCAGGATGGCCAGGCATGTTCTTCTGTAATACTGAAAAAGAAGGGCCACTGACCTACTACTTCATGTGAAAGGCAAGCACGGGTAACATGACAAAGAGACCCATCTTACATAGTAGTACAAATAAGATCACAGCCAAACCGCGTCTGCAAACTGCACCCTACAGAAGAGTAGTAGTAGTAGCTGCTTTAGGAGCTGCCCTCCTAACCCTATCCCACACTTCAACCTTCAGGTTGGGAGATGCCTGATTAGGTTTAAACATTGAACAATAACATGATGGCAACTAGTCCCTGCTGCTTCTCTTCCCATCTCTACTTCCATCCGTCAATTGGGCGTTATCTTTCACACTTCTTTCTCATTCGCTTTTTACATTTTTAGTAACTTTCGGTCCTTTCGCTTTTAGCTTTGAAATATCCACAAGGCCTGTCCGTTTCTCACTTGTGATGCCTCTAAACTTCTAATTCCCTCCTTACTCTTCTCATGTCTGTTCTGCTGCCCTTGTCTTCTTTTCGCTCTCCCGGCTTTTCAGCTTGCTCGTCTTTGCTTAATCTATCTTTTTTTGTATTTATTTATTTGCAATTTCACACAACCCGCATCGAGGCGCTGTTACTGGAATCTGTCTGTTAGTTGCGTATTTATAATGCGCTTAATACTCAGAGGTTTCTAAGCGCGGGGATCAAACCTGTGTTGCTTCGTGTCCTCTTGTTTCGAAGGGGAGCGCTTTTCCGCTGAGCTATCCTCCCGGGACTGACCGTGCCTCAATTCGTGTTCTGTGAACTCTTTGCCTGTGTGACTCTATCACTTTGGCTTTACATTTACTGCGGTGGCTATCTTTTGAAGCCTGTCTGCTGTTCAATTGTTTCTGTATTGTTTTCAAATTACTTCACGTTTTAGAACCTCCTTATCTTTTTTTCTCCAATTTCATTCGATTTCCCTTCTCGCACTCCTCGGTCTTAGTACCTCTTTCTTTTAGCTGCTCCTCGACCTCCTTGCACTTCTACTCGTTTTCCTTTCTTTTTCCATATCGCACCTAAGCGCTGCAACACTCCCCCTCTCTCCCTATAGTCCCTATCCTCATTCTCCCTCTTTAAATCTTTCTTTCTGCTTGATCTGTTCGCTTGACATTTATGCATTTATTGTACTTGTTTTTGATATCTTGGTAAGGCGGTTAGGCGTTAAGTGCTATATAAATACAATAAAGATACCAATTATAAATCAAAATAACATTCAAAAAAAATAAAATCGAAATAAATTAGCAATGGCACATCGCAAAATGAAATAAATAACAATAAAAATATATAATAATAATAATAATAATAATAATAATAATAATAATAATAATAATAATAATACATATTTCTCCTGCGTCACATCACCACTGAGATGGGGCACACGGGCAGTGCGCCCTATGGTCACTGCTGCAGAGCAGACACAGCGTGCTGATTGATGTACTACCTATTCTAACACATTTCTGCCCATGCACATAGCAGGTTCTCTTCGGAGGTTTTCCGGTGCATTATGGCGCAACTGGCCTGCATCTGCGTGTGTGTGTGGCCAGATGCAGGGGCCCACCACTGGCCCGCAGGCTCCCAATCGTCGGGATTCATTTATTCTCGGCACTGAGCGGCCTCGGCCACGCAGATCCCTCTTTTGTGTGGTTGGTCTTAGGAAACTGATGAACACATTAGCCCGGTTGCCACCCAGCTATTACCAGTCAAGCCAGCCCTATGCGGGCAGAAGAGCCCCTCTCCGTCTCCTTTATCTGCCTGGATTTCTACAGGCTCGGGTTAATGACTTGTGTAGTAAACCCACACTGTGTCACCGGGAGGAGGGGCGAGGATGCTGGCCATCACTTTGCTTTTACAAGCTTTATTTGCTGAGCCCAGTTCACCCGGCTGCATGGGCCGTCTGAAAAGGACAGTGTGCAGCATTAGCATGGCAATGGAGGGCCGTGTGCAGGAGCTGCTGCACAGCTAAAGGCTGGGCTTTGTGTCAGCACCTGCTCCCGGCAGGGGGGCGGCCATTTTCGACCTGGCTTCGCATTAGAACTTTGTAAAACAGCGCAGGACTTTCCGACTGCCACCCAAAGACTCGTCAAGCAGCACAGGACTGCCGGATTGCAGCCCAGAGTCGAGTCAAGCCAAACGATTTGGGTAAGCTTCAGCAACAGAGCTGCACGACCTGCAAGCACCGATCAAGGAGAACAGCAGAGCCCTACTTGCACCCAAGAACAGTGCCGGAAAACAACAACCAGCACGATCTGTCTAGACGCGGGGCAGCATGACTTGGCTGCACGTTTCAAACCAGCATTCATCCCTACGTCCCAAAATGGCCCGGGTTTCCGTTTGGCTTTCTGATGGCAGCAGCGAGCCTAGCAGTAAAACACAGCAAGGTTTGGGTGCAACAGACCAACTGTAGATTAAAGTTGCTTATTGTCTGGGAGGATGGTCACGCCCAACTAAAAACCCTTTTGGAGTGGCCAATAGCCATCAGCAACACCTCATGATTCTATGAGGATGGGGTCCACCCACTGCCAGCGGCCTCATTGTTCGTTTTAACAGAAGAAACGACTGCATTGCACCTTGGCAAAAGACTACGTTGGCCTATTTTGGAGCAGGGATGTAAATATGTTTTTTTTGGTCCAGAGAACAGGTTTTGGCACCAATGCTACTACATGTAAATGGCACAAGTATCCATATACAGAGGTTCTGCACTTCCAGAAAATGCGTTCTTTGCAGTGTAATTATGGTGTCACTTTTCACACGCAGGGGTGGACTGGCCTATAGGGAACTTTGGAGATTTCCCGGTAGGCCTCTGCACCGTGGGCCTCTTTTGTTTGGTATTTCTAAATGTCCCCATAGGAAAAGGTTTGCACTTGCTAAAAATGTGTAATATGGCTACTTTGAAGATTATTTCCAGGGCCTCTTTTGGTTCCCAGTCTACCCCTGTTCACACGGATCTATGTGTTTTCTCTGCAGGCCACATTGGCAAAAAACACCTTTGCTGGGTCTGGCTTCAGCACTGTGGGGAAAATACAAACATGTGTGCATTCTCCTCCCAGCCCTTCCCTCATGCATCGGAAACCGTGCAGGCTGCCATGCCTCCCGCCCAACTCCCCCCCCCCCCAAATCTCTCCTCGCATGCCGTAGACAGTCCCTCAAACCCGTGCTCCCGCTAGCCCCACTCACTCTGGTTGCGCCCCCCGCCCTCCAACTGCCTCTGCCCCTTGTCTCTAACCAGCCTAACAACACCCCAACCTCATCCTCCTGGCCCCGCCTACTCCTTACGCCTCAACCCACCACCGCTACTTCACATAGATCCACCCCTGTTCAGGCAATTTATGCCGAAAGATAATCCCAACATGCAGCGATGAAAGTGTGATATAAATTATTGGTACGCCATACCACTAGTTCGTTTGCATTTTGCAGAGCGTATCTTTAGTTCAAAGTCTCCAGAAAAGCATCTTGGACGCGTTTTCTTTCTCCCCAGCCAAATATAGAATCAGCTTAGACCAGTGGTCGAAGTGGGTGGGAGTGGTCGGGAGTGGTGCTCCTCTACTTCTTTTAATTAAGTTTACCGTTCCTATACTTTTATTTTAAAAAAAGAAACCATTCTGGAACCGTTTCGTTTTCAAATAAAAGTGTAGGAAGAAGTTGAAACTTGCACTTTCAGTGCATTGCACTGGACGTGCCCTTAAACAGCAGGTGCATGTGTTTTGGGGTTTGTATTGTGCATAGGAGCGGGCGCAGCGATGGGGTTTGTGGGGAGTGGTGCAGGGCAGTAGGGAACATAGTTCCACTACTTCTTTTCATACATTCGACCACTGGCTTGGACAAAACATTCGAGCACTGCCAGTTTCCCAAGACACGCCCAGGCATAGACAGGCACAGACATGCAGGGACGTCATTTAGGGGTCGCCAGAGGTCGCAACGGCGACCTCTGAGGTCTCCCTTGCGACCTATGTCTTAAAAAAAACTAAAATAATTTTTCTTTTTTTTTCTTTTTGGTAATGCAATTTCCCAGGATGTGGCCAACACCATGTGGCTCTTTTAGTTCTGGAGTGGGTGGCTTTCGTGTTCAGGCCCCTTTTTAAAAAAAAAGAAAAATAAGAACAGGAGTGCCACAAGTCTAACACTTTCAGCACTGACCCTAAATAAGAAAGAATAGGAATACCAAATAATGTGTCTTTCTGAAATTCTATACAATAATTGCTAGACTCATCAAAGGTTTATTTCAGGCACACTTTGGGGGGAAAGTCACAGATTTAGTCTGTTCTTAAATGCCTCAACTCAGTCTTTCATCCTTCTGAGGTCGATAAATGAGTACCAACACAGGCGGGGTCAAATGACATCACTTCCTGTGATGTCATCAGGGGTCAAGTGTCGTGTGATGTCACTTCTGCTACCCCTGGCATTTTGGTGAAATGACATCCCTGCAGACAGGCACAGCGTCTGCCTGTGACTTTGAAACCTGAGCCCCTTAAGCGACCGTGCAAACACATTTCCTTTATCAGCAGCAGAGCCTATCATATGCATGATGTAATATTTCCACCGAAAGACCCCGGAAAGCACCAGTTACCTTGCAAATCAAAGATAGTCAAAGTGAGCAACACAAAGCACCTTTTGATAGATGCGATTAAAACCATTATGTCTACTAGTCGGACATGCAAACAAATAAAGTTGCTTTATGTCACAAATTAAATGTCCTCAAAATCCTGAATAGCAATGAGCTTGATGTTTGTAACAAAGAATCTCCATATCGTTCAGAGTTTATTACACAACCTCTTTTATTGCGTAGCTTCACTCACTGAAGGTACAGTGGGGTTAGAGATTTCATGTCTGCATTCCCTTGTATTCTGGGACTTATAGTTTACCATTCAGAATGTGAAAATTGAAGCCACAATGACATTATTTTGGATTCAAATGTTGCTATAAGGATTTACATGTTGTCATCTGGCTTTACTATGCAATTTGTATGTTTTGTAAGTAGACTCTATAGGATAGTATTAATGTAGGACCTGAAATTCAAATCTTGAATATGTGTACCAAGTAAAGCTTGGAAGGTAGGTGGTCAAGTCTGCAGAGTGGGTTAAAACGCCCACTTCACTGTTTAGCCAAAGTGTGTGATCCGGGTCAATGATTTAATAACATTCTGACTTAACTGCAAAAAGGGAGTCCTTATTTCAAATAGTGTGAACGTAATCCCACTATTTGAAAATACGTCATTCTTGCAATTGGACAGATTTAATGAGTAGGAAGATAATAGTGTACACTCATGCTCAACTGTAAGTGGACCCCAAAACCGTCACCTAGAATTTCACTATTGTTGCACTGGGCCTCCCTCAGTCCTATATCACTTAATTTGACAGGCAAATATATAGATTCAGAAGCCGGTCTGTCCGCTACATTAGAATTTTTGGTACACTACTGTGGCAGAACCAACATTAATTTTCTCTCCTGTTGCTGTCAGTCACTTAAGGTTTTAGGGCCATGCAGAGTACTACCCAACAGGAGAATGAGTGATACTCTTTGCTATGTCCTGTTATGCTATTTTATTGCATCTTTTATAGCACACCTGCTGCCATTTTCAGAGCTTCAGGATCTGCAAGAAGTACGGTAGGAGACTAATGCAGAAGCGCAGTCCCAGGGCAAGATTGCTTTGTTACAATATTGATGTGGGCAGGTCGGAAGATGCAGCTCTATGCTATGTACGTTTATTTTGTGATGTGTCTTGTGTAATAGTTAATGTGCACTCCAGATAATTAAGATACTTGTTTGTGTGGTTGTCTGTAGGTCTGTCAGAGTGGTGCTTAAGGGTGTGGAGCATTGTGTTGATGTAGCTATGGTGGGATAGTTTGGTGTTTAGAGAAATGTAGTGCATATAAGTGCATTCAGATGATGCGCCTCATCAGGGGTGATCGGTATGCCGGCGGAAATTCCATTGAGCGGAATTAGCATTACCACCGGGGCCTGAGGCGCTAATTGCGCTGCATCACACTCTGGCATGAACGTGCGCACCACTTCGGCGGTAACGCTAATTGTGCCTGGCGGATTTAGCGCCAAACCAATGTACTCTGCTGAAACCCGGCGAAAATAGCGCTACTGCTGGCCCTCCGTCGGCGCTAACAGCGCAGGTGCAATTAGCGGCGGCAGAAATAGCGGCAATACTGCAACGGGAAGCATGGCGGCGGCCATTTTTAAAAACAGAATCCACCCTGAATCCCCCACTTCCTGCAGCCATCCGACCCCAAAAGGCACTGGCAGCATATCACAGGAAAGGACCTGAGGGAAAGTGCTGGAAAACCTACTCTGAATGTCGAAATTTAGTGATGGAGAACTAATAGTCCTCCCAGATGAGGTAGTTAGGCACTGCGAGGAGCTGAATGGGAGCAGGCAGCGCAAAACCTCGGGCCAGTGCAAAACCGCCATATGGCTAGCAATAAGCCAGAAGGAAACTGCGGTAGGCAGTGTGCTCCGTGACGCAGAAGACTGCCGCAACCGATGAAGCGACCTACGGGTCAGGGTGCGGGGACTCCTCTCCCAACACCGGCAGGAAAAGGAAGCGGAACCACCAAGCCCCTCGTCCTCACACCATGGGAGTAGACATGAAGCAGTATCCTCGACATGGAGGGTATTGAGGGAGATGGCAGAGCGGAGGCGGGTGCCAGCAACCAGGAGGCTGGAGGTGAGTCACCCCCCAATTCACACAGCTAATGACCATCCATAAATGTTACCCTTAGCATAAAATGCTGGAATGAACAGGGACACAAGCCTGCAGACCCTGCAGCTGGCCTGACAATCAGGGTGAACTGATGGGGTGGCACATCAGTCCCCCTCCACAGCAGCCTGGGATGAGGGGACCAAGTGCACCCCTGAGCGGTTGTGGAGTGTGAAGGTGTGGCAAGCGGCCAAACCAAGTGCAATACAACCCACTCCCCTGCTCGCAATCTCCATGCCAACAGTAGAGTGGCGTGTGAGTATCCACAACACCATGCAGTTGTCACGCCAACATGTTGCGGGCCCAGTGGGCCAGCCCCATGCTGGCATGGCAGGCAAGCCCTATGGCTCCCTGCATCTACATGGGTGCAGCAAGCCAAACACAAAACAAGACAGAGCACCACTGCTGGCTGCACAGCAGCGTCCCATTGAGCCATGGCAGTGCCATAGACGAAGCCACTATACCCACTCCCACAAGGCGTGTATTGCCAGGTGAGAAGCTGTGGGGGCATGATCATTTATGACTGTCCCATGTGCTGTAAAAACAAAGGCTGTGTCTGTATGCCATCACATGACCATGAGAGCATGCCACAATATGCGTGACCCTGCAGACCCCCATGCATGCATGTTATACCCAGTCAGCTGCCCCTGCATGGCCAGCCCACATTGACCGAATTCAGGCCAAAGGCCACCTGGCCATAGGACACAGACACATATTTGGAACCATTCCCACAATGCTGTGGGCACATGCAGTGGCCCCATATCAACCCTGCCCATCTGGTCACATGGGTGTGGTGCCACTCTGATCAATAGCATGTGTGATTGCATGCCAACCCACATGAATGTACCATATCTGACAGCATTTCATTTGTCCCCAAAGGCACTCAGGCAGCTCAGGAAGAGGCTGAGGAGGAAGAGGCAACTGGTGCCTCCAGGCCTTCAACATCCACTACTCCTCCTGAAGACTAGACACATGTAACACCTAAGCGCAAGTCCCACCATGCCACACCTGGCCCCAGCGAGACCAAGCTTGCTGGTGGCAGTGCAGGTCTTGCACCAACCCCACGTGCCACCAGGAGCACCTTCACACCAAGTGCACCCGCACAACCAGCTGCAGTAGCTGTGACCCAGGACACACCTGCTGCTAGGAGAAACCAGTCAACAGACACAGGGTGATCTCAGACAACACAGCCCTGACAGCATTCATCACCGCCAGCGGGCCCAGACACCCAAAGGTGACAGGGACAACCCCTCATATGGCTCTCCATGCTACAGTGCTGACTCACTGCGGAGCCCCTAACCCATTGCACACCCAACACCGAGGCCCTCTGTGGGGTGTAATCAAAGGCCCAAACCAACAGAACTGAAGGACCCACTGGGAAAGTGATCTGCCAGCATTCAGAAACCTGTACACTGAAAAATCTGATCTATTTAGGCAGACTATGAGGGTGTCTTTCTGCAAGGGAAATCCTGGGAAGGCTTAAACAAAAATGTAATCTGAGTGCTGATTGCAAAAGCACATCACATTGCGGAATGAGAAGTAAATCTGGCAATGTGTTCACTGAAACTGTCCCACATCAAAAGGGGGTGCACTGTGACAATTCAGACCCACTATTCAGCAGCAAAACAAACAGCTGATAATTAAAAGTGTACTTTTTTAAGGAATGAAAGAAACAGCCCTGTACTTTCAGATGTCATCTATAAAACGAAAAAACAATGCTGCGTGAAAAGAAAGAAGAAAATCATTGATGCAAAAGCAGTGAACCCTGACCAGTAAAACACACACAGGCCGATTCATGGAATAATTAGCACGGCGCAAGTGGGCAAAAACGTGCGAATCGCAGTGGAATAGCGAAAATCGCAGTGCAAGTGCGAAAATCGCACGAAAAGCAGCGCACGTCGATTCATGGAAGTCCGTGCGCGAGAAAACCAGCGGATGTGCGATAAAAAGTGCGCCGCGCACGTTGGCGCACAGGCCATCTAACAGCGTGCGCCAGGTCACAGCGAAAATCGCACATGCCACAGCGAAATTCGCACATAGCGCGGCGCACGCAACAAAAGTAGGCGGAACACGGGCGTAACACTCGGAATGGGGAACAACTTGCAAAAACGTGGGCGTCACGGGGGAAGTACAGGGCACAAGTGCGCGGAACGCCCACACGCTCGCCTACAACACGTATTCATGGAATAGAATAGGGCAAAAAAGCGCACGCTCAAACCAGCGCACAGGCACAAACACGACCGCCACAAGAAAGCAGGCGGTAGCGTCTCTGCGGCTGTAAGAAATGTGCGCCAAAAGGTGCGCCAACAAATAGCACCCATATACTGCCATGATGAATGTCCTATACTGTGGCCCTCCAGGACAAATGACGTGCAAAGGGGTACCCACAAACACGGACACGCTGACAAAAAATATGTGTGCGTGTATACCGGGGTGCGCGGGAAGTCTGACACGCGATTTGGCCGGGTACGTGGATTTCAGGGGTGCGCGGGAAGTTCCACACGCGATTCCATCAGGGTAGGTGTATTTCAGGGGTGCGCAGGAAGTTCCACACGCGATTCCATCAGGGTACGTGTATTTCAGGGGTGCGCGGGAAGTCCCACACGCGATTACAGCAGGGTACGTGTATTTCAGGGGTGCGCGGGAAGTTCCACACGCGAATAGCCTGGGCGCGTGTATTTCAGGGGTGCGCGGGAAGTCCCACATGCGAATAGCCTGGGCGCGTGTATTTCAGGGGTGCGCGGGAAGTTCCACACGCGAATAGCCTGGGCGCGTGTATTTCAGGGGTGCGCGGGAAGTCCCACACGCGATTACAGCAGGGTACGTGTATTTCAGGGGTGCGCGGGAAGTTCCACACGTGAATAGCCTGGGTGCGTGTATTTCAGGGGTGCGCGGGAAGTTCCACACGCGAATAGCCTGGGCGCGTGTATTTCAGGGATGCGCAGGAAGTTCCACACGCGAATAGTCTGGGCGCGTGTATTTCAGGGGTGCGCGGGAAGTTCCACATGCGAATAGCCTGGGCGCGTGTATTTCAGGGGTGCGCGGGAAGTTCCACACGCGAATAGCCTGGGCGCGTGTATTTCAGGGGTGCGCGGGAAGTCCCACACGCGATTACAGCAGGGTACGTGTATTTCAGGGGTGCGCGGGAAGTTCCACACGCGAATAGCCTGGGCGCGTGTATTTCAGGGGTGCGCGGGAATTTCCACACGCGAATAGCCTGGGCGCGTGTATTTCAGGGGTGCGCGGGAATTATCACACGCGATTTGGCTTGGTACGTGTATTACAGGGGTGCGTGGGAAGTTCCACACGCGAATAGCCTGGGCGCGTGTATTTCAGGGGTGCGCGGGAAGTTGCACACGCGAATAGCCTGGGCGCGTGTATTTCAGGGGTGCGCGGGAAGTTCCACACGCGAATAGCCTGGGCGCGTGTATTTCAGGGGTGCGCGGGAAGTTCCACACGCGAATAGCCTGGGCGCGTGTATTTCAGGGGTGCGCGGGAAGTCCCACACGCGATTACAGCAGGGTACGTGTATTTCAGGGGTGCGCGGGAAGTTCCACACGCGAATAGCCTGGGCGCGTGTATTTCAGGGGTGCGCGGGAAGTCCCACACGCGATTACAGCAGGGTACGTGTATTTCAGGGGTGCACGGGAATTTCCACACGTGAATAGCCTGGGGGCGTGTATTTCAGGGGTGCGCGGGAATTATCACATGCGATTTGGCTTGGTACGTGTATTACAGGGGTGCGTGGGAAGTTACACACGCGATTAGGCTGGGTGGGTCCTCACAGGTGTTCCCTGTACACCCTCGACGGCCCCTGCAGGCAGCCCACAAAACAGGGGACTACCCTGCACATGTCTCCCACCACCCCCACCCCCCACCATCCAAGGGCACCCTCCACCAGGCCCCCACTCATGTCTCCCACCACCCCCCAGCAGTGCAGGGGCAGCCTCCACCAGGCACCCACTCATGTCCCCTATCACCCCCACCCCCCGCCACCAGGGGCACCCTCCACCAGGCCCCCACTCATGTCTCCCACCACCCCCACCCCCCAGTCACCAGGGGCACCCTCCACCAGGCCCTCACTCATGTCTCCCACCACCCCCACCCCCCCAGTCACCAGGGGCAGCCTCCACCAGGCCCCCACTCATGTCTCCCACCACCCCCACCCCCCACCATCCAGGGGCAGCCTCCACCAGGCCCCCACTCATGTCTCCCACCACCCCCACCCCCTGCCACCATGGGCACCCTCCACCAGGCCCCCACTCATGTCTCCCACCACCCCCACCCCCCAGCAGTGCAGGGGCAGCCTCCACCAGGCCCCCACTCATGTCTCCCACCACCCCCACCCCCCAGCAGTGCAGGGGCAGCCTCCACCAGGCCCCCACCCATGTCTCCCACCACCCCCACCCCCCAGCAGTGCAGGGGCAGCCTCCACCAGGCCCCCACTCATGTCTCCCACCACCCCCACCCCCCAGCAGTGCAGGGGCTGCCTCCACCAGGCCCCCACTCATGTCTCCCACCACCCCCACCCCCCAGCAGTGCAGGGGCAGCCTCCACCAGGCCCCCACTCATGTCTCCCACCACCACCACCCCCCACCATCCAGGGGCAGCCTCCACCAGGCCCCCACTCATGTCTCCCACCACCCCCACCCCCCAGCAGTGCAGGGGCAGCCTCCACCAGGCCCCCACTCATGTCTCCCACCACCCCCACCCCCCCAGTCACCAGGGGCACCCTCCACCAGGCCCCCACTCATGTCTCCCACCACCCCCACCCCCCAGCAGTGCAGGGGCAGCCTCCACCAGGCCCCCACCCATGTCTCACACCACCCCCACCCCCCAGCAGTGCAGGGGCAGCCTCCACCAGGCCCCCACTCATGTCCCCTATCACCCCCACCCCCCCGCCACCAGGGGCACCCTCCACCAGGCCCCCACTCATGTCTCCCACCACCCCCACCCCCCACCATCCAGGGGCAGCCTCCACCAGGCCCCCACTCATGTCTCCCACCACCCAACCCCCCTGCCACCATGGGCACCCTCCACCAGGCCCCCACTCATGTCTCCCAACACCCCCACCCCCCAGCAGTGCAGGGGCAGCCTCCACCAGGCCCCCACTCATGTCCCCTATCACCCCCACCCCCCTGCCACCAGGGGCACCCTCCACCAGGCCCCAACTCATGTCTCCCACCACCCCCACCCCCCACCATCCAGGGGCAGCCTCCACCAGGCCCCCACTCATGTCTCCCACCACCCCCACCCCCCTGCCACCATGGGCACCCTCCACCAGGCCCCCACTCATGTCTCCCACCACCCCCACCCCCCAGCAGTGCAGGGCAGCCCCCACCAGGCCCCCACTCATGTCCCCTATCACCCCCACCCCCCGCCACCAGGGGCACCCTCCACCAGGCCCCCACTCATGTCTCCCACCACCCCCACCCCCCAGCAGTGCAGGGGCAGCCTCCACCAGGCCCCCACTCATGTCTCCCACCACCCCCAACCCCCAGTCACCAGGGGCAGCCTCCACCAGGCCCCCACTCATGTCTCCCACCACCCCCACCCCCCACCATCCAGGGGCAGCCTCCACCAGGCCCCCACTCATGTCTCCCACCACCCCCACCCCCCCAGTCACCAGGGGCACCCTCCACCAGGCCCCCACTCATGTCTCCCACCACCCCCACCCCCCAGCAGTGCAGGGGCAGCCTCCACCAGGCCCCCACCCATGTCTCCCACCACCCCCACCCCCAGCAGTGCAGGGGCAGCCCCCACCAGGCCCCCACTCATGTCCCCTATCACCCCCACCCCCCTGCCACCATGGGCACCCTCCACCAGGCCCCCACTCATGTCTCCCACCACCCCCACCCCCCCGCCACCAGGGGCACCCTCCACCAGGCCCCCACCCATGTCTCCCACCACCCCCACCCCCCACCATCCAGGGGCAGCCTCCACCAGGCCCCCACTCATGTCTCCCACCACCCCCACCCCCCTGCCACCATGGGCACCCTCCACCAGGCCCCCACTCATGTCTCCCACCACCCCACCCCCCAGCAGTGCAGGGGCAGCCTCCACCAGGCCCCCACTCATGTCTCCCACCACCCCCACCCCCCACCATCCAGGGGCAGCCTCCACCAGGCCCCCACTCATGTCTCCCACCACCCCCACCCCCTGCCACCATGGGCACCCTTCACCAGGCCCCCACTCATGTCTCCCACCACCCCCACCCCCCAGCAGTGCAGGGGCAGCCTCCACCAGGCCCCCACTCATGTCTCCCACCACCCCCACCCCCCAGCAGTGCAGGGGCAGCCTCCACCAGGCCCCCACCCATGTCTCCCACCACCCCCACCCCCCAGCAGTGCAGGGGCAGCCTCCACCAGGCCCCCACTCATGTCTCCCACCACCCCCACCCCCCAGCAGTGCAGGGGCTGCCTCCACCAGGCCCCCACTCATGTCTCCCACCATCCCCACCCCCCAGCAGTGCAGGGGCAGCCTCCACCAGGCCCCCACTCATGTCTCCCACCACCACCACCCCCCACCATCCAGGGGCAGCCTCCACCAGGCCCCCACTCATGTCTCCCACCACCCCCACCCCCCAGCAGTGCAGGGGCAGCCTCCACCAGGCCCCCACTCATGTCTCCCACCACCCCCACCCCCCCAGTCACCAGGGGCACCCTCCACCAGGCCCCCACTCATGTCTCCCACCACCCCCACCCCCCAGCAGTGCAGGGGCAGCCTCCACCAGGCCCCCACCCATGTCTCACACCACCCCACCCCCCAGCAGTGCAGGGGCAGCCTCCACCAGGCCCCCACTCATGTCCCCTATCACCCCCACCCCCCCGCCACCAGGGGCACCCTCCACCAGGCCCCCACTCATGTCTCCCACCACCCCCACCCCCCACCATCCAGGGGCAGCCTCCACCAGGCCCCCACTCATGTCTCCCACCACCCCCACCCCCCTGCCACCATGGGCACCCTCCACCAGGCCCCCACTCATGTCTCCCAACACCCCCACCCCCCAGCAGTGCAGGGGCAGCCTCCACCAGGCCCCCACTCATGTCCCCTATCACCCCCACCCCCCTGCCACCAGGGGCACCCTCCACCAGGCCCCAACTCATGTCTCCCACCACCCCCACCCCCCACCATCCAGGGGCAGCCTCCACCAGGCCCCCACTCATGTCTCCCACCACCCCCACCCCCCTGCCACCATGGGCACCCTCCACCAGGCCCCCACTCATGTCTCCCACCACCCCCACCCCCCAGCAGTGCAGGGCAGCCCCCACCAGGCCCCCACTCATGTCCCCTATCACCCCCACCCCCCGCCACCAGGGGCACCCTCCACCAGGCCCCCACTCATGTCTCCCACCACCCCCACCCCCCAGCAGTGCAGGGGCAGCCTCCACCAGGCCCCCACTCATGTCTCCCACCACCCCCAACCCCCAGTCACCAGGGGCAGCCTCCACCAGGCCCCCACTCATATCTCCCACCACCCCCACCCCCCACCATCCAGGGGCAGCCTCCACCAGGCCCCCACTCATGTCTCCCACCACCCCCACCCCCCCAGTCACCAGGGGCACCCTCCACCAGGCCCCCACTCATGTCTCCCACCACCCCCACCCCCCAGCAGTGCAGGGGCAGCCTCCACCAGGCCCCCACCCATGTCTCCCACCACCCCCACCCCCAGCAGTGCAGGGGCAGCCCCCACCAGGCCCCCACTCATGTCCCCTATCACCCCCACCCCCCTGCCACCATGGGCACCCTCCACCAGGCCCCCACTCATGTCTCCCACCACCCCCACCCCCCCGCCACCAGGGGCACCCTCCACCAGGCCCCCACCCATGTCTCCCACCACCCCCACCCCCCACCATCCAGGGGCAGCCTCCACCAGGCCCCCACTCATGTCTCCCACCACCCCCACCCCCCTGCCACCATGGGCACCCTCCACCAGGCCCCCACTCATGTCTCCCACCACCCCCACCCCCCAGCAGTGCAGGGGCAGCCTCCACCAGGCCCCCACTCATGTCTCCCACCACCACCCCCACCCCCCAGCAGTGCAGGGGCAGCCTCCACCAGGCCCCCATCCATGTCTCCCACCACCCCCATCCCCCAGCAGTGCAGGGGCAGCCTCCACCAGGCCCCCACTCATGTCTCCCACCACCCCCACCCCCCAGCAGTGCAGGGGCAGCCTCCACCAGGCCCCCACTCATGTCTCCCACCACCCCCACCCCCCAGCAGTGCAGGGGCAGCCTCCACCAGGCCCCCACTCATGTCTCCCACCACCCCCACCCCCCAGCAGTGCAGGGGCAGCCTCCACCAGGCCCCCACTCATGTCTCCCACCACCACCACCACCCCCCACCATCCAGGGGCAGCCTCCACCAGGCCCCCACTCATGTCTCCCACCACCCCCACCCCCCAGCAGTGCAGGGGCAGCCTCCACCAGGCCCCCACTCATGTCCCCCACCACCCCCACCCCCTGCCACCATGGGCACCCTGCACCAGGCCCCCACTCATGTCTCCCACCACCCCCTCCCCCCAGCAGTGCAGGGGCAGCCTCCACCAGGCCCCGACTCATGTCCCCTATCACCCCCACCCCCCCGCCACCAGGGGCACCCTCCACCAGGCCCCCACTCATGTCTCCCACCACCCCCACCCCCCACCATCCAGGGGCAGCCTCCACCAGGCCCCCACTCATGTCTCCCACCACCCCCACCCCCCTGCCACCATGGGCACCCTCCACCAGGCCCCCACTCATGTCTCCCACCACCCCCACCCCCCACCATCCAGGGGCAGCCTCCACCAGGCCCCCACTCATGTCTCCCACCACCCCCACCCCCCTGCCACCATGGGCACCCTCCACCAGGCCCCCACTCATGTCTCCCACCACCCCCACCCCCCAGCAGTGCAGGGGCAGCCCTCACCAGGCCCCCACTCATGTCTCCCACCACCCCCACCCCCCTGCCACCATGGGCACCCTCCACCAGGCCCCCACTCATGTCTCCCACCACCCCCACCCCCCACCATCCAGGGGCAGCCTCCACCAGGCCCCCACTCATGTCTCCCACCACCCCCACCCCCCTGCCACCATGGGCACCCTCCACCAGGCCCCCACTCATGTCTCCCACCACCCCCACCCCCCACCATCCAGGGGCAGCCTCCACCAGGCCCCCACTCATGTCTCCCACCACCCCCACCCCCCTGCCACCATGGGCACCCTCCACCAGGCCCCCACTCATGTCTCCCACCACCCCCACCCCCCAGCAGTGCAGGGGCAGCCCTCACCAGGCCCCCACTCATGTCCCCTATCACCCCCACCCCCCGCCACCAGGGGCACCCTCCACCAGGCCCCCACTCATGTCTCCCACCACCCCCACCCCCCAGCAGTGCAGGGGCAGCCTCCACCAGGCCCCCACCCATGTCTCCCACCACCCCCACCCCCCAGCAGTGCAGGGGCAGCCCCCACCAGGCCCCCACACATGTCCCCTATCACCCCCACCCCCCTGCCACCATGGGCACCCTGCACCAGGCCCCCACTCATGTCTCCCACCACCCCCTCCCCCCAGCAGTGCAGGGGCAGCCTCCACCAGGCCCCCACTCATGTCCCCTATCACCCCCACCCCCCCGCCACCAGGGGCACCCTCCACCAGGCACCCACTCATGTCTCCCACCACCCCCACCCCCCACCATCCAGGGGCAGCCTCCACCAGGCCCCCACTCATGTCTCCCACCACCCCCACCCCCCTGCCACCATGGGCACCCTCCACCAGGCCCCCACTCATGTCTCCCACCACCCCCACCCCCCAGCAGTGCAGGGGCAGCCCTCACCAGGCCCCCACTCATGTCCCCTATCACCCCCACCCCCCCGCCACCAGGGGCACCCTCCACCAGGCCCCCACCCATGTCTCCCACCACCCCCACCCCCCAGCAGTGCAGGGGCAGCCCCCACCAGGCCCCCACTCATGTCCCCCACCACCCCCACCCCCTGCCACCATGGGCACCCTGCACCAGGCCCCCACTCATGTCTCCCACCACCCCCTCCCCCCAGCAGTGCAGGGGCAGCCTCCACCAGGCCCCCACTCATGTCCCCTATCACCCCCACCCCCCCGCCACCAGGGGCACCCTCCACCAGGCCCCCACTCATGTCTCCCACCACCCCCACCCCCCACCATCCAGGGGCAGCCTCCACCAGGCCCCCACTCATGTCTCCCACCACCCCCACCCCCCAGCAGTGCAGGGGCAGCCTCCACCAGGCCCCCACCCATGACTCCCACCACCCCCACCCCCCAGCAGTGCAGGGGCAGCCCCCACCAGGCCCCCACACATGTCCCCTATCACCCCCACCCCCCTGCCACCATGGGCACCCTCCACCAGGCCCCCACTCATGTCTCCCACCACCCCCACCCCCCCGCCACCAGGGGCAACCTCCACCAGGCCCCCACCCATGTCTCCCACCACCCCCACCCCCCACCATCCAGGGGCAGCCTCCACCAGGCCCCCACTCATGTCTCCCACCACCCCCACCCCCCTGCCACCATGGGCACCCTCCACCAGGCCCCCACCCATGTCTCCCACCACCCCCACCCCCCAGCAGTGCAGGGGCAGCCTCCACCAGGCCCCCACTCATGTCTCCCACCACCCCCACCCCCCCAGTCACCAGGGGCAGCCTCCACCAGGCCCCCACTCATGTCTCCCACCACCCCCACCCCCCACCATCCAGGGGCAGCCTCCACCAGGCCCCCACTCATGTCTCCCACCACCCCCACCCCCCAGTCATCAGGGGCACCCTCCACCAGGCCCCCACTCATGTCTCCCACCACCCCCACCCCCCAGCAGTGCAGGGGCAGCCTCCACCAGGCCCCCACCCATGTCTCCCACCACCCCCACCCCCCAGCAGTGCAGGGGCAGCCCCCACCAGGCCCCCACACATGTCCCCTATCACCCCCACCCCCCTGCCACCATGGGCACCCTGCACCAGGCCCCCACTCATGTCTCCCACCACCCCCTCCCCCCAGCAGTGCAGGGGCAGCCTCCACCAGGCCCCCACTCATGTCCCCTATCACCCCCACCCCCCTGCCACCATGGGCACCCTCCACCAGGCCCCCACTCATGTCTCCCACCACCCCCACCCCCCAGCAGTGCAGGGGCAGCCCTCACCAGGCCCCCACTCATGTCCCCTATCACCCCCACCCCCCGCCACCAGGGGCACCCTCCACCAGGCCCCCACTCATGTCTCCCACCACCCCCACCCCCCAGCAGTGCAGGGGCAGCCTCCACCAGGCCCCCACCCATGTCTCCCACCACCCCCACCCCCCAGCAGTGCAGGGGCAGCCCCCACCAGGCCCCCACACATGTCCCCTATCACCCCCACCCCCCTGCCACCATGGGCACCCTGCACCAGGCCCCCACTCATGTCTCCCACCACCCCCTCCCCCCAGCAGTGCAGGGGCAGCCTCCACCAGGCCCCCACTCATGTCCCCTATCACCCCCACCCCCCCGCCACCAGGGGCACCCTCCACCAGGCACCCACTCATGTCTCCCACCACCCCCACCCCCCACCATCCAGGGGCAGCCTCCACCAGGCCCCCACTCATGTCTCCCACCACCCCCACCCCCCTGCCACCATGGGCACCCTCCACCAGGCCCCCACTCATGTCTCCCACCACCCCCACCCCCCAGCAGTGCAGGGGCAGCCCTCACCAGGCCCCCACTCATGTCCCCTATCACCCCCACCCCCCCGCCACCAGGGGCACCCTCCACCAGGCCCCCACCCATGTCTCCCACCACCCCCACCCCCCAGCAGTGCAGGGGCAGCCCCCACCAGGCCCCCACTCATGTCCCCCACCACCCCCACCCCCTGCCACCATGGGCACCCTGCACCAGGCCCCCACTCATGTCTCCCACCACCCCCTCCCCCCAGCAGTGCAGGGGCAGCCTCCACCAGGCCCCCACTCATGTCCCCTATCACCCCCACCCCCCCGCCACCAGGGGCACCCTCCACCAGGCCCCCACTCATGTCTCCCACCACCCCCACCCCCCACCATCCAGGGGCAGCCTCCACCAGGCCCCCACTCATGTCTCCCACCACCCCCACCCCCCAGCAGTGCAGGGGCAGCCTCCACCAGGCCCCCACCCATGTCTCCCACCACCCCCACCCCCCAGCAGTGCAGGGGCAGCCCCCACCAGGCCCCCACACATGTCCCCTATCACCCCCACCCCCCTGCCACCATGGGCACCCTCCACCAGGCCCCCACTCATGTCTCCCACCACCCCCACCCCCCCGCCACCAGGGGCAACCTCCACCAGGCCCCCACCCATGTCTCCCACCACCCCCACCCCCCACCATCCAGGGGCAGCCTCCACCAGGCCCCCACTCATGTCTCCCACCACCCCCACCCCCCTGCCACCATGGGCACCCTCCACCAGGCCCCCACCCATGTCTCCCACCACCCCCACCCCCCAGCAGTGCAGGGGCAGCCTCCACCAGGCCCCCACTCATGTCTCCCACCACCCCCACCCCCCCAGTCACCAGGGGCAGCCTCCACCAGGCCCCCACTCATGTCTCCCACCACCCCCACCCCCCACCATCCAGGGGCAGCCTCCACCAGGCCCCCACTCATGTCTCCCACCACCCCCACCCCCCAGTCATCAGGGGCACCCTCCACCAGGCCCCCACTCATGTCTCCCACCACCCCCACCCCCCAGCAGTTCAGGGGCAGCCTCCACCAGGCCCCCACCCATGTCTCCCACCACCCCCACCCCCCAGCAGTGCAGGGGCAGCCCCCACCAGGCCCCCACACATGTCCCCTATCACCCCCACCCCCCTGCCACCATGGGCACCCTGCACCAGGCCCCCACTCATGTCTCCCACCACCCCCTCCCCCCAGCAGTGCAGGGGCAGCCTCCACCAGGCCCCCACTCATGTCCCCTATCACCCCCACCCCCCCGCCACCAGGGGCACCCTCCACCAGGCACCCACTCATGTCTCCCACCACCCCCACCCCCCACCATCCAGGGGCAGCCTCCACCAGGCCCCCACTCATGTCTCCCACCACCCCCACCCCCCTGCCACCATGGGCACCCTCCACCAGGCCCCCACTCATGTCTCCCACCACCCCCACCCCCCAGCAGTGCAGGGGCAGCCCTCACCAGGCCCCCACTCATGTCCCCTATCACCCCCACCCCCCCGCCACCAGGGGCACCCTCCACCAGGCCCCCACCCATGTCTCCCACCACCCCCACCCCCCAGCAGTGCAGGGGCAGCCCCCACCAGGCCCCCACTCATGTCCCCCACCACCCCCACCCCCCTGCCACCATGGGCACCCTGCACCAGGCCCCCACTCATGTCTCCCACCACCCCCTCCCCCCAGCAGTGCAGGGGCAGCCTCCACCAGGCCCCCACTCATGTCCCCTATCACCCCCACCCCCCCGCCACCAGGGGCACCCTCCACCAGGCCCCCACTCATGTCTCCCGCCACCCCCACCCCCCACCATCCAGGGGCAGCCTCCACCAGGCCCCCACTCATGTCTCCCACCACCCCCACCCCCCAGCAGTGCAGGGGCAGCCTCCACCAGGCCCCCACCCATGTCTCCCACCACCCCCACCCCCCAGCAGTGCAGGGGCAGCCCCCACCAGGCCCCCACACATGTCCCCTATCACCCCCACCCCCCTGCCACCATGGGCACCCTCCACCAGGCCCCCACTCATGTCTCCCACCACCCCCACCCCCCCGCCACCAGGGGCACCCTCCACCAGGCCCCCACCCATGTCTCCCACCACCCCCACCCCCCACCATCCAGGGGCAGCCTCCACCAGGCCCCCACTCATGTCTCCCACCACCCCCACCCCCCTGCCACCATGGGCACCCTCCACCAGGCCCCCACCCATGTCTCCCACCACCCCCACCCCCCAGCAGTGCAGGGGCAGCCTCCACCAGGCCCCCACTCATGTCTCCCACCACCCCCACCCCCCAGCAGTGCAGGGGCAGCCTCCACCAGGCCCCCACCCATGTCTCCCACCACCCCCACCCCCCAGCAGTGCAGGGGCAGCCTCCACCAGGCCCCCACACCCCCCAGCAGTGCAGGGGCAGCCTCCACCAGGCCCCCACTCATGTCTCCCACCACCACCACCCCCCACCATCCAGGGGCAGCCTCCACCAGGCCCCCACTCATGTCCCCTATCACCCCCACCCCCCTGCCACCATGGGCACCCTCCACCAGGCCCCCACTCATGTCTCCCACCACGAAGGGGCACCCTCCACCAAGCCCGCACCCATGTCTCCCACCACCCCCACCCCCCAGCAGTGCAGGGGCATCCTCCACCAGGCACCCACACATGTCCCCCTGCCCACAGGTTCTGACGATACTCAATCATGGCAGTAATGGGCAGCATACCCAGCACAAACACCCAGGCAAGGATTGCATCCACCCACATAGTGAATGCAATTACATGATACAACCCCAATGGCAAGTATGTAAATGAACACATGTCTGTCACACACACATACACAACGGGTGCAAGTGAATGTCAAAACCCATATCATGACATGTATGAAACCAATGAGAAAATACCACAAGTGAAAGTTAAAAAAACATGTATTAAAGATGAAAAATAAGTAAACAAATCAAACATACAACAATGGGGATAACAAAATAAATGGTCCATGTTCGAGAACAAATGTAAAAATAAAAAAAACAAAGTAATCCAAAAACAAATGTTGTCCAAAGCAATGTCACGTGGAAGGAAAATAATGAAAAACCATTTCCTCATGGTGAACACAATAATCAATAAAAAAAATGTTTCTTCAAAAAGCAAACTATATACACGAATATTCCAGGGTCCATGAGCCCAACACCATAAATGAAACCTACTACTACCTAATGAAAAAAATATATACAAAAAAGTGGCCATTGTCCGAGCGGTCCAAAAAAATAAAAATGAATAAAGGAAACATAACACTAACTAACTAAATAACTATATACAAAGGCAGCGGGCAAGTCCTGCGGCTCACTCGGTGATGTTGCTGGCCAGGGCATCATCGAACTCCATGTCGATGTCCTGGAGGCGGGACTCTGTCCTGGCCCCGAGGTCTCGCAGGGATAACCCCATGTTCAGCTCAAACTCCCTGCGAGCTTCCTCGAGGCACTCAGCCCGCCTCAACGCCCGACGCATGGAGAACTCCGCCCTGACCATGGTGAGCCGCTCCTCTTCCGCCCGCTGCCGCTCCGCACCTATCCGCTGGACCAACTGCTCCCACACGGAAGACACACCCTGCCCTCCGGTCGATGCCTGCCCCTCTGATCTTGATGGCCCCGAGCCATGATGCCTCCCACGTCGAGCCTGCTGCTGCCTCCGACGCCACTGCCTCTGCCAGCACGACAGCATCCAGGCTGATGGAAACCACCGACGCCGTCGTGCACGTGCCCTGCCCGATGATGCTGTCACATCTTCCATCTGCTGGTTTCCAGTTGCTGTGTTGTCCACCCCTGCTGGACCTCCGACTCCCAACTGTGGCAGGGATGGGATCCCCACCGAGCTGGCTGCATTGGTCGGGGCAGGTCCACAGGGGGCCCTGGTGGCATCTGGGCCGGAAGACGGCAAGGAGAACGACTGGTGTATAGCCTGCACAGAGGAGGAGAGGGCCGCCAGATTGGCCAACACATGCAGCAAACCCCCGAACATGGCCGATCCCAATTGGGCCACGTCGGCACGGTGCACTTCGTGATGACGTGCGTGCTCCTCCCGGGAAGCATGCACGGCATCACAAATCACAGCCGTGCGCATCGCGACCCCAATCAGGACCTTCTCCACACGGCCAGGGGTTCCCACGTCCGCAGGTGGAGGGGAGTCAGGTGACATGGACATCCCCTCTACCTGCGGACGGGCCTGGGACGGGGCATCCCTGCTGGTGCATGGTGGTGCACTCACAGGGTCAGGGACAGCGACATGCACAGGCCCCTCCACGGTGACCTGTGCTGCCTCCTGCCCCTGGCCCTGGACTGCACCACTTGCACCAGCAGGGATGCCCTCACCAGGCCCCATGTGTGCCCCAGTGGCGGCCTCCTCCTCCTCTGTGCAAACCACCAACCTGGATGGCTCCTCACCGTCTCCCACCGTAGCAGGCCCCTGTGGGGGCTCACCCACCCCTTCCGCTGCAGCCGTGGGGGCATCCCCGCCGCCTTGCTCCACAGCGCCGTCTCCGCCCTCTTCTTCACTAGCCGCTGCGTAGAGGGAGACAAAGAACACAAGCATCAGGGTGCTGTACAATGGTCCCCTAGACAGGAAGCAATAGCAGATGAGCACCACTGTCAAAGTACACTTCCATCATGTCCCTCCACAACACATGGGTCAGTCCAGGCAAAACACACACAGTAACAGGCATGGTGCATGCCATGGACATTTCCATGCATGTCCAATGGACTCTTGAAACATTCAATGATATGTAACTCACATGCATCATGGCTCATGCCTATCACATGCACACACTTCACCTCAGTCATATCCATCTGGCCCCAAACACACCAAACACAGCGGATACAAGGGTAATTTGGCTGCTTCACTGAATCTGTGCATTGTCACACACATGTGTCATGCATCCATGGCATGCACAAGTCACAGACACGCAGGTCAGGCACACAGACATGGCTACCATATATGTACCTGGCATCAGCACCCATCCCTCACCCCCACCCATGTCCAGGTACAGAGACTGGCATGCTCTCATGTTCAAAATCTGCATAGGGCTCCCCATGCGGCATTTGAACACATGCAACGACCATGTGGGTCACACATCACTGGTCGCACATGCATTACTATGATGTCCCTGCACACATACATGCATACATGGCCTATGGCACACATACAGGCAAGTATCATAGAACCAGCACACCGCAACATGCCCTGTCTCACACAGTAATGCTTGGACACTTACCGCTCAACTCCAGACGGGCCTCCCTCTCAAGGATCTGGGCGTGGAGCGCTGGGCGTACGCGTTCCAGGACCCTCATCTGGATGGAACTCATGCGGCCCCGGCCCCCCTCCACGAGGCGCCGGGCCTTCACAAGGGTCCTGGACCTCAAGTCCTCCCAGCGCTTCTTGATCTTCAGGACGTTGCGGGTTGCCACCCCCTCCGCGTTGATGGCAACCACACAGTCGGCCCAGATCCTCTCCCGTCCTTCCTTGCTGGCGCGGGACGATCCAAAGAGGGCATCATACTGCCCCAGGACATGCTCCACCAGGACACCAACTTCGGTGGCAGTGAAGCTGGTGCCCCTCTGCCCCTCTGGCCTGGGGTTGCCACTGGTGCAGATGTGGAAGTGCCCAACATGGCAACCCCAGAGGCAGGTGTGGGTGGGCAACTGGGTCCTGGGGCTGGGCTGTGGAGCGATGTAATCCCAGTCGGGAGTCTTCAGTTCCAGCAGGGGTGGACACAGCAACTGGACCCCTGCAGATGGCTGATGTGCAGGCACCAAATGGCAGGGCACAGTGGCAGCAGGCAGGCAGGCAGGCAGCAGCAGATGGCACGTGGGAGGCTGCTCGGGGCACTGGGGGGCAGTAACTCGGCCTTCTGGGCAGGAGCGTGGTCTTCCGTGTGTTTTCGCGTGGCCAGCTTGATACGGAGTGATTTGGCACGTGAAAATCCTGCACGTCAGCGTGAAATCCGAGGAAAGGCCCTTAGCGCGTAAGCGCGTCAGCGATTCTATTGGACCAGAGTCCCTCAGCGCGTAAGCGCGTCTGTGACGTGACCCGCACGGGTGTTCCCCACTCAGCACGTGATGACGGAGCACACGTGGAAATACTGCACGTCAGCGTGTAATTGGACAAAAGTGCGCGTACACGCGATTGGCCTATGTACGTGTATTTCATGGGTGCGCGGGCACTTACACACGCAAGTATGTCAGCGCACCTGTATCCCGTGGTGCGTGGAAATTTCCACACGCTATTGGACTGGGAACTGGATTCCAGGGGTGCGCGGGTCACACGCTCGCCTAGAACACGCGCAAAGCATAAATTTGCGCACTTTAACAATAACAAGCTCAGACGCCAGGATGAACATACTGTTCCTAGCAGCAGTGGCAGTGGGCTACCAAAGGAGGAGGAGGAGTATAGTCAGGGCCAGAATATTCACACCCAGAACCAGCCTTTTCGGGATGCCTGATGACCAGGTGTATGGGAGGTACAGGTTTCCACCACACATAATACTGGACCTGGTGAGTGAGTGGGAGGATGACCTCACATCACCCACCCTGTGCTCCCAAGCACTCAGCCCCCTGGAGAAGGTCCTCAATGTACTGCACTTCTTAGCCACTGGATCATTTCAGCGGACAAGTGCCATAGTGGGTGGGGTGTCACAGGCCACCCAGTCACGCTGCCTACACCAGGTCTTGAACATCATCACTGCACGCCCATCAGTCCGCAGGCACATATACCTGCCCAGAACACCTGCAGAAAGGCATGCTGCCGCCCTGGATTTTTACGGTGTGGCACGATTCCCCAAAGTGCTAGGTGCCATCGACTGCACCCATGTGGCTCTACGTCCCCCCAGGGCATCTGAGCACATCTATAGGAAGCGCAAGCACTGGCATTCCATCAACGTGCAGGTAGCATGTAATGCCAAGGGAATCATCACCTCAGTATATGCCAACAATCCCGGGTCCACCCACGACAGCTTCATTTACCGAATGTCCACCCTAAGCCGGGACCTAGAAGCTGGGCGGCATGGCGATACATGGCTGCTTGGTGAGTATGTATGCCACTGCACATGCATGCATGTTGGATACTGAGCAAGGTCACAACCCCACCAATGATACCAATCACCACCTCCACAGGGGACAGTGCCTACCCTCTCAGCCCCCACATGATGACGCCAATTCGGAACCCCACCACGCCACCCGAGGTAAGATATAACACAGCCCACATTACGACCCGGGGCATAGTGGAGCGCACATTCGGAGTGCTAAAGTCACGCTTTCGCTCCCTTGACCGTTCTGGCGGCCAGCTGTTATACGCTCCCCCAGTAGTGTGCAGGATCATAGTGGCAGCATGTGTCCTGCACAACGTTGCAACACGCCGGGGCCTGGCCGTGGACATGGTGGTGGCTCCACATCCCCAACCACATGCACAGCCGCTGCACATGGGAGGGGAAAGGGCACGGGGGGAGGCAGCCCGTACACAGCTAGTGGATAATTACTTCACATAGAAATCACACCCCTGTGGAGTGCACACTGCCCTGGCACATTCCATCTGACAATCAATGATGACTCAACCTGACACTGATCCTGATTGTCTGGAGAATGAACCGTGAATACCATATCAGCCTGAGATTGTTCACCTGGAAGTGTCACAATGTGTGCATCCCTACCCACACAGACACCACCAATGCAGTTTTGTGGAGTTACACATTCAAGCAGCTAAAAAGAATACCCACTTGCAAAATGTAACAAGAGGACAGTGCCATGTCAGCCAACCCAACCCCAGCACCGCCACACGACACACCGTGCCATGTCATGCTATTTGCAGGTAAACAACGTAATCCCCACAACATGACACTAGTGTCACTATGGACAGTGTCCCTATTAGAAACCTGCAACACCTGAAATGCTCACAGCAATGCCGGACCAACAACATACTTGAGCACGTACTACCATTAACATGACATCACAAATGTTACATATTAGTAGTCTCACCACCTGGAAATGCCTGCACTCCCACCACTACCAACTGTGCAGTGTTGGCGCCATGTAGGGTTGTAGGTGCACTGCTGCCAACATGGACCCCATCTCCAGACTAGAGGTCCTTGTGTAGACATGAGGAAGGGACCTGCAAATTGGGAGGTAGACACAGAAGATGAGTTACACATCAATGCAACATGCAGTGTACAACACAACAGCAATATGCACTAGGAATGTATACACAGTATTGACTACAGACTGCCCACACAGCTCATGGGAGTCCAAAGTCACTGTGTAATTCACTGTCACTTGGGCACACCCTTTGCAAGCCCATGGAAACGGGAAGCAGGAGGGGTGTGTGTGACTCAAACCCAAGCATCTGAACCAAATACATTACAAGCCTGCATGTGCCCAGCCACAATGCAGCGTATGCCCACAGGAACCACGGAAGCCAACAAATCGTCCCAAAAAAATAGGGAATAAAATAAATAAAAATAAAAATAAAAATAAGAAACAATCAAAAATGGCCATTGATGGGCCCGGGGGGGTTGGGGAGGCCACCCAGGAGGTCCGAGGACAGGATGCACACCAGAACCCACCTGCGTGGATCCTGGGAAAATAAAACACCTCCATGGGCTCATGGCCCACACGGCTACCCTATTGTGGGAGTATCACTGCTGTCGCTATTATCACCCTGTGCAGCTGCATCCGGAGGTGGTTGCACTATGGGAGGCAGCCCACGCAAGGCCCTAGTCTGCTCCTCCATGGCTGCAAGCATGCGGGTGTGGTAGGTCTGGTTCTGGAGGATGAGTGTGCGGAGGTCCCCATGCAACAACTCACGGGATGCCCGGACCTCCGCCCTCGTTGCCTGCATCTCAGCTGAGAGCGTACGGGTGAGACGCTCCAGCTGCTGTTCTGTCCTTTGGTGTGTTGAAGCCTCAAGCTCAACAAGAGTCGTCCTGAGGTGAAGGAGCTCCTGCCTCAGGGCTTCCCTGTGGCCCTGGGACTCAATGGAGATGGCCTCCTGCAGAGTCGCCAGTGCCGCCCGCCTGTCCCTGTTGGACCCCAACATGTCCTCCCTGTGTGACTGGCAGATGGAGTCGGTTGCCTGCTCTAGTCGCTCCATCAGCCTTTCTGGGGGGACAATGGAAGTGGCCACCCTATCCATGGCCAGAGCCATCATCTCGGATGATGCAGCCTGTTGGGTTGCCATACCGTAAATGGATTGCTCCCATGCGGTATTGCCAGGTGGCGTACGGCCACCACGTCGGCGGGCACCACACCTGTCTGGGGCAAGGCGAACTGCGCCTTGCTGTGCCGGCACTGCCTGAGGCTGCAGGACTGCATTCCCCCTCTGATCTGCTGGCCCAGGAACAGGATCAGATGTCGCGGAGTGTGACCCTGCATCCGTAACCACCAAAGGCGTAGCTGCCAACACTGACATCCCCATGGAGGGTTCTGACCCTGGTGCAGGTGGGTGAGACAGAACAGAATCCCTCCCTGGAACACTCACCTGCGACGGCACGTAGGTCTCATCCGAATCAACACCTGAGTACAGCTCGGGGGAGGTGCAGCCAGAGACACCCCTTGAGAGCACGACCTGCAGCACTTGTGGGTTCTCCCCCACCACCACACCACGTCCCTCACTGGTGGTTGGTCGGCCCTCGGACCCCTCCTGGGTCTGCACCATCTCCACAACCCCAGCAGTATCAGGTGCGTCTTCCCCTGCAAAGACTTGAAAACAAAGAAATGGAAACAGGCATTAGCACCATGGCACACAATGAGGGCTGAGAAGCAAGAGAACCAGTACTTGATTGACACATGTCCCACATGACTAAAACCCTCCCATGCATGCACCCTCACTGCGTATGAAGTGCAGGCAAATGGCACACAC
Organism: Ambystoma mexicanum; assembly: GCF_040938575.1. NCBI lineage: Eukaryota > Metazoa > Chordata > Amphibia > Caudata > Ambystomatidae > Ambystoma > Ambystoma mexicanum. The sequence goes on along the minus strand of NC_090935.1, from coordinate 640,156,289 downwards.
TGATGACACCAAGATGGAAGATGAACACATTTTCTGCATGCTGCCTGGCAGTGGCATCACACATTGGCCTGTGATTGCCAGGTGAAACACACATGCCATCACACAGATGGCATGTACCATTGCTATTGAGTGAAGATGGAGAGGAGGGCAGCACCTATTCATTCAGTCCAATTCCCGCATGTAATTGCTTTTCTAATTCTAACAGGTCAGATTTTTCACCTGGAGCTGCCAGTCTGAAATGGTCCAATTGCACAGGGACATGTGTGTACAAATGATATCCAGGTAACAAAGTCACTCCACTTTACCATAGCCATGTCAGACATGTGACTAGTGGACAGCGACATGGCTAGTAAAAGTGGAGGAATGCAAACAATCTGACTGAATGAACAGTGAAAAATAAGCAACTATGTTGTGGCAAGGTGACACTTCAAGGGCAACTGGCGTACAGTTGTACTAGATGTCTACTGTTGGCAGAAGGGATACTGCTATGGCCAAATGCAGCTGCGCACAAAGTATTGCATGAAGCACATGGTTGACCCATACGACTCAGGCGCACACACTCTCACCTGGCACACAAACAGAAGCCCTCACACACACACCATGCACATGGATGACACACACATGCATGTGCACTCACCGGACAATGCCTCGTAATCAGCCAGATCTCCCACGCCTTGGATCTGTTCCTCCGTGACGTAGGTCCCAGCGACTGACTCATGTGGAGTGAGTTCCATGTCTACTACTGGAGACCCACCTCCAGTCACTAGAGTTGCGGCATGACTTGAGGCCAGCTTACTCTTTGCCCTGCGCTTTAGGTCATTCCAGCGCTTATAGCAATCATTGGCTGTGCGCCTCATGATTCCAAGGGCACTTACGATGTCCGCAACGGTCTGCCAGTGTGCCTGGCGTTGTGCAGGTGTGGTCTTGGATCCTGCAACAATGACCATCTCGTTGTCATGTCCGGACACATACTCGACAAGTGCATTCAGTTCGTCATCCGTGAAGCTGGGCTTCCTGGACGGGCCGGACTGTGTAGCCGTGTCTGGGGCATTCTGGGGCATCAGCCTGTGCCGGACGAGCACTCTTCCTTTTCCGCTTGGAAGGTGGTGGTGATCCTGAGTGTCCTGCGCCGCTCTGGACACTAGGGGCAGGAGCCCTGGTGGACTCTGTATCAGGAGTGTGGGATTGCACACTCAGCATGGGAGTTGGTGCAGGCATTGGCTCTAGTGTGATGGTGTCAGGGGGAATGTCAGCACCATGGACTAGGACCGACACTGTCCTGGCTGGGTGTGTGAGGGCTGGGGTGGATGGAGCCGCAGCTGCCCCTGCAGCCTCTCCGCCCTGCCTCCTTGGTGCAGCAGATGACCTTGCTGCCCCAGATCCACGTGGCATGATGGCATCAACGTGCACCAGCGCACGTGTCATAGCCCTGCTGACCTGGAAGTCAGCCATGGAGTCAGCCAGGTCTGGTGCCACAATGGGCTGGTCCAACAAGGGCTGAGCATGGATGGTGTCAGCCACATCAGCCTCAACGGGAGGGGGGGAGGGGGGGATTATGGGTGCCCGTGACTGGTCCTCCACACATGGGGGGACAGGCTCACCCTGCAAGTTACGACCACGTCCCCTACCGGATCCACCACGGCCACCACTTGTGGCTCTTCCACCTTTGCCACCCTTACGGAATCCTCGCCTCCCAGCCATGGCACTGATGTTAATGTGCGTATGGGAGTGGATGTAGACTATTGTCCTGGGCAATTGGGGGTCAAAGGGGTTGGGTACCAGATGGTAATTGTACCCTAGTGCTCTAGCAAGGCTGAATGTAACCCCTGGGGAAAGATGACGGGTCACGCAACGCACAGGAGGCCCAAAAAAGGGAGATGACGTGCACGCAACCCCTCCTAGACCACGTGTGCAGAAAGAAAAACCTGCACTACGCTGTGGCACCCAGTAACACAAGAATGAACGTATGCGTGTCATACGCAGCCTAGAATGACCTCTGAAGGGGTAGGCTACACACGGGGCAAGCACAGATGTTAGATACGTGCGTGACTCACCGTCTGCCAGGTAAAAGAGCGTGAAAAATGAGCGCGTTTGGTTGGCAACACCCCCGCCAAAAGAAGATATGTACGCTGTCTGAGGAGACAGGACAACAGTAGAAGGGAACACTGTTTGGGGGAACAGGCCCAGGTAAACCAGTACAAGAGAAAAAATAGAAAAAGCTGTCAGAGGTAACAGGGAGTACGAACTTGAAACGCTGTGAAGTAAATCGCGTGTGAAACGACAAGAAGTACAGAATTCACCCACTCGCTCTCCACGAAAAGCAGTACAAGGAATTCTACACGTACCTTATATGCAGGCCCACACGTACAGCGTCACTTACGCGGCGTGTACGTGCTAGGGCCATTCCCACCAATTACACGCTTTGTCACTTCTGCGTGTAGGTCCATTTGCACCAATTACACGCTTTGTCACTTCTGCGTGTATGTCCATTTGCACCAATTACACGCTTTGACACTTCTGCGTGTAGGGCTATTTCCACCAATAACACGCTTTGACACTCGGACGTGTCACGTGACTTCATAGACGCGCATACGCGTTTACGCGCTAAGGGCCTTTCATCGATTTACACGCAGACGTGTGGGATTTTCACGTGCAAAATCACTCACTACGTATCAAGCTGTCCACGCGTTCACACACGAAAGACCACGCTCCTGCCCAGGAGGCCAAATTACTGCCCCCCAGAGCCCTGAGCACGCTCCCACCTGCCATCTGCTGCTGCCTGACTGCCTGCTGCCCACGTGCCCTGCCATTTGCTGCCTGCACATCAGCCAGGGGTGCTGTTGCTGTGACCACCCCTGTTGGAACCAAAGGCTCTCGACAGCTTTTCCGTCGCCCCACAGCCCAGGCCCAGGACCCAGTTGCCCACCCACTCCTGCCTCTGGGGTTGCCATGTCGGGCACTACAACATCTGGCACCAGTGGCAACCCCCGGCCAAGGAGGCAGAGGGGCACCAGCTTCAGTGCCAGGGAAGTTGGTGTCCTGGTGGAGGGTGCCCCTGCACTGCTGGGGGGTGGGGGTGGTGGGAGACATGGATGGGGGCCTGGTGGAGGGTGCCCTGGTGGCTGGGGGGTGGGGGTGATAGAGGACATGGGTGGGGGCCTGGTGGAGGGTGCCCCTGCACTGCTGGGGGGTGGGGGTGGTGGGAGACATGGATGGGGACCTGGTGGAGGGTGCCCCTGGTGGCTGGGGGGTGGGGGTGGTGGGAGACATGGATGGGGGCCTTGTGAAGGGTGCCCCTGGTGGCGGGGGGGGTGGGGGTGATAGGGGACATGAGTGGGGGCCTGGTGGAGGGTGCCCCTGCACTGCTGGGGGGTGGGGGTGGTGGGAGACATGGATGGGGGCCTGGTGGAGGGTGCCCCTGGTGGCGGGGGGGTGGGGGTGATAGGGGACACGAGGGGGGTCCTGGTGGAGGCTGCCCCTGCACTGCTGGGGGGTGGGGGTGGTGGGAGACATGGGTGGGGGCCTGGTGGAGGGTGCCCCTGGATGCTGGGGGGTGGGGGTGGTGGGAGACATGAGTGGGGGCCTGGTGGAGGGTGCCCCTGGTGGCTGGGGGTTGGGGGTGGTGGGAGACATGGGTGGGGGCCTGGTGGAGGGTGCCCCTGGATGCTGGGGGGTGGGGGTGGTGGGAGACATGAGTGGGGGCGTGGTGGAGGCTGCCCCTGCACTGCTGGGGGGTGGGGGTGGTGGGAGACATGAGTGGGGGCCTGGTGGAGGGTGCCCCTGGTGGCTGGGGGGTGGGGGTGGTGGGAGACATGGGTGGGGGCCTGGTGGAGGGTGCCCCTGGATGCTGGTGGGTGGGGGTGGTGGGAGACATGGGTGGGGGCCTGGTGGAGGGTGCCCCTGGATGCTGGGGGGTGGGGGTGGTGGGAGACATGAGTGGGGGCCTGGTGGAGGGTGCCCCTGGTGGCTGGGGGTTGGGGGTGGTGGGAGACATGGGTGGGGGCCTGGTGGAGGGTGCCCCTGGATGCTGGGGTTGGGGGTGATAGGGGACATGGGTGGGGGCCTGGTGGAGGGTGCCCCTGCACTGCTGGGGGGTGGGGGTGGTGGGAGACATGGATGGGGGCCTGGTGGCGGGTGCCCCTGGTGGCTGGGGGGTGGGGGTGATAGGGGACATGGGTGGGGGCCTGGTGGAGGGTGCCCCTGCACTGCTGGGGGGTGGGGGTGGTGGGAGACATGGATGGGGGCCTGGTGAAGGGTGCCCCAGGTGGCGGGGGGTGGGGGTGATAGGGGACATGAGTGGGGTCTTGGTGGAGGCTGCCCCTGCACTGCTGGGGGGTGGGGGTGGTGGGAGACATGAGTGGGGGCCTGGTGGAGGGTGCCCCTGCACTGCTGGGGGGTGGGGGTGGTGGGAGACATGGGTGGGGGCCTGGTGGAGGGTGCCCCTGGATGCTGGGGGGTGGGGGTGGTGGGAGACATGAGTGGGGGCCTGGTGGAGGGTGCCCCTGGTGGCTGGGGGTTGGGGGTGGTGGGAGACATGGGTGGGGGCCTGGTGGAGGGTGCCCCTGGATGCTGGGGGGTGGGGGTGGTGGGAGACATGAGTGGGGGCGTGGTGGAGGCTGCCCCTGCACTGCTGGGGGGTGGGGGTGGTGGGAGACATGAGTGGGGGCCTGGTGGAGGGTGCCCCTGGTGGCTGGGGGGTGGGGGTGGTGGGAGACATGGGTGGGGGCCTGGTGGAGGGTGCCCCTGGATGCTGGGGGGGTGGGGGTGGTGGGAGACATGGGTGGGGGCCTGGTGGAGGGTGCCCCTGGATGCTGGGGGGTGGGGGTGGTGGGAGACATGAGTGGGGGCCTGGTGGAGGGTGCCCCTGGTGCCTGGGGGTGGGGGTGGTGGGAGACATGGGTGGGGGCCTGGTGGAGGGTGCCCCTGGATGCTGGGGGGTGGGGGTGATAGGGGACATGGGTGGGGGCCTGGTGGAGGGTGCCCCTGCACTGCTGGGGGGTGGGGGTGGTGGGAGACATGGATGGGGGCCTGGTGGAGGGTGCCCCTGGTGGCTGGGGGGTGGGGGTGATAGGGGTCATGAGTGGGGGCCTGGTGGAGGGTGCCCCTGCACTGCTGGGGGGTGGGGGTGGTGGGAGACATGGATGGGGGCCTGGTGGAGGGTGCCCCTGGTGGCAGGGGGGTGGGGGTGATAGGGGACATGAGTGGGGTCCTGGTGGAGGCTGCCCCTGCACTGCTGGGGGGTGGGGGTGGTGGGAGACATGAGTGGGGGCCTGGTGGAGGGTGCCCCTGGTGGCTGGGGGGTGGGGGTGGTGGGAGACATGGGTGGGGGCCTGGTGGAGGGTGCCCCTGGATGCTGGGGGGTGGGGGTGGTGGGAGAAATGAGTGGGGGCCTGGTGGAGGGTGCCCCTGGTGGCTGGGGGTTGGGGGTGGTGGGAGACATGGGTGGGGGCCTGGTGGAGGGTGCCCCTGGATGCTGGGGGGTGGGGGTGGTGGGAGACATGAGTGGGGGCGTGGTGGAGGCTGCCCCTGCACTGCTGGGGGGTGGGGGTGGTGGGAGACATGAGTGGGGGCCTGGTGGAGGGTGCCCCTGGTGGCTGGGGGGTGGGGGTGGTGGGAGACATGGGTGGGGGCCTGGTGGAGGGTGCCCCTGGATGCTGGGGGGTGGTGGTGGTGGGAGACATGAGTGGGGGCCTGGTGGAGGGTGCCCCTGGTGGCTGGGGGGTGGGGGTTATAGGGGACATGAGTGGGGGCCTGGTGGAGGGTGCCCCTGCACTGCTGTGGGGTAGGGGTGTTGGGAGACATGGGTGGGGGCCTGGTGGAGGCTGCCCCTGCACTGCTGGGGGGTGGGGGTGCAGGGGGACATGAGCAGGTGTGCAGGGTAGTCCCCTGTTTTGTGGGCTGCCTGCAGGGGCCGTGGAGGGTGTACAGGGAACACCTGTGAGGACCCACCCAGCCTAATTGCGTGTGATAATTCCCGCACACTCCTGTAATACACGTACCTGGCCAAATCGCATGTGAGAATTCCCGCGCACCCCTGTAATACACGTACCCAGCCGAATCGCGTGTAGAACTTCCTGTGTACCCCTGTATTACACGTACCCAGCCAAATCGCGTGTGATAATTCCCACGTACCCCTGTAATACACGTACACGTACCCTGGCCAATCGCGTGTAGAACTTCCCACGCACCCCTGTAATACACGTACCAAGCCAAATCGCGTGTGACAATTCCCGCGCACCCCTGTAATACACGTACCTGGCCAAATCGCATGTGAGAATTCCCGCGCACCCCTGTAATACACGTACCCAGCCGAATCGCGTGTAGAACTTCCCGTGTACCCCTGTAATACACGTACCCAGCCAAATCGTGTGTGATAATTCCTGCGTACCCCTGTGATACACGTGCCCTGGCTAATCGCGTGTAAAACTTCACGCGTACCCCTGTAATACATGTACCCTGGCTAATCGCGTGTATTACTTCACGCGTACCCCTGATATGCACGTTACCCGCTTTGCGTTCCTTGTTTGGCAGCCCTGTAGACTGGTCCAGGGTTAGCGCAGCCCTTTGCGATGATTTAGCGATTTTGATGGCTTTTCCTTGCGCGAGGGCGTTCTTGGGGGCGTTAGTGGTGCTGCTGCAGGGTCGCTGCGATACTCTGCGCCACGGCTGGTTTGGGAGCCTAAAATCCATGAATACGCTGTGCGCGTAAATCGGTTTTAGCGCACGTGCCTGGCGCAGACAATCGCACGCGGACACTCTGCGCCAGCCGCTTGCGACACTTTTCTGCGAAATTCTAAGAATTACCCTGACAGTATGTCAAAGAATAAAGACTGATGTTAGAAAATGCAATATGTGAGTACCTCTCAGGCAAGGACAAATGGTGGGGCTGCGGGCAGACTTTGCAAAGGACTTCCCCCACTGCCAGCCTGGTTTGTTCATCCCAACTGTTTACAACTGCAATGAAATGTGTCCTGCCTGTAGGGTGCTAGAAAACAACATTTCTCCAGACTGGTTGTCTCTGCAGGACAATTGGCCCTGGCTGGAACGTGGCCGGAATGTAGTAGGGAGGTGTGAAAACAAGGGCTGCAATCAAGAAGGAACATTAAAAATAAATACAGGAAAATAGAAGCTTTTCAGATCAAAATATGGTCCCCCTTCAGATAAGAGGACAGGATGCCATATATCTGCAGTGGGGGATCTCTGTTTTGGCCGGTTCGTCACAGGTATTTACGATCTGCAACAAACTTCAAATAACAAAGAGACTAATAAAAACACTGACCAAGAGGAACATATGGCTTAGAGGAAGGGAAGCTCATATTTGCACATATGAAGACTCCCCTTTAATTTTAAATGGACTATCACAATTTTATGCATTTACCAGCAACCAAAAGTCATACTTTCTTGATTGATGTGTCATTTTTTAGGTAATTGCCAGGTGATTTTGGTGCTATAAAATTCCTTCACCTTTGACCTAGGGAACTGTAATGGCCATCTAAAATGGTTATCTGGCTGATCTGAAAATGTTTCGAATTTGAGATTAGGCGAATCGGTGGGGGGTAAAATTAGGTATGAGGGAATAAATTGCATGTTTCTAACGATTATGCTTTTTGTAAAAACAGCCAAAAATTGACAAACAGACGTGCGCCATGGAGCGAACCTGGATGTTGTTTTATTAAATTCTCCATGATTAGTTGAAGTGGAATATATATGTATTATGGCAGTTACTAGTAAAATTATGAAGATTCCAAACATTTGACATGAGAAAAAATGGGGATTGCAAATGGTAATTGCCATTTGTCTGCTCCAGACTCCTAAACCAATCCTTAGAGAGAGGCTGATTTGGGAGGAGAGAGAAGGGTAATTGTCAAATCCTATTTGCGAGAACTCTTGCAGGGTGCTCCCCAAGATTCTAAACAAGATGGTGTCATCACTGCTGTATAAAGTGGATGCACTATGAGGAAAGGAGGAGGGCTGCTGAAATGTACCATCTGACAGCAGCAAGGAAACACCAGAGGAGATTGCTGAGCATTGCATCTGGGTGAAGCTGTCTATTGCAGGCAAGGCCTAAATAAAACTGACTGCGCCCTATGGTGAAGAGTAGGGGACCATGCTTGAGAGTGGAATGACCAGACTCCTGCCCTATCTTTCGAAAGGGTCCTGAAATGCAACTGGTTTTCCTGGACTTTCAACAGAGGCTTTCAACGTGAGTAGAATTGAGCCAATTGAACCCAAAGGTGGGGGAATCTGCTTGCTTTAAATCATTTTCCTTTAAAGTGGGCAGGGGGCAAAATGGTGTAAATCCTTAACCTATTTAACTAAATAAATATTAATTTAATTAATTCCCCTTGGTAGAACACCACAGCATGATTTTTGTTAAAATTCAAAATTAACAAAGCTCATTACCACTTGCGCTGAAAGCTATAGTCTGTAATTTAATAGGGCAATATTTCTTTTCAGCTTACCCAACACAGGGCTTTAAGTGGAGGGGGGTCTGAAATCCAAAATTCTCCCATCATCCCAATTTCTGCTGTTCAGCTTCCCTAACACAGGTCAAAGTTGTAGGGGGAGGTCTGAAAAAAATATCTAAATCACCCTGTGTTTATTTTAAAGCAAAAGTGTTGGTGAAATCAAAATTGTCATATGAACTTGCACACATTTGTAAAACTAAACTGCTAGTTTTTTAATCATGCAGGAAAATCAAAATTGCACAGCATTGCATATGTAAATGGAATTCGGTCATTGACCAGTGTTGATTCTTTCTTGAAGTGAACTGTGTAGAAAGAAATGTTTTGTAATTTGTGTTTTTCCCAACCCATTGATGTGATTTATTTGTGTAACAAGAAGTAAATTGTGAGCCACAAAGAAAGTGACAAGGGTAGTTTAGTGTGATTCTATCACCTATGATTCAAATAAATACAAATATATTTCCTGTACACGGCCTGGTTCTTGGCTCATTGGTAGCTCAGGGGGAGGGATCCCAAGCGCATGATATTGTGCTGAAATAGGGCTGAATCTAAGAACTGACATTAACCATTTATTGTGGGACACTTAGCTTGGGGAGAGAAGGAACTCCCTGTGTTCAGGGTGGCCTCTCAATAAACCGTTACAATCCTTCAGTGGCTGGACGACATGTGAAGGCAGCAACTTGAGATGGAGGCCATTGTCAACAGTCACTCCCTCCCCCTCCAGGCCATACATGGCTGTATGCATGGAGCTACTTGCAAGATCATCCAATCCATGTATTGCAGCTGGGCACAGTCGACTGCAACAACTGCCGCACTGACGGTGTGTGGGCAGCGTGTCAGGGAGCTGACCGAGGGTATCTCTGCATTTGCAAAATCCATGCAGCAGAGTATGGAACTGACTGTGCAGCACATCAGGATGCCATGGTCCATACCCTCAAGTTCTGCCACGCCTACTGGTGGGTCATTGCCCAGCACACCAAGGCATCACCCTGAGCGCAATCAGGGCCCAAAGTCACTTGGGGTAGCCCTGAGGGCGAAAAGGCCACACAAGTGACAGGGTCCCACTTGTAGCCCACAGTGGGCGTGTTGAAGTGATGTCGGGGGTGGGGGTAGGGACAAAAGTGTGTTGGGTTGGTGTTGAGGGGTGGGGGAGCGGGATAATGTGTTGGGGTGGTGTTGGGGGTGTGGGGGGGATTGTTTGTGCTCTACAAAAATAAAACATAGTTGAACTTCATCAATACAATGACATTCCTCATTGTATAATTGTGTTTATTCATTGATATTTGTTGGACACCGTGGTGCATGGTATGTGCCATGTGAATGTGTTAGACAAAATTGTTCACCGGTTCCTGGAGAGCCACTCGTCCATCCCTGATGTCGTCTCTGGCAATGCGTGCAAGCGCCTCTGCCACAGGCACTACATCCTCATCCTCTGGGGGTGGCAAGTCCACATCAAGGGGTAGAGGGATATTCCTCTGGAGGCAGATATTGTGCAGCATGGCACACACCAGCACGACTTTCCCCATGTTTTCTGGTTTATACATTAGGGCACATCCTGTACGGTCGAGGCAGCAGAAACAGGCCTTAAGGAGGCAAAAAGTACGCTCTATACAGACACGGGTCCTGCTGTGAGTGTGATTGTAGGCCAACTCCTGTGGTGTCTATGGATCCTGTACAGGTGTCATGAGACAGGGCCGCTGCGGGTATCTGGATTCACCAGCAAGGAGAGAGGCAGAGCCAGGAGTCACGGTGTATTGTGTGGGGGTGGCCTTTCACAGCATCACGGCAAAGGGCATCATGTGAATGCATGTGGGGCTTCATTGCATGTGTCTTTTTGTATGCTTGTGCATGTTGTATCATTCGCCTCATGCATTGTTTTATCTCAACATGCACCATGTTCCCTTGCAGCCGATGTATCATCATATATCTATCATTGCCATGACAAGCTGACATGGTGGCTGCCTTGTGCCAGTGTATTGCTCTCGTGTATGTGACCTGATGGATACATAGGCTTCTGGGGGCAGCAGGTCTGCATTGAAGACTGAGTGTACTGTGGTACTTGGCTGTGGTACTGGCAAGGTTATTGTTGTGAGATGTGATGTGCCACTTTGTCTGACATTGATTAAGGATCAAACATTGCATTCTGTTACCTGTATTAATATGTGTGTTGATGGTCACTATTATTTGTGTACATCAGTGCTTCCGTTCAGGTATGTCCGACATCTAAATATTCTGTGGGCTGTACTGTGACCTTGGTGCGGCAGGTGGGCAGGTCTGACTTGCACATTGACTTTTCATGTCATGCCTTGGGCAGTTGTGCACATGCACTGCCTCCCATGTGGTTGGATGCTTTGAAGCGCCTGTGTACTGACATTTTTACTCACCCACTATCCACATCCGTTGTCCTCTGTGCCTCTCAATATATCCAGGCAGTGTACTATTCTGTAGGACTATGGCATCATGGGTGGAACCAGGTTGGCAGGCACAACAGTGGGCGATGTACAGGTTGGGATCGCAGGTCACCTGCACGTTCAGTGAGTGGTAGTGCTTCCTGTTGTGGTACACTGCTTAGTGGGCCTGTGGGGGGGCACCACTGCCACATGGTTACATTCCAAGTCTGCAATGGCATTTGGCATTTGTGCAATGGCATGGAACTCCGCCTGCATATGGCGTGCACCTGTGCTGGAGTGGTCAGCAGTGAGATGTACCATGAGACATGCTGCAGGAGGGCATCCAGCACCTGGACTAATACTACACAAAATGTTGGCTGTGCCATGCCGCACAGCTTGGCCATGGAGGACTGCAAGGTGCCTGTTCCTAGGAATTGCACGATGGGCACTAGCTTTGGCAGTGGGGGCACAGCTGTCCTGGTGTTCATCCTGCTCTCTATAGCGCCCTGTATTCTGGTCAGTAGCTCACTCATGGTCTCCCTGTTGAGGCAGTACAAGGTAATCAACTGACTGTCAGTGAGGGTCCAGGGTGAGGGCCTGACCCTGGTTATTGATGCATGCTTTGCTTGGCCTCTCCTCCTCCTCCTCTCCATGTCTGTGCACTGTGCTCTGGGCTGGTTGTCCTGCCTCTGTACTTCCAGGTGCAGCATGAGCAGTTGCATGTCCCATCTCGTAATGTGTACTGGTAGCATGTTTTGGGAACTTTTTTTGGGGAAAGCATGTGCCTTATGTAGCCATCTGGATTGGATTGGGTTCACCTGTGGCTTAATTTGTTCCGCCTGTATGCATTTATCCCCAGCTGGAGGCTGGAGGTAATTGTGCCATATTTTCAGTAGTATTAGTGCCGTATTTTGGTGCTAATACTGCCCTCTTGGGACTTGTGATGTGGCAGCAATTGTGCTTCTTTGTTTCAGCCCAGATTCCACGAGCTATAATAGCGGTGGCTGTAATAGCGCCAGCTGTTATACAGCTGGCGGTATTTGCACCGGCTCATGATCTGGCAGAGCAGTACTTGCAGCAGAAAACCTGTTAAAGCTTCTTTTAGGGCTTACCGCCAGTGTCGTGATGAGGATCAATGTATGTTCTGTACAAGAGGGCGGAGAGAACTATGACGGGACCATGGGATCAGAGCTCACCCTCAAGTACCTTAAGATGAGATAGCTGCACCTTGAGGAGGACGGGGTGCAGGATTCTCTTACTCCAACACCAATCAATAGGGTCAAGTCAGTGGTTTGGCAAAGGGAAGTCCATTTAATGACAAGTACAAAAACGAGAAAACAAATGGAAATCAACAGTGATGCGATTGCCTGTCTTGCTTCAACTCCCAAATTCTTCTTTCAGATAGCAATAGTTATAGTACATTCTCGTCATCATTGACGTCTAACACTCAAAAGTTTGTCATGCAATTTTATTGTTTGGAAAAGGTAACTTAAGTATAAGTGCTATATCTGTATATGGTAACAGAGTGTGGGAATTGGATAACTCTTATCGGGTGGGCGTCTACACCCATCCCTCTACATCACTCGTGATAGACACCACTAAAAGTACAACGTCTCATTGGTTCAACTAGCTATAGGACCCTAGATTATTTGGTCTGTTGTGATTGGGTGTGTTACACCCCTAGGCATAAATCTCCACTTTAATTAGCAGCATGCAGAATGGACACCCAGTTGCGGTGTGCCCCAAGATTCACCCTGCCTCCCTTCCATCAATCAGCACTTTAGGGCTATGTGTCAACTAGTTGGCAGAGGATGGCCTCGAAACTGTAGCTTCTTATCAGTAGAAGTTATGGCATTCTCTGGGTTTGGATGAGATCAGACGTGGGCACCTCTTTGCGCTTGGCTGGTGACGTGTCAGTTCACTGTGAATCTGCTTCATTCTCCCTCTATTTGTGTATTTGATTCTTCCTTTAGCCTTGCCACCTGGCTGGGCCTCCTTATCTCGACCTTCACTGGCTGGCTGCTATGCTCTTGAATTTCGTTTCTTCGGAATTGCCGCTCTCCTCCCTTCCTGGAGTTGACCTCGAATTCCCAGGCATGAGCTGCTTCTTACTGAGTTTCGATTCTGCTCTTTCATCTGGATTTGTGCTGGTATATGAATCCTGGCCTGTTTGTCCTCCACCATCCTGGGCTTAATTCTGCTTTTATAAAATGGAGTCGCACTTGTATCATGTGCTTCTTGAGGTAGATATATAGTTGGCGCTTGCCGCTCTATCCTTCTACTAAGCATTGCAAGCAGCACCGTTTCCTCAGCTTCTTGCGTTCCAAGCCTATTTACAGGCATTTAGCCAGTTGCATATTTCTATCCTGCTTTGTGGTTACATTTCTTTATGTTTCAATATAATCTCTTCTATGTCCATTACATCCTTATTCATATCATTTCATCGTTATGTGTGATCTTTGGATTGTCATTTTGTTCATCTGAACGTCTGTATGGGCCCTTGTGGCGTCACCATTCGCCTTCAATTAGGGCCCTTTGGGCCTCTTCAGGGACAGTTTGTAAGTACTCTTCATTTCGCGTCAGCTGCTGGTACGGTTGTCTCAATGGGTACCGTGCTGCCCATGGTTGTCTGGTTATTGGCACTTCAATAGGTATTGCTCTTCTGATGGGCACAGGGCAGAGCCCCAGAGTGGCTCTCTGTTGGTTCATTTGTTCCTCGTACGTCACATATCTTGGCGAGTATGTTCCTTGTACCTCAAAATGGGTGGCTGGAGTGCAGGCCATATCAGGGACCTCCTCTACACTCCCCCCTCTGGTCGGTTCATCAACCACTTCTCCTTCCTCCTTTGGATCCACTTCTTCGTCTTCTGGGTTCGTACATGTTGGTGTGAACGTGTGTTTCTTTGGAGTCCATATTTTTATCACTCCTTTCAGACTTCCTGCTGTTTTCACATATTCGTCTTTGTTCCAGGTCATAAGCTGACACTGTCCATTTGGGCTGCAATAGATCAATTTTCCTTCATACCTTCTTCGGTTTCTGGGGTACACAAACTTTGTTCCTTCTGGCGCAAACTCGCTGGCCTTCACAAAGTCTCTTATTTCTTCATCTGTCAGGTCTCTCGGCTTTCATCCTGGTTTGACATCGATCATGATCTTCATCCCAATGGCTTTCCTTGCAGTTTGCTGGCACTGTGTGATGATTATCTTGATAACACAAAATGCTAGTAGTATCATCAATAGCAGGGCTCCAAGAAACTTGAATATGTCTGCCATCCATTGCGGGACCCATGAGAATAGAGTTCCAAACCAGCTGTCATCATCCAATTCATCAGTTTCATCGATCATCTGGTTCTGTAGGTTTTTCAGGGCTTCTGTTAAGGTTCCATTTTCTTCATCATGCAAAGGTATAAATGTGGAACATGATTCTCCTATTTTTGCGCAAACACCTCCATCCATCGCTGTGATCATGTCAAGTACATATCTGTTCTGGAGAGTCATCAATCGAATTGCTCTTAGTTCCTCTTTAATCACGTTGAATCCTTTTATGGTGGTGTTGATGGTCTGTAATAATTCCCATCTGGTTATTTGCAACCACTTAATGTTTGCTCCAACCTAGAATCTTGGCATGATGATTGTTGTGAACACTGATGAGGTGAGGCTAAACAGCCTGTGTTCATATGGGATTGCATGGAATGCTTCTTCCGATTTGGCATAGAAATAATTTTCTCTCTTCATTCGGGATACAAGCTCCACAGATCTCCTTTTCCTCAGGTGAGCATCTGCTTTTGGGAAACTGTCAATATTCAAGTCACTTTTCAGGATCACTAGTGCAGGAACGTGGACGTTCACTACTGTGCATATGCCTCCCCAGTTCCTCGGCAATCTTATGTGTGCCTTGGATCCACAGGCCCAGTAATGATCCATAATTACTGCGGTTCCGTGAGTCATTCCTGGAGCTTCAAAGATTCGTCCGCAGTTTTGATTCTCTCCCATCTTCCTCGTGCCATTGTTTCCAAAGCACAATTTTGGACTTTCCAGTGGCACTATCTGTAAGGGTCCTCCTCTGTCTTCGACCCATGTTAGTAACTTTACCAACTTTGGTCATAGAGGTATGCACAACCTCTGTGAGTTTTCAATTGCTTCATTGCAGGTTCCAAGGACCACCCATGCTAGGCAGATCACTACTCCTTCTTCCCATCCATCTGGTGAAAGCACTGTTCCTCAGATCTGCATTTGGCCTCTGTTCTTCCAAATTTGGGCTTCTTCCGGAGTTTTTCCTTGGACGTTCAGTCTCGGGTTAATTTCCCATCTTGTTCCTGCTCCTTTCACTTCTGGCTTTTCATACCTGATCGCGTGATTCCTAGTATGAGCTCTGTTTCTTGTCTTAATGTCCTCAACATAATCATCTTCATCGGGATACACTGGTTCAGTTGCCCATATCAATGAGGCATCCCTTCCTATGAACAGTCCTCTGGTGTTGCACATTGCTACGTGTGACAGACAATGTGCTGTCCGGACATCAATTTCTACAGCCACGAAGATCTTGGAGTTTCCCATGCTGTACGGTAGAAGTGCACAAACGAAGCAATCTCCTTCTGACTTCCTTCTCCCGACTTCTTTCATGTGTTGGTACCAGATGTTGTTTCCTAGATGTGCTGTGCTGTCCAGGTAATCGTTAAGTTCATTGTTATCTTCATGTGGGCTTCTCTTGATTCTAAGTGTCTTTCTGTAGTTAGCTATAACTACATCTCTAAACGCGTCTGTGTGACTTTTCCTTGCTGGGGGCCTCTCAGGCATGCTGGTCGGTGGGGGAGGTTTCTTTATCTGCATTGATGTGATAGGTGGGGGTTTTGCAACGCTCTTCCAATCCTCTTGCATTCCTTTCCTGCCCTCTATAAGTGCCTTTAATCAGCATCTGTCTGCCATCAGCCCAACGTAAGGCTGCATCGTGGGCTTGGTACTTATTCCCTGTGTTGGAGCAGGTGTGCTTGTCAATATTGTCTCTGCAGGTTTATATTTCAGTTCTTCGTGTAGTTTCTTCGCTCTAGCTATGAACGGGAATAAATGATCTATCAACATTTGTGTCCTTGCAGTGAATTCTCTAGTAGCTGCTTCTGTCTTCTCGAGGGCTTTTGCTATGTCTGCTTTAGTCGGCCTTTCACTTGAGTCCTTTTGGTCTCCTTCATTGTTTTCTGGGACTGTTTGTTTGGTAGGCAGTCTCATGCTCTCTGTTGCCTTCCCTTGAGGTGCCATGGTCATTGACACATGCCCTAGTTTGAGTGCATTCAGTGTGTGGGTGCGTGTAGTGGTTAGTGCTATGTTTCCATTCATTCCGTGCTGACCCTGTCTCCAGCTCTTCTCTTCATTTGTTGCCTCACATGTGTATGTATCACTGCTAATTTTTAATTAATTTACCTTACCATCAGAGTTTCTCGGGACTGGAATAACTATATAGGTGTTACGCTCACCTGGCTCCCACAGGGGCGTCGATCGGACCCGGACAGCTGCGACCTCCTCCAACGTGAAGCGTAGTGCAGAGATGACCGACTAGACTGGACCACCTAATCTCGTCTGCTTGACCCTTATAAGTATTCTCCTAGAAGTGGAGATAGGGATTTAGCCACCCGTGGATTCTAGTAATGGCACCCCACTGTTCTCCCCACTAATCACCACCGATATTCACTTTCAGTAAGCTCACCTTATGTTTTTAAATGATGAGCTCTCCATCCTACGTGGAATGCAGGGGCGCGTAGATACCAGTTACTTCACTGGTTTGTTCCGGATGAATATTGACTCCGAGGTACCAGTCGAGAACCCGCAGGTATAAAGTTCAAAGAATTCAATATGTCCGATGTTCACTCTTGTACATTCCTGTCTTGTGTTGCAGCTGGATCCAAGGGAAGATTGTCTTGTGGCAGCTGATGGTGTTCAGGTAAGAGTCTGTATTACCCAACACTGTCCGGTAAAAGATGCGTGTATTTAAATTGCTGGTTTCTCTCTCCTTACAGGTGCGGCGTAAGAAGTTGCGGTTTGTTACAGAATAATGCCTCCGGTTGTTAATCAGGTAAGTCTATGGTGGAGAGGTTGTATTTGTTGGCTCTCTCGGCTCACCTTATGTTTCTTTTGTCCCCTAGATGGTGGAATTCGGCGAAGAAAATGATGGAGGCTGCGCCGGATCGAAAAATTCTGTGAGGACTGGTGAGTATGGCGCGGCGCTGCAGCTGGTGATGCGACGCGTGTAGAATAATGTCCTTTTCAGGTTCGAAGACGTGATGGATCTGGAATTCAGGTAAGGATTGAAATAATATCTGTATTCTAACCTTTCCTTCTTCTTTCTTCTATTGCTAGGAGCTCTGGATTCGAGACGGGCGTGGCTGAAGACTGGATGCTGACTGCAGGCACGGTGAGCGTTACGCTGCTGGATGCAGAATAACGCAAAGCATGTGCTGCTGTTCGGGCGTGGTTTAAATAGCCTCCAAAGTAGTTCCAGGTAAGAAGTGCCTAGAACCACACCCGAGTAAAAAATAGTCCCTGTAGTAAAATAGTCCCATGCAGGCCTCACGTTGGCTTGGATTCATTTGCAGCATGGTCTGCATGAGGTAAGTAAAGTCTATGAGCCTGGCGCCTATGGCACCAGGACTGATTTCTATTATGAGCCTGGCGCCTAAGGCGCCAGGACTGAACCCAGACAGCCCCCAGCCGGGGCTGCTGGGGTTTTATTAAATATCTGGATGCCTGCTCCCGGGGGTAGGCATCATGACAATAGGGTCTTTTGGGTGCTTTTGTGGGACCTATGTGTACATTATCCGGTGGGTGCACTGAGATTGGAACGCTTCGTGCACCAATAAAGAATGCAGTTCTGATTGTTAATGACAGAAAGACAATGACAATCACTATGCATATAAACATAATCGTGCGGTACGAAGTTGGCAGCATTTCCTTCCAGGGAAGCGGGGGCGCCCCTCTGCTTGTGGGAGGACCAGGTTACTGTTCTGGGCCCCCATTTCAATCATAACAAAATGTCAATGTTTTGTTCTTTTTCACTCACTCCATTATTGTTTCTCGAAAAGTTTGTATCTTAAAGTGTCTGGTGCTTCGCAAGTGTCCCCCCTCTTGTGGGTGACGATTGTCTCTGGATATGGGATACAGTTCCGTTGCTAGACTATGGAAAATAGATTAGACTAACACCTTTGGTGAGTCACATTCATTGTGCATATTCAAAATAGGTGAGTTCCTAGTCCACCCCCTGAATCTGTTTCAGTCCTGAAGACATGCCGGAAACTGTTCAATGTAAAAATAAATGGAAAAATGGCAATTTATCAAAAAATAATAAAAAGGTGAAGTTCTTGTCTCTGCTCCCTCGATCTGTCCCTAGGCTGAAAAAATGAAGTATTTTGCCTGTTTCTCCGATCTGTCCCTCGCCGGAAAGTTTCATTGGAATCTCCTCATATACTCTCTCTGAAAGTTGGACAGCTCCACTTGCAGCATTATTCCATGGAGAAGCGTTCCCATATGAGCAACATTAGCTGGATCGCTGATGAAGGTGATGACGTCAACCTTGATAGGTCTCCCCACCATTTCTGGAAAGTCAGTGACTAGGCGGAACAGGACGTTATGCACCAGTCGGCTGTCCTCGGGCGACAGTGACATTGTCCTGCTTTGCCAGGTTCTAAATCACAGTCCCTTCCCTTGACATGAACAGTCCTTGCACTTTCCTGCTGCATGGATTGCAACTAGGTAGTTTAGTTTAGTCCACAGTTGGCACAAATGTTCAGAGTTTGCTGGATCTCTAATAAAGGTGAGTGTGTCTGTGGTTCTTCCGACAATAGCTGGGCACTCCTCTATGATGCGAAAGAAGAGCGTATTGACCAGTTCATCTATTATTGTCTGTGGTGGAAGCATTTGTGTCCTTATCACTGTATTCTGGTAACAAAATGAAGGATTCCGTGATGACAGTAAGCAGTGCCAGATTACTTTCTTGTTTGCAGGATCTTAGATGAAGTCTGTGACACTGGTGACTCTCCCTACAAGTGACGGATATGTCTCTAGTACTAACTGGAAACAAGATAGCACATCCTTTGTGATATTTCTGCTGGGAGACACCATAAATGCTGCAAAGCGACATCTTGCTCTTTGATGATTCAGGATTCTGCGTTTAGTTCCTTAAGCACAAGTTTTTGATCACAATCTATTTGAGCCTTGTTTCTCACCAACGCTTTAGTGTGATTGATTCACATGTTTGTGTCAGCAAACGCATTGTGGCTTAGATGCGCAGTTGTCTTCTTCACCCTACTACTGAGATGCATAGAGTGTCCGTTATGTCTTTATCCTCTTTTTGCTTAGAGGAACTGTCCAGTTTAAGCCACAACTTGCAAACGGGTTCTTTGTCTTGGCTTTGTTGGTCATGCGTCCTTCTTCCTCATCATGGATCTCGTCTGCACGTGCTGAGGTTCTTCCCCGTTGTCTGTAATTTCTTCACGGTGGGGTGCAGCTTGAGGGCTTTCTCCGATATAGGGCTTAATGTCATTAAGAAAGATCCATGCCCTTCTGCCTTGCAATTTGACAGCCAAAGGGGTGCAATCCTCCACAATGAAGGGACCATTGAATCTTGGCTCGTCCCACCTTTTCCACGTGTGGTTTTTCACCAACACAGCATCTCCGGGGAAGATGAGTGGAATACGTAGACTTTGAACTGCGTCTGTTTCAGCGCCTCCTGCTGTGTTTTGTGCTGCGTTGCCCCCTTTTCGTCGTCGCTGTAGTTGGTCTGAAATTACAGTAAGGCTGGATGTCATGCAGTTCAGGTACTCTTGTAACTCGGTTCCCAGGACCTCTCGGGTTGACTGGGCATCACATCTAGCTCTATCTCGGGGGAAAGGGGCTTATTCATTCTCCTTCCTGTGACTATCTTGTGTGGCGTAAGATGATGGTCGGAGCCTGGTTGGTTCCGAAGAGCATGCAATGCCAGTGGAAAGCAGTGCAACCATCCCCTCTTTAGAGTAAGCTTCAACTTGGCTATCCTTTCCTTTAACAAGCCATTGAGCCTCTCACAAAGACCATTACTTTCCGGATGATACGCTAATGAGAACTTGTGCTGTATACCAAGCAACAAGCTGATCTGCTCAAAGACTGCGTTAACAAAATGAGCTGCATTATCTGATCTCATCACCTCACACACCCTCCATCAAGGGAACATTTCCCTCACCAGGAATTTGGCCGCACAGATTGAGTCTGGGTGTGTACAAGGACCTGCTTCTATCCATCCAGAGAATGGACACACCACTACAATTAAGTACCTGTACCCATTGCACACTTGAATCATGTTGACGTAGTCGATGTGTAAGTGCTGAAAAGGCCCATTTGGCTGGGGGATAATTCCTCTCAGTACTTTTAATGTGTGCCCAGCAGTGAATTGCTGGCAGATTATGCAATTCACCATAAAGAATGCAACATGCTCAGCTAAATTTGGTATAAACCAGTCTTCTGCGAGTGTTGCTGCTAGATTCTCTTTTGGCATGTGAAATGGGTAATGCAATTGCTCCAATGCTATCTTTAGTAGGGCTACAGGCATTACTGGTTTACCAGTGCTGTCTTACTGCCACAACTCATCAGAGGGGTTTAAGGAACACCCATGACGTTTTCACAGGTTCTTTTTGTCCTGAGGTGTCTCCCCTTGAAGCTCCATTAGTTGTGTCTTCCCCATATTGCTATAGGCTTCTGGTGTGGCTCGTGCTATCATCATCCGTTCATGGGTGCACGCCACTTCTACTTCCATGATTGTCTCACTTTTGGATGCCATATGCTTGGCTTCCGTGTCTGCTGCATGGTTTCCGCGTGACACGAAATCTGTCTCTTTGGTGTGGGCAGCGCTTTTCACGACCGCACTGGGAGCTGTAGTGCCTTAATCAGCCTGTCCAATAAGGCTGTGTGCTGTACTGGCGTGCCGTCTGCTCGGAGGTAGCCCCTCCTTTTCCAGCGTGCTAGGCGTGCGTGCAGTGTAGACGTCACATAGGCGGAATCACTGTACACCGTAACTTCCTGGTCTGCATGATTCTCAATGGCGAGTATCAACGCCAATATTTCTGCAGCCTGTGCCGAATAGTGAGATGGTATTCATGCACTGACGAGTACTTGAAATTCTCAGTTTGCTATGTGTTTCATTACGGCAACGCCTGTATATCTTTGTCCGTCTTATTGGTCAATTCTTGAAGAACCGTCAATAAAAACAATCTCACCTCGAGCCAGGGCATTTTCTTTCACCTTGGGGATTTCATCATAGAATTCTTCATAGTTTGCACAGTCATGTATCGGCTCTCCTTCAGTGACTGGCTCAGCTATGAACGTAGCTGGGTTTACTATTTTACATCAAACTATTTTGATCGATGGATTAGATATGATCACTTCATAGGCAGAAGCTCTTTGAGATGTCAACGTACCCTTTGGTTTCTCTAAGATGGCAAACAATGAGTGCTCGATGTATAACGTCATGGAACATCCCATTACAATGGTTGTTGCCTTCTCTATGATGAACGCAGCGGCAGCTAAGCTTTGTTCGCATGGGAGGTGGCCTCGCATGACTGGGTCCAAGCTCCCATTGTAATACGCCAGGGGCTTGTACCCCAACAAGGTTCTTTGAACGAGTACTGGTCCTCATACCGCTGCCATCTGTGTGTAAGAATAGGCAGAATTCCTCTGCATAATTAGGAATTCCGAGAACAGGAGCTGTGCAAATTGCTCTCTTGAGTTCTGTAAACCCCTTTTCCATTGTCTCGGTCCATTCAATCTTTTCCTTTGTCCCCTGGACCTTCTTCAGGGCCTGGAGCAAGGGCTTGGTATACGAGCTGTAATCAAAGACCCATGCTCTAACATAATTGCACAGGCTTAAAAAGCTCTCCATTTGCTTTATCGTGAGTGGCTTTGCCGTGTTCATGATAGCTTCAGCCCTTTCTGGAGTCATCTTTTTTCCCTCATGCAAGATGAGCTGACCTATGTACAGCACTTCCCGTTGACAATACTGTAGCTTTTCCTTGTCAACCTTAGATCCTTCGTCAGCCAGTATGTTCAGTAACTTTAAAGAATTGCGCCTGCATTGCTCTTCAGTGGTGCTGCAGATTAGGATGTCATCCACATACTGTAAGACAACACTATCTAATGCACTATTGCTTAGGTCCATCTGTAAGACGCTGTTAAATATGGACGGGGACTCACAGTACCCCTGTGGCAACCTCATGCTTTTCAGAGCATTTTTCAAGTCAATCACTGTGAAATATTTTGCCTCAGTGGGTATGTTACATAGGATTGTAGATGGTTTAGGGACTAGAGGGAACTCGGCTTCAACAATATCATTTAATGCTCTTAAATCTTGGATTAAACGCCAAGACCCTCCCTTTGATTTCGTGACAGGATAGATCACTGTGTTACAGGGTGACTCTGATGTCACTAGGATGCCCTGATCCATCATGGCGGAAATTGTCTTTGCGATCCCTTCATCTGCACCTCTGGACATGGGATATTGTCGCGCTCTTGGTAAAATTGCTCCTGGTTGTAATTTAATTTTCACTTCTCCCACCCCCTTCAGGAGGCCTACGTCATATGGTCCTGTAGTCCATACTGAGACAGGCACTTGGGCCATGTCGCCATCAAAGTATTTCCGGAAGTACCAGTGCCAACATCATTCTCTGAGGTACTTCTCTTTTAATCATCTTTACCCAAAATTTGAGAATCACTTCCACCCTTGTCTCTTCTGAGTCTGGTTGTTCTTCAAACAGATCGTCATCGGTGACGCCAGTCACTCAATACCCTTCTTCCATGACAATAATCGCACACCATTTTCTGCCTTCATCGTCGTATCCTTTGACCAATGCTGCTTTCCCTCGCACTGCTGCAGCATGTATCATCAAGGGAAATACTTGCCCCTCCTCTTCATGCATAGGTATTCTTGGTCTGAACAGAAACTCATCAGGGGTTCTCATCGTTCTATCTGCAAGGCCTGGCAATCCTGCAATAAGCACACGCATGCCATATGCGAAGACCTCTGGCTCTAGAGGCACGGCCCTCATGGCTATGCATCCTGAGTATGCCCTGATTATTTCGCACACGTTTGAATAATGTATTCCTGGAGTGGAGCATACTATGCCCTCCTCCATGAACGAGATCGTCATGTTCAATTTTGTCATTAAATCGTGACCCAGAATGTTTACTGGGGTCTGACGTGAATATAACAAAGGTACATTCATTTTGCACTCTCCTACAGAGACTGGGAATGCATCTGTAAAGGGAACTCGACTGTGAGCTCCTGTAAAACTCTGAGTATCTATGGCCTCGCCGGACAAGGAAAATTTGCCTTCTCGTATGCATGAGCACGTTGCATCCATGTCAACTAAGAAGGAATAATCTTTATCCCCTATGATGACATTCACCCTCGATTCCCTGTTAGGGTCTAGTGTCACTGATAGGATAGAGCACATCAGGGTTCCAAGTGAGCTGTCCTAGTTCATATCTAAGTTCGGTCCACTATATACTTGTGGATTCTCTCCATTCCCAGGGTTGCCTCCCCTTCCGGAGTTTGTGCCCTGTGAAGTTTGCGGTGGTGCCTGTTGGAATTGCCCTTGCGGCAGGTTCTCCACGTTAAGGGGTTGAACCCCTTGTTGCGCACCTTGCTGCATGCCTGGTGCTTGCTGCTGCACTGTGTGATTCTGAGCACCGCCCTGTTGGGAGTTTGCAGGCGGATTCACCGTGCCTGCTCCCATTCCTTGGCCATTTTGCCACGCGAGTTGGCTTCTGCACGAGCGTGCCAAATGCCCTGTCAATCCACACAGCCAACACACTGGCGGTGTTCGAATTATTTGTCCATTTGACATATCTGGACCGCCCATCTGTACGTTTTGAAAGCCTCCTTGATTACTTTGGAAACCTCCCCGATTACTCTGCCATCCTCTTCCTCTGAATCCTCTTCCCCTCGGGTACAATCCTACGTTACCCTGGTTGTTCTGCTGTGGTTTAGCCACCTGTTGTACGTTCTGTTCAGCTGAGCTAGTCAGCATGGTTCCTTCAAGAGCATACTTTGATAATTTCTTTTGCACCAGCTTCGCTTCCTCACCTTTTCGAGTTGCCTCCTTTTTCTGATTCTTTTCTTGCAACAATCTACAGTAATGTGCCCAAGGTTTAGCCTCAACTCCTACCAATTTCTTAAGCTGTTTTTGTACAGGCTCTGGTAACCCCTGGTACAATATGTGATAAAATACAGGTATAGATTTTGTCCAAGATTCATGCGTTTCAAGCACCCACGCGTCTTCAAAATTCTGGATATAAATCAACAGATCTTCTGACCCCTTCATTTTTTGAGTCATTATAGCTCCCATATCGGGAGTGTCTGGGTAAAGCACTCGTAGCTCTTTCCACACTGCGGCTCTGCAATTATTAAATGGCGCTCTGTCATGTGTAGTGCTAATTGTGGTTACACCAGGGTACCTTGCCTGTTTCCACACAGCGTCTCCTCTCTCACAAAGTATGGCGATCAGGAGACCTTTAGTGTCCCCTATAGCTAACGTGACACCCCCTGTCATTTTTTCTAACTCGTGTATCCACTTCCCGGCTCCCAATGTCAGCATTGGAAGCTTGTTTTTCAGGTTTTCCCGATCCATGTGTGGCCACGGAATATATTGCGGTCTTGCTACCCCCTTTTCTAACAGCGGAAATTGGAATGTGCAGCCTTGTTTCTCTTTCCCCATAGCTCTTCTGTCTATCGCTGGGGTAACATTCCGCATCACTGTCTTCCTGTCAATGTCCTCAACCTGTCTGCATAGGCGGGTGCTGACACCCCCCTCTGACCATGGGGTGTTCCTTCATGCCGGTCAGACTGCGCAGCAGACTCTGATGCCTTTAGTGCACACTCCTTTGGGGGCTGCTTTTCTAGCCATCTCCCTTCCTCATTTGTCTCGCATTCCGTCTCCTCTCCCAAGTCGGACATTGATTGTTCCCAATTCACGCAACTTCTTGCGTCATCGTCGTTCTTACTGATTTATAGCCTATCCAGGGACAGCCTACTGCTTCCACTACTTCGGGTGACGTCTTCAGTGTCATACAGCTGAGTGCTTTCCAAGCGCTCGTCTTCCCCTTGGGATATTGTTTCTAACCCCATTTCATCATATATTTTATAGATCGTTTCCCCGATGCTTCATGACTCATCCTCAATATTCGCCCCACTAGAGCCTCGTACTGAATCGTACGCAGGGAAAAATTCTTCAATGTCTTCCCATTCTACACCAGGATTGGGTTTTTTAACTCCCCGCTCCAGATATTCGAGATCGCGTGCCCTCTGTCTATGCTTATTTCAATATCATCATCGAATTCTTTGCGCTTCGTCGCTTCTTCGCTGACCTTATCTTCTTCCCTTCTCCTTTTATTTCTACGTTCATTTGCCCTTCGAACTTCCTCATCTTCTCGTCTCTTTATTATTTTTTTACGTACTCTTAGCTCTTCTTCCAACCTTTTCTGATTCTGTCTGTACTGGTCATAGGCTGCTTTCCGTTTGCGATCAAGCTGCTTTTTTTGGTCTTCGCGATATAGCTGTCCTCGCCTCAGCATATCTTTCCTTCTTATCCTTTCGTCCCTTACTTCATTTTCCTTCTCCTTCTCCCTTCTCTGTGCCTCATCAGACTTCTCTCTCGGTCTCACATCATCACTTCCTTTTCCATCGAGTTTCAACAATATCTGTCCTCCCATCCATTCGACTTTTGCGAATGCTATCTCATCAGTTCTGTCTTCACTTCCTTTCCATTTCTTTCCCCCTCTCACTTTATTGAGAGGTGCACTTGTCTGTGCCTGATCCTTCCACTCATCATCGTGCCTCTCCTTGTCCTTCGGGACAGTGGAGGTAAGATTCTTATCCTGATCCTTCCCTTATTGTCATCACTACTTTACGTAGGTGACTCATATGCGGGGTTGCTGTAACCCGTGGCTGCCTTAAGCTCCTGGCTCACTTCCCTCGGTTTCTGTTTCAGGCGGGGTAGGTGGTGCAGTAGGCGTCTCACCCCCCTCCGTGCATAGGTTTAATATCCAGTCAGCAGGTGGCTCTTCTTCCTTCGACTGTTCGAACATTTTCCAAAGTTCTAGAACAGCGAGGCGTTTCTCTCGTTTTTTGCCTGTATATGTGGCATGCAAGTATGTCGTCATGTGTTGTAAAACGGCTTTATATCAGGACCCATTCTGTGGCCATGGCATAAACATCTTGTGGGCGGTCGCTTAACCCACTCGGTACTGTATTTCTTAAGCTTGGGTGCATGTTTAAGCAGTTGTTTACTTAAGTGTGCTAGTTGAGTAATATCTTCCATGCTTAAACCTGTTTCTAACAATACTTCCATGTAACTTCACCATTCCTCATAATATGAGCGAGTACCAATACCTCAAGCTCCAATTCAATCTTTTCCCGCCAAATTTTATATCACTAATTTATTCAAGAACATCAATTCATGCGTGATTCCCCCTCAACTATAGAAATGCATAAAATCCCTTGATCAATTTCAAACAACAAGGAGACAAATTTCCTTACGTGTGACACATCAATATAACATGTATGACAAACATTAAACAGACTAGACAGACACCAGCTGGACACAGATATCTCTGCCTTCTAATCAATACCCCGATGTGGAGTTTAAACAAACTCCTTTTACGATGTCTTTAGTCGTCGTAGTAGCCTAGTCTTTCCCTATTATGTGGGACTATGAGTTCACGTTTCTTCTGACCGCTATATTAAAGCGCAGGAACAAGGCATATCCTCTCTCTTCTTGGGTGTCTGCTCCGGTATCCTCTCACTTTATCCAAGGTGTTCACCCCAGTATTCACTATTTATTCAGTTATTTCCGAGTCATTATCCCCTTATATATATAAATACAGTCTTCTGTACTTCTGACTATTCTGTTTTTCTCCACCTCCCTCCGTTACCTTTTCCCTTACTTGTTCTATTGCCTAAAGACATTTGCCAAAGCATACATTTTTTGTTTCACTCACCGCTCGCATCGTTCCTCTCTGGACCCTCGGGATCACTGCCTCCGTTACAGCCTTTTTTGGTCTTTCGTCTGATCCACTGCCCATAGGATTGGAAGGGTTTATGTTTGTAAAACGGGTGCCTTCAACCCACTGCAGTTTTTTGGACAAGTTTAAGCTGTCATTGTCCACGGGAAGCTTCACAGTCTACTCGGCCAAAATGGCGAAGACCTTGTGATATTGCCGAAGACCTAGATTTACTTCGTGTTGACGGTTAATAGGTGTCTTATCAATAATCAATATAATAGTTGATGGTCAAAACCATCCTCACTGCTACCAAGTGTACAAGAGGGCGGAGCAACCTCTGACAGGCCCATGGGATCAGAGCTCACCCTTAAGTACCTTAGGACGAGATAGCTGCACCTTGAGGAGGATGGGGTGCAGGATTCACTTACTCCAACACCAATCAATAAGGTCAAGTCAATGGTTTGGCAAAGGGAAGTCAGTTTAATTACAAGTACAAAAACGGGGAAACAAATGGAAATCAACAGTGATGCGATCGCCTATCTCGCTTCAACTCCCAAATTCTTCTTTCAGACAGCAATAGTTATAGTAAATTCTCATCATCATTGACGTGTAACACTCAAAAGCTTGTCATGCAATTCTATTGGTTGGAAAAGGTAACTTAGGTATAGGTGCTATATCTGTATATGGTAACAGAGTTTGGGGATTGGATAACTCTTATCGAGTGGGCGTCTACGCCCATCCTTCTACATCACTCGTGATAGACGTCACTAAAAGTAAGACGTCTCATTGGTTCAACTATCTATAGGACCCTAGAATATTTGGTCTGTTGTGATTGGGTGTGTTACACCCCTAGGCATAAATCTTCACTTTAATTAGCAGCATGCAGAATGGACACCCAGATACTGTGTGCCCCAAGATGAACCCTGCCTCCCTTCCATTAATCAGCACTTTAGGGCTATGTGTGAATTAGTTGGCAGAGGATGGCCTCGAAACTGTAGCTTCTTATCAGGAGGAGTTATGGCATCCTCTGGGTTTGGATGACATCAGACGTGGGCACCTCTTTGCGCTTGGCTGGTCATGTGTCAGTTCACCGTGAATCTGCTTCATTCTCCCTCTATTTGTGTAATTGATTCTTCCTTTAGCCTTGCCACCTGGCTGGGCCTCCTTATCTCTACCTTCACTGGCTGGCCGCTATGCTCTTAAGTTTAATTTCTTCGGAGTTGTCACTCTCCTCCCTTACTGGAGTTGACCTTGAATTCCCGGGCATGAGCTGCTTCTTACTGAGTTTCGGTTCTGCTCTTTCGTCTGGCTTTGTGCTGGTATATGAATCCTGGCCTATTTGTCCACCACCATCCTGGGCTTGATTTTGCTTTTATAAAATGGAGTTGCTCTTGGATAATGTGCTTCTTGAGGTAGATATATAGTTGGCGCTTGCCGCTCTATCCTTCTACTAAGCATTGCAAGCAGTACCGTTTCCTTAGCTTCTTGCGTTCCAAGCCTATTTACAGGCATTTAGCCAGTTGCATATTTCTATCCTGCTTTGTGGTTACAGTTCTTTATGTTTCAATATCATCTCTTCTTCTATGTCCATTACATCCTTATTCATATCATTTGATCGTTATGTGTCATCTTTGGATTGTCATTTTGTTCATCTGAACGTCTGTTCGGGCCCTTGTGTTGTCACCATTCGCCTTCAATTAGGGCCCTTTGGGTCTCTTCAAGGACAGTTTGTAAGTACTCTTCATTTCGCGTCAGCTGCAGGTACAGTTGTCACAATGGGTACCGTGCTGCCCATGCTTGTCTGGTTATTGGCACTTCAATAGGTATTTCTCTTCTGATGGGCACTGGGCAGAGCCCCAGAGTGGCTTTCTGTTGCTTTATTTGTTCCTCGTATCTTGGCGAGTATGTTCCTTGTTCCTCAAAATGGGTGGCTGGAGTGCAGGCCATATCTGGAACCTCCTTCACAGTTCCATTTTGTAACCTGTGATTTTTCGGTGCACAGGTTATGTTCCATTATGTATTTTCAGTTAGGTTGGGAGGTAGAGTGAGTTTGAAGCGGCTAGTGTTACCATATCTTTCTCAAATCAATGGCAAACTTGATTGCATTGACACATGTGTTTCATACAATGTTCATTCCAGCGCTTGCAACACAATGTTGCTGCTTGCAACCTTGACTTCAACACATACCCGTCTTGTATCAGTCTCCCCAACTCACCGGCTATGTTTATTTCACTGACGCTGCTTTGTTGTTGGAGTCAAGGACAGTACCACGGCAGCTGGCGATTCTCCCAGCCTTGATTATTGACGCGAGAGGGCCCTGGGTACCCCCAACAAACAATGCAGGATTCTTCAGCCTAGTTTCCTGGTCTTACGCTTTCTATTCTCGAGGCTTCATGAAAGTAAAGGTGCCTTGTCAAAAAGGTCAAGGGAACTTCCCTCCTTGTCTTTGACATCTTTCTCCTCGTACTAAACTGCCATCTTGAAACTGCTGTTTCCTTGTGTGATTTGCCTCGCTCAGAGTGTGCTCTTGTGCTCTGCCTTTTATCTGTGTGGGGAAGTGTAATGGAAGTCAGATGTGCGTGATGGTCAGTAATTGCCTGACCCTGCCTGACCATTGTATTGGGACACATCATATATACGGCTTTGGTGTTAGTTTGTTTTCTTTCATAGCGGGCTGTCTATAAGAAAGTGTTTGTGTTGTGAAAGGGGGGGGCTGAGATCCTAAATCTCCTACCTGATAGGATGGGGTAAAGGTATTACTGGGAAGGGGATAATGTGTCTCACCATCCGCTGTCTGCTGTCCCACTCCCCAAAACCCCTCACCCAGGTGATCCTCCTGCACTGGTCCACCCCCACGAACTGGATCCAAAAGCAATGTCTGTGTCCTGGCCACCTGGATGACAGATCCCAGGGTACTAGTGGGTGAGACACCTGGTTTCTCACAGCGCTTTAAACAGAAACTGAACACAGAAAATGGAAGCCTTTTGCTTCAGTTTGTTTTTGACAGCGACTCACCAGGCAGTGAAGGACCAGTCAAGGTGTTAGTCTAGAAAAATACCCTACCATAGCATAGACGGTATATTATGTTGGCCGAAAACCAACCGCATCATATGCCCAGCATCACCAGAACAGACTCGTCTGCATAACCAGAGAGCGTCCATTTTATGACACAGAATCCGTCATTTTGCCATTTTGCTTTCTTGCTTTCTGTTCAAACGCTTTGCACAAATAAATGTCATTTCGTTCTGCTCCAGCACACAGGTTAGATATGAGAGACCGGCCCAGACAGAAATACATTGTTTGCCTCCCTCACGAGTCCTTGAAGGCGAGCAGAGAGGCATTTAATCACCAAGCCGGTGCCAGCTGGTCTCGCTGAAACAGCAGAAACTGTAGAAACTGTAGAAATAGATAGCTAGTGGCACGAATTATACTCTCTTTCACGGCCCCCCTTTCTGGGCCCCTTTAGATCGAGCTGACCTCTAGCTCACAAATAGAAACTAGGAGATAGCAGGTCTTGGAATGTGTCTCTCCTACGAACACAGCTCACTCACAGAACAAGAGCATTATGTTCTCTGTAACAAAGAATAGTGTCCGCGCCTTCGCAGATTATAACTGTTGCTGAATAAATGTCTTAGAAGGTGTCATACTCGTCATAATTGTCAGTCACCGAACCCTTGCTAAAAAAGATACATTATGGTTGGTTTTGATGTGTCACTAACTGATAATATGATGGTCTTTTTGTATATATGTCACTGTTGTAGAATGCTCTCTCTTGCGTCTCACAGGGTCTGGGTAACACATGTTGTGAGACGTGAGATCCAGTCGGCCGACTGAGACTATTTGCTTTGCAATAAACCCTAGATTTTGGGGATTGAAACTCGTGTCTGTCGTATGAGTTCGTGTATGGTGATTGTGCCTTGTTTCCATACGTGAGGGTCTTCAGGGCCTGTCAAAGGGGTGGACCAGAGAAGCAGCTCTTAAGGGAGCCAAGGACCATAGGAGAATGACCCAACAGAACAGCCAAGGATCAGAGAGGAGAAGACCAGAGGGACACCTAACCACAGAGCTTTGCTTATACTGTAGTTTTACTTCAGTCCATTTTTAGTTTTGGCTTTTAGGTTGTGCTTGTAAGCAGAAAGTAGTGCACTAGTAAAGCTAGAAAGGAGAGAACATGTGTGGAGGGACACACAATTTGAGGGTGTGGTTTAGTTATTTAGCAACACAAACAAATTTCTAGTCCTCATAGTCATTCCCACCCACTATCCGCTCATCCCTCTCGCACAAAACATATCCTCCTGGGATGTCTTTGAGCTAACTCTATCAAAAAGTAACATCAAACTTTGACCTTTCAGTATTATTTGTAAGTAGTTTTCTGAGCGTTAAGAGTTAATGACTTAATTGCAGCTGCAAAATTACTACAGATTGAATAAAAGTGTCTTAAACAAGTGTGCCATTAACCACTTGATTTATATATATCTCTTGCACTGAGGTCCTGCCTAAAAAACATTGACAAAGTCAAAAGTTTTGGCTTGTGTATAGGTATTAGATAGACACATGCCAGATACTCGTATGCCTAGATATTCACACCATGTTCCCGCAGTTGCATCTTATGGTCAGGTAGTACCATCATGACAGTTCCAGGCAAATGTCTATGCAATACCTACACAAAAGCCAAATCGGATGTCTTTGTCAATGTTTTGATTCAATTGAAGTGACTGCAGCCAGATTTTACTGGTAACTACAAAGTGTACTAAGTTTAAGGTATGGGTATGAGCTTGCTCTAAGTATTGAATTTCTGTTTTGCCCAAGTACTGTTTTATTTACAAATAATAGTATTCATTAAGAGAAAATATACAGTGATTTAAACAGAACATTAAACTGTTACATCTCATAGATGGATCAACTTCCAGCATTATTCATGTAGGAAAATAACATTTTTACATACTGACAATGTATAGAGCCCTACACAGTTCTCATTTTATACCCAATCAAAATATGTTTAAACTATATTGTTTGTTGTAGATAACACTAATAAACATGTTCTGAAAAGAGGTATGTCAAGTAGTATTTTGCTTAATTTGCATGCACAGTTGTATCAAAGAGTTCTACTTATGTTAATGTTAATGTTAAAGGTTACGTGTACCGCACACTATCACCACTGGAGTAGCCACCTGGCACTCTGGTGGATCTGAAAAAGGAAGGTGATAAACAGGGAGGCTGTGGGAGCGGTTAGTAGGGTGCAGTGGGAATAAGAAAGAAGCTTATGATGTCCTGCTCGCAGCTTCAGTTCGGTTTGCACCGTTCGCTGAGTTTAGGTGCGATATTTGAGTCTGAGCGATTCCCATGTGCTGTTGTGCTTGGCTATGTGATGTTTGTATGTTGTTGTAGTGTGGTGAAGTACGTGTGGTTTGCTGTGCAGAGATGTGGTCGTCTGAGTTCCTGTAGAAGAGCTTGCGGAAAAAATGAGGTTTTAGTATTGGGTTAGCAGGGTTTTTTTCTTACCTCTTTGCCTTGGTTTCTGTAGACGGCATCTATGTCCATCCTGTGTGCTTTGATAGTGTAGAGGAGTAGCCAAGTACCTCAACCACCTCACCCATATTGCTTATATGGTGGAAGCCTGGATGTGAGACACATGCAGTACCAGTGAAAATACTGATACCTAAGAGAATCCTGGAGGCAAGGTTCTCATTGAGAAAAATGCACCTGCATACAAGAAAATATGATGGCCATTTGAATGAAATCTCAGAAGAAGCAGAGCAAATGAATGGTCAATACGAATGGTGACGTCATACAGACTTGAGCTGACGTACCTAGTAAAGATGCAGAGACTAAAAAATGCAGATATTCTATAAGGCTTCAAGAAAGTATCAAGGATAAGTGACATCTTGGGATCAAGGTGAAGAAGCTTATGCCATAAAATGAATGAAACAATCAAGCCAGTGTACACGTGTACAGATGCAAAAGAAACGCAAGTGGACAAAATATTCTTGAGGCAAGATTTATAGTGAATAGATTGCGGCATGCGCAAATATATACATATATGCATTTAAGAATAAAGGATGGATGTTTCCACTATGTGTTATAGCAGAGGTGGACTAAAAATGTAAGGCCTCATTCACAGTGTGGGGCAGTAAGAAAACACATGAATTAAAAGTGAATATCAAAAAGATGAGGCTGGATGAACCATGAAGTCAAGCCAAGAAGCCAAGGTCTTATCAGGATGAAGTTAACTAGCATTGGATACAAAATCGTGTGAAAGAACAGCTCCTGTTCAGAAGGCATGAACAAAACACGAAACATGTCAGAGGTCTATTAAGAAATTGTATTTTAAATACACTAAAAGCTCAATTTTGTGGTCTACAGTCAGGGGAAGGATGAAGTTGGACAGGCAAGATGCTCACACCTACTCATGAGGGCAGAGCGTGCCTTCACTCCCCTGATTCTCCACAGTACAGAACAAACTCAAGGCCGAGCTTCAAAGCCTAATTGACTACACTGACCACTGAGGTGATGATAGATTGATATGCTAATTGGTGGGAAGCTGGGGTAAAACAAACTCCCCAGCACCTGGAAGTCCAATCTGCTTGCTGCTAGACGTAGGTGGAAAAGTACTGACAAAGGTTAGAGTGCCAACCAATTGTAGGGGACTGTGTAATTAAGGGTCCTATGGTTTGTGTAGCCAATGGGACGTTGTGTATTTAGTGATATTCATAGTGGTAATTTTGAGGGAGGGGCTTAGTTGCCCCACCTGATGTTAAGAAACCTATAACTTTTACTTACTATCCCTGGCTAGTATGGATCGTATACTTAGATGTTCACTCAGTGCCTATCATAGTTGTTAATATGTTTTGTAGTTTGCCACGTAGAATGACGTTGGTAGTAACGCAGGTCAAACATCAACGATGACGAATTTTTGATATATAAACTCAGTTTTTTATGAATTTCGTTGAGTAAGAGGATCGAGCAAATTCGTTGATGTTCGTTATGCTCCCTGTTTTAGACAATTGAAAATAAAATAGATATCCTTTTTACCAACTAACTGAGTCATTTTGATTGGCGGGCGTCGCCAGCCAGCCATGGGATAAGTCATGTCTCTGATCTGCTCCTGCCGATCCTGAATGATCAGAGCGTGTATACGGAACAATAATGCTGCACATGTCGTAATTACGAGCTGACAGCTGTGAGAATATGGAAGGTATGCAGTAAACTGGTCCTGGAGCTAAATGGAGGAGCGGCAAGGAAGAAATTAAGGAATGAAAATGCTGCAAGGTCCGCGAGGATAAGAAGATGGATGGTGGCTGCTCCAGAACAAAGCGCAGTGTTGGAGAGACGCAGCCGGGAGCTACAAGGACTGTGACACACATGCCACGCAGCTACCAACGGCGATATATGAGTGAATAGGGAGCTCAGATGATCGGAGCTCATCCCGTGTGCTCTGGCAGACAAAGGACCCGTGGCGAAGCGCTGGAAGTCTATGGGTGGTGCCTGTAGGAGGTGGCGAACTGGACTGGTGGGGAGATTTCATCCCAGGCAGGGAGCGGCTGCGTCAGAAGTTTCACAGCTCACAGACAATACAACCCTTCAACAGAGCGGGCAAGGTACCAGAGCGGGCGCAATCAACTGAGCACACAGAGACAAGCTACTGAACCGGAGATATGGGTCAGTAGCAAGCCAACCAGCTGACAGATGTTCGGCAGAGGAGACCGAACGTATCACAGTGCCGAGAAAGCTACGCAAACTGCAGAATCCATGGCTTAAGCTGCTTAAGGCTGCAGCTGACAGCATTCGAACAGTGCGCACACCTTGCTACATAATAACAGTGCCCCTACCCGAAGCGTGGATGCAGCTGATGACATTCAAAAATTGTGCACGCCTTGCTACATAATAACAGTGCCCCTACTTGAAGCTCGGATGCAGCTGATGGCAGCTGATGGCATTCGAACAGTGTGCATGCCTTGCTACATAATCACAGTGCCCCTACCCGAAGCACGACACGAGTCCATACACCTGGGACAAAGGGATACAAGTATGCACTGAAAAGTAACAGGGCGAACAAATGAGAAATTGGCTGGGCCCCACGCTGCAGTTGCAGGCGGCACTAAGACCTAGCAGACATCAAACCATTGAGGCGGGTGCAAACTGCATAGCACGGGCTTAGACAAGAAGTGAAGCCTGTGGAGATCTAAGGCACACAGACACTCAGCTGCAAAGTATGCCCCGGGGGCGCGAGGCGAGCCTGGTGATGTGAGGCAGTGATAGCACCCAAGCAAAAGAGGACTCGCATGCAAAGGAGAGTGCAGGAAACAGAATAACACAATTATTGTTGGTTGCCTGACTCAGGACCCACAAATGAATGTAGCCCACGATCCCACACAGAACTAACCGTGCGCAGTGTGTGAAGCCACACTTACACAAGTGGAGCCCCAAAGGAGTAATAGTTGGTTTGGATAGCGGCCCAGGCATTTCAGACTGGCAGGAGGTGTATACACCATTCAAGGTTGCCATACACGAGTTTGCGGTCGGGCCACGCCGCAAGCCTGTCTGACCATGCGCATGTGAAAGGGTGCAATGGAGACCAGGCAAGATAACTGGTGAAGGTTGTAACAGTGTTGCAGCCAGGTAGCCGCACAAAGGCTGGAGCGGCGATGCCCCAGGATTTGGGAAGCTCCTATTTTTAAGAGTTACAGAGGGACTCCTCCACATAGCCTGGGCAAGCCGAGAGGCCACATTAAAGTGATCGGAATCTAGGGACTGCGCTGCTGGAGCCGAAGTCGAATGCTGTATGACACACAAGAGAGGAGATGGCGTCTAAACCTGGCAAAGCCAAAGTGAAACAGCCTACAATTTACAATTTTGCCAAACCGGCCCAAACAACGGGAGCTGTCATACACACAGGGCACTATGAGCCGGGAGCAGCAAGTACAGCACGTAATGATCAACAGATCTTGGAAGCTATTGCAGAACTGAAAGCTTCGTGGGAGTGCAAGATTGATGCCGCCATAGCAGAATTAAAGTCCTCATTAGAATTCAAGATTGATGCCATCAGCGTAGACGTTAACCTCCTGCGGCAAGGCATCAGAGCGCTGGCAGAGCGCACAAGCGGACTTGAAAAAGAAGTGAAAGCCAACACAAATTCCTGCAATGCCAATTCTAAGGAGGTCACTCCACTGTAACAGCAAGTGCTCAATCTGGAAAATAGGGCGGAGGAGGCGGAGGACGCGCACGGCAAAACAACATACGTGTGGTCGGGCTTCCGGAGGGGGAAGAAGGCATGGACCCGACAAACTACATAGAAAATATGGTGTTTCAGGAGATAGGCGCACAAGCGCTCACCCAGGGGTTCACGGTGGAGAGAGCGCACAGAGCCCTAAGTAGGAAGCATCCACCTAGAGCCCCCCACCCCCGTGGCTGATCATCGCCAAGATATTGAATTACAAAGACAGAGAAAAGATCCTGGAACACTTTTGCAAGGGTGGAACAATAAACAGAGCATCAACGACCATCACAGCGTACCAGGATTATGCCAGGATTATACCAGAAACAACGGCTGAACTACGTAGCGGTCAAGAGGAGTCTGCATGAGGCAGGCTTCAAAGATATGCCTCTGTACCCGGCAAAATTTAAAGTTGTGCACAAAAACAAGGTGTTTTTCTTCGAGACTCCCGAAAATGTGTCAGGTTGGCTGGACACAATGAACTGCCCGACAGGAGCGGAGAACCAAACCCAGAGTGGACACGATAAGTGAACCTGCATTCCTCCTGTAATACACTACCAAACAGAACAGATGCTGATAGATAACGGTTAATATGTTGACATTAACATTGGGAAGTAGTACAATCGAGATAAAAGAGATTTTTGTAAAAATTGGATTACTGATTCGTATTTAATGTTTGGGCTATCATTATTCGGTGAAAAAGTATCATATCACTTAACTTAAAGGCAAGACCCCCGGTAGTTAGTTTAGTTAGGATACTGGTAGCGAAGTATCCTCCTGCAGCGCTCTGAGTTTAGTTTAGTTTAGTTTGTTTATTTATAAAGCGCGTCCGAACCCTCAGGTAGCTGGGCGCATAATCATGTGCACAGCATAGTTACAAATCGTTACACGAACATCAAAATACAACAGACAGAGCGTACATTAGTCCAGGCTCTGAATGTTTACATGCAAGAGTAGAATAAACCGAGAATAGTATGTACAGAGAATAGGCACAAAAATAGTTACAGTGGCGAGTGAGGACCGGGTTACAGGTTGGTCCTGAGTAGGCTGTAGATGGAATAAACATTACTGCAGGTAGAGAGCGGCGGCTGGCCGATCGTGTCGGTGAGAGTCTAGATGTTTAGGCTAGTAGCCATGATTTTACCATGGCTCTGAATGGCCAGAACGCGGTTTCCGATCTAATTGAAGGAGAGAGGGTATTCCAACATTGTGCTGCGAGCACTGGGAAGCTGGAGCCTCCTGCTGTTTTTAGGTTATAGTTGGGGATCTTTAGTTGGTGCAGGTAAGGAGTTCTGGTGGGTCTAATGGGGCAGTGTCTAGAGAATTTGTCAGAAAGGTAACGTGGGGCAGTATGTGACAGACAAGTGTGGGTGATGACCAGGGTTCTTAGCTTAATTCTGTCGCGGACCGGGATCCAGTGGACTTCTTTGCTAACCGTGGATATGTGCGCCTTGCGCGGGAGGTTGAGGGCACATTTTAGTGCATTATTTTGCAGGATCTGGAGCCTGTTCAAGTTTGAGTGTGTTGCAATAGTCTAATTTAGACAGTATCAGCGCTCTAGATAGGGTGAGGCAACTAGAGGTGGAGAGAAAAGGCCTACAGGAATTGATCAATTTATTGGTGTATGAGGTAGCTGAGATGGTGGAGTTTACCTGTTTCTTTAGTAACAAGGTGGAGTCGAGGTAAACACCTAGTGTTTTGACCTCTTTGGATACTTTTATGATGTTACCATCAATGGTAAAGGATTGTTACCTGTGGTCCAGTTTGTTGAGGCGAGCCCGGGAGCCTACTATAAGCAATTCTGTCTTATCGTCGTTTAGGCAAAGACTGTGTGTAGCCATCCAGGCTTGGATTTCTAATTAGATATCATTAAGCTTTGCAACATCTTCTTCATAGCTGCCAGTGAGCGTGATGAGGACCTGGGTGTCGTCTGCATAATTACCCAGGGACTGTGGGTTCATATGGGGGGAGACTTTAATTGCATGCTAGATCTGACAAAAGACAGGTCAGACGATAACATTTCTCACGTCGCCCCAGCAGCCAAGGCATTGGAGGCGTTGGTGCGGGACTTGAAATTGGTAGACGTATGGAGGAGATTGTACCCCCATGATCGAGTGTATTCACATTACTCGGCCCCACAAAATTTGTACACGAGACTGTGGAGATGTGTTTGCTGTGGAAGAGATTATGTACAAGTTCACACACGCCTATTATAAATCTAGAGTATCTATCTATTTATTTATTTATTTATTTATATAGCACGCAAGCAGCCCAAGGGCATTGAGGCACTGTTACTTGCATGAGCTTAGTTACATAGGTACAGCCGTGGTAGCAGTAGATGGCACATTATATAAGAAAAACACAAACATAGATATCATTACAGCTTAATTGATTGGTCATTACAGTTTAAGCATGGGTTCTATGGTTAGTATTCATGCCACTACAAGGGACCTTATGAGAAGAGAATAGTTTTCATTGCTTTACGGAAAGCGAGGAGGGAGGCCTCACTTCGGACAGTGGGAGGTAAGGCATTCCAGTGAGTAGGTGCGAGATATGGGAAGCTGGATCCGCCCGCTCTAGCTCTTTTTACTAGTGGCACACAGAGCATGTTGGTATAGGATGATCTGGTTGGTCTTGTAGAGGCGACGGGGTGGATTCTTTGTGCAAGGTAGTCGGGAGCAGTGAGATGGATGCACTTGTGTGTCAGTGTCAGAGCTTTGAACACGATTCTCTCCTTTATTGGGAGCCAGTGGGCTAGTTTTCTGGCCTCGGAGATGTGGTCCCTTTTAGCAATGCCTTGAGCTGCACGGTGAGCACTATTCTGGATGACTTGTAGCCTCTCCTGGTTTTTTTTGGATGTTCCTAGAAAGAGTACATTGCAATAGTCTAGCCTGGAGCCAGTGATGGCTCTGGCTATGTTTGTGCAGTTCTCTTTGGAGAGGAAAGGCCTGACTGCGTTAATAAGTTTAGCATGATATGCAGCTGAGGAGGCAATTGCGTTGACTTGTCTGTCCATGGATAGGTTGGAGTCCAAATAGACTCCAAGAGTTTTGACAGAGTCTGAGACAGGTATTTTGATGCTGTCGATGGTGAACTGACTAAATTGGGAGTCAAGATTTTTTAGCGTGTTGGGGGAACCTACCAGTAGGAGTTCGATCTTGTCCGAGTTGAGGCATAGTCCATTGTCTGCCATCCAGGCTTGGATGGTATTGTGGAGGTTGTTAAGGGTCATAGAGTCAGTGTCACAGTTGCCGGTGAGGGTGAGGAGGATCTGGGTATCGTCCGCGTAGTTAGTGTAAGAGATACCCATAGCGTCAAGGATGAGGGGTCGTGTGAAGATGTTGTAGAGGGTGGGGGAGAGGCAAGAGCCTTGGGGTACACCACAAAGTATGATGGTGGGTGAGGCAGAAGCTAGGTCAGATAATATTTGCATGGTTCTGTCTTGTAGGAAGGAGGTGATCCATGCTGTGGCATCAAGGAAGAACTTGGCAGTAGAGGAGAGGTGGTGGCATAAGACGTCATGATCTACCAGATCGAACGCCGCAGATAGGTCAGGAAGTAAGAAGAGTGCTGGTTTGCCCATATCTCTAGCATCGTCCATCTGGTTTTTCAGATCAAGTAGGGCTGTTTCCGTTCCATGTCTGAGCCGTAAGCCAGATTGGCGGAGTCCCAGGAGTTTGTTCTCTTCGATGAAGTGCTGAACCTGCAGGTAGGCTGCTTTGTCCAGTATTTTGAGGAGGAAAGGGACAGTGGTGATGGGTCTATAGTTGTTGGGGGAGGTGGGATCGAGAGTTGTTTTTTTTAAAGGGGGCAGACCCATGCTTCCTTGAGGGAGGCGGGGACTTTCCCTGTTGCAAAGGAGGCATTGACAAAGGCCGTCAGGAAGGGAGCAAGCGCTTCAGTGCAGTCCTTGATGAGAGTGGCTGATCAGGCATCACCTTTACAGTTAGAGGGTTTGATATTCCTCATTATATTAATGATGTCTTTTTCCTGTATGGATTTGAAAGAGAAGGGTTGGGAGTCCGAGGTTGGTGGTGGGACAGGGATATGTGTATTAGGCAGGGCTTGTTTAGTAGCTAGTATTTTGTTTTGGAGA
Organism: Ambystoma mexicanum; assembly: GCF_040938575.1. Classification (NCBI taxonomy): domain Eukaryota; kingdom Metazoa; phylum Chordata; class Amphibia; order Caudata; family Ambystomatidae; genus Ambystoma; species Ambystoma mexicanum. The sequence goes on along the minus strand of NC_090935.1, from coordinate 640,116,113 downwards.
TGGCTCAGTTTGGTTAGCACGGCCGTTTGAATTTTGTCGCACCAGGCTTTGTCTTTGGTGAAGTTCTGGAGGGTGGGCATGGGAGTCTCTAGCTCCCTGAAAATGGCGAAGATTTCTTTTGTGCTAGATTGGGCTTCCGAGATTCTGGATTCAAAAGATTTGGCTTTTGCTTGAGTGACTGCTTTTTTGTAAACCGTAGAGCGGGCTTTAAAGATCAGCTTATCTTTGTCCGTGTGTGACGTTTGCCACTGTGTAAGAGCTGCCTTTTTTTCATTGCGGAATGTGAGCAGATCTGGTGTGAACCAAGAGTTAGAGTGGGTGGTGGGTTTGGATTTACGAGGTTTAAGCGGGGAAATGGAATTGATAGCTGCTTTGATGGCAACATCATAGGTTGATGCAAGCGTTTCTGGGTCTGTGGAGAAAGGCGGTCTGAAGGCTGGGCCTTGGAGGAAGGGCAGTAGCCTTTCCTTAGTGAGCTGACGGGAGCTTCTTGCAAGGCAAGGTGGTAGGGGTAGGGGTGGCGGAGATGAAGAGCCGGTGGTGAGGATGCTATAGGTGATGATATGGTGGTCAGACCATGGGGTGGGAGTGTTTCCAGTGATGATGAGTGGGCAGTTGTGATGAGCGATCCAGTCGAGTGTTCTGCCCTGGGTGTGAGTTGGGCTAAAGATGGTGTTCTTATAGCCTAGTGTTTTTAGGGCTGAGTCAAGGGATTTGGCTGCTGGGTCTTTTCTGTCCAGGAGGCCTAGGTTGACGTCTCCAAGGAGAATGGCTTTTGAGTGTTTTATGAGGTTATCAGATTGGATGTGGATGAGGGAGGCTTGGAAGTCTCCTGTTGGGCCTGGAGGGCGGTAGACAATATGAACAGCAATGGTACAGTGGGGGGAGAGGTTGATTTTGACTTGGAGGTAGTCGTTGTTGTTGTGTAGGGATTTTTCTACCTTTCTGATGGTGAGGCAGTGAGTACTGGTGTGTACTGTCTGATTATGCGCTCCTGGTCGTCACGTGGCAGACGCGGCCTCCCCGAGCTCGGATCCCTACCTGGTGACTGAGAGTGGAAGCCCTGAAGGATGTGGCTTTTCAAGACCATGTAAGATCGGTAGTACAGGAATATTTCACACACAACACTGGCAGTGTGGACTCGGCCAGAGTGCTGTGGGAAGCATTCAAAGTGGTGGTACATGGAGCAGCAATGGCCAAGTCTAAGGCGTTACAGGAGGAAATATTGCGGGAATTACAAGAGACAGAAGCTAAATTGGAGGCCATGATGCGGTCTGGTAGGGGGACACAGGAGGAAGCAAAATAATCATTTCGCCTTCAGCAGTAATGTGCAGTGCATTAGGAGAGGTTGGGGCATTTGAGTTATAAGAAATACATCGAACACCAACATGCAGAGGGAGACAAGCCCAGCCGACTACTAGCGTGGCTGTAAAAAATTGAAGTTGAACGGCAACCAATATGTGCAGTACGGGGGAAAGATGGTCGCTTGCAAGAAACCCAGGAGAAGGTAAACAAGTGCTTTTATGACTTTTATAGGGATCTGTATAGCTTATCTACAGGAGAAGAGGCAGTGGACATACAAGGAACATTATCAGAGATAAATCTCTGATAAATACTGAAGAAGAAAGAGATAGATTAGAAGTCCCAATAACAATCGAAGAACTAGAAGAGGTGATTAAGGGACTGCGCACCAACAAGGCCCCCGGGGCATATGGGCTCCCCAGTGAGTTTTACAAGGAATATAGGGTAAATATTCTCCCACACTGTTGGCAATGTTAAATGAAGCGTTCGAACAAGGCATGTTGCCTGGATCATTGCGAGAGTCGGCAATCGTCCCACTCCTAAAACCGAATAAGCCAGATATGGACTGCGGGTCATGTAGACCTCTGTCCTTGCTGAACCAGGATGGGAAGATCGATCAATGCCCCGATGGCTAGAGTCAAGACGGGCTCTGTGATCTCGGAGCGGTGGCAATTGAGTAAAGGAACGAAACAGGGGTGTCCATGGTCCCCAATGCTCTTTATATTAGCGTTGGAACCATTGGCAGTGTACCTAAGGGCAGAATTTGGTGAGGTGGGAGTAAGCACAGTAGTCGGTAGGCATCTGATCTCGCTTTATGCAGATGACATGTTGCTGTGCTTGAGCTATCCAGAAAAGAATTTACAGTATGTCCTGGAAGTGATGGCACGGTATGCCTTAGTTTCTGGAATATCGATGAATCCCCCCGAAATCTAGTCTGTACCCTCTAGGGGGTTGCAAAGGGAAACCCATACATAGACTGCCGGTGCTGCCAATCAAATGGTAGTTGGTTACTTTCAGGTACCTGGGGGTACATATATATCATGATGCCCGAGATGAACATAAGCACAACATGCAGAAGGCGATATAAGATAGAGAAAAGCATGTCATTATCGGAGAAGCTATCGCTAACCATGATGGGTCGGGCAGCGCTACTGAAGATGGTGGTGCTGCTGAGACTTCTGCACTATTTCACCAACGTCCCGATTGAGATCCCGAAAAAGATTTTTGGTAAACCACACGGCGTATGGAGGGGTTTCATTTGGCATAATTTGAGAAACAGGGTGGTGTTATGGAAACTTCAGAATTCATATGAACAAGGAGGTATTAAATTGCCCAATTTTGGGGTGTACTTCATAGCCAGTCAATTGCAATATGTGGCCAGATGGCTGTCAGATGAACCGACTACGGAATTGAGGCTGTTGAAGACGGTGGGAAGACCATTCTTCCTAAAAGAAGTTCTATAGCTTCGTGACTTGCACAAAACTAGTGAACACCTCCTGCTGCGCCTGGGTTGTACCATGTGGCGTAGGGCGTTGCAGCTGTTGGCCACGGTGGCACCGTATTCCCCGCAGGTGCCATTGGTGGCACTGACAGGGGCAGATGAACAGATCAGGAGGAATGTACAGAAAAGTTGGGAGCCCATGGGAGTAGTTACGGTTGGGGATGTGCATAAAGAAGGAAAACTCCAGAGGTTCGAAGAACTGGTGGTGTATTGTGGGATCCATATTGGGCAGCACATCACCTACACCAGACTTCTAATCGACTTGAGACTGAAATGGCCAGATCCCAACACGCACATGCAGCCGATTATAGGTGATTGAATCCCTTTATGATGTATCAGAAGGGGGACATGAGGTCTCTCGCATATACGAGTTATTGATGTCTGCAATAGGTGGGGAAGTAGACCAAGGTTGACGAAAGTGGGAGGCGGATCTGGGAGCATCACTGTTAGATGGGGAATGGAACAGAGTGACAAGGTATCATAAAAAGGTATTGCGTAATGCAATATTTCAACAGATCCAGTTGTATGTGACACATAAGGCATACTTGACTCCGTACAAAATAGTTTATCCAGACAAGAGACCAGGTGTGCCCGAAATGTGGGGATAGGGACGCAAATCTGGTTTATATGTTTTGGGCATGTGTGGAAATTAATAGATTTTGGACGGAAGTGGCACAGCTCTTGGCGAACGCTGGGATCACGTTGAATGGACATTCTCCAAAAGCTTGCCTGCTGGGGTGCTTCCCGAGACCCAAACGGGCTAAACATGTGAGTAAACTTAAGGATTTGGTGTACATTTCGGTGAAAAGGAGAATACCAATGGGCTGGAAAACATTGGAAAACATTGGCGAGACCAGTGGCAAGAGTGGCAAGAGTGGCAAGAGTGTGGTGGAAGGACCGTTTAAAATGGTCTAATGCGAAAACTACAGTATGATTAGAAACATCCAGCAGTGAAGAGGAGCAAGGAGTAAGAGGAGTAGATATGTGGAAACAGCTTGTGGCTGAGTTGGCCGCCTCTAAACACAGTACTCTGGATTTGGCGGCGATCCCGGAAAGTGGATTCGCCACCACCGCACAAGAAACACAGATAAATTAGTGACCGGTAATGGAGTGTAGGGTAGGGCCGGAAGGGGGGGTGGAATTTGTGGGGGGGGGGAGTAATCATTTAATTGTATTTGCTTGTGATTAATAAAGTGTATTTTGTTGAGTGTGTGTTTAAAATAAATAAAAAGTGTTTTTTTTAAAAACGGAATCATTTTGATTATTGATGTTGAGTAACTTCTGCATCTCCATCCGACTCCAGGGTAATTGCTACTCATCTTAAAAGGCTGAGGTTATTCAGTTCGATATTGTTTGGCATCCTAGTCAGAAGGTACGTTGCAGTGTGGTAATTATCTTCTGTAGAAATCTAGCGGTATGTGGACATGGGTCATGGAGGTGTGTTCCCACCCTAGGGTTAGAGATGTTTAGGTTAGGAAAGTTATGGGTCTCTCCCTTGACTTCTAGTGGGGGGTCCCTGCCTACTGTGGTATTCCCCTGTAAACTTGTTGGTGTGTGTGCATGAGAGGTCCAAAATGTCCTCCCTACACCCATCAGTTGGGGATGGTTAGGCAATGGATTGTAGGTCCCTCCCTGAGATTCCTGTTTCTACCAGAATGTTTGATTCCTACTTGTTCCCTTCTGATTCTGGGGTGGAGAGACAAGTTTTTAGTTGTTTTCTGAATTCCAGATGATCCCTTGTATTGCATATGTTTTAGGTAGGGAATTCCATGTTTTAGGAGCCAGGCGTGAGAAAGATGCTCCTCCAAATGTTCTTTTATTGTATGGTTTTTGTTCTAAGCGAATGTCGTAGCTTGATCTGAGTGATCTTGCTGGATGGTAGATGGTTATTGTCTTCTTTAGGAACTCTGCTTCCCAGCCATGGATTGCTCTGTGCATTATGCACATTGTTTTGAACCTTATTAGCTGTTTTATCGGTAGCCAGTGTAGCATTGTCAGTGCTGTGCTAATGTTTTCTCTTCGTGGTAGTTTGAGCAGGAGTCTGGCCGCTGTGTTTTGCATACGGTGAAGTTCTAGGCATTCTGGTATTCCTAGGTATAGCCCGTTGTCGTAGTCTACTGTGGACATGATGAGTACGATGATGTTGAGTGTTTTGTGGGTGAAGGAGAGGAACGGTAGGATACATTTTACTTTGTGCAGGAGGAAGAAGCATTTATTGGTTAGAGCATTTACTTGTGGCTCAAGTGTATGTTTGTTGTGCATCAGGACTCTGAGATTATTTACTGTTGTTGACGGTGTCAGTGCTGTCCCTAGTTCTGTTGGCCATGGGGTGTAGTGACCGTTTTTGGGATATAACCATTATTTCTGTTTGGCCAGGGTTGAGTTTGAGGTTGTTTGTGTTCATCCAGCCGTAGAGTTTTTGTAGGCATTCTTGCAGATCTGTATGTCATCAGCATAGTTGCAGCATGCGAGGCTATGTCTTTTAATTAGCTTGATTAGTGGAGCCAGGTATATGTCGAAAAGAAGCGGGGATAGCGAGGATCCTTGTGGTACCCCGCAGGTGAATTCCCTTGGGGTGGATTTGAAGGGCTTGATGCAGACAGCTTCTGTTCTATCTGTTAGGAAATATTTAATTCAGCGTAAGGCTAGGTTGGTGATTCCTATTTCTTCCAATCTCCTGATGAGTATGTCATGGTTCACTTTGTCAAATGCTGCTGAGAGATCCAGAAGTATTAGAGCTGTGCTTGTGTTCGAGTCAGCATTATCCTCCAGGTCATCCTAGATTGAGAGCAGTGCTGTTTCTGTTCCTCTCATTGGTCTGGAGCCTACTTGTTCCTGGTCGAGCAGAAGGTGTTCTTCTATGTAATCTTGTATTGTTCTATATACGTAGGTTTCAAGCAGTTTCGCTGGATAGGAGATGTTTGAGATGGGTCTGTAGTTGTCAAGGTCTTCCATGCTGCCTGCTGTGACTTTGAGGAGCGGCTTGATGAATGCTGATTTGAATGATCGCTGTACTTTCCCTGTTAATAGTGATTGATTGAAAAGGTTTCTGTAGTGTTCCATGGGTGATCCTTGCGTGAGGATTGATTTGTGTATGTCTGGGGGGCAGGGATCCATGGGGGAGCCAACTTTGTTGCTGTTTCTTACCAGCTTGGTGAATTTCTTCACTGATATGTGGGGAAAGTTGTGTAGTTCGTTCTGACGATTCTCGGTTGGCAAGGTTGGTTGCGTGTTGTGGTAGATTGGTCGGCTTTGTCTGATTTGGTGGATGGTGCAGATTTTGCTCTTGAAGTGATCTGTGAGGTTGTTGCATAGTTTCAGTGAGGACATGAGTGTGTTATTGCAGCCAGGGGGGTTTCTCATTTTGTTTATGATGTTAAACAGTTCTTTTTGAGTGTTGGCAGCTTTGGAGTTTTGGTTGTCGTAGAATTTCTTTTTTGGCCTTGTGGATTTCCTTTCCTTTTTGTAAGCACGGATTTGTCATTGGAATTGGAGTTTCTTTGCCTGGTCATATTTTTCACTCCACTGTAGAGCAAGCGTATTGTTTTGTCTTTTCGTGTCGCTGAGAAGCAGGTTAAACTATTTTGCTGTTGCTCTTTTGCATGATGGGGTGAAAAGGTTTTCCTTGGATATGACGTTGATTGTTTCGGCGATGCACTTGTGCAGTAGTTCTGTTCTTTTGTTGAGGTCAGCTTCATCCAGGGCCGTTGTCAGTGGTTTGTTAATTTCCAGTTGTTCTATTAGGTTGCTAGCTTTGACGGTCGTCCTCCAGTTTCTTTTCATGATGGTGGTCAGTTTGTCCGGTTATTTGGGTGTTGTCGTGGATAGCGTGATTACAGAAGGGATGATGAGGTGGTCGCTCCAGAGGATCTGTATTGGTGGTGCCCTGGTAATGAGGTTTTTGGTGTTGAAGATTGCGTGTACTGTATGACCCGCCGTGTGAGTTGCTCCTTTGACTGGCTGATGTAGTTTCATTGTACTCAATTGTTTTGCTAGTGATTTTTGTGAGTTAGCGGTTTCTTCTCCAAACCAGATGTTGAAGTCTCCCAGGATTATCTGGTGTGCCTGTTCAATGGCTAGGTTGGTAATGGGTCTGTGAAGGCATTCACGAAGGTTGCATGTGTTACGCTCACCTGGTCTCCACGGGGACGTCGTACGAAGCTGAGCGATGAATGTCTGCACGTGCGTCGCACGAAGCTGACTGATGAATGCCTGCACGTGTCTTCTCTGTCTCACTACTTCTTCACAGGGGAGGGTTTGCCTTAGGTGTTTTAAAGGTGGGCTCTCCGTCCTGCAGTGCATGCAAGGGTGCCGTAATGTTCCAGCCTCTCTTCTGGATCTAGTTGTGTTACTGATCCTGCGGGCTGTAGCGGAGTCCTGAACAAATGTGACTCTGTAGGTAAGTCTCTATGCCAATAGACTCTTGGTATAGTTTGCTTAAATGTTCTTAGTTGCCAAGGTTCTCACTGGTGTTCTTATTCTCTTACAGGTGCAATTTAGGAGGGTGCCAGATGAAGGATTGCCGTCTCCCCACGACGCTGAGCAGAATTCCTGCAGGTGAGCATTAGCGCGAGGTCGATATGTACAAAATTGTTCTTTTCCTTTGCGCGACTAACCTGCTGTTCTTTCTTTTCTGTTCTGCAGGTGCGGTATGACTCCGGAGCGGCAAGCGGGTGAACCGCTACAATGGAATTCAGGAAGAGCGCAGCCTCCGGGTGAGTATTGGCTCCCTATGCGTGTGTTTCCTTTCTGCAGATGCGACGATCCTGAGAGCGGCAGAAGGAAAGGCCTTTCGGATGGACTACTTCTCAGGTAAGGACTCAATCGTTGCTCTTGTTCTTGTTCTCTCTTCCTTTCCTTTCTCCACAGGAGCTGATGGTTCGTGGTTCCCAAGCCAGGCGTGGCTGAAGACCGGGTAACTGGAGCTAAGCAGACACAGTGAGCGTTACGTTGCAGGAGTGCAGAATAATGCGAAGCGTGTTCTGTCCTTAGGGTGTGGTTTATATAGCCTTGCACAAGTAGACCCAGGTAAAGTAGTCCCTCCAGCCACACCCTGCACAAGTAGTCCCAGGTAAAGTAGTCTTTCCAGTCACACCCGAAGCTAGACTGTATGGCTCAGTTCTTTCAGACTGGGCTATGTGTGTTTCCATGCTCCCTGCAACAAGATGGAATATTATGAGCCTGGCGCCAATGTTGCCAGGACTGACTCCAGGAAGTCCTAAGGCAACCTTTTGGGGGCTTAGAGGTCCCCATGGGTGCCAGCAAGTAAGGTAGGCTGGTCTGCTCCTGATGTCTGGGGGCATGCATCATGACAGCATCATATATCGGTAGTCTGTAAACTAGAACTCATTTGAGGTTTGTTTTAGGGTTTGCTTTTAGGTAAACGATTAAGGATTCACAGTTTTCAGTGCTTAGTGTTTCGTTCATTTTAATTTTCAGGAGTTCCTTGAAAGCTACTGCCTCGTTTGACACGTATTCATGGAACCACCCGAGCACCCTCTTAGCATAGTAATGGCCATGCACAGGGGTGTTGCTAGATCTGGAAAAAGATCCAGGGCTACACTTATGTTGGGACTGTAGGGACTCAACTAGCCTTTTGGTTGTAGACCCTGAGATTCTATCCGGGGATACAATCAAAAGATCCGGGGCTATAGCGCCCTTAGCCCCCCCTAGCAATGCCTCTGGCCAAGCAAATACCTCGATCTCTATGCCACCTGAAGGCAGGCGTAAGTACACTTGCGCATAGGAATCGCAGCGCAGCGGTGGGATTGCATATTGGATATAGTGGTGCGTGTACACAACCCAGGTTCCGATCTTACTTAGGGGTGCGAGTACGCAGTGTAGCGGGGTGCACAAACTGTGTACGGGGGTACGCAAGTAGATTTTCCAAGTGTTTACGTACGAGGGAGCGTTGCAAGGGGAAATGTTAACTGGGGTGCCATCTCAATCTGAATTATTAGAAAATAAAGTAATAAAGTAAAAGTGTTTTAATTGTGCGCTGCAACCTAGGTCAGTATCAAGAGTCCTGGTCTGGTGTATGACGACCCATTAGAATCCTTAACACCATGAGGAACTCTAATAGACACTCAACAAAAAAAAATCTCATGCTGGTATCTCAGGAAATGTTTTTAAAAGAAATTTCTTGGGGGTAAGAAGTTGACATACTATGCAGCTACCACACTTCGCACTATTGTTAAGACACTAATAAGCATTATTAAGGAACGATGTAAACACAATGGGCCTCATTACGAGTTTGGCGGTAGCCGTGCCCTTCATTGCCGGCCCATTACGAGTTGAATAGGCCGGTAATTGCCCATTCGCGGGTGCCCGTATGGCCGGGCTCCCGATCCCCATTCTGCCACATAGAGCGGCACCCGCAAGCAGAACTCGGAATGTGGTGGTATGGTAACAACGGCGGCGGTAATACTACCGGCGCCATTGTTGCCTTACCGCCACATTCGTAATGAGGCCCAATGTTACAATAACACCTCTTCCTAGCTAAACAATACACAGATGTAATGGCATTTCTTTACTATTCAACAGACTACCACAACACTCAATGTGTACAATGCCCAACCTTACACTGAGAACTCCTACATCACATACATCACATACATTGATTATATTGCTATTACCAACACGCATAACCCAATCTGTAAATCGTGAGAACGTTCATAGAGTGAACAACATGTATTGACAATGATCCTCAAACAATTGATTGAAGGGTTTAAATATCTTTTTTCAAATGATTGAAGAAAGAAAAGATGGAAAGACCACAAAATGTTATGCCATCAATCACAACAACCCACTTACCAAATAAATAAACCTTCGTAAATAATTGGATATTTGTGTCATGAATTATGCATGATGATCAAGGTAACTTAATTCCTTTGAACGAAACTCAATTTTCTGAAATGAATACTTAGCAAAGTATTTAAGAAAGGATCATGCAGGACAACCCAATACCTCAGTTGGTGAGTTGGTGAGTGTGGGTTTTACTCAAACACATACATGGACATCATTAAACATTGTAAATTTGCACACTTGCATTGTCGCCCTGCTGACCCAGGCCACAGGAGTCGCATAGCAGTGGAAGTTCGGTATTTCCTCAAATCAGGTCTCTTCTTAACCAAGCCATGAGTATCTCTCAAATTTCCTTTCATATAAGGGTGCACACTCTTTGGTATTTGTTATGAGTGTCAGAAGGGCATGAGTGTGGACCTGTGAGGATTACCAGTGGCTGGTGCACCTAAGTAACAATAATTTAAGATTGAATATAACTGAGATTAAGATTCATTTTGTCCACTGCCCCAATGCTATCTTTTCACCTAAGGCATGAACATCAAATTTGCAATAAGGTCAAATAAATGCTGACGGGTAGCAGCTACCATCCAGGATCCGCTACCCACAAAAGTGCCCCCTTTCAAAGGGGAGATTCTGATCTAACCGGCACTCTTCCAGTTGAGTCATCGAGCCAAACGGAAGAGGGAGGAAGGTAGACGTATGGGGCAGTTGATCTAACCAGCATGCCAGGGTGACGAAGTAAAGCTGTTGACCCAACTACTGTTCCAGCATGGGTTGAGCTCTTTAGCCCAATACAACCACCCTCTGACCACAGATGACATGAGGCACTCGGTAAAGTGTTTCTCTATAGGATGTGAATAGAAGCAACTTGCATGCAACAGGTGTTGAGTCTTCGCCATGCCGCTAAACTCTGGTCTGTTCTATATTCACTAACCAGTTATGAGCCCAGTGTACCACAAGACATTCAGAGAGGGCTATACCACGAGGCAGGAGCAGCGGCTATGCTAGACTAGTCAGGCTGAATTAGGAGGCATTGCCTATCTGTTACACTGAGCCATTGCCTTGAAGAACAGGGACTGCTACATGTACTTCAACCAAGGTACTGTGCACTACACCGAGAAAGTGAGCAGCTATGTAGGACTGTTGGGGATTAATTCAAGCAAGGTAATGTGGGCATTACTACAGTAGTACACATGCTCAGGATGTGCAGTGATGCTTACAAAATTATTTTAGGCAGCGACCCCCAGGTATTTTCAGTGTTCCTATATGAAGCTGTTTTTCAGCCAGAAAAGGAGCAACCAACATTGGATCAGTGTTTACATGAATTTTTACCCAGTGAGGGTCAACCAGAATGTAACACACATTCTTATTGGTCCTCGCCGGGGCTTTACCGGATGGGGAATCCCTCGCCCGGGATTCCTTGCCATTGTTCCCGGTGAGGGGCGTGGCAGCCCATAAGCCAATGAGGAGGCTCGAAACTGGGCTATCCCGCTCCGAGCCTCCACACGGCTGGAGGCTGCCATCCTCGCCCGCCGGGGATTCACGTACGTTGTTATTTTTTCCTCCCCCCTTCCCTGCAAACAATCTCCTCCCCACCCTCCCAAACCCACTTACTTTCTTATTTCTCCTTTTTTGGGTGCAAATGCACTGGGAACACTTCTGTTCCCAGCACGTCCGCTCCCGATGGCCTCCATGGAAAGGGAAAACGGACTCTGTTTTCCCTTCCCCAGTGGCCATTTTCTTTGCCATTTTTTTTTTCTGTTCCGCACTGGCCTATAACTATTAACCTGACTCGGTAATGCCCCTGCGGCTTGGGGCTTATTGCTTAAATAAATACTGCTGAGAACATGCCTGATGCAGTAATTAGCATCTAGAGTCAGTGAGTTATTGAGGCAGCGATAGCCAAATAAATTGGGCAAGCACCTGTGTATGTTATGCTATGCTTTCCTACTTCCCCTGCACTCTTTGTTTGCTCATGCCACCATCCAGGCATCATTAGAGGAAGGTTCCTGGCGGTCTGCTCCGAGTGCCTGCCAGGACTGTGAGGTTCACAGTAGCCCCTGGGGCATGATGAGAACCATTCAAGTCTTATTCGGGGTTGCACGCTTCCTTGCGATGAGTTCCCGTGGCACTGCAAAGCGCAATGAAAGTATGTAGGCCACCGGTGCACATTGTAATTCCTGGAAAAGCAGTGGTGATGCTAAACAAAAGTCCCTGCTAGCATGACAGGAAATCAAGTTACTCTCAGGTGACACGCAGATGAGAGGCACTCACCTGTCCATTCTCAGGTATTGACAGCTCATTTCTAACTGACACTCATGGAACCACATGCACGAGACAGGATCATTGGTTCATCTGTGTGAAAACAATGGGAAGTCCATCAGAGGACTCTGCATATGGAGGACATCGTGGCAGTGGAAAAGTGGAACCCTGAGATGTCGCACATTGGGTGCAACTGCGGAGTAAGTTGAGGGGCATTCCAGCCATGGATTGTGATTCCAAGTGTATGCTGGCATGGCAGGAGTGCATTAGCAATGCACCTCTAAATTGATTCTTTCTCATCACCTTTTTACTTTCCTTTCTGTAGAAAAGAAGATTCCTTGGACACATCTGTGAGGTTCCTCAGGTATTCTAGTTAAAGCATAAGATGATACAGTGAACCGCTGGGTCCCATCATCCAGGCTAGGCCTCTCCAGCTGCTAACTCCTGGAACCTTCAGAACAGCATTCACACTCAAACATTCTCTCAGGCACACCAACATTCTCTCAACAACAGCATGCACCGGCATTCACTCCAAGCACAATACAACACATCTCCCTCCTTTACACTCACACACAAAACCACAAAAGGGGACACACACAAGGGACACACTAACATGGCTTCTTCCTATACGAGAACTGTAACTCAGAAAAGGCGGGGAACGTCCCCCCAAAATGCTCTGTATCCATACATGGAAGGGGTACCCACTTTCTACACTTGCTGGGCTTCCCTGCAGCACTCCTCTAACATGGCGGAAATTAGGCACACCCCTATCAACTCAGATGGATGTGAACTTGCATGACCACTAACTTTATACAGATTCACTCCACTCACTCCCACTAATATTACATAAGGCATGACCCCCCCCCCATCTTCCCTGGTGGGACACATACCATTCCCAACCACTGACAGTGACGGAAGGCATAACACCCCCTTATCTACCCTGGTGGGACACATACAATTCCCAACCACTAACCATGAAAGAAGGCATGACCCCACCTTGTCTACCCTGGTGGCACACATACAATTCACAACCACTAACCATGACGGACGGCATGACCCCGCTTATCTACCCTGGTGGGACACTTAAAATTCCCAACCACTAACAATGATGGGAGGCATGACCCCCCTTATCTATCCTGGGGGGAAGCACACAGAATTCCCAATCACTCATTTTGCGGAAGGCATGGCCCCCCTATCTTCAACTTCACATACACAGACCACAGGAGGCATGACCCCCCCCCAGGGTCTACAACACCACTTTAGCATCATATCAGCACTAGACACATCAACACATGTGGATACTACTCAGCTCTGCACAGCCTGACATAAAACCTTACACTGCATATCTAAGCATCCACAATGGGATGACAAACACCAAAACAAGCCAACAAAACACAACTCACGATAGCAGCTACCACCTACAAAACTTCCATCCTCAGGGCTGTGGGATGTTTTAACCTACTCTGCTCTGCCCTGTGGCATCACTGTGTGCTGGTGGCACCGGAATCAGCAAAATGGCTGCAAAAACCCCCATGCGCGCCAAAACCTAAGGAAATTGTGCTCTACCAAGCACAAACAGATGGCTGCCAAATCTACCTTGCCTGTGTCAGTGGTGGAACGGATACATCACTGCTGAAACATGTCACTGGGCTACCCAGCAAGTAAAAATGGAAACTGCATGAAAGGCAGTGCTTTACTGAACCCAGAAATTGCTCTTAAAATCCCTTTTTCTTGGTTGCTGAAAATACAAAATACCAGTCCAAAACACCACAAAACATCCAATATCCTTGCTGGGTGTTAACCATCACCTCCTTTAAGAAATCATTATGAACCTACAATGCCATGGAAAACGGAATCTGTCATCAAAATTTCCACAGTACAAAGCGTGCCTGCCTGTGAAAATCTGTCATAATATGGGCGCAGTACCAGCAGCCGCCTGTATGACAGCTGTCATTAGTTTGCTTCAGAAGTTTAAACTTGTGCAATTGAAATCAAATGTCTGGAAATTAAGTGACCTGTTATTAAGAGGAACCTAGGTTGTAACTATTTAATTTCCATGGTTTAGAAGCTGGAATAAGAGTTCTAACTGCTTGGGTGAAAATTGAAAGTTTTGTTTTAAACCAAGAAAAATGTAAGAAAATGACATTGAATTTAAGCTGACTCAAAGCCACCCAACAAGTTCCACAGCCTCCCCTCAACAAAAGGCATCTCTCTCCTGCTTCCCACCAAGGCCAGGAAGGCATACCTTTGTGAGAATTAAATCAGGCAAGGAGATTGTGGGCTGCGCCAGAAAGAGACAATGGACCTTCCTTGGCTGAAAGGATATGCAGATTGGGAAGTGTCAAAAGTGGCCTCTCCCAGAAGGAAGGGGGCGGATTGCTTCAGACCTGCCAGGAAGAAAAGGAGGCGGGGACAGACAGTCATTTGTGGATTCACAAGCACAGAAAGCTAATTTTTGAAAAAGACTGATAAATGACTGTGAATTTGTAAAAATTATAGAATTAATAGCATTGTTAATGTGATTTTTGGGTGCACATTTTAAAAGATACCAGAACTCTGTGCAATGTTATGGGAAGGCACAGTGAAAATCCTTGCTTTGTAGCAATTGTATTTATGTCAGAAGCATGAAACTCCATGCGATTATGCCCATATACAATGCGTACATATGTACAAAATTTTTGACAAATTAGATACTGTGTCCCGACAGAAAGTGTGAAACTTTGTCAAATACAGACCAAAGATCTCACAGCAAGAGGGTTTGCTCCACAAAATATGTGATCTATGTATGTTATTGGTATAACAATTGTACACAGGTAAAGATGTATTATATCAAAAATAGATTTTATGTGCAAAAGGCAAAGGGGAGGATGTTTTGCCTCATAAAAATGCATCATCATGATGACACTCTGTTTTCTCCTCATCAAGGGAGAGAGCCGACTCTAGCCAATAGACTACCTACGTGGTGCACCTAGGATAATTCAACATACCCACCCCCTTAGCAAATGCATAAATAGAGACAGCTGAGGACTCAACAGGGGACTGATCCACCCACCATCCCGATCTTGGCAAAGCACTCTGAAGGAGATCCATTTATACTCCTTGCACCAGACTCCAGAAACTTGGCAAACAGAAAGGCCCATTTCCATAGCTGAACCACTCTCAGCTTGGCCTTCAAATTCCAGAAACCAGAAGTTACCCCAGACATCAAAGGGGAACCAAAGAACAGCCTGGCTGTGCTGTACTGTTTTCCTGCTAAGAATTATTGCCAGAATCCAAAGACCCAACCCAGTAGAGCCGTGCTGTGAACCAGAGCCATTGCAGATCCAGTCCAGTCCTACCGTGCGGTGACCAGAGCGCCTCGCTGATTGCAGACCAGAGTACTTGCTGTCCAGTCCGGTGTGCCCAGCAGAATTCCTGTCCAGAAATCTTGACTGACCTGAATCCCTGACGGTTCTGTCCAAACCTATATAGTGAGTATCCTTAGTATAGGACTGTCACTAGCCTATGTACTGTCCATAGTCGTCACTATTCCAAACCCATCCTCTAGTATATCCTGAACTGCATTGTTAGAATATTTTTGAACTGCCTGAACTCTCTATCTCATCCCTATTATCTCCTTCTGTACTAGTAGTGTTAAACCAATCTTTGCGCTGATATATATTTTTCTGAAGAAGGCGAGCATCTCGGCAGGCAAAAACCTGATCCAGAGGCGTCCTGGGCTGGTGTCTGTGCTGTCGTGAAGTTTGCATCTTCATAGTCCATCCCTAGTGTAAGGAAATCCTGTTTGTCTTTTTAAAAGCGCATCCTTGTTTTACAATTTTGCCTCTATCTGAAAAAATGACCTCCATGAAAACATCCATGACTTCTTCATATTTTATGCTAGAAACGAAATTTAAGTGTCTACTTGTAGCTAACATCCTACGTTTGCCGCAAATTTTTAGTTTGGCCAAAATCTATAACATGTAAAATAGCTTTTTATTGCACCTGACCTCAAAATTAAGTTTTCAACTTGCTTATTACTCTCAAATCATTGCTAGTGTTTGTCTGAAACCAGATAAAGCGGCTCCCATTAGAATTTCAACAATTTCAGTGAAATTAAACCCATTTGTAGTGTTTTACCTATTCCATTCAAAGCCAACTTTAAAATCATTTTTGACAGTTTGCCAATCACTCCTGTTTCTCTCTTGTGTTTGCTGGGGGAAAATTGGGATTGATATATTTGCTTGAATTCTGCATTCCTGAAACCTGTTCTCTCTCCTCCTATATCTCTACCTTGCATATTGGGGGGGATTGAGGGCTGTGCAGGGGGAAATAGTAATCACATTGCCATTTGATTGAACAAACCCACAAAAGTAATTTCTGTGTATTGGTTTGACCATTATTACTCCTTGTGATCAAAAAGATTGTTTAGTGTGACATCACTCCATTGGTGATCATTGTATACCCATCAAAATAGTGTGATAATATTGTGAAATACATAAATAAATATTTTAACTTTGCAACCCAGCCTGATTCCTGGTTCAGTGTGACTGGGGGGGGATTCAAAGAGAGGGGCGTGATATAAGTGGTACATCATTCAGAATAAAAGAACTTATAGACAGTAATAAATAATTAAGGGTTTCCGTTGTGCATCCCATGCTAGGCATTAACTTAGGTGAAGTGCCGGATTGAAATCACTTACTGTCATGATGCCTACCTCCAAGGAGCCAGGTACGACCCAGCAACCCCAGAGGCAGGCATCATTTCCCCCAGGGAAGTGCCAGCGGGCCCAAGCTGGGGCCCTTTGGACACAGTCCTGGCGCCTTAGGCGCCAGGCTCATGTTGGACCCCTGTCCTGGCACCTTAGGCGCCAGGCTCATAAAGCTAGACATGTGTTCAAGTGTTTTAAGGTGCACTTACCTGATGCAGACCATGCTGCTACATCCAGGCCCTCTTGAGGCCTGAATGGAACTACTTTACCTGTGGAACTACTTTCCCCGGGTGTGGTCGGGGAAGGGTACATACCTGATCGGTGGAAGGATACATACCTGGAACTTCTTCCAAAGCTATTGAAACCACGCCCGATCAGCAACTCATGCTTCGCGTTGTTCTGCTCCTCGCAGCTGGATGCTCACCGTGTCAGCTCCTGCTTCTGGACTTCAGCCACGCCTGTCAGCATCCTGGGTCACCTGCTAAGAGAGAATTGGAGAGAAAGAAGACCTTACCTGCTAAAGCTGCATCACGGAGACTTCACACCGACGATCCTGAAAGGGAAGACATCATTTTAAAAGCATTTCGCTTCGATCGCTGCAGCGCTGCATTTCACTCACCTTTCCTGGGCACCTCCATCTTCAGCAGCGATCATCCGGATCCGCAGCCACTTCCCAGAGCCTAGAGAGAAAAAGACAAGAACACAAGGTGAGAGAAGGAAGGGAATAGGAAAAGCTCAGTTTCCTTCTAAGACTTACCTGTTGGGTCATTCCCATTTCATTTCGGGTCCTGCCGCTTCCTGGCATTCCGGACCCCGGCCCCTATGGGGAAAAAAGACAAAGACATTGAATGAGCGAATGCAAAGACATTACCCGAACGCTCATCCAGAATTTACCTGTCATTTACTGGAACTGCACGTTTCACTTCGGGTCGGCGCCATATCTCCGGCATTCCGAACCCCGGCCCCTAAGGGGAAAAAGACATAAGCGTTAGCGCTTGCTGCAATAAGACAATGAACATTATTATTAAGCTTGAACTTTTGAACTTGCTACAGAACTCTTACAGCGCCTTACCTGAATAGTCAAGCTTATTTGAACTCCCATCAAACCTCAATCCAGTGAAGTAACTGGGTTCCAACGCGCCCCTGCATCAGAAGCAGGATGGAGAACTCATCCTTCCAGACCCTAAGGTGAGACTTCACGGGGAATCGAGGAAGGGTATCGTGGAGGGTTGGAAGGGAGTGGGAGGCTTGAGCATTATTCCGTCAGTAGGTAATACTCCCTTTTCACGCACAGGGGAATATTCCTGCGAGCCAGTGAGTCCATCTTCAGAGTCATGCGCTTCACCATAGAAGAAGCATTAGCACTCGAAGCCAGACCTGCGCCTCTGTGGGAATCAGGTGAGCGTGACAGAACGCGAAGACTACCCACAATTTCCCACCCGGCGCTATGGAGACTTCCGAGACAGATCAGCTGGCCCAGCTTTTGGGGGAATTACGGGCAGAAGTGCACTCAGCCCGCCAGGAGACTAACGCTCTCAAAAGAGAACTGATCCTATCCAATGAAAGAACAGATGACCTGGCCAAAAGGTTATTGCAGGCCCAGGCAGGGCACACTCCTTTACCTAATTCCGGAGATACTTCCACATCAATGGGTTTGAATAACCCGGTACAAATCAATCTACCTGGACACATGCCTTTGGCCCCGCCTGAACGTTTTGCGGGGGATCCCAAGAAATATGCCGTCTTTATGAACCAATGTCGTTTACACTTTCTATGCAGACCCGGGGCCTTCCCTAACAACCAGACCAAGGTAGCCTTTATACTATCTTACCTCAGTGGCAGTGCTGCCGATTGGTCTATTCCATTGGTAAATCAGGATGATCCCATTCTCCAGAATTTTCAGGGTTTCCAGGCCAGCATGGAAAGATTGTTTGCTCAACACTCTCAAGGACAGGCCCTTGATAACGAACTGCTATCCTTACGACAAGTAATCAGGATCTTCTGTCCTACGTTGCCACCTTTAATACACTGGTTGTGGAAACTGGATGGCCAGAAAACAAAAGGATCACATTGTTTCATCGAGGCCTGCGCGGAGAGCTTAAGGATGTTCTAGCTCAGATAGTAGATCCACCCCAGGTCTGCGCAGACTACATAGACTTGGTGGTTCAACTTGATCACAGACTTCAAAATAGAAAAGCAGATCGGTTCAAGTACGAAACCCGAGTACCGATCAAAACCCACGCTAACTCCAAGAGTACCGACGTATCCGAACCTATGCAAATCGGCGGTGTTAAAGGACCATTAACACAGAAGGAACGAGAGAGAAGGCGGCAAATGCAACTTTGCCTGTATTGCGGGACTTCCGGTCACTTTCTTCGAAATTGTCCGGTTAAACCACCTGAGAAGGTGGTTGGAGCCACAGATAACGATTTATTGACACCTGATTCGGGAAACGACCTAGCCCGACAAGCGTAGGGGTCTGCTTGCCGAGCTTGAAAACAAACTCTTTGACCTCGCATTTTGTCATTCCAATGGTGCTCGTGGACCCAAAACAGCCTCAGCTGTTGCATGCTATAAAAGCATACATCGACATTGGAGCTATTGGAATTTACATTGACCGTGAATTGGCTTCCAGGATTAAGCTCCCTCTCCGCCCGAAAGTAACCCAAGATGTCATTACTACAGTAGATGGAACCGAAATAGCCTCAGGGCCTGTAACGCATTCCACTGTTGAAATGACACTGGTGGGTCAGGATGGACATCGGGAAGCAATCGTGTTTGATGTGATCAAGGCCCCACAATTTCAAGTAATTCTTGGAATTCCTTGGTTAGAAACACATGATCCCAGAATTGACTGGCGAGCAAAGAAGATAAGTTTTCCTGATTGTGAACCAACTTGTTACCCAAGAAATCCAGTTATGGGTCTAGCCTCAGCAACTTCCACCCCTGTACAGCTACCGTCAGAATACCAAGAATTCCAAGACGTTTTTCAGAAGGAACAGGCTAACACGTTACCTCCCCATCGGTCTTATGATTGCCAAATCGATCTGGTACCCAATGCTCAACTACCTTGTAGTAGGATTTATGCTCTTACGGAACCTGAGAACCTACATTTGCGTCAGTATTTAGATCAGTACCTAGCCAATGGTTTTATTCGCCCGTCCAAGTCTCCTGTCTCCTCAGCTCTGTTCTTCGTGCCGAAAAAAGAGGGCGACCTTAGAACATGTATCGACTATCGCGCCCTAAATCAAATAACGATTAAGAATCGTTATCCTCTGCCCCTGATCCCTGAACTTATCGACCAGGTGAAAGACGCTTGTGTGTACACCAAGTTAGATCTCCGAGGAGCTTATCACCTGGTGCGTATAAAAGAAGGTGACGAATGGAAGACTGCATTCCGCACCAAATTTGGGCTCTTCGAATATCAGGTGATGCCCTTCGGTTTGTGCAATGCACCTGCCGCCTTTCAGTACCTTATGAATGATGTTCTTCGGGAACTTATCGACGTCTGTGTCATTGTTTATATTGACGACATCCTGGTGTACTCCTCTTCAGAATCCGATCACAGAAAACATGTTAGGGCAGTTCTTGAGAAATTGCGCCAGCACAGACTATTTGCAAACCTCGAAAAATGCGTTTTTCATACCACAGAAGTGGAGTTTCTCGGATTCATCCTGACACCTCAAGGAGTCCGAATGGACTCGCGAAAGGTGGACGCAATCCTCAAATGGCCATCTCCTAGCTCGGTGAAGGGAGTTCAGAGCATGCTCGGCTTCGCCAATTTCTATCGAAGATTCATCCCGGAATTTTCCCAAACAGTCCAACCCATCACAGCTCTCCTAAAGAAAAACAAACGCTTTGAATGGACTCTTGAGGCCGAACAAGCCTTTCAGGACCTGAAAACCAAATTCACCTCTGCACCTATATTGAAGCACCCGCACCCAGATCTCCCTTACATTGTGGAAACCGATGCATCCAGTTCGGCCATGGGAGCTGTCCTGTCGCAAAGAGACCCAGAAACTAACCAACTACACCCTGTGGCCTTTTGGTCCAGGAAATTTTCTCCTCCTGAAATCAACTACGCAATTACCGACAAAGAGTTACTGGCTATTAAATCTGCTTTCAAGGCTTGGCGTCACTACCTTCTCGGGGCAAGACACACCATCACCGTAATTACGGACCACAGAAATTTCTAGTATTTAAAGACGGCCAAGGCTCAATCTTCACAACAACTCCGATGGGCTCTATTCTTTGCGGAATTTGATTTTGTAATTACCTATCGCCCTGGCTGCAAGAATGGTAAAGCGGACGCCTTATCCCGGACTGGCATGGAAGAACCCAATTCGAGTTTAGAACCTGTGCCAATCATACCTGAACAAAGAATCTTAGGCCTAACTTCATTGCAAACTATTGAGGACATCCAAACGCAAGTAAAACAACTTCTAGACTCTTCAGCCTTACTGGAATGGAGTCAAAAGGGTCCTCATTACACCGTTAAGGATGACTTACCCTACTTCCAGGAGCGGTTGTTTCTGCCTAGAAAAGAATTGCAAGAACTTGTTATTGCCCATCATCATGAATCATTAATGGAAGGACACCCTGGTATCGCTAAAACGGAGGAAAAAATCAAACGCCACTTCTGGTGGCCTTCTTGGAGAAAAGACATAAAGTCTTTTGTATTGTCTTGCGGAATTTGCGCCCAAAACAAGGGTAAAAAAAAAGGCCAGCCGGCCTACTTCAACCCTTGGATATTCCACCGGCACCATGGCACACATTGTCAATGGACTTTATAACTGACCTGCCTCCTTGTGCTGGTTACAACACTATCCTTGTAATTGTGGATCTATTCTCCAAAATGGCCCACTTTATCCCTTTAAAAGGTTTGCCTTCAGCTTCCACCTTGGCCAAGGAATTTCTGGAGAATATAGTTCGCATACATGGTTTCCCTTCCATATTAGTCTCGGATCGTGGAAGTCAATTTATCTCCCATTTTTGGAAGAAGTGTTGCCAACTAGCACATATAGATGTGCAGCTATCCACCAGCCACCACCCCCAGACCGACGGACAAACCGAGAGAACCAATCAGACTCTTGAGCAATATCTTCGGTGCATGTTACATCAATCCGAGTTAAATTGGAAAGACATCCTTTGGATCGCAGAATATGCATACAACAATTCAGTGCATTCTGGAACCGGACAAACTCCTTTTTATACTTTGTATGGTCACCATCCTCGGACCTCTGATCTAGATCCACCTCTGACCCTGGAAATGCCCGCAGTAAATCATCTGCATTCCACAATAACCCAAGCCTTCAAAGAAGCTGCAACTCATTTACAGCAAGCCAAGAAAAAGTATAAAGAAAACGCTGATTTGCACCGAAGTAAAACTCCTCCTTACCAAGTAGGAGATCAGGTATGGCTAGCAACGAAACATTTACCCCTCAAGGGCCCGCAAACCTTCAATCCCAGATTCATAGGACCTTATCCCATCAAGGCTATAATCAATCCCGTGGCCTTTAAACTGGATTTACCGTCTAACATGCGTATTTATCCAGTTTTTCATGCATCACTTTTGAAGCCAGTACAACTAGGGACCCGACTGTCCAAGCCTCCAGACCCAGTTCAAATTGAAGGGGAATTAGAATTCGAAGTTAAAGACATTTTAGACTCCAAGGTGTTAAAGTCCAAACTCTTCTATCTTGTTGACTGGAAGGGATATGGACCTCAGGAGAGATCGTGGGAGCCTAGTAACCATGTTCACCACCTCGATTAATACAAAGGTTCCACCGGAGATTTCCGAACAAGCCAAAACCCCCGGAGGGAATAACCTTGGGAGGGGCCTTGAGGGGGGTACTGTCATGATGCCTACCTCCAAGGAGCCAGGTCCGACCCAGCAACCCCAGAGGCAGGCATCATTTCCCCCAGGGAAGTGCCAGCGGGCCCAAGCTGGGGCCCTTTGGACACAGTCCTGGCGCCTTAGGCGCCAGGCTCATGTTGGACCCCTGTCCTGGCGCCTTAGGCGCCAGGCTCATAAAGCTAGACATGTGTTCAAGTGTTTTAAGGTGCACTTACCTGATGCAGACCATGCTGCTACATCCAGGCCCTCTTGAGGCCTGAATGGAACTACTTTACCTGTGGAACTACTTTCCCCTGGGTGTGGTCGGGGAAGGGTACATACCTGATCGGTGGAAGGATACATACCTGGAACTTCTTCCAAAGCTATTTAAACCACGCCCGATCAGCAACTCACGCTTCGCGTTGTTCTGCTCCTCGCAGCTGGACGCTCACCGTGTCAGCTCCTGCTTCTGGACTTCAGCCACGGCTGTCAGCATCCTGGGTCACCTGCTAAGAGAGAATTGGAGAGAAAGAAGACCTTACCTGCTAAAGCTGTATCACGGAGACTTCACACCGACGATCCTGAAAGGGAAGACATCATTTTAAAAGCATTTCGCTTCGATCGCTGCAGCGCTGCATTTCACTCACCTTTCCTGGGCACCTCCATCTTCAGCAGCGATCATCCGGATCCGCAGCCACTTCCCAGAGCCTAGAGAGAAAAAGACAAGAACACAAGGTGAGAGAAGGAAGGGAATAGGAAAAGTTCAGTTTCCTTCTAAGACTTACCTGTTGGGTCATTCCCATTTCATTTCGGGTCCTGCCGCTTCCTGGCATTCCGGACCCCGGCCCCTATGGGGAAAAAAGACAAAGACATTGCATGAGCGAATGCAAAGACATTACCCGAACGCTCATCCAGAACTTACGTGTCATTTACTGGAACTGCACGTTTCACTTCGGGTCGGCGACATATCTCCAGCATTCCAAACCCCGGCCCCTAAGGGGAAAAAGACATAAGCGTTAGCGCTTGCTGCAATAAGACAATGAACATTATTATTAAGCTTGAACTTTTGAACTTGCTACAGAACTCTTACAGCGCCTTACCTGAATAGTCAAGCTTATTTGAACTCCCATCAAACCTCAATCCAGTGAAGTAACTGGGTTTCAACGCGCCCCTGCATCAGAAGCAGGATGGAGAACTCATCCTTCCAGACCCTAAGGTGAGACTTCACGGGGAATCGAGGAAGGGTATCGTGGAGGGTTGGAAGGGAGTGGGAGGCTTGAGCATTATTCCGTCAGTAGGTAATACTCCCTTTTCACGCACAGGGGAATATTCCTGCGAGCCAGTGAGTCCATCTTCAGAGTCCTGCGCTTCACCATAGAAGAAGCATCAGCACTCGAAGCCAGACCTGCGCCTCCGTGGGAATCAGGTGAGCGTGCCACTTACAAGATTGGGGGCTTGTGCCGGGATTTCTGAATTAGACCTACCATTTGTGACAGCTTAATACAGCATGCTAACTGATGGGGCACATAAACCCTGTTGGGCTACCACACTGTGCTACAGGGTGAAAAGCACCCTTCAATAGGAACACTCTAAGGAATTTGGTCTGTTTGCAAAAATAAAATAACTTCTGTTAGTCAGAAAGGAAATTAATATTTCCAGAATGGCGACCTTAGTAGAAATTAATATGGCAAGGGAACACACACTGCACAAATTATTTGTCAGGGGTGAATGGACAGAACAGGATCAAAATGTTTGGTTGCAGGAAATTAAAGAACAGGCCACTGCCACAGGATTAGACACATGGCAGGATCAGGGTTCATTACACATGGCACTGAGTGAACTGTATAAAGAGTCTAGAATCAGAAAATGAAACCAGGCAGTACCTGATACCTGATAAAAATAAAAGGAGATCTAGATATCCTGCAGCAGGAGAAGGTAGAGCAGGATACCAAAGTACTGGCGCTGCAAAAAGAGTGCCAAGAAAGTTTGGACTCCCTACTACGGAGCCAACAAAATCTGGAGCAGCAATTGAACTAGAATAGAGTATGTGCAGAGCAGATAGTCACCCTGCAAAACCGCCTAGACCAAGGAAAAGAAGAAAATAATAAATTAATTCTCAAAGACCTTGACACCCAGTCAGAATTTGATGAAGAGCGCCAGAAAGCTGGTGCAATTCAAAAACAAAGGGACGACCTGGCTGCACAGAGGGGTACTCTCATTCAGGAAAGGGACACCTTAGGCCAGGAGGTCAGTTATTTAAAAGTTAAAATGGAAGAAAATCACCTGGCCCTTCAGGGGCTGGGTGAACTCCAAAAAGACCACTGAAAACTGTTAGAGCACACCAGGAGGGTGGAAGATGCTCTAGCCAAGAACGACCAGGCAGTAAGGACAGGACTCAGGAGGTAACCCTCCTGCAGCAAAGATTGGCCCAATATTCTAAAGTTACCCAGGAAGCACAGAGAGACAATAAGTCTCTCTGTGAGAAAAAGGACAGGCTCCACAGACAGGTAGCTATGCAGGAACAACTAATAGAGACTAGTAAGGCATTGATAGAAGAGCAAAAGGGCCAGATTCTTGCATGGCAACGGGAAGTACGGCCTGACAGAGATGAGGTCCGCTGGGAGAGGGAAACAGCTGAGCATAACCTCAGGAACCCTAGTACCAGAGGCTTTCATCTCTTCAATTCCATGGACTCTGCCACCCCCATGTCCACTGGCGCAAATGAGCCAAGGGCCACGGGGATGACAGACTTCCATCCAATGGGAAATATGGGGCTCATAGATCAGCACCTCCCAGGAATGGATGGGCGGGCATCTGTGTATGGGTTCCCAAGTGCTAGGGCCATTTTTGCTGATCAGGGAGACTCCAATGAGGGGAGGGTCAGAGAAATGGATACTCAAAAATATAATTTACCCAGAGATCAGATGGTAAAATTTAGTGGAGAACTCCATGAGAGTAGGCCCCCTAAGGGCATCCTGAAAACCTCTTCCCAGCTAGGATAGTGGGTACTCAGCCAATCCTGGTAGCAAGGAAGAATCAGAAGACTCTTCTGAGCGCCACAGGACTCAAGAAACTAGGCCCCCACATTTTGCCAGCCATTCCCAAGCTTGCAGAATCTGGGAAAGCCTAGAAGACCAGACAGGCACCTCTGGTAGCAGTGCCTCTGAGTCAGAGGAGGAGTGGACCAGGGTCACCCAAACCAAAAAGGCCAACAAGGTCAAGAGGGCCTTGCTCAAGGAGCCATTAAAACAAATCAAAGCCATTAGGAGTGTCATCACGCCCTATCATAAGAATGCGAAGTATTTGGTTTGGGAGCATCTTGAGCTATTTGAACAAATGATGGCCACTTTCCATTTGAAGGACAGCCAAAGCTGTATTCAGTATGTAAAGTGGACATTTTCTCCCGAGCACTCCAGCTTCTTTGCGGGGCTGGAGGATCAGAATCATTCCAGACGGTCTACCTACAGGGCGGCCATCTTGAAACATTTTTCGATTCACAGGAATCCTCAGGAGGCTCGCAAGGCATCCTATAACTTGCAATGTGGGGAAGACCAGGCTCCCCAAGAGTTTGTTTAAGAGTTAAAACATGCCTTTGCGCAGACCACTAGAAGGGTGCGCACTGACAGCAAAGAGTTTGTAAATACTTTCTTCCATGCTCTCCCCAAATATATCATGACCCAGCTAGTGAGGGACTTTCATGAGAAAAGATCACTAGACTGGGTCATTGAACAAGCCACGCGCATTTATGAGGTGCAAAAGCCAGTGGAAAATAAAAATAATCCCAAAAGCCCCAAAACAACCAACACCCCTGCTGCTGCTAAAGTGGCAGAGGGGAAGGTTGCCCCCATTTTAGATTTAGAGATGGGGGCCTAAAAACCTGCCCGCACAGAATCAAAACAACCCCAAACCTAGAAGGCCCTCGGGCCAATCACAAACAGGGAGCCAGGGAGGCAACCCCACAAATGGGACCCCTAACTCCCCTGACTACATCATCCCGCGCTACAAGGGCAATAGACCCATCCTGGTTTATGTGTGGACTCCTCCAGCCCAAGGGCGGGGATCCAACCAGATAGCAGCTAACCCAGGGAACTTCCCTCCTCACTTCCCCCAGGAGGGCAGTAATCCCCCAAGTACCGGACAGAATTTCTTCCTAAGGTACCCGCAAAACTTTCACCCCCAAAACAATCCACCCTTCTTTCCCCACTTTCCTGAGCCCAGACCACCCAATCCAGGAGAGGGGGGGGCCAAGGGTGGAGAGGTACCCAGACTTTCCTAACCCGGGGTATTTTGGGAGAAGGGATAGCTACTCTGAGACATGAGGACCCCGTACCAGCCAGAGTGGGTGTCCCAACTAGAGCACCAGGTCCAAAACATGGCACAGGATCTGGGTTGCATGCTGAGGGCTCAACAGAACCCTCAGATGAGCATGGCGGTGCAGGATGCCTCAAATCCAGGACCTGGTGCTCCAGAGCAATGACGGGGGAAGAACCCTGACAACCCACCGGTCCCCAGAGAGGAGGCACAAGTGGAAAGGGGGGTGTAAAGCCTTGGAGGAAGCTTCCTTCCCCACTTGTAAAAAGCCCCTGGAAACCCCAGAACCGGAACCAAAATCTCCTGCCCCCGAAAGTCTGCCACCCAAGGAGCAGAGGGGGGTAGGAGAAATAAAGAGCCCAAAAAACACCCATTTTCTGGAGGGGGTACAAGTCTTCCAGTTTGAAGCTGAGGTATCCACAGAGGATCCTGGGAAAAGGATCTTCTCCTTCAGAGAGGAGGGAACTCCTCCCAAAATAAAAATGGGTCCCAAATGATCCAGATCCAGACTGGGTAGATGTGGGGACCGAGTTAGCACCGCCCATCATCAATCCCCAGAATCATCAACAAGAAAATCCCCTGGTTCAAACCCATCCGGGTGACGGCCTCCAAAAAGGGGGGGTGTCCCAGAACCAGAAGAACCCAAAACCTCCCCCATATCTAGCTGTCACCTTTTTCTTTCAGATTCCCAAGACACCAAACAGAATCCTGCCAAAATCCCCTTCCTGTCAGTGTCCAAAACCAAGAAACTAACCCACCAGTTGTCCAAAAATGTACATTATCTTTGCCCCCTTGAGGAGAAGGAGGGAAGATTCTATGCCCCTGTCCAAATACAAGGGTAGTGTACAATTTTGGCACTGGTGGACACTGGATCCCAAGCTATCCTTCTGTCAAAAAGGGCCTTTGACCAACTGAATTCGGGAAGGGGGGAGAAATACCAAATTCCTCTCACCCCTCTTCCTGGACAAATTCAGAACTTTGACGGGAAGGAAATTCCCATCGAGGGGACTGCGGATTTGGACATTAAGATTGGGCGACACAAGGTGAAGCACCCGGTCATAGTTGTGACTCCAGAGGGCACCCCTTGTTTACGAGGGAATGACATCCTGCGAAGGTTGTCACCCCTCATAGATTGTGTAAACAAGGTCCTCTGGACCCAGACTAACCGGCCAATAAAATTGAAACATAGTGTCAACCATGTTAGTTTAAACGGCACATGCCACACGGTTGAACAAAAACCTGACCAAATAGAATTTCCCTTCCAGAACAACCAAATCCCAGATGTGACAGTAATTGCAGTAGGACAACAAAATGGTGATGGGGGGTTCCTCTCTATTTCTGAAAATCAACCTTCCTTCCAGTCTAAGGTGGCATTCCACACTGGAAGGAAACACTCTGAAATTCTTTACAAATTTGCAATCAGAAAATCCCACTCCTATAGTCCAGAAAGATGAAAAATCAGCTCAAAGCCTGTTTGATATTCAGAAAATTGGAGAGAAGTTGTTCATCCCTATTCAGTTAAATGAAGGGAAGGACTCTGTTCTCGCCCAAGTATGTGTGAACAACGGTAAGAGCTTCATCAGCAAAGCCATGTTCCGCAAACTCCCAAAAGATACAGCCATTCCCACATTTAAACTGATAGACAAATGGACCTGGAAACACCCAATTCCAAACATATCCTGCCTCGCAGGTGTATGCTCAGAATCTTCATAGGCAGCAAGAGCATAGTCCATAATTGTTGGGTCGTGCGAGATGTCCCTGCCACATTTTACTTAGGCAGTGACATTCTCAATCGCTTTGCCATTAGTTTGGACCTAATAAACTTCAAAGCTTGGTCCCGATTAGCGGGTAATCCCATGGACTTTGATGACCCAGAGAAAGCATTTAGGTCAGCT
This sequence comes from Ambystoma mexicanum, assembly GCF_040938575.1. NCBI lineage: Eukaryota > Metazoa > Chordata > Amphibia > Caudata > Ambystomatidae > Ambystoma > Ambystoma mexicanum. Next base: position 640,087,512 of record NC_090935.1, on the reverse strand, counting down.
CAACTGTTGCCTTATGCAGTTGAAATTCAGATTGGAGAGGAAGTTATTATCCTAGACCGGACCCGACAATTCTCACTGGAAGTGAAAGTTAAAAGAGGACAGAAATTGAAAAACCCTGACGCCTATATTCATCTTAATTCTTAATGCTTATTTCCAACAGCAAGGGTTGGGGGTAAACCCAACACCACTAGTCAACATAGAACATGACACCATTCCAATAGAGGTGGATAACAGCGACTTAAAGAGTATCACTCTAGCCGCAGGCACCATTATTGGAATGGCGGTTGATGTCTGACAATTTTCCATAGATTTAGGTAATGAACTGTTAGGACCAATCCCCAAGGACTGTTTTGACAGTGATAGTGACGACGACACAACACCAGACAGGATCTTCACCCGGCATGGGGGGAACTTCCTGGTGTATACTTCTTGCCCTTATGGTAAGGAAGATGTGACCTGTGACTTCAGGAGGGATGAGGTGATCTTTCTGGTCCGCAATGACTGCCTTCCCCACCTGAAGCCACCAGTCCAAATCAGCACTTTGACCAGGGACTTCTCCACCCAGCTGGAGGAGGCCACTGAGATAGCAAAACCGGAAGTATTTACAGGCTTCACCAGATGGTTGAAGAGAGAGTCAACCTAGCTGATGCCTGTGAGACTCTGGAGCAAAAGCAAAAATTGAAACAAGTTTTCTTAGATTTTCAAGATCTCTTTGCGATGGACTCATATGACTGTGGTCGCACCGACATTCACACAACAACAATTCCCACGGACCCTGGCATTACTCCAGTGTTTGTGAAGCAATATCGCTTGCCTCTCGCATCAATGGAGTCCCTTATTGAAATAATTCAGAACCTTGAGTCCCGTGGGATAATTTGTCCAGTCCACAGCACCTTCAATAATCCGGTGTTGGGCATTTTGAAGCCAAACGGCCAGTGGAGACTCTGCGCTGACCTAAGGGAGCTCAACAAACGTGTCCATACTTCCCGATGGCCTCTTCCCTACATTGACCAAGGGCTAGCCCAGATCCAGGGGTCACAGGTATTCACTGCCATTGACCTGACCAATGGGTACTGGACTGTACCTGTCAGTAGGGAGGACCAATACAAGCTAGCTTTCACCTTCGGGGGGCAGCAGTACACATAGACCCGGACTCCCTTTGAATACATCAACTCCGGCAATTAATTCAACATTTTTCTACACAAGACCATGCTCGACCTGGGTGAAAGGGGTAACCTGGCCTATGTAGATGATGTTTTAGTCAAAAGCTCAACTGTGGAGGAACACATATGGGAGATCCGTTATGTTCTGACACAGTTGAGGGCTGCCGGAGCAAAACTCTCCTTTCAAAAGGCACAGTGGTGTACAACCCGTGTCAATTTCCTGAGGCATGAGATTACTCCTGAGGGTCTCTGTCCCCAGGAAAAGAAAGTGGAAGCACTCCAGAAATTAAAAGACCCCACAACTCTGTGGGAACTAAGGAGCCTCCTTGGATTAACTAATTACAATAGAAAGTTCATTGAGGTCTACGCAGAGATTATAAGATCCCTGATACATCTTTTGAAGGGGGGGTCAAGTTGGAGTGGGGTCCAGAACAAGCCGAGGCAGTAAGACAACTCACAAGCACATTGCCTAACTTATCCTGTCAGAAACAAGGAGTTCTTCTTGGAAACAGGGTTCTCAAATACATGCTTGACTGCAGTATTATATCAAAAGCATGACAAGGTCAATAAAGTAATCTCCTATGTGAGTAAAACCTTATCTTCTGTGGAGGAAAAATTCAACGATTGTGAAAAGGCACTCCTGGCAACGGTGTGGGCATTGAAGAATTACCACCTGTTTATCCAGGGGGAACACATCATAGTGGACACTCCACACCAGCCTCTGCAATATCTCCAAAGTGACAGAATCCGGGCTGTAAATGTGAGTAATTCCCGAATTACTTCCTGGATTCTGTGGAGGTCAGATAAGGCCAAAACAAGAAGAGTCCCCACGCGCAGGTTCTGGCTGACCTGCATGATTGTGCCAGAGAAAATTGTCTCGTAGACGAAAGTCTTAAAATAGAGGACAACATGGAGGCATACCTTAATTCCCCACACAGAGTCTATGAAGAAGACAAGTGTGAGGGAATGCCCACTGTCTATGTGGATAGATGCTCCTACCATGCTGACAAAAAAAAGAACTTGTGGCCGGTGTAGGGAATGCATGGGTGAGTAATGCCCCAGAACCCTCAGCTGGGTAAAAAATCGGTCCCCGAAGTAGTCAAGTGGCAGAGTTGATGGCTGTGCATCAAGCCATCCTCACTGCTGTCCAACACCAACTCCACGTGCTGGTCATAATCACTGATTCAGATTATGTACCGAACGGATTTGTGGAGCACCTGGTTAACTGGAAAACCAGAGGCATGCTATGTGCTAATAACAAACCATTGAAACATGGGAAATGAATTCAAAATATTGATGCTCTGGTCACCTGGAATGGGATGACCATCTACTGGAAAAAGATCAAGGGTCATTCTAAAGTAGAGTGACCAGACAAAACTGGAAATGACCTAGCATATCAGCTGGCCAAAACCAGAGCCATCCAAGGGGATCCACTTGAGATCGAGTCCCTGGTGGGGGAAATTCAGGTCACTGCTATCACTAGGTCCCGGACAAATGCTCAAAATGAACTCACAACTGCACAATGGAGTAAGGAGACCCCAGATGCTGACTTGATTAGTGCTCAAAAAGGGGATCCAATAATTGGTAGGTTTTATCAACACATTGAGGACACTGAGAACGTTCCCCTGATGGATATCGATCACATAGGGAAAGAGGACCTCAGAGTGTTGATGAAATGTCCAAAAATGTTCCGAATCCAAGACGGTTTGTTGGTGAGAAGATCCCTAGCTGGCCATGACCAGTGGGTGGTCCCCACCTCATTCCGAAGCCTGATGCTAAGTCACGCCCATGATGCGGCCACAGCCGGTCATCGGGGGTTTCATACAACACTTGAAATCTTAAGAGAGGTTGCTTACTGGCCACACATGGGGCAGGACCTCAACCAATACTTGAAGGGGTTTCAGCCAACATCCTGCACACACCGTGTACCTCTCCAAAAGTGGGGGATGACACTGCCGTGGTCTGATTTACAAGTCAATTTTATCGGGCCTGTGATTCGCTCCTCTAGGGGGAACAAGTATATGTTGACCATAACATGCTTGTTCACTAAATGGGTGGAAGGTCTTCCAGCCCCAAATTGCAAGGCAGAAACCGCAGCTGCCCTGATGATCAACCACATCTTCTTGCATTTTAGACTACCCCAAAGGATTGAGTCAGACAGAGGTAGCCACTTCACTAGCAAAGTGATCACAAAGATGTAGGAGATACTTGGGGTCAAAAGGAAATGACACATTGCCTACCGGCTAGCCTCTAGTGGTGGAGTTCAGAGATACAACAAGACAATTGTGAGCATATTAAAAAGGTTTGTGGCAGATTCTGGGCCAAGTTGGGACATTCGATTACCTCTGGTCCTGATGGCCATCACATCTACCCCTTCTTCAGCAACAAAAATGTCACCATTTGAGCTGATGACTGGACGAAGGATGGTGCTTCCCCAGCATCTGCTCTACAGAACCCAAGAGCAGACTTTGATAAATGCCTCCACAACTCATGAGTATATTGCAAATCTGAGAAAACACCTTCAACATGCTTTTGCCTATGTCCAGCGAAATCTAGAAAGATCTGCAGACAGTATGAAGACCCACTATGACCTTAAGACAACTAGAAAAGAATACCAAGTAGGAGACGGGGTCTACTTGTACAATTTCCAGAGGAACCAGGCCAAACAGCGCAAATTTCTTCCTAGCTGGCGGGGACCTTTTGAAATTGTAGACAGAATCTCACCAGTCGCCTACAAAATCCGTATCCCTAAAGGCAGTTTGGCAGAGGGGGAGGATAAGTGGCTCCACATCAACCAGCTGAAGTGTTGCCATCCTCGACACACTCTGCAGCAACTAGAGGATTCATCTGGAAACCCAGAGGTGGACATTCCAGCTCCCTAGAAAATTCTGATTGTAAAAACCATTCCATCTGTTATAATCAAGTAGGAAAGATTGTCATGTATCTATCAAATGTATGCGTCTGCCCCACTACATGAATAGTGGTGGGGAAATGTCTACAAATATACTCTGTTTTGTCATCCTAGGACTGAACCATGCATCCCAAGGATAACCACTCGGGGACCAGGAGGAAAGACCCAAGGGGCCCAGGGTATCGCTCTATACACTTCCATCCAGAACCGGCAAGGAGAATCTGTCGATCCACTACTGATGGGAGAAACAGACACATTTTTTTCCACTTGGACCGAAAAGAAAACTGAACATCCCAATCTCCCGACTGCCCCTTGATGGGCGGTCAAAAGTCAAGTCGCGAGGGGGGGCTTTGTGGGATGTTTTAACCCACTCTGCTCAGCCCTGCGGCATCACTGTGTGCTGGTGTCACCAGAATCAGCAAAATGGCTGCGAAAACCCCCTGCCCACCAAAACCTAAGGAAATTGCATTCTACCAAGCACAAAAAGATGGCTGCCAAATCTATCTTTCCTGTGTCAGTGGTGGAACGGAGACATCACTGCTGAAACATGTCACTGGGCTGCCCACCAAGTAAAAATGGAAACTGCATGAAAGGCAGTGCTTTACTGAAGAAAACCCAGAAATTGCTCTTAAATACCTTTTTCTTGGTTGCTGAAAATACAAAATACCGGTCCAAAACACCACAAAACATCCAATATCCTTGCTGGGTGTTACCCGTCACCTCCTTTAAAAAATCATTATGAACCTACAATGTCATGGAAAGCGGAATCTGTCATCAAAATATCCACAGTAAAAAGTATACCTGCCTGTGAAAATCTGTCAAAATATGGGCGCAGTACCAGCGGCCGCCTGTATGACAGCTGTCATTAGTTTGCATCAGAAGTTTAAACATGTGCAATTGAAATCAAATGTCTGGAAATTAAGTGACCTGTTATTAAGAGGAACCTAGGTTGTAACTATTTAATTTCCATGGTTTAGTAGCTGGAATAAAAGTTAGCTGCTTGTGTGAAAATTGCGAGTTTTGTTTTAAACCAAGAAAAATATAAGAAAATGACATTGAATTTAAGCTGACTCAAAGCCACCCAACAAGTTCCACAGTCTCCGCCAACAAAAGGCATCTCTCTCCTGCTTCCCACCAAGGACAGGAATTCATACCTTTGTGAGAATTAAATCAGGGGAGGAGATCTTGGGCTGCACCAGAAAGAGACAATGGACCTGGACCTTCCCTGGCTGAAAGGATATGCAGATTGGGAAGTGTCAAAAGTGGCCTCTCCCAGAAGGAAGAGGGCGGATTGCTTCAGACCTGCCAGGAGGAAAGGAGGCGGGGACAGACAGTCACTTGTGGATTCACAAGCACAAAAAGCATATTTTTGAAAAAGACTGATAAATGACTGTGCGAATTTGTAAAAATTATAGAATTAATAGCATTGTTAATGTGATTTTTGGGTGCACATTTTAAAAGGTACCAGAACTCTGTGTGGTGTTCAGGGAAGGCACAGTGAAAATCCTGGTTTTGTAGCAATTGTATTTATGTCAGAAGCATGAAACTTCATACGATTATGCCCATATAAAATGCGCACATATGTGCAAAATTTTGGACAAATTAGATATTGTGTCCCAGACAAAAAGTGCAAAACTTTGTCAAATCCAGATGCAAGATCTCACAGCAACGAGGCTTGGACGAGGGTTTGCTCCACAAAATATGTGATCTATGTATGTTATTGGTATAAAGATTGTACACATGTAAAGATGTATTATACCAAAAATAGATTTTATGTGCAAAAGGCAAAGGGGAGGATGTTTTGCCTCATAAAACCACATCATCATCATGACACTCTGTTTTCTCCTCCAATCAAAGGAGAGAGCAGACTGTAGCCAATAGACTACCTAGGGGGTGCGCCTAGGATAATTCAACATACCCACCCCTTTAGCAAATGCATAAATAGAGACAGCCGAGGATTCAGAAAGGGGACTGATCCATCCACCATCCCGATTTTGGCAAAGGACTCTGAAGGAGATCCATTTACACTCCTTGCTCCAGACTCCAGAAACTTGGCAAACAGAAAGGCCCATTTCCATAGCTGAACCACTCTCACCTTGGCCTTCAAATTCCAGAAACCAGAATTTACCCCAGACATCTAATGGGAACCAAAGAACAGCGTGGCTGTGCTGTACTGTTTTCCTGCTAAGAATTATTGCCAGAATCCAAAGACCCAACCCAGAAGCCGTGCTGTGAACCAGAGCCATTGCAGATCCAGTCCAGTCCTACCGTGCGGTGACCAGAGTGCCTTGCTGATTGCAGACCAGAGCACCTTGCTGTCCAGTCCGATGTGCCCAGCAGAATTCCTGTCCAGAAATCTTGACTGACCTGAATCCCTGATGGTTCTGTCCAAACCTATATAGTGAGTATCCTTAGTATAGGACTGTCACTAGCCTGTGTACTGTCAATAGTCATCCCTATCCAAACCCATCCTCTATTATATCCTTAACTGCATTGTTAGAATATTTTTGAACTGCCTGAACTCTCTATCTCATCCCTATTATCTCCTTCTGTACTAGTAGTGTTAAACCAATCTTTGCGCTGATAAATATTTTTCTGAAGAAGGTGTGCGTCTCGGCAGGCAGAAACCTGATCCAGAGACGTCCTGGGCTGGTGGCTGTGCTGTTGTGTAGTTTGCATCTTCATAGTCCATCCCTAGTGTAAGGAAATCCTGTTTGTATTTTTAAAAGCGCATCCTTGTTTTACAATTTTGCCTCTATCTGAAAAAACGACCTCCACGAAAACGTCCATAACTTCTTCATATGTTATGCTAGAAACAAAATGTAATTGTCTACTTGTAGCTAACATCCTAAGCTTTCTAAAGAACCCAAAACTATAGTTTTTCCGCAATTGCAATTACCGCGCACGGAAATGTTTGCCGCAAATATTTCGTTTAGCCAAAATCTATAACGTGTAAAATAGCTTTTTATTGCACCTGACCTCAAAATTAAGTTTTCAACTTGCTTATTACTCTCAAATCATTGCTAGTGTTTGAACTGAAACCAAATAAAGCGGCTCCCATTAGAATTTCAACAATTTCAGTGAATTAAACCAATTTTTTGTATTTTACCTATTCCATTCAAAGCCAACTTTAAAACCATTTTTGACAGTTTGCCAATCACTCCTGTTTCTCTCTTGTGTTTGCTAGGGGGAAATTGAGATTGATATATTTGCCTGAATTCTGCATTCCTGAAACGTGTTCTCTCTCCTACTATATCTCTACCTTGCATATTGGGGGGATTGAGGGGTGTGCAGGGGGAAATAGTAATCACATTGCCATTTGATTGAACAAACCCACAAAAGTAATTTTTTTGTATTGTTTTTGCCCATTATTACTGCTTGTGATCACAGAGATTGTTTAGTGTGACATCACCCCATCGGTGATCATTGTATACCCATTAAAATAGTGTGATAATATTGTGAAATGCATAAATAAATCTTTTAACTTTGCAACCCAGCTTGATTCCTGGTTCAGTGTGACCGGGGGGGGGGCTTCAAAGAGAGGGGCATGATACAAGTGGTACATCGTTCAGAATAAAAGAACTTATAGACACAAATAAATAATTAAGGGTTTCCATTATGCGTCCCACGCTAGGCATTAACATAGGTGAAGTGCCCGATTGAAATCACTTACAGGGCCAAAAAAGAGACCTACGACAATAGAATTGAGAGCGTCGAATCTAAAACAAAGGAGCTCTTCACCATCCTCAGAGAACTTGAGTCCCCTTCACACCATCAGAAACCTGCGTGAAAGATGCAGACTGGTGTGAAAGGATCCAAAAAGCCCTGGCAGACAAAATTGTCATGCTACAATCCAAAATCGAACAGAAAAAGCTCTGTGTAGCCAAAAAAGTAAATATTCCACCACCGCCCACCTCCGAAGCCCCAACATGCCCCCCCTTCTCCTTCTCATCGGTATCTACGGAAGAAGTGGTAAGCATCATCAAAGGCCTCAAGCCCTCCAGATGCCAAGGGGATTCATGCCCGGCTCCCATTATCCAGGAAGGTGCCAACAATCTGGCCCCTTTCATAACTGCCCTAATCAACGCATCCTTCAAATCAAGCTCAGTCCCTAGCAGCCTCAAGGAGGCTTGGGTCATGCCTCTACTAAAGAAAAACAACCTAGGCCCTAATGACCCAAACAACTACAGGCCAATCACCACCGTTCCCTACATCCTAAAGATCTTAGACAGAGTGGCCTACCTGCAAATCAAGAAGCACCTGTAAGAGAACAACCTCCTGGGCCTTAGACAATCGGGTTTCAGACCAAGGCACGGAACAGAGACAGCCCTCCTGGACCTAAATATCCAGATGGACGAAGCAAAGGATAAGGGCAATTTAGCCATTCTCTTACTGCTTGATCTCTCAGCAGCCTTTGACCTTGTCGACCATCAGATCCTGACGGAACATCTGACAGCATCAGAGGCTTTCTCTAACCTGGCAACTGCCTGGATCCAGTCGTTCCTAGCCAACCAAACCACCTGGTTCTTCTCCTCGGGGGCCTCAGCCCACCCCATCCCCATCCTCTGTGGCGTTCCTCAAGATTCGTACGTCTTGCCGACCTTATACAATAACTTTACCATGCTATTGTTCGACCGCCTCGATAACCTGGGCGTCACATACACCAAATATGCTGATGACACCCAGGTTCTCATCTACCTATCAGGGTGCTATGAGGAGGACTCCATTAAAATCAACAATCTTTACCTGGAGATCCAAGCCTGGATGTCAGAGCATGGCTTGTGCCTCAACGATGAGAAAACGGAGCTCCTTCTTGTTGGCTCCCAACCACGCTAAACAAACTGGACCCCTGTTACGCGTCCATCAACATAGACAGTAACCTAATCACTGTGGCCAAAGAAATTAAAACTCTCGGGGGCTATCTAGACTCTACTCTCTCGCTCAAAACACAGGTGAACGCCACAGCCTCAGCTACAGCTTATACAAATAAGCTCATCAGCGCCTGCAAACCCTTCCTTTCTCCATCCAGCTGCATTACCCTAGCCAGAGCTCTAGTGCTCTCAAAAATTGACTACTGTTATACTCTCTTTCTCTGCACCTCAGAATGCAATCTGAACAAACTGCAGGTGCTTCAGAACAATGCCCTCCGAGCTGCCCTGAGTATCCCGCAACACGCACACATCTCCAGCATCAGACAAGATGCTCACTGGCTCCCTGTACGAGACAGAATCACTCTCAGATCCCTTGTTATCGTTCACAAATGCCTCTCCAATGACGCCCCCAAATACTTGGCAGACAAGTTCTCTAAACACACCTCAACCAGACCAACCAGAACACCATACTCACAGTGCCTTTCCATCCCCAAATTCTCCCTAAAAAAAGCAGGCGGCTCCAGCTTCCCGGTCCTAGCCGCTAAGCATGGAACGCTATACCACTGAACCTTAGAGCAGAACCCTCCTTTTGGACTTTTAGAGCCAAAACAAAATCATGGCTCGCCAACAAGAATTCCACTGCCATCTGACTTTCTTCTTAAATGTACTTATCTCCTGTCGACCATCATACAACCCGGTCAATCGCACTTATTGTTATTTTTACTGTATGTCTATACTATGCTGTAATCACCTCCTATAAGTCTCCGGTGCCCAGTTACCTCAGGGTTCGGCGCGCGGTATAAATAAAGAAACTAAACTAAACTAAACTTTTGCAATCCTAAAAGTCCATGTTGCTCTGCATCCTAATTGTACATGGTCCGCCAAACCTATAAGTCCATGATGCAGGCAATGACTATAAAGGTGAAACTTCCTCAAAAGAGTTAAACTAACTCACTCGTACTTATCATGCTGCCTCCAGTCCTACTCACCTCATGTCCTATCAGTGGCTTCTAATAAATACCCGAGACTCGATACACCTCAAACAGACATGCACCCAAAACACATGAGCCACTGTAACCCAACTCATAAATTGCACCTTTTTTTTTCTTTACAACTTCATATAAAAGGATATGGGTTGGAGCAGTCATTGTTTGTTCTTCCTTCTGCATCACATCAGAACTGGCTTCTTTTATGAGCTTCACTTCCCAGCGCCACTGCATATGCTTAATGCATCCAAATGTAGGCAAATTTGCACTTGTCGTAGTGCCACGGCGCAGACTTAACAATCACTATACATCGGCACACTCCATTTAGACTCTTCCAACAGCGCAGAGCTCCATAATGTACAAGCGTTCATTTCACGATGGTGGCATCCACTTTGCATCCATGGTGGTGCCTCAAAAAACTTGATTGTCCAAACAAAACAAAAAACTCTTTCGCCTCCCTGATGAACACGCCTCTCGATTAAGTAGGCAGCGGGACCCTCGGATGCAGCTACACACAGGCAATTTCCTCGATGGAGGGTTCTTTCCAACGCAGCTACACACAGGCAATTTCCTCGATGGATGTTTTTTTACTCTAACCGCCCTATACTTCCTGGATATTGCACCAGAGGCACCACACAGCTCCGGTGCCACAAGGTCCTTTAATCTATCTTTCCTGGAGCCCAGCGCACCTTCTACCCATTCGCCATCTCCCTCAGCATTGCATGCTACGTCACCATTGGCGAATTGACTCAGGAGAGGAACGGAGCTCTGTTGCCACAACCATTCCTCATAGCTCCTGCACATTCAAGTAGGGCATGGGTGCTCTTCCTTTCTAGCTTTACAATCCCATATGATACAATATGTGCGCCTAGACTCTTCCTTCCCCACTTACTGCTTGTTGCCCCAACCATGTACAGTTCCTGTCCGGTTGGCCCTTATACAGGGATCAAGACTCCCCCTCTTTTCAACTGACAGGCCTTGCGGACCACACAACGCCCTCTGCTATGCTCTGTTCCTGCTCCATGCCCATGCTGGGGCTATTTACTGGCATTTGTCTTCCTTCAAACTGCCTCTAGTGATAAAATGTGTGCGCCAGATATACTGCTTGTTACACCGTCACATACAGTTTCTGTCGGGTTGGCCCTTATACAGAGATGAAGCTTCCCTCTCTTTTCAACTGACAGGCCATCCTTCCTTTGTTACACCCTGGGTAACTCTCATTGTGCAAAGCTGCGGAAGGGCTTCTTTAGCTTTGTGCCTCCTTATCATGCCCAGGGCAACCTCTTGTTGGGGCACAGCTCCCCTGGCTCCTTGCACATCAGGCTAACAGAGTATAGTAACTGCCTCTTCTCTGGAGACCTCCCACTCTCCTTATCCTGGGTGGGACAGTACTTATATACTTTTGGGCCTCTTTATCTGCGTGTGCCCTTGGACTTCCACACAGCCCTTGGGTTTTCTTCTGCCCTGGCCCTCCTGCTTCTGCCTTTGGCCCCTTCTCTCTCTTCCCTGGGCTCTGCACTGGGGCTTCTCTCCCACTTCTTGGACTCTTTCAGGGCCAATGGGCTCCACTCTTCATCGCCCTGGGTGATGGGACTTAATTGTTTTGGGGGCAGTGGTTCCTTTCTTATGTCTCTTCACCCCCGCAGCAGATTTAACACTTAGAAACGTTTCTCTTTTCCTTACAATCCCATCCTTGTCACCAGTGTAATAAAGCAGATTCCTTGGACACATATGTGAGGTTCCTCAGGTAAGCTTTATTCCAGTTACAATTTAAGATGATACAGTGAACCGCTGGGTCCCATCATCCAGTCTGGGCTTCTCCAACTGCTAACTCCTGGAGCCTTCAGGACAGCATTCACATCCAAACATTCTCTCAACAACATCATGCACCTGCATTCACTTCAAGCAAAATACAACACATGTCCCTGCCCCACATGTCCCTGCCCTATGAAGCATGAACAGGATGTTTACTCTCAAACTTTATACCTTCATTCACAATCCATTTTGTTAATGACTGCTGAGATGGATTTCTGAACTCTGACCTGGTCGACAGAGGTTCAGAAGGCCAGCCTAGTTTCTTGGAACAGGGTAACCTTCTGGACAAGTCAGACCAATCAAGGTAGCATTGGCGGCAGTCAAGACTAGGTCTGAGGAGGGGTGAGGGTGATCAAAAACACACAATGAGCACACACAGTAAACAACACCACAAATTACTCTCAGTCAGGTGTGTATATATCAACAATACATATACATTTATTAAAGGCCTTTTAAGTCAAAAACAAGGTGAAACCACAGCAATATTAACAAAACCAACACAATACTAACTAAGGAACATATATATAGCAGCTATTTGCATAAATTAATATTAGCAAAGGCAAATCCACACCCTGTAACAGAAGAGGATCAGACAGTGTAAATATACTTTAGGCAATTCTTCAAGAGTCTTAACCCTAACTAATAGACAGTCCAATCCCTACGAAGTGGGGAGCCTTGTGCTCAAAAGTACGTTCTGCGCGGCAGCACTAGATTGTGCATTAAAGTACACAAGGGGTCTCTTCAAGAGGCTGTAGTGTCGCAGGAAGGGGGAAAGGTGATGAAAAATAGAGTTCCACTATTCAAGGAGGGGTCCCACAAGGGGGCAAAGCGATTTCCAGGAATCGGGACTAGGATGGTAGCACAGGTTACCCTAACAAAGGAGAGTGCCTCTTGGGTGACACTCATGCGTAAAACTCTATGGATGCGCCAAGGGCCACCGGTAAGTGATGCAAGTACTCACCGACCCTCGATGCGCTCCGGACCAAACTTCGCAAGTCAAGTCCAGTTTGCTTGCAGGTTTGAATCCAGCAGTTGTGCATCCCTCCGGCTTTCAGGGGCTGTGTTCTGGGACCTGGGTCTGTGGTGGACAGTGGTGGTTTCTCAACTTCCAGTGAAGGGATTGGGCCAGTTCCACTGCAGCTAGTCTTGAGGCACAGGGGGGGCACAGCAGCAAGGCACCCACAAAGCGCGTCACCACAGCAGGGCGATACAGGTACTGTATAGGCTCGAGTTCAGGTGGACTCTCTTAATTCCAGATGTAGGAATGCTAGGTGTACGAAATTCGGCAGGAGAGTGCCTTCTACCAAATGCTTACTGATCCCAAAGGCTCAAGTTGAAACTCGAGACGGCGGTGGTTCCAAGGCAAAGGTCCCGTACGAGCTGGTCAGTTCACTGGGCGGTCCAGGAACACTTCTGAGAGGCTTGTTTGCAGATTGAGCAGGAGGTACTGAGAGTAGTTTGTCCCACTACTCCAATAGGTTGAAGAGCCCTTGCAGGCCTTCTGTGATCAATGAGCAAAAGGGGCTCAGACGGGACAACAGCTGGGTCAGGGTGCCAAACCTAACACAGGGTCACCAGCAGCTCCACATATCTGCTTCTTCAGTTCAGGGTACTTGGCTCCTTTATTACGTTCGGTGTGAACTTAGAAGATCAACCTGGAATATGTTTAGAGTGCCTTCTCTTATCCAGAATCTCTTTCACACCAAAAGAAGAGAAACCAATAGGAGATCTACGCACATTCAACCATTCCAGAGGTGGACCAATCATGGACCAATGTGGTCCCAGTCTTCCCAGCAGACGAGACATCCTGGTGTCCAGGATATGTATTGGAACTAGACAGCTCCAGCCCACATCCTGGGCGCACACACACAAGGCATGCAGAAGCCTGCAAAGGCTTTGGTTAACCAAATAAGGAATTTCCCGGGTCTGCTCAACCTGGGGAAGGCAAAGGGACAAATTGACCAAAGGACAGAACAAAGGACCTTGGGGCATGGCCATTTTAGGCACTGTCCTGGGCCAAACATGGTAAACACGGTTTGGGCCATAGAAAAGAGTCAAAAATGATTTAAAAGTAACTGCTACCACTAGCTCTGTCCTGGGCTCACTTGTACATTCACTAAAAAATCCTTCGAGGATGTCTAGGGCCTTACAAATGAAAAAGAGGCCCCAGCGCATTGTACTGTACGACACATTGTGCACTGATAAAATGTTACCAACAAATGGCAACAAAGTGAAAGACTAAGGCAAAAAAAGTCTCCCAGTACTGTCAGTCTGAAGGGCATGTCAGTTTCCCCATAACACAATGAACAAAAGACCAGTGGAGTACAGCAGAAGGGTGGGCTACACTGGCACAAAGTCAGGCTAGGACGGTCAGACGAAAGCAAAACATTGGGGGGTTCACAACTGGAGGGAAAATTACACATAAATTGAAATCTTTTCTAACACCCGCCCCTCCAGGCCAAGGACAGGGGGAACAAATCCACTCCTGGATGAGCTTTTTGTTCAGGACGGTTAAACATTCCAGACAACCAATCAGCATTGCTATGTTGGACACCTGGCCTGTGCTCAATGGTGAAGTCAAACCCTTGCAGGCTTATGGACCACCTGAGCAACTTTGGTTTCTCTCCCTTCATGTTCACGAGCCACTTTAAGGGCTCCTGGTCAGTTTGCACAGTGATGTGGGTCCCATAGAGGTAGGGACTCCGCTTCCTTAGGGCCCACACAACAGAGAAACATTCGTTCTCTACTGTGGACAACCTGAACTCTCTATCCTTAAACTGGTGACTTATGAATCCAATAGGGTGTTACTTGCCTTTCTGATCTACCTGTGATAGTGCAGCACCTATCCCAGTGTTAGAGGCATCTTTCTGCACAATAACATGACTTTTGTAGTCAGGGGCCCTGAGGACAGGGGCCTGGCACAAAGAGTCTTTTAAGGCATTGAAGGCCTTCGCACACTTCTCAGACCAAGAGACCTTCTTGGGTGCTTTGGAGTTGTGAGGGGCATCTATGGTACCATGGTCTGCCATGAAGTTTCTGTAATACCCAAATGAGACCTAAAAAGGTTCTCACCTGGGTTTGAGAAGTGGGGGTAGGCCAGTCTTGTTCTGCTTGTACTTTACTGAGTAGAGGTTGAATCCTACCTCCACCTACTTCATGTCCAAGGTAGACCAATGACGGCTGGCGAAAGGGATGCCTTAAAACAGCTGGCTGACAACTGGGATCTAATAATTAAGCCAGCGGATAAAGGAGGCGGTATTGTTCTCATGACTAATGAACAGTACATTAAGATGGTAATTAATCTTTTAGATGACCATACCAGCTACCGCCTACTCAAGAGGGATCTGACAAAAAAAATTAAAATAGAAATCTCTGAGGATGGTCGCTTATGCGGCAGAAAGGGACTGTATTAGGGAGAAGGAAGCAGCTTTCCTGATGACATCCCATGGGTGTATTCCATGTTTATATGCCCTCCTGAAGATTGCTAAAGATGCTCAGGTGCCACCCAGGAGGCCCATAGTGTCGGGCTGTGGGTCGGTACTAGAACCAATTTGTAGGTTTGTGGATTTCTTCTTGAAACCCATGAGTATCAAGACCAAATCATACCTTAGGGATACTATGCACACGATTCAAATGTTTGAGGGACTCCCGTTTGATCCTAGTCACCAATTTTTGGTGATGATGGATATAAAAACATTATCTATGTCTATTCCACAAGGGGCGGCAATAGACTGCATTTATGAACACCTAATTCTTGACAACACTCAATCTCGAGTCCCACCGGGGTTCATCATACAACTCACTACTCTAGCCCTTTGCAAAAACGTTTTCACCTTTAACAATCCATTTGTTTTGCAAACAAAAGGGACGGCAATGGGTGCCGTCTTTGCCCCGAGTTTGGCCATTCTCTTCATGGCAACATTCAAAGAGAAATATGTCTGCAGCCAGCTCAACTCATGGCGAGCTAACATCTTACAATGGTGTAGGTACATCGATGATGTCATTTTCCTATGGACAGGTGATGAACCATCTCTTAAATCTTTTTGGACATGGATAAATACGTGCAACAGCAACATTCAATTCCCCATGGAGTATGATAAGATGTCGATACAATTTTTGGACCTTCAAATTATGTGCCAAGAAGGGAGACTTGAGTGCAACCTTTACAGGAAACCAACTGACCACATCACCATACTCCACTAACCAGACATGTTAGACAAAACCTCCCATATGGCCAAATCTTGAGGATTCGCAGAAACTGTTCATCGGTTCAGGTGTAACGCTCACCTGATTCCCGTAGAGGCGCCGGTCTTGACTGGGCGTATACCGTATCTTCAAAGGTGATGTGTAACACACAGCTGGCTCTTTGGGCTGGACCTCTGTGCACTGTATGTCTGACTTGAAGGGTAAGATGTCTGCAGATAGAAAATATGGGATTAAGGAACTGGGTTATTGAATGTCTCTCTCTTCTTCCCTTTCTCTTCTCCTGTAGAACCCCAAAGGTTAACGCTCTCACCTTAGGTAAGTGAACGCTGTGCTCTCCATCTGCCTCGGGGCAGGGTGCTGTAACCGGTTTCTTCACTGGATAAGGGGAGCAGGCCTCTTGACTTCAGAGGACTGCTGTCCGTCGTTTACTGCACGAACGGTAAGTTTCGAGTAATTCTAATGTCTTTAAAGTCTTTAGTAATGATGTTTCTTGTTTTGCAGGGTTCCGGCGATGGCGGATGACGGGCTGAAGTGAGTTGAAGATGGAGCCCGTGTGATGAATAGAAGCGCCTGGAAGCACGTAAGTAAGCGCTTGTTGCCTGCTTCACGATGCGCTCTAACTGTCTTTTTATTTTGCAGGTACAAGTTCGGAGCGGCTGCAGGGTGCCGGAATACCCACTGGGTTAGATGTGGAAAGGAGTAATGGCACGTGAGTATTAAAGTTCCCCCAATGTCTTTAAACGCACCTTGTTTTGTCTTTCAGATGCGGGATGCAGCGCCGAAGGCCTCGGGAGCGTGCGAAGAGTTGGTAAGCTTTTGTCTTTCAGATGCCGGAATGCAGTGTGAAGACCTCCGGAGCGCACGAAGAGTAGGTAAGCCTTTGTCTTTCAGATGCCGGAATGCAGCGCGAGGCGTTGGTGACAGCCGATGGACCAGGTAAGTGAAGAGCTGTCACTGAAGACCATAATGCTAACCTGTTCTTTCTTGTCTTTATAGGTGTTGCTGAAGACTGGATTCAGGATGGAAAGCCTTTTTCCTTAGGCCCAGGATCAGATGCAGAAGACACGATGAGCGTTCTGCTGCAGAGGATGCAGAATAACGCAAAGCAAGATTCATTCATCGGGTGTGGTTTAAATAGCCTCCTGTAGTGCTTAGGTGTCTCCTTCCACAGCCACGCCTAGGTAAGAAAAGAGTTCCTGCTTTCCAGAAGAGTTCCAGTGTTCTGAATCTAGGGAGTGGCTCCTGCCCCACCCAACAGGAAAAGTAGTTCCAAACAGAAGAGGATCAGAGGCTCAACTGGCAGGCAAGTAAGCAGCATGGTCTGCTGCAGATAAGTCCACCCAAGCATTATGAGCCCGGCGCTTCCAGCGCTGGGACTGGGCATATTTATGAGCCTGGTGCCACTGGCGCCAGGACTGGGTCCAAAAGGTCCCAATTGGGACTGGTTGGCACTCGGAACCTGAGTTATGGATCTGCTTCCAAGGGAGTTGGGAAAACCCTGACCTTTTGGAAGCAGAGATCATGACAGTAACCCCCCTCAAGGCCCCTCCCAAACCGGGCTCCTCCGGGGGTTTTGGCTTGTCAGGAAATGTTCGGTGAAATCTTTTGATTAGGCGAGGAGCGTGGACATATTCAGCAGGTTCCCAGGATCTCTCTTGGGGGCCGTAGCCTTTCCAGTCAATTAGGTAAAATAGTTTAGATTTGGAGATCTTGGAGTCCAGAATGCTTTTGACTTCAAACTCGAGTTCTCCATCAACTAGGATAGGTTTTGGAGATTTAGTTAGTCGGGTTTGAGGTTGCACGGGTTTTAATAGAGAGACGTGGAAGACCGGATGTATCTTCATGTGCGGGGGCAAGTCCAACTTGACCGCTACTGGGTTTACTATGGTAGTGATGGAATAGGGACCAAGGTATCTTGGGTTGAATGTGTGTGGCCCTTTTAGAGGTAGATATTTGGTGGATAACCAGACTTGATCCCCTACTTGATATTGAGGGGCTTCCTTCCGATGTTGATCTGCTCCTTTCTTGTATTGTTCTTTAGCCCTTTCAAGGTGAGAAACAGCTTCCTTAAAGGCTTGGGTGATTGTAGAATGCAGGTAGTCTACTGCTGGTGTTTCAAGATCTTGGAGGGGATCCAACTCCGAGGTTCGAGGGTGACTGCCGTACAAAAGAAAAAACGGGGTTTTCCCAGTTCCCGAATGGACAGAGTTATTGTAGGCATATTCGGCTATCCAAAGGATGTCTTTCCAAGTTTTTTCAGTTTGTTGCAGCATGCAGCGTAAATACTGTTCCAGAGTTTGATTGGTCCTCTCGGTTTGTCCGTCGGTCTGAGGGTGGTGACTGGTCGATAGTCTCACATCAATTTGGGCCGACCGACAGCAACTTCGCCAAAAATGAGAAATAAATTGACTACCTCGATCCGAAATTAGAACCGAAGGAAAACCGTGCAGTCGGAGGATGTTTTCGAGAAATTCTCAGGCCAGAGTTGCTGCTGTTGGCAAGCCTTTGAGCGGAATGAAATGCGCCATCTTGGAGAATAAGTCCACGATTACTAGAATCGTATTGTATCCGGAGCATGGAGGAAGATCGGTGATGAAGTCCATAGAAAGCGTATGCCAAGGGCGAGGTGGGATGTCAATAGGGCGTAAGAGGCCTGCTGGTCTTTCCTTTTGACTCTTGTTTTGGGCACATACTCCACAGGACATTATAAAGTCTCTGATATCTTTTTTCCAAGACGGCCACCAGAAGTAGCGCTTGATCTTTTCTGAGGTCTTGGCCATACCGGGATGTCCTTCCATTAAAGAATCGTGATAACAAGAGATTACTTTTTTCTGTAAATCTGTGCTGGGTAGGTATAATCATTCTTGGAAATACAATAAGTTGTCCTTTACTGCAAAGTCCTTTCCCTGCAGATGCCAATTCTGTATGTCTGCTGGAGTTACAAGTTGCCTGGCTTTATCCTTAACTTCCTCTATGGATTCTGTGGCGATTACACCCAGAATTCTTTGTTCGGGAATGATTGGTACAGGTTTAGGGTTGATCAAGTGTTCTTCCACTCCCATCCGAGAAAGGGCATCAGCTTTACCGTTCTTTGTACCAGGTCGATAGGTAATTATGAAGTCAAACTCGGCAAAGAATAATGCCCAACGGAGTTGTCTAGAGGATTGGGCTTTTGCGGTTTTCAAATATTGCAGGTTTCGGTGATCCGTAATCACAGTAACGGTGTGTCGGGCCCCCAGCAGATAATGCCGCCAAGCCTTAAAGGCAGACTTGATAGCCAGAAGTTCCTTGTCAGTAATCGTGTAATTGATTTCAGGAGGCGAGAATTTGCGGGACCAAAATGCCACGGGATGCAACTGATTGGTTACCGGGTCCTTTTGTGATAGAACTGCCCCCATGGCAAGGCTTGAAGCATCAGTTTCCACGATGTAGGGGAGTTCGGGGCGAGGGTGTTTTAAGATTGGTGCAGAGATAAATTTAGTCTTCAAATCCTGGAAAGCTTGTTCCGCCTCGGTAGACCATTCAAAACGTTTGTTTTTCTTTAACAAGGCAGTGATGGGCTGGACTATTCGAGAGAATTCGGGGATAAACCTGCGGTAAAAGTTAGCGAAGCCTAACATGCTTTGCACATCTTTTACGGAGGATGGTGATGGCCATTTGAGAACTGCATCGACCTTTTTGAATCCATACGCACTCCGCCAGGTGATAATATGAATCCCAAGAATTCAACTTCAGTCACGTTGAAAACACATTTTTCCAACTTAGCGAAAAGTTTGTGTTGACGCAATCTTTCGAGGACCATTTTCACATGTTTCCGATGTTCAGATTCCGATGAAGAATAAACGAGGATGTCGTCAATGTAAACAACAACACACACATCTATGAGCTCTCTGAGGACATCGTTCATAAAATATTGAAAGGCGGCCGGGGCATTGCAAAGTCCGAAGGGCATGACCTGATATTCAAATAGCCCATACTTGGTGCGGAAGGCCGTCTTCCATTCATCGCCCTCTTTTACTCGTACCAAGTGGTAAGCTCCTCTGAGATCCAGCTTTGTATATATGCATGCTTTTCTGACTTGGTCCAGGAGTTCAGGGATCAAAGGTAACGGATATCTATTCTTAACGGTGATCTGGTTCAGGGAGCGATAATCTATACAAGTTCTAAGGTCTCCTTCCTTTTTTGGAACGAAGAACAAAGCTGAAGAAGCAGGGGACTTGGAAGGACGAATAAACCCATTTGCCAGGTATTGATCCAGGTATTGTCGAAGGTGAAGGTTCTCAGGCTCGGTGAGGGCATAAATTCTACTACAAGGAGGAGTAGATCCAGGTATCAGGTCTATCTGGCAGTCATAAGACCTATGAGGAGGTAGAGAGTTAGCCTGATCCTTCCGGAAAACATCTTGGTATTCTAGGTATTCGGGAGGTAACTGGGGAGTCTCTTAAGAAATTGCTGCCAGTGCAACACCAGGTGGAGGGTGACAAGTAGAGACACATTCTGGAAACTGGACCGTTCTTGCTCGCCAATCGATCAGAGGATTGTGTTTCTCTAACCAAGGTATTCCTAGAATAATCTGAAACTGAGGGGCCTTGATCACATCGAACACGATCTTCTCATGGTGTCCATCTTGACTTACTAGCGTCACCTCTTGAGTGGTATGCGTTACTGGCCCGGAGGCTATCTCCGTACCATCCACCGTAGTAATGACGTCCTTTACAGCCTTGGGACAAAGAGTTAGATTCATCCTCAAAACCATTTCATGATCCACATAATTGCCGATGGCACCACTGTCGACGTAAGCTTCAATTGCATGTAATCGATCCGGATTATCAGGGCTAATGAGGACCATAGGTATCACGAAATGCGAGGTCACGGAACTGGTTTTCACGCTCGGCAAGAGGACCTCTATTCTTGTCGGGCGAGGTCGTTTCCCTGCTCAGAGTTTGTAACTTTGGTAACTGCAGCTCCTTCTGCCTTCTTGGCAGGTTTCACCGGACAGTCTCGAAGAAAGTGCCCTGAGTTTCCGCAATAGAGGCATAATTGCAACTGTTTTCTCCTTTCCCGCTCCTTTTGTGTTAGAGGACCTTTCAGACCCCCTATTTGCATGGGTTCCCCGGAGTCTACTCCTTTGGAAGGAGTTGCCGGTTTGGAAAATACTCGAGCATCAAACTTGGAACGATCGGCCTTCCTGTTCTGCAGTCTGTGATCTATTTGAACGACTAAGTCTATATAGTCCGAACAATCTTGTGGGGGATTCACTACTTGGGCTAACACATCTTTGAGCTCTCCACGTAGACCTCTATAAAACAGCGTAATCCTTTTGTCCTCAGGCCATTGAGTTTCCACTATCAGTCTGTTGAAAGACGCAATATATGCCAAAAGGTCTTGATTACCTTGTCGCAACGAAAGAAGCTCATTGTCCAAGGCCTGCCCCTGTGAATGTCTTGCGAACAGTTTTTCCATACTGAGCTGAAAAGCTTGAAAATCATGGAGGACCGGATCATCTTGATTTACTAGAGGGATCGACCAGTCTGCCGCATTGCCACTAAGGTACGAAAGCACGAATGCTACTTTAGCTTGATCAGTTGGAAAGGCTGCTGGCCGGCATAAGAAATGCAACCGGCACTGATTGATAAATACTGCAAACCTCTTTGGGTCACCAGAAAATCGTTCGGGGGGAGCCAGAGGTACATTCCCAGGTAGGTTGATCTGCACTGGATTCATAGAGGATGTAGAAGGAATATTTCCCCCAGATGCGGGTAACGGGGTCTGTCCGGCTTGTGACTGTAGCAATTGTCTAGCGAGATCATCTGTTCGCTCCTTGGAAATAATCAGTTCCCTTCTTAGAGCGTTTGTTTCCTGACGGGCTGCATGCACTTCTGCCCTTAGTTCCCCAAGTAACTGGGCTAGCTGGTCGGTATCCGAGGTTTCCATAGCGCCTGGACGGGAGTTTTGTGGTAGGCTTTGCGTTCTGTAACGCTCACCTGATTCCCGTAGAGGCGCCGGTCTTGACTGGGCGTATACCGTATCTTCAAAGGTGATGTGTAACACACGGCTGGCTCTTTGGGCTGGACCTCTGTGCACTGTATGTCTGACTTGAAGGGTAAGATGTCTGCAGATAGAAAATATGGGATTAAGGAACTGGGTTATTGAATGTCTCTCTCTTCTTCCCTTTCTCTTCTCCTGTAGAACCCCAAAGGTTAACGCTCTCACCTTAGGTAAGTGAACGCCGTGCTCTCCATCTGCCTCGGGGCAGGGTGCTGTAACCAGTTTCTTCACTGGATAAGGGGAGCAGGCCTCTTGACTTCAGAGGACTGCTGTCCGTCGTTTACTGCACGAACGGTAAGTTTCGAGTAATTCTAATGTCTTTAAAGTCTTTAGTAATGATGTTTCTTGTTTTGCAGGGTTCCGGCGATGGCGGATGACGGGCTGAAGTGAGTTGAAGATGGAGCCCGTGTGATGAATAGAAGCGCCTGGAAGCACGTAAGTAAGCGCTTGTTGCCTGCTTCACGATGCGCTCTAACTGTCTTTTTATTTTGCAGGTACAAGTTCGGAGCGGCTGCAGGGTGCCGGAATACCCACTGGGTTAGATGTGGAAAGGAGTAATGGCACGTGAGTATTAAAGTTCCCCCAATGTCTTTAAACGCACCTTGTTTTGTCTTTCAGATGCGGGATGCAGCGCCGAAGGCCTCCGGAGCGTGCGAAGAGTTGGTAAGCTTTTGTCTTTCAGATGCTGGAATGCAGTGTGAAGACCTCCGGAGCGCACGAAGAGTAGGTAAGCCTTTGTCTTTCAGATGCCAGAATGCAGCGCGAGGCGTTGGTGACAGCCGATGGACCAGGTAAGTGAAGAGCTGTCACTGAAGACCGTAATGCTAACCTGTTCTTTCTTGTCTTTATAGGTGTTGCTGAAGACTGGATTCAGGATGGTAAGCCTTTTTCCTTAGGCCCAGGATCAGATGCAGAAGACACGATGAGCGTTCTGCTGCAGAGGATGCAGAATAACGCAAAGCAAGATTCATCCATCGGGTGTGGTTTAAATAGCCTCCTGTAGTGCTTAGGTGTCTCCTTCCACAGCCACGCCTAGGCAAGAAAAGAGTTCCTGCTTTCCAGAAGAGTTCCAGTGTTCTGAATCTAGGGAGTGGCTCCTGCCCCACCCAACAGGAAAAGTAGTTCCAAACAGAAGAGGATCAGAGGCTCAACTGGCAGGCAAGTAAGCAGCATGGTCTGCTGCAGGTAAGTCCACCCAAGCATTATGAGCCCGGCGCTTCCAGCGCTGGGACTGGGCATATTTATGAGCCTGGTGCCACTGGCCCCAGGACTGGGTCCAAAAGGTCCCAATTGGGACTGGTTGGCACTCGGAACCTGAGTTATGGATCTGCTTCCAAGGGAGTTGGGAAAACCCTGACCTTTTGGAAGCAGAGATCATGACATCAGGACTATAACACAAATGCCACCTCTTTGGGTGACAGACTGAAGCTACGAGGGTACCCGAGAAAATTAGTTTCAACTTCAAGGAAAAGAGCCAGGTTTACTAACTGAGACTCACTCCTTACATCTGTAACTCCCCAAGAATGCAAGGAGTCCAATAGAGTCACCTGGGTGACCACCCATGGTCCAAATTCTTTTGACATCAAGAAGGTGTTTCACAAATATTGGCCAATAGTTGGGCTACAATTGCCAGAGGAACCAATACCAGGGTTCGCTTTCAAAAGAGCACAGAATGTCAAAGAGCATTTAGTTCATTCACTATATGTCCGGGACACTCCTCTGCCAGGTCTTTGGAACCTACGGAATGTCACTGGACATTATCCCTGTGGCTCATGCTCAGTCTGTAGGTTTACAAAGAAATTACAAACCTTCCCAATTGGAGAAAGACTGTTACGCTCACCTGGTTCCCACGGGGACGTCGATCTGGACCGGCCTGGTGCCACGTAGAGCCGAGATGACTGACTGGACACCCCCACTTACTTCGTTTGTCGGCTCGTATGAATATCTTTCTGCAAAGGAGAAAGGGAATTAACCTCCCGTAATTCGAGCGTTAACCCACCTTCCACTCCCGTTGTCTGCCCACTGACCACTCCTGATGCTCCCTCTTGTTCTCACCTGATGGTTTAGAAAGGTGGGCTCTCCATCCTGCATCGAGCGCAAGGGCGCGTAGATGACCAGTTACTTCACTGGCGTGGAGGAATTGGTGAGTTCCAGTATTGACTCTAGGATCCAATAGTTTGTAAGAGTTCAAATGTCTGATCTTCACTCTTTCCAATTCCTTGTAGGTTGCCAACTTAACCACCACGGAGAGTCCAAAGGGCAGTTGGTGAGAGTCAGGTAAGTCTATAGTGGTTTTCCCCTTAGGGGCCGGGGTACGGCGATGATGCAGAGTTAACTGCGCCGACCCGATATGAGGTGAGTTCCCCCTGCGGTAAATCAGGTAAATCTTTGGGGGGGTAGCTTGTAATGTCCAGTGGTTTCCCCTTAGGGGCCGGGGTGCGGCGGTGATGCAGAGTTAACTGCGCCGACCCGAGATGAGGTGAGTATCCCCCGTGGTAATCCGGTAAGTCTTTGGGGATAGCTTGCTTACTTGTCCTTTTGTTTTCCCTTAGCTCACCTTGTTGTTCTTGTCTCCCTAGGTGTCGGCGAGCTGCCGGGAGATGCTGAAGATCGCGATGGAATGCAGAGATGCAGCGAAGGCCAGTGAGTTCAGCACGGCGCCGTGAGATGCGAGGCGACGCACGTGTGACTTCTTGCTTCCAGCTCAAGTGCGTGGTGGATCAAGGATTCAGGTAAGGATTACTGTGATGCTCCTGTTCTAACCTCTTCTCCTTCTTTCTTCTTATTTCTAGAAGCTCCGGGCTTGAAGCGGACGTGGCAGAAGACTGGAAGCTGCTGCAGGCACGGTGAGCGTTACGCTGCTGGATGCAGAATAACGCGAAGCACGTGTGGCTGTCCGGGCGTGGTTTAAATAGCCTAGGAAGAAGTCCCAGGTAAGTATTCTTCCACAGCCCCCACCCGAGAAAAAAGTAGTCCCTTAAGTAAATAGTCCCTCCTAAGCCCCATTTGGCTTGTGGCTTCATGCAGCATGGTCTGCACCAGGTGAGTATGCAGCATGGTCTGCATTAGGTAAGTTTTCTGAAATGAGCCTGGCGCCCATGGCGCCAGGACTGACTTTATCCTTATGAGCCTGGCGCCATAGGCGCCAGGACTGCACCCAAACAGCCCCTAACTGGGGTTTTTGGGCATGCTCTAAATGGCATGATGCCTGCTTCCGGGGTTGCTGGGCCTGGTCTGGCTTCCCGGGGGCAGGCATCATGACAAAGACGCTGCACCCTGAAACACCAATCTAACTGCAAAAGTAGCCAGGTGGTTTATTGTATTGAATGCCCATGTGGCCTTTGCTACGTGGGGCAAGCAATGTGGAGCATAGGAACAAGGATCTCAGAACATTGCTCCAGGATCCGGTGCAAACATGTGACAACCCCATTGGTAGCACATTATTTGACCAATCATCATACACCTGATGATCTGCTATGGTGGATCCTGGAGAAAGTTCAGTATGGCCCAAGTATACAGACTAGACTTTTGAATCAGGAAAATAGATGGATCTACAGGATGGATATTAAGGAAAACAGATTAAATGAGCTATATACCCCCCAAATGTGAGTATTAACGCTTCACATGAACAATCTTTAGCAAAAACAAGGAGGGCAAATGCTGAACATCTACCCTTGACTGGCCACTCAGTATCATCCTGATATAACAATTTGCTCATTCTGCACGTTTGACACACCCCAGTATGCACACACGATTTGTTTTTACTTACTACATGGAGCTCAGGACGTTTAATTAGCTCATCTACATTGGTGCAGGTAGCAACACCGACACCAGCCCTTCCATCAGTGATGTATCTGTAGGACCAGTTTCGCTCCTTTTCCAACTCTGATGTCCCTTCCCCAAGGCCCGTGTTTGCGTTACTTTCGCCTCAGGCAGAGGTCGGTTCCTGACATCTATCACAACACCTTGAGCGGAAGGTATATTCCAGTCAATGTAGCTGCCTTGTTTCCATTTTTTAACACGCAGCATAGGATGATTAATCAGCACCCCAGCGCCGTCACACACACTGAATTGTGGCGTCCGGCCAGCTATCTCGAAACATCAGTGACGTGGACCAATGGCAGCACTCAGCCTTGGCCTCACCCATTTTTCAATAGTTTCATGAGTATCGGCTTTTCTCACTTCCGCATTCCACAGAATACCGGGCAGCGAGAAGTGAAACTACAACACAGACGGCTGCAGAGACACGCTTTCCAGCTCGAACGCACAGGTAAAACTGCAATGCCTGTCTCTCTCATCCAAAAACTTTTAAATATTTTTTTTTTACCCTAGGCAGGTTTGTGATAATGCATTGACTCCGGCAAACGAGAGAGCAATCATTTTGTTCTTTTTTCCATCTCTTTTGCCTTTCAGGCGACCATTGGCGTCCTTCGATTTCGCAACTGGTTTTACTCAGTTTAGTTTCTTGCTAAATTCCACCACTACGGATACACCAGTATTTACTGTATGGTGCCATTGAACACCTTCTTCGGCATCCACGTGGGACACGAACATGCAAATGACTACATAGAATCCAGGTATTTTGCTTCAGTTTCTCACTAATTTCATGCTGCCATGTACATATCACAACATATGGGACCGACTGAATTACCCTCGTTTAATATGGGGTCTTCACTGTTCTGTCCACAGGCATTTTTGAAACACTTCTGGTTCTCAGCCAATCCCAGAGCAATCACCTTTGGTGCCACGCGCCGGTCCAGACCGCTACTTTGGTGACGATGACACCCGTCAACATAACAGATCCACCCCGAGATGAGGCGGTGGTCCCCCAGCATTTCCTTTGCAGTCCACCCATGACTAGGTATTTCACCCCTTCTAATATCCAGATCTCTAGCATTCTTGGTGGCTCGTGGGACAGGTGGTCTCTGGTGGGCAGCAAGTGAGATATGGGTGTGTGTAGGGATGGCAAGAAAGAATATGAAACTCTAATTTATTTTATTCTTTTTCCTTCCGATGGCATGAAAGCTACAGTACAGGGAATGTGGAGTTTAGTTGCTGTATATGACTTTACTCAATTAATACATTTTTTGATTTATTACGTTGAGTATACTTGACATGTTTGAACATCTACCAAGACAATTCAATATGTGATACACCACATTTTCCCTTTTTCTTTTCTTCTTTATGTCACAGGGTCCTTTGATTGATGCCCTGATGAAGGTGTAACATTTGAAAAGAAATGTAATTTGACCTTCCCGCCGAAACGCAATATATAAGAGGGGCATGAAAGGTTTCTGCATACCAAGACTGTATATCCTGGAGTTTGGAATACAGCCCTCAAATTAATACACAAAACCTTTCTATTGTTAACTTCCCCCACTGCGTTGGCAGACCCGACCCCGGAAGACAAAGTCCATTTCAAGACACATGGACGGATTGGATCCGTGAAATATTAATGGAAGGCCTTTGATTTGATTTTTGAACTCTTACGTTTAAACCTATATCCACAATGAGGATCATAAATGATAACCCGGATGTGCTCACAGGTTATAACTACATTAAGAAGTCATGCAAGCTGCTCTTTGTTTTGATTTCATGTTCCTAATTTTTTAGGCTCTCTATTGAATTGAAAGTTGAAAGTTTCCTTTGTTTTCTTTCCTTTTTATCCTCTTTACTTTCATTTTTTCAATGCTTCTTTTTGCTTTTGCATGAACTCACAATATATGTATATAGATGATTTCAGTAATCTGTTCCAAAAAACCTATGTTGCATCAGTACATGTTGATTTGCTGTTAACCCATGTATTTGTCTTTTTATATTTGTTAGTTTAATTCAATACACATTAGATTCAAAAGGTTTTGGTTCATTGGTGTTTCTTTTATGTCAAATATATGAATAATTTGTGTAAACACCCCTGGTGTTTAGCAAGGTTGGTCTGAAGAGTTAGTTCAAAATAAGTTAACCCAATTGCACCAACCCCATGCGCAACAGTATTTGCTTTTTCTGATTTAGACCACTGAACCTTGACACCTTGACCAATCTGGCACTTGATGGCCTTTATGGTCAGGTGGGCCTTCTGACAAGCCTGCAACACAATCCTAAGGTGTTTCACATGATCCTCACAGGTGGCACAGAAAACTGCTGTATCATCCAGATATGTAAGACAGAATGCACCCAACTCATTAAGGACATGAATCACAAGCCTCTGAAAAGTGGCAGGTGCATTCTTCAATCCAAAGGGTATTAGCCTCAACTGGTAAAGGCCTTCTGGAGTTGGGAACGCTGTCTTCTCCTTGGCATGTTCTGCTAGGGCTATTTGCTAATACCCTGCTGTGAGGTCAAATGTGCTGAGGTACTTGGAAGCACCCAGGGTATCCACCAGCTCATCAGTTCTAGGCAAGGGGTATGCATCTGTCTTGGTGACAGCATTCAGAGCCCTGTAGTCCACACAGAACCTTGGGTCAGAGGTACCTGCCTTTGGTATCAGAACCACAGGACTGGACCAAAGCTATTGGAGGGCTCATTGAACCCAGGATCTAACATCATGTTGACCACTGTCGTGATGTAAGACCTTACCTTATCTGACATACTTTATCCCTTACCTTTCGTAGGTTCACTATCTCCTGTGTCAATGTCATGTTTACACCAAGGTGTCAAACCGGGAGCTAGAGTTAACAAGGGGGTGAATTGCCTCAGCACACTTCTCACCTCATCTTGCTGAACAGAAGTCAGGTGAGGGGCCATTTTGACACCCTCAATGGAGCTGTCTGAAGAACTGCCTTGGAACAGGTCAGGAAGAGTTTCTGACTCCTCCTCCTCTACATCTGAAGCCAAGAGCAGAGCAACCATTTCAACCCTGGGGATGAAAGCCTTCAGCCTATTAACATGGAACACTTTTGGAGCCTGTCCAGCTCTTCCAATGTCCACTAAATACTTTACCTCACGCAGGGGCACCACTATTGAGTAAGTGCCTAACCAGGTATCCTGTAATGTTCTAGGCCTTATAGGGTTTATGATCAGGACTTGTTGGCCTGGCGTGAAGTTAACAAGCGAAGGCTTCTGGTCATAACAGAGTTTCACCAGAGCTTGCCCAGCCTTCACTCTATCACTGGCCTGAGTCATCAGGAGGAGCATTCTCTTCCTCGATCCTAGAACATAGTCTACTACATTGGTAGTGATAGGGGGACCAAAAGGGGTGACCAAAAAGAAGCTGAAAGGGGCAGAAGCCAACCCCCTCTTGAGGTACCTCTCTGTAGACAAACAGTAATCATGGAAGGAGGAGATCCCATGTTCTCCTCTCTGGCTCTTCCAGAGCCCCAATCATGCTTTTGAGGGTTCTATTCAACCTCTCAACTAAGCCATTTGTTTGTGGGTGGTATGCTGAGGAACACTTATGAGTAACCCCATACTCCTTCCACACGGCTTGCATGTTCTTGGACATAATGCTGCTGCCCCTATCAGACACACCTTCTTTAGGGAAGCCAACCGTAGTGAATATGCCAAGCAAAGCTTTAGCAACTGACTTGATAGTTACTGTCTTTAATGGGATGGCCTCAGGATACCTGGTTGCATGGTCGACCAGCACCAGGTTAACCTATTGCCTGAGGATGTCTGAGGATGAAGGGGACCAACAATGTCAATCCCTACTGTATCAAATGGTTCTCCCAAAACTGGGAGTGGTACCAACACTGCCCGGATTATTGTGCCACTTTTCCTAGATAACTGGCAGGTGGCACAACTCCTGCAGTGACTTTCTACCTAGACCCCCATCTTGGGCCAGTAGAAGTGCATGGCTAGCCTTTGCTTGGTTTTCTTGATGCCAAGGTGACCAGCAAGGGGATCATCATGTGCCAGCAGTAAGAGGAAGGGTATAACATGAAGGGTAACCACCAACCTCCTATGGTCTCCTCCTGTAGACTCTGTGTGCTCACAGTACAGGAACCCACCTTCCCAATTGATCCTATGCTTACCAGGAGTTTCACCCTCAAGCTGGGAGCAGGCCTGTCTCGTAAGGCCTTCCAAAGATGGGCACTCATGTTAGCTCATACTAAACTAAGCCCTATCAGGACCACCTTCAACCAATAAACTTTGGAGTTCAGGGTGGTCATTGGGATTGAGAATTTCAAGCAACACCTCTTCCTCGTCAGGTTCAGGTGTTTGGCCAACTACCTCCACCTCAGTGGTAGGTGAGTTAGCGGGAATGTTCTCTTTCCCTCTCTTGTCTTTCTTGACTCCATAAGCCTTTGGTTCCCCTTTGGCTTGGGATTTGCCTTGGTCTTAGCTAAGGCAGCCCTTGTCTGTGACCTTGTGCACGGTATCTCTGCTGTGTCACCCACAAGACCCAGGTCTCTGAGATCATTCCCCAGCAGGACCTTACCTGGGACTTGCCTCTGTATGCTCACTGGAATCCTGAGCATTGTACCACTGATGGTACGATTGACAGGCATTACTGGGAACTTGAGAGAGGGGCCATCCGATCAGCTAACTTGGTGGGCACCGGGAGAGCTCTGGCAAACTCGTCTGGGTTTACCAAAGTGGAATCCAGTGCAGTTTTGCTGGCCCCACTATCCCTAAGGGCAGGAGTATCTACTCCATTGATTAGCACACTGTCTTTAAAGTAGTGCTTGGTATTGTCAGGAATGTTAGCATAAGCCTCTAAGACTTTTGGCTCCCAGGAACCCAGGGAAACTAGCACTACTTCAGATTCTATCCCAATGGGGGAAGGCGTCTGAGGAGAAGGGTGCCCCTGTGATCACTTCCTCCTCATAGAAGAGGAAGGCCAGACTCGCAGAGTGGACCCCTAAGGTTTTGCCCTTACATCTCGGGTCTCCCTTCACATGGTCATTTGCTCCACATGCCACATAAGATCCACTGGGTCTTGGGAAATAGGGAGGCTTACTATAACCAGAGTTCTGCCTGGGAGTATACCTCCCACTACCCTGAACATTCTCTTGGGACTTTCCCTTGTTTTTCTTTTTGTGGCTCTTTTGGGAGGAGGTTTTATCAGATGCCCCACCCTCCTTATCTTTGTTATTTTGCCCTCTTCCTGCTTACCAGGAGTAGTCTTGTCCTTATGGGACACTCGTGTGACACCCACAAATCTGCTGTAATTGGCCAGCTTCTTAGGATCTATCTCCTTTGAATCAGCCAAGTGCTGCTTAGGCTCAGTGGAACAAGATGCAAAAATATGTTCAAGCATGACTAAGCACATCATACCCTCAAAGGTGGTGACCTTATTGCCTTCAACCCAGCCAGTCAAGTTCCTCAAGGAATCAGTAAGATAGGACACCCAAGTGTTACCTTCTTTCTTTTTGTACTCTAAATTTCTTCAAGTATTGAGCAGGAATCTTCCCAAACTTTAACATGAGAGTTTGCTTGAATCTTACAAAGTCTTTTCTGTCAGCCTTTGATAGTTCCATAATGGCACTGCAGCCAGAATGGGGTAGTCGACTGAGCAACCATGCAATCTTGTCAGCATACAAAACCTCCTGTACTTCACATGCATACTCAAATGCAGTTAACCAGTCCATGATGTCATTCTTTTCATCCTATATACTGAGCAGGGCCTTAGGAAACCTTGGATGAAGGGACGACCCAGCTCTATTTCCAGATCCCTTGGAGGAGCCAGTAGTAGCCTGAATCTTGGCCAGCTCCAACTGGTGTTCCCTGTCCTTTTGATTTTCTGCTTGCTCAACTCTCAGCTTTGCCATGTTGAACTCAATCTCCTTTGGCTTAAACAACAGCTATTCCTTCTTGAATTCAAGCATGGCTTCAGCATCAGAGCCAACAGATTAAATGTGAGACTCTTCATCATCCCTTTCTTCATGGACCCCATGGATGAGGTCTGCAACAGCTCTGCTAGAGCTGTCAATGAGTGCAGCCCCATCACCTTCTGCGCTCTCATCTGTGGTAATTGCCTCAGGCTGAGCTTCTTGCTAATCCATGATCCTTTGGATCATTTCACCTCTGGTACCTTGAGCGGATAAGCCTCTCTTGGTACAAAACATTCTCAGTGTCTCTGATTTGCAAGCATTCAAAGTTATGTTAGTTATTGCTTCCATGCTCTAAGTTAGGTTGGTAGCCTTTGCAGTTAAGTTTCTACTAAGGTCACTATGTGTCCTGGGTAAGTGTCATCTGGGTACCTTTAACAGTACGCAACACTTGGTACCTTCGATCCTATCCCACCACTGTACACCAATTTCGTAAGATGGATTTCTGTACTCTGACCTGGCAGGCAGAGGTTCAGAAGGCTAGCATACTTTCTTGGAACAGGGTAAGCTTCTGGAAAAGCCAGACCAATGAAGGTAGCATTGGTGCCGGTCAAGACTAGGTGTCAGGGGGGGTGAATGTGATCGAAAGCCCACAATGAGCACGCACAGTAAACAACATCACAAATTACTCTCAATCAGGTGCATATATCAAAAATACATATAATATGGTATATTATATGGCATTTATAACACGCCTATACACAAGATATGTTTATCAAAGGCCTTTTAAGTCAAACACAAGGTGAAACCAAAGCAATATTAACAAAATCAACACAACACTAACTAAGGAACATATATACAGTAACTATTGGCATAAAGGAATATTAACAAAGGCAAATGAACAACCTGTAACAGAAGAGGGTCAGACAGTGGAAATATACTTTAAGCAATTCTTCAAGAGTCTCAACCCTAACTAATAGGCAGTCCAATCCCTATGAAGTGTGGAGCCTTGTGCTCAAAAGTATGATCTGCACGGCAGCACTCTATCGTGCTTTAAAGTACACAAGGGGTCTCTTCAAGAGGTTGTAGTGTCACAGGGAGGGGGGAAAGGCAATGAAGTATAGAGTTCCACTATTCAAGGAGGGTCTCCACAAGAGGGCAGAGCGATTTCCAGGAATCGGGAATAGGATGGTAGCACAGGCTACCCTAACAAAAGAGAGTGGCCCTTGGGGAACACTTGTGCATCATAGTCTATGGATGCACAAAAGGCCACCGGTAAGTGATGCAAGTACTCAACGAACCTCGACACACTCCGGACCAAACTTCACCAGTCAAGTCCAGTTTGCTTGCAGGTTCGAATCCAGCAGTTGCGCATCCCTCCAGCTTTAAGGGGCTGCGTTCCTGGACCTCAGTCCATGGTGGGACAATGGAGATTTATCTGCTTCTAGTGAAGGTATCGGGCCAGTTCCACTGCAGCTAGTCTTAGGGTACATCGCGGTACAGCAGCAAGGTATCCACGAAGCTTGTCCACACAACGGGGCAACATGGGTACCACGTAGGTTTGGGTTCAGGTGGACTCTCCTAAATACAGACCTAGGAATGATGGGTGTATGAAACTCGGCAGGAGAGTGCCTACTATGAAGAGCTTATGGTTCCCAAAGTCTCAAGTTGAAACTCGAGATGGAGGCGGTGCCAAATAAAGGTCCCGTATGAGCTGGTCAGTTCACTGGGCGGTACAGGAACACTTCTGAAAAAAGGCTTGTTTGCAGGTTAAGCAGGAAGTGCCGAGCTTAGGAAGTCCCACTATTCCAACAGGTCGAAGTGCCCTTGCAGGCCTTCTGTGATCGATGAGAAACAGGGGCTCGGGCAGGACAACAGCACGGTCAGGGTGCCAAACCTGACAGCGGGTCACCAGCGGTTCCACGGATCTGCTTCTTTGGTCAGGATACTTGGCTCCTTTACTAAGTTCGATGTGAACTCAGAAGATCGACCTGGAATAGGTTTAGAGTGCCTACTCTTATCCAGAATCTCCTTTGTGCCAAAACAAAGAGAAACGAATAGGAGATCTGCTCACATTCAACCATTCCAGAGGTGGACCAATCACAGACCATAGTGGTCCCAGTCATCCCAGCACACCAGACAACTTGTCACCAAGGATGTTTATTGGATCTAGATAGCTACAGCCCACATCCTGGCCGCACAGACACAAGGCATCCAGAATCCTGCAAAAGCTTTGGTTTGCGCAACGGTCTGCATGACCAAATAAGGAATTTCCTGGGTCTGCTCGACCCGGGGAAGGCAAAGGGACAAAATGGCCAAAGGACAGAACAAAGGACCTCGTGGCATGGCCATTTAAGGCCCTGGCCACTGTCCTGGGCCAGACGCAGTAAATGCGGTTTGTACCATAGAAGAGACAAAAATTCTTTAAAAGTAACTGCTGCCACCAGCTCTGTCCTGGGCACACTTGTACTTTCACCAAAAATCATTCAAGGGTGTCTAAGGCCTTAAAAATGAAAAAGAGACCCCAGCGCACTGTACTGTGCACTGTACATTGTGCACTGATAAAATATTACCAAACATATGGTAACAAAGTGAAACACTAAGGGAAACTAAGTCTACCAGTACTGACAGTCTGAAGGGCATGTCAGTTTCCCCATAACACAATGAGCAAAAGACCAGCGGAGTACAGCAGAAGGGTGGGCTCCACTGGCGAAAAGTCAGGATAGGATGGTCAGACGAAAGCAAAATGTTGGGGGGTTCACAACTGGAGGGAAAATTACCCATAAATGGAAATCTTTCCTAACAATGACCCATGCTCTTAGGCCACAAGAGTCCCCTTTTTGTATTAATGGCTATAGGGGAGAGAGATGTGTTATGATTTGCTTGGATATTTGTGGCTGTATGAGGGACGTATGGGATGATGTGATGCATGGAGCAATGGGCATCTGAACTACGCAGCTGTTCCATGAATGACAATTGGGGTTGAGTGTCGAGATATAAGCATGGCTGGTGGATTCTGTACCTAAAGTATCAGTCACGTGAGCCTAAAATTAACCAAGATAAAGAAAGAATAATAAACACCAAGTTTCTTTTTAGAACCTGGATCCAGTGAAATCCTTTCACCCAAGTCATGAACATAAAGCTATTGAACTGTGTTATCAATGATGTCATGTTACTATGCTTTTATACTGCACCGAATCACCACTGTAGTCGTTTTGAAGCATTGATGGTTGTATGTGGTGTATTGTGCTCCTATGTGGGGAAGCCAGACCTTAGTCTTCTGGGAAGGAGAGCAAGAGTGAAGGAAGAGGAAGGGAAATGGGGAAGGGGGTTGCAGATGCAGGAGAGAGTTCCAGAAGGGGGAAATGCTTTGAATGAGTGTGAATGTGTGTTATTCCACTTTATAAGGACCATCCTCTAGAGAGAGGCAAGACAGAAACGTATGTAATGGGTTTATATACACATTGGGATTCCAGGGGCTTTTTGAATGAATGATAGGCTAATGTTCGAGCAGTGTTGGATGCATAAAGGGATTTATAGCATCCTCAGGCAATCCTTGCACATATATAGAATACTTGCAGTAAATAATTATGCTACTGAAGGTAAATTCCCAAATACTAATTCTGAGACTACCAAGCTAACTCCAGAAGGTGATGGCCTAGTCCAAGATTAGGACGCGTGGGAAGGTCAATGTTGTTGGGAAAACAAAAAAGGCAGCAGAGTGAGATAGGCAGAATTTAAAGAAAATGTGTTTATCCCTGGCCCCGGATTTGAAGGTAAATAATGTTTGTGTGTTCCTCGTTGTTCTTGGTCTGCTTATAAGATAACGCCTTAGGGCAGAAAGACAAATGTCAGCAGGATTTGCAAAAGGGTGTGCAGGCTCTGGCTTGCACACTGCTTACGATCTAGTGTTATCGATATATAATAGTGAAACATGAGGGAACATGCTCTGAGGGTATTTGCTGATAGCCACGTTCCTATTTTTCTTCATGTAATGTTGCAAAGCTTTTATAGTGCCACAAACCACCACTGTAGTTTTCTCAGTGCATGTAGATTTTTCCTTTTGTGCAAAACGTTAAAGGACATGAGCACGACTTTGCCTCAGCAGTAGTCTAGGTTTTAATTCTTTCACAGTGACTGGGTGTCATTGTAAACCTGGGCATTTTGCAACCATGCACAAGAAAACAGAAGCACAAAGCCATGCTGCTTACTCCCCTGTGCCCAGGAAAGGCCATGAAATGGCAGTTTCTATAAACGGGAAGGCAGGGTGGGGCACTTTGGCCACTTTTAAATGAGAGGGCCTGGCTCCTCTTGGAGACAAGCCCTGTATTGATCGGTTGTCCTGGAAGTTCTTGAGGCCGGCTAGGAACTTTGTTGGGAGATGGGCTTAGTGGTGTGTGAGGTAGAGCTCCACTTGGGATGAATCTGGGCTCTTCTGGGTATTCATTTGCACACAAAATAACAATTCAGATTTGCTTACATTATTGCAGTTGGTTATAGATAATTAAAGTGGAAAAACGTCATTGTGGAGCAGGGTTAGGTTTCGATGCTGTGGTGGGAAGAGGTTGAAGTCAAATAAGAGGTGTGGGGTAAGGGGAAGGGGCACCCAGTCAAAAGAAAAAGGTGAGTGTACATCAAAAGCATACATTCGGGATAATATGCATTTAGCCTTGAGAACAAAGCACATAGCTACTGTAGGGACATGTTGCACACATGCCCCTGGTGCCTAATCATGACATGGTGCCGCAAATATGATCCGAGTAGGATATCAAATGTAAGAGAGCATAGCATTTCAAATTAGGGCTAAGCATAGTGAAGCTGGCATAGCGCAGCCACATAGCAAAAATATGTCACAGCTGAACATAACAAGCAAATAATAAGGTAACCCAGCAAAAGAGCATTGCAGAGGGAGCATGTCCCAAATAAGACATTACAGTGGGTGCTACATACACACACAAACAAGCGCTTGTGCACGCACAGACACAGACAAGCACTCACCTCTTCTAGATTTGAAGTCTGCTCTGGAGGTTGACTGGCAAGATGGGAATGAAACGCTATTTTGAAAGACAAGGCCCAGAAATCAATGGCCAATGTAATGCCAAAATGGGCAGACAATGCCTCACTGTCTCGTCCTGATTTGCTAGCTTTTGTGTTGGTAGATGTGAGAAACAGACACCATGGTAGTGTGTACAGAAAATGGGAGGTCTGAATTCAGGAAGTGTGAATGTAGTCTAAAATGTAGACTCTAACCTTAGAGTAAATGTGAATTTGCCGTTTTCGTAACTCCCTAAATAATGTGCGCAATTTTCCATTTTAACTTGGCAAAAATGTCAATTTTTTCTTGATGTTACATTACAAAGTTGTTATACTGTGCCCAATCACCATTGTAGTAGTCTCAGGGCGCCTAGGCTTGTATTTGTGTGCAATATGTCTGAGGAAATTAGCACATCTTTGGCTCAGCAATGGTCAGGCTTTTATGTCTACCACAGGGCCAGGGAGCCATTGTGACCCCGAACATGTTGAAAGCATGCACAAGAAAGCAGGAGTGCAATGCACTTCTACTCACCCATTGAGGCGATGAACAGTTGTGCTCTATAGCCAGGAAAGTGGAGAGCAAGTATGCGCTCTTAAATGAGGGTGGGCTTTGAACTCTGGCTCATCTGAGAGCAAAGCCCTGGACCGGGCTTCCTGTCAGTTCTTGAGGCCTGTTAGTAACTTAATGCGGGGATGGTTATAGTGGCGTGTGAGGCAGGGCCTCTTTCTTGGCTAAGGCTGGGCTCTTCTGGGAGTTCATTTGCATAATTATGCCTGGCCTATCCTTCTTGACCTGAGAAGCAGTTACCTAGTCCTATTAGATGGCAGCGTGAGGATCTTAGATCGAACTGGCGTGTAGATTCTGCTTGCTAGCTTACATTCACGGGTCCACTTCATATGTTATGTTAAGTTAAAGGTACTTATATAGCGCACCGTCACCAACGGAGTTGGTCCCCAGGCGCTCTGGTGGATCTGAAAACAAGGAGGCCGGGTAGGGTTAGTCGTGTGGAGGAGAGTGGGAGCGGTGGTGTGCTGTTGGCGGCTTCAGCTCGGTGTACACCGGGTGCTGGACTTTGGTGAAAGTATCGGATCGGGCGAGACCTCGTGTGCTGTAGGTGCTGTTTGTGTTGTTGATACGGTGTGGTAAAGTGCGTGCGGATTTCTGGGAGAGAGATGGTTGTCTGAGTTTTATGTGGGTTGAGTATGCAGAGGTTTGAAGGTTGGGTTAGTGGGGTCTGTATCCTGATCCTGTATCCAGATTCCGATACTTCTGGTTCCGTTTGAGCTGTATGGGTGGGGTGGTTGGTAATTCCCTGTAGGCTGTCTCACTGTGGTGTGTAATGGTGCGGCACGGACCCAGCTGTATCCTAGTGAGTGTTATATCTAGTGATTGGTAAGTCTGAACCTTTCCTTCGGGTGTGGAAGTGAGGTTGTTGCGACCTATTCTGTTGCCATCTATTGTGACAGGGGTCCCTTAGGGCTTGGAATGGTTCAGGGTCAGTGCGCTGTTGGAGGCGTCCTAGTGCTTCCATCTTGGTCAGCCTGTGTATTCAGCCGTTAGTTTCCTCCTATCATGACTATCTTTCAGTTAGTCCTTTGGTGTTCCACGGGGTGACTTCCTTAAGGGCTACTGTTTGGGTTTTTTTGTGTGAGATGGCGCATAGTGCTTACCGCTGTATCTTGAGGAGCACTGTGTAATGTGACTACTGATTCTGTTTCTCACCCTCTCGTTTGGAGCTAATGTATTTTTTTGTATTTATATTTTATTTATTTTTATGGCGCACCAGGCCCATGGGCAACCGGGCGCATCACTTAGGTACAACATAAGAAAAACAGACAGATCCATAATTACAAAGTTTACAAGTATAATACAGAATTTACAGGTATAATTATAGCAATGAGAGGACAAGCAGATTATATATATATATATATGTACAAATTAAGCAGAGAACCCAGAGCTAAATGTCCTGGGCAGCCAGCCAGGTTTTTGTAAGGTGTTTGAATCTCGGGAATGAGGGTTCTGCTCTAAGCTCATTAGGAAGCGTGTTCCAGAGTTTAGCTGCCAAGATAGGGAAGCTAATTCCACCTGATCTTTGGAGATTGAAACGTGGAACCTCAAGGCAGTTTAAATGAGCCATTCTGTGGGGTCTAATGGAGTTGTGGAGGGCAAATCGGTTGGCCAGGTAGCAGGGAGCTTGGTTATGAAGCCATTTGTGGGTAAGAGCCACGGTTTTCAGGGAGATACGGTGTGGGATTGAGAGCGAGCGAATATTGTGTCTGGTGTCGGATATGTGTTGGCGCCTGGGAATGTTGAGGGCAGCTCTAATCGCATTGTTTTGGACAATTTGCAACTTGTTTAGGTTGCAGCAATTGGTGCCTAGGTACAGTGCATTGCAGTAATCAATCTTGGATAATACAAGAGTTCTAGCCAGGGTAACACAATTGGTTGCGGAGAGGAAAGGGCGACAGGCTGTGATAAGCTTGCAGGTATATGCCGCTGCGGAAGAGACTGAGTTAGTTTGTCTGGTCAGGGATAGGGTCGAGTCAATGTAGATCCCTAGGGTTTTTGTGTCCTTGGCGGTTGGGATAATATTCCCATCGATGATGAAGGACTTGAATGCAGGGTCAAGTTTGGTACGTTTTTGTGGCGAACCAAGAATAAGGAGCTCAGTCTTTTCATCATTAAGACAGAGTCCGTATTGAGCCATCCAAGCCTGGATGACCTGGTAGATGACATTGATAGCGAGGGAGTCAGCCGTGTAGTCACCTGAGATAGGGATTAGTATCTGGGTGTCGTCGGCATTGTTGGTGTAAGTGACACCCAGATAGTCCAAGATATCGAAGAGAGGTTTGGTGAACACATTATACAACGTGGGTGAAACACAAGATCCTTGTGGCACGCCACGGGAGACAGGTGCAGGTGGGGCGGCTGCTAGTGGAGAGAACACGCGCATAGACCTATTGTCTAAAAAGGAGCTAATCCAGGTTGTAGCTTTAACAGAGAATTGTGCAGCTGATTTAAGGTGGTTGCAGTGGATTTCATGATTGACGAGATAATGGATGGGAGTTCCCTATTCCCTTGCTATCTGCTGTGACTAGATCTGTTGGGAAAGGCTATGGTTAGGCATGGGTGCTATTGATGAGTCATCCTGGTGTTTCCGTCTTTGTCTTGCTATGTATTCGGTCTTTTGGGTCCTATTACGGCTATCTCTTGGTTAGTCGTTTGGTATGTTGTGGAGTATTTTCCTTAGGACCTTTTCCCGTTGATTCCTTGGTGTGGGTCAGGGTCAGTCTCTTCGTTCATCAATGTTTTAGTTGTGTGTGCGTCCCTGTGGGCGGTCTTCTAGTTATGACGTGCAGAGCCATGTTTTTAGTAGTTTCATGATTAGTAGGTGGTTTCTTGTCTTACATATGTACTTTGGAAGGTCGTTACAGGTTTGCGGTGCTTGGTGAGAGAAAGAAGATCGTCAGTTTTCTTTTGTTGTATGTTTTCCGTTCCAGACGGATGTCATTGCTTGATCTGAGCATTGTTGTTGGTTGATTTAGATGCAGTTTGTCTCTCAGGAACTCTGTGCCTTGATTGTGTACTGCTCTGTGGTATAGCCCTTCTCACAAACTGAGTGCTGCTTATATCCATTATTTATTTATTTGGGTGCTTTGGGGAGCGGTATCTGCCATCTTATGACTGCTTTAAAGCACCTGATATTAGACATTAATGTGAAACTACATAAAGAAACATGACATAATTAGAGCAGGAAAGCATACGCACAGCTACCTTAGGTCACTGTGGCATGTATAGAGATGGTTA
Source organism: Ambystoma mexicanum (assembly GCF_040938575.1). Taxonomy (NCBI): domain Eukaryota; kingdom Metazoa; phylum Chordata; class Amphibia; order Caudata; family Ambystomatidae; genus Ambystoma; species Ambystoma mexicanum. The sequence goes on along the minus strand of NC_090935.1, from coordinate 640,046,960 downwards.
TACAACTGCTTGTATTTTACTTGAGAGACTATTTTACTGAGGGCACCATTGAAACAAGAACAAAAATTGTTTAAAAATAGAGGGGTGAAATTAAATTTAAAATACAGGCGTAGACAGGATTTAGAAAACACTAAAAATTCGACTAAACCTAAGATGCACTAAACTTCAAATAAACTTAAGATGCTCTCAATGGTTAAAATTTTGCGGGGAATGCTTGCCAACGTAAAAAGCACAGGAAGTGACCTTGGTTGGGTTACCAATGCATGGGTTTGCCCCCTCCTTTATCTCCTTGTCTTGCTACCTCATCATAGTCCATAAAGATATTCACCACCCACTCCAACTCATGGTTCACCCTGGACCTTCTCACACTCATCAAAAAAAATAAAGTTGCACTTAGACAGTGGCAAACGTCCCACTCTGACAAAGATAAGTTGATCTTTAAAGCGCGCTCTACCAATTACAAAAAGACAATCACCCAAGCAAAGGCAAAATCTTTTGAATCCAGAATCTCGGAAGCCCAATCTAGCACAAAAGAAATCTTTGCCATTTTCAGGGAGCTAGAGACTCCCACTCCCGCCCCGCAGAATTTCACCAAAGACAAAGCCTGGTGCGATGAAATTCAAACGGCCATGCAAACCAAATTGAGCCTCCTCCAAAACAAAATATTAGCTACTAAACAAGCCCTGCCTAATACGCATATCTGTGTCCCAGCACCAGCCTCGGACCCCCCCAACCCTTCTCCTTCAAATCCATACAGGAAAAAGAAATCATCAATATAATGAGGAATATCAAACCCTCTAACTGTAAAGGTGATGTCTGCCCAGCCACTGTCATCAAGGACTGTACTGAAGCGCTAGCTCCTTTCCTGACAGCCTTTGTCAATGCCTCCTTTGCCACAGGGAACGTCCCTGTCCCCCTCAAGGAAGCATGGGTCCGCCCCCTCTTAAAAAAAACAACTCTCGATCCCACCGCCCCTAACAACTATGGACCCATCACCACTGTCCCATTCCTCCTCAAAATACTGGACAAAGCAGCCTACCTGCAGGTTCAGCACTTCATTGAAGAGAACAAACTCCTGGGACTCCACCAATCTGGATTCCGCCCCAGACACAGGACTGAAACTGCCCTACTTGTGCTAAAAAACCAGATAGACGATGCCAGAGACATGGGCAAACCAGCACTTCTCCTACTTCTTGACCTATCTGCGGCGTTCGATCTCGTAGATCATGATGTCCTATGCCATCACCTCTCCTCCACTGCCAAGTGCTCCCCTGACGCCACTGCAAGGATCACCTCCTTCTTACAAGACAGAACCATGCAAGTATTCTCTGACTCAGCCTCCGCCTCACCCACCATCATACTCTGTGGTGTGCCCCAAGGCTCCTGCCTCTCCCCCACCCTCTACAACATCTTCACACAACCCCTCTTCCTCATTCTCGACGCTATGAGTATTTCCTACACCAACTATGCAGACGATACCCAGATCCTCCTCACCCTCACTGGCAACTATGACACTGACTCCTTAACAACCTCTACAACACCATTCAAGCCTGGATGGCAGACAATGGACTATGCCTCAACTCTGACAAGACCGAATTCCTCCTGGTAGGTTCCCCCGACACGCTAAAAAAAACTAGACTCCCAATTTAGTCACTTCACCATCGACACCATAAAAATACCTGTCTCAGACTCAGTCAAAACTCTTGGAGTTTATTTGGATTCCGACCTATCCATGGACATACAAGTCAACGCAATTGCCTCCTCAGCCGCATATCATACTAAACTTATCAACGCAGTCAGGCCCTTTCTCACCAAAGAAAACTGCACAGAAATAGCCAGAGCCATCACTGGCTTCAGGCTAGACTACTGCGATGTACTCTTTCTAGGAACATCCAATAAAAACCTGGAGAGGCTACAAGTCATCCAGAATAGTGCTCTCTGTGCAGCCCAAGGCATTGCCAAAAAAAAACACATCTTGGAGGCCAGAAAACTAGCCCACTGGCTCCCAATAAAGGAAAGAATCGTCTTCAAAGCTCTGACACTGACCCACAAGTGCATTCACCTCACTGCTCCTGATTACCTCTCACAAAGGATCCACCCCGTCTCCTCTACAAGACCAACCAGATCACCATATACCAACATGCCCTGTGTGCCACTAGTAAAAATAGCGAGAGCGGGCGGATCCAGCTTCCCATATCTCGCACCCACACATTGGAATGCCTTACCTCCCACTGTCCGAAGTGAGGCCTCCCTCCTCGCTTTCTGTAAAGCAATGAAAAGTATTCTCTTCTCATAAGGTCCTTTGTAGCGGCATGAGTACTAAACTTATGACCCACTGCATAAACTGAAATACCAATTGCATAAGTTAATGATAGAACTATGTCTGTATTGATTTATAATGTGCCAAAGACTGCTACCACGCCTGTACCTCTGTAACTAAGCTCTTGCAAGTAACAGCACCTCAATGCCCCAGGGCTGTCTGCGCGCTATATAAATATAAATAAATAAATGTTGTTTCTCCTCCAGGCACAAGCACCCTCCTTGTTAATATAGAAGAGGATCCACAAACCTTTCCATTTAAATGGATCCGTTCCCAGCCCCTCTTTCTGTCATAATACCCCAGCACCCCAATAATAGACAGAGGTGGGGAGAGTCTTCCCCAGCACCCCAATAATAGACAGAGGTGGGGAGAGTCTTTGACTGCGGGGCAGCAGACTAGGTAGGACTCATTGTAATGAAGGTGCAAGCGTTTACTGCAGGGAATTCACTTGTGTGCATTATGTCTGAGCAGTTATGGGCAGTGCAATAACACTGTGCAGTGGGCGGAGCTATGTCATGCGTCCTCATTCACTTTGACATCCCACTTATGTGTACGCAAGCGAGCTATGAAAAGACTTCATGCATGCATGTCACCATTACCCGCGGCGATGGCGTGGTTTCGGGTTTAGAGTAAGGTAACATTTTAACAGGGATATGTCAGGTTTACAGGACACAGATGTATTTCCAGAATTGGTCACATGAGAACAACAGGTGAGGCAGAGCGGTTTTGCTTTTAAATTCGACACGTGACTATTTCTGAGGTTCTAGGTAAACCGAGACTATTCATTCAGGAAAATGCAAGACTGGGGTGCCCATTTTATATAATGTTCACCACTGCAGTGGTCATAGAGCGCCTGGCTTGTCTGGAAGTTGTGGTATTGTGACCCCACCTGAAGTGTCCAAATCTTAAGTCTACGGCAGAATAAGAGTCGGGAGAAGAGAAGAGAACGGGAAAACGGGTGCAAGAGCCACGGGGAATGGGAGGGGTTACGCAGCGGGGAAACAAAGGAACGTTTGGGATAGCTTAAATAATGACACCACATTTACTACTACTAATAATAATCAGAATAGGAACAAAGAGACGAGGGGAAGAAAATGTATATAAATAATTAGAAGGGGACATGTAAAAATAAAAATAATTATTCGTATTACTAATAATAATAATAAAAGAAGACGAAGAATTACGGAAGCCTACAAATGGGTTTCGGCTCCCGCCATGCAATGAAAGTGTTCCCAAGTACTGGATGTGAGGCCGTCAAAATATAAAATATTCAAACAGTAAAGTCCTTGCTCCTAATATTTAATTAGGTATTAATGCGCCCTCTCCCCCCACCCCCCATTACAATCTATTTTTTTAGCTGCCGTCACATGGAAATAATCGTATCTGCTGCTGAATAGAAACAATCATGTGGCCGGGTTACACTTATTTCTTGCTATGCCATTTTGCTGGTGCGCTTTTCCAATGTGATGTCTAAACACCCGATTCATGGAATTTTTTGCACGGTTCAAAGTGACATTTCACTACTGAAAAGTGGCTTTGCACTGCCAACACAACCCCTGATTCATAAAACTGTGTAATGTGTATTTTGCAGTGCATGGTCAGTGCAAGTTCATTTTGCACTGAAAAAATACACTTTGCACAGTTCCATGATCAGGGTTTGTCACTTTGAACCGTGCAAATAATGCCATGAATCGGGCCTTGAATCTCAAGTATACCTAAATATGAAATTAATACTGCGCATGCCCTTTCGTGAATTAACTTCTTGGGGGTCATTTCATAAAATAAAAGTGAATTTCTGAAGAGAGTGCTTAGTGGGCGCCTTCCTGTACTTCGGTTTCCCCCCCTCCGCTTTTGAGGGCTGTTGAACTTGGACTTGTGGTTGGGACGGGCGATCTTAGGATTCGTCCACTTGAAACAGAAAAGTGGGGTTGGTGTTTGACCTCCAGTGGGAAATAGTGCTGTATTTGTGAACAGGCTGCGGTTTGCGGGATATGGCTCCTTTTTGAAAATTATACTTAGGGCCTGATTTACACACATGTTTTAACATGGAAAAGTCCCATTGAAAACACGGTTGTAAATCAGGCCTTTCAACGCCTCCACAAATGCGCTGCTCGCGCGTGCACTTCTCTGCGCTTGAGGTATGGGGCGGTGAGGGCCACTTACGAGGTGATCCCGGAGCGGGAAAGGGGGCTCGCTGCGGTTTTGTGGACAGTTCCCATTCTACTCTGTTCGTTGTGGGTGGGGGTCTTCGTAGCAAATCCTATCGCCCCGCACCCCTCGGTGTCGGTCGCTTGGATGCGGGAATGAGCTGTAGGCATTGATGGTGACATAAACAATGAATCGCGAGCGTGTGGGTAGTTTAAAGATGCTATTTAATGGGTTTGAATTAAGTGCACCTCTGTGTTTATTTCTGTGTTTATTGATGAATTAACAATAGAGACGATGTGATAATATGAGTGCAACTTTAAATATATTTTTTGAGGGAATGTTGCTGCCTCCTTTTTTATAAAACGTTACTAACAATGTGACTGCTAAAACGATAAAATACAAATGATTAAATTGGATTTTCGTGAACGTATTGGTTGGAGTTGTTTGTATGGCGCGTTCAAGGCCTTGTGGTTCTGAACCAGTGGGTTCAAGTGATGCAGCAGCAATACCGCAGAGCCAGCATGAGCGTGTGTTCGGTGGGTGACGTTTCCTCTCAGTGTGCGGCATTACGTGGCCCTCGGCCTGGCCCCGTGTGTGCGCTGCGGCCTTGTAGCAGGAACTAGTCCGCGTCCTGCCCTGTAATCGCCATACCCTCTACTGCTCAAATTGAGGCGCCCGCCCGAGACTCAAGAGGGAACACCCCATAGCAGAAGCTGAAACGGGGGCCAGGGGCGGCCGGTGGGGTGAAGGGTGCAGTGCTCATCCAGTGGAATCGAAGACCTGACTCCCCATCCCTTCCCCAGAGCGCACCGCGTACACCACAAAACCGAGGCAGGTGGAACCCATCCTGCACACAAAATACAACAGCCTGGCCACTAAGTAGGGCTGTAATCAATGTTCACTGCTTGATTTACAACGCGTTTTTCAACGGGATGTTCCCATTGAAAGCATGTTGTAAACCATGTCCGTTAAGGCGTGAATTCCGGCGTCTCAATGAAAGTCCCACTGAGATTGTGAGTTGATGCTGTTCGCCATTGGGTGACATGTACACCAGCCTGATGACGTCAATTGTGGCGAGTTGTCCAGTTCTTCCCTGGGCTCAATAAGAATGCAGAAATGAAATGAACATTCACAGGATTGACAACAACAAAATCTCGAAAAAGCCCTGGAAAAAAAATATCTTTTAAAAGTGTTATATTGTCCAAAACATTCCTTGTGCTTGATTCACAAAAACACTTTTGAACGAGAAATGTTTTATAAATCAAGCCCCATACCTCAAATGTCAACCACGAACACAAGTAACTTCCCCAAAGCGTCCAGACCACAAAAATGAAATCAAAGGTTCCAAGTGCACAAGAGGCACTTGAACCCGACGACGCTCTCAAATCTCTAACTCCGACATTCACCAAAGCACCAGGCCTAATATGGCGCAGCCTGAATCCACCAATGCTATTCCTTCGTAGGCATGTCCCTGACTATCTACGCCAGAATAAAACCAGCAAGGCACTCAATTCACCAACGTGACATGGCCAAGTGACATGACCGTGCCGCCATGGGCCTCCGCTCACGTGCGCGCCAGTGTTTACACGCATCCCAGAGCCTCGGCCGGCGTACGCGGGTCACTGGGTCTACGCTACAGAGGCCCGCGCGCCACGGCGGCCCGTCTCAGGAGAAAGGAGCTGCTGGCCGGGAGCCCCGCCATGACGGAGTCCCGCGAGAGGCCGGGCGCGCGTGCACACGGCGCGCGGTGGCAGAAGTGGCGCACGCCCAACTACACTGACACGTGCGTGCCCGCGTAGGGGTGGACGGTAAGGACCGGTTACAGGGGTAATGCTCGCAAAGAGTACGTTTAGCACTTCATATGATCTCACAACTGTCGGAGCACACATGTTAGTTCCTGTGTGCGTGGGTAAATATGTAGAGGTGTGTGTGCTGGTAACTTGGCTTCAAAGAGGCAATAAGCATTCGAGCAGCACGCGGGATACCCCCCTGTTGCTGCCCCGTGTCCCCTGTGACGCAGTCTCAGAACTCACAGGTTCCTCAGGCTGCCATTAAATATGTGGCCGCCATTTCCAATGAGCTTCATTGGAAACCTGTCAAAAATACATGGCTGAAGAGGCACATGAAACATCCCACGGTATTCTGCTGGCAGACACAATGATTCACTTGTCAGAATCGCCTCTTAACTGCTTGGGTTTCCGTGGAGTTGAGGGCCACTTAAATTGATGCTGGGGGCATCTTCTTTAGGGGCGCCTCGGAACAGCCTCCACAAATGCCCTGTTAGTACAGATATTTTGCTAAACGGAACCTCTTAATTTGAAACCATTTACATGGGGCCTAATTTACAAAATGTTTTGCAATGGGATTGCGCTATTGTAAAATGCTTTTGTAAATCAGGCCCTAAGTGTTCATTTATAAATATGCATTGTTTGTGTGTGTGTGTGTGTTTATATAAATATATATATGTATATGCTTCTCCAAAAAAGACAGCAAGATGATACCGTAGTTAGCAGGGGTTAAGTCCTAAAATTAAAAGTGGGGGAATCAACAAACGTAATCGGATGGCATGTCGCCAGAAATTAACATATCAAGGTGAAATATTCACATTTCATTAAATTGCTTTTGCAAAACCACCCAAATTGCACAGGACGAATGGCATTTGCCTTTCATAAAATCAACACACGCACAAAACCAAGAGAGGATATTTTCTGCTAATAGTATTTTTTTAAAACGTTAAAAGGTGTGCATGTTTTAAACTCCAAGAACCAATACAAATGTTTTCCCTGAAATTTGCAGTACCGAAATGGGACATTTCACATTTAGTTGTTTATTTTTCTTCAGGTTATATAGTGCAATGGTGAAGTTTCCAAGCTGCAAACCTATTGACTGTTGTTCGATCTGAGGTTGACTTTAATTCATAAATTCAAAGAGGACATTCAATGTTTCTCAATTTAGCTGGGGGGACTGAGCCCACCGTCTGAATGCGTGTACCCTCGACTTGAGCCCCGATAGTTATATATATATATCCACTCTTATTGCCTTTACTGTGGTGCACAATGCCTGCTACCAGCCTGTGCTTTGTTATAGGGTTAAAGGCTAACCTTAGCAAAACCAAACTTACAAAGCACTCCATCGAACTATTTCAGTGCAAATATGCAGGTGCTTCCTCAGGCAAGTGAATCACTGCACCCGAGGAAGCTCCTGGATAGGGGTGGAACGCGTGGCGCAGACAGATGAGTGTTTGACTCTTAAATTTTAAAAAATGTAAGTCCACGCTGATCAATATATTGATGACAATGTTTTTAATATAATAAAGTTATTTGCACTGAAATAGTTGGATCGAGTGCTTCGAAAGTTTGGTTTTGCTAAGAAAGCTGTTTTTGATCAAGTTTACAGTGGCAGTAAGCAAAACGCTTTTTTAGATTTTATATATATATATACTGCGTCAAATTGTGAGTCGGGTGTACTATTTATAATTTAGAGTATAATTATAGAAACAATGGTCTATATCCACACAGATGTACGTGTGTTTGTGTCTGTAAACAGACTGACATTCACACATCTGAGGCACCTGCCAGTGTATTTGAAAACTCGAACAGACTTATTGTGTGTGCATGACTGGAATGTGTACACACATATGCACGCATATGTTTACAGGAGTATATTGCACACTCGTTTACAGTCATGGCAAACCATTCAGAGCTTTGAATTGAGAAATAACGCGATTGTTGTTAAATGGAGAACGGCCTCGCCCATATCACTGGTGACATTAAAGGGGCCGTGGATAGAGCGCGCGCGGACCGGCTGATGTGTTAGCAATTGGGGGACGGACACTTTGCAGGGGGACACCGAGAGCTCTGTTAACTTGTTGCTAAATTCCAGACTCCGCAATGGCTATTTAATCAGAGAAGTTTCAACAACGCTTGGTCCCTGGCCGTGGCGGGGAGCGCGGTGTACTAGTGCGAAACTTCGCGCATATATGAAAAATGTCTACCTGGCAGAGAGGTGTGAAAACCCCGGATCCTGGGAACTTCTCCCCGTGCACACAACTCAGGCTTTCAGCAGGGTATACCGGCAGTACATGCAAACTAAAGAAGGACAGACCAACACAGAGACAGAGGGCGGGATAAACAGATAGAGCAGTTCTCCCTGACCACTTATGATGAGGCCCAAATAGTCCCACTGCCAGTAAACTGCAAAGTGCATGTCTATACGCCATTACTACATTGAACTACAGTGCGAGGGCGGCAATTGGAGAGAGTGCGCCTAGATCTTGGGGTCTAGGTAATAAACTCGAGGCTGATGTCACCAGGACATTAGATTGTCTTCATGGGGGCATAATACCTGTTTCCCGATGGGCAGCCATGTTATTGACGGTTAAAAAGGCGCTACTTGTCTTCAAATCTGAATTTGGCATGAATCAATTATAGTTTACAGGTGTCACATTATTATTCTCACTTATATTTAGGGGAGGATGGGTTTTTTTCCCCCTCTCTGTCTGCTACACGAATAACCACCATAACAAGAAATTGGCCATCCACACACAACGTTAAAGGCTAACCCAATATATTCTCCTGTCTCCCTTATAAATATACAATATAGCAATATACAGACTGGATGGATATATATATATATATATATATATATATATATATATATATATATATATCATATGTGTGGGTGTGTGTGTGTATATATGTTTAGCGTGGCTGTATACATAATGAAATAGTGTTGGCACCGTTTAGAAAAATTGCAAACAAAAACCCTCAGGAAATGCCCAATGTTGCAAATGTGTGCGGGGGTTTCACAAGAGTCGCTGTCGAAGTGACTTCCCAGCATCTCATAAAGTGCTGTGAATGCAAACTGAACCACAAATGCAGAGGCACCATCGTCGCCTGTGTAATGGACACACACGCACAGGAACGCACAAAACACCCACACACGCGAACACGCAATGCATACGCTTTGTGTTTACACGGCTAAAAAAGAAGCGATCTATACGCCTAGCACTTTCCTGCCGCTTGTGTTCGTGTTGTTTTGTCTGGCTAAGTTATTGTGGTGGAAATTCGTGTTGCCTTTTTGCTGGCCTAAGCTCTCCGTGTAAGAGTGGTTCATAACATTCTGAAACAGAGCAGCTCAGAAATTACCAGCCGTGTGCCCCATAATGTTAGGAAAAGTAAACCATTTATTTTTCCAAAAACGTGTAAAAATCGTACAAGAGCAACAGTACAATAATATCTGTCAAGTTGGCTTTACAATAGTGCTCAATGACGTATTTTACAAAATGAAAAATAAAACGCCCAACATCTATGTACAAAAAGACACAGGTTCAAATAACAAAAGGACTTCACGACGTTCTGTGTAAAAGTGAAAAAACCGCTGTATAAAAAAGAAGTTGGAAAATGTCGTGTACCCCAAGAAAACGAGTATCTCCCGATTATTGCTGATTACGTCAGAATCCCCTGGACCTGAGAACACGCGTAGGCGCTGCAGCAAGAAGAAGAATAGGCCTGCCCGTGTGGTGCTGGGGGGCGGGTGGGGGGTCCTCGCCCTCACTGGGCTGCTTAGGCTTTGCATAAATACACGGGGTGCACCACACGACGTAGGTAAGTCTCAGTATTTGGGGTCCGAGAGTGTCCCAAGACTAGGGGGCTGGCAGGTGCCCTACCCAGTTCCAGACGAAAATACGGCCTCGGAGACCGACGTACCCGACTTCATCTCTGCCCCAGGGATGCAGGCGGAGCGGGGTAGGGGGGTAGTGCGCCTCTGAGCTCCCCCTGGGGGACAGTTAACAGACCATTGTGCTAGATGGGAGGGCGCTTAAAAGTTTTAGATGCAGGGCGGTGATTAACAGAGGGCATTTAACAGGCTAACCCCCCTTCTGCAACCCCCCTCCCCCGTGAGAGGAGAAAGTGAGAGTTTAAGAGTTTACTGCCCAACTACCCCCCACCCATCCGCGATCCCCGCCCCCCCGAAAGGCAGGCTGGCAGTTAGCTGTCTGTGATGACTTAGGTGCTCGCTCGATAAGCAGTTAAACGTTTGTGGAGCCAGACCGCAGGCCGGGCGGTGGTTAACAGTTTGAGATCCTGGCTGTAAAGTTCTCCACACTGGTCTGCAGCACCACCCCCGGGTGAAGGGGCAGGGGGAGGCCGGACATGGCCCTACTCCTCAGGACCCCCGCCGTATGAGCCGTGGGCAGCCCCCCACTGTGCCCCCCTGGGCCCAGACCGCCCCCTATAATACTCTCAATAGAGAAGGGGGCCCTGGGTAGGGCAGCGCCGGGCTTGGGCGCCGCGGGGGCGGTGGCGCCGAGGGGCTGCGGGTACAGGGTGCAGGTGCGGGCGCCGGACAGCAGCGCCGGGCCCTGGCGGTGCTGCGGTTGGAAGCTGAAGACGGCCGGGTAGGGCTGCAGCTGGAGGCCGTACCCGCAGGGCCCGCAGGCGCCGTAGCCGTAGGCAGCGGCGGCGGGGGGCAGGAAGGGGTGCAGGTCAGGCAGCGCCGGCTGCCGCTTGAAGCGCTTCCTGCGCCGCAGGAAGCTGCCGTTGTCGAACATGTCCGCGGACTCGGGGTCCAGGGTCCAGTAGTTGCCCTTGCCCGGGTTGCCCGGCTCCCGCGGGATCTTGACGAAGCAGTCGTTGAGGGACAGGTTGTGGCGGATGGAGTTCTGCCAGGCCGGGAACTTGTCGCGGTAGTAGGGGAAGCGGCGGCTGATGAAGTCGCAGATCTCGCTCAGGGTCAGCCGCTTCTTGGCGCTCTGCAGGATGGCCATGGTGATGAGCGCGATGTAGGAGTAGGGCGGCTTCACCGGCGCGCCGCGGCCCGCCGGTCGCGGGAAGGGCTCCTTGTCCTCGGCAGACACCCCTTCCTCGTCCTCGTCCTCCTCCCGGAGGTCGTCGTCCTCCCCCTCGCCCACCACATCGATGTCTGTGTCTTCGGCGAGAACGGAGCAGGCATCGGACATGTCAGAGCTCAGGGTCATGGTCCGCACGGGAGACCATGGGGCTGCCCAGCACGGGCAGAGGTTGCCCCGGCAGCGCCCAGCATGGGCACCGAGTCAGGGGGCACCCTGGGCTGCTCCTGCCGCCGCTCCAAAGGCTTGGTCCTGGGTAGACCCCCCACCTTTTCTTCTCAGCACCCAGAGCCTGTCCCGGGATTGGGGTGTCTCCTTGGCCTCACCTCAGGGTGCCCACGGCGTTTCTCCTGGACTGCTCACACTGGCTCCCTCCCAGGGATGCTAACACTGGGTCGCCCACGGATCAGACGTATTGCTGGGCTCTTGCAGGGCTGCTCGCGCCCCCTCTTCCATGCCAGTGCCCGTGCATGCCGTGGAGTCAGCACACGGGACCCGGAGCTTTTTTTGTGTGCAGTACACGAGGACCGGACCTTTTTTTGTGAGAGTCTTGGAAAAGGTCTTGAAAAAAAGGCTGGCTCTTCAGTCCCCAATGGGGCGGCGCTTCTCCTCTCCTTATAGTGAAGGAGGCCAATCACATGGCTGGCAACGTCAGAGCTGCGAGTTGGGGGTGGGGGGGCGCCTCCCGGGACTGAAGGAGTCGTGAGGGGTCCAGCTCCAGGATGCAGAGCTCTCGCGGACGTCGGTTCCCACAGGACCTGCAGAGAAAGAAGAGTGCCCAGTCAGTGTGAGCCAGTGTTTGCAGTGTTCATCACAATCACAGTGACCAATGCCAGTGCACCCTCGCCCCCAGGTCGGTGCATGCGTTTGCTAATTCACTAGAATACAGGAGCCCCTCGCCGGTATATTCGCGTCTCCTGTACAGTCTAATCCCCCATTGACTCTTAGAGATGGGAGATGTGCAATAGGTAATTGCGTTGCCATATTGGCTACTGCCGTATTAATTATCAGACCACTCGCTGGCAGTAGCCAGTTCCTATATAAGCGCTTTGAAACACATTGTGTATAGGCGCTATATAAATAAACAATCAATCAATCATATATAGGCTGAGCAGTACATACCCGGGGGCTTTACAGTGTGGCAGGGATTAGAGAAGGGGACAGAAGCGCGCGGGGACTGGCGACATCACAGACCGACAACACGCCAAATCGTGTTTTTGTAATCAGTAATTGGTCCTTCAAGAAGTGATGCGTTTCAACTCTAACACACACACACACACACACACACGATTATACAGTGCACGCCTGAAATGTGATGTGCTCTCATTTGGCGTCGATAAAAACGCGCTGAAATATGTCACAGATACTTCATGTGCAAATACACCAGGCACATGCCGTGTGCCACACACATCTGCTGCCTGGTGATTAACAGTAGGCGCTATACAAATGCAAGATAATATAACATAACATTACAGGAAAATGGCAAAATGAGAGTGAACACCTCACAAAATACGCACCGTGGAAAACAAATCTGTTCGAATGGCTTTGAGCCCCATACCCCAGATGTTCCTAGTGCCCACAACACTCTTGAAAAAAAGGCGCTGTGTGCCAATGTTATCCATAAATACGTCTAAAATGTACTTTTAACTGTGTTTTCAGTGCAAACAGAGTGCACAACTCTCAACACATTGGGCGCTTTCGATGTATTCAAAGTCTTATGGAGGCTCACACAGGGGGGACGGGGTACTGCAGCCATGGTGGTGCTCACCTCGCCGTGTGGACCACAGAGTGGCATCGGTGGAATAGGGCACTGTAACCTTGGTGGTACTCGCCTCGACATGTGCACCACACAGTGGCAGCTGCGGAACAGGGCACTGCAGCCCCGGTGGTGCCCACATCGACATGTGGACCACAGAGTGGCATCTGTAGATAGGGCACTGCAGCCCTGGTGGTGCCCGCCTCGACATGTGGAACCCAGAGTGGCAGCTGTAGATAGGGCACTGCAGCCCTGGTGGTGCCCGCCTCGACATGTGGACCACAGAGTGGCAGCGGCGGGATAGGGCACTACAGCCCTGGTGGTGCCCGCCTCAACATGTGGAACCCAGAGTGGCATCGGCGGAATAGGGCACTGTAACCTTGGTGGTACTCGCCTCGACATGTGCACCACACAGTGGCATCTGCTGAATAGGGCACTGCAGCCCCGGTGGTGCCCACCTGGCCATGTGGACCACATAGTGGCAGATGTAGATAGGGCACTGCAGCCCTGGTGGTGCCCGCCTCGCCATGTGGACCACAGAGTGGCAGCGGCGGGATAGGGCACTGCAGCCCTGGTGGTGCCCGCCTCGACATGTGGAACCCAGAGTGGCATCGGCGGAATAGGGCACTGTAACCTTGGTGGTACTCGCCTCGACATGTGCACCACACAGTGGCATCTGCTGAATAGGGCACTGCAGCCCCGGTGGTGCCCGCCTCGACATGTGGAACCCAGAGTGGCATCGGCGGAATAGGGCACTGTAACCTTGGTGGTACTCGCCTCGACATGTGCACCACACAGTGGCATCTGCTGAATAGGGCACTGCAGCCCCGGTGGTGCCCACCTGGCCATGTGGACCACAGAGTGGCAGCTGTAGATAGGGCACTGCAGCCCTGGTGGTGCCCGCCTCGCCATGTGGACCACAGAGTGGCAGCGGCGGGATAAGGCACTGCAGCCCTGGTGGTGCCCGCCTCGACATGTGGAACCCAGAGTGGCATCGGCGGAATAGGGCACTGTAACCTTGGTGGTACTCGCCTCGACAGGTGAACCACACAGTGGCATCTGCTGAATAGGGCACCTCAGCCCCGGTGGAGCTCGCCTGACCATACGCACCACAGAGTGGCAGCGGCGGGATAGGGCACTGCAGCCCTGGTGGTGCCCGCCTCGCCATGTGGACCACTCTGCGGAATAGGGCACTGCAGCCCTGGTGGTGCCCACATCGACATGTGGACCACAGAGTGGCAGCGGCGGGATAGGGCATTGCAGCCGTGGCGGTGCCCGCCTCGACATGTGGACCACTCTGCGGAATAGGGCACTGCAGCCCTGGTGGTGCCCACATCGACATGTGGACCACAGAGTGGCAGCTGCGAAGTAGGGCACTGCAGCCGTGGTGGTGCTCGCCTCACCCTGTGGACTACAGAGTGGCAGGGCCTCGGTTCCTTTCAAACCCGCAATGTACTGATATCAACTGTTAAGGGCTAGAGCACTTGCAGATGTTGTGCATCTCTCCACGTACACTCAACATGGGCGCACCCGTTAATTCCGCGTGCGCCCATGTTCGTCCTGATTTCCTCTCATAATGGCGGAAAGGAGCGGAGGTCCAACATTGAAAGAAAACATCTGGCCGCAGAAGCGTCGCGTCGAAAGGAAGTGGTCGCAGAACGTAAATCTAGCCCAGTGTTTGCGGGAAGAGTTATTGGATCGGTGTAAAGCAAGCTGAGCTTTAAAGCGGCTTAAGCGAACACCTCGAAGGCCACTGATCTGGCCCAGGCGAGGACAGCATCGTGAGCGCTGTTAGCAGAGATCGTCGCGTCAGGCTACTAACATGGTTATAGCCCCATCGGAGCGGTTTATGGCAACCTGGTCCTTTGGGAACGCGTTGCAATGGCCTTGGGTGATACGGAGACAGGTTTATGAAATGCATCACCACTTGGAGAGAATTAGACTGAACTTTAATAGGCTTCTGAATCTTTTGGAGCGGAATATGAAAATACACATGTTGGGGAAAATGATACATTTTTAAACAGTTGGGAGGGTTTCTGACAATCCACCCTTTAGCTTTCAAAGGAGGGTGTGTGTGGGGGGGCGCAGGGGGGTGGATTGTATTTTGAGAAGAATTATGAAGGCCGCATTTGCAGAAGTAGGACTGGCGTCTGAAACTAGGAAAACATGGGACAGTAGGTGCGTGGGTCCTGGGAGGGCTAACTAAACGCTCGAATAATTCAGCAATTATAATATACGTTTGGCCATAAACCACTCTCGCTATTTGCGGAAGTTTGGGAACACCAGAAACCTGGTTAGATGCTATAAATACGCTTTAAGAGTAGTACTGGTTTATGAAGATTGTGCTTCTGCGCTAAACATGTTTATTCGTCTTTAGGTGGTTGGGGGGGGGGTCTGCTTTTGGGCGATGACACCGATTTATAGACAGTAGAACGGCATCGATTAAGGAACGAGGATGGGTCCAGAACTGGGGTGCTTGGTGCATCGGGTACAATTCTGAAACTTGGCCAGTCTAGTGGCACAGTATCTTCGGTCCCTCTGAGGAGAAGGGGGGCGGGGGGGCAGGATTTTTAATGGCAGAGTCTCTGTTTAGTGGCAAAGTTTCTCCGCCCCTTTCAGGGAGGAGGCAGGATGGTTTCCTCTGGAGAATATAGAGTCTAGGTCATGGTGTCTGTGCAGGCGGCTTTGCCTTTTTAATGGCATTCTGTTATGGTTGAATGGGGACATGTCACGTTACAGCACCCGAGCCCGTCTTACTCCTCCGGAAAGCGCCCCGTAGCGGGGTTACGGGCCCGATTGACGATAGCTTTTCAGTGAGATTTTCCCATTGAAAAACACTTTTGTAAATCAAGCCCACAGGTTTTAACTGTCGAGGATGTATCGTCAGATTCCAACAGATTCCACTTTGAACGGTTTGTATGGAACCCGGAAACAGCTTTGGAAAGTATTGCGGCGCTGGTTTACAAGAGTTTTTCAATGGGATTGTGACTTTGTAAAACGCTTTTGTAAATCAAGCCTGTGTGTCGTACGATTTACATCCGCGGAGTGTCTAAACCTTTTTTATTGGCAATGATAGGGCTTCATTGTCCATGTAATCGAGTTCCTGGGTGGAAAAAAGACCCTGGATGTCTCTAGTTGCCCGCGTCATTCGATGGGGTGCATATTTCCCGGGGCCTCGGCCTCTCGCCTGCCACCGCGGGATTGCGAAATTCGCGAGCTTTCTCCGCAGGGTTCGCAAAGGATTTCGCCAAGTTCTCGACATGGACTGCCCCAAGCAAAGAACACTCGAATGGGTGGGTATTCGTGCTGAAATTTAACAAATATCATGCCAAAAATTAATCGAGGCGCTTTCCACGTTCTACTACTGCCCGCACCTCTTTGAGGGTGTTTAAAATATCTGCACGTGTCTTTTCATATAACTGGCACGTGTATGTGTCATTTCAGTGCTCCCGAGTTTCCGTACTGTGGTCGCTTTCCCGGTCGCCACCCTTTGTTCATTTCCAGGGTCACGAGGCCGAGGGGACCGGCCACACATACACACACCACACGCCAACATTCGGAATCTCTTAAGCGGGCATGTTCGTGTATTCCAGGCGCCCATTGAACTGTGGCACAGTGAGGCATATTCTGCGACGAGAAAGTAATACTGGCTTCTTTGTGTTGTAAATGAGAGGTTAGCTCCCGGATAGGAAGTGTGGACGCCTGTGGGAAAACACGCTTTAAGACAAAAAGAAGCAACGCCGGGCACACAGCGAATCCCTGGCGAGCTTTTGCCTCTGCAGACCCGCGGTGGGAATGGGAACCTGGAAAGCAGCGCCTGTTGGCTTTCTACTTGCCTCCGTGTGCCCCGGCACTGGTCCTGAAACCCCAGGTTCCCGCTAAGAAGTCACACATTGGCATAGAGTGTGCCCGAGCCCTGGTGCTCCGCAGCCCAAGTGAATGGTTTATACAGCGCCAACAGTAAAAAAACAAAAAAAAACATGAGTGCTCACTTAAACCGTTTACGAGGAACAAACGCCCATAACCCCCACACAGCAGTCGAAGTCATATTCGTGGAAGTGCGTGCAACTTACACAGCTGGTGGGCGGCCCTGCTCCTGTAGCCTCAGGGCGGATATCCAGCTGCAGGTGAAGAGGAAGCAAAGTCCACCCCCGGCTCTGAAGCGGGTATTTATCATACGTCACAAAGGGAGGCAGGCCTCACAGGAAACATGCGACACGCCCACACACGGTCCCACACTCTCAGCGACACACACAAACACACGCCACAAAACAACAGACACCCCAGCCCCACAAAACACATACCAGCAAAATGCACCAACCAGAAAACACTGCACATCTGGGCAGACACCCCAGCCCACAACACGCCTACCAACAAAACGCATCAACTGGAAAACACCACACACCCTGCCACAGACACCCAACCCCACAATACACATACCAGCAAAATACACCAACCGTGAAAAACAACACACGCCCTGACACAGACACCCCAGACCCACAACACACATACCAGCAAAATGCACTAACCGCAAAACAACAACAAAGGCCCGCACATGCCTTCCAGCGATAGCAAGAACGTAAATCCACCCCTTTCTTTCTCACCCTCTCACACACATAGACACGGTGTAAGACACAGTCAACACACACACGCACACACACACATCAACAACACATATCCTCAAACCAGCACCAGACTGCGCATACACAAGCTCATTCAAAAGAATGCATACAAATACAAACATACACAGACACACACATCAACCGCATATCTGCACCAACTTGCACCCTCGCCCGCACACACATAGCACAATACGCACACACAGAGCCAAATAAACAGTCACACAAGTTTCACATATGGAAAATTAAACAAAACACATACACGCCTACACATGCATTCGAATGAACAAGTGAACTAAGGGCACATCAACACACCATGCAACACACATATTCGTGCGGACACAAATGCACACACATGTCAAATAGATAAATGAATGCATACCGTCAGATTCACCCACGTGCAAGCAAAGAGACAAGTCAAGTTATTACTGTCTCTCCTGGGCAGCTTTTCATTCTTGGTCTTGCATAAAAGAGGCTCAGAATAAACAAAAAATAGGGGCTTTGATACACCTGTCTTGGGACACCCCGATGGCTGTGAAAACAAGTAGCATACAATGAACACATGCACACAAAGAAATGTTCGCACACAGAGAACACAACCCAAATGCACGCAAAACCTAGGCGCACACGCAAACGGCACATAGTTATACACAGACGTTTGCACAGATAAACTGTGGCAGACACAGAGTTACTCAGAAATGCACACATATGCGTTACCATACCTGGATAAAAATACATATAAAACAAATACACACACAGTCAGATGCAAACACATAACAAGCCTAAACACCTATTTACAACATTAAAACATACTTTAAACACAGCCATTCAAACAATTCGATGTAAATACACGCCCTTAAACCACACCCCATTCGTAAACACGCGTCCTATTTAAGGCGCTTCAGGCAACAGTTCTGCTTATGTAAACTCAAGTGTAGGCCGTTCTTTTGCAGAGAAAAGACTTTGCAACACTCAAAACGTTGTGGCGGTGGCGAGCGCCGCTTGCTGGCGGACCGCTGCAAGTCTGAAATATCAGCGGTACCCTTAGTTAGACGCAACAGGGACATGGATGGACCATTGGGGAGCGCCGTGAAGTGCTGGATACGATTTATGGAAGGCTGCCAAAGCTGTTTTATCGAGCGTGGCCATCGCACACGGGACACGGACACACAGAGGACTCCTACCCACCCATGCGCACACTTTCCGTTCAATAACGGCATCCAAAACCTGTTACGTATACGCATAATATAGTACCACAAATAAATACGCTCTAGCCTGATTTATACAAACTTCTTCAATCGGAAAATCACATTGCAAAACGCGCTGTAAGTCTGGCTCCGCCTGTGTTAAAGGCTCATACGCGTTTAGCCCCTAACGTGATTCCTAACGTGATGCGTCATTGCTAATAAAATACGGAAATCCATCTTCAGTGCTTTGGTGAAGAAATCTGGGGTCGTTGCGAAATTATATTTCGGGTGGAACCTTTAAGAGACGTGGAGTGTACGCAATCATTGTAATGCCAGAACTTGTTTATAAAATAGTGCACACATCAAACAATATATTCTCTATAGTACACTTTCCCTTCGGTGTTAGAAAACAGTTCAATTCTAATTGTATGTGAATGCTCTGATTACTTACCAGTAATCCTCAGTACTCCTAGTCCATCTTTTCCTGGTCCCAGTATTTACTTCTGAGGTTTCATGTCTCTATCCAGAAACCAGAGCCGGCCTTAGGGGGGGCGAGCCAGGCGACCGCCCAGGGCGCCACGCCCCTAAGGGCGCCATTAGCCCCCGACACGCCAGCTCGGAGGAGTCTTTCAAAGTCTCCCCCGAGCTGGTGTTGTGGGAGAAGGCGTGGCAGGCGGCCTTTTACTGTAAAATCCGCCACGGGCTCTTTTCACAAGAAAAGCTGCCATTAGCCCCCCACCACGCCAGCTCGGGGTAGTCTTTCAAGGGGTCCCCCGAGCTCGCAGAGTGGCAGGTGCCTCATTGCCATTGAAGGCACCCACAGTGGCAGGCTCATTCAATGACAATGGGTTGCTAACGTGCCCTATTTAACCTCCTTGCCAAGGTGAGGAGGTTAAAAAAAATAATGAAGTTGCCCATCCCCCTTCCGCCCCGCCCCTGTTCACCAGGGGCACGCGGTGGGCGAGGGGGGGTGCTATTTCGCCCAGGGCGCTGCTGCCCTTAAGGCCGGCTGTGCCAGAAACCTATGCCAACTTATTCTTGTTAGCCCCACCCCTGTAAGAGGCATAAATACCTCCAAAAATCTCATAGTGTTTAGATCATTATACCTGCAGATTCTCGGGCCCTTCATCCATGCAGGGTGGGCGAAGTGAGTTGTAAGTACTGTGACGAGGAAGAAAACAACCAGGAGGAATGCAGATTACCGGTAATTAATCAGAGCATTACCTGCATGTCTATAGTGCCAGTGCTTACTTTTGACAAATGTCAACGTCTGCTGATAGCTGGCCAATATGCGCTCAGTACTAGGGGCAAAAGGGGCAACTGTGCCCTTCTGTAGGCAAGAATCACACTTTGTGACCGTAGAGATGATTACAAGTTCAGCTGCGGGCCTTAGTTCCCAATTCAGACTGCAGGCATTGTCACTGCAGCAGGGGACAAAACACGATTGGCTTGTCGCCAGGCGACCACTCTGGTGGTGATAGTGCACGGTACAAATATCATTTAACATTAGCAATAACATTAAACCATGTACCGTTTTTGCCCTTGTGCTAATTCCATGCTATTTTGCACTTGCACCGCAGCACATTTGTTTAGTGTAGGTTTTTAATTGTATAAAATTGCCATTCTACAGGACGAGGAACAAACTGTTCGGTAATGTTTCTTGTTATTTAAAATATCGACTAAGGTAATTCACTGGTGAGTTTCCTCTCACAATACAAGAGAGAGACACCTGAACAACTTTTGGCAAATCCAAGCTCACAATGTTATACAAACCAAAATTAATACACTCTGCCTGTCTTTATCTTTTGTAACACATAGAATAACCAATTTAGAATCACATTGATTTCATTTGTTCAAAACCACCATGTTTAAATTAACTGGTGGATGTTTGTTCAGAAAAATACATTATTACATTATAAAATGCATAGTTAACTTCAATTACTTTAAATGACAAATGCAATATTTAAGATTTGCCCAACTCGGGGAGACTTCTGTAGACTTAGACGCCAAACACATCCAGCCTTCTAGACCCAAACGCTCCTGGGGAAATGTCATGCCCCAGAGTTCCACTGCCCAGAGGAAGGGGGGAATCACAACTCTGGAAGGCCAGGAACAGGCTTTTACAGGATCCCAACCAAAAGTAAAAGAAAGCACATGAACTGCCAGCATCAATGTTCAGGACTTTATTTCAGGGAATGTATTTAGAGGTATTACCCGGTAGAGGAAGTTCAACTTCCAGTACCTACTTGCCTCTCGCTGTCCGTCATAGTCCAGGGTTTTAGACAGAGAAAAACCTGAAGCTTCAGGACAAACTACAACTGATATACAGACTCCTTATCTAGAGGAACACAGTAGTTTCAGACCTATTCCAGAGGTAAAGAGCTGGCGAGAATTGTGTACAGTTCGGGAATGGAGCAGATACGCAGAGCGAACCAACGCAGAGGGACAGAAAGGGTGCACCAGTGATCTAGGCTGTATGAAGTGTGATGCAGTACTGGGAAAGCTGGGCAAGGTAGAAACCACAAAGACAGGCGAGGCATGATAAGAGAAGGGGGGAATGGAGGGAAGGAAATGTGGACAAGTAGGAAATAGTAGGAAACAAAAGGAGCGAAAGTCAGCAAAGCGCCGACCCCAAAGGAAGAGCGGAGGAGTGGCCTGAACTGCCACAAAACCCATGAATCAATAATCACATTAATCTGCAAGGAACCAAGGGGAGATCCAACACAGAACATGGGCAAGGAACTTCCCAATCCTAGTGCTCTTTATTTATAGTTCAGTTAAATCCCCTTAGCAGTCTAGTTTTTTTCCATTAAAACATGACTGTGGGGGCCATGTTGGAATGATGCCTACTGTTTGAAAAACACTATTCCCAACACTTAATAGGGCTCTTTTCCCCTTGGTTCCTGAACTGCTTTACCAAAAAATATCCTTCTGGGCCAGATTTGCCACCAGCCTTATGGTCCCTTTCCCCTCCAGCTTGACATTTGCTAGCCTCCTGTTCCCTGGATGCTAACCATTCCCCCCTCTCTTAAAATCACTGTCTACCTCTTTGGGGTTCTTCAGGAATTTCTAATGAAATCTGATGATTAAGCAATGACCAGGAACACATTTCGCTGTTTCCCAACATCGTTACTTAGGTGCATACCTTTTCCAGTCTACCAGATACTCTAGCTGACCTCTTCATAGCCATGAGGCTAGCATGTGTTGTGCCTCATATTTGGTAAATGTTAAATCAGAACAGAGGAGGAGGATTTCCTCTGCACAAGGGTGTCCGCACTGGTTTCAATAATGAGACATGAAACACTGACTGCTTACGCTAGTTTACTTGTAGATCTAGCTGCACTGCCACTGCATTCATTATCCATAGCACTTTCATCAGTCCCACAAATCAAGGTGCACATTTGGGAAAGAATCCCAGGATTTTCAAGTACCTGGTTGAAGGATATGCTTCCCAACCCACCTCATACTGTGGTGCTGCTAAGCATTTGCTCTCAGCAAGCCTCTTATACCTCTGGTTACCCTTTCTGAATGCACAATCTCTTCTCAGGGTATCTTGCAATATTTGTGCTCTTGGATGAACTTGTCAAAGCTAAAGTCACAGCGGCGAACATTCTAGGATGAAATATAAACGTCACAAAGAATGGCGAAATGTTTATAGGGCCATGTGTGGGATTATTATAGGAACTCTCAGATTATCTGACTTTTATTTGATTTGATTTTGGTCATTTAGAGGGCACTAATGACCTGAACGAGTATATCAGAGCATTTCCAATAAAATGAGGGCAACCCTTTTCTTTAAAAAAAAGAAAGCCATATAGATGATCAAAGTAACTGTGGCAGCATCTGGAATGTCATCTGAAAGATTTGGAACGGAAGAAGAGCTGTGGTGGGAGCGATTAATAAGGGGCCTTAGACCTTCATGGGCGATTGCTGCTACAAACATTTTGGACCTAATTTTTAAGGACAAAGTAACAGAGCTCCTGTCAGAAGCTTAGAGCCCCTTTCTCTATTTAAACAGCATATCGTACAACCTATAGAGGGTGTTGTTTTGATACTAACTTTGATCTACTGTATTTTGAATTGGCACTTACTCTACCTCGGCTTCTGTTTCTTCGATTGATTTTACAACTTGCTTGTAAAAATCACTTTGGTGATCATAACTCGTAAATAAAAAAAAAAAAAGAAAAATTTTGGAGTTTGACATATCACTTCAGGTGGGACATTCCATAAAGTACTTGCCTGAAAGCCAAAGCATCCTCCCCTGGAGCAAGCTCGGTCAACCCTTAGCACATTGAGCAAACGTTTGCCTACCGATTCCAACAATCGTTTCGGAATATGAATTTTAAGGCGATTTTTCATGTGATATGACACAGTCCCATAAATGGATTTGTGAATCTGTGTCAATGATTTAAACTTAACCGTGGACCTGAAGGTTAATCAGTGCTTGCCTTATGTAAGACTGGAGTTATATGTTATTGCCGAGGGGTATTAGCGACAATCCTAGTGGAACAATTAATCAAAGTTTGCATCCAGTTCCATTCACATATGGGAGCTTCCAAAAAGAATGCGTTGCAATAATCGACTATTGCACCGAAGATTGTTCTGGCTCTGAGACCTAAATGCTTTGGCCACAGAAAAGGATTAACTTGACACAGGAGCATAAAGTGATATGCAATATTGCTCATTACCAGATTTGCATGATACTTCTAAGGTTTTCACCTTTTACTGTGCCTTGATACAATTCTATTGTATTTCAAAATTCTTAAAAGAAGCAGTGGCTTTGTAAAAATATGTTTATTGGAACAAAGAGAATTTCAGTTTTAGTAGTGTTGCCTTGCAAACATTTTTCAGTTGAACCAAAAACAGAATAGATCTTTTCTAAAACATGACCAGACTGGCCTTGAAAATTAAATGAAAGACCAACTGAGTATCATCAGCACAGTTTTGAAAATCTGCACCTGGGTTTAGTAACATGTCTTGGAGAGGTTTGATGTGCCCATTGAAAAGGAGAGGGGATACACATACCCATTGAGGGACCCCACATTTTAGATTAGTGTGATTGGGCCCTATGCATACTCTACTGACTATATTTGCTCCTTAAGACTCTCCTCTTTAGCTCCTACTTCCCTTCTTCTCTCCCCTGCTAATCCTGCAGTTTCTGTGATTGGGGTTCTGGGCCCTTATGCATCCTCAGGGCTCAGACCTCCCCACCCAATTGGCCCAGCTTCTGTCTATCCTCTGCACTTGCACTTACACCCTCCGCCCTGGAGACTCGTGCTTACTCCCCTCGCGGCACCAGGCTGTGTTGCGCTCAACACCCCGATCACTTCATCTGTGGCTCACCCATGAGCTCAGACTCCCCAGCACTTACACCCCTGCCCTCTTCCTTGCTGCATTTGCACGTTCTGAATACTCACAAGGCATAGTAGGTTTGTCCTCTCCCCCCCTAATATTGTGTTCTTATGTTTTGCAATGTACCTCCCATCCCTACTCCCTCCCTTGCCCAGTGTACACTTTGAAACAGTATTGTCTTATTGTATAAGCACCCAACAAGCAAACAATAAATGAATGAATAAATGTATTACTCAGAAAATCCACTCAACGGTCTTGTGTGACATAACAGCCATCTTGATCACAAGAGAATGAAGAGTTGGATGGTTATGAGGGCCAAAAGCTGAGGATAAGTCTAGTACCATGAGTGTTTGGCCATGAGCTTTTTTCTACAATCTACAGTAGCTCATTTGTTATGTCTAACAAAGCCAAGTCAGTGTTCCTATTAGGTCTAAAAACCTGAATGGAAACCGCCCAGTAATTTCCTTTCATCCAAATGGGCTTGTGGTTGATTTGTGGCAATTTAATCCAGAATTCATTTACAAAAATAAGGCATTTGAAATAGGCCTCTGGTTGGTGCATTGAAGCAGATCTAAGGGCTGCTTTTGTAACAGTGGGTTAGGCCAGGTGCAAATCCTCACGAATTTAAATAGGTTCATGAGGAATGATCTTGTTGGATAACTGAAGATTGATCAATTGAGCAATAAAAGGTGCCAGCCTTTTCACATTTTATTTTACTAACTGATGAGGGCATGGGTCCCACTACCTCAACCATCATTGCGGGCAATACCAAAGAAAATTAGAAAGGTGCAACATTCTCACAACCAAGTATCGGTGCATGCAGGTTTGTATTCACATTCATGTGTCGCAGATGGCATACGAATCACGCCGAGCCTCAGAGTTGATTCAAGTAATTTTATTAGAAACTTGGGCCCTAGAGCTGTGCCTCTGTCTCTCATTTTTAAGAGCACCTCCTCCCTAACGCAGGCATCCCTAACCCTAGGTTAGTAGATACAGATGCTTGTCTTCTGCCGTCTAAAGTCTACCATGTACTGGTGTTGAAACCTAAAGGCAGATCTGCCTTATCTAACTAAAACTCCCTCTGGGACGTCCTAGCTGTCGGATGCTAAAGACCTAATGTTATATTGGAATTGTGCCTTGCAGTTACCTTGTTGGATTCAATCCTTCCTCTACCAGGCGCAATTTACACCCCTGCCTCTCCTGCTCTCTCCCCTGTGCGCCTTTTAACCTCTACCCACTTCTCCCACTCATCCCTCCAATCTGTCCCTCCAATGTCTCTCACTCTTTGTAGTTCTCACCTCCAAACTTTGATGTTTATCCTCACTCCTTCTCAGTACTAGTACCCCCCTCTCTAATACTCCCTCCTCCACACTACTACTTCCCACTCCACACTACTATTCCTTCTCGTGCACTACTTCTCCTTCCTCCATACTACTACTTCCTCCTTGACACTACTCCCTCATCCCCTCACTACTACTCCCTCCTCCAAACTAATACTCCCTCCTCGGGACTACTATGCTCTCCCCCGCAATACTGCTCAAACTACTACTCCTTTCACTAAGTACCATCGTCTTTATAGTCACTCCTTACACAGATCCACCCCGTTTGCCATACATCCACACACACACACACACAGAAATATCACTTCTGTTCTCTATCCAATACATCACCTTCTACAATTATCACCTTCACAGTCCACCGGTATTTCCTCCCTTCTGCTGGTCTCGTGGTCGTCCTCTGCCTCCAATTCTTACCTCACCTGAAAAACCCACCCTTCCTGTTTCATGTTGCCAGCTTATATCCCCCTCCTCTGCTCGTATTGAATCTCTCTCTGTGGCCAATCTGGCCCTGTCTTCTCCGCCCTGGCATGCTAAAATGACTGAAGGTCAGAAGTAGCGGGCTAAGCTCCACCCACTTTTTCCATGCACATCCACTGCAGAACTACATTGGCAGCTCGGGTGGTCAATTGTCCATGTCAGTGGTCTGGGGACCGATTCTGCGTACCCCCAGGGTGAGAACAATGAGGAAAACGTTTGGGTCTACTCTGGTGATTTAGTGATTGCCTTATTTGTGGCGCTTGCGCTGGTCTTCCCTGGGAGCACTGCATGGCCTGTCTGTGGCCTGTACATGGACACACCTTCTCCCTATGGCTCTCCCTCTACTCGCGGGGACTTGTCAATGTACGACTGCATGGGTGGGGGGGTCAGCCTTTGTCGCACAATGACAGGGTGCTGAATCAGGCTTCTGACATTGATGCTTCCATTTTGTTTTTTGTTCAAATGGTGTGATTTTAGAAGAGATAGAAAAAGACTGGCCATCCTCTTGCAATGAAGGAATGGCTTAAATTGAAAGTGGTCTGCACTGAAACATGCTGGCTCTGGGGATGGGGGAAGCAGGAACTGGGGCCTCCTCAACTAATCCTGTCCACTTCAGGGGTAGGAATGGCGTCTGAGTTCTACCTGGAAGTCTTCTCACCCCAGGATGAGAGGGGTTCCTGTCCCCTATTGGACCTGTCAAAAGAGTTACTACTTAAAAAGTCCTTGGGCCTCATTACGAGTCCGGCGGTAACCGAGGCGGTAAAACCGCCTGGTTACCGCCGGACTCGTATTACCATTCCGCCTCCGTGACTCCCGGAAATACCATGGCATTACGACCCTGGTGTCCCGGGAATTCCAGAGGCGGAATTCGGTAAATCCCCATTCCCAGGACTCAATGGGAATGGGGAAGTGGAAACACAGGCACCATCTCGTGATGGTGCTGGTGTTTCCACGTCCGCCTGCAGGCAGGCGGTGTTAAACCCGCCAGGTCAGACCTGGCGGGAACATCACCTCCCGCCTGCAGGAGTCGGGAAGGGGCGGCCCGGAATTAACATTGGTGGCGGGTTTACTGCCACTGTTAATTCCGGACCGCCCGACCTGTAATGAGGCCCCTTGTGTGAAGCTAAAGTTGGCAATATTGGGCCGAATATCAGTGATAAAAAAGCCTGAAGTTTCCTATACCATTCCACTCAGAGAATGAACGGGTTATCGGAAGGAAATGGGTTAGCCAATTTATTTAAAACTTGAAACGTTTTTTGGAACATTATTAGCTGCAGGTACGTGGCTAGAAAAACATGTCTTCTTAGCTTCCAGGACTGTTAATTTATATAAATTGCGAGTATCTTTGAGTCATTCGGCCTCATTACGAGTCCGGCGGTAGCCATGCCAGAAAAACCGGCAGGCTGCCGCCGGACCCATAATACCATTCCACCTCCGTGATTGGTGGAATCACCGGGGCATTACTACCCCGGTGGCCCAGTAATTCCGGAGACGGAATTCTGTAAATCCCTATTCCCATAGGACTCCATGGGAATGGGGACCATGGAAACACTGGTTCTGTCTATGACAGAGCCGGTGTTTCCATGCCTGCCTGCAGGCGGGTGGTGTTAATCCCGCCAGGTCCGACCTGGCGGCAGTGACACCTCCTGCCTGCAGGACTCTGAATCAGCCGGTCTGGAAAGAACAGTGGCAGTGGTTTTACCGCCACCATTCTTTCCGGACCGGCAGGGTCGTAATGAGGCCCATTGATTTACTTTTGCCGTTGGATTTTTTGTCCATAGGCTTAAGCTATCTAACTTGAATTATTATTTTTCTGAGACCAAGGGAAAACTAAGAATTATTGTTCTGTGCTTTCTTTAAGGGTTTATATTTTATTGTTGCTATTTTATTGACTAATTCATGGTCTATGCCTGAATGATGACAAGACGGAACTCTTAATCCTCGGCACCTCTGCCAACATCAACAAACTTGGCCACAACCACACCAACTTTATAATAGATGGCAACAATATCAAAGTAGGCAAGGAAGTCAAAACCCTAGGCTTCTACTTAGACGCTGCCCTTACATTCAACAAACAGGTCAATTCCATGGCCTCATCCACTGCCTACACATGTAAGCTAATCAGAGCAGCCAAGCCCTTCCTCTCCACTAACAGCTGCACCACACTGGCAAGAGCCCTCATTTTGTCAAAACTGGATTATTACAACGCCCTATATTTAGGGAGCAACAAATACATCACCAACAAAATCCAGATTTTACAAAACAATGCTCTCAGAGCAGCACTGAGAATTCCTAAAAAAGCCCACATCTCAGACATAAGAAGAGCTACTAACTGGCTTACTACAAAAGCCAAAATGCCACTAAAAGCAGCCTCACTTACACACATATGCCTCAACAACGCTGCACCACAATACCTCATAGCCAGATTCAAGAGACCGTCATCCAACCGCCCCACTAGAACTGCAAAGGCTAATCTCCTAACACATCCTGTATATACTGTATGCATATTTGACTGTACAGCAATGTAACCAAAGCTGAAAAACTACTTGAAGCCTATTGCGCCCTGATACCCTTGGGTCTGGTGCGCATTATACATATTAAAACAAACAAATAAACTACTGATACTTTCATTAAGGTATGTAATTAGTCAATGAAAGTTTAAATCCCGATGCAAGTCTAAATGGTAACCCCAAGGCCCAACCACCCTGAAACTGTGTCATGGAGCATCTTTGAAATTGCTCTATGGACTGATTCACCAGCTCTGTATGTTTGTCTGATTGCAGGTGATAACTGACTGATTCATTACAAGTGACCTATAATATAGCCCTACAGCCCAGAAGCTAGATACGAATTAGGACCCCCCATATCAGGAATGATATTGGCTGGCAGCCACATAATTACAGAATTTATTTTACAAAACCTCTAGCCAAGGTCATAGCTGTAGGCAATTTCCCCAAAGTAATGAAGCGTGCTAGTTGAGTCAGTGTGTACACCACCATCAAAACCACTGTGAATCCTTCTGATCTGGGTAGCTCCACTACAGAATCAAAGGGGATCCGCTGCCATGGTCTATTTGCTCTGGGTGGTGGGCATAGCAATTACGCAGGTCGTGATCGAGATGTCATTGCTCTGCCACATATCATGCATGACTGAACATATTTAGCCACCCGTTTCACCAGAAAGGGCTACAAAAATGGTCGTGCTAATAGCTCTATGGTGCGTGTGAGTCACCAGGTGGCCTAAGAACGGGGCATGACACTAGAGTAGATCAATGCTTCATAGAGAAATGCATTGCAAGGTGATGCAGATAAAAATAAGGTTTGTCTCTTAAATAGCTTGCCGCTTCTAACTGGCATTCCTCTGACTCCTTCCATGTACACTGTTCCATGTACACTGTTCCATATTAATTGATCTTAATACGTCTCTCAGAATAGTATCAAAGTCAATGGTTTGCCTATTAATACCTGCTGCAAAATTCGACTCAGGCAAAATCAAAGGTTTAGAGTGTACGGCATTATTTCCTTCTCCCTCCAGTCTTGATAATGCATCAGTCTTCCCATCACTTCTGCCTGGTTGGTATGAGGTGTTGAATGTCAACCTGGAAAAGAACAGAATCCAATGGATGTGCCTGTGCTTGTAGCACTTCATAGTCCTAAGGGACCGTAAATTGCAACCGTCATCCCCTCGCTCAAGAAACCCACTCTCGATCCTTCTAACACAGTAAACCTTTGCCCTATTACCCTTCTTCCCTTTTTGTCCAAACTTCTTGAGCGGCTTGTTCACTCTCAACCTTTGCTGTATCTTAATAATCAGAGGAGGCAGAGCCGTCGGGACCTGCACCATTTGGTGTGTTGGTTACTTGTGCCCTGCGGCTGGCAATGATGACCTGAGACAACACTCGTTTTGTTTTTGGCAATAAAATGGCCGGGGTGTTTTTTTGCACATGGTAATGTCATCACAATTTGGTACATTTATTTATCCAAACAAAACATAATGATAAACAACATGATATATAAAACGATCATCTTTTGGGCAAGGAGCCAGTGCCTCTGCCTGGCCCGTGCCGCCCATTCTTCCCACGACTTTGTGGGCCCTGTTCGTTGCCCTGTGTTCTTTTTCTTCTTCCTTTCCTTAGGGTGGGTGGGTTTTTGGGGAAGAAGAAGAATGGTCTTCTGCGTGCGCAGAGGACAGCTGATACTCCAAACAGAGTATCAAGGAGAACTGGCCTTCCACAGCTCAGCCTCTCCTTATATTCCCTTATTCTTGCCTGTGGGCATGTATTCGCACTTTTGGAGGCTTCCTGCCTCATGGCCAGCTGGCGCTGACGGCCATTCACACCTAGGTGTGTGGCCCTAGCCTCCCTTCCTGCCTGCCTTTGGACTGCCCCTGATCCTTTGTCATGTTTCCCTTCCCTCCCTGTGGTGTGACAAGTGTTGGAGGGGAGAGGGGTGTCTGCCTGGTGGCGCCTGTGCGCCCTCTTGTTTTGTACAAGGGCTGCCTTGCGGCTGCCTATGATGACCTGAGACAACACTCGTTTTGTGATTGGCAATAAAAAGGCTGTGGTGTTTTATTGCCCATGGTAATGTCATCACAATTTGGTACATTTATTTATCCAAACAAAACATAATGATAAACAACATGATAAACAAAACTGTCATCTTTTGGGCAAGGTACCAGTGCATCTGCCTGGCCCGTGCCACCACACCTGGATGGGTTGCCGGTCATCCAGGTTCTCCCCAAAAGTTGCCTTACTTGCACCCTCTGTCTGTTAGGTTCTCTATAATTTTGTCATGGAATTTCCCCATTCCTTTGACTGATAGGTGGACTGCGTCTGGGTGGAACAGATCGGGGTATGCCAGAGTTATGGCTGTGTGTTAGATAAAATGGAACCCCCTGCTGATGCAACATTTTTCTAAACCTTTGTTAAGCTTTTTCTTCGCAATGTCGATTGCTTTTTGTCGAGAGTTGGCCCCCCTCCATATTTTTCTTGGCAGCAGCGCTGAGTAAAATATGTTTGTCTCCAATTGTGCGTGATGCCTGCCAGTGAGGCGCATATGTCGGTCAATAGCTTCTTTTTGCCTTGTTGCACTAGGTCGTTTCCGCCCAGGTGTATGATTAGGAATTCTGGGGGATCTCTGTATGTCTTCCCACTTTAACCCCCTGTATTCCCACCACGATGTGATGGTG
This sequence comes from Ambystoma mexicanum, assembly GCF_040938575.1. Lineage (NCBI taxonomy): Eukaryota > Metazoa > Chordata > Amphibia > Caudata > Ambystomatidae > Ambystoma > Ambystoma mexicanum. The sequence goes on along the minus strand of NC_090935.1, from coordinate 640,015,724 downwards.
TTTCTAAAAACCGGCTTCTCCTTTGTTTCTTCGTACCATCTCCCTGTCCTAAAGATGAATGAGTGTCCTACAATCCATGCTGATTTGAGGGGGGCACCATGCTCTGTTGGGGGAAAAAAACATGCATTACATCAAGTCCGGCCTTATGTATCATTATTAACAGTCTGATTTCCACCCTCCTATTTTCTTTACTTTTTCTGCCCCTAGTCGCCCTTGCCATGCTGCTGTGGCCACCCCTATCCGGAATGAGTGTGTTCCGAATTCTCTGCTGTCCCACTCAATCCTGCTGATGGTTGTGTTGAGGACCGCCTGGAATTGATAATGGCTTAAAGCCTTCCCGTCCTGGTGCACCAAGAAACATCCTCCTATTTTGGGATGGAGTTTGAGGTATTGGTTGGTTATGCAAACTGGGCAGTTGACCGTATCTTTGATACAGTGGATTCTCCATGGCCTTCTGCGGCCTGATTTTGACATTTGTATGTCCATTGCTATAAATTCCCTTTCCACCCGAACTTCCAACATACACAGCCCGTCCGCGCTCTTGGTGCTGGACACGATTAATTCGCTGACCCTGAATGTCCCGAAATATGCCATGGAAAAAGCTGTTTTGCTGCAGAGTTTTACTTCATATTCATTGGTGCATACTGACTCTAGCATTTTCAGAAGTATTATTAATTTATTTAAATCTAAAGGGCGTCTCTTATTCTTGTGTTCCCCTTCTATCTTCCCCCAGCCTTTCAATGCATATGTTATCAAAGCGCTGCAGGTTGGGTCTGCATCTCCCTTTATTTTTGAAAAATAAGCCATGGCTGCTAAGTGCCTTATAGCCCAGTCTTTTTTCATATTCTGATTGTATGCCCATCTCAAAAAATGATTGACATCTTTTGTTGTCAACATTTCCACATGTTCTCTCTGCGTAATCTTTAGCACTGTCTCTAGACATTTGTTATACTGCCTTGTCGTATTTGTTGCTAATGCCCTTTTGGCCAGACCTATTAGGAACCCTGTGTCAGGGTCTGTGCCAACCTTTTCTGGCTTGTTTGTTTTGGCTTCTGTTTCTGGGGTGCCAGCCTTCTCATTTTGCTCACCTTGATCTATGCCGTCCAGCGTTGACTTTGGTGAGTTTGCCTTCAGTCCAACAATATGTCCCAGCATTCCTCGGGTATCTCTGTCATTTGTGATTCTGCTTCTGGTTTCATCTGGAAGCGAGACAAAGCATCCGCAATGTTATTGTCAATGCCCGCTATATGCTTGGCTCTTACATCAATATTCTACTTCAATGTTAACAACATCATTGCTCTCAGAATCTTCAATACTGACTGGCACAAGGTGGATATTCTATTTCTGATTCTCACCACTGCCAAGTTGTCTGACCATGCCGTCAGTTATGAATTGGCCATTCACCCTCCCGTATTTGTAGTGACGGCCATATGGGTATGAGCTCCAGCAACGTTATGTTTCTAGGAAAACCTGAGTTTGCCAATGTTCCGGCCATGGACCTGCAAACCAAGATTCTTCTAAAATTACTCCAAAGCCTTTACTTCCTGAAGAATCCGTGAACAGAACCCACTTTTTGCTGGTATTTAATGGCGTCCGCCATATTCTTTTCCTGTTGAAATCTTTTAAAAATGCCTCCCATATCTCTACGTTCTTTTTCACTTTTTCCCCTAACCGTATGTGGAGGTGTGTTTTCTGCACCCCTTTTGTTTTTAGCTCCAAACCTCTTGCAAAGGCTTTTCCCTCTGGTATTATCCTTGCTGCGAAATTTAGGCTGCCTGCTAATGAATGTAGCTCTCTCAATGCTCCTTTGTTTTTTGCTTTTAAATTGTTTATATTTTTGATTAGTTCGTCTCTTTTTGCTGCTGGGATCCTGCACTCGCCTGCTTTTGAATCCATCTCTATTCCCAAGAATGTTATGTTAGTGTTGGTCAGTGTTGTTTTGATGCCCCACTGTTTTGCCATTGCTATCTTCTTTCCCGGTGCTTGTTCACTTTCTTCTATCCTTGGTTGATCTATTAATAAAAAATCATCTAGGTAGTGGGTTGTTAGTGCCTCTGGGTTCTGTTTTACAAATGCCCATTGAAAAAATGAACTGAATTGGTCAAAATGTAAACATGATATTGCACACCCCATGGGTAGTGAAATTAAGCAGTTAGAGCTGCGGAGTCCTCTTTTTTAGGGGGCTGTGTGGCAAAGGACTACTATAAATCTATAAGACAAAGAGAATACCACAAAAACAGCTACCCGCCTACACACGTGCCAGGTGTGTCTAGTTGCACAACGTGCTACCTTTCATGTCGGTCAATTATTTGCGACAAAAAACATAGAGATATACATATTTTAATTCATGGATACAAAACACTTAGAAAAATTTATATTAAAACAAGAGGGACAAAAATGCATTTTGTTTACACATAACATTCCATAAAAGAACCTATACTGAAAATCAATTATCTTGACCAGTTGGTTTGAACTGAACACATTCGTCAGATACTGGTGATGTAGTGAGGTTAGTAAACATATAAGGTGACATCCTATTATTAAATGAAACCTTAATACAATTCACTATCCTGACTTTGTCAGTTTTTCTGTCCTTGACTTTGTCGACACCAAAGAGTGTGTTTCTGGGTCCTGGCAAAAGATGGTTAAACAGGCTCAGTAGCTAGTTATTTAATGCAATCAGGCATGCGTCGGACCCGTCTTCAGGACTTGATTTATATAGATCTCCCAAATTGGAATTTCAGAAATAGTTCATTGGTTAATTTCCTAAAAACCAAACGAAAAAACCGTGTTGGTAACAAGATAAAAACAAAGTGTAATGTCTCTATGTGTGTGCACATGCAACTAATTCAACTAACCTTTTCATAGTTTATTTGGCGTGTGTGGCCTTGATTTTAGAACAGATGCGGACAGGATTCACTGGTCCCAACTGTGATTTCTTCTCAAAGATTTGAAAACTGCAACAAACGAAGATGATTTTTATGAAAAGTTTGTTTTCTCTTTTGCGCTACATTCATTAGAAGGCAGAAGTTCAAAAATGACTGGCAACAGAGCCACCTAAATGAGCCAAATCGAGTTTGTATCTAAAGCGGTACAGACTGCCTTTGAGTGTTTGTCTTTTATATTACATTCGTTAGAACGCGGGAGTTCAAAATGAAAATGAAATAGCAGCGAAGCCAACAAAATGAGCCAAGTCAAGTTCGTATCTAAAGTGATACAAACTGCCTTCAAATCAATTATGTTGCACTATTGCTTTGAGCATTTTTTAATAAAATACTACATGTTTTTTTGAAAAGGGAGGAACGTACCTCTTGATCCAAGCGAAGATATGCTACGATATAGCTTCATTCGCGGACACACATATCACGTATGTGGTGTTTTTCATGTTGTAAATTGAAGTTTACCTAGTTTGTTAAAGGAAATACGGAGATGTAACAATCCGTATGTAGCTAACAGAATAGTGCTGTTTACACATCACAAAGGCGTGATATGAGTACTTACATTTGCTGCTTTTCAAGGAACTTGCTTAATCACAAGCGTTGTTGCTTCCACTCGAAGCGAACGCGGGTAGTTACTGCCGGGTTCGCTTTAGCTCACGTTAGGAAAAGGCTAGACTCGCTGTATTTATAAATTCATCTAATCGCGACCGCCATCTTGGAAGGAAAAATGGCGGACGCGGCCAGATTACAAAAGAGAAACGGGCTGCAATGCCCTAATGAACTGAGAAAAAGTATGCTGCGCAAGAATGAAGCATCCTAATTGCAAGCATTAAATAGAATTGCTTTATTATACTTTGGTAATACTCTATTTGTTATTTCAAAAAACTGTGGAAAAATGGTCATTACATATTGTGACATTTCCACCCAATATTGTGCACTCTTCAAGGAGAGGGCAATAAAAAAGCTGTGTTGTAAGCATGCATATTTGATGGCTCAGCATGCACTAATGAATGTTTTACGTGTGCTTCATGAATGTCACTTGCGCAAAAGAGTTACTTTTGTAAAAACAAACTCCATTCAATTCCGATGTTAAGGCCAGCCTGAACAGTGTTTAGATTGTAAATCCACTTCTGTTCAAGCTGCCTCAGCTTTCGGTCGCGGTCTCCTCCACGAGGGTGTGATGGAACTGTTTGAATAATATACCACTCAATATCCTCACAGGTGTGTTTTGCTTTTACAAAATGAGCAACTAAAGGTTTCTCCGGAACTGAATTTTTAACACATGACCTGTGCTCGCAGATTCTCTGCTTTACAGGTCTTTTTGTCTTCCCAATATAAATTAATTTGCACGGGCAGATGATAGCATAAATTGCCCATGCTGTATTGCAATTGGTGAAGGCTTTTAAGTGCCATGTTAGACCCTTTAAGTTGACAGTTTTCACGTTTTTTGTCAAACGACACACCGAACAGTTATCACATTTAAAGTGACCGCTCACTGGTGGCAGATGCCACAGTGTAGCTTGTTGTTGTATTGAGGTTGTTTTTGGCAATTGGTATGTATGTACCAATTTGTCTTGTAAATTGGGCATACGCTTGAACGCAAATCGGGGTTTATTTATAGAAAAGTCTTCAGTTTGAATTAAAGACCAGTTTTTTAGGATGCAGCGACGGAGGTCGTTGCTAATTGGGGAAAACATGGAAACACATGTTATTTTATCTTCTTGTACTTTATGGCGTTTCTCCAGACATTGGTCTCTGTTTGTGTTCCTTGCTCTTTTAAGTGATCGTCGGATCACGTGAGATGGATATCCTCGTTCTTTTAGTTTTTGCGACAGATGACTACTATGAAGGTCAAAGTCTTCCTTAGTGGAGCAGTTACGCCTGATGCGTAAGAATTGGCCAAAGGGAAGATTTTCCCACAGTGATTGCGGATGAAAACTTTTATATGACAATGTGTTTTTATCTGTTGGCTTTTTGTATAGAGTGGTTCTTAATAAGCCTTGAGATGTTTTTTAAATTTCTAAATCTAGAAAGGCTATTTTCTGATGATTGAAACTCATAGTGAATTTATGCATGGGCTTTGTGCGTTTATCCACTCAAGAAATTCTGTCAGAGTTGTTTCACTTCCATGCCATAAAAGGAACACATCATCTATATACCGATGCCAAGCTTTGATGTTTAACTGGAAAGGGTTGTTTTCATGATACACAGAATTTAATTCTAAGTTGTCCATAAATAAGTTCGCTAAATCGTGAGCAAAGGTAGCACCCATGCTTGTTCCGTGTAGCTGTTGGTAAAATGTATCTTCCACCATAAAGAAGTTGTTGACCAGCGCTATTCTAATGCATTCGCAAATGAACTCAGACGGGACTGAAAGGTCTTCTCTGGTTTCGAGATACGAGAAAATAACTTGAATGCATTGTAATTGTGGAAGACTGGTGTAGAGAGATTCTACATCTAGAGTGACCAAAATATCCTTTGTGTCCGTGGCAAGTTCATCAATGATCTTAATCATGTTCGTGATCAAGCAAGTTCCTTGAAAAGCAGCAAATGTAAGTACTCATATCACGCCTTTGTGATATGTAAACAGCACTATTCTGTTAGCTACATACGGATTGTTACATCTCTGTATTTCCTTTAACAAACTAGGTAAACCTCAATTTACAATACGAAAAACACCACATACGTGATATGTGTGTCCGCGAATGAAGCTATATTGTAGCATATTTTGGTTTGAATCAAGAGGTATGTTCCTCCCTTTTCAAAAAAACATGTATTATTTTATTCAAAAATGCTCAAAACAATAGTGCAACATAATTGATTTGAAGGCAGTTTGTATCACTTTAAATACGAACTTGACTTGGCTCATTTAATTGGCTTCGCTGCTATTTCATTTTCATTTTCATTTTGAACTCCCGCTTTCTAACGAATGTAATATAAAAGACAAACACTCAAAGGCAGTCTGTACCGCTTTAGATACGAACTCGATTTGGCTCATTTAGGTGGCTCTGTTGCCAGTCATTTTTGAACTTCTGCCTTCTAATGAATGTAGCGCAAAAGAGAAAACAAACTTTTCATAAAAATCATCTTTGTTTGTTGCAGTTTTCAAATCTTTGAGAAGAAATCACAGTTGGGACCAGTGAATCCTGTCCGCATCTGTTCTAAAATCAAGGCCACACACGCCAAACAAACTATGAAAAGGTTAGTTGAATTAGTTGCATGTGCACACACATAGAGACATTACACTTTGTTTTTATCTTGTTACCAACACGGTTTTTTCGTTTGTGCAGTTATTGCTGATGTGTTCTCCCCCACACTTGGAGCATGCATGTTTGTACCGACAATTTTTGCCCCATGAACAATATTTATTTTTGTCAAATTACCAGCAAGTGGTATTGCCTTTAATCGTGCCATAGGCTTTGTTATTATTTTGATTACAGGTATTTGACCTAGCCCCCCATGGCTGTTTCTGCCGAAAGGACTGTTCCCCTTTGTTTTTCTGTTCTGCCTCAGTAGGCTTTGTACTGTTATTTTGTGTAATTTTGGCTTGCCCCGTGTTTTTATCTGTGCAGCATGTTGATTTGGTTTTTAGTACTTGATGTATGTATATGTCTGCTTCCACCTGGTCCCATTCTAATTCAGGCTGGGTTGCCATGTGTCTCCTGAACTCAATGTCATATGTCAGCCAAGCATCACCTTCAAAATCCTCCCTAACCTGTTGGATTTTAGTTTCGGTATGACACGGGTGCCATGCCTGCAGTGGGTTTTTTCTCCAATATGACAGATGACAAAATATTGAAGGCTTTGCATCAATTGTCATAATTGTGTGTCAACTGTGCTTTGCGTGTTAGGTTCTTCTCTTCAATTTTCTTGGGCTCCCTGTGCACATCATACCCCTTCTGTTCTGCCTCGAGTAAAGAAAATATCTCAATGAATTCTTTCTTCCAGATTTTTCTTTGGCTACCTGTTCTATATTCCAGGCTAATGGTTTCTTGAATTTGTCTTGTATGTCTTTTTATACTTGCTTCATTATTGACGGTAGTAAAGCTTGCAACCCCGTGCTCAGTTCTACTGTTCTGCTGTTACTGTCCTCACTAGCTGTGTTCTTATTGCTGGCAATGCTCTCCTTTGTGCTACTAGTAATTAAATCTGTGGTAAGGGCCCCTATTTCCCCCAGCGTATCTGGCCCCCCGTTCAGGTTGCTTATTGTTATAATTGGGTTGAGTGCCTCCCTCTTTGTTATGCTCTCCAATAGTATTACTCTGTGGGCTGTGCTCCCCCAATCATGCCTGGAGGTGGCTGCGCGTGTGTGGTCCATTTCCCACTGCCACCTCATCCACTTTTCTTTTCTCCCCCATTTCAGACATGGCCTTTTCCATTGTTTTAAGTTTTTCATTGACCATTTCAAATATTTTTATAAAAGCATTCATATCAGGCATATTGTTGTTACCTTCTGCCTTCTTGCTTTGCTCGCCATTGACTGATTCTCCTGCTGGGGTGGGCATTTCTCCGTCTCTCGCTTTCTTTCTTGGGGGCTCCTCTTTGTCCAGCTCTACAATGGCCTTTTCCTCATCGGAATCTTCATCCAGCCTTTGCCTCAGGCAAGGACAGCCATGTAATTTTTCTGCCTCTGGTGCCCATTCTACCAATTTCTTCCCCCTTTTAACTGCTGCTGTTGTTTGTGTTTTTGTTGCTGTGTTCTTTTTCTTAAGGCTTGCCATTTTTCCTTTTCAGCCTCGAATGCTCTTGTGTTCTGTCTTTATTCCCTGCGCTGCAGTGGCATTATTATTTCCTCCTCCTTTCCACCAATGCTGCTCGTTTTTTGCGCTCTTGATCTGTTTAAACATTGCAACAAAAAAGGGGGGTCCAAACCCACGTGTTCAGTACTTAACCACAAACTCACTTGAATGTCTGCTCTGAATACTGGTGCCGCCTTCTGCCCTGTGTTGCAGACGTGCAGCGTCTTTCTTCATTAGCTGTGCGCGGCTCGCCCAACGTTCCACTGTTGTCCCGGAAACGCCTGCCCGGGCCTCTTTGTCTTTAACGCGCCTGCTCACGCTCACTTTGGAATGAAATGGGACGTTTCTTACGCCTCTCCGGTGTGTTCCGCCACACTTCCTTTGTTTTTGCTTTCTTTTCTTGGTGATTCCCTGAGTGGGCGTCCGGCTCCCCTGCTGTCCGCTGTCCTGGATCCTCCGCTTTCCGATGAACGTTTTACAGCAGCCCTGCCTTACTGGACTCCCTTTGTTGTGCCTGATACCTCAGCCAGCCTTAAACAACTGGCGCGCGTAAGGTTAAGCTCACCACTCGTATCAATGCCGCATGGAGCATGATGAAGCACCCGGTGCGTTTCGCAGCTCACGCTCCCCACCAAGTTTCTCCGCGCACCGCACCGGGTTGGAGCATAGCAAAGCTTCCGACCCTAGAGGTACTCACCAGAGTTCGGTGAGAGGCCCACAAGCAGTTCGACAGGTCAATGTCAAGAAGAACTGTCTTCTGCATGCGCATAGGACAGCTGAAACTCCGAACAGAGTATCAAGGAAAACAGAGTATCAAGGAAAACTATGGCCCTAGCCTCCCTTCCTGCCTGCCTTTGGACTACCCCTGATCCTTTGTCATGTTCCCCTTCCCTCCCTGTGGTGTGACAAGGGCTGGCGGGGGGGAGAGGGGGGGTGCCTGCCTGGTGGTGCCTGTGCGCCCTCTTGTTTTGTACAGGGACTGCGTATTCCGTGTTCTCGCTCCCTTGCCCTGCCTATGCTCTGATTATTCCCCTGTGCCCCCTGATTCAACTTGGTGCCCAAGTTCGTGGCACTGGGCATACTCACAGTCTCATTCAGACTTCTCGAGTGAAACTGCTCTCCTATCTGTTTCTGATTCTATTCGTCACACACGTCATCTTAAGCTATCCTCAATTCTGATTTGATTAGATTTGAGTGCAACTTCGACAATCCCACTTTCATCTCTACGCTTTCCTCGTTGGGTTTCTCAGGTTCAGATCTTAGTATTTTAACTCTCACCTTTCCAATAGTTAGTTCCCCATTTTTTTGGAAAGGTTCCTCTTCCTGCTTCTTCCCTTCGCCTTATGGCATTCCCCAGGGCTCTGTTCTTGAGCCACCTCTTTTCACCCTGTATAGGCCTTCTCTAGCATCCTTAATTTCTGGCTTTAGTTTTCAACTTCATCTCCCACGCAGCCAAAATTTAGATTCTGGCAACATTTCCCTTGTTTACCGACTCCATTCATCAACTTTTGTCAGCTTGTCTATCTGCTATAAAGTCTTGGATGTCTTTCTCTGTCTAAATCCTAACAAAACAGAAATGTTTTTATCCCCTGCTTTATCCAAATGTCTTTGACCTCGGGAGAATTGACCTAATTTAGAAGGTCAATTAGAACATATATGTGGGGGGAAACCCCCCGCAACCCACCACCTAATCAAAAACCCCCCGCAATCCCCCACCCAATCCCCTTATATTATTTATAATCCAAAACCAACCCAATACATATATAAAATAACTAAAATAATATAAAGGTCAATTGTGCAGAAGGTCAATTAGGACCACTATAATTAGGTCAATTGTGCAAAAGGTCAATTGTAAAAGGTCAATTTTGGTAATACCGAAAAATGACACAGGGTCTCTCTCAAATTGGCAATTTTCTAATTTATCAAACACCATGTGTTTGTGTAACCTCTTTAAGACGTCTCGCACATGCCCCCTCTGGGCTTCTACAGATTCTGAGAAGATCAAAATGTCATCCAGATAGAAAATAATGAAAGTGTTAAAAAAAAACCGAAACACATTGTTGATGGGGTGTTGAAACATAGATGGGGCATTGCATAGGCACAAAAGGCGAAGGAGGTGTTTCTTTTGGCTGTGCCTTTTTACCTTTATGACTGTAATCACTGCTGGTTTGTAGAAGTGTAGGAGCTGAGTAGGCGGTTTATGGGAGCGAGGGGTCCTCAGGCCCCCTCGCGTCGTACGTTCCTCAGTACAAGGCTTGGACCACGTGCCTCCGGTAGTGGGATTGCCCCTTGGCCTTATGTAAAGTTAACCACGGTTGACTGCTGCATAGATGGGACTACTGAGCAGGACACGGGGCATCCATCTTTTGTGCCCCCTTTCGACTCCATCTTGGGTAAACAGGCCTCACTGCGATAGTACAGCAATGCTCAGCTCCCCTTCCACCGCAGCTGCCAAGGACAGAGTCACACACACACGAGACGTGCAGGCATCTGGCTGGCCCCCACCCTTGCACTCCCCCTGCAAAGGAAAGCTCTGCGCTTCCATTCTCACGCTGAAGCTGGAGAAAGTTGCAACAATCAATATGCTACAGTTTTCTTCCTCTGAGATCCTGCATGTGAACCAGGATGAGCTAAACACTTTCTGCTCGATTCGTCTTCATAAACGTGCAAGCCACCCACCCCCATTAGAACAATTTATTGCCATCCTGACCCTGCACCCCCTGTAAGGTATTTCTTTCAACTGCCAGCCTGTGCTGCGAAACCCACCCAATACACTCCTTACCATTTTTACTGCTATATATGTTTTTACTTGTACGAATGAGTTTGAAACCTAGGAAAAGATGCGAAACATAGCCTGATTCTTCTACATGCACAACAAGGTCAAGGCCTCCAATTAAAGCCACAAATGACCCAATTGTACTGACAAAAATCCTTGTGTGTGACTTATGTAGAAATGTGACAAGTAGCATAAAATGTTTTAAATAATTTGTTATTTAGTGTGTAACATATTAGCTTAGGTAGTGACTACAGTGACCGGACCCTGACCTGCATGGAGCACAAGATGTTTGACGTCCGTCATCTCGCAAGCCACTCAGCCAACCAGGAGAAAGAGATGCCACCCACACCTACAGTACCACACCGCCTGGCCAATCGGGTCCATTTAGCATTTTTTGTTAGAGTTACTTTAACTAATATAAATACTGGCACTGATGTAAATGTGGTGGGAGAGTTTTTTGGGTTATTTCCTAGCTGGAGAAATAAACCATCCTTTGAACTCTTGCAGCCGGGTCTCAATGCCTCTTTCCCCGACAAGGGGTTGTGTCGGCTATTTTATTTTCTCTCACACGTAGTAAGCCGGGGAAAGGCACCTACAGCGGCTTAGCCGCTACTCATCCTTATCCTCCTGCATAAGCCATTTTGTCACAGTGCCTCCCTGCAAGTCAAATTTACAAATAATTGTTGCCCTTCATAACTGATCCATCAATACAGGGATGAATGGTAGCATACACTGATTTTGTACGGTAAACAAATGAAATGTTCGGTAGTCAACACATGGTCTAATAGTACAAGCTGCCTTAGTAATTAAAACAATGGGGGGGGCTACTGCTGATTTGGAATATATGATAAGAAAATGTCTTTAGGTTCTCATCTGAACACTTTCCTAGTTCTGTTTTCTCTTTCACCAATAAGGCATACATTGTCTATGTGGAAGCCTGGGGTAGGGCGTTAACTCTGTTACTCTATGGCAGCAGTTGTTCTGTGTCCTTTTCAGAACAAACGCTCTCAGAATTCTTGATACTGAATGGGTATTTCCAGAACATGTTTTTCCTTAAGAACCCTGCTAAATGAAAACCTCAACCTCAGGTAAGGTAAAATACTTATTTACTTAGGTGTCTGGTTACAGGTTGCAGGTTCAGAAATAAGGTAAGCACATAAGGTAAAAGGTAATACAGAGACATCCACCCGCACCCTCCCAGTCAAGCATCTCCCTTGAACTGACACTCAAGGAACACTACAGAGGAAGGCATTCCAAAGCAAACGAGCTCACAGCACTGGGGAGAAGTTAAGACACAACACATCTCCCTCCTTATAACAGAACAAGAGGAAGGGAATGGAAACAGAGCAACACAAAAGGACAGTCCTAAAACCTGAGAAAAGTCTCCAATCCAATGGCTCCATTCTTTACGCTGAAGATGGAAGAACAGTCCCTCTCAACCATATCCCCTCAAAGTCCTCCATAAGAAATGAACAGGACAACACCACACCAAACCAACACACCATCCTCGCTTGTGGGCCCAACAGCGGGACAGCAACTACAAATAGGGCACCAACCCCCAAGCACTCTAACTTCAATGGCTACCATCACACTACCAACTAGGCAATCTTCCTAGCGATGCACTGCTTTTCCCAACACATCTTCAAACTCATCCAAAACACTCCACACAACTGATTCCAAAAACCAAAGTCACAAACATCAATCTGAACAAACCAGGGTTAACAACCCCCAAAACAGTGAAATGCATCCACAAGGGTAACAGGCGCCCGACACCAAAATACAAATGGAATGAGAGAGCCAACCCCACAAGGGTACGGGGTGTCCACTTCCACAGACCAATTGCACCAAAAACCTTGCCCCAACACCCAATTTTGAAGCTAATTGGCCAATACAACACTGACCCGGGTGTCCAACACCCCTAAACTACACAACCATGAAACAACAAATCTGCCACTCCTGGATTTTCAACAAATTCGACAAACAAATGGTGTCCAACACCGGTGTCCAACACCCAAGGTGGCATGTAGCTAAGTCAAGCTCACTGCCGACACTAAACACATACATCCTCACTAACACAATATTTGGTAAATGATCACACAACAGACAAGGTAAATGAAGAGTTGCCTACTCTTTACAAGTCCAACTCCTGAGATAGCAAAGTCTGCAATATAGTTGGTCTCATGGAGGCAAAGGTTAAAAACACAAAACATGAAAATCAAAGTTGCTGTTAAACAAAGGCCATGGCATGCACCTATCACCACCTCCGTATCATTACTGTATCCACAAAAAACACACCCCCAACCATAGTGAACCAACAGGCCTCCTGTTGGATCCTAACCCTTGCACCGTCGGTGTTTGCCAATGTCATCATCAGGCCCGGGGTGCTGAGCTAGGTGAAGCTCTGAGAGCGAAGAAACCTCTGGCTGCGATCCCCACAGCAGCATGCTGAGCACACCAGTTTACACCTCCAGAGCCCGCCACTGCAGCCTCACTGCACAGCGGTCCCAGACAGGAACCACTCTGCCACTTGTTTTCGCCCATGGCCATCACCGCCCCAGGTAAGGCTTCTTTAACTGCACCACGCAGTGCTGGGTACAAGTGCTTCAGAAGCTTGCAGAAGGCACCGCCAAGCACCGCTCTGTCTGCCCCATCGCAGACCTACTCTGTTCACACTTCTAACAGTCTGAATGAAACTCTGCCGCCCCTCGCAGACTCACAGACTCGACCACAACTTCATTCGTCTTGGCCGGCTGCGCCTTACAGCCCACTTAGTTCTGATTCTCTTGCCCCTTGCTGGACCATCTCAGCTGCCCCTTGAAGCTCTGCACTGTCTCCTTGTATTTTATTTTGGGATCTTCTGCCCCTTGCGGAGTAGCCCGACCTCTTGGTCACCGCCACTGAATCCACAGGCCCCTAACTGCCTCTTGCAGCACTGGCAGTGACAAGCTGCTTCAAAATGGAGAAAGGGTCTTTACTATAGCGGCGAGGGGCCGGTGAATCTCTCTGACTTCTGACAGGTCTCTCCTTTCTTCTCCAGGTGTCTCTGCTGCCCCCCTTGAATAGCCATTGCTCATTTTCTTGCAGCCAGCTAGTTCCCAATGATAAAGGAAGACCACAACCTCAGGCAAGATAAAATACGTCTTTACTTGGGTTTCTGGTTACAGGTTCAAGAATAAGGTAAGTATTCAAATAATCACTCACTAATATGACCACCTGAAACTGAGAAATCCACATTTTTGTGTTGTCCAGTAACCACATTCCTTGTCTTTATGGAAAGCGCTCTGATGCCTGCGGGCTGCAGCGCTAAAGAAATAAATAAATATAAAATAAGTACATCAAATAAAAGGTAATACAGAGACATCCACTGGCACCCTCTCAGTCAAGCAGGTCCCTTCTAACTGACACTCAGGGAACACTTAAACACAAACACTCACTCAACATTCCAGAGGCAGGCATTCCACAGGCATTTCAAGGCACTAAGCTCACAGCACTGGAACAGGGGAGAAGTCAAGACACAACACATTCCTATCATCCTGTGTTGGCCTGATTGTGGACTACAGAGTTTCTTGCCCCATTATGAGGAAAGGGTGGCCGTTTGCTTTTCCAGTCAATACAGAATGTGTGTTTCTTCAACCAAGATGTGGCTAGAGTAGCTGGGAAAACTGGGGAGTGTATAACATCAAAACAAATTTCCTCAAGCTGGCCTGCTAAACCTACTATACCAATGATTTAGTCTTCGTGCATGCATCCCCTCATGTTGAGGGTCTCCCATCCACTGCTCTTATGGGTTCTGGCCAACCTTTATCTACTGTTCGGTTCTCATGTTTAGCTACAAAATCTTGATCAATGAAATCCCTTGAGGCTCACAAATTTGTTAAGGCCATCACTGCTAAAGGGCCTACCACGAAGGACAGGAAACTAGTTTAAAAGAAATGTTTGCTGGGGCTAGGAAGATGTGCTTCTATCCCCAGCCTTTGCCCATTCTTCATGGTTGATCTTTGGCGTTTCTCACCACACTAGTGCAATTCCTTACATAGTGCGCTGGCTTCCCACAATACATACACAGATTCCTTTGTCTCCATCTTTTTCTTTCTTTGTGGGTTAAGGTTTTTCTAAGATTCCCAATCTGCCTAGGCTCTCCTTTCCCCTTCACCTCCAGCTATTGAGACAGTCGCTGCTGTTTTTATTACCCATACCTGGGCTTTCCTAGGTCCCCTATTCCTTGCCTGACCCCTGGATTGCACCTGTTGATGAATATGTAGCATCATGGCACTGAACGTGATTACTGTAGTGGGTCTATTAGCAACTAAAGTTAATAAATCCTTTAGTTCTTCCTTTAGCTCTGTATAAAAGGCTGTGGAGGCAGAGGTGTCCATCCTCTGTGCTGCTGATGTAACTTGATGATGTATGCCACCAAATCTATAGAGCCCTATTTTAAAGTAAGTAGTTCCATATGGGCTACTTCTGTTGCTAGTTTTTGTTCAAACATGGTCTTCAATTCTGCCAAGAACTGTGGACTTTTCTCTAAAATCGAAGGCGTGGCCTAAACTAATGCATTCCTGCATAAATATTGCAGCATGAACAGAATTGTAGACATCTGCAACTCATCACCAAATGATCCAAAAGGAAATTCAGCCGCAAAGATAGCGACAATGTATATTTCCATCCAGCTGTGCGGAAATGGACAGAGAAACGGACATAGCATCCCTGTCTCAAAAATGTGGCACCAGCACAGAAACCGCAGGGTTTTTATAGGGGATTGCACAATGAGCATTATTCAAAAAAGGCTGTATTATACATTAAGGGGCAGATTCATGGAACAAACGTGCGCCGAAAATTCCAGTGCATGCTGGCGCAAGGTGGCGCAAGCGTGAGAAAGCAAGCGCATGTGCACGCATGCGATTCAAGGAAGGCGCTGTGTGTGTTTTCCACTGGTTGTATGCCAAATCCGTGCGTGGCGCACACGGGCGCACACGTCATTGCAACAACCGGAACGCCTTGCGTGACGTGCACAGGGACAGCGCACAACGTCCACGCACACACCAAAAAGGGGGTGGGACACGGGGTGTAACGCACGGAATGGGGAACAACGCGTGAAAAAGAAGGCGTAACTGGGGAAGTACTGCAGGGAAATACACGGAACGCCCACACGCACGCAAACAAATCGTATTCATGGATTTGAATACGGGAAACAAGCGCACGCTAAAAGACGCGCATAGGCGTCAACACATCCGCCACAGGAAGGCAGGCGTAAGCGTCCCTGCGCACAGTATAAAAGCACACACAAACACGTATATACCGCTACGATGAATGCCCCATATGTCGCAGCACTGATCGTGGGACACCACAGGAGGGGGAGAATAGCCAGGGCCCGCATTTCTTCCCCCCGGACTAGCCTTTTTGGGATGCCTGATGACCAGGTCTACGGCAGGTATAGGTTTCCACCTCATATCATCCTAGACCTGGTCAGGGAGTGGAAAGATGACCTTACATCCCCCACCCTCTGCTCCCAAGCATTGAGCCCCTTGGAGAAGGTGCTCAATGTCCTGCTAAATTTTTTGGCCACTGGGTCATTTCAGCGGACTACTGCCATAGTGGGGGGTTCTCACAGGCCACACAGTCACACTGCCTACACCAGTTGTTGGCAATCATGACTGTGCGCCCCTCAGTCCGCAGGCACATATACATGCCCAGAACACCTGCAGAAAGGCAGGCCGTTGTCCAGGACTTTTACAGGGTGGCACACTTCCCCAAATTGCTCGGTGCCATAGATTGCACCCATGTGGCCCTACGTCCACCTAGGGCCACTGAGCACATCTACCGAAACCGCAAGCACTGGCATTCCGTCAATGTGCAGGTGGTAGGCGATGCCAAGGGAATCATCACCTCTGTCTATGCAAACTACCCTGGCTCCACCCATGACAGTTTCATATACAGAATGTCCGCCCTGAGCCGGGCCGTGGAAGCTGGGCAGCATGGCTACACATGGCTCCTAGGTGAGTACAAATGCCTGTGCACATGCATGCATGTCACACACAGACAAATACACAAACCCCAATAATCACAACCATTATCACCTCTCCAGGGGACAGTGCCTACCCTCTGAGCACCCACATGATGACGCCAATCCGGAACCCCAACACACCACCCCAGGTAAGATACAACGCTGCCCATATTGCAACCAGGGCCATGATGGAGCGCACATTCGGAGTGCTCAAGTCACACTTCCGCTCTCTTGACCGCTCTGGCGGGCAGCTACTCTATGCACCCCCAGCGGTGTGCAGGATCATTGTGGCAGCATGTGTCCTGCACAATGTTGCAACACGGCAGGGCGTACCGGTGGACATGGCGGTGCTCCCACATCCCCAACCACAGGCACAGGCGCTGCCCATGGGAGGGGATAGGGCACGTGGCGAGGCAGCCCGGACCCAGCTTGTGGCCACATTTTTCACCTAAACTCCCACTCCTGCGGAGTGCACACAGGCCCGGCACATACCAGGTGACAATCGATGATGACAAAGAGACAGTCAACTGTCACACCCTTACCACCCTCCTGAGAATGTTGCCATGGAAGTGCCACATTATGTGCATCCCTAGCTACTCAAACCTAACCAATCCTGTGTGACCAAAAGGTACACATGCAAGGTGTGTATCACACAGACCTGCAAAACAGGCCATGACAATCACTGGTATGTCACCCAAAGCCACCAAAACCACAATATGACATGGCAAGCAATAGCAAAACACCAACACAGTAACAATAATGTACACATTGACATGTGAAAAATGCAAAGTGGCATCAGACAATGATGCCTGACATGGAATCAGATGAAATGACTGACCAACAACCTCCCACACAAAGCAAGTCATACCCAAATGCATACCAACAGTTGTAGCTTGAACATAACAATGAATGCCTGTTTACATTCACATTGTGCACGTCAAAATCAACACTGCATAATACGTGTGCTGTGTCCATCTCCTGCAACACACTGCTCAGCACATAGCATAGTGACCAGCCATTGTGTGTGATGCACACTCAGAGCATCACATGAAAATGACAACCTAAATAAAAAAACAAATCACGCATGTACAGGATCCACAAATGGTCATAGATCATGTGCTGCAGGGACACAGTGGGCCCCAGAAGGCAAACTGAGTACACATGTGGACATGGAAGGGTGGTTTTACATGTTGTGGATCATAGTGCGAGTGTGTGTGTCAGTAGGGACATGCACTCAATACATGCATGTGCAATCAAGTGACCATCAGTGTCCTCATCACATGTGAACATTGCCCATGGGTACACCCCAGCATGTCAAACCACAACTATACCCTCACACCTGAAAGGTAAACACAACACATGAACAGCCATTGATCAGCAGAATGCATCATGTACATAGGATACCACAATTACAATGTCAGGGTGCCCATCACACTGTGGGGCAAGGCAGCTCTCCAACAACAAAATATCCCCCCTTCACATATCACCATGACCCACTGAACAACTGTGCATGGGGTATGCAGCCTTCATCCGTGAAGTCTACCTGGCCACAGGATCACCCTTCCCTTTGTCTCCATCTTCCACCTTGAGTGTAAAAAGTGTCCAGCACCCTCAGAGGCCACCTTGACTTGCAAAAACACCAAATCAAAAAGAACTCAAAGCAGGCAAACACACAAGCCAAGCAAAAAGCCTGCAGGCAGAAAAATAAACCAGAAGAGTCTCAAGTAGATGACTTGAAGAGGGAGTACATCACAAAGCACAAGTACTAGCACAATGATGGAACAACCAAGGTAGCACAGTAAAACAATGTCACAACAGGATGTGTACCATGTTTGGGACATAATATACAATGATGCACCACGAACTGATGTGTACTTTCACAGCTCCTGTGTACAGGCGCAGGAGTGGCACAAACCAACCACCCCCACCGTGGTCTGGGTGCCTGCAAGGTCAAACTCACACAGGCCTCTGAGACTGTGGTGGGGAAGGAGGGTCAGGGATATGCAGTCGGGACAGGCATTGGTATACTGGATGACCGGAATGAGGGGCAGGAGAGGGGAGTAGGATTGACAAGGGAAAGTAGGGAATGTACAAAAATATAATAATCACATTAACACATACGCAATCAGACCAAACGTGTACATCATGCACATAGCAGCAAATGACTCAAATGGAAGTCAAAGAGAAACTTATCTCGGGGGTGAGTGCTGGCCTCCTGCCTGTGCACTCTCAGGTCCGGTAACATGAGCAGTTCAATGCTGCAAAGAGAGCCAGAGTCACTAATCTGTGCGTGCCCATAACACACACACGCACCACCATGCATGCCCCAAAGTAACAAAATACTCTACAAACAAACTATCTGGTGTGGTGCTTCGTACCCATACGTAAGATTCCCCCCGTGATGGTTCATACACAGTCAATGCAGTAAGTCAGGCGCCGGTGGGTGCGTGGCAAATGGAAGACCAATGTGTCAAGATTCACACAACATCCAATGTTCCCTGGGTAAGCAGCCAGACGCATTTAGCAAGGTATGACTTCAGTACAAGTCGTGTTCCAGCATAACCCAAATAAAGTAGGTAGTGCATGTGGCGATTTCAACATGAAAATGAAATGCACTGCACACGAGTCTGTCCCTCGCTGTCTGTCCCTGTGAGCTGCTTCTTTCCCTGTCTTGGAATGCAACATGGCTAATAAAACTGCCTCAATGGACCGTAGGATGTGTGCCACTGCCCCTGTATGTGCCCCTGACAACTTTCCCATCAACTAGCCATTAGTTCACCAACGCATCTTAGCTGTACTGTGCGCTTCAACACAAATATCTGTCCAAGCTCACCGTCAGTGGTGCTACTTAGCATGCATGTGCAACTGGCCTGGTGGAAGGTTGGCTACGGTGTGGCCCCCTTGTGCTGCTCAACTTGCCTGGAGTTCCTTGAAACACGTCAGCTTCTTTAGGATGTATGAGCGCAATCCCTGTGGCTCTGCCTGCGCACACATGCGCATGTCTGCACCACCGAACGTGGCCAGCTTCCAGACGTCCAATGGGCCATGTCTGCTGGGAAAGGTGGTCTGGAGGCTCATCCTCCTGCAGAAAGGGCAGAAAACACATGATTAATGCTTGAAATTTCCCTGTGTGAGTCTCCTCAGGCATGTCATGACTGGACCATGTCCGAGACGTACATCAGAAATCACTCCATCAGTACGACTTTCACAGGCAAAGGGCCTCATTACGAGTCAGGCATTAAGGGATTAACGGCGCCATAAATGGCGCCGACCCTTAACGCCTGATTACAAGGTCCCTTAGCGCCATGGTGATTTTAACGCCTGCTTTTTGCAGGCGTTAAAATCCATGGCGCTAAGGGACCATGGTGCTAATTACGCCACCGTAATTTACGGTGGCGTAATTAGCGCCTTCCCCACTCCCATTATGCCCTATGGGGCAAAAATGGGAATGGGGAAGGGTAAAATGGGAAATGGGGATTTACCGCCCCACTCACCTTGGAATGGGGCGGCAAATCCGCCATCCACCATGGTGTAAACGTAGTTTGGCGTAGTTTACACCATGGTGGTAAGGGTACGACCCAGGCGGTAACTTACCGCCTGGGTCGTAATGAGGCCCAAAGTGTGTTAGCCACTGTCTACAGCATGAATTGCATCAAGCACGTGTACAGTAAAGATAAGAAACATACTACACAATGTATAGCAATTAATGTACACATGAATCATGAAACCACCCATCTATCAAAGGAAGAACTGTGGTCAATATCGCCCCTATAATCTCCACTAGTGGTGTCAACACAAATAGTACAGCAGCAGACATGCCACAGATATGACAGTCCAAAGCCCTTGTGTAATAGGCTGTAACACCGAACCATTCTTGCGAGCCCATGGATAAGGGAAGCAGGAGTGGCATATGTGAGTCAGGACCCCAAGCTGCAAACACATACACGAGACAAGCTTGAAGGGACCAGCCGGAACATACAGTGGATGCTTTCAAAAGCCACAAAGCACCACACCGTCACATGAAAGCACAATAGACAAGCAATTTTAAACTATATTAACTAATTAGACTAACAATGAAAAACCTACATTACCTAATTAAACTATCTATCAAATTGAAAGTTAACTAACTAAACTAAAATAAAAATAAAAAATGGCCACATACGACCCGGGCGGGGGGGAGGCACCAAAGAGGGGGGAAGGTATAGGGTGCTGCTCAGCACACACATGTGATGATGTTGAGGAAAAAAAAAAAACCTCCATGGGCTCAACGCCTGCACAGCCCGACCTATGTGGGAGATACCTCATCGTCCGAGTCTGGCTCTTCCTGAAAAGGAGGATGTGGCACAGGAGCCTGACCACGCCTAGCCGCAGCTTGCCCCTCGTCGGCAGCAAGTCTGCCGGACGGGTGAGCCTGGTTCTGTGCGGCGATGACACGTAGGTCTGCATGCAGAACCTCCCTTGATACGCGTGCTTCCTCTTGCAAGGTAACACGTGTAACACAGTTCTTCCTGCAAGGCCTGGCTGGACAACTGATGCACCTCCCGGCAAGCACGTAGCTCAGCCGAGATGGTATGCTCAAGCTGCTCAAACCTCTCCTCTGACCGCTTCCTCTGGGACATCAAGAGGATACCCAGAGTGGATCTGAGGGACTCATACTCAGCCCTCAGGGCCTCCATGTGTGCCTCTGCGTGAGCAGCAATTGCTTGATGCAGAGACAACATTTCAGCCTGGCGTGCCCTGTCTGAGGCCGCCATGCCCAGCCTGAGCGAGCGGGCCATGGACAGTGCCGCCCGCTGCTGGAGAAGCACCTGCCTAGCAGGGGGAGCACGGATTGGGCCAAACGCTCCATGCTCACAGCGATGTTCTCCATTGCTGCCCATCTGGCATTCAGAATTGGCAGTCATGTCTTGCTCCCACTCAGTATACTGCGGTTGCGCACGGCCACCGCGTTGCTGGGCTTGACACCTGCGGGACCCAAGCACCGGGTGTCCTCGTTGGGTTGGCACCGCCCGCGGCTGCTCAACTACATGCCCCCGTCGACGTGATGGGCCAGGCACATCAGCGACTGGTGTGGAGGGTGACCCTGCGTCCCGATCCACCACAGGCAGAGGTTCCACTACTGTCTGACCCCTCAGTGCAGGTGTCGTGGACAGAGGAGTGTCCACATCAGAATCACTCACCCCTGACACATGGACCTGATGCACATCCAACTCGACATGGACGTCAGAGTGGTCATCAGGGCTGGACTCATTGCCAGCCAAAGACAAGATGGTCTGTAGCACATGTGGGTTTTCGTGGCCTACCACCCCACGACCGCCACTGGTGCCGGGGTGCTGTAGTGATAACAACCCTGTGCCTGGCATGACAACACCATCCTCTGGCTCCATTGCGTCATCATCTGAAAAATAGAGAGAAAAAAGGTCACTACACATGTTAGAAGCACACAACACACACACACACATAGACATCACACAGACACCAAACACATCAAGCAGACATGTCACACACAAAGGAGAACCTGCCATGCATACTGGGTCAACTTGACGTTGCTTCTGTGATTAGGCATGTAGAAGGGTGTTATACCGCTCAGAAGTGGGTCGATGCAGTGCAGCAAATTTGTACGTTACTTACTATCTACATGTACAAGTACTTCATGATGTGTATCAGAAAATGTGAAGGCAGTGCAAGGTCAACTTCAGGCATCACGTGCAATGTGCATGCAATGGGTAGCATGGCTACAAGCAAACCACCCCTCCCCCTAAGTGGAAATACAGGGATGCCTTGCATGGTATCAAAAGGATGACCATAGACCTGTGTATTGACAGACAGTGTTGACTAGCATCAATTGCATCATCTGAGTCAAGTGACAACACAGCAGATGATGATGGGACAGTAAGCAGGACACACAATGAAACCTCAGGAGTACACCCACGTGTGAAGAAGACACTACACCAGTTGGACAGAGTCATTGGGCATGAAACAGGCTGAAGCCTGTGACCCACACAGACTGTCACACCCTAAACATGTGTGGGACGCAGGACTGAGCCACAGTGGCCATGGGAAGGCTGATGAAATGCCATGCAATGTAGGTCACCCTGGACACGTACTACAATGATCATCCAGTCAAGGACACATAGGGGCATGCATGGAATGCACCTGGAGCACGAATGGGCACTCATGTCCCTGCGGAGCATCTGACATCTGCACAGTCCAAGTGAGACACCCTGCATCAAGTACAAAGGATGTACCACACAGCATATGTCTGGCAGGTTGGCTGTGGAAGTTAGCATGTACACAGGACGCATGAACAGGCAAGTACCTTACGGCAAAATTGATGCAGACCAGTGCAAAGGTGAAATTGGGGTGCTGCTCCACATTTCCACCATCCTTCAGTGAAGCATTGCATTACTTGCACATCAGAACCATGTACACATGACATGTAGTGGCAGTCATGTACAACACATCACACAAGTAAAACACACATGTCCTCGACAAACACGCAGCAACACTTACTGGACTGGGCATCAAAGTCCAGCATCTCTCCCACTCCTTCGACCGATTCAGGTGTTATGAACTCCGCAACGAGTGACTCGTGCGGAGTGAGGTCTTCCTCCTCAGGTGCCGGCCCACTGCCAGTCAGCAGAGTCAAGTTGTAATTTGAGGCATGCTTAGCCTTAGCGCTGCGTTTGAGGTCATTCCAACGCTTTTTGCACTCTTGCACCATGTGCACCTCATGGCGGAATGCACTCACATGTTCCGCAACTTGCTTCCAGTGGGTATCACGGTGGGCAGCCATAGTTTGACAATTAGGCCCCACTAGCATGTCACGGCTGTGGTCCCACACGTAGTCCACAAGGAAGTCCAGTTCCTTCTTGCAGAAAGGCTTTTTCCTCGACATGCAGGAGGTCTTGGCTGTGTGTGGGGTCCCAACCTGTGCTGCAGGTGCAACCTTCCTCCTCTTGGATTGTGGCGCAGACCCTAGCTGGCAAATGCCACCCTGATCAGTATGGCCAGTGGCACCGGAGGATTGAGCCAAGGGAGTGGCAGGTGGAGGGACGACCAAAGGCCTGACTTGCGTCAGTGGCAGCTGGGTGCCCTCTAATGGCCCCTGCACAGCAACATCCGCTGTGGCAGGGTCATTGACCGCGACTGTCCTGGTTGGTAGACTCACAACCTGGGTGTTGTTGGCTGCATCTGCCCCTGCACTTGCCAACACCCGGCTGGTCGGGGCAGCAGATGACATTACTGCCCCAGGGGCACGTGTCTCGGTCAGGGCAGCCCTGCGTGCACCTACGGTTTGCCTCCTGCCCTGTTGGAAATCTTCCATGGACTCTTCAAGTGCCAATGCAGCCTGCGCTGGCAGACCCTGAGCCTGGGTGGTGGTGTCCACAGCTGCACCTGCAGCTACCACTACCCTTGGGCCCGTGGCAGTCGATGAAGTGGACTGCCGGATCACATGGGCGCCAGTGCCAGATGCAGAAGCTGCATCTCCCGGAACCACAGGGGGTGGTGGCATGACTGCACCGACACATGGCACAACATCATGCCCAAGTGGCGCACCCCTGCCTCTTCCCCCTCTGCGGCCACCCAGGACACCCTGGAGTCCCCCTACTCCCTGGTCACCCCGGCCACGTCCCTGACCAGGCCCGCCACGAGGAGTACGCCCAGCTGAGGCGCCCCTCACCTTTGGTGGCCTCCCAACCATGGCACAGATGGAGTAGTGCCGGCACAGATGGAGGAGTGCCAATGAGAGGTGTACACCACAATTGTCCTGGGCAATTGGGGTGAAGGGGGTGGGTTGCAAGATGTTAACAGCACCCCTGCACCTGCAAGGCTGTATGTGACCCCCGGTGATGAAGTGACGGGTCACGCAATGCTCAGGCATCCCAAAACTGCAGTAAAACCGTGCACACAAGCCCTGCAGCCTACGTGCGTGGAATTAACCTCCCGCAGTACGCGGTGGCACCCAGGAACACGAAAAATGCGTACGCGTGGGACACACAGGCTACTATGACTTCGAAAACGGGTACACAATACACAGGGGCACCCGCAGTGGGACAAATAGTGTGCGCGACTCACCGTCAGACTAGCGCGATGATGAAAAACACGCATAGCCAATACCCCCGCCAAAAGAAGAGATACGTCCTTGATCCGCTGTGAAGTTGTGATGGCGCGCGAAACAACACGAAGTAGCAACACACACGTCGGTCTCCACGAAAGGCACGTACAGCGAACTGCTGGCCCCGCTCACCTTTAACCCGTGCTGAGGGAAAGGCCCGCGCGCGTCACGTCACTTACGCGCTTAGGCCCTTTCCTTGAATTACACGCATTCACACACGGACGTGTGGTTTTTTCACGTCCTGATCCACTATGCACCCGTGTTGAGGGAAACGCCCGTGCCCGTTATGTCACAGACGCGCTTACGCGCTAAGGGCCTTTCCTCGAATTACACGCTGACGTGCACTTTTTTCACGTGCCAAATCACTCCGTATCAAGCTGGCCACGCGAAAACACACAGAAGACTACGCTCCTGCCCAAAAGGCCATTTTCCTGCCCCCAAGAGCCCGGAGCACGCTCCCACCTACTATCTGCTGCTGCCTGCCTGCTGCCCACGTGCCCTGCTATTTGGTTCCTGCACGTCAGCCATCTGCAGGAGTCCAGTTGCTGTGTCCACCCCTGCTGGAACAGAAGACTCCCGACTGGGATACCATCGCTCCACAGCCCTGGTGGAGCATGTCCTGGGGCATTATGATGCCATCTTCACACCATCGCGCGCCGACAAGGAAGGACGGGAGAGGATCTGGGAGGACGCCGTGGTTGCCATCAATGCGGAGGGGGTGGCAACCCGCGACATCAAGCACGTCCGGAAGCGCTGGGAGGACCTCAAGTCCAGGACCCTCAACAAGGCCCGGCGCCTTGTTAAGGCAGAGGATGCAGAGGGGTGCCGGGTCCACCTGAGCAACATCCAGATGAGGGTCCTGGAACGCCTAAGCCCAGCGCTCCACACCCAGATCCTTCGGAGGAAGACCCGTCTGGAGTCGAGCGGTAAGTGGCCATGCATTGCTGTGTGAAACAGGGCATGTTGCAGTGTGCTGGTAGTCAGCTACTTGCCTGTATGTGTAACATAGGCCATGTATGGATGTGTGTGCGCCGGGACATCATGGTAATGCATGTGAAACCGTTAATGCGTGAACCACATGGATGGTGCATGTGTTCCAATGAGACATGGGGAGCTGCATGCGGAATGCACACATGAATGCATGCCAGTCCCTGTTCTTGGACATGGGTGAGGGGTGAGAGATGGGTGCTGCTCTCATGTACATGTATGGTGTGCATGTCTGTGTGTCTGAGAAGCGTGTGTGACTTTGAAACGCCATGGATGCATGATACATTTCCGTGACGATGTGTAGATTCACTCATGCAGTCTGGTCACCGTTGTATCCACTGTGTCTGTGGTGTACGAGCCATGATGCATGACCCTCCGGTGATGTGTGTGCATGGGATCAGTATGAGCCATGATGCATATGAGTTTGAAGGCAACATTTATGTCCATGGAGGACCTTGTACATGGATGCTGATGTTGATTGCATGCGCCATGCCTGTTTCTGCATGTGTGTTGCCTGCATTGACCCATGTGTTCTGGAGGGGCAGGATGGAAGTGACGTTTAACAGTGCCACTCATGTGTTATTGCTTCCTGTCTAGGGGACTATTGTACCGTGCCCTGATGCTTGTGTTCTATGTCTCCCTCTATGCAGCGTCGAGTGAAGAAGAGGGCGGAGACAGCGCTGTGGAGCCTAGCGGCGGGGATGCCTCCACTGGGCGGCGACGCAAGGCCCAGCCACCCTCCCAGGAATTGCCATCATCCAGGAGCAAGGGGACTGGTGCCGTGTCTGACACTACGGCTGTAGCGGAAGGGCCGGGTGAGCCCCCACAGGGGCTTGCAATGGCGGAAGACAGTGCGGAGACATCCAGGTTGGTGGTCTCCACAGAGGAGGAGGAGCCCGCTACTGAGCCGCACATGGGGCCTGTGGTGCAGTCCAGGGCCATGGTCAGGAGGCAGCTCAGGTCACCGCAGAGGGGCCTGTGCATGTCGCTGTCCCTGACCCTGTGACTGCACCACCATGCACCAGCAGGGATGCCCCGTCCCAGGCCCGTCCGCAGGTAATTGGGAGGCCCACGTCATCTGGCTCTCCACTACCTTCGGACGAGGAGTCCCATGACCGTATGGGCTCCGTCCTGATAGGTGTCGCGTTGCGCACGTGTGACATTTGTGATGACGTGCGTGCTTCCTGGGGGAGCACGCATGCCATCACGAAGAGCTCCGTGGCAACGTGACACTGTTGGGAGGGGCCCTGGTCAGTGGGTTCCTACATGTGTCACGCACTCTGGCGGACCTCTCCTCCTCTGTGGAGACTATGCGCCAGTCGTTTTCCCTGCCGTCTTCCGACCCAGATTCCACCAGGGCCCCCTTTGGACCTGGCCCGACCAACAAAGCCAGCTTGGTGGAGATCCCATCCCTGCCACAGTCGGGAGTCGGCGGTCCAGCAGGGGTGGACACCCCAACAACTGGAGAACATCAAATGGAGGATGTGCAGGCATCATCGGACAGGGCACATGGACAGCAGCAGCAGGTTCTAGGTGGGAGCGATGATGGCTCAGGGCCATCAACATCAGAGGGGTAGGCATCGGCCACAGGGCAGGAGAACCCAGGAATGGGAGTGTCTTCCGTGTGGCTGCAGTTGGGCCAGCGTATAGGTGCGGAGCGGCGGCATGCAGAAGAGGCGCGGCTCACCATGGTCAGGGCGGAGTTCTCCATGCGTCGGGCGTTGAGGCGGACTGAGTGCCTCGAGGCAACTCGCAGGGAGTTGGAACAGGCCATGAGTGCATCCCTGTGAGACCTCGGGGCCAGGTCAGAGTCCCGCCTCCAGGAGATAGACATGGAGTTCGATGATGCCCTGGCCCGCAACATCACAGAGTGAACCGCAGGACTTGGCCGCCGCCATTGTATATAGTTAGTTAGTGATAGGTTTCCTTTCTTTTTTTTTATTTTGGGACGCTTGGATAATGCCCCACGTTTTTGTATATAGTTGTAAATTAGGTAGAGTTTTGTATACAGGTTTCATTTCATTTGTTGGGCTCATGGACCCTTGTTGCAATATTTGTACATAGTTGGACAGTGGATATTTTTTCTTACATCATTTACCCTCACCATGGATCAATGGATTTTTGGGATTTTGGTTTCCTTTGGATTTACTTTGGTGGACAAGGATTTTTGACAAACTTTATTTTGGATTCATTTGGATTGTGTCATCATTATTATTTTTTTTGTTTTGCACATGCCTTTTTTCTTGTTTATGATTATTTACATGCTTTGAATCATTTTTATTATTTTTGTGCACAATACATTTTGATTTCTTACTTCCATGTGTGGTATTTGCTCTTTGGTTTACTGCATGTCACAATGTGGGTTTACACAATCACTCGCACCCAGTGTGTGTGTGTGACAGACATGTGTTGATGTGCAAATTTGACTTTTGGCAAGTGACAAGTAATCAGCCTTTCAGTGTGGGGTGGATGGGAAACTTGATTGTGTCTAAAGACTGGGGTGGCGTGCAGTGGGATTTTGGTGGACATGAGGCCCATGAATGTGCATCTTCATGACATGTTGGGTGGGGACCTGAGTCTGACCCTCAATGCTGGGTGGGTGGATGTGGGTGCTGGGGGGCATGAGTCGGGGCCTGACCCTCAATGCTGGGTGGATGTGGGTGCTGGGGGACATGAGTCGGGGCCTGACCCTCAATGCTGGGTGGATGGGGGTGCTGGGGGACATGAGTCGGGGCCTGCTGGCAGGTGCCTGTCAATGCTGGGTAGATGGGGGTCCTGGGGACATGAGTCGGGGCCTGATCCTCAATGCTGGGTGGATGGGGGTGCTGGGGGACATGAGTCAGGGCCTGACCCTCAATGCTGGGTTGATAGGGGAACTGGGGGACATGAGTCGGGCCTGCTGGCAGGTGCCCGTCAATGCTGGGTGGATGGGGGTGCTGGGGGACATGAGTCGGGGCCTGACCCTCAATGCTGGGTGGATGGGGTGCTGGGGGACATGAGTCAGGGCCTGACCCTCAATGCTGGGTGGATGGGGGTGCTGGGGGACATGAGTCGGGGCCTGGTGGCAGGTGCCCGTCAATGGTGGGTGGATGGGGGTGCTCGGGGACATGAGTCGGGGCCTGACCCTCAATTCTGGATGGATGGGGGTTCTGGGGGACATGAGTCGGGGCCTGACCCTCAATGCTGGGTGGATAGGGGTGCTGGGGGACATGTGTCAGTGCTCACGTGTGCGTGGTGACATGTGGGCTGGCTGGGGGGCTTCGCCAGGGTGGATGGGCTGCCTGTGGGGCATGGCCAGGGGTTCAGTGTGTTCCCCTGTGTTGTGGTCTGCCTGCAGACCCTGGGGAGGGGGAAGAGGGCACACCTGGGAGGACACACACTGCCAATTCATTGGTGCACCCCCGAAATACACATACCCCGCTCGCACAGGGCCTATCGCGTGTGATTCTCCCCACGCACCCCCGAAATACACATACCCTGCTCGCACAGGGCCAATCGCGTGTAAAACTTCCCACGCACCCCCGAAATACATGTACCCCACTCGCACAGGGCCAATCGCGTGTGATTCTCCCCGCGCACCCCCAAAATACACGTATACCGCTCGCACAGGGCCAATCGCGTGTAAAACTTCCCGCGCATCCCCGAAATACATGTACCCCGCTCGCACAGGGCCTATCGCATGTAAAACTTCCCGCGCACCCCTGAAATACACGTACCCCGCTCGCACAGGGCCAATCGCATGTAAAACTTCCCGCGCACCCCCGAAATACACGTACCCCACTCGCACAGGGTTTATCGCGTGTGATTCTCCCCGCACACCCCGGTAATACACGTACCCCGCTCGCACAAGGCCAATCGTGGGTAAAACTTCCCGCGCACCCCTGAAATACACGTACCCCGCTCGCACAGGGCCAATCGCGTGTGATTCTCCCCGCGCACCACCGAAATACACGTACTCTGCTCGCACAGGGCTAATCGCGTGGAAAACTTCCCACGCACCCCCGAAATACACGTACCCCGCTCGCACAGGGCCAATCGCGTGTAAATCTTCCCGCGCACCTCCGAAATACACGTACTGCGCTCGCACAGGGCCTATCGCGTGTGATTCTCCTCGCGCACCCCCGTAATACACGTTCCCCGCTCGTACAAGGCCAATCGCGCATAAAACTTCCCATGCACCCCCGAAATACACGTACCCCGTTCGCACAAGGCCAATCGTGGGTAAAACTTCCCGCGCACCCCCGAAATACACATACCCCGCTCGCACAGAGCCTATCGTGTGTGATTCTCCCCGCGCACCCCCGAAATACACGTACCCCGCTCGCACATGGCCTATCGCATGTGATTCTCCCCGTGCACCCCCGAAATACACGTACCCCGCTCGCACAGGGCCAATCGCGTGTAAAACTTCCTGCGCACCTCCGAAATACACGTACCGCACTCGCACAGGGCCTATCGCGTGTTATTCTCCCCGCGCACCCCCGTAATACACGTACCCCGCTCGCACAAGGCCAATCGCGCGTAAAACTTCCCGCGCACCCCCGAAGTACAAGTACACGTACCCCGTTCGCACAAGGCCAATCGTGGGTAAAACTTCCCGCGCACCCCCGAAATACACATACCCCGCTCGCACAGAGCCTATCGCGTGTGATTCTCCCCGCGCACCCCCGAAATACATGTACCCCGCTCGCACATGGCCTATCGCATGTGATTCTCCCCGTACTCCCCCGAAATACACGTACCCCGCTCGCACAGGGCCAATCGCGTGTGATTCTCCCCACGCCAATTGTGTGTGATTTGGAGGGGTGCGCGGGGAGTTTTACAGGCGTATTCGTGGTTGGGGGGCTGTATGCTGGCCCACTGGCCTGTGCGCCATGTATGGGATTTGTGTGCTGTTCATGGCGCACAGGGAGGGGTTGGGGGCGTAACTGACGCTGCTGCAGGGTCGCTGCGCCACTCTGTGCCACGACAGGTTATGGATGTTTAAATCCATGAATACGCTGTGCGCGGAAATGGATTTTGGCGCACGCAGCTGGTGCAGACTGCCGCACGCGCACACTGTGCGCCAGCCGCGTCCGCCACTTGTGCACTGAATTCTATGAATTACCCCCTTAGTCAGTTATGTTAACGATGAACTTCATAATGCTACGTCATCTGGCCTAAGAGGGCATTGCTTTACAGCACCACTCAAGACCTGTACAAGTCTGCTCGGCATACCCATGTGATATCCATTACACTTAATAAAACCTGACCCCGCACCTAGTGCCCACATGACTCTCATTCCAGTTCTCAGGCGGTGTTGACTGCCTTCAATGATGACACTAAGCCAGAAAGTGGGCATACCTGCAGCTTGGACAGGGTCTGGCATACCATTCACACAGCCTTGTGTGCTTGCCAACCAAACTGATTCCACATAATGCCACTTCCCTTCACATGGCTGCAGACGCCACACTATTCCTTACCATAGCTGTGACTTTGCTCTGTCCATGGTTCATGCATAAATAAAATGCTATCAGTTTCACAGTCTTTTGTACTTCTTTGCACAACTTTCAAAGTCATTTTCTTCCCTAAATCCTCTTGTTCTCTTGCCATCTCCACCCGGCTCTCAGCTTTCCCGTAATACTCACAATCCACGTTTATTAGCCCGATTTAATATGTTATTGTGCACACAATTAACATATAATTTCATTACAAATACTCGGTTAACATAATTTGCTGAACTTCATGTCACATGGTGCCCTCTTCTTCCAAATGACTTTTAGAGTCCATGTATATCAGCACTATACTATTAAATCATTACAAATTAAATTAATGAAAAGTGACATCCCTTCATTATGACTGCAGAGTTCTTGCGAGTGTCCAAAGGCAACATCAGTAACAGAATGAGAAGCTGAAAACAATAACTACAATAGAAATGGGCAAGCTAATACATTTATCATATCAAACACAGTGCAAAGAGTGATTGCTCAGTGAGCTAATTCGAAATCATTATTTTCTTGACTGAACATAGCTTCTACTACATATATATTCTTAATCGAATTGGGCGGCTTTTCACCTCTGACAGTAGTTTGTTTAAGTTTTCTAGTCAATTGGAGATCATAGCAGTCCATTCAATGTTTACTTTATGCTGAACATTAATTTACTTCAGCAGGCAAATGCACTCCTTTACTTTCAGTCATGATAATTAAGGAAAGAATTACATCAAATTTGAGTTTTACTTTAGGGTATTCACAGCTATCATTTAAAAATGAACATTCGAGTGCCATTTGGCATGAATCTCTTAGCAATGTACCCCCCCCACCCCTCCTCAGGAGACTCTTCCTGTGACAGTCAATATGTGGCCAGTTTTTAGCATTTCCATGCATTGGCTTTGCTGAGGTTCTTCGGCCCTAGAGTCCAGTCTGTTTTTTTCCGATCCTGAAATCTGCCTTCATTTCAGATATGATCAGCAAATAGCGATTCACAAATCTAGAAATGTGCACTTCCCAGATGTCTCTGTGCATGATCCAATCCCATTACAGCTTGTCCAGAGCCCTGGAGACAGCCAATACATCGGAGCCCACATTCCTCGCATGGCCCCTTAAGTGCTGAATGAGAATCCTGTGGTTTCGACACCAGCATGTAAATGTTCATGCCTGTCTCCACAGCCACAGTGTGGCTTGTATTGGCTGACAACATCATGGATCAATCTCAGCCAGTCATTGAGGATATCTTGGACTTCTCTGCCAGCAATATCCCACTCAATCTTCCAGCTGGCATTTGCGAGGTTAGAAATAAGAAATTTTACACTATACTGCTCAGGTTCTCTATTTCATGCACTTTTCCTAGGCTTGCATCCGCGTTCCTCAGTTAAGATCCCATTATGAGTCCGAAAATGATTTCCAGTTCCCCTAATGTCTCCTCATGTGTGCTTTTCCTGTAAATATTTCAGGCTGAAGCAACTGATTTGAAACATTCCCATTTTCTTCCCTCCAGGTTTCTTAAACCATGTTGTCTTTCAAACAGCATGTCATTCTGCTGAGATAATGTGATTTCTGCTCCTGTTGTACAATTCTGAAAATTAGATGTTAGTGGAAAGTTCAATATTGGTTGAACAAAATGTGCCAAACTGAGTGTGGTGTTCAACATGTCCACTTTTCTGCACCAGTGCCATAATGCACAGTTGTGTCTCTGTGGGTCTATTAGGATTGATTCTTACGCGTGGTTGTGGTTGGTATCAAGATAAAGTACTGCTTCATAAAAGCACATATGTTCGGTCTTTTAAATGGTACCCTGTATTGACAGTGGACTTCATCGTCTCCCATGCAATGTCGTTTTGACATCAGTTCAGAGTGGACTTCATTGAGGTAATTAAAACACTCGTCTTCCGGTACTTAACCTTCATTAAAATGTGCACAAATTCCTTGTGCTGTCATCGTTTGTAACTTTTTCAGTATAAATATGTATTGATGTAGCTAACCCTGTAAAAGGTTCACTTGCCCACACAGGATCTTTGCTGATCGCCATCTTGTCACCTGTCATCCACTGCACGGCACTGCTGTGTTGATGTCCTGTGAAAATATGCATACTTAGAGCAGAATCCTGTTTATACTGTTTTCTGTGTTGTTCTATTTCTTGAACTTGCTTTATCACAACAGGCAACATCACTTCAGTTTTTTCAATAACTTTCTTATTAGTCCATTCTGAATTAGGTGCTGCCTATGCAATTATATTGCACTTTCAGTCTGTTGGTCCCACTGTGGAACAGCTCTACATGTAGCGGGTATCTGTCCATAAGTGCATTCCTGCACACCTTGGGCTTCATTATAACTATTGCGGAATGTGTTTAACGGCGCCGCTAATGGTTCCGGCGCCGTTAAACCCATTCTGCAATATTACAAGGTTCCCTCGCGGGACCCGCTCTGGACGTCTGGTTTTACCAGACGTCCAGAGCGGGACCTGCGAGGGCACCAGGGAGGTAACAACGTGCTGGTCGTAATCGGCCTGTTGTTAGCTCCCTCCCCATTCCCATTGAGCCCTATGGGGGCTCGAATGGGAATGGGGAAGGACCGGGCCCGGGTTCCCTGAAGGAGAAAATACCTGGCCCTCCATACTGGGAATGG
Organism: Ambystoma mexicanum; assembly: GCF_040938575.1. Taxonomy (NCBI): domain Eukaryota; kingdom Metazoa; phylum Chordata; class Amphibia; order Caudata; family Ambystomatidae; genus Ambystoma; species Ambystoma mexicanum. The sequence continues at coordinate 639,982,058 of NC_090935.1, read as the reverse complement.
CCCGGTATTTCCCCATTCAGGGAACCCGGACACGGTTTTGGAGGCAGCCATGCCCTTATTAAGGGCATGGCTGCCTACAAAGTCGTAATGAGGCCCCTTGAATAAATCAGAGGTAATCTCAGCTGTATAATCCCACACTCCCATTGAGAGGTTCTAGGCAATTTCCTCCCTGCCAAGCCACAATGGAGCATGTTTTCCACCTCTGGCAACATCTGATCTCGTCTGTGGATATTCCTTATGCACTTCTTTCTGCATGATTCATGGTCAGTTTCTCGGGCATTAGGTGTCTATGTATGTCCTCTCACCTGAGACCCAGTTTAGCCAAGAGACTAAGACAACCAACCTATTAGCTAGTAGAAATGTCAGAACCAGCAGCTGCTACATCAATTGGTGGCATCAGTGGTCGACAGTGACTGGCAGGGGTCCAGGTAGGGACATTCATACAATGAACCACAGCATCTGTATTATTAGCACCTCTTTCGGTGCAGACCAACTGGCTTCTATGTAGTTATTTCTGTGGTGAGGTTTCACAAAGATCCACTGGCCTGGTGGAAATGCAGGACATAGTACTCTTGGACTCTTTGGGAGCACCCCCTGCACTTGCTAATAGACGCATTTACAACGTTGACTAATTGTTTGCAGTAAATAAGCACTTTGTTATCCCTCAGCTGCAAATTGCCCTCCTAGCTCAAAGAAACTAGTGGAGACTCTGGCAGGTGCATCAACCTGTCAAAGATTCTGTCATGAACGCTCAATTCTATCACCGTATTTGTTGCAAGTGGCAGTGCATTAGGCCACTTCAAACCAGTCTCCGCACATATGTTTGCAATTTTTATTTTTCAGAACGCCATTTTGTCTCTACACCAACTGTGGTGTCCCTCTGCGTACCTTTTATTGGCTTGTGGCACGTATGGGGCAGAATGTTATGAATGCAGCATTACAGCAGTGTCTGTGGGAAGCTCTAGGGTTCCAGAGAGGACAGTTAGAGAGCAAAAAGAATGGAGGGGAAACAACCAAGATGTACTCTTAGGAGAATGCAAATAAACTCTCTGCAATGACCGATCTGAAGTCGTGTAGATCACTGCCCAGTGTTGGCGATGGATCTAAACCTGGTATCAGCAAGCACCCGTGCGTAATAGCTGCCGAATCAGCTTCTGCATCTGGATTACACTGTGCCCCTTTTGCTTTGAGTAACACACATTGGGCCTCATTACACGGATGGCGGTAAGGGTTTACCGGTACCGGTAAGGGTACCAGTGCCGGTAAACCCTTACCGCCTTACTACGAGGTCCCTTTGCGGCTCCCGACCTTAAAGGCTGGTCTGTACCAACCGTTAAAGTAGGGTCCCGGAAAGGGATCTTGAAGGTAATTACGGTACCACAATTTGCAGTACAGTAATTACCGCCTTCCCCATTCCCATTGAGCCCTATGGGGGTAGAAATGGGAATGGGGAAGTGCCATGGTGAATGGGGAATTAGCGCCCCCACACACCTTGGAATAGGGTGGTAATTCCGCCATTCACCATGGCGGACTCGGTAAAATACTGGCGGCAACCGCCGTCCGTGTAATGAGGCCCATTATCTCCCGCTGCTCGGCTCTACTCTGAGCTCTTCCAAGAAATGCAAGGAAAGCCTCCGAGTGATTATGTGAGCACACAGAAGAGGAGTTGCCTCCTGCACACTGGAATATTAGTGAAAGAGCCTGCGCTACCACGGACACGCTCTGCTGCACCAGTTACATGAACGGAAAATGTGAAGAAGCTTAGCTTGAATTTTTAATCCAGCAGCATGCGTTTGAACTTTCCCTGCTGGCACATAAAAAAAACTTACCAGAGGTACTTGGTCGTTGAAAGAAAACTCCTCTACTTCAAGAATCCGTGGGGCCTTATTACAAAAGTATTTTGTTTTCAATCTAGTGGAATTGATGTACAAGGAGTTAGTTGCACTGTGTCATGAGGCGTCATAATCACGTGGGGGAGAACATTGTGTTCTATGTTCTCAGGGTGATTTCATGAAATATATATTTAAATGTCGAAAACACGAAACCCTCGCGAATTACATAGTAAAGCAAACATGAATTTTATTGTGTGTTTTGACGTTCGATAGCAGAATTGCCTTTTGATGTTTATGAAAGTCCTCATTTCCTGGAGCCATAATGGTATGCCAATGTTATGATACAACAGTGCAGAGAGGCAAGGACTCCATGCTAAATTCTACACCTACTCTCATGGTCAAATGGTTACTTATATAGCGCTTTTGGCAAAGCACTGCACATAGAACATATTTATCACAATTATCACCAAACCGAAGTTTGTACTCCTTTATTGAACTCGAAAGAATGAAAGGCTGTGTTGGCATTTCTGGGATTCGTACCTGCAACCTACAGATCATGCACTGATCACAGCAACAAGCGCTCAACCGGCTGAGGTATCTTATTAGCTAACATCCTTCAGAGATCGGTACACTGAGTCTTGACTGAGGTATAATAATCGCAGTGCCTAGATGTTGGATGAACCATGTATAAAGCGCTACATAAAGTTAAATACCTATCTGGATTATAACAAGGACAGGTTTTGCTAAGTTTCTATCTCAATTACAAATGTAACTTTCATTTGATTGTTTTTGAACAGTGCTTGCACTTCCTCAAGAGTCAGGTTTTGGCTGTTGTAGTTGTAGTCTTGAAGATTTGAGATGCTATAACACCTGTGATTGGAGTAATGACAATCACTCACTCTTGAGCAAAGACTCTGCTGCCACCGACCATTCATAGTAATGTACCCCATTGACTGCAAGTTGAATGGATGTAAACTAGACTATGCATACTCATCATTTCACACACTGTTTTTATAATTAGAGTGTACATTAAATTATAAGTGTAAAAATGATCTGCCTCCGCATGATTATGCAAACATCACAGGAACTCTGAAAAATACAATTGTGCAATACTGGTTTGCTTTCACTGGAAAAAAAACATCATTTGTTGCAAAAGTGCTTCTGTTTTCTACACACAACACAGCAGAAGCTGAACGGAAATAAACCATTCCTTTTGTCACAGTTTGCAGTTTCTTTTTTTGAAAGGCTTCAGAGAAATACATTCTCTTTCAGAGGCTTTTCTCCATGGCTTGCAATTACATCCATGTAGATAAAAATCAGAAGAAGCAATCTGGTTTCTGTCAAGTAACCTGACCTTTGCACTGCCATTTGCTCTAAACTTGTGTGTAAATGTACACAGAAAAATAATAAAGCTGTTGTATTTAGAAGATTGTCATGCATAAAAAGGCCTGGTACAAACCTTATCTGGAGGTCTGCGTACGGGACATTTTTTATCAATAGCATCCCCAAGGAAGGTATACAGCCTGTTGTATTAATGCAGGACTATATGAAAAAGGTTCACATAACCAGAATAGACAGATGACTCAAATTAAATGCCTAAGGAATTAACTAGGGTGCACTACTATTGTTACAATGCTGTAATGCTCATTTAGAAAAGTATTATACTTTGAGTGCCCTGAGTACAACCCTCGCCACAGAGCCCAGTCACTCAGATGATGTAAGAAATAAGTGCTTCATGAATATCCATCTACAATTTATTTTCAACAAACAAATAGATTCTCATTGTCTCAATGTGCATCATATCTATATAAACACAATTTTGTGTGACCTCATGGATGAAAAATTAAACCCATAAAAATCACATCAATTTGTTATATGGAAGAGATGTCATCAAATTCACATTCAAATATTGTTACTAACGTACTCCTATCCACATTGTACGTTTGTTATTTATAACAGATAACAATTATTTAAAAGTGCAAGCTGTGCCGCATCAGCAAAACTAAATTTCCTTAATGGGGTACTGTGTCTTGATTCCGCACTACGCGTTTCGGAACTGTCAGTCCCTTCTTCAGGTGCTAAAGTTATCTATGCTCATGATCTGTGCAGGATGTAAAAGAAAATAATTCCCATCGACCTATTACATAATTACTCAAGTGTGTGTGTACAAAATCCTAAAAGACAAAAATGCAGTCTCTCTTACTACAAGTACCTCGCCTCGTACATATAACATGTAACTACATTTCAAGTGTGTGTGTACAAAATCCTAAAAGACATAAATGCAGTCTCTCTTACTACAAGTACCTCGCCTCGTACATATAACATGTAACTACATTTCTAAAGTCTTGACTGGTGTGGATTAAGTTATGCCACTAACTTGTTTTTAAAAAAGTAGTGATACTGAATGCGTGCTGTTACTTCAATTCCTGGCATTAGTTCAATCTCTTTCTCCCAACTCCACTGGCTGGCAGCCCTGTATGGAGGGTTCCATGTCATTTAATCGCCAGAATTTTCAAAGCCTGGAATTTCAACCTGAAATGTTCGTTGAAATCATTTTTTTGTTTTTCTTTTAGGGGGTCCCCCTAATCCCCCTCAGCCAGCTATTCTACCTATTCCCTAACCCCACAAACCTTTATCTGCCTTTTCCCACCCCAACTCTAAAACATTAGGTGAACATTAGTGCACGTTGATGTGCAGGCTTTGAAAAATCCGATGATTAATGGACGTTGTACGGTATGGAGATTGCAAGCTATTACAGAGTACTGTTATGCCGTATGACTCACTCATATATATCACGGGTATTCCAACTCTTACCTACGTCTTCATTTGTCAATGCGCGATATGGGAATAGGGAGACAGCTGCTAAGGCAGCCTCCCATCCCGTGTCAGCATTTAAATGTACAAGCTCACGTCACGTGACGCAGGAGACACATCCAGCTTCTCACGTGACCATAAGTTTGTATGTCGTGTTATATTGTGGCCATATGAAAGTGGTTTTCTTCACTGAACCTCAATTTCAACTAAATGATGCCACACGCAGGAATAAGGAGATGGCTGCAAGAACAGCCTCCCTTCCTGTGCCAGCATTATGAGTTGCTACTTTGCACTGAAAAGGTTTCAAAAAGTTGTTCTAACTTTCTACGCAATTATGAGCTGTACTCTGGTGTAACATTGTAATAACTACTGGTGTCTTAATAACACCCTCAATACGCATCTGCATGATGTCAATGTTAAACATCATCCCATTAATGTATATCAATCATCTCCTTGAGAATGTAGTCTGCCTCTCAGTCGAGATGACAAGCTGGTCCCTAAATGTTAAACTACATTTGTGTGAGACAATGTTTTAATCTCTCCTGATTCTAAATGTAGAAGTCTATATCATAATCTTATTTTTGATAATGTGGTCACTGCTTAATCAGTTATATTATAATACAGTGTACCCTCTTTATGATATGGGATTCATTGCTTGTACAAACAAGGATCAGTCAAATCATATTTTTACGGATACATGTCTGCATGTTTCCACATTGCAATAAATGCATGTTAACATTTTCAACCACATATTATTTCAACACCAATATTTACAAATAATAAGTCAAATCAAATGCAAGATTCATCCCTTTCGGAGCCAAGGCACTCGATCCGGTCAATTTCTTTTTGATGTAATAGGTTGGTAACATTCCCTCCTCGCCTAGGACATTTAACTTGTTCCAATATAACAAATCTCATCTGCAAATTGTGTGTTTATATTGTTTAAAATGCTGCGCTATTGGTGAATGTAGTGATCCAGTACGTACATTGGATTTATGTTCTGTCCATCTAAGTTTGACCTTTCTTGCGGTCAAGCCTACATAAAACATTCCACACAGGCATCTTATGCCATAGATTACATTCATCGAGTCACATGCTGTTGTGTGTCTTAATTGAATTTGTTTGCCAGTGTTAGGGTGATTTATGACACTTCCTCTTATCAGATTATTGCAATGCTGACAGTTGTTACAAGGAAGGGGTCCCTTGCAAACAATGTTCCGTTAATTTCCTTCCTTATAGTCTGCTCTAATTAAATAATCGCTCAGACATTTGCTCTTTCTATTTGTAAAAGTAGGCATCTCTCCAAAGAGTTGTGCCAGTAGGGGATCCATTTGTAAGACTTGCCAATTCCTTTTAAGTATCTTTTTGATTTTATAACTCTGTTGTGAATATGTAGTTACGATTACCAGCTTCTCTTCTTTGGATGTTTGTGATGGTTCTAGACATGCTTGGCTAGACACTTGCAAGGCTTTAGCTTGAACTTGACCAACTAATGTTCCTTAATAGCCCCTCACTCCAAATTTGTCATGCAGTTGTTTGGATTTATTCACAAATTCTTAATCTTCAGATATGATTCTCTTATACCTTAGAAACTGGCTGTATGGGATACTATCAATAATTTGTCTCGGGTGGATGCTTGATGCCAATAAGATACGGTTCTTGTCAGTCGGCTTGTTGCAAACCGTAGTTTCAAGTTTACCTTCCTTGATGTAGATTTCCACATCAAGGAATTGTATCCTGCTTGCACTCAACTGGGTTGTAAATCGAATTCTCTGAGCCAGCTGATTCATGTATTCAAAAAATACATACCCCTCCATTGTGCCCCTCCAGACTCCAAATACATCTTCGATTAATCTGTACATGCAAGTCAACTGATCTTTCCATCTAGTATTATTCAGAACTTGTTTTTCCTCAAGTTAGGCCATGTATGTGTTGGCGTATCCTGGTTCCATGACTGCCCCATCGATGTACCTGATAACTATATAAAAAATTGATCTTCAAATCTAAAGAAGTTATTTGACAACACCAATTTAAGTAAACTCGAGACAAACTCCTTATAAGCAGAATATTCTTCTGTGGACAGAAGTAGCCACTCCATTGCTTCATGACCTGCTGTGTGTGTTATATTTGTATACAAAATGCATACGTTCATGGTAAAAAGAATGTCTCTACTGTCATCGAATTCAAGATCTTTAATTTTCCCCAAGATGTCCATAGTATCTTTTAAGTAGGTCTGTGTTGATTGTACTAATGGTCAGATCACTTTATCAACATACTATGCTAGAGGCTCCAGGAGGCTATCCGATGCTGCTATTATTGGCCTCCCAGGGGGTCAATCAAGCTTTTGTGTACTGTCAGTAAAATATATAATTCCGGCATCATTGAATGTAAGTTAGTTAAGAAAGATTTAGTTTTTTCAGTAATCCACTCATTAAGTTCTGCCCCTTCTAGTAATGTATTATTACCTTACAAAATTGTTCTGTGGGATCTTGGAACACTTCCAGGTAAGCATCTTGATCTGCCAATTGATGCTCCACTCCTTGTTTGTACTTCATTCAGTCCATAACGAATATGGCTCCTCCCTTGTCCGCTGGCTTTAAGATAATGTTCTCATTGTCCCATAGTCACAATAAGGTGTCTTGCTCATGTTTGGTGAAGTTGCTAACACCTTTCCTTTTAAATGAAAGTTTACTCAGTTCATTAAGAACCTTAGTCTGAAAAACCTCCAACACGTGGTTCTGTATAGAGGGTAAAAAATAACCTTAGGTGGACATCTCAAAATATTCCTGTTCATCTGCAGATTGAGACAAGACTGTTGCCAAAAAGAACAATTTGAGGCGCATCTTCTGTGTTAGGGGAACAAAAATCTATTTTTTCTTTATCTAGACTGCTGTTGTACCCATACTGATACTTTGTATAGTAACTGCTATCTGGTTCTGGTACGTTACTGATATTAGTATGTTTAAGGATAGACCTTAAACATACTGATGCTATGTTACTTTTTATAGCAACCGCTATCTGGTTCTGGAATGTTACTGATATTAGCACCTGTTGTGCTACAAAACAAAGTACATATGCTGCAGGTTTATCAACTGAGTCAGGCTTCCTGGAGTCTGCTATTGGTATACTGCATATGAACACAGATCTCTGCAGTGAGTGCTTAACACAATGAGATAACCTCTGAACCATCGCAGCACTCACATTTATCAGAATGCATTTGGCTATTGCACATGATCAATGTAAGTCCCACAGAAAGGTGAGAATGCTACAGGAGATGTGCCGTGGTGAATGCATAAATATGCATACCACGGTGAACACAGAACGCATTACAGGATGAATGAATCAGAACAGAATGTACTTGTCAACAAAAGACCATACCATGATGTGTGCTATTTAAGTCTGGTGAACAAAGGGAACTGACTTCTTTAGATCAAGCAGTTTTGTGCCCCCACCCCACTCCAGGCTGGGGGCATGGGACAAGTGCCCCTTTTGCCCCCCAATAGAGACATCTCTGAGTGTCCATGACAAAAACACATTGTGGCTTGTGATAGAAGGGATGTGGATTGAGATTGAGGATATAATCTCTCTGAGGCAACCGGATTACCCTGCTGCCCCAGCATCCCCTGCTGCCCCGGCTTCCCCTGCTGCACTTCACTAAAACTTGGTACGTAAAAGAGCCTGCTCTACCATGGAAACACTCTGCTGCACCAGTTAGAAGAAGGGAAAATGTGAAGAAGCTTAGCTTGAACCTTTAATCCAGCATGCGTTTGAACTTTCCCTGCTTGCACATAATAAAAAATGCACCAGAGGTACTTTGCAAGAATCAGTGAGCTCTTATTACAGAAATATATTGTTTTGAATCTAATGACATTGATGGATAAGGAGTTGTACGGAGTCTTATGAGGATTCCACAAGCAGGGCACATGAGCATATTACATTACACTGCCCTCAGTGTCTTGCTGCGCCACAGCCAGTTCTGGGTTATTTCATTGCAAATTTCGTGGAGTTCAGTCCCTTCTCCAAAGGGGAGAGCCAGTTCCTGTGATACTAGGGAGGTGAGTCTGCTATGCAACATTACTCCGGTGGTGGCAGTAAGCGGGACCTCACAGGGAGAGACTCCCCTCTTGGGAATAAGGACTCCCTTTCCGATGAGGAACTCCTTTTACGTTACCCTCAAACACCCAGCACAACCAAATCAGTTGACAGAGAACCATGCACCTCTTACATGTGTTATTGTAATGCACTGACAGAAGAAATGTATCTGCCTGGTACTGTGAAGAGTAAGAACAAAGAGTCATAAAGAATGCCTGTCTGTCAAGCACTGAGACAAAGAAATGTAAAGGAGCTATGCAGACTATAACTGTAACACAAAGGAAGGACCATCATGAGAAGCTGGGGAAGCCCCAGAAGTGCGTAATAAAAGTGGGATGAACCAGAGAATGTCAGAACGAGACCTGGGAATTGCAAACCAGCTGAAAACGTGAAACTGGTTTATGCTGCTGCAGCTGGCTGCAGGTGGCATGAGAGACGAAGTGCCTGCCGTGCACAACGTAGGAAACCAACTAGAGGAAATTGGCCCCACGGTTGTTGGTCACAGGATGGACATACACAAAGGGGTGACGAGAAGCCCCAACTGAAGGTGCTTAACCTGAAGCACACTGAAGACAGAAACACAAAGGTATGATTACTGACGGAGGAAACCAAAGCAAAGGAAAATACATTGCTTAGTGGCATGAGAGGATCGAGAAACCCATACCCTCTACTTGCCAATACCACAAACAGACACAGGAGTGGGTCCAACGAAGTCGAGTGTGCGGATCCAAGAGCCATCCTGACCAAAAGAGTCAGATACCGATCCACTGATGCGGGCGGTAAAACAAAGGTACCGGGGGGAGCGAGAGACCCCGGCAGCATGGCACGTGTGACACATATGTAAAGGTGCAGAGAAAATACAACATAAAGATTGGAGAGAGCCTACTCTTCACAGTGAATGTCAAAATCATGAGACGAGTGTGACTCAGCCAGGGACTCATCTTGCTCGTCCCACTAACTGGCAAAATCATAAGAAGAGTGAGAATTATTAAGGGACTTAGCAGACTCATTCCCGTGATTCGCAAAATTCTAAGAAGAGTGAGAATTGTTTAGGGACTCATCATACTTGTCCCAGTTAATGGTAGCAAGATTGAAATGTGGTGAGGCCTCACAGTAGAGAATTCGAATGTGGTGCTACTCTGCGGTAGCAAAAATCAAATGTGGTGAAACCTCTCAGTACCAACATTGAAATGCAGTGAGACCTCACAATAGCGAAAATTCTAAAGTGGTGGATTTTTACAGTAGCAAGATTCAAGTGTGGTGAGACATGTGAAGAATCCTACGGATCCCTCACTGAAACCCTGCCTGAAGTCTCCACCCATGTGGCCAGGGAAAAGCAGACGCTTCCTGATCCTGACCTTGGGGGTGGTGTACTGCGGGAGGATCACCCGGGAGGAGACAAGGCCCCAGGGTGGTGAGGAGATCCCATGTGATGAGACACAGTATTTGTCCTTTGACAAGGAAAACCTTTGCAGGTTTCCAAAACAGGTAATGGTGTATTGTCATTGTAATGTCCCTGACCTGTGGTCCTTGACACAAGCATCATGAAATCGGAGCAAGACTTACCAATGGAATAATCCTTTAAAGTATTTCAGGATAAACACCCTCCTTACTACCAAAGGTATAATGTAAAAGGAGCTAGAAACATTTCCTTACATCAGTTGTCTTCCTCTCTAATAACACATTCTAAAGATTTTCCTTTAAATAATTGTAAGGGGAATAAATCTACCCTTAAATTCAAGGAAATGCCTAAAAGAACTGAATTTGTTGTTGGGGACTACATTTCCCATAATGTCATGAGTACTTAGACGAGGAAGAGGGCTGAATAGGCATGTTGTAGTAACAAGCAGGCCATTAGACCTAACAGCCGACACCTGAAGGAACCTGGGAGGCACAAAAGGCCCCATGAGGTGCAGGCAATAGGAAGGAGAGAAAGGAGCTACAACTTTGACTGGAGTGCAGGCTGTAGCAGTAGAAGCAGAAAGAAGAAGGCACAGATTTGGCAAACCAAGCAGAAGTGGGAGTATAGGAAGGAACTGAAACATGTATCCTGCCGATTTACTCTGCTTGTTCTGAGAGGGTCCGGGTCCCCCACACTCTAAAGTGCAGAGGCTGCACAGTGGAAGACGTGAAAAGAGGCTGCCTTTCCTCATGTGATCCTGATTGTCATGGTTGCTGGGAAGGAAATGTGTTGGAGACCGAAGCGATAAGCTGTGGGGGGGTTGCAGGTCTCAGGAGTAAGAGGAGCTGGACTGGAGACACCTGAGCACAGGAAGGGTGTGGGCCCGTGTGGAGCCAGTAGCAGTAGAAGTAGTGCCTGAAGTCATGGAAGTCGAGCAACCCACAGACCAAGGATCACAGAAGCCGATGAGCCAAACCTGGTGTTCTGATTTCCTCCACAAGCACTGCCAGCAACAATATCCAGTCTTTTCTTCACTTGTGTAGAAGCAGAAGCGAGCTAAAGTTGTTTGTTTCATTTACTAACAAGGGAACAATGGAAGGTACAACTCACCTGTTATGTTATCTTATGTTATTTTGCATTTATATAGCGCCTTATATACCATTGGTATGGTCTGAATGCGCTGGTAGGTTGAACGCCCTTCGGAACCGAAGTTCAGGTCAGTAGAGAGAGTAGGGGGGAGTCAAAAAGTGCGTGTGCGCACCATGTATGTGTGCAGCTGGTGCGAAAACAAGTGGTAGCTGCTTCTTAGCTGTAGGTGTGGTGGTTGAGAGATCAGGAGTATGTGTTCGCTCTGGTCGGCTTTATCCGCAACGAGTGTGGCTGCGTTAGGCCTGAGAAGAACGCCTGGCTGGGTGGTGAGAAACCAGCAATGTTTACTTAGAGTGATGTGGAGTAAGCGGGAGATGTAGATATGAGAACAGTTATACCGAATGGTGTCATAGTATCTCTGTGTTCTAGATGAGTGGTGGTGTAAGGGAGAGAGTAAGCGTGGGGTGTGGCGTGATGTATGTTTTCAAGAGTTTCCTTCATTCCAAGGCATGTTAAGTATCGTCCGTTGCACATAATCGTCCGTTCCTCATACTCGACCGCTCCACACATTCGTCCAGTCCGCACCCTACGTTTGGTTCGCACCCTCGTCCAGACCGCACCCTCGTCCAGACCGCACACTTCGTCAGGTCTAGACACTTGTCGAGACTATATGCTCGTGTAGTTTATCCACTCGTCCAGTCTACATACTGGTCGAGGTAGGACACTCGTTCAGTCCATAATCAGTCGTGCGCTCCCCACACTCATGCGTTCCCCACACTCATCCGCTCTCAAAATCATCCGCTCTCAAAGTCATCCGCTCACCACTCTCGTCCGCTCTCCACTCTCGTCCGCTCTCCGCTCTCAAACCGCTCTCCGCACACTCACCCGATCTCCACTCTCACCCGATCTCCACTCTCACCCGATCTCCACTCTCACCCGATCTCCGCTCTCACCCGATCTCCGCTCTCACCCGATCTCCATACTTATCCGCTCTCCATAGTCCTCTGCTCTCCACAGTCCTACGCTCTCTAGAGTTCTCCGCTCTCCACAGTCCTCCGCTCTCCACAGTCCTCCGCTCTCCACAGTCCTCCGCTCTTTTCGGTTCCTCATACTAAGCCGCTCTATACACTCAACCGTTTTCCGCACTCAACCGTACTCCGCGCTCAACCACGCTCATCCGCTCCCCACAACTCGTCCGCTCACACACACTCATGCGCTCTCCACACTCATGCACTTTCTGCACTCCCCACACTCATCCGCTCCCCACACTCATCCGCTCCCCACATTCATCCGCTCCCCACGCTCATCCGCTCCCCACGCTCATCCGCTCTCCACGCACATCCGCTCTCCACGCTCATCCGCTCTCCACGCTCATCCTCTCTTCACACTCACCCACTCAACCACACTCACCCGCTCAACCACACTCACCCGCTCAACCACACTCACCCGCTCACCACACTCACCACACTCACCCACTCACCACACTCACCACACTCACCACACTCGCCCGCTCTCTACACTCACCCGCTTTCCACACTCATCCGTACTACGCTCTCGCTCTCATCTGCACTACGCTCTTGCTCTCATCTGCACTACGCTCTCGCTCTCATCAGCTCTCATCCGTTCTCATCCGCTCTCATCCACTCTCATCCGCTCTCCACTCTCATCCGCTCTCCACTCTCATCCGCTCTCCACACTCATCCGCTCTCCACACTCATCTGCTCTCCACACTCATCCGCTCTCCACACTCATCCGCTCTCCACACTCACCCGCTCTCCGTACTCATCCGCTCCCAAACTCAACCGCTTTCCACACTCAACCGCTTTCCACACTCAACCGCTTTCCACACTCAACCGCTTTCCACACTCAACCGCTTTCCACAACTCATCTGCTCTCCAGTCACATCCTCATGCTTCCGTTTAGTGTAATTGTCTGTTCTGTACGCTTCATCCATTCTAACTGTTTCATTTATGTCATTCACTGTATTCCCTTCTCATTCATTATGTCATTTTGATCGGTTCAGATTTCCTGAGTTTCTCAATGATTTATTCGTATTTTCTGTTTCATTGTTTTGATCTACTTTACTCGTTTAAGCCTGCTTGTCTTTCTAGTTTACATTCGAGTTTATTTAGCTGTCATTCTCGCTTCAGGTAGTTTGATGGGTCGGTATTATTGTGATGATGCTGGATTGGTTTTATGGGAAGAGCCAGGTTTTCAGTAGTTTGCGGAAGGACGTTAAGTCTTCAGTTAAGCGGATGTGGGGTGGGAGTGAGTTCCACAGGGTTGGAGCCAGGGCAGAGAATGATGATCCGCCTAGCCTGACTGAGTTTGTCTTGGGAATTACTAGGAGGCCGGCTGAGCTTGATCTTAGGGTGCGAGTGGGATGATAAGGTATTAGTTTGTCTTGAAGATATTGCGGTCCAGTTTTATGCAGTGCTCGATGCGAGAGGCATAAGGTTTTAAAAGCTACCCTAAGGGCTACAGGAAGCCAGTGCAGTGTTTTAAGGGCTGGGGATATGTGGTCTCTTGGACTGAGCGCAAGTAGTAATTTGGCCGCTGCGTTTTGTGCTCTTTGGAGTTTATTCAGTTGGTAGGTATGGATTCCGAGGTAAAGGGGGTTTCCGTAGTCCAGTCTGGATATAACGATTGATTGGACAGCGGAGACTCTGTTGGGAAATGAGAGGTATGGAAAGACGCGCCTTAGGTTTTTAAGGTGATGGTGGCAGGACTTTGAGACATTGTTGACTTGGCGCGAGAGTTTTAGGTCGGAGTCTAGGGTGCATCCAAGATTTTTTACTGTTTTGGAGGGTGTAGGTGAGTTGTCCATGGCGGGTGGCCAGGGTAGTGGGTGCGGAAGAAGGTCGGAGTTGCCGCAAACCATGATTTCTGTTTTGGAGGGGTTTAACAAGAGGTGGCTTTGGGTCATCAAGCGCTCTATGTTTAGGAGGCAGGATGCCAGGTCGGGTTGGGAGTTGGGTTTCGAGTTCAGGAATTTTAGAATTAGTTGAGTGTCGTCGGCGTAGTTGTAACATAGGATGTTGTGTGAACGAATTATTGGTGGGAGGGTGATCAGGTAGAGATTGAATAGGAGGGCGGATAGACATGCTCCTTGAGGGACTCCCGTGTTGACTGGTCGGGCTTGGGAGGTAAAGCTGGAGAGTGCCGTTATTTGGTGCCTGTCTTTGAGGAATGAAGCTATCCATTTAAGAGCGGTTCCACGAATTCCTAGCGAGTGGAGGCGGTCTAGGAGTATCAAGTGATTGATCGTGTCAAAGGCAGCGGATAGGTCAAGAAGGATTAGAGCGGCACATCCCGCGGAGTCTGCTGTCATTTTAAGGTCGTCCCAGATCGAGGTTAAGGTGGTTTCAGTTCCGTGACGTGTTCTGAAACCCGATTGGGCGGGGTCAAGGAGATTGTTGGCTTCAACAAAGGCGTTTAGTTGGGAGTAGGCGGTTCGGTCAATGAGTTTGGCGAGGAATCTGGTGTTTGAGATTGGGCGGTAGTTTTTGGGCTCGAGAGGGTCGAGCGAGGGTTTTTTAATTAGAGGTTTGACATGTACCATTTTGAATGCTTCGGGAAAAATACCGGAGGAAAGGGAGGCATTTATGATAGATCTTGCGTGTTCTCCTGCGCAGGTGGAGGCAAAGATTTCTTTAAGGGTTGTGGCTGGGCAGGGGTCCAGAGGGGATCCAGATGGTTTGCGGGCAGATAGAAGTTTGAGAAATTGTTCTGGTGATATTGGACCAAAGGATTCGAATGTTGGTTGAGTTGAGGTTGTAGTTGACTGGCTGGTCGGTACGGGTGGAGGATTGTCAATTGGTTGTAAGAGAGCCAGTTTGGTGTTTAGAGTTTTTGTCCTTTCAATAGCTGTGGTGTAAAAGTGGAGGGAGAGTGAGTCACACAGTGATTGTGACGGGGTCGGGACGGTTGTATTACAAGTTGGATTGGTGAATTCGGAGATGATTTTGTGGAGTTCTCTGCTTGGGTTTTTGCAGTTTAGGATTCGGGTGTTGTAGTGGGCTTTTTTAGCTTTCCGGATTTCAGCCTTGTACCGGTACAAGTGACGGGCCAAGGTGGTCCTGCTTTCGTGGGTTTTCTCATTTTGCCAATTGCGTTCTAGGTATTTGTAGTGTCGTTTACTGGTCTTCAGCTCAGGAGTGAACCATCTTGGGAACGGGCCACGGCGGGTTGATGGTTTTCATGTAGGGGTGAGTCGCATCAGAGATGCGTTGAGCCATGAGTCAAAGGCTTCAGGTGTTAGTTGGTTTTTAGGGTGGCAGGTGGGTGGTGGGGACTGGAGGAGTGCCTCGGCTAGGTCAGGGGTGATTATTAGTTTTTTCCAGCATTTGCGTAGGATCGGAGGTTCAGATGCGGATACGGGAAGGGGGCCGGGTGCGGGGATGGCAAACGAGAGAATGAAGTGATCGGACCAGATGATAGGAGTTGGGGGCTTTAACTGAATCTGGGTGTCGGAGCTAAAGATGGCATCGAGAGTGTGTCCTTTAAAATGAGTCGGTCCATTTATGTGGGGTTGGAGATTAATTGCATCTAGACCGTCGATTAGGGAGTGTGTCATAGGATTGGTGGGGATGTCGAGCCATATGTTAAAGTCTCCGAGAAGGATGAGGTTGGGATGGTTTATTTGGAGGGTGGCAATAGAGTCGCAAAGGTTGTTTGCGAAATGTCTATCGTAGCCAGGGGGCCTGTAGATTAATAGGAAGGTGAGTGAGAGCGAAGGGGAGAGGGATAGTTTAACGAGGAGAGATTCGCAGGATGGAATGGAGGGTTGGTTGTCCATGATTGAGGCGCGGAAGAGAGATTTAAAGACAAATGCTACCCCCCCCTCCTCTGGACGGACGGTTCAGTGGGATGAGGCAGTAGTCGGGCGGAAAGGCTTCATTTGCGATTGGGCTGAAGTCATCAGAGAACCAGGTTTCAGTGATGAAAACTAGGTCAGGTTTGACAGAGGTGAGGAGGTCAAAGATGCAATGTCTGTTTTTTGCTACAGAGCGGGCGTTAAATAGGATACAGTTCACATCGGCAGGGAAGGTTGGTTTTGGTGCTGGAGCGGGATGGGGCGGAGGGGGAGAGAGTAGCGGGAGGGTTTGTGGTGCTAGGGAAGAGTGGGCGAGCCGAGAGTTTTGCAGGCTTCGTGCGGGGTTGGGTGGATGTGTGTGATGGGATGATCGGGATTGGGGTGGGGGATTTGAGGATGGGGGGAGGGCGGTTGGGAGTTTCCGTTGTGGTGAAATCGAGGGCGAGGGGTTTCAGGAAGGGCGAGGCCACGGGGGAGGAGGGGATTGTGGGAGAGAGGTGGTGGGTCGAGACAAGGGGGGCGAGGAGAGCAGAGAGGTAGAGGGGGACCAGGAACGCTTCCTCTTTAGTTTCTTTGCTGCGATTGGCGTGAGCGAGAGGGTAGGAGGGTCAGAGGGGGAGAGAGAGGCGGCTTCGGTTCTCGCTAGGGCTAGGCGCGCAGTTTTTAGGGAGGGGAAAGGGTGCAGTCGGATGGGGAAGGTGGCAGGTGTATGATGGTGAGGCGGGGGGTGGATGGTTGCAGGGTGGGGTGTGGTAGTGGGGAGAGCGGGCATGGGCAGTGCTGGCGGGTCGGCGGTGGGGTTCAGGAGATGAGTGGTCTTGGGGTGGGTGGCACGCCATCGTGCCCCCCTGGCATGGTGTTTGGAGAGGGTGCTGGCAGGGATTGTGGAGGAGGGTGGGTTGTCGTGGGAGCGGGAGGGGCGAGGGAGGGCAGATCGGAGAGTGGAGGAGGTTCAGGGGAGTCATTTCTGACGGGCATTGGTGGAGTTGGTGCGCTCATGATTGGTGTGCAATGACGATTCTAAGTTCGACTTTCACAGAGAGGCTCTTGGGCGTGACTTCTAAATGTGATTGGGTGCACTTCTAACTGTAGGTAGGAGCAATTCTAATTCAACTTTCTAAGGGAGGGTATAGGGTACAGATCTAGATGCGGGAATAGTTCTAAATTCAACTTTCACAGAGAGGCTATTGGGCGCAGCTTCTAAATGGAATTGGGTACACTTCTAAATGCCGTTGGCTACGTTTCTAAATGCAAGTTGGACCAATTCTAGATTCAGCTTTCTCAGAGAGGCTGCTGGGTACACTTCAAATGTGAGTGGGAACAATTCTCAATCGATTTTCTCAGAGAGGCTATTAGGCGCAACTACTAAATGCAATGGTGTACACTTCGAAATGCAATTGGGTACACTTCTAAATGCAGGTGGGAGCAATTCTAATGGAGGAGGGAGCAGTTCTAAATTCAACTTTCTCAGAGAGGCTATTGGGCGCAGCTTCTAAATGGAATTGGGTACACTTCTAAATGCCGTTGGGTACGTTTCTAAATGCAAGTTGGACCAATTCTAGATTCAGCTTTCTCAGAGAGGCTGCTGGGTACACTTCAAATGTGAGTGGGAACAATTCTCAATCGATTTTCTCAGAGAGGCTATTAGGCGCAACTACTAAATGCAGTGGTGTACACTTCGAAATGCAATTGGGTACACTTCTAAATGCAGGTGGGAGCAATTCTAATGGAGGAGGGAGCAGTTCTAAATTCAACTTTCTCAGAGAGGTTGTTGGGTACACTTCTAGAATGTGAGTGGGAACAATTCTAAATCCACTTTCTCGGAGGGGCTGCTGGGTACACTTCAAATGTGAGTGGGAACAATTCTCAATCAACTTTCTTAGAGAGGCTATCTGGCGCAACTACTAAATGCAATTGCGTGCACTTCTAAATGCAATTGGGTGCACTTCTTAATGCAGGTGGGAGCAGTTCTAAATTCAACTTTCTCAGAGAGGTTATTGGGTACACTTCAAATGTGAGTGGGAACAATTCTCATTTAACTTTCTCAGAGAGGCTATTTGGTGCAGCTTCTAAATGGAATTGGGTACACTTCTAAAATGCTGTTGGGTATACTTCTAAATGCAGGTAGGAACACTTCTAAATTCAACTTTCACAGAGAGGCTATTGGGCGCAGCTTCTAACTGGAATTGGGTACACTTCTAAATGCCGTTGGGTACATTTCTAAATGCAAGTTGGACCAATTCTAGATTTAGCTTTCTCAGAGAGGCTGCTGGGTACACATCAAATGTGAGTGGGAACAGTTCTCAATCAACTTTCTCAGAGAGGCTATCAGGCGCAACTACTACATGCAATTGTGTACACTTCTAAATGCAATTGGGTACACTTCTAAATGCAGGTGGGAGCAGTTCTAATGGAGGAGGGAGCAGTTCTAAATTCAACTTTCTCAGAGAGGTTGTTGGGTACACTTGGGTACACTTCTAGAATGTGAGTGGGAGCAATTCTAAATCATCTTTCTCAGAGAGGGTATCAGGTGCAATTACTACATGCAATTGCGTACACTTCTAAATGCTGTTGGGTACCCTTCTAAATGCAATTGGGAATACTTCTAAATGCAATTGGGAACATTTCTATATGCAATTGGGAACACTTCTCAATTCAGCTTTCTCAGGGAGGTTATTGGGTACACTTCAAATGTGAGTGGGAACAATTCTCATTCAACTTTCTCAGAGAGGCTATTTGGCGCAACTTTGAATGCTATTGGGTACACTTCTAAATGCAGGTGGGAACAATTCTAAATTCAACTTTCCCAGAGAGGTTGTTGGGTACACTTCAAATGTGAGTGGCAACAATTCTCATTCAACTTTCTCAGAGAGGCTATTTGGCGCAACTTTGAATGCAATTGGGTGCACTTCTAAATGCAGGTGGGAACAATTCTAGAATCAACTTTCTCAGAGAGGCTATCCGGCGCGACTACTAAATGCAATTGGGTACACTTCTAAATGCAATTGGGAATATTTCTATATGCAATTGGGGACACTTCTAAATACAATTGGGAATATTTCTATATGCAATTGGGGACACTTCTAAATGCAATTGGGAATATTTCTATATGCAATTGGGGACACTTCTCAATTCAACTTTCTCAGGGAGGTTATTGGGCACAATAATTACGTTGTTGATGCTGCGTTAGAGGAGTGGTAGGGTAGTATGGCCTGAAGTAGTTGCTTCTGGCCCTGCCCTTGCCACACTTACTTGTTGTTGGCTTCTTGCTTCTCCTGCGGATACCTGCAGATACGATCTGGAGTCGTCCTTTGCCTCGGGTCCTTCGCCATAGGGCTGCCAGGCAGAGGGCTGCCTTGGGAGCTGCAGTAATGGCCTGGGAAAGGAGGCCGGATGGCCAATCGGAAGGGTTGTGGGCGGGTCGGGAGGCAGACCAGGATGCAGGAGCGGCAGGGAGGAGAGCACGGGCCGGTAGGCTCTGTTGCTGTGTGCTCATGAGCCAATCAGGGCCAAGGAGGAAGCGGTCCGGCCAATAAGGGGAGGAGGGAGGCGGGAGGAGAGACAAACAGGGAAGGGAGAGGGTCTAGGGAACGGAGGGCTGAAACGGGGTGGAAGCGGGCTGGGCACAGGGTTAGAAAGGGTCTGGGGCACCAGGAATTCGGCCCAAGAGGGTCTTAGCAGGCCAATGCAGCACTCACCGAAGTGCAGGAACAAAGTGGCCTACACGAGTCGAGCGCGGGCCGGTAGGCTCTGTTGCTGTGTGGTCGTGAGCCAATCAGGGCCAAGGAGGAAGCGGTCCGGCCAATCAGGGGAGGGGGGAGGCGGGAGGAGAGACAAACACGGAAGGGAGAGGGTCTAGGGAACGGAGGGCTGAAACGGGGTGAAAGCGGGCTGGGCACAGGGTTAGAAAGGGTCTGGGGCACCAGGAATTCGGCCCAAGAGGGTCTTAGCAGGCCAATGCAGCACTCACCGAAGTGCAGGAACAAAGTGGCCTACACGAGTCGAGCGCGGGCCGGTAGGCTCTGTTGCTGTGTGGTCGTGAGCCAATCAGGGCCAAGGAGGAAGCGGTCCGGCCAATCAGGGGAGGGGGGAGGCGGGAGGAGAGACAAACACGGAAGGGAGAGGGTCTAGGGAACGGAGGGCTGAAACGGGGTGAAAGCGGGCTGGGCACAGGGTTAGAAAGGGTCTGGGGCACCAGGAATTCGGCCCAAGAGGGTTTTAGCAGGCCAATGCAGCACTCACCGAAGTGCAGGAACAAAGTGGCCTACACGAGTCGAGCGCGGGCCGGTAGGCTCTGTTGCTGTGTGCTCGTGAGCCAATCAGGGCCAAGGAGGAAGCGGTCCAGCCAATCAGGGAAGGAGGGAGGCGGGAGGAGAGACAAACACGGAAGGGAGAGGGTCTAGGGAACGGAGGGCTGAAACGGGGTGGAAGCGGGCTGGGCACAGGGTTAGAAAGGGTCTGGGGCACCAGGAATTCGGCCCAATAGGGTCTTAGCAGGCCAATGCAGCACTCACCGAAGTGCAGGAACAAAGTGAATAGAAGTTGTTCTTTTACTTACGTAAAGAATAATGCTACTGAAAGACATTGTTAAGCCCTTAAACTCATGAAGAAGCCCATACCTGAATGAACCTGGGAGGCATAAAACACCCCCTTAGGTGCAGGCAATAGGAAGGAAAGCAAGGAGCTGGAATTGTGACTGGAGTGCGGAATGTAGCAGTAGAAGCAGAATGAATAAGGCGCAGAGTTGGAAAACCAAGCAGAAGTGGGAGAACCAGAGGGACGCTGGAATGTAGATGCAGCAGATTTGACCTGCTTTTTCTGAGAGGGTCACGTTCCCCCATAATCTGAAGTGCAGAGGCTGCTCAGCGGAAGATGTGCAGAGAGGCTGTCTTTCCCCACGTGACCTTGATTGCCGTGTTTGCTGGGAAGGAAATGTGTCACAGACCAAAGCGAGGAGCTCTGGATGAGTCGCAGGTCTTAGGAGCGAGAGGGTCTCCTTGATGGTATGGCTGGACTGGAGACACCACAGCAGAGGCAGGGTGTGGGTCCCTGTTCAGCCAGAAACAGTATAAATTTGGCCCGAAGTCGTAGAAGTCGAGCAACCGCAGAATAAGGATCACAGAAGCCGGTGAGTCAAACCTGGCTGTGACGGCTCGAAGTCGGAGGAAGGGGCCGTGAGGAAGGAGGAGGTGGACTCTGAGGTGGAGACGTGGTGGGGTGCCGACTGCGGCTTGCACGCTTCCCAGTTCGAACCAAAGCCGGCTGCGGGGGACTGCACAGTTGGTTGCACACAGAGGAGGGAGGAGATTGGAATCAAGAGCGCGGCTGTGGTCAGGACCCAGGCGAACAAGGAGGGAGACGGCCAGAGCCTGGCCTGTGCGGCGCGACAAGAGAGAGACCTGGGTTTCGTGATGTCGGCATGCAGCTCCTGTGAAGAATGTGACCACCGGCTCCGCACGCGGCAGAGAAAGGAATGTCTGGGTGGTATCAAGACGGCACGCCGACACACAACCATGGCTCGGGAAACGGCAGAGAACCCATATAAATTGCCACAAGAAAGACAATTAAAAGTCAAGTATAACACTCCCCAAAACAAGGAACAACAAAGCCCCAATACACACCAGAATCCTTACCTCATGGCACGCGGGTGGAGTGCATCATGGTGAACGGCCTCAAGGAAGGAAGGGGGCGGGGCTTGGGGGGGTTTGATCAAGGCTTAGCTGGGTAAAGGACTCTGATTGGCCCAGAAGTGTCCAGCTCCTATATAAACCAGAGAGAGATGTAGGACTAATGGTGAATTCTCCACTTCTTTGCAGAACCAACTGGAAAGCGAAGCAGCAGGAGCCTCTTACCATTGGGTTTACGAGGACTAAGCCCAGATTTAGTCCATATTCCAGAAGGAAGCTTACAAGGACTGCCTCCCAGGCACTAAGAAGGAATACTTGGAAGCCTGACTGAAAAGATTAATTTCTTTATTTTTTTTTTCTTTTACCTGCTATAACTTGAAGCTGTTCAAAGGTCAATAAAGACTAGCATTTTGGTTATATCAGCTGCCTTGTCGGAGTGATCCCTTACACTGGCATTCTGATTCCTTGTGCGAGCACTGCTGGCAACAGTATCCAGTCTTTTCTTCACTCGCGTAGAAGCAGAAGTGAGCAGAAGTTGTTTGTTGCAATGGAAAGTAACACGCGCGTATGAATAGAAATGGCTCTTTTAGTCGAGTAAAGGATAATGCTACCGTAATACATTGTCAAGCCCTTAAACTCATAAAGAAGTGGTCGCGTGCATCTAATTTTGTTTCCCAGATGTAGAGTGAACGTTACTGGTTGTGTGTCTCTCATTAAGCAGAACGCACATTGCAAAAAACCATTGTTACTTAAACACTTTAAACACTTAAAGCCTTTAAACGTCATGAAGAAAAGGTCACGTGTGCCTAGTTTCCGTTTCAAAGTGAAGAGTGAATGTGAATTCTTTATTGAAACAATCATTTTAACTAAAAGAAGTCAAGTGTTTAAATTCTCTATATACAGTTGGAGAGAGCGCAAGCATAGCCACAGCCAAGAGTATTCCCTATTGAGATTTAAAGCAGCCTTTCTCAAAGCCAGAAACTGTTCTAACAAATACTGTGAGCCCAATAGAAGATCAACTTGCCTAAAATAAAAGTGTGCAAGCAATACCTGAAGCCAACAGAATTGCACCTTGGCTTCTGGGTAATTGTGTGGCTAACATTGTCATAGAGGTGAAGGCAAGGTTGGGAAAGGGAAACCTTGCTGCTATACAATACTGAAGTTTTCATGGTTGTGGAAAGACAAGAGAGGCAAAGAGACTGCCCCTTTTGAAGAGATATTCAGAGGAAGAGTGCCTTGCCTGCTGTAAGGTGTTCCAGTGTCTTAAAGTGAATCTTGTCCAAACCTTTCTTTACAATACAAAATACTGAAGCTAAACTTATCTTTAAACCTTTAGTACTGAAGTTGGGGTGGTGTATTTGGGTTGCCAGTGAATGCAAGGCTTCAGTAGTACAATTGAAGTAGATTGCTATGGGGTCAAGGAGAACGTCCACATGGTAAAAAGTGAGACACGTGAAGTTGTTGAAGTAGAAGCAGCAGAACTGAAAAGACATCCTAGCCAATATACCTACTGTGATTTCTAACCTGAATAGACAGATAATCATTGTTAACCAAGATATTGGTTCCATTAGCATTTTAGAAGCTGTATTTCTTTTTGAAGTGGTAAACAGGGATCGTGCCTGAGAAAACCATTGATGCTTTTCTGAGGAAGTGGAAGGCCTTTATTTCAGCGGAAGAAGAACCTTTGTTGCTGTTGGAACTGTGGTTGCAAATCCTTACCTTGACATTGACTTTTCAAGAAATGATCTGAGACTTTACTACCTATGTGGATTCCCTTACATTCTTTTGATGAACATTGAAGAGGAATACACCTTGAGTCGTGGAGAAGGGAGTTCACCCAGGTTATTAAAAAGTTACCATTTTATTATGAATGTCATCGTTGATTTTAATTGAATTGCCATATATTTTCTTTTGCATTTGATGTTTAGTATGAGGGCAGGCATTCCTCTTTTAGAATGCTTCCCCTTAGTTTGTTAGGTAGGGAAACCCACAGTAGAATAGGGCAAGTGAGGCATTTTGATATTATTTCTATTCTAATAAAATGGCATATTTTGAACGAGTAACAAACAGTTTTCCGCCTCGCATTGCTGGCCCCTCACATATGGTGGCAGAGTGGGATCGGAATCGGCTGATATAAACTGGGGATCCACTATGTATATGGCAGAGTCTGATCAAACAGAAATTAAGTCAGATAAGGGTTGGTCTGAACCTATTACTCCATCTCAATCAACTTGTACTTCCCATTCGAAACCTGGTTCTGATACCTCCCTTAGAGGGGAGGAAAGGAGTTTTGATTCCTTCTCCATCAAAGGAACTGGGAGGTTAAGAGAAGTCCCTAGTAATCAGTGGCCTCTCAGGATTAATGTTGGTATATCTGGGAGTAAGGAGAATAACATCACTTCTCCCAGTGTAGGGTCCAATCATATCCCTGTTTTAACTGTCGAAAGATGTAAAACAGTCAACCTCTCTATCATTGAACTGGAACCCCTAGAAGGAAAGTATGAACCTCTTCTCTATCCCCATTCTAGGATGGGGTTTCTTTTTCAACCCCTAACCAACCAGGCCATTCTGCCCACTAGGAAACATGTGGAAGGTAACACTCTTCTTTCCCCAGTCTTATCAATTACCCAGTAGGGACAAAATCATCATTTCTCTAGAGTTTATGGTGGAAGTTCCATCGGGCTCAGCTGTGTATCGTATGCCTATAAGTGGAGAGAGGCAAAAGGGAATGTTGGAGGTGCTACCTCTGATGTTTTGTGAGAAAGAAATCTAAATCGCCCTTTTGACTTTGTCACATATATTATTAGTACTAGTTAAGAGAGGTGAGCTGGTTGGTCCTTTGGTACATGGAACCACATGGAGCTCTCTGCCCCAGTCTGATATTAGGCAAGCAGATGGTGTAGAGTAGGAGCCAAGTACCTCTACCGGAAGTCCCGCACCCATTCTGCCTATATGCTGGCAGTCGGAAATTGCTACATGCGTAAAGCCAATAATATTGGTACCTATACCATGAGGAATACTTGAAACAAGGTATCCATTGAGAAAATCCTTTATGTATCTGCGAAGAAATTTTGGTCTTCTGAAGGAAATTCTGGAACAAGTGTGAAAATGAATGAAAGAAAATCCTGGTGACGTCACATGAAGGAGAAAATGAGGCCCCCAGAAAAGATGCTAATGAAGATAGAATATAAACCTTATAGAATCAATCTTATGACGAAATTGCGAAGTAAGCAACATTTCGGGAGCAAAATGAAGATTGCACGTGCGGAGAAGCACTGAAGAAAATACAATACCAGTTCACAAATGTACATACGCAGTAACACAAGTAGACAAAGTAATCATGAGGCTGGCTATGTAGATAATAGATTGCAGGCGGTACCGCCAATGTATATATATAGAAATGTATAGAATCTGGATGTTCCATGATGCATTTTAGCAAATATGGACCCCGTGTATGGAAGGGCTGGAAGTGTGCCGCAGTTGAATTAAATAACTGAAGGCGAAGGAAGATTCGAGAAGGCTTACCTGTCCCAGTGTCAAGAGTCAGGGCCGCCAAAAGCCTGGTTATCTACTCAAGAAGATACAGTGAACATGAGAAGCACGCTGACCTCCTGTTTGAGGTGTAATGGAAAAACACTAGAAGTGCCAAGTTTTCTTATTTAAAAGTATTAAATAAAATGAAGGAGCTCCAAACATGGTCTTTAGTCACATGGTCAGATGAAAATAGACTTTGGGGCGAGCTACACCAAGACAGAAAGTTAAGGCCATGCCTTTACTCCCTTTTCTTTTCAGGCACACTGAGCGTTCACAAGGCTGAGTTCAAGTGAAGTAACTGAATGGCAGACCGCCATTCAGTTACTGTTGGGGATGTTGGGGTAATTGGGTGGGAAGGCATTACCAAAGCCAACCCCCCATGCACCTGGGGTACCAGCTTGCGTGCTGCTAGCAAGTGGAATATTCCAAAAGGGTACAAGCGTGCCAACCAATTGTAGAGGGCCATGTAAGAAGGAGCCCTATAGTTTAAGAAGCCAATAGAACATTGTGTATTAGTATGACACAGAAGATGACTTGCACTTGGGGTGGGTTTAGTTGCTCACCTGATATTAGAGACCCAATCACGATCCCTGCCCCTACAGAAAGTACACTTACCGGTTCCCTTTAAGCCTATCACATCCCCTAGTAGGTCTTCTTATTTTGCCATGTGGTGTGATGACACATGTGATGAGTTTTTGTTATAAAAGTATAATTTTTTTATGAAATGTATTGAGATCGTGCTGTGCGGCGTTCGTTGATGCCTGTGTACTCCCTGTTTTAACAAATGTTATTAAAACAGCCGTGATTTTGACAAACTTCCTGAGTCCATCTGCTTATTGATGTATGAGTAAGATCTGCATCCCCATCCATCTCGGATACTGTTAACTCGTCTTAAAGGACCCTAATGAGTTCACTTGGTAGCAGAGAGAGGACGGTTCAGATCTATCGGTCAGTAGGCTTTTACAACTTTCAGACTATCAGGCGTCCTTTGCCATTTAGCTGGAGGATCACAAGGCTTCCTGTGGAGAGCGGACGATATAGAACTCTTGCAAGAAGACTGATGCAGGTGGGAAGGGTCCCTCTTTCACGAAATCCCTCCTGGTTTCCACAGGTGCTGAGCAGACCAAAGGCGACAGTGGCTGGTTGGAGGAGGAGACGATCCCGAGGGTCATGAGCTGAAAGGTGAACGGTGAGTAGATTGAGGGGGCTGGCAAAATAGGGGAATGGGGATTGTGGTAAAAGTATAAAGGTAACAGGGTTGTTTGATTAAATATAATGATGAGGAGCATCTAGACAAGGAGAATCTGTATAGCCCAGGGTCCTAAGCTCAAGGAGCTTTTAGAAGGAGTAATTTCAAAACCCAAGGGGTACTTAGGCAGCACATGGAGAAGGTCTATGAGAGGAAATGATTCAAACTCCTATCGGAGTATTTTGGGGCAAGAGATAGCAGCGAGGAGCGCTGAGGAGATACATGTTAAAGTCAACTAGTTTGTCTGTTTGTGTATTTTGTGTATTGAAAAAGTGAAGTGTCAAAGGGAGACAAAGATAGGCTCTGTTGAGTAGAGATCAAAAAGTTAATATCTATCTTTTTAGTCATTGTCGGCGCCGACTGAACAGGTAGATTGATGTAAATTGAGAAGTAGAGGTATTTTGCGTAAATCAACGGTAAGTATCGACAGTCAATTGAGACTTGTCGCAATGGGGATGTTACTCCACTGATGCATCTTTGCAAGCAACTGCCAAAACACGCACCCAAGCTCAAACAGTATAGTATGGAATGGGTTAAGGGTACCGCAGATAAAATGTTCATGCCATGGCCACAAAGGGGATCATTGTCAAAAGCGGTTTTGTAACACATGACCACATACTTGCATGCTGCGTACACAGGGAAGAAATTGGAGAAAAGGCTAGCTATTTTAGAGCTCTGGAAAATGTACCAGGAGGAATGAGAAGATCTGCCTCCTGAGGACTGGATGCTTAATCAGTGTAGGGAGGAAGCTATTGGCTCTTCCGCTCCCCTTACCGTGCCTAACCTAAATGGCGATAGTACAAAAGATGAAGCATTGTGTCCATCAAGGGAATTAAATGCAGTGACAGAATATGGTAATCTGATATAAACCACCTGCTTATAGCACTGACGATAGTTCAGAAAGCACTAAAGGAAAAGAGGAGACCTTTAAGGTCTTACAAGACAAAGAGGAGAACAGCGAATGACCGAATGTATCCCTAGATATAGAACGGAATTTAAGAGATGGAAAGGAGAAAAAGATAAAGCTGACAGGGTTACGCTTGTCCAGAACGAATGGATGGGTGGACAGATATTGCTCAGACTTGACGGGAAAAGCATAGAGGAAGTAAGGCAAGCGGAAGACCAAGACAAACAGGATAGAAAAAACAGGGAATGAGAGAAACGATTGAAAGAGGATGACCAGAAAAGAAAGAGTAGACAACTACGAGAGCAGATGTATCAGGAGGAGCAGCTAAGAAAGGAATAAAGGGCAGAGGAGCGAAGAAAGTACAACAACAGGCAGAGCACAATCGAAGAACAAGACAGGCTAGCAAAGAAGAGAGAAGAGGAAGCAGCTCAGCGATTACTGGATAAAAGAATGCAAAGACAAAGAGAAGAGGAAGTGTGTAGAGCAAACGAAAGAAGGGAAGAGAAAAGACAAGAAGAGGAAAGGGTTAGTTGGGAAGCGAAGAAACGACGGGAACTAGATGAAGAAATTGAGCGAAAAAGGAGACAAAGGGCACGCGATATTGATCGCATTGATAAAGAGCTGATGGAACCAAGTCCAGTAATATCATGGGGCGACATAGAGGAGTCACAAGGAGCAACGCCAGGACCATCTAAGGTAAACCTTGATGAGAATATTGAGATCGGAAGCATCAGAGATAGGATCGATAAAGTATATCAGGAGAGGAGGACAAAAGGTGAATCGAGAAGCAAAGGAAAAGGAGATGGATGTATAGTTGCCCGGTCACCAGGCAAAGAAGGAAGCCTGCTTAGCTCAAGCATAGCGCCCTGTCTTTAGACAGGCTGACTTTAAATAGGGATGAGAAAGATGAAAGCCATACTAGTTGGGGACTGGATATGTCAGATGAAGACAGAGAAACTTCCCGTGGGGAGGAGGGAGAAAATGCATGTGGTCCCGAGGGATGGCTGCAAACAGACAAGGAGGTGAGATGGTCGGATTTAGACCAACCTACAGATAGGACGCCAGATCCCATGGCATACCCAGAGCGACCTAAAGGACGATCGCATAGTGAGAGGGGGGAATCACCACCATTTGTGAACAGGTTGAGGTCATTGCAGGTAGAAGGCAACCAGGAACCATTGTCCCTACTTTGAATTGGAAGACGATAGGAGCCGATTGCGGATTTGGGTTCACGCAGTTCTTCTTATTGGAGAAAGAAGGGGCCAGACCGCAGTATATCCCTTGGCCCCAGATGGACAAGGATAATTTAAGATGTAAACTCCCTAGTTTAACAGTGGGTATGGGAAAATGTATTTATGAGCTAGAAAAGATGACAGGAAAAAATCCAATAGCCATAGAGGACATTAAGGGTCTCATAGCAGCCATTCTTGGGGAAAGAGCTGATGACATTTGGACACGAGTAGGTTACTCAAGTGTCACGGCACAGAATACAGTTCATGACGGAGCGCCATTTAATAATTGCAGAGCGAATGTTTGGAAAACACTTACAGTATCCTGATACGTCAGATATGGGTGCAATCATGGCACGTAAAATGAAAGATGACAAAGATCTGCTTGCTTATATTCAGAGTATTCAGGGACAGTGGACTTTTGAAACGCGAGAGCCGTGGGGGGAAATCAGTGCCAGTATTTTACCACATTTTGTGTCAGGGATTGCCAGAGAAGGTACAGAGACAGCTCAAGAAGCTAGTGGGAATGGAAGCCAAGCCATAGGCAGAGATGCAATTGACTATTGCGCATCATTGCTGATTGTTGCAAGAGAAAAATAAGAAGAAGGAAGATGCTAGGAAACTTGAGGAGGCTAAGTTAGTCCAGAAGAAATTGTCAAAGTACGCCATAGAAGGGGCAGTACTGACGAGTGGAGAAGGGTCGGGAATGCAGCAAGCAGTGGGTATATTGCAGGTGAATAATCAACGCCAATCGGATCAAGGCGGGAATGAGTTCACGTCGCGAGGCAGAGGAATGTGTTTCAGTGGAAGAAGTGGTTTCCAGAATAATCACGGTGGTTTTCAAAATAACCATGGCGGGTTTCAGAACATTCAGATTGACAATCAAAATATGCAAGGAGGGCGAATTAGAAGACTCCCTCCTGTATGTTGGACATGTGGCATGACAGGGCACATTGTGCGAACATGTGGGAGCAGAGGATATGTGCAGAATGGGCAATTCTCAAGAGGGGGGACAGCTTATCCTCCAGTATATAGCTCACAAAATAGGGATGGGTTTGCCCAAGATCAGACAGTGTATCAAGTACAAGTGCCGCAAATGCAACAGGCTTTGCAACCACAGCAAGCACCATTGAATCCGCTGCAAGGGCAGTCACAGCATGCACCCATGCTGATACAGCAGAGTGCAAACACAGGACAGTTATTGACACCTAGAGTAGGGGGTGTCACTGTCGTGGTAGGAAGTCCTTTTACAGTTACGGGATAAGTATGTATCCACAATAGGACAGATAGCAGGGTGACTTGATGTGTTCAGCACTATCGGTGACATCAGATGCTCAAGAGGAGTCAAGGGTTGATGTTACCATAGGAGTCAAATCTTTTTCTTTTTTAGTAGACACTGGGGCAACTCGCTCATGTATACGAGAGGGAAAATATCTGTTATCGGGAAATGCAATGAATGCTCATGGATTCTCTGGAGCTACAAGTACAGTTCCTTTTACTAATGAATTACCAGTCTCAATAGAAGAGTGTGACATGTCTGTACCATTGTTGTATTAAAAACAGACACTGGTTAATATTATGGGTCGAGATTCAAAAAACGAAGTTAAATATGACAAATTCCTTCACTGAGGAAGGCATAGTATGCTCCACTCAAGGGATACATTATCTAAACGTTGGAAAATTTATCAAGCCGTTTACAGGGCAAATAGCTCTGCGAGGGATGCCATTAGAGCCAGAAGTCTTTTTGTATGGGGTACACATTTCGTTGACAAGCCTACTCGGATTAGTGGGTAAAATTATGAGGATACCTGATGAGATCTGGTTCAGGCCACAGGAACCTATGGACGAAGAGGGGGGACAGACTATTCCCCTAGAGTTATAGGCAGCCATAGTGTGAGGGGAATTGGCCATGCTCAAAGGAACCGATGACGAGGGAAGGCCATGAAGAACGGTAATTGCATTTGGGGAAGGGTATAGATTGACTGAGTCACAGGCGAGGATATGTTTAAAGATGATCCGTCAGATGATGAAGTAGTATTCGAGATGAGTATTACATATTGGATCAGAATAATAGAGAGAAGGGAAATTCCACAGCGAATGGTGATAGTGCGGCAGCGGGCAGCATTTTCTGATGGAGATGGAAAAAGTGCCAACCTCTTCATGGACTACAGGCCCCTATGACTTTGGCCTATTGAGGGGGGTAGGAGAAGTTAAGATTAAGCTTAAACTTGGAGCAATTTTACCTCGAGCGAGACAATATCTAATATGTTGAGAGGTGGATGAGGGTATTTTTAAGACTATATCAGCTGTGATGGAACAGGGTATTTTAGTGATGTCAGAGTCACCGTGTAATACTGCTGTGTACCCTGCAAAGACATCGAAAGGGGTCATGGAGACTAATTAAGGACATGAGATTATTTAACCAAATTATAGAGGCAGAGTTTCCTCTAGTTCCGGATCCTGTAATGATTTTATGTAGTATCCCCACAGAGGCACGATATTTCACAGTGATTGACTTGAAAAATGTGTTTTTCTCAATCCCATTGCATAAGGACTCTCAGGACCATACGTCATTTACATTTTATCAGACTAAACTGAAAAGTACTTGTTTGCCCCAGGGGTACTGTGAGTCTCCATCAATCCCTAATATGGTCCTGCAGATGGACCTAAGCAATATCCATTTGCAAAGTGTTGTGCTGCAGTACATAGATGCCATTTTAGTTTGCAGCGCCACAGAAGATGAGTGCAGACGAGATTCGATTCAGTTAATGACTATCCTAGCAGACAAGGGATATAAAGTGGACAAGGAAAAATTGCAATATTGTCAGGAGGAGGTGTTGTACATACCCCAGTTAATCTTGCATGAGGGGAATAAAGTTACACCTGAAAGAGCTGAGGCGATTGTGAAAACACCAAAACCGCACACGATAAAGCAAATGCAGCAGTTTCTGGGATTGTGCAACTATGTTAGAGCGTGGGTATTTGATTATAGTTCATACACAATACCACTTTTGCAGGCCTCGAAAAAAGCCCAAGTGAATAAGGAAAAGATAGAATGGACTGAGTAAATGGAAGGATGGTTTGAAGAATTGAAAAAAGCAATTTGTACAGCTTCAGGTTTAGGAATTCCAAATTATTCAGAGGAATTCTATCTGTTTTTGCACATGAATGGGACAGTTAAGATAGTGGTGCTTACACAGAGGACTACACTGGGGTATAAACCTCTGGCATATTATAATGGGATTATAGATTCAGTTATGAGATGACACTTTCCTTGCGAACAATCGCTGGCAGCAGCCGCGTTTGCCCTTGGGAGGTCTACAAGCATTCTGATGGGGTGATCCATGACTTTATTTGTTGACCATGCTTTATTTGCTGTTTTGGAGAAACCTAAGGGTAGACTGACATCTCAGAGGGCTTCTGCATATGAGGTAGCTATATCGAATCCAGCGATGAAAATAGTCAGGTTTAAAATAGTGAACCCTGCCATGTTCGTAGCTGAACCTGTGACTGCATGATTGCTCAGATTCTGAGGAGTTTTATGGCGAGATCCCAATGGTGAAGGAGAATGCTCTAGCAGGGGCAGGAGGGGGGGTTCTCTTTATTGACATGTCATAAAAAATTGATAAAACTGATGAGGAAAGGCATTCAGTGCCAGCCGTGGAAAGGCAAAGAGCTAATGGGGAAGTAGCAAGTGCAAGACTACCATCTCACTTTCGGAACAGGCTGCAGAATTGGTGGTGCTTATTGTCACAGTCGAGAAACATGCAGAGCAGCAAGTAATAGTGTACAGTGACTCTGCCTACGTGATGTCAACCGTGCATGCAAGGTTAGCACGTGGAAAAGGAAGGGCTACCTCAGAGCGGACGTCACTCCAGTGCAACACGCTGCATTATTGGACAGGCTTAATAAAGCACTGCAACTCCCAGTAGCCATCGCAATAGTTAAATGTGCAGCACATACTAAGAGAACTGACTTTATATCACGCAGGAACAAAGCTGCAGACAAAGAGGCTGAAAGGGTTGCATATTCTCCAGATATTGCTACTTTTGATACTCCAGATGTGAAGGAACAAGTAGTCACAATTATGATGAACAACAAACTGATATTTGCTCTGACTGCTTTTGTGGAGACAATAGCTGAAAGACTTAAGATGAGAGACGACCCTATAAATGAGGAATGGAATAAACAAGTATAGCTTGGTACCTAGAATACAGCTCTTGTACGGAGCATAAGCTATGATGTAGTAGTTTTATTTTACTTTGATGCAAGATTTATATGTTTTAAGTTTGCTGTATCATGCTTTATGTCAACTTACATGGAAACATTGATGCCTTGTTTTACATTGATGCCTTGTTTTTGCTTTCTTTTTTAAAGGTTTGTAATAAACCAAATAGAATAAAATAAAATAAATAAACAAAAGATTGTCAATTAAGGGTGTAATAATTTGTCCAGAACACAGTTGTTTGAAGTTCAAGGCAGTGCTCCTCAGGAAGAGAAAAAGCTATGGACATGGAGGGGGTGTTCTTTATCCCCCTTTGAAGCATTGTGGTGACAGGGCAGCACTGGAAAGCCGGTGATGCCTGTAGCCTTATTAAGGGTAGCATTAGAACAGCTACACTACCCTGTGCATGTTACCAGGGAAACACTCGCAGCAGCTATTGTGGAGGACTGGTTTGTACCGAACCTGTTAGAACACGTCACCTTTTATGTAGCAAATTGCATCGTATGTCAAAAGTTTACCACTGGGCACACATTGTGAACAATCAGAGGAGTCATTCCTTGACCAAACAGTCCTTTTCATCATTTACATATCGACTATGTCGATATGCTTCAAGTATGTAGTGGATATAGGTATATGATAGTGGTGGTGTCCCCTTTTTCGAGATGGATTGAAGCTGGTCCATGTACACACCCTGATGCCTTTTGCTCTGCGAAGGTTTTAGTTATAGAAGTCTTTCCTAGATGGGTAGTATGTGAGGTGCTGAGATCTGACAATGGGCCCCATTTTGTTAATGAATTATTAGAACAGATCAGCCTATTGCTTAGTATAAAACACAGGTTTTCTTCTGCTTATCATCCGCAAGCGAACGGGATCTGTGAGAGACTCAACGGCCTTCTCAAAGAGAGAATTGCCAAGTTAAAATTGACACTGAAGAAGGGATGGCAGGATTGCCTGCCCCTTGTATTATATGCATTAAGGAATCAGCCCGGGCCGGACCACCACCTCACGCCCCATGAGCTATTTACAGGAAGGGGAATGAGAATGCCCCTGTTAGCTCCATTGAGGAGTAGAAGTGATGCCTAGATGGCTGCAGAATTGTTAGGAAATGAGCTATATCCATATTTAACATGAATGACCGCTAGTATCTCTGTCCTTTCAGATCAACTCAAGCGCAAGGGGTGTTGATCTCAGGACACAGATGAAGAGCATTCAGCAACCAGACCTAAAGAAGTACCTGAACCCAAATTATTTGTTGGAGAATGCGTTTTAATACGAAACTTCACTAGGAAGTGGCATGAGCCCTGTTTCAGTGGACCATACATTGTCGAGAATGTCACTCCCTCAGCAGTAAATGTTCAAGAAAGGTGCACCTGGATACATTTGGGCAATGTGAAGCTGTATGCTGGTAAGACCCAAACACCCCCACCTGATTCAGAAGCAAGACAAGAAGAAGTAGTACAGCACGTGCAGCCTCGTTCGATGACAAGGAAGAAGGAAGCCAAGATTGCTGATTAAATAAATGCAAGTGTGCATTTGGAATGTGGCTCAACCAAAACACTCTTTATAGATATTTTAGCTGGAGTGCGATAATCAACATTCTTGAGGCAAAGGAATAGGGCTTTTAGAAGGTGCTGGTGTGCAGAAAATGCCAGACCTTGATTTCTTATTCGATGATTGGAAGAGGGAGCAGTTCTCTGATTAAAAAGGTTTTTTCCTTCCTTGATACGTAGTACACAGGCATGTGATGTGGAGTATTAAGAATAATCCAGCTCCAGAAAATGAGCAGACTCAACGATGTGTGAAGAGACACCACTGGTGGGGTCTCATGTACCGGTGCATAATATATGTGTGCACATCATTTATTATTGTTTTTCTGGTTTTGCTTTGCTAATGCACGCTGCTTACCTTGCTGGTCCCAGAAAGGTAGGAGTCGCCTTGATTCTTCTCACAGCAGTGACCTATGCAGAGTTATATGTTGCAAGGAAACCAAGGCCATATGTGATTATCCTTACACCAGTGACACATCTAAGATCACCTATTTCTCTGAGAAGTGTTCCTATGATTCCCCCTGTAGGAAGGATGATGACTGATATACTCCATGAGCATTATGCACGCATTCTTTTGGCAAGAAAGAGACACAAGAGAAATGCAAGGGAAGATGATTATGAGTTAAATAATTATTTAGACAGTACAGCACATTTTGGGAACAACATGTCATATCAACACATGAAGGAAGTAGGAAAGAGAACCTCTGAGGAGGATTGCTATGTTTTTGCTCTCCTACCTTATGCTATGGGAAAGTCTAAGATATTCATAGCTATAGAGATAGACGCCCAGACAGCTCATTGCCTTACTCACCTTGCACTCAGTCATACAAGAGATCATCCCATGGTCGAACAGAATCCTTGGTATGGGTAACGGAATGGTCAGCTCCAGAAGAAGATGATTATATTCAAGATTTGAAGACAAGAGCACACACCAGAGATCTTGTGATAAGATACAAGCAACCTGGAATGAAAGGAGCAGGAATCAGATGGAAGATAAATAAGAAGTTCAATTGCCAGGGAAAAAGTGATGAAGAAATTCGAAGATGCAAGGAGAGAGGACAAATGCAGATCTGGGGAACAGTACTTTCTCCATATGGCTACCAAGAAGGCCTAGTCGTATGCAGAGCTGTGGCAGTAAAAGAACATCACAAACCATTTATAGATCATGTGGAAAAAGGATGCAAACCTCTATGGCCAAACCTTACAAAGTTGCTAACATGGGTCAAAGACAAAGGAGACCTGTTGCAGATAGTGCCTCTGGCTAGTGCAGAGCTATGCTTCAGAAACAATGGCACAAGAAAAGTTGGAGTGTATCAGCAGTGCGGTCGATTCTTCGATGTACCAGGAATGAAGGATGGAACAGTAGTTATAATGGACCACTAATGGGCCTGCGCATCCAGAGCATACATGAAGCTGCCCAGAAATTGGGGAGGACTGTATTCTATGGTGATTGTCTAGGTTCCAGTACTAGTGATACCAAAGAGCGACCTGAACATTTGAGAGTTCCCAAAAGCAAATGCTCATCTAAGAAAGAGGAGGTCAGTTGGAGTCCTCAGTCGAACAAAGGGAAAGAAATATTTCTCAGCTAAATCGATAGAAGCATTCAATGACATTCTGTATGAACACAGGTTGTTGAGCCAGACTTCGGCGGTATTCACAACAACCTTTATGTCAGTCATCCAGATGATGGCAAATGCCAGATGGTTACAGATAACCAGATGGGAGCTCCTTCAGACAATCAACACTACCATAAAGGGATTCAATGCTATCAAGGAAGAGCTGAGAGCCATAAGATTGATGACTCTTCAGAACAGATATGTCTTGGATATGATTACAGCTATGGATGGTGGTGTTCGTGCCAAAATCAGAGAATCATATTGCACATTCATATCTTCTTGCAATGACGAGAATGGGACCTTGACAGAAGCCATAACGATTCTCAAGTACTTACATGTCAAGATGGAAGATGAAGTAGAAGACATTGTTGATGACAGCTGGTTTGCATCGAACATTCCATGGGTTCCACAATGGATGGCGAATATCTTCAAGTTTCTTGGAGCCTTGTTGGTGATGATCATGTTTGGATTCTGTGTGATCAGAATAATAATCACACAGTGCAAGAAGACAGCAAAGAAAGCAACAGCAATGAAGATCATGATTGATTTCGAGTCTGGGTTTGGACCCAAAGAGCTGACAGATTAAGAAATCAGAGACTATGTAAAGGCCAGTATTCATGCACCTGAGGGAACGAAATGTCTGTATCCGAGAGACCACAAGAAGTATATGGGAAGCTGGATTTACTGAAACCTGAATGGGCAATGCGGTCTTATGACCTGGAGTGTTGATGAACATGTGAAATCAGCAGGATGCCTAAAGGTAGTAATAAAGATATGGACTCCAAAAAAGCACTTCTTCAGACAAGGATGTCTAGATGTGAAGAATGATGATAGAGAGGTCTATAAATCAACCAGAGGGGGGGTGTAGAGGAGGAGCCAAGTACCTCTACCGGAAGTTCCGCACCCATTCTACCTATATGTTGGCAGCTGGATATTCCGACATGTGCAAAGCCAATATTGGAAGGAAGTTCCGGAAGAAGTGTAAAAATGAATGAAAGAAAAGCCTGATGACATCACGTCAAGCAGAAAATGACGCACCCAGAAGAGATGCTAATGAAGATAGAATATAAAGCTTATTGAATCTGATGACGAAGAAGCGAAGTAAGCAACAATTTCAGGAACAAAATAAAGATTGGACGTGTGGAGAAGTACTGAACAAAATGCAAAACCAGTTCACAAATGTACAGACGCAGTAACGCAAGTAGACAAAATTAATTATGAGGCTGGCAATGTAGTGAATAGATTTCAGGTGGTGCCGCTAATGTATGTATACATATATATATATATAGGAATTATAGAATCTGGATGTTCCACGACGCATTTTAGCAAACTTGGACCCTGTGAATGAAATGGCTGGAAGTGTGGCGCAGTTGAATAAAATAACTGAAGGTGAAGGAAGATTTGAGAAGGCTTGCCTGGCCAAGTGCCAAGAGCCTGGTTATCTACTCAAATCTACTCAAGAAGATAGAGTGAACGTAAGAAGCATGCTGAGCTCCTGTTTGAGGTGTAATGGAAAAACACTAGACGTGCCAAGGTTTCTTCATTTAATAGTATTAAATACAACAGAAGAGCTCAAAATGCGGTCTTTAGTCTCATGGTCAGATGAAAATAGACTTTGGGGCGAGCTACACCAAGACCAGACGATAAGGCCATGCCTTCACTCCCTTTTATTCTCAGGCACAGTGAGCCTTTGCAAGCCAGAGTTCAAACAAAGCAATTGAATTGCAGACCGCAGGAGTGATGATAGATGTTGGGCTGATTGGTTTGGGAGGCATGTCCAAAGCCAACCCCCAGCACCTGGGGTACCAGCTTGTGTGCGGCTAGCTAGTGGAATATTCCAGAAGGGTACAAGCGTGCCAACCAATTGTAGAGGGCCTTGTAGTAAGGAACCCTATAGTTTGAGAAGCCGATAGAACATTGTGTATTAGTCTGACACGGAAGATGACTTGCACTTGGGGTAGGCTTAGTTGCCCACCTGATATTAGAGACCCAATCACGATCCTTTCCCCTACAGAAAGTATACTTAGATGTTCCCTTTAAGCCTATTACATCCCCTAGTAGGTTTTCTTATTTTGCCACGTATTATGATGTCATGAGGATTGCTCAGGGGCAGTGTGCTTGCCTTGGAAGCAAGACGACACGGAGCAATGCAGGTTTGATCCCGGGTCCGCGCTTAGAAACCTTTGGGTATTAAGTGCGTTATAAATAACATATCATATCATGATGAGTTTTTGTTATTAAAGTATATTTTTTATGAATTGTATTGAAATCGTGCTGTGCAGCGTTCGTTGATGCCCGTTGTACTCCCTTTTTAAAGAAATGTTATTAAAACAGCCGTGATTTTGGCAAACTTCCTGAGTCGATCTTATTATTGATGTATGAGTAAGATCTGCATCCCCATCCCATCCATCTCGGATACTGTTACCTAAACTTAAAGTACCCTAATGGGTTCACTGAAGAGAATCCAGAAAAACAACTTGAGGTGAGGGGGGGGCTCAGACATTTATTTTTGCCTGACTCACAGTGTGTAACATAGAGCATCTTTGAACCCATTTACACACAGACTGAGTTAAGCTTAATACAGGAAAAGAGCAAAGCTCCAGAGATATTTATAATATCAGAGATTCCTCACCCCGGGAGAACGGAAAATAGTAATACACCTGAAACTGTGGTTGTTCCAGTTGATGCTTTAGAGAGTGATGGAACATGTAAACAACTAATAGAGATCTCTTTAGTGAAGGCTCTAGTCAAGGAAAATCATGATTTGTGTGCCGTCCCATTAGCTAAGAAAACCTCTGATACTTTAGAGACAAAGAATTGTGTAGTCTGTAAACATCCTCAGACCTCCCCATTGGGTTACATTTCCACCCTGTCTCTTTTGCTTCAAAAGTGCACTGATATATTTCACAGCCCCATCACACGGATTGAAGAAACATTGGACGCTGAAGGGCAATTATTCACACAGACACTAAGCTAAACTACAAAACATTTCGCTTTATGTGACTACACATATAAAGAATGTAAAAAGTCTAAAAATACTTGACTGTTGAAGCAACAGCTAAACAAATCCTCATCTAACCAGCAATGTGCTCAAAAGCTCCAAAACAGGCAGGCAGAGAGATTTTGGCATCAACGGACATGAATGCAGTGCGTCCACCCTTCCAGCAAAGCTTTCTTCCTGACTGCTCTGGTGCCCCTCATTTTAAACCATCCGCAAGCGCATGATGGCATTTTCCAGAAATTTCTGGCTTTCAAAGTCTTTACCTGTTGACAGCTCCCATGGGCCCCCGGTCGGAGTGACTCATGGTAATCCCCAGAGGCAAAACTCTTCCCTTTCTCATGAAAGCACGAAAACAGCGTCATAACTTTTCTTCAGCTTTAAAAGATTCTCTTGCAACATTATCAGGTACCAGCTGGCACCTTCTTCAAAACAGTGCTTGAAGCAATGAAGAGTAACATAAGCAATGAGTCTCGTTGAAAACATGTTTGCCAGTGGAATAATGCACACGTTACGAGTTCACATCAGGTGTAGATTTCACTGTGGCCTGGAGAAAATGTACAGATTTCACTGAGGCCTGAAGAAAATGTTCATTGTGGCTCTGGGAGCTCCCAAAATGCACTGCACACAGGTGCCATGTTTTTAGTTAAAAGCATTACACTGTCTGAGGAAGATATTCTAACAAGGTCAGCAACTTCCTTGACAGACGAGAATGAAGAGGAACTTGTTCTCTCATGGCAGCACTTTGGGTTTCCTCTCGGTTATCGACCCCCAAAACAGGAACTATCTGAGGAAAATATACCATCTATTCTACCCCTATCTCCACCCTTGGATCATACATTGTTTTTCTCTTGTATAGGGTGTGCCAACAACTCCCCCCTCAACTGAATATAGATAACATGATAGGCAGATCAAATAAGTTCACTCTCCCATCCATCACTGCAGAAATCAGGATTCAATTGCCATTATTAAAAGTAAAATGTACACATGGCACTGCAGACATATGAGTTAGAATGAACCCGGAAATGAAGGGTACTTTTAATGTTACACACACTCCATAAGTGCACAAGGGCACAACGTGAGAGATGCTTAATTAAATAAAGAATAGTTCCTAAAGAAAAATACAATGTCAGACATAAATATATTTCAAAATGGATACTCAAGTGCAAAATGGTTTCCAGTCCTATGCCAGGTGTGGAGGACTATGAACCATACCAAGAATTTACAGAAAAGCAACAGAGGCTGATGCATTTGTAGGCAGTCTTTGGCAGCACCTCGGAGTGAGGTAATTAGGTTTGTCAGGTAAAAAATAGAAACTGGCAGAAAAGGCAGACACGATTGTGATATGGCCACATGAGTAAGGGACGTTTAGATACATTTATGTTCTTATTGAAGAGGGTACACTGTGTGTCATACAAACTATTCTGAGAGACCAGCTGTATTATTTTGCAGCCATGAGATCTGCTCTAAGGGTGTTAAGCACTAAACTAACTTGGCAGGACCTCTGCAATCAGTTAAGAATTAGAAATTGATACATGGAAGGTCTACTCGGCAGGACTTGAACACTCTCATAGTTGTGTCCAGCCAAGTCTAAAATAAGCATATCAGTTTTGTGCATCAGACAAAATTGTGGATGCTAGATAGACTTATGTGGACTTGGTGTATACAGAAGATAAGCCATCCAATGATATTGAAGGAATGTTTTGTCTCTGACTAACGTGACCAATCAAAAAGCATACCCTGTACAAGGTAGTAATTTGCATAAACATGTTGCATCATCATAAAAGACTATAAAGCAGGTTGGAGGCAAAAATATATTTGAGTGTGTCCTGTTATTCCAGCAAATAAAGACTATGATGAAAATGCTCCCAGGTGTCTGATTTTTGTCTGTTTCTGTCTGGATCAATGAAATGTTCCTAAATGCCTGGTGCTTGATGCCAGATGGGAAGCAGGACCCACAGTTCACTCTTGTGGGGAGCACGGTCATCAGGCGAAGTGTTGCCCCTTGAATAGAATTGATCTCCCCACACCCCACACAGGCTATAACTGTAAACTCTACAGTCCCATGCCTCCTTGTGCTTACACGGTCGGAATGACACAAGGCCTAGTAAGATTGTTTGGGCCCCATTACGAGTCTGGCGGTAACTGAGGTGGTAAAACCACCTGGTTACCGCCGGACTCGTATTACCATTCCGCCTCCGTGATTCCCGGAATAACCGGGGCATTACAACCCCTGTTTTCCGGGAATCACAGAGGCGGAATGGTGTTAATCCCCATTCCCATTGAGTCCTATGGGACTCAATGGGAATGGGGATCATGGAAACACCGGCAGCATCTCATAATGCTGCCGGTGTTTCCTCGTCCGCCTGCAGGCGGGCGGTGTTAAACCCGCCAGGTCAAACCTGGCGGAAACATCACCTCCCGCCTGCAGGAGTCGGGATCAGGCGGTCCGGAAAGAACGGTGGCGGCGCGTTTACCGCCACCGTTCTTTCCGGACCGCCTGATTTGTAATGAGGCCCTGTTTGTTTTATCCTCCCACCATACACTCGCTT
The DNA here is from genome assembly GCF_040938575.1 of Ambystoma mexicanum. Taxonomy (NCBI): domain Eukaryota; kingdom Metazoa; phylum Chordata; class Amphibia; order Caudata; family Ambystomatidae; genus Ambystoma; species Ambystoma mexicanum. The sequence continues at coordinate 639,940,529 of NC_090935.1, read as the reverse complement.
GTCTGGTCGCGCCTAGAAACACATACATGTACAGGCACATTATAAATTACTTATCATATCATATCACTATACCATTTTTAAAGGGTCCCATTCAGGGTGGACAAGGTAAGGAAACAAGGGCTGAACTATCTTATGCAAGTATCCTCTGTGTCCAATCCAGTAAGATGCTACCCGAAAGCCCAAAGAATCCTCTCCCAAAAGGGGAGAAAAATAAGAAAAGTGTAAAAACGAAACCAGATAAAAGGCTTTGTTCTGGAGAGAAAACCAGTTATCGAGTTCCTGTAGTACTGCAGGGGAAAACAATTTGAGTCCAGTTTGATATTGGAAATAAAAGCTCTGTTATACATGCTAGCCTTCTTTCATCTACTTGGAAGACCATGGGATGTTAAGAAATAAATTGTGTTCATGGTCAGCTTGAAAGACATCCCTTAGCCTTTCTTGATTTTTCCAGTTCAGTAAATAATTTTTCGTTATTAGTGGCAGTAATACCAGATCTTCCTACATCTTCGGTTTTGGGTAGTGAAATTAGTATTTGTGATTTGACAAGGAAAACCTTTCCAGCTTTCCAAAACAGGTAATGGCGTATTGTCATTATAATCTCCCTGACGTACATACAAAACCTGTGGTCCTAGACACAAGTATCATGAAATCTGAGCAGACCTTACCAATGGAAAATTCCTTTCAGGTATTTCAGGATAAACACCCTGCTTACTCCCATAGGTATAATGTAAAAGGATCTAGAAAAACTGCCTTAAATTAGATGTCTTTCCCTCTAATAACAAATTCTAAAGATCCACCTTTAACCCCTTAAGTGCCAAGGGTTCCCCCACCCCCAGTGCCAAGCCCTTTTTTGGTGATTTCAGTATGTCGCCATTCAATCCCTTGTAACTTTTTTGTTACATGTGATATCTCGGCCAAATTTGGCCCGTCTTCTTCCCAAATGTAGGCGGTCATAGCGCCATCTAGTTTATTGTATGGGATGAGAGAAAATAACCATAAAGGGAGCAAATTCTGTGTTTTTTCAGAAAATGCCAATAAAATGATGTACAAAGAATCTTGTATTTTTTTCCTTGTAAGAGCTAGGAACAAATAGTTTGCTGTGCTGAATTCGCCATTTCCCAGGCTTTCATGAACAGGTTGAGTGGAAACCAAAAAAAACATATTTTTATATATATGGTTACTATCAGTTTTGTAAGAGGTAGGCGATTTTGTCCTTTTGTTCCAATGGACGGAATGGAAGAGGAGGGTGGGAAAGCTGAACGGAAAGACAGAAAGGCATACATTTCTGAAAAGTAGACACAATTCCAAGTTTAGGAAGGGGTGATTTGCACAGGTAAGGCAACAACTATGTAGGGAAAATTCCCATGGTTTGGGGAAAGACTGGAAAAATAACAGATGAAAAACATTTGTGGTGGACATGTTTGGACCTGTAAGGTAATGGTTTCTGTGAAAAATTGAGGAAATCAATGCCCCGCTACATTCCCTGACTCTCCAAGTTAGGAAATCACACATTTCTCGTAATGTTTCACAAAACAAGCAGTACCACAAGCCAAAAACAGAGACATGGAACACAAGATGTTTATGCTGACGGCCTAAACAGACGTACTTAGCATGTATAAATAAGGATAACAGATGTGGTAAGGAATGGCAAGCATACATTTTTGGAAAGAGAACAGGCAGACCTTTTGAAGGGTAGGTGACGTGTGCAGATTACAACAGCATATAGTGCCTAAAGCAGCAACTAAATGTAGGTCACATTTGGGAAATGAAAGTGTTGTGTAACAAAATGCAACAGCAAATGTATGAAAGCGTTATGAAAACCAAGATAAAACAACAAATATACTACCTTCACGCATTCGCACAGGTATCCCGATGAAAATGGTACCTCACATGTGTGGGTGCACCTACCTGGGCGCAAAGGGAAAAAGCTAAACCATTGGAAACCCCAAGTGTTTCGGCAGAGCAGATTTTGTGGGAATTTGCTCTTGTGGACAACCTACAGATTTTGGCCTGAGGTGTCGCAGCCACCAAGGAAAACAGGGAACCCCATACATTTCCAAAAATAAGAGACCCGGGGGATTCCACAGCGGTCTGACTTGCGCGAATCGCCCCAGAATTCATTACCCACAAGCCCTGTAAAGTCTGAAATTTATGGAAAAAAACACAATTTTCAAACATTTCCCAACCCTAAACCACTGAAACACGCCGCCAACAACACATGTCCTACTGTCCCGCGTTCCCACAGGTATCCCAATGAAAACGGTACCTCATGTGTGGGTGCACCTACCTGGGCGCCAAGGGAAAAGGCTAAACCACTGGTAACACCGGGTGTTTTGGCAGAGCAGATTTTGCGAGAATTTGCTCTTGTGGACAACCTACAGATTTGGGCATGGGGTGTCACAGCCACCAGGGAAAACAGGGAACCCCATGCATTTCCGAAAAGAAGACACCCGTGGGAAACCACAGAGGTCTGACTTGCATGAATCGCCCCAGAATTTATTACCCACAAACCCCGGCAAAGTCTGATATTTTTGTGAAAAAACTCAATTTTCAGACATTTCCTGCCAAACTACTGAAACCCACGACCAACAAGACATGTCCTACCGTCCAGCATTCCCATAGGTGTCCCAATGAAAATGGTACCTCATGTTTGTGGGTGCACATACCTGGGCTCAAAGGGAAAAGGCTAAGCCAGTGGTAACCCCAAGTGTTTTGGCAGAGCAGATTTTTCGGGAATTTGCTTTTGGTGTCGTACCCACCAAGGAAAACATGGAACCCCATGCATTTCTGAATAGAAGACAACCGTGGAAATCCACAGAGGTCGGACAAATTGCTCCAGAATATATTACCCACAGGCCCCAGCAAAGTCCGAAAAATGGCAAAAGAAACACAATTGTCAGACATTTCCCACCGCTAAACCACCGAATTACGCCGCCAACAGCACATGTCCTACCTTCCTACGTTCCCAGATGTGTCCCGACGAAAACGGTACCTCACATGTGTGGATGCACCTACCTGGGTGCAAAGGAAAAGAGCAATTTATTGCCTGACCCTGCAATTGTGTCCCAGCCCACCAAAATACCTCCCCACAATGCCCCCTCCTGCCCACACCAACAACAATCCAACCCTAGTCCCACCCACCCCACTGACGATGGGCCCTAACCGTAGAATAATAAAACAAATTGACTCACATAACGCTGCAGCTGCTAGCGTAGAAAAAGCTGTGAAAGAAAACAAAAAACATTTGTTACCTATGGCAACCCAGCAAAAACAAATCATAACTACTATGCTCCGATTATGGGCCACCTTTCAAGCCATCCCTGGTGGTCTACTGACCCTCACCCCCCTGTAAAAACACATTTGCCCCTTCCTAGGGGCAGATTGCCAGACTGCACTAGCAATCTGCCCCCAGGGATGGGTACATGAGAGGCCCCCCTCCATTTTGGGTGGGTGGGGGAGAGAGCCACCTCCCTTCCCATTATGATATGATATGGCATTTATAACCACCAAATACAAGTTACAGACATCTGTGGTGGTTTAGTGTACCCCCCAACCCCAACTAACATGTGTTTATTTTTATATATTTTCTTTTTGTTTTTCCCCTTCCCTAGGGGCATATGGGCACATTAGGGTGCCCATCTGCCCCCAGGATGGGCAAAATGTACTGCCCCATGCTTTGGGGGGTCATTCCATAGTTTTCTGGTGGCCCTATCCCCCCACCCAAAATGGATGGGGGGCATCTCATGTACCCCTTCCTAGGAGGGCTACATAAGATGTCCCCTATCCATTTGGGGTGGGGAAGGAGAGGTCCACCCCCCTTTCCACTAAAAACATCTGTGGAGGTTTAGTGTTCCCCCACCACCACCAAACTATTGTTTTGCCCCCTCCCTAGGGGCAGGTGGGCACATTAGTGTGCCCATCTGCCCCCAGGGTGGGCAAAACATACTGCCCCCTGAATTGGGGGGGGCTATGGCAACTTTTCTGGTGACCCTCTTCCCTCGTCCTTGGCACTTAAGGGGTTAAATAATTGTAAGGGTAATAAATCTTCCATTAAATTTAAAGGGATGGTCCAGTAAAAATTTTTATTTAAAAAATAGATAGGCAACATAAAAAAAAATACTAGCATTCTCCGTTTTAAAACTTCCTATGTAAAATTTTGAGCTAGTCAAGCTCAGAATTCGCAAAAGCAAGCACATGGGCGCATCCATTTTGTGAAATGGAGGCCCTCCTGTGCTGGCTTTTGCTTTTGCGGCACTAATGAAGGCAAAGCCAGCCAGCTGTAGTAAACAAAGGCTACCGCTGGGTGGCTTTTCCTTCATTAGTGCTGTAGGTGGAGGACGGGGACCGGAGACCAGAGCAGGAAAGCTGCAGCTGAATCTCGGTAAGTGCTATTTATTTTTTTTTTAAAAAACAAGCACTAGCTGTGGTTTTTTTTCTAAGTTTTCCGGGCTGGAGGAGCCCGGAAAACGTAGAAATAAAACCGCAGCTTTAAAAACGTTGTATTTATGTTTGCGGTCGCTTTTGAAGCGACCGCACACATAAATACAACGTTATTGTGTTGGAAAACGCTGTGGTTTTTCTTTCCAAGTTTCTCAGGCTCCTCCGGCTCGGAGGAGCCTGAGAAACTCGGAAAGAAAAACAGCAGCGTTTTCCAACACAACCGCGTTGTTTCTGCCTGAATCTGCTTTACCATTTGGGGCTCTCGGGCTGCCCGTGGGGAGCCCGAGAGCCCCGAATGGTAAAGCAGATTCAGGCAGAAACAACGCGGCATTGCGGAAAACAACTGCGTTGTTTCTACCTGAATCTGCTTTCCCATTGGGAGCACCGGAGACCCAAAGTGATAGCCACAGCAGGCAGAAACACACTTATTTCTAAGTTTTACGGGCTCCTCCAGCCCAGAAAATTTAGAAAAAAAACGCAGCTAGGGCTTATTTTTTGTAAAAAAAATAAATAGCACTTACCGAAATTCAGCTGCAGCTTTCCTACTCTGGTCTCCGGTCCCTGTCCTCCGCCTACAGCACTAATGAAGGGAAAGCCACCCAGCGGTAGCCTTTGTTTACTACAGCTGGCTGGCTTTTCCTTCATTAGTGCCGCAAAAGCAAAAGCCAGCACATAGGAAGTTTTAAAACGGAGAATGCTAGTATTTCTTTTATGTTGCCTATCTATTTTTTAAATAAAATTTTTTACTAGACCATCCCTTTAAGTTAATGCCTAAAAGAACTGACTTTGTTGGCGGGGACTACATGTCTCATAATCCCGTGAGTACTGGAACAAGGAAGAGTGCTGAAGAGGCATGTTTTAGTAACAGTCAGGAAATTAGGCCTAACAGCCCATACCTGAATGAACCTGGGAGGCATAAAACACCCCCTTAGGTGCAGGCAATAGGAAGGAAAGCAAGGAGCTGGAATTGTGACTGGAGTGCGGAATGTAGCAGTAGAAGCAGAATGAATAAGGCGCAGAGTTGGAAAACCAAGCAGAAGTGGGAGAACCAGAGGGACGCTGGAATGTAGATGCAGCAGATTTGACCTGCTTTTTCTGAGAGGGTCACGTTCCCCCATACTCTGAAGTGCAGAGGCTGCTCAGCGGAAGATGTGCAGAGAGGCTGTCTTTCCCCACGTGACCTTGATTGCTGTGTTTGCTGGGAAGGAAATGTGTCACAGACCAAAGCGAGGAGCTCTGGATGAGTCGCAGGTCTTAGGAGCGAGAGGGTCTCCTTGATGGTATGGCTGGACTGGAGACACCACAGCAGAGGCAGGGTGTGGGTCCCTGTTCAGCCAGAAACAGTATAAATTTGGCCCGAAGTCGTAGAAGTCGAGCAACCCGCAGAATAAGGATCACAGAAGCCGGTGAGTCAAACCTGGCTGTGACGGCTCGAAGTCGGAGGAAGGGGCCGTGAGGAAGGAGGAGGTGGACTTTGAGGTGGAGACGTGGTGGGGTGCCGACTGCGGCTTGCACGCTTCCCAGTTCGAACCAAAGCCGGCTGCGGGGGACTGCACAGTTGGTTGCACACAGAGGAGGGAGGAGATTGGAATCAAGAGCGCGGCTGTGGTCAGGACCCAGGCGAACAAGGAGGGAGACGGCCAGAGCCTGGCCTGTGCGGCGCGACAAGAGAGAGACCTGGGTTTCGTGATGTCGGCATGCAGCTCCTGTGAAGAATGTGACCACCGGCTCCGCACGCGGCAGAGAAAGGAATGTCTGGGTGGTATCAAGACGGCACGCCGACACACAACCATGGCTCAGGAAACGGCAGAGAACCCATATAAATTGCCACAAGAAAGACAATTAAAAGTCAAGTATAACACTCCCCAAAACAAGGAACAACAAAGCCCCAATACACACCAGAATCCTTACCTCATGGCACGCGGGTGGAGTGCATCATGGTGAACGGCCTCAAGGAAGGAAGGGGGCGGGGACTGGGGGGGTTTGATCAAGGCTTAGCTGGGTAAAGGACTCTGATTGGCCCAGAAGTGTCCAGCTCCTATATAAACCAGAGAGAGATGTAGGACTAATGGTGAATTCTCTACTTCTTTGCAGAACCAACTGGAAAGCGAAGCAGCAGGAGCCTCTTACCGTTGGGTTTACGAGGACTAAGCCCAGATTTAGTCCATATTCCAGAAGGAAGCTTACAAGGACTGCCTCCCAGGCACTAAGAAGGAATACTTGGAAGCCTGACTGAAAAGATTAATTTCTTTATTTTCTTTTTCTTTTACCTGCTATAACTTGAAGCTGTTCAAAAGTCAATAAAGACTAGCATTTTGGTTATATCAGCTGCCTTGTCGGAGTGATCCCTTACACTGGCATTCTGATTCCTTGTGCGAGCACTGCTGGCAACAGTATCCAGTCTTTTCTTCACTCGCGTAGAAGCAGAAGTGAGCAGAAGTTGTTTGTTGCAATGGAAAGTAACACGCGCGTGTGAATAGAAATGGCTCTTTTACTCGAGTAAAGGATAATGCTACCGAAATACATTGTCAAGCCCTTAAACTCATAAAGAAGTGGTCACGTGTATCTAATTTTGTTTCCCAAACCTAGAGTGAATGTTACTGGTCACGTGTTGCTCATTAAACAGAACACACATTGCAGAAAACCATTGTTAAACACTTAAAGTACTTAAACTTCATGAAGACGTTGCGTGTTCCTAGTTTCGTTTTCAAAGTTAAGAGTGAACTTGACCTCTTTATTGTTACAAACAATCATTGTAACTAAAAGAAGTCAAGTGTTTAAATTCTATGGGCCTCATTACAAATCAGGTGGTCCGGAAATAACGGTGGCGGTAAACCTGCCGCCACCATTGTTTCCGGACTGCCTGATCCCGACTCCTGCAGGCGGGAGGTGATGTTCCCGCCAGGTTTGACCTGGCGGGTTTAACACCGCCCGCCTGCAGGCGGACGAGGTAACACCAGCAGCATCACGAGATGCTGCCGGTGTTTCCATGATCCCCATTCCCATTGAGTCCTATAGGACTCAATGGGAATGGGGTTTAACACCATTCCGCCTCCATGATTCCCGGGAAACCGGGGTTGTAATGCCCCGGTAATTCCGGGAATCACAGAGGCGGAATGGTAATACGAGTCTGGCGATAACCAGGCAGTTTTACCGCCTCGGTTACCGCCGGACTCGTAATGAGGCCCAATATCTGCAGTTGAGAGAGCGCAAACATTGCCAAAGCCAAGAGTATTCCCTATTGAGATTTAAAGCAGTCTTTCACAAAGCCAGAAACAGTTTCTAACAAATACTGTGAGCCCAATATAAGATCCACCTGCCTAAGAAACAAGTGAACAAGCATTACCTGAAGCCAACAGAGTGTCACCAAGGCTTCTGGGTAATTTTATGGATAACATTGGCAGAGAGTTTAAGGCAAAGTTGGGCAAGGGAAACCTTGCTGCATATACACAATACAATATAGTTATCATGGTTGTGGAAAGACAAGAGAGGCAAAGAGGCTGCTGCTTTTGAAGAGGTATTCAGAGGAAGAGTGCCTTGCCTAATTTAAGGTGTTGCAGTGCCTTAAAGTGAATCTTGTCCAAACCTGTCTTAATAATACAAAGTACTGAAACTAACCTTATTTTTAAACTTGAAGTACTGAAGCTGTGGTGGTATATTTGGGTTGTCAGTGGATGCATGACTTCAGTACCTCAGATGGAGTAGAATGCTATGGGGCAAGGAGAATGTCCTCATGGTAAACTGTGGTAGATGTGAAGTTGTTGAAGTAGAAGCAGCATAACTGAAAGGTAATCCTGGCTAATATACCTACTCTGATTTCTAACCTGAATAGACAAATAATCATTGTTGACCAAGGGGGCGTGGCTACAGAGCCATGTGAGAGGTCGCAATTCCAAGAGCTCCTGCCGATCCTTAATAATCCTTAAAAAAAAGCCATGTACACAGACTGCAGAGAAGCGCAACTCCAAAGAGCCAAGCGTATGAAGGTGTAAAGAACAAGGTGTGCCTGGAAACAAAGGGATCCAAAACGTTGTAAGACGAACACAAGCGAAAACAGTGGCGTAGCGTCTATGCAGGGAAAGAAAAGGAAGATGGCGATCGGGTGGAACTAAAGACCGAAGCCGTGAGGCTGATCAAGACAAAGAAGGAAGCTGGACAGCTGGGACATGCTCGAGGAGTGATTAGAGCTTGGCGGACGTAATGGCGAGGCTGGGTGAAGGAAACTAATATGTCTGCATGCAAGTACCGAAAGCAAGGGCCCCTGCACTGGAGAGACTGCAAATAACTGCGATGCTGCAGAGCCCGGGACAAATTGCTGTGGCTAGAAAGCAGCATGATAGGGTGCCGGAGAGCTCGGGGTACTGGATGGAGCATCCCCTTAGAATGGCCAAGCGGGTACAACGAAGACAGAACAGGAGCCCTGGCATTACAAAGCAATATTATAGCCCGTGATATGGATACATAGTTTCTGTAGGCCTTTGCGTGGCCGCTGGAGCACAGATTGGCCTCATGAACAATAAAGACACGGCACCGTGTACAAATGGTGGGACACTGACAAGAGATACATAAAGCTCTGGAAGGGGTACACCAAAGACCGGCATATAATGCAGATTCGCTGGCGCCGACATTGCATGACACAAAGCTGCCACAGGCAAAGCACAGGCGGCGCCTTCAAAATAAAATGCAGCACTCGGGAGGAACACTCTCACTCTCTGTTGGTTGGTGCCCGAGACGCACAAACTGGAGGCAATAAAGTCTCAAAGCACAGACGCGAGCAGGAAACCGCGTCGGAAGACCATGGCAGCTGTAGCTGATTGAGGCTCGGAGGCGACCCGACCGTAGGAGGGGCAGCAGGTCGAGCCCCACAACTTAAGAGCAGGGCGGGCTGCTCTGGTGCTTGCCTAGCACAATCTAGTAAACAGCACTATAACTACAAGCAAGCGCGTAGTGCAGACCGCCGGTGAAAGAGGGCAGAAGTCCTCACAAGATTGGGCTAATGCTAGAAGGTGACCAGAACATAGAATCTGCCCACAAGACTGCAGCATGCATAAGGGCACAGCATAGCCCCCAGACCACCTAGGCAAAGTACACATAGACATAACACGCCGCAAGAAGAGAGTACATTGCACCGGGGAGAGCCCAAATACTGCAGCATAACCAAATGCAAAAGGGGAAGCTGACAACATAATCCATGTGACAGAAGGAGGAATAAAGCCCCGGAACACTGTGCAACATAGAACACAAGGGGACCCAAATAACGTACCCACTGCCAGTAGATCTGCCACAAAAACCACACACACAAAGCACGCGGCGCATCCCGAAAATAACTGGAGACAAGCAGCCAGCGTCGGTAAATAAAGTGACTGGCACACAATACCAATAGAGCATGGCGAGCTGAAGTTGTAAGCACGATCAGAGGCACAAACATAAGGGTCTTAACGAAGGACACAGGCAGATGTGCCACAGCAGGGCCAAGAGACTAGATAATTATGGAGAATGCCACGCTGAGGCAGGGAGCTGACCCATGCACAAGGACATAAGGATGCCAATGTGAGGCACTGGTAGTCACACCTAAAAGAGGCCACGTGGCACGCAAAGAAACGACGAGTCAGACACAAGGCCAACACAGGACCTCGAACCTTGAAGGGCGGACAAGTTTACGTGGCCAAGTGAAGGCCGGCATATAGAGGCAATAGTGGTGGCAGCGACTAGGAGACGTGGGCGAGCACCACCCAATCGAGGGATTATACAAACAATATAAGTGGACCCAAATTCAAGCCTTCCCCATGCACCACAGTTAACTGCACAACAAACCTGGTCGAGTGCGGACTAACCCTGAGGCACTAAAGACCATACTCCGGAGCGCCCGAAGAGAATACGCACGGCAACATCGAGATGGCAAACAAACAGACCAAGGCAAAGGGGAAACAACCCACGCTGGAAGAACAAGCCAGAAAACCGCAAATGGCAGAAGGGGCCAGGACCAAGGAGAGGATCCCCACCACGGACACCATTACGGTGAGCAAAGATCAGCAAATCCTGGAAGCGATTGCAGACTTGAAAATACCGTGGGAAATTAAATTGGAATCGTCTCTGGTTGAATTGAAGGTGGCCCTGGAACTTAAAGTAGGTGCAGTGCAGGAAGAGGTGAATCTCTTCAGGCAAGATGTCAGAACGCTTGCAGAACGCACAGGCGAATTGGAAAAGGAAGTGGCCCCGAACACAGCTGCATGTGCGTCTCACAAATCGGAGATTCACATCTTAGAACAACGCGTGAGCAACTTGGAAAATAGGGCAGAAGAAGTGGAGGGACGCGCCCGGAGAAATAACGTACGCATCGTGGGATTTCCGGAAGGAGCAAAGGGACCAAACCCCACAGATTACATTGAAACAATGCTGTTGCAAGAAATAACGCCCCGCACCCCAAGGCCAATAATTGCCAAGATCCTGAAGTATCGAGACAGGGAAAAAATCCTAGAGCATTTCCAGAAAGGAGGAACGATACAAAAGGCATCGGCGAACATTACGGCATACCCGGATTACACGCTGTTGGTACAAAGACGTTGTATGAACTATGGAGCAGTGAAAAGAAGATTAGGGAAGCAGGCTACAAGTACATGTTAATATACCCGGCGAAGCTGAAGGTGTACCACAAAAACAGAGCATTGTTCTTCGACACTCCAGAGGATGCGTCAGAGTGGCTTGACACGCAGAACTGCCCATCGGAAAGTGGTATCCAGAAGGAAGACGGCACAGATTAGTAAAGCAGAGGCTGCGGTACTTACGGTGCTGCAGACTCAGATACTGGGGCTAAAATATAAGGCAGGGCAAAGACAGTTGGGACAGGTGTTACATGGGCTGCATAAATATGATTCCTCAAGCATGGAACTATAGTGCAAACTGTAGGAGCCTAATGGAGCCCGCTCTCACACACCCGCAAATAGACTAGTTAGGTTACCGGTAGATCGGTAACACCCTGCTGGGTTTCTGATCTCGGCACTCCGAGATAGGACCAAATTGTCATGATCTCTGCTTCCAAAAGATCAGGACTTGCCCGACTCCCTTGAAAGCAGACCCATAACCCCGGTTCCGAGTGCCAGCCAGTCCCAATTGGGACCTTTTGGACCCTGTCCTGGCGCCAGTGGCACCAGGCTCATAAAGATGCCCAGTCCCAGCGCTGGAAGCGCCGGGCTCATAATGCTTGGGTGGACTTACCTGCAGCAGACCATGCTGCTTACTTACCTGCCAGTTGAACCCCTGATCCTCTTCTGTTTGGGACTACTTTTCCTGTTGGGTGGGGCAGGAGCCACTCCCTAGGTTCAGAACACTGGAACTCTTCTGGAAAGCAGGAACTCTTTTCTTACCTAGGCGTGGCTGTGGAAGGAGACACCTAAGCACTACAGGAGGCTATTTAAACCACACCCGATGGATGAATCTTGCTTTGTGTTATTCTGCATTCTCTGCAGCAGAACTCTCATCGTGTCTTCTGCTTCTGATCCTGGGCCTAAGGGAACAAAGGCTTACCATCCTGGAATCCAGTCTTCAGCAGCACCTGTAAAGACAAAGAAAGAACAGGTTAGCACTACGGTCTTCAGTGGCAGCGCATCTCTTACCTGGTCCATCGGCTGTCACCAACGCCTCGCGCTGCATTCCGGCATCTGAAAGACAAAGGCTTACCTACTCTTCGCAGGCTCCGGAGGTCTTCGCACTGCATTCCGGCATCTGAAAGACAAAAGCTTACCAGCTCTTCGCACGCTCCGGAGGCCTTCGGCGCTGCATCCCGCATCTGAAAGACAAAAGAAGGTGCGTTTAAAGACATTGGGCAACTTTATTACTCACGTGCCATTACTCCTTCCCACGCCGAATACAGTGGGTATTCCAGAACCCTTCAGCTTCTCTAAAGCTCTGAACTTGTACCTGCAAGATAAAAGGGACAGTTAGTGCGCATCGTGAAGCAGGCTACAAGCGCTTACTTACGTGCTTACAGGCGCTTCTATTCCTCACGCGGGTTCGATCCTCAACTCTCATCAGCCCGCCATCCGCCATCGCCGGAACCCTGCAAAACAAGAGATATCATTACAAAAGACTTTTAAGACATTTGAAGTGCCCAGAACTTACCGTTCGTGCAGTTAACGACGGACAGCAGTCCTCTGAGGTCAAGAGGCCTGCACCCTTATCCAGTGAAGAAACTGGTTACGGCACCCTGCCCCGAGGCAGATGGAGAGCTCGGCGTTCACTTACCTAAGGTCAGGGCGTTAACCTTTGGGGTTCTACAGGAGAAGAGAAAGGGAAGAGGAGAGAGGCACCCAATAACCCCAGTTCATTAATCCCATATTTTCTATCTGCAGACATCTTACTCTTCGAGTCAGACATACAGTGCACAGAGGTCCAGCCCAAAGAGCCAACCGTGTGTTACACATCACCTTTGAAGATACGGCATTCACCCAGTCAAGACCGGCGCCTCTGCGGGAATCAGGTGAGCGTTACTCAAATGCTGGGGAGCCTGAAATCCAGGGATGGAGCTGGGCATCAGTTGGGGATGGGTAGGGAGGAGGGAGGGGAGGGAATGTGTGCAGTGAACACACAGAAGAAGGGGTGGGGGGGCTTGTTGGGGAGTTAATGTTGGAATTAGATGGGGAATGAGCCCACATTCAAGCCAAACAAGATTGGAGGGAAGAGCAAAGAGGGAGGGAGGGGGGATAAAATATGGATGGCAATGGGAAGTCTTAGAATTGTAACTTGGAACGTGAGAGGCCTTAACAGTTACCTGAAGAGGAACAAAGTAATGATGTATTTGAGAAGGCTGAAAGTGGACATAGCATTACTGCAGGAAACCCACCTCACTAAAGAGAAACTAGAGGTGGTCAAAAAACAGTGGAGAGGGACCACCATGGGAGCGACATATTCTGCTTACGCTAGGGGGGTGGTTACATGGGTGGCACCTCATGTGCCATTCCAGATGCTTCAGGCCACGGTAGAACCAGATGGGAAGATGATATTGATGCGAGGTCTGCTGGAGAATAGAGAATTGAGTATCATAAATACATACGCTTCCAACCAAAACACGGCGGCCTACTTCAGGACTCTATATGGTAAAATCAGCCCCCTCTTGGGTGGCGCGATTATATGGGGAGGGGATTTTAACTGCACGCTATACCCTAAAATGGATAGGTCAGATATGAAAATAGATAAACCCACCCCTGCCGCGAAAGCATTACAGGCCCTGCTGAGAGATTTGGGCTAGAGGATATCTGGAGACAGCAACACACAAATGATAGGCACTATTCACACTACGCCGCCCCGTATAACTTGTATATGAGACTGGATTATATGTTTGTCGCCTCTGAACTCGTAGGGGAAATGATAAGCTCAGAATATAAGGCGAGAATATTATCAGACCACTCCCCCCTGGTCTTGGAGTGGAGACACCAGCCCCCCAGAGCAATAATCCCGACATGGAGGCTCAGAGCCGAGGCCCTGCAGGACTCGGTATTCCGAGAGGATTTAAGGGAGGAGATTTTTGGAGTACTTTGACACTAACACAGGGAGGGTGCAGTAAGATGAAACCTTATGGGAGGCGTTTAAAGTGGTAATAAGATGTGCGGCTATATCTAAATCCAGAGGGCTCCAAGGGGGCATAGAGCGTGAGCTACAAGAGACAGAGAAGAAACTGGAAGAAATGATGCAGAGTAGGACGCTGAACAGGTGAACCTACTACAACAAACCAGCAGGCAGCATTGGGAAAGGCTATGTAAACTGAACTATAAAAAATATATCGAAAGGCAACACGGAGGGGGAGACAAACCAGTCAGAGAGATAAAGGGAGAAGAAGGTCAGACCTGGAACACGCAAGAGGGAGTGAACGAGGGGTTCCATAGATTCTACAAACGCCTCTATGAAGACACAGGGGAGGAGGCAGGCCAGGAGACTCGGGAAACATTGGAAGATATAGGATTACCCAAATTAAACGATGAAGAACGGGAGAACCTGGAGGCCCCAATTACAATAGAGGAACTAGAGACGGTGGTTCTGCACCTACCCACATGCAAAGCCCCAGGGTCGGATGGGCTCCCTAGTGAATTTTATAAAACGTATAGGCAAGAAGTACTCTCCCCGCTGCTGGCCATGTTAAATGAGGCGTTCGAGAGGGGAAGGTTGAAAAAAAAAAATAATAAATATCATTGTTAACCAAGACATTTGTTGCATTAACATTATAGAAGTTGTATTTGTTTTTGAATGGTGTCAAGTCTTCTTGGATAAATGGAAGTGGTAAAAAGCCATTGTGACTGAGAAAACCATTGATGCTATTCTGAGGAAATGGAAGGTCTTTAGTTCAGCAGAGGAACTTTTGTAGTTGGAACTGTAGTTGACAAATCTTTCCTTGATATTGGCTTTTCAAGAACTAATCTGAAATGTTACTACCTATGTGGAATTCCTTGCATTTATTTGATGAACATTGAAGAGGAATATACCTTGAGTCCTGGGGAAGGAAATTCACGCAGGCTGCTAAAAGGTTACCATTATATTATGAATGTCATTGTTGATTTTAATTAAATTGATTGAATTGCCATATATTTTCTTTTGTATTTGATGTTTAGTGTGAGGGCAGGCATTCCTCTGTTAGAATGCTTCCCCTTAGTTTTGTTAGGTAGGGAAACCCACAGTAGAATAGGTCAAGTGAGGCATTTTGAAATTATTTATATGCTAATAAAAATCCAACAGATGTCTTCCTCGCATTGCTGACCCCTCACACACCCCACCGTTGCAAGGTCGAAATGTGGTGAAGCCTCGCAGTGGAAAATTCAAATGTAGTGCAAACCTCTAGTAGCAAAATTCAGAGTGTGGTGAGAACTGTGAGGAACTCATGGTGGCAACAAGTAAGACAGACACAAGTGAACACAGTTCAAGGGTGTTAATTGAACGATGAATGCTGTATGCAGGTTGAAAAAACACCTAATCTAAAGCTATATCTAAGATGGGAGCAAGCGTCGACCATCAAATGAAACTAAAAAGGGCCTATTCTAAGAAACCTATTGCCAAACCTCACAACTAATATAAAAAGGGGTGTGGGGTAGTTCTCAAGAAAAGAAAGAAGTGTTCTCAAATAATATGTCATGATGCGGTAGCATGGGTCTCCCTTCCCCACGTTTTGGACACGGGGTAAGAAGGGAGCTTGGAGCACAGAACAGTCTCTGGCTTCTCCAGCATGAGACGGCAGTTCCAATGGCAGTTCTCAGGACCGTCGATGGTTAAGTCTCATTTCCTCTGAAATTCTCTTGCCTTCAGGCCTGATGAGTTCAAACAAAAACAAAAGTTCCTTTAACAAATAAAAAGTTAATTCGCAAAGATCGCTGGATGATGAGTTCACCGCTCAGTCCCCTTCTTCTGGGCTCTGACCCTCCTCAATTGTTTATCACAGTTTCACATAGGGTGATGGCTTCACCCCCGGTTCCCCCTCTTCTGGGTGCTGACCCTTTCTGTATCATATTCCACAAATCTTAATGTCTTTCCCTTAACAGATTGTAGATCAAAGTCTTTCGATTGTACTGGGATTTTGCTTGAACTCCCGTATGATCATCTTGATCTAACTTGGTGGTCCTCCTACGGCCTTCTGGTATCTATAGTTTCCTTCATATGGGGATATTGACCATAGTCTCTTGAGTTTAGCACCCACGTGGAGCTGGTCTCCCTCTATAGCTGATCTCCCCTTAACACTTTTACAGTACATTCAAAGTTTGTTGCACATGGTTCAAACTTGCCACTTCTGCTATTATCATTCAACACAGCCTGGTTCTTATCGGCTCTCCCCTCGACTCACTGACTGTGAGGAACCGCTTGGCTTTTGGCTTCTCTAGAGCAAATGCTGATCCCACAGATGCGGAAGCTTCTCTCGCTCCTGCTTAACGGCATAGGCTTTCCACATGTACCGTTGACATCTACTGCAAGACACTCAGGCTACTGTTCATGGTCTTAGGCTCTCTTCCACAAAGGATCCGTGGCCTGGGACAAAAAGTGCTAGGTCACTTCTCTCCTTGCCACCCTCTCGCTTCCTGCTGCCTTTCTCCTTCTCTTGAACTCAGGCGCTGGATTAGCCGTCTCGTCGTGCTGTCTGCCATGCTCGCCTCGCTCGTACTGTGCTATCTGGCTCCACCTTTTATTTATTTATTTATTTGCATATTTATGTTCTAAGAAACATTTTAGGAACAAATAAAAAAGAGAACCATCTTTCATCTTTTATCAATCAGATGAAGGTCTTTCTACTTCAATTAAGCCATCAGTTCCTCGACCAGACAGGCCAGATGTCTCTAAAGGTCCATCGTCTGATCATTTTACACATCTGGTCATTGTTTTTGCTTATTATTTAGGTCCTTTGCCTGGTTGACAGGCTCAAAATGGGTAATTTGGTCTTTTCAGCATAGGCTCCAACACCTTCCAATAATATTGGATCAAAGTTATGACCAGAGGCATCTGAGTTCCTCCGCTGTTGCCACCAATCATCAGCCAAAAGAGTTCTACATTTCTTTGTAAAGCGGCCAAAGTGTTCCATGCGCTTTTCAACAAGACGTGGAAGAACAATCACTAAATGGTAAAGATCTTCTTTCTTTTCTATATTTTTGCAGAATCTACAGCCTATGTTGTTTCTATTGTCTTTAGACATGGCCGCTATAATTTCATTGGTTCTGCAAACATTAAATCTCATCCTCATAAAGGTTGTACTTATTTTCGGGCTTGGGCATTTCATTAAATAGCGTTGTATCTCCCCTTGTTTCCTTATTTCCAAGGCTAGTTGCACATGCAGTTTTAGCTTACCAACTTCATCCAAAGTTTGGATCCAATCAGCTCCACATATTTTTACTTTCGCTCTACTTGGATTTGGCTACAAGTCTTCCATCGAGCAGGATATAGCTTCAAGTAGATTGGAGCAGTGGCTTCCCCATTTGGTCAAGTATTTATTGGAATTGTCCTGAAGCTCCTTTCTGATCCCAACAATCATATGGGGTGGGTTTGGAGCACAGCATTGTTGAAACAACCTCAACAGCTTCCAATCAGCTGCTGATTTGAGCAAGCGTAGAACTAATTCTTTCCTCACCACCTGGATAGGAATTGATGGTGGCATCCTCAAAACTTTCTTACAGAAGGCGCCCTGAATACGAATCCAGAGGGTAGCAGGCAGATCCGCAAAGGCCTCTGCGCCATAAGTTAGCACTGGAACCACTTTCGCAGCATAGAAATCAATAACAGGTTTCAGAGAACATTTGCAGTATCTCTTCTTCAGTATGATTGTCTGTGATGCCAGCATGTCTGCCTTTTGAAGATGTTGCATATACGACTCAGTCTTTTAGGCGAGCTGTTATCCAGATTCCCAAGTATTTAAAACACTTGACCTGCTCAATTTGCATATGGTTAAGAAACAAGCGCTGTTTTTTTGTGTCTTAACATGCAATCTTTTCCTAAAGTCATGATCTTTGTTTTCACAGTGTTTATCTCCAGATCGTTTGCCTTCGCATATTCATGGAGACAGTTGAGTTGTCTTTGGAGCCCCACTGGAGTATAGTCAATAAGTACTAGGTAGTCCGCATATAGGAGGTGAGTTATTCTCATAGGCCCCAACTAGGTTGAACATTTCTATAGCTCTTCATAAATTCCTCCACGTCTGCAATGTAGAAATTATAGAGCGCTGGAGCCAGGGCACACCCCTGCTTGACTCCTCTGTGCATTGGAATTGCTGCTGTCAGATCGCCTTTCATTGATAGGCAGATGCGTATCGTGGTGTCTGTGTATAATCCTTGAATCTGTTCCAACAGGTAATCTGGGCATTGCTTCACTACCAATTTGGCCCATAAGCGCTCTTGATTCAGGCTATCGAAAGCCTTTGTAAAGTCTACAAAGGTCAAGTAGATGTTGATATCGATGGCTTTATGTTTTAGTAAGTTAATCAAGAGGGCTGGCGGTGCTGTACCCAGGCCCTTTACAAAGCCAGCTTGGAATTGGTCATTCAACCTGTTTTTCTCGATCCAATGGGACAACCGGGTGTCCAGTTAAAGTTTCGAAAACAAAAGGATCGAATGCCAAAGGTGAGCGTGCATTCCACCGAAAACAAAAGGATCGAAAACATTTTTTAAATGTATATTTTTTTTGTTGCTCTAGTTTAGCTTAAAAAAGGTGTTTTTACACCAAAAACAGGGGTTTGGGGGGGACCCCCCCACAAAAAAAAAATGACGATCCTTTTTTCGGTCGAATTGACACAACCCTTTTATCATTCGGCCCTTTTGATTCGATACTATGACCTATAACCGGACAACCGTTTAAGCAGTACAGTCGCATGTAATTTCCCCAGCACATCTAGCAGAGCTATAGGCCTATAGAATGCAGGATCCGAGTGGGGTCCATTTTTATGAATCGGTATGATAATCGCTGTTTTCCACGAACTTGGGGTGGTTTTAGACATGAGTATATTTTTAAGCACCAGATGGAGAATCAGGGCCTATTTATCTGCATTCTCTCTTAGCGTGATGTTCGATAAGCCATCTGGGCCAGGCGCCCTCGAGGCGGACAGTTTCTTAATTAAGGTTACCAGATCGTCCTGGTCATAAGACAGGGACCAGTTGATTGACGGTTTTCCCACTTGAACAGTTGCTCCTCCTGGTGCAGTGTAAAGAGCCTTGAAAAACGTTGACCAGGCTGCTTCTGACACACAGGTTGTCTGTAATGTTGTTTGATTATGATTCAGAGATCTTCTAACGGACCAGGTCTCAGCCGATTATTTTTTGTTCAGTGATCGTAGCATATGCTCGGCATCGTTCTAATATAGGATGGATCTATGAATGATGTTCCATGATTTGTAATTTGCTTTCAGCTGTCTTATTTCCACCTCCTTGTGTATAGATGAAGGGCTCTTTTTCTGTTTGCGAAGAATCAACCTTAGTTATTTTCTTTTCTTCACAAGTATGCCATCATAGGAATGGAGGTGCAGTTTTACTTTATCCGGACCTATGTTTTTCTTCCGGTATTTCATCAGTGTCCTAGTATAGTCATCTTGGGTCACATTCGTCCCTAAAGACCTCTTGTTCATCTGATTCGAAAGAGTTTTAAAACCTGTGCTATGGCTTGCGTGTTCAATTTCAGATGCCCCTATCAGCAGCTTCTACTTGAGTGTGGCATACCAATTTGGGGCTTAAGAAATCATTATGCCAGGATAGTTTTTACCAATTGTGGTCACTTTTAGCCAAGCTCACCACTTCCAAGGATTCCACATTCTTTATTAGATTTTCGTGACACAAAGATGTAATCAATAGGTGACTTTAATATCCATCTTTTCCACGTAGGATGTCTTTGTAGGTTGTTTTCGTAGCACCTATTTAGGACATGGAGATCCCAGCTCAACATCAGTTCAAGCCATAGCTTGATATTGTCGTTGGTAAATACAGACTGATCCACATTATGCAGCTCTTGTAGTTGTTTCATCGAAGGATAAACAGCATTAAAGTCACCAAAGAGGATAACAGTTGAACTCGACCAGGTATAGGCTTCATCAATGGCATATGCCAATTTATCTCTCATTTCACTGCAGCTAATACCTTTCACACTCCAATAGATATTTATTAGAAAGAGGTATGCCATTGGATTGGTGGCGTTAGTGGCCCTCTGCTTCCTTCTTAGGATTAAGTACTGTACAAAGGGACCCATCTTAACATGCTTCACTGTCTCTTAGTTTAAGTTGCTGTTGACCAGAATTAGCAAGCCGGCACGTGGTCTACCGGCAGGTCCTTGGATGGCAGGATTTAGGAATACCGAGAATCCATCAATACAAGGGTCGTCTAATAACCATGCTTCTTAGAAACATATGAAGTCCCAATCGTCCCAACTAAGCGCTCCCCCTTCCGATAGATGGGTGAATCCTCTTGTGTTCCATGATAAGAGGGATACCAGTTTAGTTGGGAAGTTTTCTTTTGGTCATGGCTATTGCTTTTGGTTCAGAGCCAGCAGAGCCGGCACCCATATCCAAGATGATTCATCCATCTTTCTTTTTTCAGATTGAATTTGTTGAAGGTTCCTCTGAGACCGTATCACTTTGGTATCATTGCCAAACTAAACAGACACTTCTTGTCTTGTCAGTCTGGGTTGCGGTGGTCCTCGTGGTATTAGTCTTAGGATTGATTTTGATGGTTCTTTAGGGCCTTGCTTGTCAATGGAAGAAGCGGATATTATAGGTGTCTTGTTACTTGATCTTATATTTGGATCTATTCTTCCTAATGGGTTCTCATCTCTAGCTGACGTTTCTGTCAGATCTGTAAATTTAAAGCCCATCGCTGAAAAAGAGAGGCCAAATGGAGATATACCAGGTCCGCTCTAGTCTCTCTTCTAAACTCAATCAGTCGAAAGTCCTTGCTGGAAATTTGCCTTAGTTGTGGAACAAAGCGGCAGAGCTTAACCACATTGTGACGATTTAAGGTAAGCCGATCTTGGGCTTTCTCTGTTCGCTCCAATCTCAGCGAGCGACTGTAAGCTTTCTCTTCATGCCTTGCACTTTTATGTCTTTCGTTTTTCCTAGGATTTGTTGAGGAACTTATTCTAGGTTTAGGACTCGATTTCCTTGTTTGATATTTTGGAGCCATAAGTAATCGTTTAAGAGTGGATTCTGAGGGCAGCTCCCTTATGGTTTCTTGTTTCTGCTCTTCATTTGGTCTGTTATTTGAGGTAATCAGTTCCCACTCTCGATTTTCTGATAATTTCTTCTCTTTTATAGAAAAAGTTTGCATCCCATTTTTGGCTGCTTATGCATTTGTTCGCTCAATCAGCCGATCTTTCTTCTCAGACATCGTTAAAAATGGCTGATCCTCTTCCTCCTCTGGATATACATTTCTCTCAGTAGATTCCTCTAGTTCCTTTGGGTCTGCTAGTAACGAGTCTCTCACATTGCTCTTTACCAGTTTAGTCTCAGCATATGGCAGAATGTTGTTCTCATTTGATTAAATTGAATCTACTGAGAGGTCCAAAAAAGCTCTTCCTGTGATACGTTAGATGGATGCTCATTCTGTCTTATTTCCTTCGGATTATTCAGAGGTAATTTCTTAGCATTGTTGCTGCTAGTTTTCTGCATTGTTTTGCTGCTTTTGTTTGCTAGAGAAAGCTCCTTAAAGAATGACCGCAAATCACTTCCCGTTGGATGTTGAGCCAGTTTCTGTGTCCTGATGCTAGAGTCCTCATTTTTGTACTGAACAAAGTGTATATTTTAGACCCATCTCCTTTCTCCAACATATGTTTCCTCCTACGAGTAGTTAGCTGAGTCTTCTTTAGTTTTCGAAGCTCTTTATCCGAGTTACTCAGACTTGTAGGGTTCCATACTGGGGAGCCTGAGACTGTGTCAAGGTCAGATTTGGTGGGGATGCTTCTTTGTTAGTCAAAGGAACATGCAGACAGTCCAGATCAGTAGACTCATTAATCTCCACCGGCACGATCCATTCAGCTGAATCAAGCCTTCTCTGGTTGCCACTAAGAGTTCAGGAGATACACCCTCTCTGTTTTACTGCGTCAGATGGCCACTCTTTCTGCCATCCACCCCCTTTTTGGGTCTCGCACACACCTCCGCAATAGAGTATTCATCATCCTGTTGATATTTGCAAGCTGTAATGAATCCTTCCACAAAAATCATTTTGGTGTGGAGAATGGCAAGTAATTTTGTATGGTTTGCTAGGGTCTCATGTATGTCCTCACAAAGCTTCATAAATGGAGCTAATGATACCGTGATCCTAGACATTAGCGCCAATGAATTGTGTACTGTGGTAGGAGTCCGGATGGCCAGCCATTGTTTGTCCCTTACCGTTAGCCGCACATGTGTTATTTGAGATTCTGTTTCGGTGACTAGGTCGGTGGGAGGTGAGAGATCTTTCAGCAACTCCACCCTGATAACTAGATCCTGACTACCCCTTTCCTCATAAGGGTCAGGGTCCAACCTCATTTGTTCCGGGTCCTTATCATGATCTATTAGTAATGGCTCTAGGACGACAGGCTCCTTCCCAAATCCAAAACATGAGGAAGCAATGGCACTTGAATCAACATTATCCCCAGATCTAGTTAGCTGAGTATTATCTGGGTTCTCCTGAAGTTCCACCATTGGTTTGCTACACAAAGCAGGGCTGATTGGGTCTTGTTGAATTCTTTTGCTAATTTCACATGTCGAGCCTTTCGGCCCTCGGTTGGATTCCAAATAGGAGTTCCTGTCTTTCTCATTGGAAAAGGCCCCTGTATCCGTCTCAATGTCCGAGGATATTCTTAGTCATTTATTCGTTTTCCTTGTATTTGATCGATAGGTCTTGACTATAGACCCCTTCTTGGGTTCATTCCTAGGCGATCTTTCAGATGTAAAACACTGATCACCCATACGGGATCCTTCGAGTAGTTCTGCATCAGTTATATCCCGGCTTGGGTTTTTACCCAAGACTAACTGATGAGTCCTTTCAGTCCTTGGTCTTACAATATTCTGGAAATGGCATCCAGGGTTTTTAGATTAGTTTGTTAGAGGAGCAGGCATATTTTTTATTAGGGACCAGGGCTGGTTAAATTTGTCATTCCTGTGAAAACCAGACCATTTCCATTTTAAACATTGTGAAATAATTTGAGGCCTGCTCTGTAGTGGTTCATCTCTTGGTTGGGCCCTCCCCGGAGCGAACTTGGCCGTTTCCATGGGGTGGCACATTCTTTAGTCTGTGTCAAACACCTTCTGTAGCGTTGTTATGTTTGTTACAGTTCGACATTTTCTACCGGGGCATGGAGTACTGTGTATTATTTTGTCCCCCACTAGAACCATGGTGGGGGCTTCTGATGGAGTTTGAGCCTCCTAATCTTCCTCAAGGCTAGAAGTTCTCATGGTGGGAGAACCCACCACAGTCGCCACATCGACGGGTGGAGACAGGCAGGTTTCCCCTGTCTCTGGGTGGCGTGAATTTGTCTGTTCTTGATCATCATTAGTTAGTTGGGCCTGCGCGGTAGCCATAAATGAGCATATCTGCATCAGTGTCATACAGCTGTGTGTCTCAGGTCTGTCAGGTCTGTTAAGTGTATCCGCTATCCACAAGGGATTCTCAGAAACCGTTGCCGCTCCAGTGTCACAACTCGTTTATTTTACGACCTCCGGTAGTATCGGGCTGCTAGACAATAGAGGGTTACCCCTCGGGGTTAGGTGGGGGTTTACTTAACTCCATTTCTTCAGCCCAGATTATATCTACGCGGTCTCCCGCAGTCTCATCACTTACTTCAGTTCTTGGAGTCTTATCGGGAGTTACCTCATTCAGGATGGGAATCATGAAATTACATTCAGGATGGGAATCATGAAATTACAATCCTGCTCAAGTTTCTGCTTAAATTCATATTGCAGGTCATATTGCAGGTCCAACGTCTTACCTGGTGTTCCTGAATCAGAACTGGCAAGCTCCGCTCCATCCGAGATATCTGCAGTTCGCTCCCGTAACCCACTATGGAGAGTCCGCGTGGCGGGTGGGAGCTCTATGCAGGTCTTAGTTTTTACAGCTCCATCGCCACCACGCTTCCTTTTTGAATTTGAAATGTGGAGTTCATCCAGTCGATGCAGGAGTTCAGAGGGGCCTGGGGCACTCGGCACGAGACACTGAACACCAAACACTCTGCAGCCACTCCACTGCCACTCCACTGGGGGGAGAGTCTATGTTGCTGAGGACACACCTCCTTGGAAAGCTACAAGCAAGAAAAGACTGCAAAAGCAAAGCAGTCAGCCATCAGCCGTCTCACAAACACTCTGCAGCCACTCCGCTGGCTCCAACCTTTATCCCTGTGGGGAAGGGAAAGGGCCGTCAGGTGTGTGTGATTCTGATCAGTTGCCTGACTTTGCCCTTGTATTGGGAGAAATCAGGTAAATGGTTCTGGTGTTAGTCCATTGTCCTTTGTGTTGTGCGAATGTGTTAAAGGTAGGTGAGAGATCTTTCAGCAACTCCGCCCCGATAACTAGATCCTGGCTACCCCTTTCCTCATAAGGTTTAGGGTCCAACCTCATGTGTTCCCGGTCCTTATCATGATCTATTAGTAATGGCCCTAGGATGACAGGCTCCTTCCCAAATCCAAAACATGAGGAAGCAATGGCACTTGAATCAACATTATCCCCAGATCTAGTTGGCTGAGTATTATCGGGGTTCTCCTGCAGTTCCACCATTGGTTTGTTACACAAAGCAGGGATGATTTCGTCTCGTTGAATTCTTTTGCTAATTTCACATGTCGAGCCTTTCGGCCCTCGGTTGGATTCCAAATAGGAGTTCCTGTCTTTCTCATTGGAAAAGACCCCTGTATCCGTCTCAATGTCAGAGGATATTCTTGGTCATTTATTCGTTTTCCTTGTATTTTATCGATAGGTCTTAACTATAGATCCCTTCTTGGGTTAATTCCTAGGCGATCTTTCGGATGTAAAACACTGATCACCCATACCGGATCCTTCGAGTAGTTCTGCGTCAGTTATATCCCGGCTTGGGTTTTTACCCAAGACTAACTGATGAGTCCTTTCAGGTCTTACAATATTCTGGAAATGGCATCCAGGGTTTTTAGATTGGTTTGTTAGAGGAGCAGGCATATTTTTTATTAGGGATCCAGGCTGGTTAAATTTGTCATTCCTGTGAAAACCAGACCATTTCCATTTTAAACATTGGGAAATAATTTGAGGCCTGCTCTGTAGTGGTTCATCTCTTGGTTGGGCCCTCCCCAGAGCGAACTTGGCCGTTTCCATTGGGTGGCACATTCTTTAGTCTGTGTCAAACACCTTCTGTAGCGTTGTTATGTTTGTTACAGTTCGACATTTTCTACCGGGGCATGGAGTACTGTGTATTATTTTGTCCCCCTCTAGAACCATGGCGGGGGCTTCTGATGGAGTTTGAGCCTCCCAATCTTCGTCAAGGCTAGAAGCTCTCATGGTGGGAGAACCCACCACAGTCGCTACATCGACGGTTGGGGACAGGCAGGTTTCCCCTGTCTCTGGGCGGCTTGAATTTGTCTGTTCTTGATCATCATTAGTTAGTTGGGCCTGCGCGGTAGCCATAAACGAGCATATCTGCATCAGTGTCATACAGTTGTGTGTCTCAGGTCTGTCAGGTCTGTTAAGTGTATCCGCTATCCACAAGGGATTCTCAGAAACTGTTACCGCTCCAGTGTCACAACTCGTTTATTTTACGACCTCCGGTAGTATCGGGTTGCTAGACAACAGAGGGTTACCACTCGGGGTTAGGTGAGGGTTTACTTAACTCCATTTCATCAGCCCAGATTATTTCTACGCTGTCTCCAGCAGTCTCATCACTTACTTCAGTTCTTGGAGTCTTATCGGGAGTTACCTCATTCAGGGTGGGAATCATGAAATTACAATCCTGCTCAAGTTTCTGCTTAAGTTCATATTGCAGGTCATATTGCAGGTCCAACGTCTTACCTGGTCTTCCTGAATCAGAACTGGCAAGCTCCGCTCCATCTGAGATATCTGCAGTTCGCTCCCGTAGCCCACTATGGAGAGTTTGCATGGCGGGTGGGAGCTCTATGCATGCCTTAGTTTTTACAGCTCCATCGCCACCACGCTTCATTTTTTAATTTGAAATGTGGAGTTAATCCAGTCGGTGCAGGAGTTCAGAGGGGCCTGAGGCACTCAGCACGAGACACCGAACACCAAACACTCTGCAGCCACTCCACTGCCGCTCCACTGGGGGGGGGGAAGAGTCTATGTTGCTGAGGACACACCTCCTTGGAAAGCTACAAGCAAGAAAAGACTGCAAAAGCAAAGCTGTCAGCTATCAGCCGTCTCCCAAACACTCTGCAGTCACTCCGCTGGCTCCAACTTTAATCCCTGTGGGGAAGGGAAAGGGCCGTCAGGTGTGTGTGATTCTAATCAGTTGCCTGACTTTGCCCTTGTATTGGAAGAAATCAGGTAAATGGTTCTGGTGTTAGTCCATTGTCCTTTGTGTTGTGCGAATGTGTTAAAGTTAGAAAGACGGGGCAGTGGTTTGGAATGTCTTGCATGAGCGGATGGGGAAAAGGTATTAAAGGAAGCGGGATACCGCATCTCACCCGTCAGTGTCCCACTCCCACTTCCTGAGGACCCCCCCTCTCTGGTCCACCCCCAGGAACTGGAGCCAATAGCGATGGCCATGTCCTGGCCACCTGGATGACAGATCCCCAGGTACTAGCCAGGGAGACACCTTCTGGTTAATCACAAAACTCACAGTAGCAAAACACAAATGCGGTGAAATCTCATGAGGCCTGCTGAAAGATGTCAGTAGTCACGGTTGTCTGCAGTGCCAGCGTCAACAATGTATTTTTGTGTGGAATCTGGTGGCTCTTGTGGTGCATGGCAAGTAATGTTGTATGGTTTGCTAGGGTCTCATGTATGTCCTCATAAAGCTTCAGAAATGGAGCTAATGCTACCGTGATCCTAGACATTAGCGCCAATGAATCGTCTACTGTGGTAGGAGTCCGGATGGCCAGCCATTGTTTGTCCCTTACCGTTAGCCGGACATGTGTTATTTGAGATTCTGTTTCGGTGACTAGGTCGAGTGGGAGGTGAGAGATCTTTCAGCAACTCCACCCCGATAACTAGATCCTGACTACCCCTTTCCTCATAAGGTTTAGGGTCCAACCTCATTTGTTCCCGGTCCTTATCATGATCTATTAGTAATGGCCCTAGGACGACAGGCTCCTTCCCAAATCCAAAACATGAGGAAGCAATGGCACTTGAATCAACATTATCCCCAGATCTAGTTAGCTGAGTATTATCTCGGTTCTCCTGCAGTTCCACCATTGGTTTGTTACACAAAGCAGGGCTGATTTCGTCTTGTTGAATTCTTTTGCTAATTTCACATGTTGAGCCTTTCGGCCCTCGGTTGGATTCCAAATAGGAGTTCCTGTCTTTCTCATTGGAAAAGACCCCTGTATCCGTCTCAATGTCCGAGGATATTCTTGGTCATTTATTTGTTTTCCTTGTATTTGATCGATAGGTCTTGGCTTCCCACACATAGCTCCTAAGCTCTGGAATGCCCTCCCTAACTCACTCAGAGCAGAACCTTCTCTGTATTACTTTCGCAAATCTCTCAAAACCACTCTATTCAACTAACTCCATCCTTCCTTCACCCACACCAGCTCGCATACGTCTGATACGAAATGTGTCTGATACGAAATGTGTCTTGTAATGAAAACTGCTTTGTAACCATCTTCCTTCCACGGTAACCAGATTATGTATGTCTTCATGTAACAGCGCCACAATGCCCCTGGGCTGACGTGCGCTTTAAATAAATCCGAATAAATAAATAAATAAAATAAACTATAGACCCCTTCTTGGGGTAATTCCTAGGCGATCTTTCAGATGTAAAACAATGATCACCCATACCGGATCCTTCGAGTAGTTCTGCGTCAGTTATATCCCGGCTTGGGTTTTTACCCAAGACTAACTGATGAGTCCTTTCAGGTCTTACAATATTCTGGAAATGGCATCCAGGGTTTTTAGATTGGTTTGTTAGAGGAGCAGGCATATTTTTTATTAGGGACCCGGGCTGGTTATATTTGTCATTCCTGTGAAAACCAGACCATTTCCATTTTAAACATTGTGAAATAATTTGAGGCCTGCTCTGTAGTGGTTCATCTCTTGGTTGGGCCCTCCCCAGAGCGAACTTGGCCGTTTCCATTGGGTGGCACATTCTTTGGTCTGTGTCAAACACCTTCTGTAGCGTTTGTTACAGTTCGACATTTTCTACCGGGGCATGGAGTACTGTGTATTATTTTGTCCCCCTCTAGAACCATGGCGGGGGCTTCTGATGGAGTTTGAGCCTCCCAATCTTCGTCAAGGCTAGAAGCTCTCATGGTGGGAGAACCCACCACAGTCGCTACATCGACGGTTGGGGACAGGCAGGTTTCCCCTGTCTCTGGGCGGCTTGAATTTGTCTGTTCTTGATCATCATTAGTTAGTTGGGCCTGCGCGGTAGCCATAAACGAGCATATCTGCATCAGTGTCATACAGTTGTGTGTCTCAGGTCTGTCAGGTCTGTTAAGTGTATCCGCTATCCACAAGGGATTCTCAGAAACTGTTACCGCTCCAGTGTCACAACTCGTTTATTTTACGACCTCCGGTAGTATCGGGTTGCTAGACAACAGAGGGTTACCACTCGGGGTTAGGTGAGGGTTTACTTAACTCCATTTCATCAGCCCAGATTATTTCTACGCTGTCTCCAGCAGTCTCATCACTTACTTCAGTTCTTGGAGTCTTATCGGGAGTTACCTCATTCAGGGTGGGAATCATGAAATTACAATCCTGCTCAAGTTTCTGCTTAAGTTCATATTGCAGGTCATATTGCAGGTCCAACGTCTTACCTGGTCTTCCTGAATCAGAACTGGCAAGCTCCGCTCCATCTGAGATATCTGCAGTTCGCTCCCGTAGCCCACTATGGAGAGTTTGCGTGGCGGGTGGGAGCTCTATGCATGTCTTAGTTTTTACAGCTCCATCGCCACCACGCTTCATTTTTTAATTTGAAATGTGGAGTTAATCCAGTCGGTGCAGGAGTTCAGAGGGGCCTGGGGCACTCAGCACGAGACACCGAACACCAAACACTCTGCAGCCACTCCACTGTCGCTCCACTGGGGGGGGGAAGAGTCTATGTTGCTGAGGACACACCTCCTTGGAAAGCTACAAGCAGGAAAAGACTGCAAAAGCAAAGCTGTCAGCTATCAGCCGTCTCCCAAACACTCTGCAGTCACTCCGCTGGCTCCAACTTTAATCCCTGTGGGGAAGGGAAAGGGCCGTCAGGTGTGTGTGATTCTAATCAGTTGCCTGACTTTGCCCTTGTATTGGAAGAAATCAGGTAAATGGTTCTGGTGTTAGTCCATTGTCCTTTGTGTTGTGCGAATGTGTTAAAGTTAGAAAGACGGGGCAGTGGTTTGGAATGTCTTGCATGAGCGGATGGGGAAAAGGTATTAAAGGAAGCGGGATACCGCATCTCACCCGTCAGTGTCCCACTCCCACTTCCTGAGGACCCCCCCTCTCTGGTCCACCCCCAGGAACTGGAGCCAATAGCGATGGCCATGTCCTGGCCACCTGGATGACAGATCCCCAGGTACTAGCCAGGGAGACACCTTCTGGTTAATCACAAAACTCACAGTAGCAAAACACAAATGCAGTGAAATCTCATGAGGCCTGCTGAAAGATGTCAGTAGTCACGGTTGTCTGCAGTGCCAGCGTCAACAATGTATTTTTGTGTGGAATCTGGTGGCTCTTGTGGTGCATGGCAAGTAATGTTGTATGGTTTGCTAGGGTCTCATGTATGTCCTCATAAAGCTTCAGAAATGGAGCTAATGCTACCGTGATCCTAGACATTAGCGCCAATGAATCGTCTACTGTGGTAGGAGTCCGGATGGCCAGCCATTGTTTGTCCCTTACCGTTAGCCGGACATGTGTTATCTGAGATTCTGTTTCGGTGACTAGGTCGAGTGGGAGGTGAGAGATCTTTCAGCAACTCCACCCCGATAACTAGATCCTGACTACCCCTTTCCTCATAAGGTTTAGGGTCCAACCTCATTTGTTCCCGGTCCTTATCATGATCTATTAGTAATGGCCCTAGGACGACAGGCTCCTTCCCAAATCCAAAACATGAGGAAGCAATGGCACTTGAATCAACATTATCCCCAGATCTAGTTAGCTGAGTATTATCTCGGTTCTCCTGCAGTTCCACCATTGGTTTGTTACACAAAGCAGGGCTGATTTCGTCTTGTTGAATTCTTTTGCTAATTTCACATGTTGAGCCTTTCGGCCCTTGGTTGGATTCCAAATAGGAGTTCCTGTCTTTCTCATTGGAAAAGACCCCTGTATCCGTCTCA
Source organism: Ambystoma mexicanum (assembly GCF_040938575.1). Taxonomy (NCBI): domain Eukaryota; kingdom Metazoa; phylum Chordata; class Amphibia; order Caudata; family Ambystomatidae; genus Ambystoma; species Ambystoma mexicanum. The sequence continues at coordinate 639,910,232 of NC_090935.1, read as the reverse complement.
ATGTCCGAGGATATTCTTGGTCATTTATTTGTTTTCCTTGTATTTGATCGATAGGTCTTGGCTTCCCACACATAGCTCCTAAGCTCTGGAATGCCCTCCCTAACTCACTCAGAGCAGAACCTTCTCTGAATTACTTTCGCAAATCTCTCAAAACCACTCTATTCAACTAACTCCATCCTTCCTTCACCCATACCAGCTCGCATACGTCTGATACGAAATGTGTCTGATACTAAATGTGTCTTGTAATGAAAACTGCTTTGTAACCATCTTCCTTCCACGGTAACCAGATTATGTATGTCTTCATGTAACAGCGCCACAATGCCCCTATGCTGACGTTCGCTTTAAATAAATCCGAATAAATAAATAAAATAAACTATAGACCCCTTCTTGGGGTAATTCCTAGGCGATCTTTCAGATGTAAAACAATGATCACCCATACCGGATCCTTCGAGTAGTTCTGCGTCAGTTATATCCCGGCTTGGGTTTTTACCCAAGACTAACTGATGAGTCCTTTCAGGTCTTACAATATTCTGGAAATGGCATCCAGGGTTTTTAGATTGGTTTGTTAGAGGAGCAGGCATATTTTTTATTAGGGACCCGGGCTGGTTATATTTGTCATTCCTGTGAAAACCAGACCATTTCCATTTTAAACATTGTGAAATAATTTGAGGCCTGCTCTGTAGTGGTTCATCTCTTGGTTGGGCCCTCCCCAGAGCGAACTTGGCCGTTTCCATTGGGTGGCACATTCTTTGGTCTGTGTCAAACACCTTCTGTAGCGTTTGTTACAGTTTGACATTTTCTACCGGGGCATGGAGTACTGTGTATTATTTTGTCCCCCTCTAGAACCATGGCAGGGGCTTCTGATGGAGTTTGAGCCTCCCAATCTTCGTCAAGACTAGAAGCTCTCATGGTGGGAGAACCCACCACAGTCGCTACATCGACGGTTGGGGACAGGCAGGTTTCCCCTGTCTCTGGGCGGCTTGAATTTGTCTGTTCTTGATCATCATTAGTTAGTTGGGCCTGCGCGACAGCCATAAACGAGCATATCTGCATCAGTGTCATACAGTTGTGTGTCTCAGGTCTGTCAGGTCTGTTAAGTGTATCCGCTATCCACAAGGGATTCTCAGAAACCTTTGCCGCTCCAGTGTCACAACTCGTTTATTTTACGACCTCCGGTAGTATCGGGCTGCTAGACAATAGAGGGTTACCACTCGGGGTTAGGTGAGGGTTTACTTAACTCCATTTCTTCAGCCCAGATTATATCTACGCAGTCTCATCACTTACTTCAGTTCTTGGAGTCTTATCGGGAGTTACCTCATTCAGGGTGGGAATCATGAAATTACAATCCTGCTCAAGTTTCTGCTTAAGTTCATATTGCAGGTCATATTGCAGGTCCAACGTCTTACCTGGTCTTCCTGAATCAGAAGTGGCAAGCTCCGCTCCATCCGAGATATCTGCAGTTCGCTCCCGTAGCCCACTATGGAGAGATTGCGTGGCGGGTGGGAGCTCTATGCATGTCTTCGTTGTTACAGCTCCATCGCCACCACGCTTCATTTTTGAATTTGAAATGTGGAGTTAATCCAGTCGGTGCAGGAGTTCAGAGGGGCCTGGGGCACTCAGCACGAGACACCGAACACCAAACACTCTGCAGCCACTCCACTGCCGCTCCACTGGGGGGGGGGTCTACGTTGCTGAGGACCCACCTCCTTGGAAAGCTACAAGCAAGAAAAGACTGCAAAAGCAAAGCAGTCAGCCATCAACCGTCTCCCAAACACTCTGCAGCCACTCCGCTGGCTCCCACTTTTATCCCTGTGGGGAAGGGAAAGGGCCGTCAGGTGTGTGTGATTCTGATCAGTTGCCTGACTTTGCCCTTGTATTGGGAGATATCAGGTAAATGGTTCTGGTGTTAGTCCATTGTCCTTTGTGTTGTGCGAATGTGTTAAAGTTAGAAAGGGGGGGCAGTGGTTTGGAATGTCTTGCATGAGTGGATGGGGAAAAGGTATTAAAGGAAGCGGGATACCGCATCTCGCCCGTCGGTGTCCCACTCCCACTTCCTGAGGACCCCCCCCATTCAGGTGATCCCCCCCTCGCTGGTCCACCCCCAGGAACTGGAGCCAATAGCGATGGCCATGTCCTGGCCACCTGGATGACAGATCCCTGGGGACTAGCCAGGGAGACACCTTCAGGTTAATCACAGAACTCACAGTAGCAAAACACAAATGCAGTGAAATCTGATTAGGCCTGCTGAAAGATGTCAGTAGTCACGGTTGCCTGCAGTGCCAGCGTCTACAATGTATTTTTGTGTGGAATCTGGTGGCTCTTGTGGTGGTCTCATGCAGGTTGGTCATGGCATCTTGGCTCATGGCGTCTGAGGGCTAGAGGATCGCTGTGGTCTCCTTTTGGCATTGGATGCAACCCTGGTGGCTTCGTAGGACAGGACTCTGGTTCATACATGCCAACATTCCAATGCACCTGGGAAGGAGATTTGTCAAAGAAATCGGGAGATGTAATTTTTCCCACAGGAATGCATTGGGCAAGAATTATTTTAGGCGGCAGAATGTGAAAAATAGCAATCTCCTGTCTAAAACGGCAGGGTTGGCAGGTATGCTCATTGCTAGACCTGGGCTTGCCCTGGAGGGGCTAGAAAGGTTCTAACCCACTTTACTATCTGGATTCCTTGTTTAGACTTTTTTAAATGTTGCTGGCTCCAATATTGGTTTGGTTGGGGTTGGCTGGAATTATGTCTCTGTAACCATTCATTTGGTTACTCGACCTACAACTTGACTGGTTTTTAGGCTATCATTGCATTTCCTCTTTATGATTTTTCTTGTCTTTTTCTGTCTTTTATATTCTGCTATATTTATATCATCATTGCTGAGTATTGTCCTAATTCATTAAGATTTGTAAAGCGCCTTGCTTAGAAATAAATATAAATACAATACAAATACCTCATAGTAGCGAATGTCCATGCATGCCAACATTCTGCATCACTTTGGAGGGAGATTGTCTCACAGAAATCGGGAGAATCAAATTCCCCCATTGGATTGCCAAAATTTTAGGAGGGAGAAATGAAGAAGTACCAATTTTTTCAAATGAAAAATCGGCACCCTCCTGCCTAAATCGGGAGGGTTGGAATGTATGACATTCTACAGTAGTGAGCCTTACAGTAGTAAAATTCAATTGCAAATGGAGTACTTAGCATTAGAAATGGGTTCCTGTGAGTGGAAGCGGGGCCTCAAAAGTAAGTAGTAGAACGAGGAAGAGGGACATGAAAATGATTGGGCCTGGTATGGCTGGACCCCTTCCTGGATACTTGCTGGACAGAGATGTAGGAGTCTGTGATTTTAGTGGGTATCTGGTGAACAGGAAACTGTGCACCCGTTTAATTAGAGCCATGCCATGGTGCACCACGTGTCATCAAACATGTGACACTGCATGAGCCCTGGGAGGGACATCCAACCACAACACCCCATGCAAAGTGTACATTAAAACAAATGTCATGATGCAATGTTACAGACATAGCCCCAAACAATCACTTTACAAATTGTTTCTTGGATCACACACGAATCTGAACACATTCAGGATTAGGCAATCGTTCATAGGGCAGTAAAACAAAATGTCACATACATTTAAATCTTAGCCAGTGGGGCGCTGGGCATTGCACACACACTAACATGCTTTATTAGTCCAGGAAGATGGTACACCAATGGTGTCCCTTTTACTGAGCTAAGATTAATCCTACAGGCAGTTGTGAGGGGTCAGAAATGAAAGCTGGACACACAGTTGTCATGTTTTCGGTTATAGACTTTTATTCAACTTAAATAGGTTGGGGAAATGCCTCTCTGGCCCAATTCTACAGAGGAGTTTCCCTACCTAAGAACCAAAAATGAAGCATCTGTCTTTGTCAGGATGTCATAAATCAAAAGCCGTTCTTGTGTCCAAACGTTCTATCCTGACCCTCACACTAAAACAAAATAATAAAGTGACAAGGGAAATGTCAATAACCTGGTATTTGCAAAAAGTGTTCTTAAATGAAAGTATAATAGCGCCAACATAAATGTTCTCCAAAAATGGAAAAAGACCTTAGTTACAAAGGGTGATTCCCTTCCCCTGGATTCTGTACTGGTATCACACATGTCTCTGGGTTAAACAGTTCTTGGTGTCTTTTTGTGGCCCACAACAATCCTGTTAAAAAAACAACTGTTCAGTCTTGTATATTCTTCTTCAACAAAAGTTCCTTCTTTAAACACAAGTTTCTTCTTTAAACACAAGTCCCTGCTTTGTTTAACAAACACTGTTTCTGCTTGATACTCCTTGTAGGTTTGCAATTTGCCTGGTATACTCCCCTGCCAGGAGTCTTCATGCACTTCCAATTGCCTGGTGTACTTTCCTGCCAGGACTTCGCTTGCACTCACAAATGCCTGGTATACTCTCCTGCCAGGACTTCTCTTCTTCTAATTGAACTGTCTGGTGTATGCTTCCCAGGGATTGTTGTATATTATAGTTCCTCTTTACTTTCAACTAACATATATCTTTCTTGGCTTGGTATATTGTGATGGCATCATGAAGCAAGACACAGACAACAGATTCAAATGTGTACTCTAAAGTTTCATTTAACTTAAAAGTCAGGGTGGAGTAAGGCCCAACTTGCCTTATGCTAAGGTGGGATTCCCCTACCTAAAGAAAACTAAGGATAGTCTGCGTCAGGATGTTGAAATGAAATAACTGTCTGTGTCCAAAATGTATACTTGCCCTCACAACTAACTGTATACAATGTGTAGCAATGTCAGCTTCAAAATAAATAGTGTTCATAAGATCAAAAGAAAGTGTAGAGCTTCTTCCGGCTCTTGACTTATAATCAGCTACTCCATTCCCCAGGTTCAAGACAGTTCATAAAAGACTCGGTTTCCCTTCCCCAAAAGTTCAAATCTTCCAGCTGTTCAGAACAATACAGTTCCTTGGGACAGTCTGTTTCTTGACTTCAAAATCAAATAAGATTGATAGATTGATATTTTATTTTTTATCGCGCTCGTACACAGCAGCCGGTGATAAAGGGTCTGCGGTCTAGGCGCTGTTGTCAGACCACACGGTCCACCCATTTCAGTTCATGCAACCAATACCCCTTCTTATCTGCTTTCCATCAACAATTGTCCATTGCTTTTCTTGAACAGTCAAACTTGTTCCTTTCATCAATGTTATTCTTCCAACACTTTAACGTGGTCTGGTTTGTCAATAGGCACATTGTTATACCTTGTGCATTCTTCTGGCTCTTGCCAATACAGGTTTTCCCTTAACCTACAGTTCCTTGAATTATTTAACTTTGCCCAACACTTGACTTCTCCTCACATACACTTCTTGGGTGTTCCAGGGCTTTTCCAACACTTGTGTCTTAAACAATTCACTACGTGGTATTGCTCCCTTGTACCACCTTATTTCCATTCCATTCATATGTACTCATAACTTGCTTCTGTTTCATGCAGCATTCAAAATTGTTCCCAATATCTTTAAATTTCTGCAGTATTCAAAATAACTTGCTTCTGCTTAATGCAACATTCAAAATTGTTTATTATCACTTTCAGTTTGTTTGCTTTTCCAAAAGCACATGTTTCTACATTCCGAAAGTGCTTATAACAAGCATCCCGGTATGAGTGTTTCACTTGTATCACTCACCGGGTCCATGTGGCAGCTCCCTTCGGATTCTCGCCTACTCCATGCACTGCTGTCTGGCTTCCTGTGTCTCTGCTCTTCTTCTGCGGAGACAGGAGAGAGCATTGCTTGCTCCCTTGGCTTGCTGTGGCTGCTGGAGTGTCTCCACACCCACAGCTCCTGCTGTGTGCTCCCAACGAGGAGGGCTGGCAGGCATTCCAGGCCCTCTGGTGGCAGGCTTCTGTTATGGCCTCCCTCGACACTGCTCTCGGCTCCCGCTCCTCTCACTTTCCAGCCAGCTTCTCTCCCGCTCAGGTCGGCAACCCACCTCTGGGTTCCTTTCCATGCTCCCCATCTTGCTGTACAGCCAGGCTTCTTATACCTATGGGGATTGTCAAGTGTGGGTCATTTCGTTCAATTGCCTGACCTTCCTGAAACCTAATAGCTGGGCAGGCTTGGCTATTCCAATGGTATACTTCCATCACCTTCTTCTTCATCTCAGTACAAAAGTGGTGTTTGGCGAGGTTTGAAAATAAAGTGTTCATTACTCTGGGATATCTCCTACTCGTCTTGGTACTAAACTGATTTATGTCTGCATTAACAACAAAAGGTGAATATGGGTTTCTCTCACCTAAATGAGGATGTGTTCTCCTAGTTGGTCGCTTCCTCGTCACAGTGTCGAGGTGATTATTTTTGGGGACATTTCAGAAGAAATAAAAGGGAAAGGGCTGACAGTAGCCTACAAAGGCTTGAGGCATAGAAGGTTCATTCTGGAAAGGGAATGGGGCATACCATGTCTCAAACAAGGATGTCCTCTCCCCACTCCCCATGTTCCCTCCACCCAGGTGATCCTCCCTCACATATCCACCCCCAGGGTTGGGATTCCAAAGCGATGGCCTTTCCCTGGCCACCTGAGAGGAGGATTCTGGGGGAAAAGAAGTGAGGGTGCCCTCAGGTTCCTCACAATATCTACTTGTTTTCTCAGTTCTTATATGCTTTTCGCCACATTTGCATTCACTTCTTATTGAGGTTCAGGTTGGCACTTTGTCCTTTTAGTACACAACCAATATTCTTATTAATTCACTTTCTGTGACATCACAATTTTTTTCAAATTCCCTTTCACAAGCAATATTCTTATTAATTCACTTTCCAAGACTTCACAATGTTCAAATTCCCTTGGGCGCAGTTGCCAAAATGCCCCCGGGTCCCCATTCTGCTCTGACAGACTCACCGGTTCTCTGTATCGTTTCCATGCTCGCTTGCACTTACATGGCATACCTTCGGCACTTCCTTCCCACTCTGAACGTCTCAGACATCTCTCCAGGCTATCTCGTGGATCCGCTCCTGCTCGCTGGTTTTGAGGCGATGATCCCCGGGGAATCTGTGATAACTCCATTGGATTCATCACAAAGTTCACATGATCACCGCTCCAGGCCGACACTTCACTGTGTCCACTTTAAGTATGCTGCCCAAACAATATGCAGTAACACAGCTTCACAAAAGTACATCTTAGGTCACTGGGAAAAGCACACTTTGGCGATAGCTCTTTACTAGTTCCAAAGTCCAGGGAGAGGCTACTCTCTGTCCACATTCAGGCAAAGCCGCACATGGCATCACCTGGAGCCACATCTGCAGCGCGGATATGAGTTGGTCCAGGCAGGGAGATCTTTGTAGCAGTTCGGGAGCTGTGATTGCCCTTGCTGCTCAAAGCAGGAGTTCTTGTTCGACGTTGCGGCAGCGGCAGAGGCCATACTGCCCTCTCCCCAAGGCAGGAGTATTACTGCAGTGTGCTGGCAGCAGCCGTGCTGCCTCCTTTCCAGTATCGCCCGGCCACACGGGTACTCCCCCCTCACTGAGGCTGGCGGCCGGGTATGCCCTTTCCTGCTGTGGTGGTGAAAGTCCTTTGCTGGGCCGTGATGACTGGGCCATGTGGCGACGCACACCGGCATCCTCCGTGGGGAGGGCTATTCATCTCACTACGGCAGTGCACCACTTTCTTCAATGGAGCGACAGTCTGGGCCTGTTTTTCTCCCTACCATGCGGGAGCCTTTCTTTTTTAGTGCAGCCCCATGCCACCTGCCTCAGCGCAACTGCTCCATTTTTCCCCCCAGGTGGGAGTGCCTCCTGTCACAATGCAGCAGCTCTCATCTTTACCATTGCGACAGAGGCCTTGCCCTTCCTTCCCCTTCATCGCCTTTGCCACACACGCCCGGGCTCTCTGGTGTGCACGGTCCTCACCGGCGGTCTTCAGAATTGCTCCTGACATGATTCGGATGGTGCATTCCAGCCAGCACTGGGCAACCCAGTGGCGGGCGAATGTGCACCGCGAGACCTCGTCAGCTTTGCTGACGGTCATCGGACCAGATCTGACACAGGATATATGAGAGCTCTGCATGGCGGTCGCACCCCACAGCACGCTGCGGCGTGACCTGGGTGGATGCATGATTCCTTGGATCTCCTCGCCATTATTATCAGGCATGGCCGGACCCCTTCCTGCATTCTTGCTGGACAGAGATGCATAAGTCAGTGATTTCAGTGGGTAACTGGCGTATGGGAAGTTGTGTGCCCCTTTTATTAGAATCATGACATGGTGCACCATGCAGGGCCGGCCTAAGGATTTGTGGGGACCTGACAGACAAAAGATGTGTGGGCCCCCCCAATTTGCATAAAGTGATATAAAAGAATGAGTCTTTAGTACGCAAACGTATCATGGGAAGATAAATTAGAAACATTTTACCATGCGCAAGGTAGTGGACAAATACACTTTGACGTCCAGTATATGAATTGTCAATATAAATATTTACCTAGGTGTCAATATCAGGAGTGAGTTACTTCTTTTGAAGTAGCAGACCGCAGAATACCTTGTTCAGACGTCTAATTTTGACAGATAAGGTGTAGTGTGATAAAAGGATTTGGCTGGGAGCACACATTTTGGTTAATTGGAGAAGCAGGGATTTGAGACCCGTCTGCAATTCAGGAACTGGAACGCATCTCTTTCCAGATGTAATTGGTAGAAATAGTGTTTGCAAAAGGTCTTTTTGAAACTTTGGGTTGAAAACACTATCTGTGGAAGGCATTTCAAAAATATGGTGATTGCGTTTTGCTAACTGAAACTAACAGCTTTTTTGCAGAAGTTTCACGATTGTTTTTATTTTTATTGTGTGCATATTTGGGAAATACTGGTGCCTACATGCCTACCAGCTAAGTGCGCTTTACAAATGTAACAATAAATAAAATTCTCCAAATTAGCAATAAACCTTTCTTTCAGAAGCAACAGATAAGGATTATTTTGACTGTGAAAAAAGAAATAACAGCAAATAATAACTAAGTTTATCAAGTGCTGCTCACTACTATATGAGAAGGGAGCCTCATTAATGTATCCACTGATTGTAGGGGGTGAGCAGACCAAAACTGTTTGCCGGCGTCAATAGGGGATGCTATAGCAGAAATGTGCAAAGGCAACTGAGCGGGTTAGGAGACTGTTGCTGAGAAGTTACACATTTAGACCTTCTGGTAAATCATATGTCTTTTTTCCTATTCCTGCAGCAATATGTGCTGTAAAATGTGGTGTTTTGACACGTGGATGAGTACAGCTCCCTCTCTTCACTCAGTGTAGGAACGTGTGCCCCCATAGAGAAAATCAAAAGCTGGCACCAATGAATATATGCACAATAAGTGAACGTATCTTAACTGGGAGAAAATCGTCTTAAAGATGTATAACAACATGTAATGATTGAAAAGGTTACCTGTTTGTGTTGAAGTGTTTGACAAATGCAGGCTTCATATATGATGTGATGAAAAAGATCACATTCTACCAAAACAAATGCGTATTGGTGTCATGAAAGAAAAAACAGCAATGTTTATGCAACCTTTGTTACATGGGAGAAGCAGGTTAACATACCTCTCAACCTTTTTGGTCCCCATGGGCGGTTGAAAACAGAAGATTCCCTTTTAGGCGAGTGCAAGCCTGTTGTAACGTGAGCACGAGCGCCATGGCTCATGCCCATTTACATGTTGGGGCCACGTGTGTAGACACGTGCCACACTCTAATAAAAGAGCCAAGCAGTCTCTCGCTGGGCAGTGGCATACCAGCTAACGCCTGTGTCTGTGTCACTCCTTGCCGCGCTGCGCAGCGCAGGTGATGAGCCCATCGGGCCATCCCACTATCAGGGGCATCATTGCAATGGCGATGAGGGGATCCAAGGACCGAACTCGCGCACTGCGCCCGGTCCCTCTGGCGTAGTGAAATTAAAAAAAAGAGGAGGAAGTGGGATGCGCACCAACGCGCCCTGGAAGGCAGGGCCCAGCGCAGCCTAGGCCCAGCTAAGGGGACACGATGCATGCCCTGCTGGCATCCTTAGCCTCTTCTTCGGCCCCGCATAGGGGGAAAAAGAGTGCTCGACTTGCGCCGCACCCAGAACAATCAGTGCCCACACGTATGAGTCAGCGACGTGGCATTCACCGCATAGGTGGCAAATGAATAAACAGTGTACTCCCGCCTGGGGGAGACTGCGAGGGCCGCCACCAGCAACACTACACACCTGCATGGGGAGGGATATGGGGCAGGGCCCGCTGCAACAAAATCATGCAGCACCCTGTAGAGAAGGAGCCAAGTACCCCAACCTCAAGCATCGCGCATATGTTGCCTATATGCTGGGAACCGGAATGTGAAATACATGCAGTACCAGTGAAGATACCAATACCAAGGAGCATCTTGGAAGGAAGGTTCCCATTGCGAAAACCATACCTGCATACACAACAATATGATGGCCATTTGAATGAGATACCAGCAGGAGTGTGGAAAATGAGTAAAAGAGCAGATTGGTGACATCATACATAGCAAGACTGACGCACCCAGAAGAGATGCAGAGACAAGAGAACATAGACATTCTAGAGGCATCAAGAAAGTATCAAAGATAAACAACATTTCGGGATCGAGATGAAGATGCTTATGCTACACAAAAGATAAAGACATTAAGTAATTTTACACGTGTACAGATGCAAAGAAATGCAAGCAGACAAAGTATTCTTAAGGCTAGCTATGTAGTGAATAGATTGAAGCATCCGCCAACATATATGTATATATAAGAATGAGTGAACTATGGACAATTCCACTATGCATTTTATCAGAGCTGGACCAGAAAAATCAAGGCTTTTTCCAGTGTGTTGCAGTTGAAAAGCAATTGAATTACAGAGGTGAATCAAAGAAGGGTGAGGCTGGATCAGCACCAAGAAGCCAAGACAGCTCTAGGTTGGAATGATCAGACAGCAGCTACAAACGTGTGAAAGAACAAACTCCTGTTCAGAAGATGGGCACGAAACAAATGAAGACGTCAGAGGTTAATTAAATAGTAATATTTTAAATACACCAAAGCTCAAAATCATGGTCTTCATTTATGTGGATGGCTGAAAATGGGCAATCGGGACAAACCACACCTACGCAGGGAGACAGAGCATGCTATACTCCCTCGTATTCTCCAGAGCAAGGAACATTTCCAAGGCCGAGTTCAAACCCTTCATTGACGTGCAGACCACAAGAGGTGATGATAGGTGATATGTTAATTGGTGGGAAGCTATGGTCAAGACCAACACACCAGCACCTGGAGGTCAGCCTGCATGAAGCTGGCGTATGTGGAAAAGTACTGACGGATGTAAGGGTGCCAACCAATTACAGAGGGCCACGTAGTAAAGAACCCTATATGTAACCAATGGGACGTTGTATATTTGATGAATCACTTTCTCCAATAGGTTTTGTAATTTGCCACATAGATTGACGTCAGTAATTATACGTTTTTTACTACATAACCCATGTTTTTTATGAAATGCTTTGAGATTATGCTGTGAGATGTCCGTTGTACTCCCTGGTTTAGACAAATCACATTAAAACAGTTGAACCTTTCTAACTTCCTGAGTTAGTGTGATCATTGATGTTTGATTATCTTCTGCATCCCCATCAAGCTCTATGAATTGCTACCTCGTCTTAAAGGGCTGGGACGATAAGCCCGGTTCTTCCCCGTTTTGAGGAGTGCGCTGCGTGGCCTCCATCGTGCCACAGAGAGAAAAAAAAAAGGAATTAACAATTTTCAAATGTCCCCGCCCTGGGGAGTGAAGTGGCTCACCGACCGAATAATTTCTCCCGCCTGTGGGATATGAAGGGGCAGCACGGAACGCCGTTGTCATCAGCAACTTTTCTCCCACCTAGGGGAGAGATGGGGGAGGCCTGCTGAAGCCACTGAAGCCGCTGCCAACGCGAGTGAACTGGAAGTCTCCTGCCGGGGTGAGAGTAAGTGGCTCGGCATTCCCAGAGCCGCGAGCAGAGAAAAAGAGAAAAGGAGGAAGGAAAATGTGGCGCACTCGCCGCCAGCAAAGGTAAAGACCCATAGATCTCCCGCATAGGGGGGGAGAGGATGCGGCCCATGCTGCCAACCAAGGAAAGTGAGAAAAAGAAACTCCTGCCTGGGGTAGGATAGTGGCCCAGGCCACTACATGAATGTTGGGCACTCTGCCAGGGGGAGGTCAAGTGGCCCACGCTGCCACAATGACTTGTGGGGTACTCCTGCCTGGTGGAGAGCAGGCGGCCCGTGCCGCCACATGGACATTACGCACTATTGCCTGGGGAGAGCAAGCAGCACATGCTACCACATGAACATTAGGTACTTCTGCCTGCGGGAGAGCAGGTGGCCCGTGCCGCCACAAGGACATTATGTACTCCTGGCTGGAGGAGGACTGGCGGCCCATGCTGCCACAAGGACATCATGTACTCCTGCCTGGGGGAGGACTACCGGCCCATGCTGCCACAAGGACGGTTGGTACTCCTGCCTGGCTGTGACAGCACTAGAGGCCTCTGCATAGCGCAAAAGGCCAGAGGAGCACCCCGGCCCACTGGACACTCTAAGATGGCGCTACTGTCAGGGGGAGAGGCACACTGCCTCAAGCTGCTCCTGCCTGGGGGAGAGGCCTAGGAGGAGAAGAGCAGCCCATGCTGCTACAGTGCTGGACACTCCTGCCTGGGGAGAGGCCTGGGAGTAAAAGTGTGGCTCGGCAAGACCCAGCGCAAGACCCAGCGCCGCAGTGGCGTTTGCAGGAAGCCCCCACCGTGATCCTACCTATCTTTGCGGCCAGAGGGCCAGGAGCAGGTCATGCATTGGGGCATGTCCCCGAGACTCAACGTGAGAAGAGCAGCACAGCAAGAAGTGGCGCAGCAGTGGCTGCTCTCCGCAGCCCATGACAGCGAGGGAACACTCCCGCCCGGAAGGGAGTCAGCAGATTGAATGACTTGGGCCGCAGCCCATCCTTCACCTAAGCACCACAAGTCCCTGCTATGACGCTGTCATGACTGTGGCTCTCTGCAAAGAGAGTGCTTGTGCTGTCAGACAGAAGGTAGGTGTGAAAGTGTGGCCAGGCAAAAGGCAAGCCAGGAAAAACTCTTGGCTGGGGGAGCCTGGCCTCAGCACGGCCGTTGCAGCCACTGTACCAACAGAAGTTCCATTTAACAAGCAGAGGGAAGAGCTGGGCACTGCGCAGCCTCGGGCACTGTACGCGCTCACTCAAGCAGATAGAACCTCCGCAGGAAGGGACTGCTGCCACGGTGGTAGCAATGAAGATCTCATGCCTGAAGGGGGAACCTGGGCATGGCTCTGCCTGCTGCCATTTAGCGGTTCCTAACCCGGTGAGCGACGCCAGGGGAGAGAGGGCCCGAAAGACTCCAGACTACGGTCTGCCGCAAGGGACTTTGACCACCCAGGGTCACTGGAAGACCATCCTACAGCAGAAGGGGCAGAGACATTCTGGCAAGACGACAGTCGATGTGTCCCCCTGGTGACCCTGGGCGCGGCTTTGCTGACTAGTGGATCGCTTTCCATCATGGGTGAGCCGACAATTAGGGACTGCCCTGTGACCATCTGCTGATGTGGCCCCAGCAGGGTCCGACTGGGACAAGAAATAAGCCCGGTCACCCAAACAAAACTGGCCCACCCCTCACCTCAAAAATGTGGCCCACCCCTCGCCTCACGACCCTTGACCTCTGATGAGATCACCAGAAGTGATGTCATTTGACCCCACCCCAAAGTGACATCCCGGGAAGCGATGGAACACGACCTTTCACCCCTTCACAAAACAGGAAGTGGCATCAAATATTTGAAATAAACTTTTTCCAAGCTATGTCGTACCTCCTTCTAGTCGATGAGCCCACGACTCTGCGATGAGGCTTGCAGCCTGCGCTGAAATTCCCGGGAGGTTCCAGCGTCGCCTGCTATCCTGCACGCCATCAGCGGGAGAATCCCCCTCACTCTCAGAGGGTAAAACGACCCAGCTGGGTCCGTGAGAAGATACTCTCCTGGCGGTAGAATTCTTGGGTAGTTTGTCACTAGCTCCATGAGTGCCGGAAACCATACCAGCGTTTTCCATATTAGGGCTACTACTATCAGAGTCGCTGCTTCTCTGCGAACCTTCCTGAGCACTCTGCGCATCATCATGAAAGGTGGAAATGAGTAGTGCATGTCTCGCCTCCAGTCTTGCAAAAGGGCATGTATCACTGCTGCTGCTGGGTCCAGCCTCCAGATGAAAAAGGTTTTCTTTTGCGTGTTCAGTCTGGACGCAAACAGATCTATGTGTGCTGGACCCAGATCCCTTCTATTTCTCGAAATATCTCTCTGTCCAGCATCCAGTCACTGGAGACTGCTACGTGTCTGGAGTTCCAGTCCGCTACTACATTCAGCGAGCCTGGAAGATATTCCGCCACTTCGTCCCTCCTAAATGATTGATGTAACTGACTGCTGATATGTTGTCCATTTTCAGCAGGATACATGAATTCACCTTGCCTTTTGTGAAAGCCTTGATCGCAAACGATCCGGCTTACAGCTCTAGATAGTTCATGTGTAGCCCGAGTTCTTCCGAGCTCTACTTGCCCCCTGTCTGCAGTTCTCCGCAGCGAGCTCCCCAGCCCGCTCTGCTGGTGTCCGACTCTATCACTATGTCGGGCCGGTCGCCAAAAATGGCTCTCCTGTTCCACCCTTCCATGTTCTGTAACCACCACTCCAGTTCCGTTCTGGACTCTAGATCTAAGGGTACTAGTTGGTGGTATCGCAAGACCTGCTGCAGGTGTCTTATCTTGAGGCGCTGAAGGACTCGGTAATGCAGGGGCCTTGGGAATATCGCTTGGATTGACGCTGCTAGTAAGCCTATTACTCGCACTATCGTCCAAAGTGAGATAACTGGTTTGCTGAGACAGCGTCTTATCTGTCTTTTATATCCCTTATCTTCCTGTTCCGCAGCTCCAGGTTAGCCTTCCTGGTGTCTATGACGAAGCCCTAGGAATTCTATCCTCTTTGCTGGTCTCAACTTCGACTTCTCTCGATTCACTAGGAACCGAAGAGAGGCTAGGAGGCTCACCACCCAGTCTGTCTGATACTGAAGCATGTCTCTGTTGCTCGCCATCAGCAGAATGCGGCTATGGGCTTCATGAGTTTCATGAATGCCCATGGCGCCGATGCTAACCCAAACGGCATCGTTGCAAATTGCCATAATTGCCCGTCCCAGTCGAACGCCAGAAAGGGACGGTAATCCTCTTGTACTGGTATCATCAGGTAGGTATCCTTCAGATCTATTCTCGATAACCAGTCGCCCTGTCTGACCGTATCTCTGAGTTGATGAGTCCCTTCCATTTTGAAATGGTGGTAGACTACCCAGCTGTTCATATCCTTCAAATGTATCACTGGCCTCACTTTGCCCTTCCTGTGAACTAGGAACATACTGCTTATAAATCTCGGATTTACTTTGCATGGTTCTATTGCTCGCTTCTCCGATAGACTCTGCAGATCTGCGTGTAATGAGTCCTTCTCCGCTTACGCTGAGAATAGTTGGCAGGGGGCATGGGATTAGGTTGGGGTCTCTGCAAACTCTATGCGCAAGCCTTTGGCTGTCTGCAAAACCCAAGCATCGCTGGAAAGCACGCAACAACTTTCCCAGAATCTCGCTGTCCTCCCCCCTAGCGGCGGATACGCGAAAACTCTCACCTGTGGGGAAGTTCTATCCTCTTCCCTGACCTCTGCTTCGCCTTCCTCTAGGGAAACAGCCTTTTGGTGGAAAAAAAGGTATCTGGTTGTTTGTTCTCCCAATAATGGGTTCTGTTTGAATGAGGCCTTCTGGAGGTCTGATATCGACCGGTCGCTCGGCCTCTGTACCGACCGGTCCCGCCAAAAACTCTTACGGGGAAGATTTTATTTATGGAGGCCTGCGCCTTCTCCAGGGAGGTATAGGTTCCCACGAACCTTTCCATTTCCTTCCTGAAGGTCTCCCTGAATAATAGAGCCTGAGCTGCTTCACCCGCTTCGTAGGATGACAAGTCCCCTAGTTTAGGGTCTATTTTGAGTAGTAATCCTCTTCTGCGCTCGGATGCGATGGCTCAGTTAGCGTTTCCTAATAGGCATACAGCTCTCTGCGCCCAGTTCGCCAGTACTCCTGGGTCTACTTCTTCTCCTGTGTCTTTCGCTCGCTTGGCCAGATCCATTATTTTTGCCCACGGGCCTGCTAGATCTAGGACTTTTTCCTGGCAACTTTGCCATGAGCGATCAATCCCTTTCCTGGGATCTCTGTTGGACTTGGCTATGAAGGCTAACATCTTCAGGTCTAGCTCCGGGGCCTCTGCCACTTTCCCAGCTTTTGACAATCCGCTCTCATCCTTTGTCTCACTTCCTTTTCTAGTGCCTTTCGCAGTTTCTGGGTCATGTACTTAGAGACCCTCGGGAATGGCACCCATTCCGAAGACTTTGGATTACGGATGTCCTCTGGGTGGCACATATCCGATGTCTCTTCGTCTTCTAGATTGTTGAGCGTCCTCAACCTCTTCTTCGGCAGAGGTAGACTCTCCTCATCTCCTTCTTTGTCGGCTTCCTCCTGCGAGGAAGTCGGAGACTCTATGGGTTCCTCCTCGGGGAATCCTTCTTCTATACCGCCCATATTATCATCCCCTGGGTAGGGGGTCTTGAGGCTTGGCACACCCGACTTGCTCATGAAAGCTTCCCGCAATCTATTAAATGCGTCGGTAGCCTCTGGGGCTCTTAGGTCTGCCCTGTTTGTCTGGCCGGAGGGGTCAGAAGAGTTCTTGCTCTTCCGGGCCTTCATACACCCTTGTGGGTCCTCTGGCATGACCCTTGTGGACATGCTTGCTTTTGTGAGGGTGCTTTTGTCTTTCTGGCTCAGAAATAGTTTGATAGTCTCCAACCTGTCTTGTAGGGGCCTGACCCCTTGAGCCACTGCCTCAATAAGTGAGTCCCCCAGCACCTCCTTAAAACTATAGGCCAGATCTTCTGAATAGACTGCCTCCTGTTCTTCTACGGTGTACTCAAAATCTGCCATGATTCTGTGATTGTAAGTGCCTTATAAATACCTTTCCAGGTGTAGTGGCACGTCCACTGACTCAGTTGTGGCTGCACCCTGGTCTGCTGAGCAAGCTTCAGAATATAGGAGACTGCAATGTGTGTGGCTTCAATCTGTACTGACAGCGTTCTTTTTCTGATAAGAATGTTCTTTGGTGTTAAATCTGCTCATGATGCTGAGTGTGCTGGATGGCTTCTGAGATAGCTGTCTCCGCCCCCGCGAAGGTGGGGGCTGTGTGCTCCTTACCGCGCCAAGTGCGCTGGACGGCTTCTGAGGCAGCCGGTGAGCCCCTGCAGTGCCGATAGTGCGGCACAGAGCTGCCGGTTCCTCTCACTGCCCTTATCAAAGATTCTAATACACTGCACAATCCCACTACCTTAGGGTCACGCGCTATATCTTTTATGTGCATAACGCCGCTGTGACATAGAGGTACTTATCTTCCAGAGAGCAAGAAAGAAGAGGAAGAGTGTAGGGAGTAGATGGACTAGGTCACGTGACCAGGACATTGGGACTACATGGGGCCTAAGACTGGTGGGACAAGTCGTTTTTGGAAAAAAAATGTTTATTTCAAATAAAAAAAATTGAAATAGTGTTATTTTGTTGAAACTGCTGGACAGAGGAAAATAAATGAAGATGAAGCATAATGCTCCCCTCCGTCTTGACTAGCGTGAGAGGGGGTTTAGATTCTATTAAAGACAGGAGGCGAGTATTATGCATTACAATCTTTACTTCTGAACCACAGCAGCAAAGAAAAAACTTTTACAAACAAAACAGTTTAAAAAGCAGAACTAAATACAGTTCACAGTCAATGTAAGGGGAGCTCCCCAATCCAACATGGAGGACAGGTCATGCCCTGCAGGTGACCAATGGGCAGGAACCCTCCTCTATATATGTCCTTTACTTTAATCCCAACTCCCCTTTCTGCAGCTGTCTTGCACCAGACGTCATCAACATGTAATGTTGCCCTTTTCAAACAACTTCACCAGAAGTTACCTATCTCTGCTGTAAGGGGGAACTGAACCGAAAAATTGAGCCACACACCAACTAACCAAGCTGTTCCAAGCTAAAGGGTACACTAACTTAACAGAGGCTGCCCCGAAATTCCTTGATGACACAGATAGAGTCTTGGGAAAGCCCTCGGAAGCACCAGGAAAAGATGAGAGTCTCTGAGGACCAGTTCGTAAGAGAAACCTGCAGGGAAGGAGCGAGGCAACGGGAGGAGATGGACGAGATGAGTAATATCCAGCATCAATTCAAGAAGGACCGGGAACCACCCCCGGGAAGGCCAACAATAGCGTTGTCGCCTGCCTGCGAACCTGAACCAAGACTCTTGCTATCATGGCAAAGAGAAAAACATACGGAAAAAAAGGGACCCGAACAATCCTGGAAGAAAGAGTCAGAAGGCAGTGCACTGGGGTCTGAACTCTAACTGTAGAGCCGGGAAACTTATCATATAAGTCCCGAGGCAAAGAGAACCATTAATCGGAACCCAAAGATACATGATCTTGGCAAAGAGAAAGCCCTGTCTAACCTCCAATTGCTCCTGTTCTGGAGATGTCTGGAAAAAACCGCCAGACCATAACCAAGATTCTTGCTCCCGGAAGATACTCCGCTTTGAACACAAAGTCCCGATCCAGACAGCAAAAAAAACAATTTCCCCAATTAGATCTGCTAGGGCCTTGGACCCATTCCCCCAGATGATTGATGTATCGCACAGCCTACACATATCCAATCCGGAAAAAGACACAAAATTGCTTTGACCCTAGAGAAGGCTCTTGACAACAATTGAGTTTACTAACAGCTCCAGCCGGCTGACATGCCGTTGCTTCACGAAAGTGGACCACCTCTGCTTGTGGAGACCTGTCCTATCTTGGCATTCCCATCCCAGTCTGCTGGCATCTGACTCCCGAAAGACATCCGGAGACGGAATGGAAAATGTGCTGTGCCATTCAAGGCATTCATGATACTGAGCCACTAAAGGAGCTCCAACCTGAACTCGTGGAACAGAACCCCAACTACGAGGAAGACAAATTATTGCAAAGGTGTTTGGACTTCAGACGATATAGCACCTTGCAATGGAGAAAGGAGGGAAAGATGACTCGGATGGAACTGACCACCTGGCCACACAGGATAACTATCTGAGGGGAACCCTCCCTTCCAAGAGGAGAAGACGGATTACTTCCTTCGCTAGGGGAGCCTGCCGCCCGGAAAGGATAAAGATGCAGAGCTTTAATCCCTTGTATTCATAACAAAAAAACAACCCCATGAATGTAGAAGGGACACCGCTAACTGAACAAGATTCCAAAGAGACTGAAAACTGTAAGTTAAAACAAGTATAACGTCAAGGAGATATTATCTGAAACCCTTTGGCCCTCAGGAGAGCCATCACCAGTTACATTAACCCGATGAAGCACCAGAGCTGATGGTAACAGCGAAATCGAAGGGAGCGAAAATGGCAAGTGCGAGCTCCGCAGAAGAACTGAAGAAAAACTCTTGATGAGGAGGAAAAAACAAGAAACACCCAGTACCCATCCTTGAGGACTAACTTGATCATACAATCTGCCAGGAGAGGGAGTCAATGAGCATATGAACCCCTTCCATTTTGAAGTGATGATAGACTACAAATAGATGTTAGGATTTGCAAGTTAAAACTGGGTGAAAGAAAAAAAACCTTCAGGGCTGTGAAGGACGCTGGTACCACCGTCCCTTCAAAAATGAGGTCACTGACCTCCGCCACTATCAAAAACCAGCTTGACCTTATTGGACACCAGGGGAAGAGACAATGAAGAAACGGACAAAGAGGGAAATACTCAAAATGAACCCCCTTTACTGACTGCAACCCCCGAGGAGCTGGAGTGAACACCTCCCACTACTGGAGGTACACTTGGTTTAGCAGGACTCCTGCCTGCATGACCCCTCCAATAGAGCCAAAAAACTTCTACGTGGATAAAACTGAGTTTTTGCACCTCGCGCAGAGGAGTAATTGCAGGCACCTCATGATGCGCCTTGCCGGGGAGGGGAAGAGGTCTGCGAGAAACAGTCTAAGGAGTGGAATCTATTCCCCTAAGGGGCAAAGATCTTAATAATAGTAACCTTACCTAATGACAATTTGGGATGAAGTCACATGCGAAGGACTTACGCCATTCTGTAGAAATGCAGGCGTTAGTAATGCCGAGCAGGCAAACCGTTCTCCAAAATCCAGCCTTGCAGGACTTGCACAACAACAGGCAATCAGCCAGTTCTAAAGTCTGGGTGACCGGACCCAACGCATCCATCTTCCCCCCCCTTTTTTACGGTCTGTCCCCTTTGGTTCGGGACCAAAATAATACCATGCAGTGGTCGATTTCCCACCTTACTTAGAAAGAAGGATGTAAAATGTAACCCCCCTTTCAACAAAAAACGGACCCTTTTGTGTGGAGGAAAAATGGGGTCTAAGATTCTCTTGCGCCTTTCCGGCTAACCCCAGTCCTCTGGGTTATCAGTAAAAGAATAGGGACTGCTGGAAGCAGTTATCAGATCCAAGGAGGACAGACTGGGACTGTTGGTACTTATCCAACTCACTTTTCTGACCCCCTACCATGGGAGAGGTGGGAGAGGTGGGCGGGGGGATGGAAAGGAAGAAGGTATCACTCAGGGAAGTCGAGGGACTGAGTTGTCCTGTACATGACTGGATACACTAATGCACCTACAGGGAGCTTATTCCCGGAAAGAAGAAATCAATTAACGGGAAGGATGAGAGTCAGAGAAACTCTTTAACAGGTCTATAAATGCTGATGAAGATATGAGGTTTGACCAAGCAGTGTCCAATGAGGACGTTCTTCAGTATTAATGGCTGGATAGGCAGGGAAGGCCCCCTACAGGTCTAACAACATTTCCCAACCTCACTTTTGTTAGAAGGGAATAAAATGCAATTCTTTTATTGAACTTAACATAACCGCAAACCCAGCAGGTAGCAGTTAAAACTCTTTACGCACAGCTCATATTCTCGCCGTAACAGAGCAAACAAAGTGCGCAAGCGCACATACAAGCTGCTCACCCTAGCAGGGTGTGGCACTCAGCAGCACACGAGGGGGTAACTTTGCACCAGAATTCAGGCAAAGCCTGAAGCCGAGCAGGCCTTGGAACGGCGAAGTAGCTGTGTCAAATATTTTTAGAGAAATACCATTGATGAGAAACCCCCCCCGCACTACACCTGAAGCAAAAGCTTTTTAAAAGGCTTGCACGTGAGGCAGGGGTAGGCAGCACACCAGTGCCCACTATCAACATATTAAAATACATATATGCCCAAAATGTATTAAAGAATATTTCACAATATATTAAAATATATCAAAAACACATAAATATATATATTAAAACCCCCCCCTACCCCCCTTGCGCGCGTCAGGTCTAAAGCAAAAGCTTCAGCCTGGCCCTCACGCGTTGGGCATGGAAAGGGTGGACCCTAACGGGGCTGAAAAACCCACAGATAATGTGCAGGAAAAAGACCTACATGCGTATGGTCTGAAGCAAAAGCTTCTGACAGACCCGCGCATGTAGGTCTGGAATGCCGGCGTTGCTGCATAAGCATGCAGAATGCAATTGAAGCGGAAGGCCCACACGCGTCGGGTCTGACCTCCGACAGACCCGCGCAATTAGGCCAGGAGTGGGCAGGCCGACCGGCGCCACTTGAGCACCGAAGGCCCATGCGTGTCTGGTCTGAAGCTGAAGCTTCCAGCAGGCCTGCATGTGCTAGGCCTGGAGAACCCAGAAAGCTCCGTCGGAAGCGGAGCTCAACAAAATGAAACCGCTAATAATAAAGCAGAGGTCTCACACGACCAAACTCCCATATAATACCAATTTTAATGATACTAAAGTGAAAGCCGTAAAAGTGTTACCAAAGTAACACACTACACAATACAATATACATAGCTCTCAACTCACATGCTTTTGGCGGGTGTCACTCGCCTTGTAAAGAGCTGACTCACCCGCCAAGCCTCCTGCACGGCCATTCATTTCAGTGGGCTCTCACCCGCCAAAAACAAAATTGGGTGTTTTCACCCGCCTTTGGGACAGAAATGGTTGAGAGCTATGCAATATATAAATATAATTACAATAAAATTCTAATAAATTATGCCCACTACTGACTAGCAAGCAAAGGCACAACCAAAAGGAGTGACTTAACTGTGGTGTCAACAGCAAAGAAAGAGGAGTTGGAATTAAAGTAAAGGACATATGTAGGGGAGGGTCCCTGCCCATTGGTCACCTGCAGGGGATGACCTGTCCTCCATGTTGGATTAGGGAGCTCCCCTTACATTGACTGTGAACTGTATTTAGTTCTGCTATTTAATTTTTTTGTTTGTAAAAGTTTTTTCTTTGCTGCTGTTGTTCAGAAGTAAAGATTGTAATACATAATATGAAGCCTCCTGTCATGCCATAGAATAGAACTAAGCTCCAAAGGTGTGTCACCCACCAATGTATATATGCGTAGAAAAAGGTTTGCAAACTACCATATTAATCATTTGTTTGTCTAGATACTTGGCATGGGATGTTGCAAGGCGAGCACGAGCACCATGGCTCATGCTCAGTCTCATGTTGGGGCTACGTGTGTAGACACGAGGCCCGCTCGAATAAAAGAGCCAAACGGTCGCCCGCTCAGCAGTTGCATACAAGCTAACACCTGTGTCGGTGTCACTCCTAGCTGCGCAGCACAGCGCGGGTGATGGGTCCATCGGGCCATCCCACCATTAGGGGCATCACTACAGGGAGCAGAGACCCCGGTCTCCCATAACATAGCGCTTGAATTGGATGGACGGATTAATGGATGGGCGGTGATTCAACTAATTCCACCAAAAGTGTCAGAGGTATTAAACGTCCTAAACGGTTACGGTATACTTTAAAAACTGCTCTCTCATGTCGCCGCCTACATCTGGAAAAAAAATTGCATTTTTTTATTTCCAATTCAGTTGAACGTAGAGAAGATGTATTTTATACAGCGCCCAATTTATGCATGTACTTTGAGCGATCGCAACCTTTCATGTATTTCTTAGAATGGAATAATGTTCCCTTACAATGGGAGGCCCTCTACAGCCGGAGAACGGTAATACAGGTGCGGTGAGGCGCTCATTGAGGTCATTGCAGTTGAGTGCGGTTGTTCCTTGTCTTAAAATGCTAATAAATAAAGTTTTTTTAGCTAAACAAAATGGACACTGAGAAAAGACACTGACTGGTGGGTCACGTGCGCCGGCGCCTCGTTTTCGTCCCTCCCTCTGCTGCCATCTTACCCCAGCGTGTGCACCTCCTTCTGCACACGGTCCACCCTGGACCCATAAACGTAGCAATTTAAGAACAACCGGATAGCGTCTGCACTCAGGCTAAGGTACGTCAAATCCAGGACATGATTCTAGCGAGATAACAAAGTGCATAACTCACAGTTGCCTAAAGCTTTGACCCTCCGCGGGGGGGGGGGGGCTCGGCCTTGACCGCTCCCAGAGCGGCCACCTCCCACATGTCAGTCGTGAGCCCGTATGATTTGGAAATTGACAACCTTCTCCTGGCCTCTTTAAGTTGTGTAGTTTGCAGATGTGGCTTGGGGTAAGGTGTAGGCTGCGCCCGGGGAGTGGCTGGCATATAGGCATATAGGGAATGGGGGAATATTACTGGGTGCAGCTGGCGACTTTATAATGACAAGTTGGCTGCGACAAAAGTGACGTTGAAAGTGGCAACAGACGATGGAGTGCAGCGTGGGGATGTTGCTGTAACGCTCGGTGCGGGATTTTTGTGGCCAGTGGTACGCAGGGACCCTTTTGCTCCAGGGGTAGTATCCCCAGAAAACAGAATAAGTAGTAATAAGCAGAATCACAAGTCTGTGGTGCCGACTGACACGTTCTACAAAGCGTATAGTTTATTAGCGGTTGATTGTGTGATGCACGTTGTGTTTTGTCAAACATATTTAAGATGGCTCACGGACGAATAATGGCTGCAGGCACTTGGGGTCTGTAGCAGTTATTTAAGAACGTTGATTAGTTCAATCTGATTGGCTATGCTGTTCATATAACACGGAGTAGCGTGTTGATGCGCCCGTTGTTCGTTGTGTGACCTTTTCATACATTTACACTTGTAATCCCATATAGTCGGGGCTTTAAGTGGACTGGGGCTGAGCCCCAACAGTCTCGCATAACATCAGTTGAACCAGGGCGCTTCCCCTTCCCACCAGCCCAAAGGCAATTTTTATTTTTCTATTTCCGCTGCACGGGATTTTAACTCCAGCCCTGCCCGTGAGAAGTGAATGCAACATGCACTGTAATATTTGGTAGATGTTGTTGCCTTCAATAGCCTGCTTAAAAGCACCGTTACAGGGTCTTTATGGCAAGCCGCCCATTGTAGAAAACCCAAAAAATCCAGCGCCTACCAAATAGCACAGTGCTGTGCCATTTCGTAGGCGCTAGATTTCTTTTGTTCAGTTCAATAGACTGATTGCCACATAAAGCATGTAGCGGGGCTTTATGTGGCAAGAAGATGCCTATTCATTTAAACAAACGAAACCCAGCACCTACCAAATAGAACAGTGCAACGTGACACTGGCTGGTTACCGGCAGGGCTCTGGTTTGAATTTCTAGCACAGCGAATGATTTTTAAAAATCGTGTTTTTGTTGGGGGGGGGTTACTGTTAGGGTGCTGAGTTGTGGGCAATGCTGTTATTTATCAAGCTGTCAAATAGAACATTTGTTTTTTAGGCAACTAAACAAACACCTCTGCTACTGTTACTAGTCTGCCCACTGATCGGCAGGCACCACGATCTTCCGCTGGGTAGCAGATTGTAGGAGGGATAAGAGTGCTCGTCGACTCCCCACCACCTTAGAGCACTTATCAGGAATTGCACAGAAGCGCATGTATCAACTAATGACCAGATAGGCATTCATGGCGGGGAGGGAACAAGATTACTGAGTGCCTGGACTAGCCACTTCAATGGCCTACACATCCAAATCAGGACACCTTATTAGTAGGTGATGTGGTGGGCCTATTGCCATTCAATTCTCCCTACCTTCCCCTACACCCACCTGCCTCAGAGCAACAGTAGTATATCCATGGACTCTCCAATCTCCTAATAATGGGAAATTGGGAGTGTCTAAAATCTCCAAACCTGTCTGTGTATCAAATAGCAATCACAAATGCATCAATCAGCAAAGTGACGGCCTACCAGTACCTGACCCTCATGCCAAGATCTTCTCCACACCTACCTGACACTCATATTGCAGCGCAGTACAGCACATATCACTCTAAACAGTTATGGCAGAAGTGCGCTTTATCAATCCCACATCATGTAAAATATCCCAGTCAGCACTCCTGACCGCGTTTCTTGTTTACTTTTTCCCAGAAGAACTTTACCTCCTCCCAGACTGTCCCTCTCTGGGCTAACTGACGGTGCCCATTGAAGCCTACTCATATTTGATCTCAATAGTCTTGAAAGTTGGGGACGATTCCTTAAATTTAAAAGCTGGACATAACCAAATATCCAAGCACCCACTTAACTATAGTGTCTCGGCCTCTATCAAGCAGTGGACAGTCTGCTCGCCTTCAAAAGAGCCTATGTTAGACCTCTCCTAAAAAATTAAATTCGACCAACTACCTATCGTCAGATTCGCCAATGCACATTGTATTGGCAAAATGCTCAAGAAAGCTAATCTATTGGCAGCTTCTGGAATATGCTGAAACCAACTGCTTCCTCCATGAACCACCTCATGGATTCAGAGCCTTGAGAAAACAGAATCTACTCTGGGCCTCATCTAAGACGTGCTAAAGGACGACTCAACTAATGCACTGATCCTACTGGACATTTGTGTTGCATTCAACACCATTATCACAAGATTCTACTAAAAAGACTCGCCGCTATGGTGGATTGGGTCCTTCCTAGTGAGGAGAACAGGAGCAGCTTCGGTCTCCTTTCAAATTGCTTGCAAACCTGACTTTCCAAGGATGCTGGGGCATCTACATCTCCTGCTTCCGTTCAACATATATGTATGACCTCATCCTGGATCTCATGGGGAATATGAGCCATACATTCTTCAACTAAGCAGACTGCACATTGTTTATGAACTCGGGTGCAACAGTGCACTCTCCTGACTGGTGCACATGAACTCCTGGGTGACCTCTGAAAGACTTGAGCTCAACCCATCTAAAACAGAACTCATGAACTGTAGAGCTATTTTTCCCCTAAACCCACAACAATTCCCTTGTCAGTCAAAATGGTTTCTAGCCCACTGCCTACTTTTTTTGTAAAAAATCTGACTTATAATGGACAACGATCTTCCTACAACCACCGGTTAAAGCAATCTTAAGCAGCTGGTCATTTCAAAGACACATCATGGCCAACTTGAAATGTACTCGTTAGACCATGGCAGTTAATCTGGCTAGTATTTGAAAGACTTCACTACACCAACATCCGTTACCTTGGACTCCTGGAAAATCTACCCGTTACCTTGGACTCCTGGAAAATCTACCCAACAGATTACAAAGAGTTTCAAATGCAGCAGCATGAAACTGAATACATGACATCACCCCAGCACTTTACAAACTTCATTGACCAATAAAAAAGAAAAATCCACTTCAAAACTATGCATCCGTACCATGGAAGGAGCCCCAGAATCCACCACAAGGAAATTCTCACAGTACATGCCTGTGGGAAAATCTTGGTCCCATAATGACACACTAATAGCACTCAGTTCTAACTGGAAATGGTAACGCGGATCCACTTTCTTTCCTTGCAAACCCACTTTACTCATCACGAGACTAACATTGGAACCCTACGCAAATTTGCACCTAACCTCCTCCACTTTGCCCACTGGATGACACCTCTCTTACTACAGAAATTATCAGGAACCCTAGTGCACCGACCAGAAAACTACCTCACTTGGGTTGGACTATAGTTAAGCGAAACTTAACAACCTTGCTTAACCCCCACACCCTGCCAACATTATCTAGCAAATGGGCACATTCTAGCTCACACCTGGAAGGCCCTCGACATTCTCTGCACCTCAATCCCACCATTAGTCATACCCTGTTAATCAGCTCACATGTACAAATCTCTTATACCTTTACACTACACACACTGGCCATCGCAGGCCTAGCTGATGCCACATAAGCTTTAATAATATCTCATTAATCTGTATGTTCTCTTAAACCTCTTCAATCCATGTCAAATGCTACTAAAAGCCATAGAGGCATTCCAGCCCGTGTAGGACCCAGGTAATCCAATCTGCGAACATCAATACCACAGGTTTTGAATCTACTTCTACTGTTAACAACCCATGCCTTTTTCCTAGCTGTGTTGTGCAAAGCCAACCTGTACCCAGTGATAATGCAGGAAATTAATGACTGAATTTACAAAGATGAACAAATATTGCTGGAAATTAATATTGGATAAAAAGACAGTGTAATGATAGGGCTGAATTTTAGGTGTTAAGAGATTTCGGTTAAAATTGAGATAAAGGGGAGGGAGACAAGGAGAGTTTAGGAGTAGGAGAGGCGGAGGGTGGGGGGGGAATCAGCCCTGCACCCCCGAAGTATTTTTACAATGTAAAAGACATGTCGATATTTGTTTTTGCAATACTTATTGCACTTGTAATTTCAGCATTAAAATCTCAGTAGACCAGCCAGTAGTAGAAGGGTACTGTACAAGACCGCTTACTTACATTGGTTTTACTCTTTGTGAAATGTTATTGTTTACCATGTTGTTTCTTTCTAGATGAAAGAAACCATCATGAATCAGGAGAAACTTGCCAAACTCCAGGCCCAAGTCCGCATTGGTGGGAAGGTAAGGGTTCTACTTCTCTGTTCAATAGAACTGCTTGCAGTCCGATAAAAAGTCTGCATAACACCACCACGCCTCACTGCTTTATTATGAAACTTGTATTAATGTGTAAGTTATTTTTTTTTCTATTTTACCACAAAAGTATTTCATTTATTTTTAAAGAGCAGCGTGTCTTTGATGCAACAAAGAACTGCAGCCATGTTGTGCTCTTTTATTATTTATTTTTATTCCTAACCGTCGTACACTGCAGTGCATGAATCACAATGCTCTCCAACCTTTTTCTTTAATTATGAAATTGCTATAAAATCTTATACATGCAAGTACATTTATTTAAATTCTCAATTTTTCACTAAAAATACCTCTGGCGTGTGTGTATATACAATTACAACAGTTTCAGAGTCATCACAGCAGTTTTAAAAATTCCTTAAGTAAAATAACCACATTTTTCCTTTTCAATGATTGGGGTAGTTTAGGCAGAGGTCCTTGTTGCTCACTTCTACACAAACTACAATTTCGAGTCAAGCATTGATTCACTCTTCAGGCAAAGTCAGATGCTATCCTTGGAATATTAAGAGGAAGATTGTCTTAGTAAGACAATCATTTCATAGCTAAAATGACTTAAATGAAAAATGCTTAAATCGCTTGTACGTAAGAATAAAATATTTTGTATCTAAATCAACACACTGGTATAAGCGACTTTCTGTTATTTCGTTAAAGATGTGAACCTACAAATTCAATTAGGGAGGCACTCCGTTGGTCCCTAAATCTGTGTATTTTAAATCCAATACACAGGTCTTTTCTACCTCTAATCCAAAGACCCTTTTTTTACATGAAATGGGTGGACAGAATCTTCTGGAACGTGTGTAAAATTCATCAGATTACTGTGGGAACCTTGGGATTTAGGATTCGACACGTGGACAAGGAGATTATAAAAAGATCTTTCAATGGGAACAAAATAAAGATCTTTTCACTAAAAGGTTGCTTTAGAAGGACTGCTCCGTGACTGCACAGAACGCGCAGGGGCTGACGGGCTCTGCAGGATCAGGAAGTGGGTGGCGGGGGCGAGGTGAACGGGTAAGTGTGTGTTGTATGTGTTTTTAGGTGGTGGGGGCTGGGACTGGAATCTCGTGGGAGAGGTTGGGGTGGTTGGTGGGGGGTCGAACAATGGGGGTCAGGCGGGTAAACCCCTAACGCCCCCCCTATGTAAAAAAAGGGAAAACAGCATTTTAAAGGTCTCAAGAGAAAAATACCTTTTACAATGACGGTTTTCCGATCAAAAGAAAATCGGTCTTTTTCTCTTGAGACCTTCAAAAAAGGTAATTTCACATAGAACCGATTTTTTTTTTTTCCCCAATTTAATTACTAGTATGAATTATTGTAGCAACAGTGCTACAAAAATGTCAAGTCCCCTCACTCTACTGCAGGTTTAAATGCCTCTTGTATATCCTGACAGTTTGTGTACTAGCTCATTTTCTGTGTTTAATTTTCTAAGTAGAATTAAGTGATTTAGGGAATCTTTCACAAGCATAATCAAATCCGCTTATGTATTCTCTACTTTTGACATGTGCATGATAGCAACTAATATATGTAATCTTCCCCCCAACCCCTGAGAGGTGTCTTATTTGTTATGTTGGTGTTGGATCGAATTCCATTTTTGGGGATTCTGATGTCCTTTTATAATATCCCATTAGCTAGAAAGCCCACTTTGTACCCTCATGTGGTAGCCCCCTCTACTTATCGTTGGGCTTGTGTGTTTTGCACTTTTTGCCAGCCAGGTTTAATTCCAAGCCAGATTGTGTGTTTTATGAGCTCTACCTTAAGAGTCCTAAGGACCCCCAAGGCGGGGCTACCTCTTAGTCTCCCAGAGAGATTGCCCTCTTAGTCATGTGGCTAGGCAGGTGTTGCCTTTTTCGCCTGTGTAAAATGCGTCAACACAGTGAGTCCATGTTTCTGGGCAGGGTCCTTTATGACTCCTCAGCCATTCACTTTGTTTGGCTCGAAGACGTGAGGTGTCACATGATAAGCCCTCATTCCTTTGTGTAAGGAAGTGGCAGTAGACTTCTAGGGCGACTGGGGACTGTAGTCTGTCTGAAACTAGCTCTGTTTTATGCAGATTTCTCTGTGGATTTGTTTATTTGTATCGCGCACCAAAGCGCTGGAAAAACATCAAGGTTATATATATAGAGAGAGCACAGTGAAAGTTAAAAGACCAATGGTTACAGGTAGATCTGATGTCAGGTGGCATTAACAGATAAGCGCAGGCGAGTTAGGCAAACATAGGATGATGATCTATAAGGACAGATCAAAGGTGCCTCGATCGAGAGGCTTGTTGCTCAGCCAGCTTTTTAATATGAATTTGAATGTTAGGAAAGAAGGTTCTTGTCTGAGGTGAAGAGGGATGGATTTCCAGCGTTTGGCTGTTTGGACAGGGAAGCTGGCACCTTCCGCAGTTTTTAAGTTGAACCTAGGTACTGTGAGAGAGGGCAGATCCGGAGATGCGAGAAGGTTAGTGCTTACAGTATTCATCTGACAAGTATTTGGGGGCTTTGTTCGATTTATGTGTGATAGCAAAGGTGCGAAGAGTAATTCTATCACAAACTGATAGCCAGTTGGCTTCCTGACGGTGAGAGGAAATGTGGCTTGATCTTGGAAGGTTGAGTGCTGCTCTTAAGGAATTATTTTGTAAGACCTGTAACCTGTTTAAATTGAGTTTAGAGGATCCTAAGAAGAGTGTGTCACAGTAATCAATTTTTGACACAGCTAAGGCTCTGGTAAGTGTTAAGCAACTGCTAGTAGAGAGATAGGACTTGTAGCTGTAAATTAGTTTATTAGTGTAGGCTGTTTCCGCCGCCACAGAGATGACATGTCTCTTTAGAGACGGTGTTGAGTCAAGGTAGACTCCCAAGTTTTTATTTGCTTGGCGACTTTAATCAGGTTTCTGTCGATGTTGAAGAAGGTGTACCTCTGGTCAAGTTTATTCAGGCGTACCTGAGTGCAGACAATCCGAAGCTCGGTCTTATCATCGTTAAGGCATAAACTGTTGGTGGCCATCCAAGCCTGGATTTCTAGGTAGATGATGTTAAGTAGTTTCAAGTCCTCGTCATCACAACCAGAGAGCGGGATGAGGACTTTGGTGTTGTCAACATGGTTAGTGTAGACAACACCCAAATTGTCCAAGCGATCGAAGAGGAGCTTTGTGAAAATATAGGCGAGTCTTGAGATACTCCACAAAGTATAGGGCTCGGGGTAGCTGAGGCTGTGGGTGAAAAAACTCTGGTGGTTCCATTGGAGAGAAAGGAATTAATCCAATTGGACGCATTAGTGGAGAAGACTGCTGCTCTGGTGAGGTGCCCAGTTAGGATTTGATGGTCGAAGGCTGCAGACAAGTCTAGGATCGCTAGCTTGCCTTTGTCCTTCGCCTCGTCCATCTGGATTTTCAGGTCCAGGAGAGCTGTCTCCGTTCCATGTCTTGGCCTGAAGCTGGATTGCCTAAGGCCTAGTAAATTGTTTTCCTCTAAGTGCTTCTGGATTTGCAGATATGCAACTCTATCCAGTATTTTTAAAAGAAAAGGGACGGTAGTAATAGGCATGTAATCTGTTGGAATGTTGGGGTCAAGGTTAGGCTTTTATAAGAGGCATGACCCAGGCCTCCTTGAGATTGTTGAGGACTTAACTAGTCTTGAAGGAAGAGTTTATTAATGTGGCGATGAAGGGGGCCAGGTCTTTAGCTCGTTCCTTAATGATGCTGGCTGGGCAGATGTCACCTTGACAATGGGAGGATTTTAGATGTCTTCGACTTCCTTAGGTGTCGCACTTTTTTGTGCAAGATCCCTTCCTGTGTGCCTAGATGTATGGTCAGCCGTTTGCTTACCAACTGTTTCAATAATGCTTATGTGATTGGGTGCCAGGTTCACGCTGCTTTTCAAGGGGAATAAAATCAGACTGCCTGGCCTACTCGGCTTGCCAACAGCTGGATCGCTGAATCTGCACGACCGGTTGCAAAGCGTGCTAGAGCGATGGATACCAGCATGAGCAAAGTGTGGCTATAGTATCTTCGTTCTGTAGGTCGGAGGTATGCCGTGTTATTCTAGAATGTTTGCGGAAGAAGGTTCCATGGTGGCTTGTTGTGTAATTGCCATGTTCTATACAGTGTCAGTTGGGGCTTGTAGGGGAAGAGGCAGAGTCCTGCTGGTGTGTGGTGTTTATTGCAGGCCTTTTTGTATCTTGGCTACTTCAATAGTGTTTTGTACGACACCTATCGACCCAAAATGCTGATGAAATAGTGCTGAATGCGCGTTTACTGAACATTCCGTCAGCAAAACAAATTACGAATCCCGTTACAACGAATAAGGGAAGCGGGGTAACCCCCCCCCCCACTCCCCTTTTTCGTTGCAATGGGCTCAGAGCTGCAGGGGTATTTATCCCCTGCTTCGATTACATGTATAGTGGGGGATAAAGTTAAAAAAGAAAAAGGACCCTGCAGCACCAATTCCGACCCACATTGGTGTAAGGGTACTGATGCAGCAGGGATAGAGGTCACACAGAGAGGTGTGCCGCGGAAAGGTAAGTAGGGAGGAAAAGGGGAAGCGGGTATGGGGATGCGGGCAAAAGTGATCTGTGATCACTGCGTCTCGCCGTTTTTGTGTTCACCTTTTTTTTTTTTGGTCTGCATTTTCGGCGCTGCAGTGATAGCAGAGATCCTCGGTTAAACCTACATGGACTGGGACTATTAAGTCCTCTACCTGGTGTCCTACCTCTGGAAAGACTCAAGACTCCCATGTATCGACTGTCTGTGGGTAGGTACTGCCTGGTGTATCTTTCTGGGAGTTGCCATGTGAAGATAGAAGTGGTCTTGTTGATTAGTTGAACCCACTACAACGTATGGCCTGGTATGTGTTTATTTCTTTTTTCTTTTTTTTAATTTTATTTTATTTTGGAATGGTTTTACGCTGAGAAAAAGTTAATGTTCATGCGTTGCATTGAGTGCCAGTGCAGTGTGTCTAGCACGAGTAGAAGCGTTCAGAGCACGAGTGCACAAATGAGTGCAGAGCACATATGGTCACGTGAGGCACACTACTGGTCTGGCAGGAAGTGTGGAACGGTGTGTGCAAGGTTGAACAATGTTAGTTGTACTCTACTAGCCAGGCATACAAAAGCCGCTCGCCCATTCAATTACCCACATGCCCCACAATGTCTTACTTGCTAAGAGTTCATTATCTCTAGTCAATGGTTATGTAGCGAATGCACATTGAGGCCTGAGGGGCGTTCTGAGCAGGAGTTTTGCATTGCATGGTAGATTGGAGAGGCTCTGCAATGCGTCTCTGATGCCCCTTTTAACTAAGTTCATCACATGTTACAGCGCTTCGGTGCCCATGGGCTGTTTGCGCGCTATATAAATAAAAATGATTGATTGGGGGATCACAAAATCTACACGCATTGGTGAGATTTTATTAAGGGCTCATACCATTTGCATGGTACTCAATCTTGATGTCGAGTATGGGAATGTTTGAAAGTTTTATTTGACATTTACTGCAAACAAACTGTGCAGTTAATTTTCACTGGGCGTGGCTAGCCGTTTGGTGGAAGCATTGCTCCAAATATGAAATGTGCGCATGCTGACGGGCACTGTTTTACAGAAAGCACCAGTCGCCATTAGGCTAGTTCGTTTCTCTTTGATCGAGTATTTTAAACTATGGGAACATGTCAACACCGCGTGAATGAACGCATTTTAATCTGGACAAATGTATCCAGCTCCCCCCAGTGTACCATAAAGGCATCAATCGGTCTGTGTTCTTATTGATTCTCTAATACATATTAGTACCCGGCGAGAGTCAAGCAGAATGCAACACGCATTCTGATTGGCTCTCGCCGGGTCCTTACCCGGCCGAGAATCCTTCCATTCTCGGCCGGGACTCCAGCTGCCTTGTCCTCGGCAGGGGGGTGGGGGGGCGTGGCAGCCCCTCAGCCAATGAGGAGGCTCGAAGCGGGGCCATCCCCGCTCCAAACCTCCCCACGGCTGAGAGGCTGCCTCTGCCCCCCGCTGGGGACTCGGGTAAACTCCCTCCCCCACCCCCCCTTCAGCACCCCACTTACCTTCTTGCCCCTGCGTCCCTGGTGGGGGACGATGGCAGCCTCCAGCAGTGTGGAGACTCTGCGCCTCCACACAGCTGGAGGCTTCCATCGTCCCCTGGCAGGGACGAAGGTACTTTTTTAATTTATTTTTGTTTTTCCCGCCCTCCCAACCGCACTTACCTTCTGCTTCTTTTTTTTTTCGGGAGCGGACGCGCTGGGAAGACTTGTGCTCCCGAAGACCGCCATGGAAAGAGAAAACGGACTCCCGTTTTCCCTTTCCCGGCAGCCATTTTCTTGGTCGTATATATTTTTTTTTTTCTGTCCCGAAAAGCCGCGGCGTTTCGGGACAGAAAAAAATGCTTTTAGTGCCCCGGTCATGCATATAATGCGGGCTGGGGTACTAATAGCAATATGACCCTCGCGGCGGGGGCATTACCGCCCCGGGGCATAACCTGAGTCCGTAATGCCCCCGCCGCTCTGGTCATATTGCTTAAGTAAGACCCAAAATAATTGAAAACGATCAAATAGGAGTTTATACAAAAGAATATTTTTCCTTCTGAAAAACCTCATTCAAGTGGCAAAAACATGTGTATTTTCTTTCAGCATAATTTGAGGATTTTCTTTCTTTGAAATTATTTTGTGGACCTAGTACAAGCATACATTGAGGACGTAAAGGTTATTTTTCAAAATAATTTGAGAATTTTCTTTCAACACTATCCGTGGTATATTTATTTTTTCCTTCAAGATTCTCTTTCAAAATAAAGAATATCAGAAATAAAAGGAGGCCTTTGTCTAAACAATTTGTAGAGGTTTGTTATCAAAATAATTTGAGGTTCCATCAAAGGACCATTCCATTTTTGTGCAGTTGAAAAACGGTCCTAACCTCCACAAAGTATGTATTGTGGTTGTAAATTTAGAAAAAAACGTTGTATTGACGTCTAGTTTTCTTGGTTTAAAACTAAGGAACTCTCCCTGCAGGTCTAGTAGGATGTTTAAAGATTTTGCAAAGCCTTATTTGTGTGCAAACGAGTTGGAAAGTATACAGTGCATTAGGACTGGGTTGTAGCATTCAATGAACGGTGCAAAGGACATCCGGTGTTGACGTGCAAGACCCTGTTCTACAAGAATGGATGGCATTGACTGAAGCACCACACGCAGTGCTGTAGATGAGGAGCTCATGTGCCCGCTGTAGCATTGTAAATTGTGTGTTTTTATTTTTTAAAGTAATTCTCCGCAAGGTTGCTCATGTATAATTGTTCAGGGAACCAACATCACACTCGCAATACTTTATTTAGGTATTCTGTATTTGCAGTTGTTGGGTGGCTTGTTTCGTGGAACTGATGCGCTGCCTTCAGACTGGACCAGTGTTCACAATGAAGATTTGCCACCTGAGCGAGGTGATGGAGCATCGACAACACAATGGGAAAGTTAGGGTAACATTTTGCCAGAAAGGTGCGTTTTTTGTTCAAGGGCACAGGCTCATGGATAATGCGGTTTTATAGTTACTCTTGTAACATTAATAGTCGCATGTTAGTTAATGGCAGTAGACGATGACTGAGACCAGTGAATGATGCGCACGTTACTCCAAAATCCAGAGTTTGTTGCTGTTCAAGCATTCTACCTTCAAGAAGTATTGATTGCAGCAAAGGGTCTAGACCTAAAGAACAAATGTTCAAAGTATGTCCTTGAAAGAAGGGGGCTAGATTGGTAAATCCATTCCGTAGTCCGGACTAATTCAATAAGGTGTGTTTGATGGGAATTTGAGGAGTTGGAAAGCAGTGACATCGTAGATTGAGCACAATAGCAGCAGTGTTACAGCGAGAGGATCCCCATCGTGGAGTAAATGAGTCCTTTTTATATAATGTCTATAAATGATCTACCAAGGTGTAACAGGATAAGCAACCCTATTTAGGATTTTGCCAAGGTAAACTGCTGGTTAAATGTTGGTGTGGATTGGGTCACGGAAGAAAGGTTGGTTAATGTAGACCTTCAGTAGTATGAGAGGCTTAATGGGTACCCGTGGTTGTGTGTAGGCAAAGGCCAATAAGGTGACTTTAGTAAATTCGGGCTCACCTCACACCCGGAAAGGTACATATTGGATGTGTTGAAGAAGGGCTGTGGAAATGGGTTTAACCGACAAAATACAATTTCTACAAGGTCAAAGTCACTTCCATCACAGCTGAATTTGTAGACCCATGTGTAGTGTAAAAGTAGGAAATGCTCATAATGTGGTAACGTTGCACCCTTGTGGAAGTGCCCTTGTGAAGTGCCCTGTTAACCCTGCACTACTCTCGCCTATTTGGGACATATCTGTTTTCAACCTATGCTGTGGAACCTTGCTCCTACTGTGTTTTTAAATATTGGACATTATATATGTAATATACATTTAAAGTACTAATACGCTCTTTTTCATCTTTATTAGAGGCCATGCACCCTTTTTGCCGTCATCTTATAAAAAGTGTTGAGCGTGGTGCCCCGTTACCCCTGTTAGGCCTGGGTCGGGGGCTGGCTGGCCAGAGTTCTATAAGCACCTCTTCTCTGCTTTTTTGTTGGGTTCACCTTACATTCGTATTGTCCGCCTTTTAATAAAGTATGATGCTTCAAAGAGCTAGTATTGGTACAGTTCCAGTGAGATCACGCACGTGGGCCCCTGTACACTAAGTTTAAGGCAACAAGGGGCGGGTGGGGGGGGTTGCGGGTGGGTTTGTGGGTTGGGGGCAGGTGGGGAGGTTGTGGGTTGGGGGTGCGGTGGAGGTTGGGGGGATAGAGGGGATCCCAGTCCCAGATACTGATAAAATGGCTCCGGTGCTAGCAGAATAAAAATAAACACTACCAGTCTGACGGGTTTAAGGATTTTATTGAAAAAACTGTTAGTGGCAATTAAACCATTACCATGTGCAAAAATGAATGTGACCCCGCCCCCCCTTTTAAAGGAGGCTGATGGGCCTGGTCTTAAGCAGGCTGTCTGTGCTGGTGAGGGGGCGGCGGGCGATCGACCTACCATCGTATCTGAGGTAGTCACAACCTGCTGAAATAGTGGAGGTTCTGTCAGCGTGGAGGTCCTGTCAGGGTGCAGGACAAAAAAATAAATAATGATGTTAAACAATTTCACAATGCTCCTAATAATTCTACAAAAAAACTACCTAGCAATTTTTGGCGAAATTTCATAATGGAGGGTGTGGCGACAGACACTTTGGGTCATGGTCTGGATTTCGACCCAGAAGGGGATTCAGTGATCGACATGGGAGGGCGGGGGGGGATGCACCCCAGCGCTAAATACTTTCTGATGAGATGTCTCATAGGGGGAAGACGCAATACAAAAATAAATCGAAATCCTTAATTAATCCAAATCTTAATAGTTGCATGGGGGGGTCTACTGCTTGCCATGCCATTGCAAGAGCTGACCATCTTTGGTGTGGAAGATAGAGGTGTGTGTCAGATATTCGTTAAACATTGTAATCAAGCTACATCCCTTTCACTGCCAGCTATAACCCCAGTAGTTACGCCAGTTTTAGTTATGGGTGCCCCCCCCTGATTACTGAGGTCCCTAGCACCTTGACCTGTTTAGGAAGGCACTCTGGGCCCTTGCCCCGTTATCGATTTCTGATGGCAAGCAACGACTGGCTCCGACGGGGGTAACTGGGAATTCTCAGATTCCTCCCACCCCCCTCCCCCCCATAAACTCGACAGTGGTTCCGGAATCTTCGGGAAGACCAATTATACTTGGGAGCAATCCATCCTCGCTTTAAGAGCGAAGTTTACATCGCCACTCTTGGAAAATCCCTCCCTGGAAGCCTTCATTAGAACAACAGTGGTAAAAATGCTAGACTCGAAATGAAATTCCTCAACCGTCCTGAGTAGATCTGACGGGTTCCACTCAGCAAGTGGAGAGCCTATTCAGAGAGGGGAAGACCTGCAGACCTTCCATTCTCCCTCTCTCGAGCCCCCCCCGTCCAATCTGTTCCTCAAGCTGACGTAGCAGCCGTGGCTACTGATGCTTCGGGAAGGCCAACGGGACAAACACTGGAATACCTTCTCAACTCGCTTTCTAATGGCAGGATTCCGAACTCTCTTTCATAGTGATCTAAAAAACATACATTGGAGGCCACCATGCCATCCAATCGGAGTGTAATCTTGCATTTTCTGTTAGATCAGTTTGAATAGAGGGAAGGTAATGTCCCTACTAAACGAGATCCCCCTCCATGAGACATCTTTCTTCAACAGATAATAAAGATGGTGGATTTTATTCATTCAAATCGCGATGGCCACGTGCGACTTGTTTTTCTTTCTCCGATCGGTCGATGCGGTTATAGCGGAAACCCACCAATTTAATCTCTTGGGTTATGACATCTTGATATTTAGTTCTGGACTTCTCCCTTCCCTTTATAGTCGAGAAATCTACTAACATTGAGTCAGATTTGAAAACTGAGGATGAGGCAAGCTGGAGGTGGCTTGCTTTATCTCTGCGAGACTCTATTTCGCAGTTGCAATTATTCTGTTTGTTTCTTCCCCTGTGTATTGGCAGTGGTTGCAGAAGTGGGAGGATGTACCTCTCCCGTGTTTATTTTTTACTTATTTTAAAGATCTACTGGTCCCCGGGATGCAATTTATCTGAAACCATTGGGAAGATAGACAGTTTGTGGATTTAATGATTACATTTAAAGGGTTGCAGATTATCGATATGGGTGACCTAAATGTAGAAATCCCCTCTGCCTACCATTTAAATCTGCTCTATACAAAGGACTCCATCTTATCAGTGAGAAAGGAGGGGGGAAGAGTAGCTAAAAGAGGGGGCAGGTTGGGCACTTCAGGAAGATTCTAGAGGGCCAGTTATGGTACTAGCACTTATGCTCCATAAATTCTACTTGGTTTGACCTGCAATCCCCACACGTGGTTGGACGGTTGTAGGAATTCTATTGATTACATTTTTATGTCCCAAGTTTTTATTTGATCTGGCACATTACTTTAACATTGTTACACCTGCTAGTGACCACAGTATCTTAGGAATTGCACTCTGTCTCGTACGGGTAGGTCACCTCAAAATCAAATGCCGCAAAATGTTCAGCTAAACCCTGCAAAAAACTTATCTGGCACAAGGGTAACGTACATAAATTCAATAGTCTTTGTATCCGAGTTCCACACTGACCCTATAGAATTGAGACGCTCTATACTTACACCCTCAAATTTCACCCCCTGCCTGGATTCTTTAATTAGAAAAGCAATCAAAATTAGTGGGACGTTTTATACAGACTGCCACACATTCACACGTCTGACAACTTTGTATGGTTGTCAAAAAAACGCGTTTAATAAAGATCTGAGAAGACTCTGTAACTGCAGACTTACTTGGGAACTTCAAAAGGTAGGCTCAAGGAAATTGAAGCAAAAAAAATTGGCTCAAGGGTCATAAGTCTCTTGTGGTGCAAGCCGACAATGAATTGATGCTGAACGCACTGAAAGACGGATCCTTGCGCCATTTTTGGAGATTTACGCCAATGAGGTTCGCCAGACCTCTGCACAACTAAACACTATCTCTGAAGAGGTTTGGAAGGGACACTTTGGTTCTTTGTATGACACTAGACTATCCTCCTTTGAATTTAGTGACTATATTCGAAATACTCTCTGGAACTGTACATTTTTATCCATGACATCATGGCACAAATCCAAAAGTCTAGCTCATCTGCAGCTACGGGGCCAAATGGTTTGGCAAATATTGTATTGAAGGCAAACCTGGAAATTTGGGCCAAGGCCCTTTTTCTGTTATTTTCGGACATTGCTAATACAAAGCATATCCCCACATCATGGCAATTATCATACATTGTTCCA
This sequence comes from Ambystoma mexicanum, assembly GCF_040938575.1. Classification (NCBI taxonomy): domain Eukaryota; kingdom Metazoa; phylum Chordata; class Amphibia; order Caudata; family Ambystomatidae; genus Ambystoma; species Ambystoma mexicanum. The sequence goes on along the minus strand of NC_090935.1, from coordinate 639,870,529 downwards.
ATTTATAAAAGAGGAGACAGTGCCCTTCCGCTAAACTACGGCCCTATTGCATTGCTTGATGCTTATTCAAAAATCTTTGCCGGTTTGATATTGCATCAACTGGAAGAATGGTGAACCTCGCATTCTATACTATCAAACGTGATTTGGTTTTGGGAAAGGCGTTGGAACTGGCCTGGGGAAAAAATGATATATTTCTTGTGGAATCTGCTTAGATCACATGCTATGCATAGGCCAACATCTAGTGGAAGCTGTGGAGTATTACATTTGTTTTCGAAATTCGCAAAGGGACGTCGACAGGGTGTGCCAGTAAACTATCCCTAGTGTGACGTCCACTGTACCCATGGTCCTTCAGGCGTCGAGGTCCCTCAGATTGTGTTTTTTCCACCATCGTGAGCGGTCGCTTATCGCAGAGTGCAATTTCTGCTAACCCCATGACTTTATCAAAGTTTAAAAATAGTTACTCTTCCTGTCCTTTTTTGACTGCCGTGTCTCGATGCGGTGAAAACAATCGATGGACAAGATGAAGCTTCGACAGATCCCTTGGAAGGCACAACGGGCCAAGGCCTTTTAAGCAGGGAGAGTGGGGGGCGGTCATATCTCAATGTATTTCTCCTCCACTTCCCTTTGTTGCCCTGCTGCCTGCCCCAACCATGGATAGGACACCTTTAAATTTTGCCCATCCAGTAACAAAACATTTCTGTGGATCGATAAGCACAAGGTGTGTAACCGGTGTCTTAATCGAGACCATGACGAAGGGCACTGTCGGCCTTGCAAGCTCTTTCGACCCAAGACCCTACAAGATCGTAGGACAAAACGCTTGGCCCATCACGCCATGCAGGCCGAGGCCCCCATGGATGTGGAGGGAGCCTCCAGCGATGACGCCCTTTCGGACAGCGAGGGTACGTTCCCCAGTGCTAGCCCCGACCCTGGAAGACAGGCCAGAGGCTCTGTTGTGGGGACTACACCCGGCGGCAAGAGCACCCCATCTCCCCACACTAAACACATTCCCTGCGGTGATGTGTCAAGCACACGCCGAGATTCGGCATCTAGGGGCAGATCTGCGGATTCGCTGACCTCTGGGCACTCCCAAGAGTCGGTCGCCTCATGACAGACCCCAAAAGACTGAAGACGCTGCCCAAAAATCTTCGTCTACCGAACGACGCGGCAGAACACCATCCCGACCACCGAACGTCAAAGGACGCGGCGAAGGCCCTTCCCAATACCGAAACTCAACCTGTGTCGTCAAACTACTCCTAGTTCGAAAAATCCTCTAAGTGCTTTGATCATAGGGATAAACAAAAAGACGAGGATACGTCCCACAAGGACAAACCTCAGAGTGAAAGGCCTACCCCTAACACGGATACTTTATTGGAAATAAAAGATACCGTACAGGAGGATATTGAGGGCACTTTAAGTGAAGCCCTGCATAACAAAGCCCTGCCTACATCTGCTGTTCCTTGCCCAGGCATTATTCCCAGTTCTGCCAAATGGTCAGCTCTGGACATAGTTATGTCCAGAATGACTTTCTTTGCTAACTTCTTTGAAGAGCACCCTCAAGCCTTTGAGAGCTTACAAAATGCACCTCCCACTGATCAGGCTACCACTTCTCGGCCCCATCAATCATCCCAGCCATCAGGGAAAAGATATCTCATCTCTTCTGATCCTTACGAGACGTCTACTGTCAAAAAATCTTGCATGCATGTAGACACAGAAGAAACTCCGTACTATGACGAAAGAGGATGAGGGGGATAATACACATTTTAAAGTCTATCCAAAAGAGTATCCAGCCTTCTCTGGAAACGCCCAACCAAACAGGGGCAGTTAACCCAAGAATATAAAAGGTATTCTGCCCGGCCCCATCTGACCCCTTGTACAAAACAGCTTAAGCCAGACTCACTGGTGGTCACAACAACCCGAAAGAGAGCTGGTGCACCCTTTGCCTCCTCCGAAGCTCCACCAGACAAAGAGCAAAAAACTCTACACCATGGGTAGGAAGGTGGCTACTTCTGCAGCTTACCAAGCAAGAATTGCCAACAATTCCACACTGTTTGCAAGCGATGACTACTAAATGGGATGAGGTTACTGCCCTAGCTGATGCTGCTCCTGAACCTCTAAAATCCAAACTTGCTGTCGCAGCCGAAGGCATGGTCACTGCCAGCAGCCTGCTTAAGAACAACCTGGACGCGATGGATCATTCAGGACGCGTTATCGCAGAAGGTACTATCCTTAAGTGCCATGCCTGGCTTCGACAACTTCCGGTTTTAAAATAGAGATTCGGGCAACCTTACTCAATATGCCAATAGAACCTAACGTGTTATTTGGCGAAGCAGTGGAGGATGCTTTAAAGTCAACCAAGGACGAGTATGAAACACTCGTCCCTTGGTCAACTCACTAATAAACAGACCAGACAAATGGGTGGAAACTGTGTTCGCTGCTTTCGCGGCCAAAATCAAAGAGGCTCCAGTTACAGCCAAAACAAGAATACAACTGGGAATTGCAACCAAGGACAAGCGTCCCAAGGTCATCCTAGAGGCTACTGCAGAGGTCATGGCCGGGGGAGACCCTTCACTGACAGAGGTGGAGGAAGGCCTCCCAAACAATTATGCCCCACTACAGGTCACACTCCAATGCCTCCCCAGTCAGGGGACGGAGTTCAAACTTCACCCACGCATGGGAGGGCTTAACCACAGACAAGTGGGTGTTATCGACAGTAGCGGGAGGTTATTGCGTGGAGCTCCTAGAATCGCCATCAAACCCCCCTCGCACCTCCCCATGCCAAAGGAAAACGTCAAGAGAGGAAAAACTCCTCTTGATAGAGGAAGTCAACGCACTACTCCTCAAAGATGCCATCTAGATCGTGCCGTCCAATGAGGTAAACAAGGGTATCTATTCAACATACTTCCTTGTACCAAAGAACGATCTAACAATGCGCCCAGTATTAGACTTGCGCCTTGTGCAAATAAGTAAAGCCACAAAAGTTCTGCATGACTACGCTACAAGAAGTAATCCCTCTGCTAAAGCGGGGGGGATTACATGGCAACATTGGATATGAAGGATGCTTATTTTCATATTGCAATGCTCGCAGCGTACAGAAGACTCTTGCGGTTCACAGTAGCGAACCAGCACTGCCAATTCAAGGTGCTTCCCTTCGAATAGCCTTGGCTCCAAGGGCATTCACCAAAGTACTGGCGGTGGTGGCAGTACACCTGCGCATGGTGCAATCCCAGTGTACCCCTACCTGGACGACTGGCTGATCACAGGAGAAACTCCCCATCTATGCAAACTAAACACTCATCCATAATCTTCTCCATCAATTGGGCTTCTCAATAAACGAGAAAAAGTCTGGTACCAAGTACATCGACAGTTCCTAGGCGCTGTATTAGATACCCAAAGAGGCTTAGCCTTTCCATCCATGGAAAGCGTGCTAAACATGCCGGTCTCCAGGTAAGCGTACGCAAAACAATGCGATTACTATCCATGATGGCATCGTGCATTTATCTAGTCCCACACGCACGTCTGCGCATGCAACCAATGCAGGAGTGGTTGGCGAAACAATGGTCTCGGGCAAGTGGTTATTGGGACAATCTAGTGGTCGTTTCGCCAACACTGGTAAACCTACGCTGATGGTCGAAAGAAAACCCTTCCACGATCCAGAGGCGCAAGCGGTTGTGACAACAGACGTCACTTTCCGTGTGAGGGGCTCCTTCCCTTTATCACACAGCACACTGTCTGTGGACACAGGTCACTGCACAGAACCATATCAACCTACTCAAACTATTAGCAGTACTCAAAGCACTTCTTGCATTTGAGATGCAAGTGACTAACCAGTCGGTTTTAATTCTGACAGCACAACTGCCATTTTCTATATCCACAAACGGGGGGCACACTCTCCAAATCTATCCAAGTTGGCACAAAGAATATGGAGGTGGGCACTCAAAATGGGGGATATCCCTATCCTCCCAACACGTTCCAGGGGTACTCCACACTCTAGCAGACTCTCTGAGCAGAATTCCCCTACCATAGGAACACTAGAGGCAACTTCACTCAAGCGTCGTAGGCCACGTCTTCTCTCAATGGGGTTATCCCACACTAGACTTTTCGCTACAAGAGAAAACAAGCAATGCCCATACTTTGCGTCCAGGTTCCCCCAGCCAGACTCCCAAGGGCAACGCCCTATGGATTAACTGGTCAGGGAAGTTTGCTTACGCTTCTCTCCCTCCCTCCCTGTTCCCCCACCCACCTCACCATTAATGAGCAGGATTGTGAACAAGATGCACAGTGAACAGATGACGCTTGTCCTAGTTTCTCCTATGTGGGCGAGACAACGAGGGTATCCGCATCTGCGCAAACTGGTGATGTGCGATCCCATCAAGCTCCTGTAACTAACCAACCTGTTAACCCAACACTGGGGAACAACGGTACATCCTCAGCCACACACTAACTTGCCAGCATGGCTCCTGAAGTCAGAGTTCGGACACCTTAATCTACCACAGTGGTTTATGGATATCCTCAAGGAGGCTAGAAAACCTAACGCTAGACACTGTTATTTCGACAAGTGGAAGAGATTTGTAAAGTGGTGCCAGTCCAAACAAATAAACCCCATAGAATGTACTACTACTCACATTCTCAACTATATGCTCCACTTGTTAGACTCAGGGTTAGTATTCAACTCTATAAAGGTCCACCTGGCGGCCTTATCGGCTTATAGCACCTCTCAAAGCAAGATATCGTGGTATTCCAGTCATTAAAGCGTTCATGGAGGGAGTCGTCCACCCTCCTATTTCAAACCCACCACCAGGATGGTGCTCTTTCTCACGACCCACCGCCTTCTCCTAACACTGCTCGCTAAACTATGCATGGCATGTGATCCATGCAGATTCCACAAGCCTCAGAAGGCATACATTACTCACCGTAATCTTATTTCTGATGCTTGTATCTGCTTAGATTCACATGCGCCCACCCGATGTTATGAGCTTTCTGTCTATATCTGCTTGGATACAACTGTACTCGCATTACACTTCATGCAACCTCATGTCAGAACAAAACAATCAGACCTCGACGCGTGAAGGACCATGGGTACAGTGGACGTCACACTAGGGATAGTATTATTGGCATGTTCTGTCGACTCCCTTTTTCGAATTTCGAAAACAACTGTAATACTCCGCAGCTTCCACTAGATGTGAGCCTATGCATAGCATGTGAATCTAAGCAGATACAAGCATCAGAAATACGATTACAGTGAGTAATGTATGTGTTAATATGTATATAGCTAGCAATGGATCTGTCGCTCGCATTCGATCTTGTGTACAGATCAATATTGTCTAAATTACTATCCTTAATCTACTTGCATGAAGGCTCCAAGGTGCAGGTTCGCCTGAACAGTAATGGCCTCCTCTCATTCCCGATATAAAAACCTTGCAGCAGGGATGCATCTTTGCACCTGCATTGTATAACGTCTGTATGTGCATGTGGGAAGAAACTTGCAGAAAGCATCCTTTATTCCTCCAAAGATTGAGGGGATTCAAGTGTGCTGGTGTGCGTATGCTGGAGATTTGTTTATTAGTGGATGAAACACCCGTGGGTCTTCAACATCCGATCACAACCTTTACAAACTATATTGGCTCTAATGGCCTAGTAATGTTCATAAATCGGTCATCATGCGCTTTAGCACCCGCAAAAACCCCAACCCATACAGTTGGTTTCTGAATAAAGTACATTTGGAAGTAAGAACCTCTATCTGGGATTCCCCTTTGAGAGCACTGATAAATGCCAAGTGTGAAATCATCTTCTCTATTGACATCCCAAATAAGGGCTGTAGAACATACATTTTGTGCATATTCCTGGTTGTTTTTTTTTTTTTTTAAAACAAATTTAAAGTAACAACAATTATGTTACGGCCTAGAAATATACTGTATTAGTGGTAGTCTAGACCTTGCTAAGACAGTCTAGAATTTAAGAGCGATAATGTCTACCAAAATGCATACCATTATTTGCTTTGAGGTATGAACTGGGTTTACAATCTCTTCGAAGTTTAGTAGAATGAAGATCCCTCTCCCTTGTCTAGAAAGCTGATTATTAATGAGATAAATAACCTAAATCATGATCTGGGATTTCATCTGAGGCAAGGTTCCTAAAAGGTCCATCTTTGTATCAAAGTTATCAGGATTGTCCCAATCTCTCTTCGAAAAAGTCTCGTGTGATAGGAAAACACTTGTGGCCAATCCACTTCGAGTCAAATGACTACTGCAATATATGGACTGGGCAGCTTCCACGCGGGCTGCTTCTAAATCAACTCTCTATCACCACCTGGTTTCCATTTCAGAGACATATTTGACAAACTTTGCTACTAGGAAGTGGTGACTCGTATTGGATTTAGATTGAACATACTATTAACTGGAGAAATCTTGGGATATTTGGGGCTCTTTGCCAAGAGGCTCGATTCCCTGTAGACACTGTAATGATGTAACTGTTAAGGAAACTCTAAGACATTTGCTTTTGGATTGCCCCTCACGCGTATTTAACCGAATGTCCAGTTTTGGCAAATTTGTTCACAATCTTGAGAGTTGATTTGGACTCGATATGGTTGAATATGCTACATGGAACATCGGTTTCCCTCAAGATTTCAATTGTCGTATTTCTATCGGAGGTTTGTGGTTTAAGTGTAGCGCTGAACACTAATTGATCATCTCTCAGAATGTATTTTTGGACCTGGGGTTGTAAAGGGGAAGGTACTGAGATTATTGAAAGGAAGCGGAATGCTAGAAATGTGTAAATGTATCTTATTTATCAACTGGGTTCAATTGAAAGCCATATTTTGATTGGATTCACTCTTTTAATTAGATGAATACTTGAGCATTATATGTTTAAGTGTACGTTTTCTGATAGTTTTTATCTGGAAAAGACCAATAGGTAAATCTTTTAAATTTGATGTATAGAAATGCGAAAGAACGTTTAGATGTGTCAAGGGGCTTGTTGAGGAAATGTTCTTGTGATTTCGTTTATAACTCAGATTTTTTGGGGGGAATGTATAATGTCTGTAGAATAGCTTTATTGTAAATTGTCTGCATTAGCTCACCATGTTCGTGTGTTTTTCTTTTGTATATTCAATATTTATTAATGCATTTGTAAAGGTTTTCTAAAGTTAAAACCAAAAAGAAATGGAAATAAATTAAAGTAGCATTGCTTCCTGAATGCCTTCCATTGCATCCACATCTGCTGTACATAATTTGACTCTCAAGGGCAGTTTCAGAGTGGACTTCACCAAATTATCCCCAGCATATTAACTCCTTCAATAGTGGTTTCAGCCAGCTTTGCAAAAATCAAGCAAATACAATCCGGGGGGGGGGGGGGGGTTCTCGAAACTAAAACTGGATTTCAACCTTGCGCTTTCCCCTTGACCTTCTCAGGTGTGCGTCCATTCAGTGGATCCTGGCAACGCATTTACGTTTTAAAGAATCTGCGTGTTGTATATTGTTCACCCGTTGTTGGATTTTGATCTTGTGATTGGCAAACCCCGCCCTCCCGCTTCAATGGGTGTTGCATGTGGAGGTTGAAGATGCCTGGTGTGGGGAAAGTTTGCTGTTGCAGGGCAGTGGGTGGATGTGTTGGGTGCCCATTTGGTGGAATGTCTGCATGTTGGTGAGGTGGGATGCAAATCATTACAGGACATCTTCACTGGATGCAGGTGGCTAATATTTGTATTTATTATAATTTATATAGCGCCTAACTCCAAAGCGCTTTACAAGATGAACAAGTGATTACAACAAGCAATACTTGACATTGAATCTAAACCAGTACAAAGAACAATTTACATTTATGATGAGGCTATGTACTAATAGAGGGACAGAAGGTAGGGGGGAGTGGGTAGAGGTGTTAGGTTGTGAGAGAGGAAACCATTGGTGCTAGGGGGAGTGAAAGAGATCAGATTTTAGAGAAGTGCGAAATAAGGGATAGGAAGTGATGGAGCGGACAGGAAGAGGCAGGCTGTTCCAGTGGAAAGGAGCAAGAAGTTGGAAGGAGCGGAAACGGGAGGGGTGACAGGGGGGAGGTGGAGTAGAGAGAAGGAAAAGATCTGCAGAACTGAGAGAACGAGTATAGAAAGAGGGAAGGGAGGTGTAACGCTCACCTGATTCCCGTAGAGGCGCCGGTCTTGACTGGGCGTATACCGTATCTTCAAAGGTGATGTGTAACACACGGCTGGCTCTTTGGGCTGGACCTCTGTGCACTGTATGTCTGCCTCGAAGGGTAAGATGTCTTAGGTAAGTGAACGCCGTGCTCTCCATCTGCCTCGGGGCAGGGTGCTGTAACCAGTTTCTTCACTGGATAAGGGGAGCAGGCCTCTTGACTTCAGAGGACTGCTGTCCGTTTTTTACTGCACGAACGGTAAGTTTCGAGTAATTCTAATGTCTTTAAAGTCTTTAGTAATGATGTTTCTTGTTTTGCAGGGTTCCGGCGATGGCGGATGACGGGCTGAAGTGAGTTGAAGATGGAGCCCGTGTGATGAATAGAAGCGCCTGGAAGCACGTAAGTAAGCGCTTGTTGCCTGCTTCACGATGCGCTCTAACTGTCTTTTTATTTTGCAGGTACAAGTTCGGAGCGGCTGCAGGGTGCCGGAATACCCACTGGGTTAGATGTGGAAAGGAGTAATGGCACGTGAGTATTAAAGTTCCCCAATGTCTTTAAACGCATCTTGTTTTGTCTTTCAGATGCGGGATGCAGCGCCGAAGGCCTCCGGAGCGTGCGAAGAGTTGGTAAGCTTTTGTCTTTCAGATGCCGGAATGCAGTGTGAAGAGTAAGTAAGCCTTTGTCTTTCAGATGCCGGAATGCAGCGCGAGGCGTTGGTGACAGCCGATGGACCAGGTAAGTGAAGAGCTGTCACTGAAGACCGTAATGCTAACCTGTTCTTTCTTGTCTTTATAGGTGTTGCTGAAGACTGGATTCAGGATGGTAAGCCTTTTTCCTTAGGCCCAGGATCAGATGCAGAAGACACGATGAGCGTTCTGCTGCAGAGGATGCAGAATAACGCAAAGCAAGATTCATCCATCGGGTGTGGTTTAAATAGCCTCCTGTAGTGCTTACGTGTCTCCTTCCACAGCCACGCCTAGGTAAGAAAAGAGTTCCTGCTTTCCAGAAGAGTTCCAGTGTTCTGAATCTAGGGAGTGGCTCCTGCCCCACCCAACAGGAAAAGTAGTTCCAAACAGAAGAGGATCAGAGGCTCAACTGGCAGGCAAGTAAGCAGCATGGTCTGCTGCAGGTAAGTCCACCCAAGCATTATGAGCCCGGCGCTTCCAGCGCTGGGACTGGGCAGATTTATGAGCCTGGTGCCACTGGCGCCAGGACTGGGTCCAAAAGGTCCCAATTGGGACTGGTTGGCACTCGGAACCTGGGTTATGGATCTGCTTCCAAGGGAGTTGGGAAAACCCTGACCTTTTGGAAGCAGAGATCATGACAGTACCCCCCCCCTCAAGGCCCCTCCCAAACCGGGCTTCTCCGGGGGTTTTGGCTTGTCAGGAAATGTTCGGTGAAATCTTTTGATTAGGCGAGGAGCGTGGACATATTCAGCAGGTTCCCAGGATCTCTCTTGGGGGGCCGTAGCCTTTCCAGTCAATTAGGTAAAATAGTTTAGATTTGGAGATCTTGGAGTCCAGAATGCTTTTGACTTCAAACTCGAGTTCTCCATCAACTAGGATAGGTTTTGGAGATTTAGTTAGTCGGGTTTGAGGTTGCACGGGTTTTAATAGAGAGACGTGGAAGACCGGATGTATCTTCATGTGCGGGGGCAAGTCCAACTTGACCGCTACTGGGTTTACTATGGTAGTGATGGAATAGGGACCAAGGTATCTTGGGTTGAATGTGCGTGGCCCTTTTAGAGGTAGATATTTGGTGGATAACCAGACTTGATCCCCTACTTGATATTGAGGGGCTTCCTTCCGATGTTGATCTGCTCCTTTCTTGTATTGTTCTTTAGCCCTTTGAAGGTGAGAAACAGCTTCCTTAAAGGCTTGGGTGATTGTAGAATGCAGGTAGTCTACTGCTGGTGTTTCAAGATCTTGGAGGGGATCCAACTCCGAGGTTCGAGGGTGACTGCCGTACAAAAGAAAAAATGGGGTTTTCCCAGTTCCCGAATGGACAGTTATTGTAGGCATATTCGGCTATCCAAAGGATGTCTTTCCAAGTTTTTTCAGTTTGTTGCAGCATTCAGCGTAAATACTGTTCCAGAGATTGATTGGTCCTCTCGGTTTGTCCGTCGGTCTGAGGGTGGTGACTGGTCGATAGTCTCACATCAAATTGAGCCGACCGACAGCAACTTCGCCAAAAATGAGAAATAAATTGACTACCTCGATCCGAAATTAGAACCGAAGGAAAACCGTGCAGTCGGACGATGTTTTCGAGAAATTCTCGGGCCAGAGTTGCTGCTGTTTGGCAAGCCTTTGAGCGGAATGAAATGCGCCATCTTGGAGAATAAGTCCACGATTACTAGAATCATATTGTATCCGGAGCATGGAGGTAGATCGGTGATGAAGTCCATAGAAAGCGTATGCCAAGGGCGAGGTGGGATGTCAATAGGGCGTAAGAGGCCTGCTGGTCTTTCCTTTTGACTCTTGTTTTGGGCGCATACTCCACAGGACATTATAAAGTCTCTGATATCTTTTTTCCAAGACGGCCACCAGAAGTAGCGCGTGATCTTTTCTGAGGTCTTGGCCATACCGGGATGTCCTTCCATTAAAGAATCGTGATAACAAGAGATTACTTTTTTCTGTAAATCTGTGCTGGGTAGGTATAATCGTTCTTGGAAATACAATAAGTTGTCCTTTACTGCAAAGTCCTTTCCCTGCAGATGCCAATTCTGTATGTCTGCTGGAGTTACAAGTTGCCTGGCTTTATCCTTAACTTCCTCTATGGATTCTGTGGCGATTACACCCAGAATTCTTTGTTCGGGAATGATTGGTACAGGTTTAGGGTTGATCAAGTGTTCTTCCACTCCCATCCGAGAAAGGGCATCAGCTTTACCGTTCTTTGTACCAGGTCGATAGGTAATTATGAAGTCAAACTCGGCAAAGAATAATGCCCAACGGAGTTGTCTAGAGGATTGGGCTTTTGCGGTTTTCAAATATTGCAGGTTTCGGTGATCCGTAATCACAGTAATGGTGTGTCGGGCCCCCAGCAGATAATGCCGCCAAGCCTTAAAGGCAGACTTGATAGCCAGAAGTTCCTTGTCAGTAATCGTGTAATTGATTTCAGGAGGCGAGAATTTGCGGGACCAAAATGCCACGGGATGCAACTGATTGGTTACCGGGTCCTTTTGTGATAGAACTGCCCCCAGAACTGCCCCCATGGCAAGGCTTGAAGCATCAGTTTCCACGATGTAGGGGAGTTCGGGGCGAGGGTGTTTTAAGATTGGTGCAGAGATAAATTTAGTCTTCAAATCCTGGAAAGCTTGTTCCGCCTCGGTAGACCATTCAAAACGTTTGTTTTTCTTTAACAAGGCAGTGATGGGCTGGACTATTCGAGAGAATTCGGGGATAAACCTGCGGTAAAAGTTAGCGAAGCCTAACATGCTTTGCACACCTTTTACGGAGGATGGTGATGGCCATTTGAGAACTGCATCGACCTTCTTTGAATCCATACGCACTCCGCCAGGTGATAATATGAATCCCAAGAATTCAACTTCAGTCACGTTGAAAACACATTTTTCCAACTTAGCGAAAAGTTTGTGTTGACGCAATCTTTCGAGGACCATTTTCACGTGTTTCCGATGTTCAGATTCCGATGAAGAATAAACGAGGATGTCGTCAATGTAAACAACAACACATACATCTATGAGCTCTCTGAGGACATCGTTCATAAAATATTGAAAGGCGGCCGGGGCATTGCAAAGTCCGAAGGGCATGACCTGATATTCAAATAGCCCATACTTGGTGCGGAAGGCCGTCTTCCATTCATCGCCCTCTTTTACTCGTACCAAGTGGTAAGCTCCTCTAAGATCCAGCTTTGTATATATGCATGCTTTTCTGACTTGGTCCAGGAGTTCAGGGATCAAAGGTAACGGATATCTATTCTTAACGGTGATCTGGTTCAGGGAGCGATAATCTATACAAGTTCTAAGGTCTCCTTCCTTTTTTTGGAACGAAGAACAAAGCTGAAGAAGCAGGAGACTTGGAAGGACGAATAAACCCATTTGCCAGGTATTGATCCAGGTATTGTCGAAGGTGAAGGTTCTCAGGCTCTGTGAGGGCATAAATTCTACTACAAGGAGGAGTAGATCCAGGTATCAGGTCTATCTGGCAGTCATAAGACCTATGAGGAGGTAGAGAGTTAGCCTGATCCTTCCGGAAAACATCTTGGTATTCTAGGTATTCGGGAGGTAACTGGGGAGTCTCTGAAGAAATTGCTGCCAGTGCAACACCAGGTGGAGGGTGACAAGTAGAGACACATTCTGGAAACTGGACCGTTCTTGCTCGCCAATCGATCAGAGGATTGTGTTTCTGTAACCAAGGTATTCCTAAAATAATCTGAAACTGAGGGGCCTTGATCACATCAAACACGATCTTCTCATGGTGTCCATCTTGACTTACTAGCGTCACCTCTTGGGTGGTATGCGTTACTGGCCCGGAGACTATCTCCGTACCATCCACCGTAGTAATGACGTCCTTTACAGCCTTGGGACAAAGAGTTAGATTCATCCTCAAAACCATTTCATGATCCACATAATTGCCGATGGCACCGCTGTCGACGTAAGCTTCAATTGCATGTAATCGATCCGGATTATCAGGGCTAATGAGGACCATAGGTATCACGAAATGCGAGGTCACGGAACTGGTTTTCACGCTCGGCAAGAGGACCTCTATTCTTGTCGGGCGAGGTCGTTTCCCTGCTCAGAGTTTGTAACTTTGGTAACTGCAGCTCCTACTGCCTTCTTGGCAGGTTTCACCGGACAGTCTCGAAGAAAGTGCCCTGAGTTTCCCCAATAGAGGCATAATTGCAACTGTTTTCTCCTTTCCCGCTCCTTTTGTGTTAGAGGACCTTTCAGACCCCCTATTTGCATGGGTTCCCCGGAGTCTACTCCTTTGGAAGGAGTTGGCGGTTTGGAAAATACTCGAGCATCAAACTTGGAACGATCTGCCTTCCTGTTCTGCAGTCTGTGATCTATTTGAACTACTAAGTCTATATAGTCCGAACAATCTTGTGGGGGATTCACTACTTGGGCTAACACATCTTTGAGCTCTCCACATAGACCTCTATAAAACAGCGTACTCCTTTTGTCCTCAGGCCATTGAGTTTCCACTATCAGTCTGTTGAAAGACGCAATATAAGCCAAAAGGTCTTGATTACCTTGTCGCAACGAAAGAAGCTCATTGTCCAAGGCCTGCCCCTGTGAATGTCTTGCGAACAGTTTTTCCATACTGAGCTGAAAAGCTTGAAAATCATGGAGGACCGGATCATCTTGATTTACTAGAGGGATCGACCAGTCTGCCGCATTGCCACTAAGGTACGAAAGCTACTTTAGCTTGATCAGTTGGAAAGGCTGCTGGCCGGCATAAGAAATGCAACCGGCACTGATTGATAAATACTGCAAACCTCTTTGGGTCACCAGAAAATCGTTCGGGCGGAGCCAGAGGTACATTCCCAGGTAGGTTGATCTGCACTGGATTCATAGAGGATGTAGAAGGAAGATTTCCCCCAGATGCGGGTAACGGGGTCTGTCCGGCTTGTGACTGTAGCAATTGTCTAGCGAGATCATCTGTTCGCTCCTTGGAAATAACCAGTTCCCTTCATAGAGCGTTAGTTTCCTGACGGGCTGCATGCACTTCTGCCCTTAGTTCCCCAAGTAACTGGGCTAGCTGGTCTGTATCCGAGGTTTCCATAGCGCCTGGACGGGAGTTTTGTGGTAGGCTTTGCGTTCTGTAACGCTCACCTGATTCCCGTAGAGGCGCCGGTCTTGACTGGGCGTATACCGTATCTTCAAAGGTGATGTGTAACACACGGCTGGCTCTTTGGGCTGGACCTCTGTGCACTGTATGTCTGCCTCGAAGGGTAAGATGTCTTAGGTAAGTGAACGCCGTGCTCTCCATCTGCCTCGGGGCAGGGTGCTGTAACCAGTTTCTTCACTGGATAAGGGAGTTTCGAGTAATTCTAATGTCTTTAAAGTCTTTAGTAATGATGTTTCTTGTTTTGAAGGGTTCCGGCGATGGCGGATGACGGGCTGAAGTGAGTTGAAGATGGAGCCCGTGTGATGAATAGAAGCGCCTGGAAGCACGTAAGTAAGCGCTTGTTGCCTGCGTCACGATGCGCTCTAACTGTCTTTTTATTTTGCAGGTACAAGTTCGGAGCGGCTGCAGGGTGCCGGAATACCCACTGGGTTAGATGTGGAAAGGAGTAATGGCACGTGAGTATTAAAGTTCCCCAATGTCTTTAAACGCACCTTGTTTTGTCTTTCAGATGCCGGAATGCAGTGTGAAGACCTCCGGAGCGCACGAAGAGTAGGTAAGCCTTTGTCTTTCAGATGCCGGAATGCAGTGCGAGGCGTTGGTGACAGCCGATGGACCAGGTAAGTGAAGAGCTGTCACTGAAGACTGTAATGCTAACCTGTTCTTTCTTGTCTTTATAGGTGTTGCTGAAGACTGGATTCAGGATGGTAAGCCTTTTTCCTTAGGCCCAGGATCAGATGCAGAAGACACGATGAGCGTTCTGCTGCAGAGGATGCAGAATAACGCAAAGCAAGATTCATCCATCGGGTATGGTTTAAATAGCCTCCTGTAGTGCTTAGGTGTCTCCTTCCACAGCCACGCCTAGGTAAGAAAAGAGTTCCTGCTTTCCAGAAGAGTTCCAGTGTTCTGAATCTAGGGAGTGGCTCCTGCCCCACCCAACAGGAAAAGTAGTTCCAAACAGAAGAGGATCAGAGGCTCAACTGGCAGGCAAGTAAGCAGCATGGTCTGCTGCAGGTAAGTCCACCCAAGCATTATGAGCCCGGCGCTTCCAGCGCTGGGACTGGGCATATTTATGAGCCTGGTGCCACTGGCGCCAGGACTGGGTCCAAAAGGTCCCAATTGGGACTGGTTGGCACTCGGAACCTGGGTTATGGATCTGCTTCCAAGGGAGTTGGGAAAACCCTGACCTTTTGGAAGCAGAGATCATGACAGGAGGAGAGGTACAGAGGGGCAAGACCATAGAGGGCTTTGAAGACTAGGCATAGGAAGTTAAATTTGAGCTGGGAGTCGAATGGGAGCCAGCCCTGTGAGTTAAGAGGAGATGGAGTTGTGAGGTGAGAGGAGGCAGAAGGAGCTAATGGCAGAGTGGTAGACAGATTTGAGGGGGGACGGATGTGGAGGGGAGTCAAAAGAGGAGAGCAGTAGAAAAGTCTGGAGGAGATTAGGGGTTTAGTGTGTGTGTGTGTGTGTGTGTGTGTGTGTGTGTGTGTGTGTGTGTGTGTGTGTGTGTGTGTGTGTGTGTGTGTGTGTGTGTGTGTGTGTGTGTGTGTGTGTGTGTGTGTGTGTGTGTGTGTGTGTGTGTGTGTGTGTGTGTGTGTGTGTGTGTGTGTGTGTGTGTGTGTGTGTGTGTGTGTGTGTGTGTGTGTGTGTGTGTGTGTGTGTGTGTGTGTCAGTCAAAGGCATCATAGCATGCTACCGTAGAACAGTTTGCGTGCTGCGAGTGTTGGTCCAATCTTCCTAATTGATGGCCTTCAACTTGATTTTGTCTAGGCAAGTGTGGGGTGTGTTCGGCGTTTCAGATACAATGGCTGTTGTCTGTGATGAACTAGTTAGGTTATTCACTTTTTTGGGGAATCGTTAGTTCTGGAAGGAGTTGGTGCAGCATTTGAATGTCTAGAAGAGGGCCTTACTTTACTTTTGTTGGAGGCTTTGGTGATGGTTGAAGGTCAGGAGCTCACTTTGGTTGTCAATGTGCTGTTCCTACATGACGAGTGATTATTTTCGGGATGGCACGGTCGACCTGTAGTTGCGATTTGTGCCAGATCTTTTCCAGGTTGCATGTTTGCTGTTGAGCGGTCTTGTGAATACCTCGGCGCAGATTGTTTGTCTATTGGCATTGTTTCAGTTGTGTGTTCTGGTGTAGGCTGTGTAAGAGTATAGTTTGGTATAAATTGGGGTCTTGACATTCGATGAGAGGTAACAAATGGAGGCCAATTATCTATATTACAAAGTTTAAGCTAGGCACGGAAATGACTAAATATATTCTGGCGCTTGGTCTAATTTTTACATATCTACATCTGGGCTTGATGATCGACTTTGCTTTTGGTTCTTGCGAATGTCTGTGGCCACACACCCTTTGATTAAATTAGGCGGAGTAACTTTAGACTGGTTACCATTTATTGGAGCCTGCTGATCAAGATTTACTGATGGAATATTTGTGTGGGGTGTGACAAATGGAGAGTGAGGCTAGGGAGGTCAGCCTGCTTAGCAAGACCGTCCCTAGTGGTCTGGGCAAGTGGGGATTCAATGGGAGTGACTCCCCTCGAAGGGACAAGAAATTTTATTCCCACCTAAGAAATCGACGTTGATGTCCTCTGTCTCACCGAGACATGGTTCACAGCCAGCTGTGGTGTAGCCCTCCTCTTCCCTGAGTGGATCCCTGCCTCTCTCATTCGCACTCAAGTTTACTCCTCGTTTGAATGCCTAGTCTGCAGGCTTTCTCTTTCTCTTCTAGCCACTCTTACGGTTACTACTCTCTACCGGCCCCCTGGTCAAATCACCTCTTTTCTCCGAGTGGTGACCCCAACTTTCATCTTGATTCTACCTGTCCCTCATCTTCACTCTTTCGCGACCTCTGCGATTCACTCTCCCTCGCCATCCTTCCGTCCGGCCCGACTCATTTGGCTGGCCACACACTTGATGTCTTGATCTCATCCGGCTCCCCTCTCTACAGCCCTTACGACTCCTCTCTCCTGGAGTGATCACTGCCTCCTCTCCTCTCATCTCTCCATCTCCCCCACCCCTCCCAAGCCAAGTCCACTCCTAGTTTGCCACCCACCTTCTCAGATACCCGGCCCATGAAGCGTGTGTCAGTCGAGGCCTTTGCTGGAACCTTCTCCCCACCCTCCTTCACCCCAGGCTGTTTCACACCCTGACACAGCACTCTCTCTTCTCTACTCCTCTATTTATGCTACTCTTGATACCCTTGCCCCCGTCATGATCTGTTGGAAGTCCAAAGCCAAGTGCAATTCTTGGTATGACTCTGACCTATCTACACTTAAACAGAAGTGTAGGGCGGCGGAAAGGAAATGGAGGGCTTCTTGCTCATCCTCTGACAAACTGGCCTGCCGCCTGCTCCAAAGGAAATATGGACTTGCTGGCCACACTAAGAAGAGGGTCCACATACAAGCCCGCGTCTCTGCGGCATCTAACAACTCGGCTGAACTTTTCAAAATCTGCAAGGAGCTGGCCAACCCTGCTGCAGTCTCCACCCCTCCTCTCTCCTCCCAGGATCTTTGCATTGCCCTTGCCTCTCACTTTATCTAAAACCCAAGGCATCCTGTCCACCCTCTCCTCCGCTCCCCCTCCTCCTCAGCCTGCTGACCCTCCCTCAGCTACCCCTCCCCCTTTCTCCTCCTTTCCTCTTTTCTCCCCTGATGAGATATCTAGACAAGTCCGATCTATGAAAACCTCATCAAAACAGGTCCATCCCTGTTCCTCTAAAACCATTAAGGACCATATTGACAACCTTGCGCCGGCCCTTGCTGATTTCTGCAACCTCTCCTTTGCCTCTGGCTCTTTCCCCACCCCTCGTAAACACTCCCTTGTGCATCATCTCCTCAAGAAATCCACTGCTGATCTGTCATGTCCGGCAAACTACTGCCCAATTTCCATTACTTACTTTTTGGACAAGCTCCTGGAAAAGCTGGCCATCTCTCAGCTTAATCTCCATTCTGACTCTGTTGGCTCCCTCCATGACCACCAACCTGGCTTCCGAGCTGCCAGAAGTACGGAAACTGCTCTCCAACCTCGATTCTAACATTCCTTCTGTCCTCATCCTACTTGACCTCTCCTCTGCGTTCGACACGGGCAACCATACCACCCTGCTCAATCGTCTTTGTGACAACCTCTGTATCACTGATCAGGCTCTGGCCTGGCTGACCTCTTTTTCTCTCTGATCGACCCTCCCAGGTAGAACTTGGGTCCTTCCTATCTTCTTTCTCCCTCTCCATGTGGTGTCCGCCAGGGGTGTCTCCTCTCGCCCTGGCTGTTCAACCAATACCTGGCAACTCTCGCTTACTGCATCTCAATGTTCTGCTCAATTTTCCAGTGCTATGCTGACAACCCCAACTCATTTTCAGGCTTCCTTCAGCCTCCTCTCCTTCCCTCATCTCTGATTGTCTAATCGCCATTCAAAATTTGTGTGCTGCCAATGATCTATGTCTAAATGCCAACAAGACTGGTACACCATCTCCATAGTTTCCTCTCCCTCTCTGGCCGGACTCCCTTGGCCCGCCTCCCACCCCACTTGCCCGGCTAAGAACCTTGGGGTTGTCTTTGACTCTACACTTTCCTTCTCCGCACACATCGGTCTCCGAAAAATAACTTTTTAGTTTACCTCCTTAGAGGTACTCTGCCTTTCCTCTCCTTCCCTCAAAAGCTCACTGTCTCCCAACCTTTGGTTCTTTCCAGACTGGATTACTGTAACAGCCTCTTACTAAATCTACCTGCCTCCACTCTCCGCCTTCTACAACGAATCCAGAACAGGACTGCAAGACTTGTCATTGGCCTCAAGCCCTGGGATCGTATCTCTCCAGCCTTGAAATCTATTGGCTCCCAGTGGATGCAAGGATTACATGTAATAGCCTCTGCATTGTCCACAAGGCTTTCTGGGGCCTGGGTGCAAAATACCTTTGTCTATCCCTCCGTAAATACCTCCCCTCTCGAGCCCTTCGCTCATCTACTTCTAACTCGCTCAGGGTTAGTCGTTTTGCAAAAAAACGAGCTGGGGGTAGATCCCTGTTTTCGGCTGGTGCCTCCCTTTGGAACAGCCTCCCGGCCACCTTGAAACATGAGGAAAAACATCTTTGGTTCCGGAAACTTCTCAAGACCTTCCTCTTTGCCTCTGCCTTTGTCCCCCTTCTCCCCTTTTGATCTGTTTCTTCTCATGGCATTGTGCACCTGGCCACCCTCTGTTCTTTCGGGCCCAGGTACCTGCTCCTCCTGCCCTGCCTCCAGGCCACCATCTGCACTAGGGTTCTGTATCTGTAGCCATACAGTCCTCCTCCCGCTTTTCTTCTGCACTTATCAGATATACCTTTCTGACTAACTTTCACCTGCCATTTGCTGGCTGCACTACCATGGTTTAAAGCCCTTATTTATTATTTATTCTATTTAATATGTATTTGTTTTCTCTCCTCTGCTTTGCACTTTCCACTCCCCCCGTCCCACCCCCTCTTTCCTTGCACTTCCCCCATTTTCCTTTCCCATGCACTTGCGCGGTCTTAAATGTCACTGGGCCTAGTGAGATCGCTGTTTTTTTTCTCTCCCTTGTTCCCCTCCCTTTTTGCCTGGTCGCGCTCTGAAACACTTGTGTATGAGCGCGATATAAATAAAATATAATTTCATTTCACATGGAACTCCCTATGCCAGCAACACTATCTGCTTATATGGGATTGCCTGTAGCAACAAGATATGTGCCTTCCACTCCATTGGATCTAATATGACATCTGAAAGAAAAATGGAACGCCCCTTTTCAACGGGTACTTGTATATAACAAGGGCGAACTGATCAGGGTGGGAGGGCGAGAGAGAGCCATACGCAGGGGAAGCCCTCCGACGTAGTCTCGTCTTGGAGCAGTGTGGAGCCCCAAAGCCCACGAGGTAGAGGACGCCACAGAAGGATGCTGGAGGTCCGATGTAACGCACAGTGGGGAAACCACTGTTGGGACATAGTGCTGGAGACTGTCCTATGTGGTGGCGTGCCACGGGAAAGCCGTGGTGGGCCCGATCAACAATACTGAAACCATAAAAGGAATTGGAGGAACAAAACCTCCCGTTGGTGACTTACGCGGAGCAAGCAGACGTTACGAGACTCCAAAGCAAACCTTTCCTGACGGCAAGCCTTGTGAAGGTACCAGGGTGGATAAGGAGAGGACAGGCAACGGGGACTATATGCATTATATCTGAAAGTAACTGGAATATTGACTGTCGTGGAAAAAGCACACACCTATATATTGTGAGGCGCTAAGAAAGTTGCCAAGTATAACTGTTGATAAATACTGTAACCTATTACTTGGACTTTGAGAAACCCTTTGAATTAGGCTCAAGTACCAATCCCAGAGAAAGTGAGAGGAAACTGGGAGAAAGGCCCCAGGAGTGGTGTGGATGCAGAACCCCAACCGAGACAGTCGAATGGCAAGAATCTTGCACTTCATCCTTTTAATGTGAGTCCTTAAGAGATTACAGACAGACTGTCAGAAGGACATTAAGGATATTGATAGGTTTCACAAACTCTGGTATATCGACCTATGAATATGTACCATCAGCTGCAAGAGCTTGTGAAAGAAAATGTGTAAACCTGCATAAATATATGCTCTTGAGTTGTTTGGACTTCCAGACTGGTTGTAATTGGATTCACCTTGAAACAAAGCCCAGCAATCCCAGCTAGAGGGAAGGTGCCAGAAGAGATGTATTCCGCCCATCTTTAGTTAGTAGTTCTAGTGGTAGTGTCGGGTAGAAGTAGACTTTGGAATGTGGCCTTTTGATTTGTACTTTTGACTAAAGACAAGAACCCTTAGTTTGGGTAGGTAGGGACCATTCCTTTAGCAATGGGGCAAGTTGGGTGTTTTTTGTATTTCAGTAAAAAGCCCAAGAATTGTCCCTATGTGTATCTGACGACTCTCGGTCTGCAACAGGTGGCTTGGTTTTCCCAGTCATGCCTTTGCCTGGTCTCGTTCTCCAGCTCTGACAGAAGTAGTCTAAATAGCTGCAATATGTAAAGTCTTCCATAAGTGCATAGAAAATATAAGACGCAAGCAAAAAGCTCCTAGCTTCACTTTGTAGCATGGAAACTACTTCACAACTCTAAGTACAGAGATTACTGTGTAGATTGGCTTTTGCCACAAATATTCTAGAAGGATAACTCATGTAAATTGATCAGTTGTTAAAATGTATTTTAACCTAATGCAATATTTGTTAAGCATCTGGGGGATAGGAGAGGTCTATAATTGTCTATGGAATATGCAGTAACAACGTAGCTAGGAATGTGCAGATTTTAAACTGGAGCAATTTAAAGGTGGGTTTGGATTTGCCAGATTTGTATTGCTTGCCTGCTGCTCTAGAAAGGATTGTCTTTCGTTAAACCGTCCTACAGGCGTGTATTTTTTCTACGGGTACTGTTTTCTGTAGCCTTGCCCTACTGAGTATAGCCTTAAACTCTAGAATCGGTTCAAATGCACCAAATACTTTGCATTAAAATAAATTATGAATTAGGTGTAAGGATCCGTAACAAATGTGAAGGGAAGCAATCATAGATTTATTAGGTAACTAGTTGTACGTGGCTGGTACCAGTACGTATGAATTACTGCCCCTGCGTTATGTACTTTTTTCATTTTTTGCCACCACTTCCCTAAACGGACATTTAAAATCCAGCGTCCAGCTAGGTTCATGAATGAATTGGAAACTGCGAAAACTAACTTGTTGAAGGCCCATGGAAGATTTGTTCAAACTGCATCCTTTTGGCTTGCATACATTTTTTTTTGAGAATGCTCTCTAGTGTGTTCTGGTCCATAATCTGCAGTACATCAGAGGCCAGGCTTTTGTAACTACTTATTCGTTTTTTGAGCCAATTTCTTTCTTTTTTGATAATGGATATAACTGCTTGTTTAAAATAACCTGGCCCTTTTTTTCCCCATTAGGGTACTGCTCGCAGAAAGAAGAAGGTTGTTCACAGAACAGCTACAGCTGATGACAAGAAACTTCAGTTCTCCTTGAAGAAATTGGGTGTCAATAATATCTCTGGTATTGAAGAGGTATGTTTAGCTGTTTGATTGGTGTAAAATGTGAAAGCGACTTGAGATGGTTGGAAGTAAACACACAACATTTTTACCTTTTTATGTTTGCACATCCACACAACCTCATTTTTATCTTGTTTGCAGCGGTTTTAGGGGAAATGACAATGTGTGAATAAACAATTTGTCATTACATAATCTTTGAGTTGGTCTGCCTTTGATATAGTCTTGCCTCCCCACGCTTACACATCTCGCTGGCCCCTCACCCATATTCCTCATTTAGTTTTTTGCAGCTGACTGACTGGGCAACCTGAGTACTGAGTGGTTTTGTGTAGTGCACTGGCACACACTTGGGGGTTTGCTTCAACTCCTATTCTGAGGTGTATCTTTTGTGCACCTTAAGTTTGTAGTTACCCCTGCATTAACCGCAAGTGGTTGGTGTTCATTATGTTGTGTGGGATAATTTAGTCTTGGTTGCCCCTGCAGTCTTGTTTTTGATGTTTGCGTTCAGTGTATCTTTACCTTTTGGCCAGGCAGTTGAGAGGCTTACAGTTCTGTTTTGTGACCCTGGTGTTTTGTTGTTAATCCAGGTTTAATATATTCTTGGGAGGGTGAGGGGTGAATTGTAATGTTCTCCCTAGGCATGTTTATACCAGTTTCCTCTCCACGCCTTCCAACCAATCCAGAATAAGGCTGCAAGACTTATCCTTGGCCTCAAGCCCAGGAGCCGTATCTCTCCACCCCTAAAATCTCTCCACTGGCTCCCGGTTGCTGCAAGGATCACCTTGAAATCCCTCTACATTATCCATAAGGCTGTCTGGGGCCAGGGACCACGCTATCTACAACTCGCTCTCACTAAATACTCTCCTTCCAGATCTTTCCGATCCTCCAGTTCCAACTCTCTGCTGGTCACACGCTTCTTAAGCAGAGAGCTGGTAATCGTTCCCTTTCCTCTGCTGACTCTGTCTAGACTCTCTCGACTCTCTCCTCAAGCCGGATCTCCTTAAGTACTGCAAACATCTGAAGACTTTTCTTTTCTCCCCTTCCTTCCCCTCTCCCTCCCGTGCTAATCCGCCACAGTCGCTGAGATTGGCAGCCTGGGCCCTTAAGAGTTGAATTCGGTCCTGGCCTTCTACCCAATCGCCTTAAGCCCTTACTGGCTGGTTGTGTCCCTCAGGCCTGCACTTATTGGATTGGCGGCTGACCTCCCTCTTACCTGATGTTCGCTGCCTTGCACTTACCGGTTTGCCTCTACAATGGGTACTCTGGCACTCTTAACCCCCCCCCCCCCCAACCACTCCCCGGTCCCCTCTTGGGGGGGGTTGGGGGGAGAGTCCCTCCTGCACTTGCACCTGATCCCTTTGCCCCCCCTCTCTCGCTCTGCACTTGCATGCTCCGAATGTCACATGATCTAGTAGGACTACTGTTGTCTGTTTTTCATTGTCTTTTCTTTCATTGTCATATTTTGCTCCCTTCCCTTTTGCCGTGTGGCACTTGGAAACGGTTTTCTAGCTGTATAAGCACCTTATAAATGCCCAATAAACTAAAATAGGTTTGTTGAGTAGGTTTTTTTAATTATCTTAATACATTTGCAAAGATTATTGTACTCCCCTTAGGGTTTATAATTTGAGCCCTGAATGTGGCTTGCTTGTCCAATTGATCTGCATATTAAAGGCTTAATCCATGCTTCCATATCTGGGTGTAGGAAACTGTAGTTACACCTTCAAAGAATATATCAAAACCAGAATCGACTTGGAACAGACGGGCAGCTTTCCAAGTGTCGTCTGTTGACACTAAGGCGGGTTCCCAGCGAATGCAAATCCCGTTGAACCTAGAAACTTCTCTTGACAGTTTTTTGAGTGTGTCTCTCTTGCCTGTTTCAGGTTAATATGTTTACTAACCAAGGAACAGTTATTCACTTCAACAACCCTAAAGTTCAAGCCTCCCTAGCTGCCAACACCTTCACAATAACTGGACATGCAGAAACCAAACAGCTGACGGAGATGTTGCCTAGTATATTAAACCAACTTGGTGCCGACAGTCTGACAAGTTTGAGGAGGATTGCAGAAGCTCTGCCAAAACAATGTAAGTCTCTCTGATGTATGCAGTAACATTTTGTTGGTTCACCCAGGTTGCCATTATGTTGGATAGGCTTCTCCAGTCAAGGTGGCCTTCATGCTCGATAAGCACGTGACGAACACTTCATTTATGACAACTGTCAAATATTTGTTTTAGTCTTGCAGTGCTTGTGTATAGCTTAACGTAAACATTCCACTATGCGTCCAGGCTGTGCTAACTCTGGTAACACTTGCAGAATGCAGAGGCGCGGCTAATGGTTTTCCAACTTCGTTATGAACATATTGTGCTTTCTCTATGCTAATTATTCTGGTTACCAGTTGAACATTGTGTCCAGTTTAAGACATGCACTACCAAGACCTACATTCCTGAAAGACCGGTTTACGAGATGTCACATCAACAGCTTGGATTCAGCATTTGTGGGTAGCTAAAAATGTCTAATTGGGGAAGATCAAGGAGGGCTGTCAAAATATGGCACATCCTGCCAATTGAGCTAAAACCCACTGATGACAACTTTCCACTTCCAAAAAAACCAAAGGCACTCTGTTTCTAATCTACCCCTGGACAGCCTCGTCCCCAGTGTTATGAAGGGCACCTCCAAGAATTAGTTAGTTTACTCAGCCCAAATTTTTTAATGTTTGTATGGTTGGTCCTTTCTTGCTGTAAAAATATTCAATTGAGCTTCAGAAAACCTAGTCCCTTTTTCTGTCTAAGTAATGGCTTTTGCTCTATTTCAACCTATTCATTAAGTTAAACTCCATTCCCATAGGTGGCTTTCTTAGTTCTGTAAATTTGTAAAGAACGAACAACTTGACTTATTTTAAATTAAATTGGGGAACTACAAATGACCAACAAAGTGCCTTGAATTGACCATTCCCTAAACGCTGTGCCTTGAAGCACAACCTGTTCCGCCTGTCATATGGCACGTGTGTTATTGTGCAAGGACACAATTTCTATTTATTTGGGAAGACCTTTGACAGGCGCACTTTTAGACTTGTTGTTTTTCAGCCAAAAAGTTGCATTCATTGATACATGAACCAGATGCTTGTAAAGAGTGCAGGAACAGCATGAGTGTGAGTTGCAGACATGCCAAGAATACAGTTAGACAAGATTAATTGATTTACACACGTACAGTTGACGGGGGGAGGGGGGAGGGTGGAGGGGGGCATGTGATTGGGTGTGCTGTGAACAAGTCTGTAATAAAAAGTTAAAAGCAGCACACTTTTTAACAAGACGGCTAGGCTAGAGAGGTTCTGTGAAAGGAACATTGAAATGAGAGCAGTTTATGAAGCCAGCCGAGTGTTTAGAGCATGTGTTGATATTTGAACATCCTTGCTAAATATTGCTATCAGACTCTGCTCCTCACAGCCAGCTCGTCTCTGTACATATCCTATTTCATAGATCTAATTGTCTTTCCTTTACGGTTTCGTATATTTCCATCTGTAAATTGCCCTCCCATGGCGGTTTTGGCTGATAATGGTGAAGCCAAAATATGTATATTTTGTGTTTTTTAGATACGTGTATGCACAGCACTTCCGGTTGCTGTTCCTTACTGTAGGACGTTCATTTTATTTGCCTGATGGCTACCTGATATTGGGCCAAGCTTTAACTCCCATTCAGAATGCCATCTCTGGTGCCTCCTAACCCCCACCTAACACCATCATTTGAAACGTGCATATTTATGCAGAAGGGCGGCTGGCAAAATTGACTCTCCCTGGGAGTTTAAAATTGTGCGCAAATCCTGCAATTCGGGACCAAACAACGAAGTTCTCCGGCTCTATAGCTTTGTTAGTTAAATCAGGGCTATGCACTTTGGGGTCTTATTTCGCCTGTCTCTTCCATGGTAGTAGCAAGCAGTTAAAAAAACACACGTGTGTTCGCACACTTTGCGTTTTACATTTCTTGTGATTCATTGCTTTGTATATTTGATTTTTAGGAAATACAAAAATGTTTACTTATTTAGTCGTTTGGCTTAATATACACTTTTAATATTGTTTTACTTGTGGCTTGTATGTAAAGGAACAATATGGTATCCTTGCAGTTTAGATGGAAACTGCATGTGGGGTTACTAACACGCTAATTGTTTTCTCTCAATCACAGAATAGCGTCATCATTTGTGAGGCAAACTAAATCCTCTTCGTGGAGCATTCCACTTCAGATGAGACTGCTCCCAACCCTTTAGAACTAGCATCAATCGTGATCATTGGCCTGCTTGCTGGACTAAATCACGCTAGTGCTGGGGCGCAGCATAGTATATTAATCCTTTTGTTATGCACTTAGTAAGTGTGGCAGGACCGGATTTCAAACCTGTGTTGCTCTCCGTTGTCTTGCTTCCAAGACAAACTTGTTGCCCCAGAGCTATCCTCCCAGCATATACAGTTGTTCGTACTCCACTGCCTCTTCACAAGCGTCTTCCCAGCCAAATCTATCACCCTTCAACCCCACTATTCCTCTCCTCCTTCCCCCCGTCTGCGGATAGCTGATCTCAGAAAATAATGTATTTGTTGTTAAGCTCGGCGGACTCCAGAAATGGGCA
The DNA here is from genome assembly GCF_040938575.1 of Ambystoma mexicanum. Classification (NCBI taxonomy): domain Eukaryota; kingdom Metazoa; phylum Chordata; class Amphibia; order Caudata; family Ambystomatidae; genus Ambystoma; species Ambystoma mexicanum. The sequence goes on along the minus strand of NC_090935.1, from coordinate 639,843,978 downwards.
GAACTGTTCTGTATTGTTTTATGCCCAGGAGTCCATGTGGGACTCCTGGCAGTGCAGCTCTTCCTCTTTTTGGTTTGGTGTACAGACCCTTGGGATACCCTTATGGCACCCATGGGTGGGGGTACAACCCTGTGCCCCTAGTATGTTCTTGGGCACCTGTGTGGGGCCACAGAGCAGGGTATGCGCTGGTGGCAGCTCCATGCTGAATTTGACAGGTGCTCCGAGTATCCTCCGTTTTGGGGCTACCCAGGCCTTGCCATTGGAATCATTTGATTCCTGATAGGCAACAGATGGCCCCTGCGGCCTCTTGCTTTCTATTGCCTTTTTTTCTCAAAGTCCTGGGAAGCCCTGCCTCTGTCCCTTCCCCCTGACTGGCTGTTCGGTGGAAGTTCCATATATGGTTTTGTGGGAAAGTCCAGGCCAGACTGACTGGAGCCTCCCCAGTGACTGTATGCTGTGGGTACACCCTTGGGGTGGGACCTGGGTGAATGGAATGGATGACCAATATGCACTTCTTGTTATGGGTGTCTAGTTTCTGGTATGTGACACAAAGACAGACAGCCCTGCCCGAAACTGGTATGAATGCAGTGTGTAGTGCTGAATGGCTGTGTACTTGTTCCAATACACATTCCTTGTTGCGAGTGTCTGAGAGGGAGGAGGATGGCCTGAATGCACTGTAAGCCTGATTGGCTGACTGACTACTGAATGCTCTTCTGAGTGATTGGTTGCCTGAGTGTGACCCAGCAGAATGAATGAGACAGATATCCGGGGGCCTCTCACTGCTAGAATTCGTTCAGAAGCTGAAGTCGAAACTGATGCTTGATCTCGACCACCAAGCCCGAAGAAGGTTTACCGCTGTACCTTCACCGCAATCTGAAAGCTTGTGAGACTGATGCGAGAGAGGACCTGGCTAGGAGACCTCTCCCTGAGCTATGAGGGAATATCGTGCACCGCTAACCTTTGCCGAAGCTCCCTGGAAGTCAGACTCTCGACAGGCTGCCGACCGGAGACTGGGACTGCCGAGGAGAACTAAGAGAAGCACCGGACATTCCGTCCACCGTCATCGACCAGGGTTCACAGGTTTGCTATAACCGCTGGAAGCCCGTTGAAGCTGTGTTGCCCAGAAGCAGGGGCCGCTTGACGCCGACGGCCAGAGCTTCAACGCTCCACCTGTTTAAGACACTTGAATCCAAGGACACTCTCGCCTGCACCACCGACCGCTTTGTCCCGCCGGAGAGAGTCAATGCCGCTGATGCGCTGAGGAGTATCTGCTGGTGGGTTTCCCACCACCCAAAGACCGCAGAGACACTGGACGGCTTCACGCCCTTGCTTTGCCAACGTTCAGACTCTTTGCGGTAATTATTGTCGTCAAGGTGCCCCGCACGCCTCATCCTCGCAGGACGTCCAGGACTGATCGTCGACGAGCACCGCCAGGACCGAAGCTGCTGCCTCAACGCTGTGGTTCACCATTTCTCGAGGGATCTCGATGATCTGTGGCTCCTGCCTTAAAGGGAACTGCTAAAGAAGGATCAGTTGACGACCCAACGTCGAAACCTACTATTCCAGGTACATTGGGGTTGTAGATCTATTTAGAACGAAATAAGACTCTTGTGAACAATATATATATGGACTGGGCTTATATAATATCTTTATTTACAGGTTGCCCAGGTTGGGTGTCGGGGGAGATCTCCACACAGCGCTGTCTAGTGGGAAGGGCCAGTATTCTGCCTATTATCTGCTTTTCCTTCTATGTCTATATTGTTGCTTCTCTTTATTGATTTGTGTGACATTTAAACTAAGTACAGATGATGCACTTTAATGAAATCCAATAGTAATTGTGGTACGTAGAACTGTGTATCTATTTGCCATTATAGATTAACTGAGCACAAATTGAGTTATTGTGATTGTGTATATAGCCTTGAACCTTAATTATATAAAGACGGTTTTCACTAATGGTGTGTAGACATTCATTTGTGGGTGCTTGGGGGCTACACTGTACTTAGGAACCAGCCTGCATCACCACCTGAGAGCTAAGCCTTGATTGCTCGACTACGTTACCAATAATAGAGCTTGGCTGGGGTCCTCTGTGCCTCTCCTCAGCCATATAGCAGGAGTACAGACACGCCCCTCCAGTGTTTACACAGTCCATTTTACAAAATACAGTTCACATCCTTTCCTTGTACTTCTTTCGCTTCTGACCCATATACTAAGCGGTCGTCCTTGAACACCATCAGCCCTGGCACACTTTCAAGCATGGGGGTGGGGAGAGCATCAGTCGTTGAAATGCAACCACTGCGGATGCTAAATCAAACTGCATCCTCAAGTACTGATATATGCCGAATGGGGAATAAAGGTAGTGTAACCTTTGTGCAAGGTGATCAGGCGATAAGGTGCAGACGGGTCTGTTCTGCTCCTCTGGTTAAGTTAAACATCTGAGAGGGCTGGCGTGTTGCATTTATCCTACGTAATATTCCTATTAAGCACCCTCGGATCAATTCATAATCTCACCTTTTTCATTCGCTTTATGAGCTACCACAATGGGAATGATCTGTTCAAACATTTCTGTTGGTTCGTTTGAAGCAGAGGGCAGTGCAAAGATCAGTTTACTTGACCGAAAACCAGAATGCTTCTTTGATTTTTATCTACATGGATGTAATTGCAAGCCATGGAGAAAAGTTGCTGAAACTGATTTAATTTTTCTCTGAAGCCTTTCAAAAAATACCGCACACTGTGATAAAAGGAATGGTTTGTTCTGCTGTGTTGGTTGTTAGATGCTCAGGAGCAAACGGAAGCACTGTGCATATTTATTTTCCTAGCATTTTTGGATTGTATAATAAGACGGAAAACTAAGTTGCAATTAAGAATTCATATTTTGTTACACGGTATGCTCCCAAGCCCCCCACCTCCCCCCCCCCCCCCCCCCCCCCCCTCCCCTCCCCGTCCAGTGAAAGCAAAGCAGTATTGCACAATTTTATTTTTCGGGTTTTCTGTGCTGTATATAAAAAAATGTAGAGGCAGATTTTCTCATGATTACAAATGATGAGAATGCACGTTCTAGTTTACATCCATTCAACCTTGCCGTCAACGGGGTACGTATGGTCAGTGGCAGCAGAGTCTTTGCTGAAGGGTGAGTGATTGGCATTACACTAATCACAGGTGTTTAACCTTCTCAAATCATCAAGACTACAATTAAAACCTCCAAAACCTGCTTCTCCAGGAAGTGCAAGCACTGTTAAAAAACACCAAATGAAAGTTACATTTGCAAAACAAATTAGTCAAAACCTGTCCCTGTGATAATCCAGATACATATTTAAAATTATGTAGAGCTTCATGCATGGTTCGTCCAACATCTAGACACTGATTATTATATCTGTCTATACCCACTTTTTGAATGACGTTGGCCATTAAAATTGCTTAGTGGATTGAGCGCTCGTTGCTGCGATCTGTGCATGATCGGCAGGTTTTATCCCGGCAAAGCCAACTCGGCCTTTCATCCTTTGAGGTCAGTAAAGGAGTACAGACTTCGGTTTTGTGATCATTGTGATCAATATGTTCGATGTACAACGCTTTGCCAAAAGCGCTATATAATTAACAATTTGACCATGAGATTGTGTATCGAATTAACAGTCCTTGCCTCTCTGCACTGTTGTATCATAACGCTGGCATACCATTAGGTAGTAGTAGTTCCAGGATATGAGGACTTTCATTAAATATCAAGATAATTCTTCTGTTGGACCTCAAAACACACAATACTGTTCAGGTTTGCTTTACTATGTAATTGCTAGGTTTTTGTGTTTTCAAACTTTCAGTATATACAGTGGAGATCAAATGGCGTGCATGAAATGGCCAGACCTTCGAGAAATAATGAAAGGTGTATTCTGTCACAATGCAGAAAGCTGAGGCATGGTAAAGATTTTCATACAGTTTTTGCACATGTTGGCTGGATGTTGCATACATTTTACTCTCTTGCAAAGGAGAATACTCTCTTGAAATCATGTACTCTCAAAGTTAAAAAATAGGGAGTAAAATACTCCCAACTGGAGCGCTGCCCTCACTCATCCGCCTGTCCAGGTCCCCAGCCTGCCCAGGTCCCCATTTGCTTTATCCCTTGACGATATCGGAAAATTCCTGACTTCATGAGCTTCTGGTTGGATGCCCTCCTTAAGGGTCCTCGTTAAGGTAAATTGTGGCTACCCTTTTAGTGTCCCAGTGCCTTCTGTGAAAATGCCAGGAAAGCTGGACTTAACCACCAAGGCATTTTCTCCTATCGTCACTAAAGCAGAATCCAAACTGCTGGCGCATAGCTAGATCGCAAGCTTGTTTGTCCCATCCCAAGACCTTCACACCCTTCTTTCCCCACCCACCTCCATAAATCTTAACCACAGTTATACAATCTTTAAACTCTTCTAAAGCATCCCTGTACCCATGATGACAAGGTTGCAACCCTTGGTTTAAAGATTCTGCATATGTTCTTTGTATAATTTTGAGCTAAAATAAATCTCAATCTACCCTTCACTTGTTCTAATGGTGTATGGGGATTCAGAGTACACCATAGTGTCCACTCATGAACATGTCCACTTATCAACGTTTAACACACATTAGGCACATACACACCACAGCAAAATGCCCTTGCCCACCATGTGGAGAATTTCTGGGTAACTGCTTGGCATGACTTTGAATTAGCGTAGTGGCCTAGGCTGCCACACCCAAACATTTGATCTGGAGCTATCTATATATTTTTTTCTGTTTGCATCTATTTTTATTTCTACACTAACTTGTCATCCTTCTGTTTGCTCCCCACCAATTTTCTTCCAATCATCTTTCCCCTCCTTCGTCTCCTACCCTTTCACCCCACCTTATTTGTCTTAACGATTGCTGCTTTTCTCTTTTATATCCCTTAAAATAGGATAGTATGCTCCACCTCCTTAGTTACCACAATGGTATTCCCCAAGAGGGGGTTTCCACTCCTCGATAGCCTTTTTTTTTAATACTTTTGTTAGTGTAGACAATTTTATATGTGATCAGCTCGTCGGGAGTAACATCCTTGCCAAAAGTGCATGGTTCTATGCAGGCACACATTCATCATCTCACTCATCAATTTTGCTTTCTTGACTAAAGGTAGTACCTGTTTGACTACACATTTTGGGTAGGAATCTAAATCCTTTTGCCTTCTGGCCACTCCATACTCATTTATTCCATCCGCCTTCCCATCCAGGCGGAATTCCTCCATTTGGGTGTAAGACTCTTTTGCTTACTTGGGGTTGATTCTTCAGTCTGTGGTATCTAAATAATTGACCCAGTATTCGTTCCATGCCACCAAGGAATTGTGGGTTCCCTTGGTGCAGCTAAAAAGCTCTGTGGGGTTTTACTGTTTGTCTGCATATTCAGTTAGAATTAGCCAAGGTTCTACCTAGGGAAATGAAAGGGAAAAGAATGTCAGATGGCCAGAAGGGAAGAAGGAAGAAGCAAATAAAAAAGGGCAGACAAGGTGTGAGGGTAACCACTGAGAATGTGACATTGGTCTAAGCCAATTGGAGACATTGTGCTGAGCTGACACTGTTACCAATGTGCTTCTCGAGGGTCTGATGATGCATTGTGAGACATCACATTTGGTTATCCAAATATATATATATATATATATATATATATATTTTAAACTTGGCTTTCCTAGGCTTCAGAGGATTGAGCAAACAAAACTTGCCATGAAAGGCACCTGCTCAAACTGGTAGGCTGAGAGTCCCTCCTCTGAGCCATATATGCAACTGTTGTCGGGACGACAGCAATCTGGTGTGCCACACAGTCGTCCACATCTTAGTACTGGTCATGTGGGGACATCAGTTGTTGAAACGCAACCACTGCTGATCCGCAGGATTCACTGCTCTGTTCCCGCTGTGTCAAGGTCGCAAACTCCCTCATCCCCACTTGAGGTGACCAAAAAGGTCTTTTATCAACATAAGGCAAACACCCTTCTTACATTCTCTCTACTTGGTTCTCCCTCGGACTGCCACTCCTGGAACTCCTTCTCCTCAAGGTTCTCTGTTTTTAGAAGCGTTCAACACAAGTAGTAGGTTACAACACTCTTATTCTTTGCTTTAAATGGAAAACTCCTCATTAGTGATGATTCATTAGTCTAACCCACGGGTTCATGCAAGACCTTTATATCATTTCTGGTTTAGGGTGAAGGGATCGAATACAAAGATTGTAAATACAATGAAAAGGACCGAAAACAAATCAAATGCGTTTTTTTTTGGGGGGTGGGAGGGGGCGGTGGGGATCCCCCGTTTTTTGGCAAAAACCGCAAATTTAACCTATACGAAGGCCCAAAAAAAATGCATTTAAAAAAAGGAATTGGATCATTTTTTGGTTTTTTTTCGCTCCTTTTGATTCGAATATATTGTATTAGATCCTTTTGCATTCGACCCTTTGACTGGACACCATAATTTCTACAGCCCTATCCAGTGGGGCACACATGGTAATAGCCCCTCAGCCCAAGTTGACACAAGCTTGGGGACATTACCAACTTGGGAGTCGCTGTTCATACCCCCAGGGACAGGCTGAATCTCAGAGATACAGAGAAGTGCATGGAGAAATGAGACGGAGCTCCATTTCTGTTGTGACCAGTGAGCTTGTGACCCTTGTGGAATGGGGATCGTAATATGAGGGGAAACCGGTATGTAGTCTGTAGCCTTCGAGCGGTCTGGGTTTGAAAAATGCCATGTTCAAAATGGCACTACCCTGTTGGCAGACTTTTCCTGGAGCAAATGATTGGCATTTTAGCTCATTTGCACACCGAAAATGCATTGCCCATCTGGCTCAGAACTGGAGGTGAACGTCTCGAGATGGTTACTGCTGTGGTGTGAGACTTTGATCAAATGGCTTAATCGACTTTCACATTACAGGGCAAAGGATTTTTTTCAAGCCTTTTGAAACAACCATAACTTGGTATTGTTTCATTACACGTCTATTATAGAACTTTGATAAGACATTCTTTTATTTTGGAACCATTGTACATAAGTTGTTTGTTTCTTTTGTTATTGGCTCAGGGGCAGCGTACTCGCCTTGGAAGCAAGACGACATGGAGCACCACAGGTTCAATCCCCGGGTCCACGCTTAGAAACCTCTGGGTATTAAGAGCATTATAAATAACCCTTCATATATCATTGAAGAAATAACGAGACAAATTGGCTCACACCCCTCCTTAATATATAGACTTACCTCTGCCTTCGCTACCAATGGAGGTGAAGAGTGTATGCCTTTCATGCTCTGTTTCACCTTGATTTGATCACTACTGGTTTAGTAGTAATGTGGAGCTGAGTATGCGGGTTAGCAGAAGTTCGTCATTCAATGCACATGCCAAGGATGTTGAGGAGGGCTTTTGTATCGAAGGTGGTGGAGGTTGAGGAGGTATGTGAACAAGTGTCTCCTTTGCCCAGTCGAGTGTCCTTTTATAACTTGAACTGTGGCAGTTTCTGTGCTGCATCGTGGTCTGATGATGCCAGATTGGTAGTCCTGTTGGGGATGTACTGAGTTCACCTTTTGTACAAATTAGTGACTATCCGCTTCTCAACTACTTTGCTGCGGAGGAGTAGTTGTTTGTGGGGGGGGGGGTTTAGTCTGCCAGCGTATCTGGGGAAATTGCCTTGTGTGAGGGGCACATTGACGACAATGATGTGAGTGTTTCACTTCTGGTGAATTTCACAGTGACGCAGCGGAGGGTGTCTGATTTTATACAGTGATGATATGGCATTTATAATGCGACTATACACAAGTGTTTCTAAGCGCAATGAGGGAGGGGAGCAGAGAAGATGGAGGCCAGGTGACCTTGAGATGGCACAAGTGCAGGGAGGGTGTGTGTGAGGAGCGTCTGCTTGACTAACTGTCCTGAATTTTTCATCTTTTTGTAATGCGTTCTGATATGCGTGGGACTCTTTGTCACACACTTAATGGTTCTCTACCCTTTGCTCTTGCACTCTCTAATCCTCCTGTTTTTTTTTCTTCTTGTATCATCCTTCCATTCCTCCTTTCTACCCAGACTCTACAATCTCCTTTTCTGTCAGACCCTATTATTTCTCCCATCCCTTTTTTATTTCTTTTGCCCTCCTTCCTATTCGCTCTGCGCTCATTTTTGTCCTGCTGTTGTCTGTGCACTCTTTATTTCCTTTGCATCATCTCTTCTATTAGTTTTCCTGCTCTCTACTCTCCCTCTCCTCCTGTAAATAAATTCCTTGCTGTCACTCTCTGCTTCAAATGGAAAAGACTTGGAGCACTCTTTCCAAACGTCATAGCTTTGGAATTATTTTCCTAAAAAGTAGGAAGATCAAAATTGTTCTGGACTTTCTGTGACGTGTTTTTTAAAAAAGTTATTTAAGCTAGCACTGCAATACCTGTGTGGTCGTTAACAAGGTGTAAATGTCATTGGCACTGGTCGCTCTCTCGCCCTCTTTAATTACTTGTTTGCTCGGTTACCTTCTATTCACCCCCAGTTTGTGATCTTGTCAATTGCAAAAAAAAAAATCTGCCCTCCTGTCTTTTACCGAGAGTTCGTTTCTGCACATACCGTGTGCGGCCTTGCATTTCCATCGTGTTTAGAGGCCTTTTTTGCCAATATTTGCTCGAGTTACTTTGATTAGCCTGCATTAACATCTTCCCGCTCAGGTGTTTGTTTTTGGACTCGCCTGCCCACCTCGAGCTGCCCCCTTTCCTGACATCCCTTTACTCCCGCCCCTGAACCCCGATTAGGCCAGGTACCTCTCTTAGGTCCAGCCTTCAGGGCAAATGTTATGATGATATGATAGCGCCTATACGCAATGTGTTTCAAAGTGCTTCAAGGCAAGGGAGGGAACGAGGGAAAATACAATTACTTTCTTACAGGCCATAAGCAGTAAGGATGTGAAATTAACTATCGTACTCAGCCTGACGACATTTCAGTGCAAGAGCTAAGACCTAGATAAGGAAGGGAGGGGGGAGAATGGGATGGAAATGACAGACAGGCGATCCCTGCACATGCAGCCTGTGCGGCTAAGGACCGCTTCTGCAGAAACCGATCCAGATCGTGTTTGCGAGGGTTCGCCCGTGGAGGCAGCAGCCGTCAAACCGCAGTGACAGACAAGGTACGCATGGTTCGGGCAGGGGGTACAGCCAGTATCCAACTGTCCCACCATTCTTATTACCTTAATAGCTTGTAATCTGATGCATGCATCCATCCCACAGTTGTATGGTAACCATATTCCACATTTTGATGCATTGTGTTAGTCATCCAGATCACGCATTTAGGTAGACTGTTAAAATCTCCCATTCAGATCAGGATCCCAAGGCTAGGTGAGTCTACACCTATTGTGCACCCACGTTGAACGTGCCCCTGTCTAATTGGGTGTCCCAAATCTAGATATTTCGGGTTTCTATAAATACCAGCCTAACCACCACCTCTACACTCGCACCTGACCCCAACCGCACAGTCTAAACATGTTGTGACCTCCCAATTTAGGATCCATCCGAGACACAGGACACCCTGCCACGCACTGCCCAAATCAGAGCCGCACGCTTGCGTGCAAGTACACCCACCACACCCTAACCCAACCATGGCACTGCCCTACATCCAACCCCCTACCCTGTCTGGCAGTCCCTTCCACCCCCCTGCAGCCTCCAAAACAAGGTATGCGTCTGTCCCTCCTTGCTTGCTCAAACTCCCTTTCCCCCACCTGCTTGCACCCCTACCGAACAACATGGCGGCCCGCAACGTGCGTGCCCTTTCCACCAAAACCTCCACAGTGCGCGTACCCCCCCCCCCCCCCCCCATGGGCAGCCCAAAAGCCAAGAAAAGGCCCATAAGTAGGCCGCCTTAGACCCCATCACCCCAGACCCTGTCACTTCTCTATAGGGCCTAGTCCTCCCCCACCCCCCCCCCCCCCCAACCCCCCTTGCGCCCAACCTGGTCCTAACAATATTCTCCTTCACCCTCCCAATTCACCCCCTCCCCCCCTAATGCCCTCCTCTGACCACTCCCTCCCCCTACCCCACTCCTGCTCCGCCCTACAATCCCCAAACCGACCAGTCCATCACCTGCAAGCACACCCCACCAACTCTCGTGCATCCTCATCAACGTCTGGTCAGTCTCTAATAAAAAACAAATTCCACATCTTTGACCTTTATCACAGTAGAAAACCCAGGTGTCCTTTTCCTTACAGAGACCTGGTTTTCTGACGATTGCATGTCCATCACGCAGGAGGCCTACTCACCCGGCTATAACCTTACTGTTCAGAACAGATCGCAAAGGGTGGAAGACTTGTGGTGATAACTACACAAACTCCAATTCCCACTACTAATTAAGGACACCTCAGCTAACACCAGACTAAAAATTCCTTCTGATAAAACTCCAAATCTCACCCTCCGCCTCGCAAAGCTTAATACTCATTTACAAACTCCTGGCTACAACAAAATCTTTGCAGACACACACACTCTGCAACGCTGTACTTACATCAACCGACATCCAACACTTACCATCCTAGGTGACTCCTACGTCTGGATTGACTCCCCTTCGAACCAAACACTATGACCTGAACTCTCACAGACAACCTAGAAACCTTCAACCTGACCAAACACATCACCACGCCCACCCACACTGGAGGCCACACCCTCGATGCAATCTTCAGCACCACAAGCATATCCACACTGCTGCCACACCCTCTATCATGGACGGATCACTTGGCAATATTCTCTGCACCACTCGCAACCGTGGCCCACGCCAAAGGCCACACCAGACCTCCACCGCCCCCCCACCACTACAGCTCTTACTCCACTCTGGAAGAAAGTAGTGATCACCCCAGATCTAGCCAACGCCCTCCTTCCTCATTCCCAGCACTCTCCCTCCAGGAAGGCACCCCCATATCAAACTATTCAATCTCTGGCTCTCGAGCGCCCTTGCACCCCTCGCCCCCAACAAAACGGAGATCAGGACCCACGTCGAGGTGGTACACCGCCAACCTCAAATCGCTAAAATCCCTTGAGCACCATCTGGAACGGACCTGGAGAACCATCCCTACTGTCCAGAACAAAACTGACCAGAGCATATAGATTGGAAATCAGAAAAACCAAGAAAGCGTTCTATGGAAACAGAATTTTAAACTCTTTGAACCCGAGCAAGGAACTGCATAGAACCACTTCTCCATGCAATTGTCCGGCTTGCTCTAAACCTTAAAAAAACAGCGGATGCAGAAGGTTGCGCTGTACTCCTCCTTGACCGCTCTGCGGCCTCCGATCCCATTGACCACCCCATCCTCCTAGACAGGCTACACTCATTTGGAATCGGACACTGTCCTCTCTTGGATCTCTAAACGCTCACAAATCCTGCTCCTCCAACCGGTCCCGTCCACCTCACGACAAGTAACAAAAGGAGTCCCACAAAGAGCATCCTTATCCCCCTTACTCTTCAACATCCATCTAAACCCACTCCCTGCACTCGGCCGCTCCCACAATCTCACTTGCTACAACTACTCAGATGACACACAGATCATCCTTAAAATACCCAAATCTGCAGGTTCCAACCGTCCATAATCTGTCACCAATCCTCTCGGATATTGGATCATGAACAACCGCGTCATTCCCAATCCTGGGGAAATTGAAATCCTGGTGTGTGGGCAAACGGCGCTCCTGCCCCAACCTATTCCCTGGCCTCAATCCTTAGGCCCCCCACTGGCAACCTCCACCTCGGTGAAAAACCTTGAATACACACTGGACACGGGTCTATTCCCTTTCCCAACAAATCGGCTCTGTATCCAGAGCCTGTTTCTTCCATTACACATTCTGAGGCTTATCTTCCCATACCTGACCTATCATCGCCATTTCTCTGCCATTATCTCAATCATCCTCTCCCACCTAGACTATGCAAACTCTCTTTACCTAGGCGCACCAGCGTTTCAGCTAAGGAAACTGCAAAGAATCCAAAATGCTGTGGCCCGTCTGCTCATTAACCTACCTCCCAGAGAACATATCAGCCTTACACTAAGAGGCCTGCATTGGCTCCCTATTGGTTGACCCACTGCTTTTAAAGCCATGTGTATCACTCGCTGGGCCATACACAAAAAACGGGCCAGAATTCCTCCAAGACAGTCACTGCTAACACCCCTCAAGGACACTTCGATCTGGCACTGCAGCTCTCCTGGTTGTCCCACATTACAACTCCACCAGACTGGGCGGATCCTCCTTCTCCGTCTATGCGCCTATCTGTAACTCTCTACCCTTGCACCCCTCAATATTGACAATCTCTTGACCTTCCGAAAGGCCCTTAAAACCTGGCTCTTCCTGTCTTCCTAGACCCTATTTTGACGATGGGCACGCAAACACTGACTCAAACACAACACCCCTTTCCACCAATAACCCACGGATGCCGAAAGCGTTCGCATCGGCTTGCCGAGACACATCCTAGTCTCTATCTACCGCCCCCCCTCCACTGATGGATGACCGTACACCCCACGGGCCCCTCTCCCACTGCTCAGACTTTGGTTCCAGGGAGACCACAACTTGCAAGACAGCCAATCTCATTGGACCAAGAAAAGACACTTAAGCCGAACTCCATTCAAGCTTACGGTTATGTATACCGCTGCACCACGTCTGTGGACACAGGCCTCAGGCACGGCCACCCATCCACACACCCTGGAATGCAGCTATGCTATTCTGGTCTAGCAGTACACATAGCTGTCCACACTGAAACCCCTGATGTACCTCAATACCTGTGTCATTAGTATGCAGCGTCAACCTATGAAAAATGGTGCTCTAGCTGGGCACACATCGATTCTCCAGCACTAGCATTCTATCCTAAACCACCAACCGCACCCACCCACGTGCCTGACCTCCAGGCTTCTTACTGGAGCCTAGCCAGCCGCCTTTGTCCTAACCTGGCAAATGCACACATGCATCTTCAATTTAACTCGGTCACCTAGGGTGTTCAGGGTGTTCCAACCACAAAGTGCATTGAGACCATACAAATGGGGGAAAGGGTGCTATAAAAATGACTAATGCAATAAAGCCATCTCATAGGCGAAGCAGAGCGCACCGTGCCTGCCTCCCTAATACCAGTCTGCTGCAGACTAAGCTAATTAACACTTCTTCCATGCGGTTTTATGCTCTGAACTGTCCCAAAAGCCCCAAACAACACGCCATGCTCCCATTAGTGGAAGAACATTGCTCTGGGGGCAGTGGTTTCAAAACCTAGTTTCTGATGCCTGTTAATCTGCTTAGAATCACATGCTGTGCATATGGTCCGACATCCAGTGGTAACCGCAGAGTATTGCATCTTCCCTTTCGGGGGACCGAAAGGGGACGTCTGCATAGGCGTGTCCGAAACACTATCCCTATCGTGACGTGTGTAGTACTCAAAATCTCTCACGCGCTGAGGTCCTTCAGATTGTTTTTTTCCGCCCAGATAACTGGTCGCCCTATAGCAGCGCTCTCCATGAGACATTGTTTATCTTACCGAATTGTCGGTTTAATCCCCGTTAAGTTGAGAAAGACTTTTTCAACCTTAGAAACAGTGTTAGCGCTCTGATGGAGAAGTGTAGCTAAATTGAATATGAAAAAAAAAAAAAAAAAAGTAGAGATGCTGCAAATGGAGGGATGCCACAGAGGTTGACCTGGGCTTGGACAAAACTAAAACGAAGAGAAGCCCTCCTCTAGCGCTTCTCCAAAATTAAATGTTATAATATAGAGACTTTCTCGTTTTTAGGTTCCATTTGTCATTTTTATTCAGAATTCTATTGTGCTGTAAACAAATAGGGATTCCTTTTTACATCTTGAACATAACATATAAGTTGATGGGAAGACAAAAGAATGCAAAATTTAAATTGGTTTAAAGTTTTTCGTTGAGTTCACTAAGTTGCTGTGTCCCACGTTGTCACTTGAAAGTTGCGAAGCCTTAGTATAATTCACTCGACATTTGGGTTGATGGAGAGACAAAAGAATTCAAAATTTAGATTGGTTCTAAGTTTTTAGTTGAATTCACTAAGTTGCTGTATCCCACGTTGTCACTAGAAAATTACGAAGCCCTAGTTTAATTCACTAGGCAGTATTGGCCTCAATTTGAATTGGTTCAAAGTTTAGTCAATGTTGTCTTCACGTTGTTGCTCGAAAATTGCGAAGCCCTAGTTTAATTCACTAGGTAATATTATCCTCATTCACTAGGTAATATTATCCTCAACACGTGTTTCTCCGCCACATGGTTTATGGCGGTTCTTCAGGAGGAATTTGTAGGTAGATAGGCAAATGGAAAGATAACTAAATATCAAATCTTGTTCATGTATATGATGGTTCCTTTGATGTAGGTAATATTATTAATTCCATCCGGTTTGGTCTGAGCAGCGATGGCTCGACGGAACTGACAAGCTGCCATCTGCCCTCCTACCCTCCTCTCCCCGTTAAGTCACTTCGCCTATCAAGAACATCTTCGACGAAGACTACGGGGGAATCTTCTACGGCTGTGGGTTCCGGCGCCTAAGATCCGGCGTTCGGACCTCCATGTGGTCGGGCCTTCTGGCCGGCCTACACAGTAGGGTGAGTGGGCTCGGGGTTTGCCATACTGCTATGTCTTTCCTCTTTTCCACTTCTCTCCTTTTTGGTCTGGTCACCCTTCCCTTCTGCTATGGAAAGGACTCCATTTAGATTCTGCCCTGTGTGTAGGGTCAGATATCCGTGGAAAGACGTGCACACATCATGTAACGCTTGTCTCCCCCTAGAGCACTAAAGCAGTGTTTGGCATGTAAACACCGAACCCTTAAGGAGCGCCGGTTGAAGCGGTGGGGCCGCGTACGGTATGTCACGTGTGGAGCCTCCCTCCCCTGCCGCGACACCAGCCGAAAGTGACGAGGGTACATCAGATGACCAAACGTCCAACGCGGACGTTGTAGACCTTGGGGCGGACTATTCGAGAGCCGCCACGCCCGTCCCCGACCCTTCCAGGCTCAACTCCGGTCCTGCTACAGGGACCACACCCAGTGACGGGGGCTTACAATCCCACCGCACAAAGCACACAACCCAAGCGCCCTCCTCGACGACTTCGTCGCAGAAGGCGAAAGCGCCATCGGATCGATCTGATCCAAAGCCTTCTCCGCATCCGCAGCAGCGCATGACTGGGTTTAACAAACATAACAAGAGCGCTACTCCCCAAACTACACACGCCGAAGTTTCTGAACAAGAAACTTTGGGTTCCAAGGTTTCCAAGGCCCGTACAGGCCCGAGAACTAAGAGTAGGCCTCTACCCGAGAAGCCATCATCAGAGGCGTTGGCTCCCGAAGATTCGGTGACTATCAGTAAGAGCATCAATAGGATTGCTACGGCGGTGGGCCTAGTACCGGTTTCGCCCACAGTTATGGGACAATCCACCGAAAGGTTTTCCACGGACTTGGGAGACGACCCCAAACACTCTTACGAAGAAAGCCAGGTTCCGCTCTCAAGCACCCTGAGGAGATTCTCTCCACGCCTTAGGGTGGAGGACCTGGTTCCTACTCAGCTGGGTCCATTTGGGTCATCCAAATGGACTACGGAGCAATTCGAGGGGTGTATGGATCGGCTGGAGCAGTTATTCAGGGCTTCTGATCAACCTCTGCCGAAAAAAGCTAGGGTAGGCCCTAACCCTCAAACACAAGTTGCCCAACACCTAGATGCCCAACACTTGTTGACTATCAAGAAGATGTCCAGAAAGATATGTATAGAGACATCTATACAGAAGAAGAGGAGGCTTCTTTTCTGGACAATTATGGGGAAGATCAGGGCGTAACGGACTACTGTGAAGACACCCAGCAGGATGATTACAATTCTAATATAGTTTGCCTCGACTCTCCCCCATCCACCCTGGTTCGACCAGATCAAATGGATGATCAAATGGCTTTCAACAACATGTTGAAAAATTCAGCGGAATTCTTTAAAATTGCCACGCTTGAAGCCTTGCCCGAACAATATTTCGCGGAGGACATTATTAATGGCAAGCCAGTCTATCCATCTCTTGAGCTCTGTAAAGAGACGGCTGGCCCCTTCCTTACTCACACCCGCTCAGACTAGGGGTGTGAACCCAGGGGTCAAAACTTTTCCGGCCCTCCACCACCCACCCGCTTTATATCAAAGGGCACGCAATCCCAGACTCGCTGGTGGTGACCAACACTTGCAAGAGAGCAGGGGTTCCCCTTGCCACGGGAGAGTCACCCCCGGACAAGGAATCCAAAAGGTTGTATGCCTTAGGCAAACGGGTCACGTCGGCGGTGGCTTATACGTCCGGATTGCCAATAACACGACGTTACTGGCAAGCTACGTCGACGCCCAACTGAACCTACTCCAGGAAGGCCTTCAAGAGGTTCCAGAACCAACCAGAGCCAAGCTTCTCGCCATTGTCTCGGAGGGCAAACTTGCCAATCAGAATGTTATAAAGAATACCCTGGACTCCGCAGATACGGCAGGCAGGTCTCTCACACAGGGCACGCTCCTAAAGAGACACGCGTGGCTGCGCACGTCGGGCTTCAGGCCTGAGACCCAGGCATCCATCATCAACAAACCCATCGAAGAGGCCAACCTCTTCGGGAAGGCGGTAGACGATGCGTTGGAGACAGCCAAGAAGAAGCACGAGACTATTAAGTTGCTGCACCAGATTTCCCAAAAACCCTCTTCAGAGGGGTAATAATTCTCGGCTGTCTTTTCGAGGACAAGCCCGCGCCGCTCAAAATTTCGGCACGGGCAACTTCAACTCAAGTCAACCTGCTGCAAGCCCCACTTAGTACCCCCAGAGGGGTCAGAAGCACGGAAAGAATAGAGGCAGAGTCTCCAATTCCAGAGGAGCGTCAACTTCGGGTCAGAAATGGCCACAAAGTTCGGGTCCCCTCCCATGTCTCCCCGGTCAGGGGGTGATTAACATCTTTCCTCAAGGTATGGGAGGGGATAACTTCAGACCAGAGGGTCGTCCACGGTTACTGCGTGAAATTCACCCGACCTCCACAGTCAGACCGCCGAAACATCGACGCCTTTCACCGGGACATCTGCAGATCTTGATCCAAGAGGTGGAAGCGCTGCTGGGAAAGGACGCCATAGAAGCCGTCCCGATTCTTCACGTAAACAAGGGTATCTATTCAGTGTACTTCCTTGTACCCAAAAAGGATCTCACCATGCGTCCTGTTCTAGACCTGCGCCCAGTGAACCATAAAGCCCCAGAAGTTTTGCATGGTAACGCTGCAAAAGGTGATCCCATTGCTAAAACAGGGGGACTTCATGACAACATTGGATATGAAAGATGCATACTTGCATATTTCAATGCTGCCAGCGCACAGAAAATTCCTAAGGTTCGTGATTCAGGACAAACGCTACCAGTTCAAAGTACTCCCCTTCGGCATAGCCTCGGCACCAAGGGTGTTTACCAAGGTCCTGGCAGTGGCAGCGGCACACCTGCGCAGACTTTCAGTTCCAGTTTACCCTTACCTCGACGATTGGCTCATCATGGGGGACTCGTTCGTTTGTTTTTCGAACACCCAAAGGACAGTAGACCTACTGTTCAGTCTGGGATTTTCTATCAACGAAAAGAAATCCAGCTTAGTCCCCAGCCAAGTAAAACAGTTCCTGGGGGCTCTAATTCGTACGGAAGACTGTCTAGTCTTGCCTTCCAGCGAGAGGGTTCAGAGCATGCTCTCTCAGGTTCCTCAGTATGTAGCCAGTCGAGAGGTGACGGTACGCAAAGCTATGCGTTTGCTAGGGATGATGGCGTCTTGCATATGCTTGGTTCCCCACGCGCGGCTGCGTCCCATGCAAGAGTGGCTCAGCAGCCAGTGGTGTCGGGCCAGCGGACAATGGGAAGCTCTGTTAGTTGTCTCGCCAGCCCTCGTTCTCTCTCTGCAGTGGTGGTCGAGGGAGAACCTCTTGAAGGGGAAAACCTTCACCACCCCTGCAGTGGAAGCCACTCTCACGACAGACTCATCTCTCACAGGGTTGGGGGTTCGGGGGCCCTCACCTGCTTCAACAGCATCGCACAGAGTGTGGTCCCCTCAGGTAGCGTCCAACCATATAAACTTACTGGAACTACTAGCAGTGTTCAAAGCATTGAAAGCCTTTCAGGAGCAACTGCAAGGGAAGACAGTGCTGGTCCTAACCGACAGCACAACAGCAATGTATTACCTGAACAAACATGGGGGCACTCGTTCTCCAGGGCTATCCAAGCTGTCCCAAAACATCTGGATATGGTCTCTCAAACACAAGATGTTCCTGATATCCCAACATGTTTTAGGGGAACTCAATCTGCTGGCAGACTTACTCAGCAGAGATTTTCCTCTGCCAGAAAAGTACAAATGGCGACTGCACGAAGACATTGTATCCAACGTCTTCGCAGAATCCAGAGATCGACCTGTTCGCTACTCAGGAGAATGCCCAATGCCAAGATTATGCCTTCAGGTACCCCCAGAACCGATCCAAGGGGAACGGTCTCTGGATAACTTGGGCGGGGAAATTTGTCTAAGCTTTTCCCCTGACTCCCCTTCTGAACAAGATGGTACACAAGATGCACCAGGAACCAGTCACCATGATTCTGGTGGCTCCCATGTGGGCCCGCCAACCTGATGGAAATGTCCCTCTCCCCACCAGTCAAGCTGCCCTGCCCGTACAACATGTTGTCTCAGCACAGGGGGGAGACTTTGCACCCATGCCCACAAACTCTGAAACTTAGCAGCCTGGCTCCTGAGGTCTTAGAGTTTGGACATCTGCAACTCCCTCAAAGATGCATGGACATACTGAGGGAGGCAAGAACGCCTAACACGTTATTGCTATGCTAGCAAATGGAAACGTTTTGTCATCTGGTGCAGTTCCAAAGGCGTCAATCCCACCGATTGCTCCCCTTCACACATTGTGTTATATCTATATCTGTTGGACTCTGGGTTAATCTTCAATTCCTTAAAGGTTCACCTAGCGGCGTTGTCAGCCTACACCACGTCACAGCAGAAGGTGTTGTGGTGGAAAAAACCTGTGATTAATGGAAGGGGTTAAAAGAATGTATCCCCCATCACTCACCCAGCCCCTGGGTGGGATCTAAATGTGGTTTTAACTAGGCTCATGGGACCCCCTTTTGAACCTATGCATAAAGCTAGTCTGAAAGACCTGACTTAAAAGACAGCCTTTGTAGTAGCCATCACTTCTATCAGAAGAGTTAGCGAACTACAGGCCCTCTCGGTTTTGGACCCCTTTGTTACAGTCCACAAAGATAAGGTAGTTAGTTCTGTGCACACATCCCAGATTTGCGCCGAAATTTATTTCGAAGTTCCATGTGAACCAGTCAATGGAACTACCCACGTTCTTCCAGAGATCTACTAACATGGCCGAAAGAAGCCTTCACACACTAGATGTGCGCAGGGCAGTCATGTTCTACATGGATAGAACTAAACCACTGAGGAAAACTAAACAAGTCTTTGTTTCAGTGGCAGCTGGTAGAGAAGGGGATCCTGTCTCTAAATCGGCAATATCAAGGTGGATTGTCAAATGCATCACACTATGTTACACTCTTCCAAAGAGAGAACTGCCCTTCAAGCCTGGAGCACATTCTACTCCGTGGCACTGGGGCATCCATAGCATTCATTGCAAATGTTCCCCTAGAGTCCATTTGCAAAGCGGCAACCTGGAGTTCTGGACACACCTTTACAAAACACTATTGCATAGACCCTCATTCTAGGTCTGATTCTCAGGTGGGACAAGCAGTACTAAGACATCTTTTTTCTACTGTTCCTTCTCACAATCCAACTCCGGTTACTGCTCGCTAGTCTATGCACAGCATGTGATTCTAAGCAGATTAACAAGCATCAGAAGACATGCATTACTTACCATAAAAGTATTTCTGATGATTGTATCTGCTTAGATTCACATGCGCGCCCTCCCTGGCTCCCCGCTCGGGGTGGAAGGAAAATAGACTTCTTACTACTTTCTCTCTTCATGTACTCACTCACTATAGCCTTGGGCTCCCTCATGGCAGAAAAAATACAATCGGAGGGACCTCAGCGTGTGAGGGATTTTGGGTACTACACATGTCACGATAGGGATAGTGTTTCAGACACGCCTATGCCGACGTCCCCTTTCGGTCCCCCGAAAGACAAGATGCAATACTCTGCGGTTACCACTGGATGTCGGACCATATTCACAGCATGTGAATCTAAGCAGATACAATCATCAGAAATGCTTTTATGGTAAGTAATGCATGTCATATGGAACCCCTTCCCACTGAAGTACAAATACTGTTGGCAGGCCCCACAAATGCCTGAACTGATACTTTTTGTAAACAGTTACCCACTTCCCATTGGAAAAAGCCTTGTGCCCCCTGGGCGAGGGGCGTAAAAGGACTGGCCAAAAGGTTTGAATAGCACATAGTTAGAAGGGATTTTCTCAGGCTGGTGTTCATGCCCCAAATCAGTGTCCCGACCTTCCCAGGCATTGGGTTCCTTCAGATGTCCCACAGCACACCTAAGGTAGTTTTTGTCGAGCATCCGAGATTCAGAATGGCAGTGGGGCAAACATAAGTTCAGTATAACAATTTGAGGCTTGTAAATCTTGTACGCCACGTTTTGGCACATGTCTGTGTAGTGTTCTTTAACAATTACCTGTGCTGCCCTCTGGTGTGAGTGTTTGTGTTAGAATGTTGAGTGCGTGTGATAAGGAATGTTGGTGTGTGACCTGATGGAATGAGTGTAGAGTGGGCTCGAGAGGTGGATGGTGGAGGGTGCGCAGGGACGTTGGCTAGATGATTAGAGCAGCATAAACTATAACTCTTACTCTCTGTGTTTCAAGATTCAATATTACATTTTGGTGACTAGGTTAACAACCGTCACTGCACCCGCGCAACAGGCTCACCAGACCGGTGGTGTTTGAAGCATCCATTTGGGCTGATAAGACTATAGCAAAGTTGATCTCAAGATAGGTGCAGCGTTATGCGACTTAGAGCAGCAGATTTTTATGAATGATCGCTGGGGTGCAGGCAACGTGTCCTATTATGAAGAATAGCTCCGAGTACAAGCAAAAGATTAGAAGAAAGTCACAAAACGTGCTGCCATTTTGAATATATTAAAGGCTGAGGCCAGGCAAAGATTGGCATTCATACTGAAGTTGTTCTTCACAGTACATGGAATAATCTTACATTCAATGTCTTTTTTTTTATTATTATTACAAGCAACACCGTACTAGAGGAAAGTGTCCGATTATTTTTTTTCTTTCAAATTTCATGAAGCAATTTATAGTACAAAAATGCAAGGAATAATCATGCAACCTCCCAGATTTTTTTTTTTTTTGCCGAATCCTGTTCAGCCTAGTGTTTTATGGCCAGAATGGAGGGGGAATTATGTTAAGACTGTTGAACAGGATGGATTCTCTCCACAGAAGAAGCTACTGTTGTTGCTTGTGTTAGTGCTTGAAGGCCTGTGCAAACATAGGGAATTGCCTTAATTCACCGGGGATGAAGCTGGTGACCTAGATTAATATGAGCGGGCTTTAAGGCAATTGGATACATATTATGCCCCCAAGGTGAACGTCGCAATTAATGGATGCACCCTCCCCACTAGTTCGCAAAAAGAGGATGAAACGGTGAGGAGTATGTATCAGCCCTAATGAAGCTAGCTCACACTTTGTTTTGGTGCAGGCATTACGCTGGATGAACACATTATCATCCACACCAAATACCCCTTAGTTCAGGACAGGTTGTGGATGGTGGGTACCCCCTCATTGTCGGAGGCTGTGGCAATTGCGAAGAGGGTTGACCA
Source organism: Ambystoma mexicanum (assembly GCF_040938575.1). NCBI lineage: Eukaryota > Metazoa > Chordata > Amphibia > Caudata > Ambystomatidae > Ambystoma > Ambystoma mexicanum. The sequence continues at coordinate 639,822,232 of NC_090935.1, read as the reverse complement.
CGCACCTTTGCTCTAAGGAGATTAAGAATAAGATGTTATACAAGCTCAAACTGTTAGTCCGAGTCAAACCAAGCCAGCTCAAGATTCTTGGAGAACATTCCACCGTGAATGTCTTAAGGAATAAAAGCTGGAGGGCAATGAAGCGAGTGGAAGAAAGATCAGGATCGCAGGGAATACAAGAGGGGCATGAAGGAAACTTGGCTCAAGAATGAGAGGAGAGATAAAGGTAAGTGCTTTAAGTGTGGCAAATGCAGGACATTATACCAATTCATGGAACTGTCCGGCCACGTGTGAAATTTGTAGGATGAGGGGGCATTTTGCAGTGATCCGATTGTACAGGAAGACACGGGTTCAGAAGAGGAACGTGTTGTAGTTTGTGAAACCCCTGGTGGAGATTTAAAATGCCCCACATGTGACATTTTAATAGATAATTGGAAGCTATTCATAATGTTGGATAGTTGCTCTCCATACACCATAATTACAACCAAGACGTGGGAGAAATTAAGATACAAAGGGTTGACCGCAAAGGTTCATCCACCGGACATTGGGAACCCTGGAGTATTGGATGGTTCCAGGATTCACATCACAGGCTTGTGTATTGTACAGTTCATGGGTCGTAAAGCAGAAATCAAAATTAACGTCAGAAGGAATGGTGTGAACGTTCTTGGCTGGAGAGATCAAGCTGCATTGAAGATGCATCTGTGTGAAGAGCCGGTGCTGTTGAACAGCAACAGTGCATGCATGGAAAAGAGTTTAACCTGGCGATGTGTTTCAGCAGGAACTAGGGTTGTTGAAGAATTATGCTCATAAGATAGATTTGAAACCTGGAGCAAATTCAGTTGCGCATACCAAGGCCAGATCGATTCCTTTCGGCTTGACCCAGGAGGATAGCAGTCGCAACATGCTCGCCTTGGAAACCAGACGACACAGAGCAACACTGGTTCGGTCGGCGCTTACAATCCTCTGGGCATTAAGCGCATTATAAATAACCTATCATATCTCAAACGCTGGAACAGGAACTGAAAAGACTTGAGAAAGAAGTCGTCCTAGAAAGGATTGAATCGTCTCATGGGTGAGCCCCATTGTTGCTGTGAAGAACGGGAAGCTGAGAATGTATGTAGATCTCTTGGTGGACAAATATGTTACCTATAATATCGGAGATATTGAACTGAATTGAAGGAGCAGACTTATTTACCACGCTAGATTTGTCAAATCCATAGCATCAGATCAGTCGCGCAGAAGGTTGCAGAGATTTAACTGCCGTCATTACGCTGTTCGGTTTGACCCGCTATAAGAGAATGTAGTTTGGTTTAGCTTCTGCTGCTGCTGCAGTATTCCAGAGAATCATGACTCAAGCGCTGAAAGGACTAAAGAGGACATTAGTTTATCAGGATAATATAATTGTGTTTGGAAAAGGGGAGTGTGAGCATGAGGAAAGGCTGCAGAAAGTTCTGTTGAGATTGAATGAGAAGGGTTTGAAAGTGGAAAAGCGAAAGTTAAGTGATGAGGAGCTTCACGTGGAGTACTTGGGCCATGTTGTCAGTGGGAAGGGTTATAGACCCATGGTTGATGCCGTGAGAGCCATCAAAAATGCATCAGATCCCACGAGTAAAGAGGAGCTTAGATCATTTTTTGGGACCTGGTGAATTTTATAGCAAACTTGTGCAGAATTTTGCAAGCCTAACAGAACCCATGAGAAAGTTACTCAAAAGGGAGGTTAGATTTGATTGGACTGCAGAGTGCATGAAGTCAGCAGAATGCATAAGGAATAGTTTGTGTGGGTCAATGATCTGGGAGGATTTGTGGTCGGAAACCAAACTCACTGTTTATGCAAGTGGGGTTGTATTGGGAGCAGTGTTATCCAAGTGGTGGAGAATGGGAGTGAAAAATCTGCCATGCGTCAAGGGAGTGGGGGGGGGGGTGAAGGAAGTATAGTAGATACTCTGTAATTGAAAGGTAATTGTTGGCTTGTGTTTGGGCAATAAACTATTTCAGGAATTGTTTGGGGGAATGTGTCTGTACCGATCATAAACCCCTGGTTGAGGTTTTGTCTGTGCGAGGTATGTGCAGAGCAACGGTTACCAGACATTTGGTCGAAAAAAATTGGTCGACCAGACAAATTGTCGAAAACCAAATGGTCGAATTTTTTTATTTTCACTCCTTTTTTGGGGGGGGGGTCCCCTCCAACCCCCTTTTTTTTTCTAAAAAACCCTTTTTTTAAAAAACGAAAACCCGAAAAATAAATATATAATTAAAAAAAAATCGACCATTTGGTTTTCGACCAAATTGCGTTGACCAAATGTCATTCGACCAGTTTTAATTCGACAAAATGACTGGACACCCAGAGCAACACCCAGACTTGCTAGTGAAGTATGTGCCTGGGATGAAGACTCTAGTTGCCAATTTTTCTTTCAAGATTGTCTTGGTGTTGATGACGTTGGGCAGAAGTGGAAGCTGTTGCGGTAGTTTTGGATGTGATTCCTAGGAAAAAAATGGATTCAGGAGATGCAGGGGGATGAGGTTTTGTGCAAGGCCATAGAGTATACAGTGAAAGGTTGGCCTAGCAAGAGATTGGTAGATGCGATGTCTTCTGTTTTGGAAGTGTTCTATTGAGGGTGAGTTGTTGCTGAGGGGAGACAAGTTGATAGCGCCCCAGAGTCTTGGGGAAGGTTTGCTTGCGAGGGCGCGTCAGGGGCATCCAGGATCCACCAGCACTAAACAAAATTTTAGGTCTAAATATTGGTGCCTGGTGTGGATCTTAAGGTGGGATGGTTTTTGAGATGTTGGCCATGTCGGAATTCAGACAAAAGTTGTAAGGTGGAGAGATCTGAACCCATTATTATGCAGAAAGCCAGAACAACCAAGGGAACAAATTGGGATTGACATTGTGGGTCCATGTGTTAGTTTGGGCAAGGGAAATCGTTGTTTGATTGTTATGGTGGATTATTGTTCGAGGTGGCTTGAGATTAAAATGGTGCGGAATGTAGGGACTCATGAGGTCATCAGGTTTATGCAACATGTTTTTATAAGGGAAGGTTATCCCAAGGTGGTGATTAGTGACAATGGTGTGCAGTTTAGGAGTAATGAGTTGTATGCCAGGTCGGATGAGTCGAGATTTTCAACTAATTATCGCCACAAACCAATGGGTTAGTGGAAATGTGCAATTGGGTCAGTGGAAATGTGCAATAGGGTGGTTGTAGAAGCTGTTGAACAAGCCATTAGAAACAATATGTCTGTTGAAAAAGCTTTAGAGAAAGTTGTGGAGTTGCAGGACATCTGTTGGATCTGTTTTGGGGAAGTCTCTGTTTGAAGGCAGAGAGCCCAACATTGTTCAATCCTGCATGTGTGTATCGGAGGAAACTAAAGGTTGAGTGTGGTAGGAAGTTGGAGCATATGAGGTCTACTCATTTGTTGCAAGTACGGGTGGCAGCTGGTGATTTTGTCAGGATAAAGAAGGGAAGAGTGATGAGAAAGGGGAAATCGTAAGTACACCAAACCTGGTAGTTAAAGTGGTTTTCAAAAATGCTGTTACTATTCAAGATGGATCCATTGGATCGAGTGAGTAGATGGAGATGGCAAGGAGTGAGTATGGGTGTTAAGGATTGTGAGGAAAGGGAGTGCAATGGTAATCGGTTGTCTGATGGGGATGTTATCGAAGAGTGCTGTAGGAGAGGAGAGAATTGTAATGGTTCTAGTGAACAAGAAGGTAATGACACTACCAGTGAGATAGGTGTCTTGGGTGGAAGAATCGGAAGACCCCCGGTCTGGTCGAGACTATTTCATGAAGTAATGCTGAATAATTGACTCTCAATAGGTTCAGAATTATTTACAAGTTTTTTGTTGAATTGTTTTTTTTTAATTTTGTCTTATAAGCTTTGTTTTGTTATTGTTAGGTTGGGGGGGTGGGCGGGGTGTAGTGTCCGTTAACAATTACCTGTGCTCCGCCTCGGTGTGACTGTTTTAGAATGTAGTGCGTGTGATAAGGAATGTTGGTGTGACGTGATGGGCATTTGTGTAGAGTGGGCTCGAGAGAAGGACGGTTGATGGTTGATGGCAGAGGGAGCGCAGGGCCGTTGGCTAGATGATTAAAGCGGCGTAAACTATACCTCTGGCTCCGTGTGTGTTTCAAGACTCATATTACAGTGAACTTAAGTGTGGCCTATTGGCCGCAGGGACCTGCACACCGAGATCTTTGTTTGCTTAAATGTTGTCAACCGAAGCATGGAAAAATGAGCTTTGATTGCATATTTAAGCAAACACTGTGGAGTTGTCCTGTAAGTGAATGCTCATGCAGAAATGGGTTGCTATGTCTCGCATTTTATGTTTGCGGGGCACAGCAACCCATTTGTATGGAAGGAGTAAAACTAATTTATCCTCCAGTAGCTCGTACTCCACCAGGGTGGGATCTAAATGTTGTTAAAACTGAGAGCCCCTTTTGAACCAATGCATAAGGCTCTATTGAAGGAGATTTCATATATAGTGGTATTTCTTTGCAGCAAACATATCAGTAAAATAAGCGAGTTACAGGCCCTCTCAGTTTCTGAACCTTTTGTTGCAATACATAAACATTTGGTGGTGGGAAGGACACATCCATGGTGTTCACCAAAATTCATATCACATTTACCAATCAATTGAGTTACCAGCATTTTCCCAAAACCCTCGAAACAGGAGAGTAGGATATTGCATACCCTTGACGTTTGTCGGGTAGTTGTACTGCCTAGAATGAACCAAAGAACTTGACAGACCAGTTCTTTGTAACAATAGCAACAGGAAGGGAGGGAGACCCAGTCTCTTAAGCAAACCTTTCAAGATGATTGCTAGGGTGTAGAACATTTTATGCACCCAACAAACTAATCATTCCCGCTCACACCTAGAGGTCACTACACGCAGTACAGGAGCAACATTAGCCTCCATTGCTTATGTACCACTGGAAGCAATTTGCAAAGCGGAAACCTGGTCATGCAACACTGCCGTGTTGACACACAAGGAAGGACAGACACTGAAGTGAGCCAAGCACTTCTAAAGCTTTTTGCCCCAGCTGTTCTGAGAAGGCAAATCTTACAAAAGCACAGAACGAGGATTACTGGTTAAGTATCTGCTTAGAATGGCATGCACCCACCTGTCCTCCCGGCTGTAGCTCGAAGGGAAGAAAAAAAGAATATAGAACATTCAAGTACTAATACACATGCCATGTCAGAAAACAATCTGAGGATCCGGGCATGTGAGGGATAATGGGCACTAGTACAGGCATATGCGGCTGTTGTTGCCCAGCTTTGAAATTGGAACATATGTAATACTCTGCACCGACCACTAGATGCTGGTCTATGCAAAGCATGTGATTCTAAGCAAATACTAGCCACAAAGATTACTGGTAAGTTGATCTCGCCCTATAACAGTTGCACGCTACTAGTTATAGGCACTTAATATGAAATTGTAACTGCCCTGGCACGTTGCAGTGAAGTATAGGATTTTAAAGAAGTCTCAGGAGGGTGTTCAGTGTCCCCCAGGCAATCCCACAATTGTGTGCTAACATTGGAAGAGAGTTTTAGTGCTTGCCAGTTGTTGTTTTTTTTTTTTTATATGGGCCAGTATTCTAAGAAGGGCCAATATTCTAAGAAGGAAGTGTTGACAGCTTCATCTAACTTTGTGTTTCTAACCGTGACCGCCAAAGACGGATACCAATGTAAGTCAGCAGCCCAACTGTGTGCCTGCGGTGTCCAGTAACCTCAACTCACAACCTCCAACTACCTTTGAATGAGTCGACTGACTGTGCTCCCCTGTTCTTTTTATACTGGAGGGGACACTGCTGGTGGTTCCTACAGGCTCTGTAATTGACATCTACTTCCTTGAGGAATGGGAGCCAAAGGTCTTTGGTAGTAAGGCACACAGTGATAGATAAATGCAATTAACCCATCTGCTGCTGCTAGGGGAACGTTTGAACAAAATCGTCCAGATAAACGTGTGATTCAGTGCTATGAAGTCCCCACGGCGACGACCGGTTCCCAGACATGCCCCGGAGGCTCCATCGTTCCTTTCCTGGGTCTGTCCATTCACTGTTGCTTTTGTTTCTTAATGGCTTAAACCACAGTGCCAGTTTTCTAGCACATGGAAGAAACTGCAGCCTTGTCTCTGGTAGGAGGGTCGGAAGTAGTCTGGCAATGTTGTCCTCAAACAAGCCACTGCTGCTGTGTCCCGTTTGGAGTTTGAGTGGTAAGTTAAAACTTCCCAGTTGACCTCTCGTCACAGCACTGCAGCAGAACTTCATTGTAATTACCAGACCTTAATCTTCCTCTTCAGTCCACAGGACACATTCATTGAGATAAGGCAATTGAGCAGACACCTCCCTAGTTATGGAGGATTGGAGGCTGAGAAGGAATATCAGTCATGCATCCATTCAACTCTTGGCGCCCAGCAAATCAATTGGTGGAGTCTGACCCCGGTTTAGACCTGGCATGTTTGTTGCATCCAGAGTCATAGATATATATTTTCAAGAAAAACACTTTAGTTGCAGTGAACTTAACGCAACAAAACACCTGAAATTCAGCTAAAGCCACCTTAACTTCATGCCCCCTGTTGCCACACCCTATGACCACAATGATGACATCACAGATCACATCACTGATGACCTCACTAATCACCATATTGTTATGTTTAAAAGATTGTAGGCTTTGAGCACAATGTTTTTAGGCAATGCGCAGTGACATTAAATTATTTGCCATGGACCATGCACATGTGTGCTTTACTGGTGCCCTGAAAAGCAGCCACAATTCGGGGGGGGGGGGAGAATAACTGCACCGGTGTCCAGGATTGTAAACTCTTGCCATATCGTGGGCAAATACTCATGATTTACATGGCTCATTTCCCCGCCTCACACCCATGTCTGGCTTTGAACTATACTCTGCTTTATAAAGCGAACTTGAAAAGTACACATACCATAGTGTCACTCAAATCTATAAATCCTTATAGAACTATGTTAGGCGAAAAGTGTGTAATTGTGGCCTTATCCCGCCCTCCAACCCCATCTTGACTGCAAGACTACAAATACCAGAACCAAATTCATCAAAAGGCAAAAAGAATTGTCTGTGCAAAACTTTCAAGTACTGCCAGTAGCACGGTTTAAAAAATAAATGTGGATGCCATGTGTTAGAGATTTAAAACTAAGAAAACGCATTTGGCACTGTCTGGTCTCCCATCCATGCAACCGGAACCGACCCTGATTAGTTTCAAAGCGAGGAAGGATCCAGCCCCCTTATTCTCTGAGCGGTCCTGTAAGGTGGGCTCATTTATAGGCAACATGGCCTTAGGGGGCTGACACCTTTTCTTCACCGTAAATCCCCTGCTCCCAAACCACCCCCCGGCCTGTGACTGAACTATAGCTGTAAAATGACTCCCTAATCCCTTTCGAATTTTCAGTCAAATCCATAATTAATAGAATTTTAAGGGGTTCCAATGACAGTCCTACGTACCTGAACTATAGGTGACTATCGCTGCACTATATTATGATATTCGTGCTACTTCAGTCAGCACTTTCGTCGTTCCCTCCCAAAGCATGTTGAACTTAACTTCAGATCTTCTTTCAGAATGTTGATCATGTTTCAGTTTTAGCACTTCCTACAAATGACCTGTAGATGGCGTAATATCACAAAACATCATGCCGAGAAACCAAAAAGATTAATTATCTTGGGAACGGGATAACCTATCGAGCCAGAAATAGCTGCATTAATTTGGCAATGGAATACAGAACATTCTTGACACCAGACCTCACTGTTCGCGTTACGTCGCCAAGAACGCCAATTACAAAACCATGTCTTAACTGGTTCATGCCTTTTCGTTATCCCAGCAAAGGGTCCAGTTGGTAAATTATTTTGAGGCTCACCGCTGTGTCGTAAGAGGGCTGCTCTTCATGGATACGTTTCAGCAAATCGGTGCTCCCAAGGAGAGCAGCCGAGATATTGACATAAGTGGCAAACAAAGACTGGAACAAGCACATAAAAGGGTTGTAGTGGGATGCTCTGTAGAGCCATTTCTTGGGTATAATCTGTACCCCCAAACTGTAATTTGGGTAAAACTGCCACACGGTACTGACGGTCACCATGAATAATCTCCAGAGGTTTGTGTACCCTCCCTTAAAGGGTTGCTGGTGGACACATTTCTACAGTATTGCTTCCTTTGTGAGACCTTGCATTAGGCCTCACACGTAAGCATGTTGTTGGGGGCAGGAATACCAGAATATTACCTGGGCCCCTTGTTAGGTAAGAATTGATGCAGTCACACTGTGAGACTACACAACACTTGGTATAAGGTAACCCACCTTTTGGTATAAATTTGTACTACACAAGTTGGTAGTGTGACTGAGTAGCCAGGCCTATCTCAAGGGGGGTAAATGTGAGCGGTAGAGCCGTTCCGAAAATACAAGTAGCCAAGCAACACTTAAACTCTAGTTTGTTATAAATTATTTAATTAACATACATTTTTAAATGAGCATTCTTCAAAAAGGCAATTTGTGTAACAATGTAAATATTCTTTAAAATACTTTTCAGAATCCAAGTTAGTGGATACTCTTTGAATATGCTTCTTACACAATTCCTCCACCCTGAGGTGACTTCATTCACAAGAACAGTAATGGCATTTATATATCGCACTAGTTATATTTTGCATATTCTGAGGTTGCAGAAAGGAAAGGTTTACGGAAGGAAAAACGTTAAACGGGTTCTCGGTTGTGAAGACAACTAAATCTTCCAGTGAAATGTAGACTAGCCTTTCCCAGCAATAAAATGTTACCACCTATGAGGGACAAACAATATGAAAGTCAATGGACTAGAAAAGTCTCAAGGGAGCCAGGCTAGCCAAACTCAAATGGAACACAGGCTATGGAGCTGAGGCCCTTCTTTAGATCAAACAGTCTTGCACAAAGTTATAGTTCACTTGTAGGGTCAAAGGCTGTTAAGACTGTGCAAAGAGAGTTGAGATCAACTCAAGCCACTGCAATTCCCAACTGAGAAAAGCACAGCTAAAAGGCAAGAAGGTAAGTACCCCCAAGCCTAAACAGTACCTCTGGTTTGAAGAAGTGGTCCAGCTGGATTCTATTTTGCTGCAGCGGTGCAGACCCTTGTTCCTGAGCTTCAGTCGTGGGGTACAAGAGAGACAATGTCTGGAGGGCTCCTCTGTTGATACTTGGGGGAAATGCAGCTACGGGCTCTTTTCGGTTCCGCAGCACTTTGCGATTTCAGCACTTAGCAAACTGCACCGTCTCGGATATCGGTTGAGCTTCCTTCACTCCTGCACTCTGGTGAGGGGACTCGAGCTCTGGTCGTCCTGATTCTGGAGGGTCCTTGGGAGACTCCACGAGCTTCTAGCTGTATTTCAAACGTTGCACTCGACTACAGATTTCTCGACCCCTGGCACTAGGTTCTTGCAGCAGTGAAGAAGTACAGGCAGTCGGGGAAGATGGTCCAGTGGAGTTTGTCTGTTAGTTGGTCCCACTAACCCAAGGGAAGAAGTTGTCCCTTCTGGAGCTTCTCTGTCGAATTGAAAAAGGAGTTTCAGCACAGCAGCAGGGCTTCACTGGGCATTTCAAAGATCCGGGAGGATACAGCAAGTTTTTTTTTTTTTTTCAGTTTCTTCTGGTGTTTCTCCCAGTGGTAGACTCCCTCTAGTCCCAAAACCTTCGCCTTTTTTTAAGCAAGTTTCTCCCATTCATGCACAGCGTAGGCTGCCAATCGCACAGCATTGTGACTGTCCTGAAAGGCCAGCCAGCCAACAAGGACTGGCTGCATTCAAGCATTCCTAGAGACAAAGCACCGGGAGTTTCGGGAACCTCCCTCACATCCTGTCCTTCCAGACACACTGGAGCCAGAGGCGGGCTTCAGGGCTGAAGCTTGCCAAAGGCAAGACAAAGGGCTTGAATCTGTTTCGACACAGAGTAAAACCCAAGAAAGACCTCACAAACTGAAAATAGTGAAAATAGAAGTCTGGCCATTTTGACAAAATGGTCACCCATGGGTTCTGTACTGCAGCTGAGGGTTCAGCCTGCAGTAGAAAAGCACAATGGTAGGAAAAAATAAACCACTGCCACCAGCCATTTGAAGTTGATGCTGACATCCCTATACATTGTTTAGCTTTATTTGTGAGGGCAAGTATAGGTTTTGGGTAAACAGACTTACTGATTCAGGCTATCCTTAGTTTCTTTATGTAGGGAAATCCCTCCTTAGCATAGGGCAAGTTAGGCCTTCAACCATCCTGACATTTAAGTTAATAAATCATGGCGCACATCCAGTGAGTGCTCCATGTGTGCTCTTTTGCGTTGTTTGGTCACAGTGAACTGCTGAATTGGACGTTGCCTACATACCAAGGGATGGACGCAAAAGGTCTATAAAGGACTCGAAAGGAACTAAGCAAGTGCTCCACGAGTGCTGTTTGGGGGTGAGGGGTAACGTTGGATTACCATATCCTGAATTGTGATGCATGTACTTGCTTATAGTGTCCGTTGATTGCCCTATTAGGGTGGCAATCGCTCACTGTTCGTCAACATGAGAAAAAAACAGACAATGACTGACATTAACGGCACCCTTTGTTTTTTCAAATCATAGAAAGTCTGTCGAGAGCCATGGCTATGCCGTTCTCTCCTTTCCCCATTGCAGCCTGAGCCCGAGGAAGGCTGTGGGGGAGTGGTGGCGCGTGGGCAGTGGGAGGAATGAACCCATTAGGTGGAGACATCCTTCCAAAGACTCAAATGACGGATAATGATATCTGGGAATTACCTCAAACCATCCAGGATCAAATCATGGGGATTGGGTCGAACGTGTGACCAACTCGGTGGCTCCTATTTGAATTCACCCCCGATATTTTCAACAGGTAAAATCCGGTTGCTGGGCCCTTTCGAAAACGGCAACATTTAAAATATTTAATCAGAATAGAAAGGGCAGGATAGGGACGAAAGGGGATTCAGTGGAAGTAACACCTACAAATAGCTTACCAGTGGGATCCCAAGTTAAGCTATTTAGAGAACCAGGGCAAAAGAGCAACGCTACGAATGGGAACTCCTATCAGTGAAAAAGATTAGAGATTTGATAAAACTCATGATGTCTCTGGAAGATAAAAGGATTGCAAATAAGGAGGGGAAAAGTCCTAGGAATCTAGGTGCATCTTTAGCTGCCCCAATGGGGCCTTTGATACGCAAGTCTAGACAGCAGGGGACGGTCATCGGGAACAACCTGATCGGGAAAACCCAAAACCCACCAAACCATATGACTTGAATCAGAACATAGCCCAAATGGGACATGGGATGAGGGGATCTTAGCCAGGGGGAGGGAACAATGCAAAGCACCCAGGGAGAATACATGAGGAAAATTGCCTTGGGCAACCAGTGTTTCTGTATGAGATGAGCTTTACCCATAACTATATGTTCGCGAAAGGGGGACTGGATTATTTGAATAGGAGCACAGTCCTGGCCCTCTTTAGTGAGATTCCAGCATTAAGACTGATTATAATAAAGGATATTAAACTTGTAGTCTTTTTACACCTGGAGAGGTAGGAGTATGTAAGATTGGTTATCCCTTCGAGATTGGTCTATGGTATTATGTTACAAGAAACTGAGAATTTCTATAAACTGGGATATTTGTGCCCTTTTGAGACCTCTTTGAGGGATGACCAGGAAACTAAAGGATATGAGATGCGGCAGACTAAGTAGTGACGAACATACGGACGGGTTGGGGGGAGCAGCCAATGAATCCAATATGGGGAGGGAAGATACGAATTGGAGGTGGCTGGCCCTGACTCTTGGGGAAGCCATTGAGCAACTAAAAGGATTGAGTGCCCCCCGCTCACCCTCTTTAGCGTGTAGTCTGACTTATTAGTGTTGTGTTGGAACGTTCAGGGTTTTCATGAATTGTGCTCCAATGTGACTACCTGTGCTCCTTCTCCCTAATATGTTTACAGGAAACCTGGGTAACGGGCACTCGCTCATTGCAAGGTTATGGCATAGTTACTGAGCCAGCCACCAAGGGACCTTGGTGTAGATCAACAGGATTGATTGATTGTTGCGGTATCTCAAGGGCGTGGCTTATCAATTCTGAATCATTACATCTCATGTAAGGGGGTTCTTGCAGTGGCTGTACAATTAGAGGAAGGAAAATGTATTAATCCAATGTTTCCTTTTCCTATATATTGGAATATGGGTGGGAACTAAGCTAATACTTTAGCTATAAAATCAAAAATTGAAGATTGGTTCCTGTCCGGGAGGACAGCAGGTGATGTTGCTGGGTGATTTCAATGCGGATTGCTGAGTGCGACAGCAAATGATTTTGATTATCTGCTTGATGATGGCATAGCTGCAGATGGGGGGGGGGGGGGTGAAAATCGTGTGCAGAGGACGAAAGGAAGGTGTAACTAATCGCAAAAAAATAGGACAAAAATGGCAGTCAAATATGGTGGATTTGGGAATAAATCTTTTACGCTCAACCGAAAAGTGTTCGGAAATCATATGAAATATTTGCAAAGAGAAGACCATGGCCTACTGTTGGCAAACTTTGATTTAAACATTGGTGGTAATTTACGTGATAGCATATGATACAGAAGTTAAGACAAACCTACAAGGAAACAGACTGAGCTGGAATACAAAAAGGATCCAACATTTTAATATGGTCATTTTAAGATATTGAGTGTTTTCCATTGGAATCAAAGGGAGCAACATATTTCTCTGTCGTTTAACTAATATAATTAATCTCTTGCCCAAATTGGGGAAAGGAAAAGGACTAAAAACACATTCCCATTAATTTGATTCCAGGGTTCGTAGAATTAAGAGACTGGTCTGGATGGAGAAAAGACGAATAAGAGAATACTGAAGTGGGTATTGAGACAAAACTCAAATTGACAAGAATAAAGCAGAAATGGAAAAACTGGATTAGATCTTATAAGGGTTTTATGTTACAAAATGACAGCGAGGCAATGTTGAACTCTTTGAGGGGCGATAATGCCAGATGATTTTGCAGTCTGATTAACGACCTAGAAAGGACCCAGCAGTCCTTCCTAACTAATCTGATAAGAGAGGAGGTATGGGATGCACATTTCATGCAACTCTACAACGGTGGTTTAGAGACCAGTCCAAACTACAAAATAATAAGGAACGCTCACTGGTCTTTGGAGTTCACTTTTGAAGAAATTGCAGAAAACATAAGAAAGGCAAGCGCTTCAAAAGTAGGTCTCCCAAACTCATTAACATATGTGCTTGAAAAACTTGTGGGCAAAGATTCTGTATATATTATTCATCGACATTATAAATGCTCATAGATTCCCAAAAACATGAAGGGTTTAATATGTAATCCCAATTTATATAAAAAAAGGGGGATCAAATGTCTCCCGGTAATTGCAGACCGATCTTGCTGGTGGATGCAGACTCCAAATCTTTGCGTCCATAGTACTCGGGCACATAGACTTGTGTAAGGAAAATGCTATACTAGACTTCTTCCAGATGGGTTTCGGAAAAACATGGAAACTCATGGGGGGAGGCCTGCTACTGAGGTGTATTCAACAAGCTGTGTGGAGGGGGTACGAAAGTACTGTTTATGTAGCCTCTATGGACCTTTCTAAGGCTTTTGATATGGTGGATCGACAGACCGTATGGGCCAAGCTATACGAACTAGTTATGCAGCCTGGTCGCATAGTGGTACATTTACACAAGAAATCCGTTATTCAAGTAATGCTAAATAACAAACTAATATCACTCTCAATCCCAGTCTTAAATGGCCTTAGAAAGGGTGCAGAGTTCACTGTTTAGCGATGTGGGAGAGCTTCTAATTGGACAATCTTTTGCACCCCCAAAAGTGGGAAAATTAAAGACCGTATGGCAGCTTATGCAGTCGACTTTATTTTAACGGACCGAGCGCCTATTTGGCTGAATAACTATGCAAAGATTTCAGGACTATATGGCAGAAAATAATCTACTTTATTATAATAGTTTTGGATGGATTCATCAACAAAGTGCCATTATGATTGGTTTGTTAATAAAACAAAAATTGAGGTGAAAGAGTCTGGTATACGTAAGGTTCCCAATTATCGCCCATCCAAATAAAGGTTTTTATAGGAAGTACTTGACGGGGTAAAGCACTAGTTCTTGCAAGTCAAATGTGGACCAAAAATTGGAAACTACATAGGTTTTATAATGCCAAAGCTGTCCCAAGATTGATAAATGGGCTTGAACTCGCACCGTAATGGTTAATAAAGGAGATGGATGTCTACAAAGCTATTATATGGAGGAAGGTTTTATACTATTTGCCCAAATCTGTTTCGTATGCAGCAATTCACCAGCATGGGGTCTGGCATGGATTCACATGCTCATGAATATTCCCCGTCGTCAGGCTGCGAATCCTCTGTAAAAGTAAGAACCGTTTGGTTTATAGGCGAAAGACCATTTAGAAACGAAACAATCACCTGAGCTCCGGGTCCTATTGCCCCCAGCCAATGACTGCCCTCTACCTAAGCCCCTCCTCTGACATCCATCTTCAGATTTTCTACTGCACTTGGAGTCCTCGTGTTTCGCTCTGAGATTTTCTGCGTTTTTTTTTTTTTTTTTTTGCTTTTTAATCAAGCTATTTTTCAGTCAATCGAGCCAGTATGCTCCACCGATTATCCTTCTGGCTAACAGGGATCTGTTTTTCGGCTCTTTTCAGTGCCTCTCGAGGGTGGATTTCATCAAGTGTTCCTCTTCGAAACATCAGAAGTTCTTCAGGCCTACACAGCGTGGATCATGGCGGACAAGGACGCTGCTTCCCTCTTCAAGCTTTGCTCTGACTGCGGTTTGCGGAATGTGTACATGGACGACAAACGTTCCCATTGTCTGTATTGCCTACACCCCACTGATGAAGAAGAAGATTGTGTGATTTGCCGTGGCTTTACGAAGCACACAATGAAGGATCGATGCTGTCGTGGCTGCAGGCCAAGGCTTCTGCCCCGGGTGGTACCTAGGGGCATGCCTCTCCCGGATCTGGAAAACCTGAGCGGGCTTCGAAGTCCTTTGAGGGCACACCACCTGTGGGGGCCCAACACAAGGCCAAGCACTGCGAGTCCGCTTCAGTCGGGGTTGCCTGTGCTGCGGGTCCTGCGACGGTCATCCCCATCGATCTCCAGTCACCACTCGGTTTGTCGTCCAAGAGGAAGTCCGCTACCCCGGGGAAGCTGAGGGAGAATCCGGAGAAGGCCAAACAGGAGAAGGCCAAGCAGGGTACGGTGTCTGGCCTACCCGCGACGGAGAAGGCCAAAGTAGACAAGGGGTCTGACCCGACCCCGAAGGAGAAGGCCAAACGGAACAAGGTGTCGACACAGCTGTGAAAGAGAAGGCCAAGTAAGACGCGGGATCCAACCTTTCCGTGAAGGCCCCGGTGCACCAGGCAAAATCGTCCCCCTCCCTCAAGGTGGTGGTGGAGTCGCTCTCGAAGGCCATAGGGGCGGACCCGGCCCAGGGTACCCAGACGGCCAGGGTGTCTCTTCCTCCCAGAAGGGAGGCTTCGAGCAAGCCAGTTGCGAAGACCCTGGAGAAGAGGCCGGGCCTCATTCCGAGACCGACCCCTCTGGACCCGAAGGGGGTTGGGGGTGTGTATTTGTGAAGGCCTCCAAGGAACAGACATTTCTTCGTCTAATGAGGATGAGGTCCTTTCCGTCCGCACCATCCATGAGGACGACTAGGAGAACCTCGGGGAATTGCCCCACGACAGGGGTGACGGGGTTACTGTCGATAGATAAAGGGACCAGAGATGGGCTCAGCATGCCTAGCCCCAGGTACCGGCGAAAGATCTTTCATTGGACATCCTTTTGACCCTCCACACATTGGTGTCGGATATACAGAGGAGAATGCATACTGTTCCTCCACCCGCAGCACCAGTTCCGGCCACCCCGTTGACACCGGGGGGACCGCCGGCCAAGAAGAGCAGGCGGCATCTCGCACCTCCATGCCACCCATCGCCTCCCTGGGACACAGTGACAACGGCGGGATGGGGGAACCGCCCATCGCCTACGCCCAGGGCCTCTCCGCCTGAGGATCCTTCCATGCAATGATCGCCGAAGCTTATTCAGCTCACGCTGGAGGAGGAGGAAGATTTCTTATATCGGTGCCGGGAGGCGAAGAGGAAGACAATCCTTCGGTCCCACTCCTGGACGAGGTTTGGGTTGAAGGGCCTCTGATGAAACCCTCGACAGCCCCAGCAAAGAGACCGGCTGG
The DNA here is from genome assembly GCF_040938575.1 of Ambystoma mexicanum. Classification (NCBI taxonomy): domain Eukaryota; kingdom Metazoa; phylum Chordata; class Amphibia; order Caudata; family Ambystomatidae; genus Ambystoma; species Ambystoma mexicanum. The sequence goes on along the minus strand of NC_090935.1, from coordinate 639,806,022 downwards.
AGAGAAAGTACAGGGTGGCGGACTCTACACCCAAGTGCTTGCGTCGCTGGACTCGGTGGCCGCCAGTAAGAAATCTTTGAGTTCGGCGTCCTTCTTCTTCCACCCCTCTGGACAACGAGGGAAATAAATTGGATTATATGGGTAGAAAGGTTACCTACTCTGTGGCAACGACGGCGAAGGATGCATACACCCTTGCGATTGTGGCCAGATACGACTGAGAGCTGTGGATTAAGTTGGCGCCGCTACTGGACTTCCTCCCCGATGACAAGCGGGTATAGGCTTGGAGATTCTTCAAGAAGGCGAGGTGGCGTCGGACCACGCCATCACAATGGCCCTGGACATTGTAGACACAGTTGGGGAAACGGCGTCTGCCATGGCTGTCGTGGTTGGCTCAAGGCCAACAACTTTAGACGGGAGGTCCAGACAAGGGTTTTGGACATGCACTCTGATGGGGACAACTTTTTCGGGAAGGCTGTGGATGAATCCCTCCAGGCCATCAAGATGGACACAAAGACGTCACGTGCCCTAGGCACTCTACGACCTTCCTTTCGTTCCTCAGGGGGCAGGGTGGAGTCTAGCCTGTCTTCGGAGGGTTTTGGCTGGGGCATTCCTCTTACCGCCTGCCCTCCCGCTCCTTGACCCAGGAAGCCAACAGGGGTCGCTCCAAGGCCTTTGGGGGCGGACGCCGTCACTGTCGGGGACCTCAAGGCAGCCCGTCGACCTCCAAGCAAGATTGAACCGCGAGGAGGTTGGGCTCCCACCCGTGCACCCAAGTGGGAGACTGGCTGGCAAACTTTGTTGGCGTGTGGGAGACCATCTCTGACAGATGGGTGCTGGACGCTCTTGCTCACGGGCACACCTTGGAGTTTCAAAGAAAGTGTCAGCGAATACCACTGGTAGCCCGCCAGGAAAACCACATCCCTCAGCTGCTGCTGGAGGTTCGAGCCATGTTACGAAAAGGGGCGATAGAGCTAGTTTCACGGCGACTCCAGGGCTCCAGAGTGTATACTCAAGGTACTTTCTCGTAAGAAAGTCTGGGGCTGGAGGCCTATTCTCGACCTACGACTCAACTACATAAAGTCCCAGAAGTTCAGTATGGTCACGCTGCAGCACGTGCTCGGCCAGCTGGAGGCGGGGGATTGTCTATCGTCGTTGGATCTAGAGGACGCTTATTTCCATGTCCCCATACATAAAGGACACCGCAACTTTCTGCGCTTTGTCGTCCAAGGGAAGCATTATCAGTTCAAGGCTCTTCCCTTCGGACTTAAGTCAGCGCCCAGAGTCTTCGCCAAGTGCTTGTCGCCGGTGACGGCCCACCTACGATTACAAGGGATCCAAGTTTACCCTTACCTGGAAAACTGGCTCATCCGGGCCTTGTCACTGGACATCGCTGTCGATCACACGGCACGGACCGTCTGCCTGCTGACAGAATTGGGGTTCTTGGTGAATTATGCCAATTCCTGCTTGACTCCATTGCAGGACGAGCTGTTCCTGCGATCCAGTCTCAAGTGTCATGCCTGGGGTCACCGTTGGAGAAGAGGATGTCTTGGGCAAGGTGTAACAGCGGTTTGCACTGAAGGCAGCCACAGTAAGGGCCATGTCTCTGCTTGGCATGATGTCATTGTGCATATACCTGATTCGGCGCTGCAGGAGTTCCTCGATGCCCGTTGGGTCCAGGTGTCTGGAAGCTTCCAGGACCAGATCACGCTCGACGAGGAGTTCGCCGAGCGATAAGATGGTTGGGGTGTGCGCTTCAATATCGCCTGAGGCATGGATTTCCAGAGCCCTCTGTACCTGGAGACCGTCACGACTGACTCTTCCCTGGAAGGATCGGGAGCCCACACAGGCCTGCGGCTGCCGGAGGAGAAGACGCTGCATATCCACTTTCTGGAGTTGCGGGCTGTTTTGGGCCCTCAAGTCGTTTCTGCCGTCCCTCAAGGGCAAAGTGGTGAGGGTCTTCATGGACCATGCCACCACAATGTTTTACATCAGGAAGCAGGGGGGCACCGGATCTTCTCCCCTCCCCCTCCCCCTCCACTCCCCCAGCGCTCTCAGTATTTGTGGCACTAGACCTTCGCCCAGGGGATGTTCCTCAGTCCGTTTCACCTGGCGGGAGTAAAGAACAAAGTTGCCGACTCTCTCCGCAGGGAGCTGCGCTCTTACCACGAGTGGGAGCTTCGGCAGGATCAAGTGGGCAACCTCTTCCTCAAATGGGGCAATCCCCAGATCGATCTGTTTGCGACAGCGGCTAACTCCAAGTGCCGGAGGTTCGCCAGCAGATTCCCCCAGCCAGGGAGGATGGGTGGCACATTTTCATGCCCCTGGGACGGCCTGTTTCTGTATGCGTTCCCTCCATTGCCGTTGCTTCTAAGAGTCGTCAATCAACTCAGACTGTGTCGGTGCAGGATTATCCTCATCGCACCGAGACCTTCTCAGCATGTCAGCGTCCCCTCCAGTCAAGCTGCCAGTGGTCTCGGATCTTCTGCCCAGTGAAGGAGGCGCAATTCTGCACCACGACCCAGGATGTCTGAACCTGAAGGCCTGGCTCCTGCAGCATTAGAATTCGGGGTGTACGATCTTCCAGCGGACCAAGGAGGTTCTCGCCAAGGCCAGACGAGCTCTTGATCTACGTTGAAATGCTACAGACTCAAATGGAAGAGATTTGCAATTTGGTGCCGTTCCCAGAAGATCGACCCTCTTGAGGGTCACAGCCCCTCAGGTACTTCCATATTTGCTGTTGGCTAAATCGGGGCTGGCTCACGCCTCCATCAAGGTTCATCTGGCGGCTATCTCCCGCTTCACCAGATCCCCAGGACAACCCTCCTTGTGGTCGCACCGGTTGGTCAAGGAATTCATCAAGGGACTATTCCGCGTGTTCCCACCGGTGAAGGCTCTGGCCCCGTGTGGGAACTCAATGTGGTACTTACTAGGGTCATGGAAGCTCCGTTCGAGCCTATGCATTCTGTCCCACTCATGTTTCTGTCGTGGAAGACCGCTTTTCTCGTGGCCATCACCTCTGGAGGACGAGTGGGTAAGATCCAGGCCCTGTCCTGTAAGTCATCTTAATTGACTTTCCGCGAGACGAGGGTGGTGCTGCAGACGCACCCCTCCTTCATGCGCAAGGTGCTGTCGGACTTTCATCTAAACGAGCCCTTGGTGTTAACTGTTTTTTCTGACGCCTTCTTCGCTGGCTGAAAGGACTTTGCACTCGCTGGATGTGGCTAGAGCGCTGACGTTTTATGTGGCCTGCACGAAGAGTTTCCGGAAAACTTCTCTGCTTTTTGTGAACTTTGGTCCTGTGAACCATGGGAAGGCCCTGTCCAAGGCTTCCATTTCCAGGTGGCTCTCCGGCTGTATCACTCACTGTCACCGGTTGGCAAATGGACCGTTGCATGGCCGTCCAAGAGCCCATTCTACCAGAGCGATTGTTGCTACTACGGCGTTCCTGTCTGGTGTGTCCCTGCTGGACATCTGCAGGGCTGCTACTTGGAGGTCGAATTATACCTTCACAAGATTCTACTGCGTCGACAGGGATTCCAGGGAGGAATCCTGAGTCAGCCAGCAGTGCTGCGCACCCTGTTCGCTTGAAGGTGAGACTGGTGAGGAGGTAAGAGATGTTTCAGTTGAGCCTTGCCACCTCCCGTGGCTGTGCATGTGTGTACTGCTATGTATTCCTTATTCATGAGCATGTGAATCCATGCCAAACCCCTTGCTGGAGAAGGAACAAGTTACTTAGCTGTAACTGTTGTTCTCCAGCATGGGTCTGGCATGGATTCACATGCAAACCCTCCCGCCTGCCCCTCTGCGGCTTTTCTCTTGGTCCTACTGCCACATTATGTGCTACCAAATCCAAAGATTGCTGGCAGGGGAGTGGGTAATCATTGGCTGGTTGCAGTATGACCCAGAGCAGTGATTGGTTTATAGGAGAAAGACAGTTTAGAAACTAAACTACACTGTTCCTCCTTTAAGGAGGATTCCCAGCCTGACGACGGGGAATATTCATGAGCATGTGAATCCATGCCAGACCCGTGCTGGAGAAACAGTTACAGGTAAGTAACTTGTTCCTTCTTTTAGGTTTTTATTTTTTAGCATAATATGTGATAGTTACTACAACCTATATGAATATTTGACAGTTTGTACCTGAAAGGTAATTTATACATGAAATCTGTATGTAAAAGTATTTGATATGTAAATATATACATTTTGTGTATTTTAAAGTTTTAGCTTTACCAACAGTTTCGTAAACCCAATACAAATTATTATTTTTTTAAATCATTTTTGTTTGAACTTTGAATCTGTCGGTCTTGCTTTATGATGCCTTCATAGTAAGTAATATCTGCTGTCATAATATTTTGCAAAATAACAAATATTCCATATTGGAAAGCAACAATTATACCACCCGCCCCACCCCACAATCATTACTTAGATGGAACTTTGAGTATTCCTAACTCGGATTCAAAGTTTATTATGCTTAATCTAATTGTGATTATTCTACCACATGTTCTTCATACGAAAACAGTTTGCCAACAAATATTCCACACATGAGCACTTTAGGCAAAAAATTATAATGGATACCAGTACGTATAATCACCATAGATGAATTGATCATTCAGTCCCAATGGCCCAAGAGCCAGATTGCAAATGGTTCTTAATGGCACAAAATGTAACGCACAATACAAATAAAAGCCTAGTTTAATAGTCATTCATGACTACATAATAACCTCAACAAAAAATGTACAATGAAAGATTGAGTAGTATGATGATAAAGTAAAACGTATGGCTAAAAATGAAATTCTAATTGGATAGTACATCTACTTATGCCAAACTGAAATTTCACATGTCTGTAATAATTTACAATTTACTCGCTTTCTTGTTGGCTTGGTGAGTGAAAATAAGCTCTTTTCTTAGTCTTCGATATTGGGTTTGATGCCTATTCATATTCAATGACTCATTGCCTTCAATTCCATGACTGTAAGCTTATTAGGGAAAAATATTTGTCCTTATGTTTTAATGATTATTCAGGCACAATTTCTTTTTTATGTGATAAAGTGAAGCCTTTGACACTTGATATCTCAACAATGGATTAGCTATTGGATACATATTACTGATACACTTTGAGAGTATGAAATGGATGATAGCGCGTAGTAAGTTTCCTGGTCATTATGTTAACAATAGTCCTGCTACCACAGTGTGGATTGATCTTTCTTAACCCTAAACAATGGGAAAATCCAAACAGAGATGTCTAGTTTTCCTTCAGAGTTCTCTTGATCACTTGTTAGTTTGGTACAGCAACGTAGAACATGCACCTTTGACGGTGCGCATAAAATTGGAGGGTGTGCCTAAGAAAGGGAGAGCAGTGTTGTGCCCCCACTATTTAATCTATTGTCCCGTCTATACCTTCCCTCAAGCTGGATGTCACCCAAATGTGCGCATAAAAGAAGGAAAGGCAAAGAGAAGGCATTATGATGACAGAATCACCAATGCCACCAACACACACAAAGAAATGTTTAACCTTATTAAAGAAATGAGAAACCCACCAGGCGGTGATAACCCCGACCCCCTCAGAGACTTTGCAACGACCTGGCAGACCACTTCAAGAAAAAAATAAATGACATCCGACAAACCATACAACAGAGACCAACCAACCACAACATTCAGCCAAACGGACCTAACACAGAACCACAGCACAAACTCAAAAACCTTCAAATATCAGCAGAGGCATTTGCAATGCTGGTGAAACACCGCAAGAAAGCTGGTTCACCCATGGATCCCTGTCCCCCGGACATCTACAAATCAATCCTCACACAAGGAACGCCAGCAGAATATTACAGAAACCTTCTAAATCTCACTAGCAACAGGAACTGTACCGAGGACCTTTAAATCAGCATATAACCACTTCTGAAAAACACAAGTGACGACGTAGAAGACCTCCAACTACAGTCCGATCTCAAACAACCCACCGGCAAAACCCCTGGAAACCTACATATACAAACTAACCCAAGAACACGTAGACAAACACCATCTGCTAGACCAAGCTCAAGTCGGTTTCAGACCCGCAAGAGGAACGGCAACAGCTCAACTATCCATCTGGGATTCTGGGACGACCTAAAAACTTAGACTCGAACACAACCTCAGCCCTTATTCTGCTTGACCTCTCTGCAGCCTTCGTCACAGTTAGCCATGACACCCTAACCAAAAGACTAGAAGACCTGGGCATAACAGACACAGCACTACTCTGGACTAAATCATTCCTAGCAGACGGAACAGAAACTGTATAGATTAACTTTAAAGACTGTGAGTGCCACAAGGATCCTCACTATCACCACTGTACTTCAACATCTACCAGACTCCAGTTATCAGAATCTTCAGAAAATACATTACATGCTACAACTATGCAGATGACACTCAAATCATCTACAAAATCAGACACCCAAGACGATCATTCAACCCTAATCGACTTTCTAAAAGAAGTCTTCAACTGGATGAATGCCAACCACCTGAATCAACCCAGGAAAAACAGAAATCATGATCCTATCCAAAGACCAAGAGAACGAAACCGCCATTCTGTGGCCAACGGAAATGGGAACCGCACCATCATAGAAGTGCCAACTAACAATTCCACTAACAATTTACCCCTCTGCATACACCTCTCAAACTCCAAACCAAACACAACCACAAACCTACAGCACAACAAACCGCACAAACATCACTACACTGCAACAACAAACAAAAAAACACAAACTCGCACAACAGTACACAAAGACTACTGGCTGCAAACACCCCAGGCCCAGCCAACAGACCCACTGTGCTGAGGCCGCTAACAGCACATCACTGCTTTCTTGCACTTTTCCAGCTTCGTCCCACTAACTCACCCTCCCTTCCTCTTTCAGAGCCGCCAGAGCGCCAGGGGGCCACTCCGGTGATAGTGCACGTAAAAATGACCTTTAACATTGACACTCACTCCTTGCCTTCTTGCGTAAGATGTATACCTCTGGAGGTTGGTAAGGTGTAGGTTGATGCATTGGAGTACAGCAATTTGACTACCAAGCCTGGCTAGATTTGCATTGCCATAGTAGCACATCCTTTTGCAGGTTTTTGATGGTAATGGCGTCCTTTCAGAGCTCTGATCGGTGAGCAGTATGTTGGGTTCAGTGATATTGAAAGCATTGCACTGGTTGTGCTATCGTGCCCTTTATACACCGTATAATGCATACACTGGTAGGAGGAGCTGCCATTGCACAAGCAACAGTACTGTAACATCGGACACATTTTGATACTCACAATGGTGAATATTTTAAAGCCGGTTTTTAATCATTGTATATTGGATTTTTGTGTGATTTCAGCCATGGATGGGAAAGCACCACTTGCTTCTGGGGAAGATGAAGACGATGAAGTTCCAGGTAGGACTATTCATTGTTGAAAGTAATGTTGTGGTTATTAAAATGCCCGTTAGTTATTACAGCTGCACTAATTAATGATTGGAGTCGAATTGGGCAACACTGCCCTTTTAGGTGTTATAACAAGGATAGACCTAAATCTAATTGCACTAAACCCCCTCCATAAGTTCTTTCGACATTACCTAGCTTATTTTCCTTGGGATAAATTTTGAAATAAATCTATTTTCCCAGTGAATCGCCTACCGCCTAGGTATGACTACGCTTTGGACACTGAAGGAAAGCAGTGATTGACGTTTTCAAAATTAAAGCAGAGTGGTTGTTTAAAGTGGTTCACTGGGTCAACAGACTATAATATAAGAAAACACATGGTTGTTCTTTTTATCTAATCAAAGCAAGTAACCTTTGGAATTGTTTATTAGGAGTACCCATTGCTGTAATGGAAGTACACAAACGGTGCCCCTTCCCATCCAGACCCATTGGAGTGCATGGCACTGCAGATGGCTGCTCTCTGAACCCGGCCATCTGCTAGTTGGCCATAGGAATGAATGCAAGCAACAGATGGCTGGCTTGCTGTGGCAGTCTCGATGGGCGCCAATTTGAAATATTTCTCTCTGCCATTCAGGATACACAGATTAGTCGCCGTTCCACATATTATTGTAGACTTTGTATGGGTTTTGTCTGAACTCCATTTTGTTATCTGTTCCACCCGGGCTGTGGTGAACTCCACACACAGCCACTGCAGACCTCCACAAGCAGACAAAGGGCCATTCACCACGAGATGTTTATGCAGAGCCAGCCTACTACGGGGCGCTGGTGGATCACTCAAATACGTTGGTACTCTTCCTAGAGGCCTACCTTATGGGACAGCAGGGCGCCTGGCTGACAAGAGAATGTCTGCTAACTTTCATGCGGATGACAGGGTGCTCTGTCGGTGTGCCAACCCCACACTTCCCGGGATCGTAATGGTGCACTTTGTCCATCTAGAGTTCGACAGCCTTTGTCCTTTATTTTTGTTTTAAAATTGTTTTTTCTTGAAGCAATTGTCTTCCACCTGTCTAGTGAAGGAAGAGCAGCCCAGCATCTGTGCAGCAGTTTAGTGGATTGGGGGGCAGGGCTGCTGCTAGCCTGGGTCGCTGTTTCTAGGCCCATGCTCTTCCTCCCACCCCTCTGTGTTGGAGCTGGGCAGCCACCGGTACCTGCGTGACGGACCTCACCGCTAAACCCACGTGTGTTATGACACGCTCCGATGCTCTGGTCCTACAGAACACTCAGAGGGTTGAAAGATTGGTGTGAATCCCGAGGGTGGAAAGATTGGTGTGAGGGGACTACCATGGTGACCATGTGGAATTGGGGTTCGATTATGGAGAGGGAACCTGAGAAATGGCTACCACATCCTAAGGAAGGTAGCAGGAGTGCAATTTACCCACTCCCAACTCGGGAAGGTAGTGATAAAATCACCATACAAATGCTCTTGACCTCAGCGTCCTGGGGGGGGTCTGAAGCATTTACTTTGAAAACAAGCAGGCTGTTTCTGAGGTCTTCCCCCTGCCATTCTATGTGGGAATGTTCAAGTCCCTCTGTATAGTCCACAAGACTTTCTGGGGCTGGGGCCTGCACTAGCTACAATGCTCTCTCCCTAAATAACCCCCTTCTAGAGCCCTCCGCTCGGCCTCTTACAACTCTCTGCGGGGGAGCCATTTCTTCAAACGGAGATGCCTCCCTCTGGAATAGCCTCCCTGCCTCTGTCTTGAGGCGGATCCCCTCACGTTCTGGAAACTCCTAAAGACCTTCCTCATTCTCTCTCCCTGGCTAACCCCCTTATGCCCTATCCTGCTTTCCTCCCTCGCTGACTAGTGACTTGGTGCACCTACCAGAGCCACACAGGTCCCAGGCTCCCTTGCCAGTTGTACACTTGCCTCCGGGCCTCTGCCTTGCACTTCTGTACTTGGAACATGCTCCATGTGAGCGGCATCCTCTTCTGTACTTAACCCAGGCGCCTGTTAGACTTGGGGCACTTGTTCCCCTCCCTTGCGCTTCCTGTCTGCGCACTTGCACGACCTTTAATGCACTAGGTCTAATAAGATCTTTTTGGCTGCGCCTGAAACACTTTATTGATTTTATTTATTGGTCACCAGGCCTAGCACAATAGTTTGTTCTGTATGTCCTTTTTCCCGTCCCCCCCACCCCACTCTTTGTCACTACACTCCTTGTCATACAGCACTTCCCATCGGGCAAGTCATTAAGCCTAGCATGGCTGCTTATTGTTTGCTCTTCCTCTCTTGGCCTCCCATCCCTCCTGTCATGCACATGCACATGCACTTGTACTTGTCGAAATGCCTTTTGCCTAGTACACTAGTTAATTTTTGTTAGATCTGTTTTTCCCTGTTCCCTTCCCGCCTTGAAGCACTTTGAAGCAATTCACTTATGTATAAGCGCTTTACAAATAAACAATTGCAATGACCTCAATGCAAGTTTTGTCGTCGGCTGGAATCCCTTGTATTCCCTGCCGACGCTCCAGAGTATCTGAAAATGCAGGAAGCGAGGGAGGAGTCCAAAACTCTGCAACCCTGTCTTTCACCTTGCCTGAAATGCGCCAACTACCAATAGGGGGTGGGTGGGGCCGGCCGTCCTGATTGCACAGCCAGACCGCCCCCTTTCTGTAAACTGCAGGGAGAGTTTGCAGAAGTTGTGCTGTAGTGCCTGATAAATACTCCGAACCTGGAAGCTGCTGACAAATCGACCACTCGAGCTGAATCCAAAGAGGAACATAAGACATCTGTAGCGATTTCCAGCGACCGGAGAACCTGCTGTGTAACCAGAGCCTGATGCAACCCTGCCTTCCAATCGACCTGAGGGTCCCAAATGCAATGACTTCTACCCAGAGGCTGGTGAGATACTAGTCTTCGCATCCCATGATTTGCTGCGTCATTGCTGGTCTGCAAACCACCAATACCCTGGCACCTAGAGTCTGAGTGCAGTGCATGGTCTTCCGAAGTCCGGATCCTTCTGAAACTTTGGACTCCTGCTGGATCTCCACAGACGTGATTTGAATCCCTGAACAGAACTGTGAGAAAGTGCGAAGTCCTTTGCTGGAAGCCTCCTCTTACGACTGCTGCTTCAAGGTCCCATCCAATGTCGACTTCTTTAGTCTCCAGACCAAGAAACCATGGACTGGGTCCTGTGCTGCTGCATCCTGAAGGCATCCACTCCGAAGCTGCTTTTTTCTCCTAAGGTACTGTGCTGGCTTGGGTAATACTTACCCTTACGTCTTTTGTGAATCCTGTGAGTCTGCGGGGTGATTTGTGTGGTTGGGAGTTTGCCCATACCACTTGCCCATACTTCTGCTGGAATGCATCTAGGGATCCTTCTCTGAAGTCCCTGCACACTTTTAACTAACTCTGAAGCTAATACTTGTTAAAGAAGTTCTTCCTGGAACTCTAACTTTTCTGCAACTGAACCATATCCTGACTTGCCTACAGCTGTCTCCAAAGCAGTAGGGTCCCTCGTCTGCCTCTGAGAGAACTCCTGCTATAGACTAAGGAAAGACTTGATTATAAGAATTCTGTCTGGAAATTGTGGTATAAAAGTACTTACTGTAACAAATGCTAGTGCAAGCTACTACTAGTTGAACAGTGGAACTGTCTTCCTGTAACAATTGTGGGTTCAAGCTGCTACTATTTAAGCAGTCGCATGTAAAAATATGCAAGTCTCTCCACGTTCTAAAAGTGTTGGTACTGTGTCCTTTACTGTACGAGTGTAAAACTCAACAATAGGATTCACCTACCTTGAAATACATTGTCTTAAGTGTACCATTGGGTTTTGCTTTTTCCCTGCTCTGCTGTATACAGCACTAAAACAGTCCCTGAGTAAATACTTTAGTTGCTGATGGGGGGGGGGGGGGGGTCCTCTTAAAAGTATATAGTTTTCTGATGCTTGTGAATCTGCTTAGCCAGACCACCCAGTTTATGGCGTTTTTGCGATTTGCAAAAAAAACGCAAAATTTGCCTTTTCCCGCTATGGCCGCTATAAATCATTAAATGAGCGCAAAAAAAACACATTAGCTTTATGTATCTTTTTCACGCTCATTTATTGATTTATAGCATCCACAGAGGGGTTGCCAATTGCAGCAGCTCAAAGGTTAACAACTCCACTGAGCAAAAAGCAAATAAACCGAGGGGCTTCAGTTCAAAGGTGTGAACCAGGGTTGACACCTTTGAATTCAAGCCCCTCCATGGAGCTGATCGAGCTGTAGCCCTCTCCCCCCTCCACACCCCAAAATGTTAGGCTGTGGTGACTCGGCCAGGCTGTCCTAAAGAGCGTGGCCAGACAGAACGGGACACAAATGACAAAGGCCTTGCAATTAATTAACATAGCAGCAGCTGGCAATTCCTATACACAGTTATGTTAAAATCAAGTCAATACTGTTGGATTTGCAAATGCTTGTTTTTAGCAGGACTTCAGTGAAGGACACTCATAGAAACTATCTTGGGGAAGGAACCCACGTTTTGTGTTTGGCAGAGGTACTGGACCTGATTAAGTGTAACAGAGTTATTCTAGGGAGGGTCTGCACTGACATCAAGCTTGCCGAGACCAAGCTTCGGCAACAGCAGTATCGCATATCCTCTTCACATGGCAGCAAGCTCCTGTAAAGCGCATTGCTGCCACAGCTGTGCTGTGACCCTCACCAGTGATGTGGCCTCTCCACCGCACTAAATGACTTAAAGGATTTAAGGTGCCAGGAAACCTGGCAGGATTACTGGCAAGAGCGCTTACTGGATCCCTTGATCTTAAGAAGCATCTTGAGGGACCCCTTCCCCAAATAACAGTGTTGCTGTGGAGGATTAAGGCTTTGGGAGCAACTCACAGAACACTAGTAGCGATGGACCAACTGTGGGAGCACCTCAGAGTGTTATGCGGTTTCGAGAGTGCTTCCAGAGGAGCAGGCAGTGAATCTGGTAGAATGCTGGAATAGGAACTGGGAAGGAGGTGATTTTCAGACGCAGGTGACCCACAGTGAAGACTAAGAGCTAAAGGAATTACATAAATGCCCTGATTTATGCAAAACAATTCTAGCAGTGTGCAGCAACGGACTGGGAGTATAGTTCTGGGGGACGAATGCTGGCGAGGGAAGTGCCTTCAGCCTTGGAGGCAAGCCAGATGGCCTGCAGAGGATGCTCCTGTCCTCCGCTGAAGGGAGGATTCTCATGGCTCATTTGGATGGGAGACTGAGTCTTTTTGAGATTATCGTATCGACGTTGTCATCTTTAATTAAGATACACCTTCCATTTACTTTTATAGGGATCCCACCACCCCCATGCCATCTTTGGATTTCCTCTTTCTTCACTGCACTCACCCACTATCTATACCCAACGCTTCACTCCCCAGTCTTTTAAAATTTTCGATTTTGGTACTTATCTGCCAATTTAGGCTTTGAGGGTGTTTAGCTCCACTTCAATGTCATTGTTTTGAAATGTGTGGACCTAACCCTGGAGGACTGCCCGTACACATTGGGTTCATATGCCATGACTAAAGAGTGGTAGTGAAGCAGTGATGGGCTTCCAGAAATGGACCATAAGGGTTACCTTAACCAGGGACAGGTGTGCCTGGACGCACCTGTGTGAGGATCTCAGTAGGGGGATAGCAGAAGGGGCGCATTTTAGAATTTAGGTAGATCAGCAGAGCTGTGTGCGTGTGTGCCGGTATGTGTCTACATCCCAGTACTGAAAATGCAGGGGTTATAGCTGGGCAGCATTATGAAGGTACCAAAGCAGGAGTTGCGTAGAGTGCTGAAAGTCAGGACTGAGGTCGACTGGTAGAGCTATATTTAGGAACCCACAGAATAAAAGAGGAGCTGCAAGTCAGGACTGATGTGATTAGGGGAGATGGGATTGAGACCAAGTACTGAAACTGATGTAGCTCAGGAATGGACGGGGATGCTCAGAAAGCTATGCAATCAGTGCCATTATAGTGCTTATAAATCAAGTGGCAGAAGGCATTAACTCAGAAGACTGCTTTGAAAAAACAATGACGGGCATTTCAGGCTCACAGTTTGGTGCTATTGCTCGATAAAGTTAGCTCAAAGGTTTGTTAAAAGTTCTCCACATCACCTCAAACATTCCTGTTTCAATGTGCAACACTCTGTACTGTTCAAGTTCTCTGTTTTTGGATAAAAAAGATGTTAAATGATGTATTTTTTGACAATAAATAATGCCGCAAAAAATGCAGTTGTGTGCCGCAATTTTTTCTTTTTTGTGCCGCAAAATTTTCCATTTCATGCCGCAATATCCTGGAGGTTCTGCTTAGCACATGCTGTGCATATAGTCCGACATCTAGTGGTAATCGCGAGTATTGCATCTTTCTTACGAAGATCGAAAGGGGACGTCGACATGGGCGTAACTGTAACACTATGCCTAATGTGACTTGCTTTGTACCCCAAATACCTCACGCGTCGAGGTCCCTCTGATGGTTTTATTCCACCCACCCAGTTGGTTGCCTTATGCGCAGTTTACAAGGGTTTATATTGCTTACTTTGCCCCACGACCTACGCTTGTCTCCCGACTAATTCTCTCGACGACTGCCTCGTGGCTTTCCTGCCGCCGAAGACCTCCACAACTGTCGACTGCGTGGCCTCGGCCCTCCGGCAAGGCCAGTGGAGCCCTGGATTTATTCTTCAGTGATGTATTTCCTTTCCCCTCTTTCTCCATTTGGTCTGGCTGCCGTCACCCTCTGCTATGGAGAGGACGCCCTTTACATTTTGCCCATTGTGTACCAGCAAGTTCTCTTGGAAGGAAACCCATCACCGTTGCAATGGGTGTCGCCTCGCGACCACGACTAGTGCTCATGCCAGTCCTGCAAGCTCTTTTTGAAGGACAGCCTGACTAAACAGGCATTCCCTCGTTGGCGCTGTCGCTTCGTAAGACGAGGAATCTATCGGCAGCCATGGCTCCGAATTGGAAGCCATCGACCTTTTGCCAGAACCTTCAGGCTCCCAAATGCCCAGCCCCGACAGACAGGCCACTGGCTCCGTTATTGGGAGTTCAAACCCCGGCAACAAGGGCACACACACGCACCTCAAATACCCAAGCGCACAACCCCTAACCTCTCCTTGATGGAGATGTTGAAGCGTGCAACGCCAACAGGGCCGGTGAAAACAGACAGCGCCTCCCTCCACGCAACCATCTCCGCAGCATGCGACTGACCATTCCTCTGTAAAGGGGGTCACCCAAAAAAAACCCATACTGGCGCTGACACACCATCCAAAGGCGCACAAGCACAAGGCTTAGTGGAGTCGTCAACCACGACGACTCCCATCGGGCACGTCGAGACCTTCCATTCAGCCACCAAAGATCTGCAAACACAAAGGCACCCCCTCTCATCGAGAGTATTCTGAAGCCCCCCCCCCCCCCCCCCCCCCAGCCTCTCTCAAAGGCCTTGTTAGGAAAATCTCCCCCCTTCTGGGCAATATCTTCCACCTCCAGACCCTTCTGCATCTTCCCTATGGACTAGGGAGATTTGAAAACTATATGGACATAATGGCCCAATTTATTGACTTTTCAGACAAATGTATCACTCCCAAAAGACCTAGGGAAGAGGACTCCTGCCCCATTCCACATACATTGCAGAAATTTCCCATTTCTGCACAAAGCCACCAAGAGGTTATCTTGGATGTCTCGAGGCAGAAGGATACCTATGAGGACTATTTGCTCAGGACACAGCTGACCAAGAACCAGACTGGGATCTGGCTCAGGCAGGGGATCTGGGCCCTTGATTATCACCAACACAACCCTGACACGGACACAATTTGTCTAGATCCCCTCTACCCCCCCTTCTTCGCCTCCACAAAGGGAGTCTTCTCCTGTGGAATACCAAATGTTGTTCACCGCCATTTTAGAGAGGGCGGCTGATCATTTTGCGATTGCAACATATGAGGCAGCCCCTGACTCTGACTTTGTTCAGGATATCCTTCAGGAGAAGCCTCCAACCAGTGAGGCCATCCCCTTACTCAATTCTATAAAGAAGCGCCTAGCTCCTTTGTTGTCACTATCTCTCACATGGGTGGTCAACCCATCTCCTTCCGACCCACTATACATACAGGGTCATGCCACACCGGACTCCGTGGTGGTTACAACCAATAGGAAGAGGGCAGGGGTTGCACTGTCCAGGGTGAAAGCCCCTCGGAATAAAGATAGCTAGAAACGTTATGGGATTGCAAAACGAATCACTGCCTCTGCTGCCTATTCAACTAGGATTGCTAACAATAAGACTCTTCTGGCAAGCTACAGCGATTTCCAGTGGGGCCCAGTTTCGGATGGCCTTCAAGAGGTCCCAGAGCCCATCCCATCACACCTGCTGGCGATCGTGGCTGAGGGCAGACCGGTTACCCACAACATATTAAAAATACTCTGGACTCTGCTGAAACTGCTAGCTCAGGGGACTTTACTCAAGAAACAAGCCTGGAAGAACTCTTGCTTTAAACCAGAAACTCGGGCCTCTTATTAATAAACCAGTCGAGGACTCCAACCTGTTTGGGAAAGCTGATACGCCCTAGAGAATGCCAAGAAGGAGCACGAAATGCTGAAATCACTCAGCCAGATCACGGCCAAGCCCTTCCACCAACGTGGAGGCTCCGGCCAAGCCCTTCCACCAACGTGGAGGCTCCGCCGTTCCATTCGTGGACAATCCTTTTTCCTGGTCTTCCCATGGACAATATGGTTCAGGAAGTACCCCCTGGTCCTCGAGCCAGGGCTCTTCTGGCATCAACAGAGGTCCTCGTAGAGGCAGGAGCTCTACTCCTAGAGGCTCCCCGGCCTCCACCTCAAAGTGACTCACTGATTCGGGTACCCTCCCACGTCTCCAGTCGGGGGTCGCTTGTCATTCATTCACACCTGGGAGGGGATCACATCAGACCAGTGGGTGTGCGCCCACGGCTACTGCATCGAGTTTTACCAACCACCTCGATGCCACCCACTGAAGAGCAGACGCCTGTCACCAGAACACCTTTGCATCCTGCTGCAAGAGGTTCAGATCCTTCTGGAAAAGGGTGCCGTAGAAGTCTTCCCCAATCACCGGGTAAACAAGGCTATTCATTCAGTATACTTCCTTGTACCGAAAAAGGATCTCACATGCGCCCTGTGTTAGACCTGCGCCCAGCGAACAAGTATGTCAAACCTCAAAAATTCAGAATGACCACACTGCAGGAAGTATTCCCACTGCTGCTGCATGGGGATTACATGGCCACATTGGATATGAAAGATGAATACTTTCATATTTCACTGTTGCCAGCGCACAGAAGGTACCTCAGGTTCATGATAGACACCCACTATTAGTTCAAGGTTCCCCCCTTCGGCATTGCCTCAGCTCCGCGGGTGTTCACGAAGATACATGTGGTAGTAGCTGCTCACAGGCAGTCCGTCCCAGTCTATCCTTAACTCGACGACTGGCTCATAACAGGGAATCGTATGGAACATGCCAAACAAATACCCAGAAGACAGATCTCCTCCAATCTAGGTTTCTCGATCAACAAGAACATTTCCAGTCCAAACCCCAGCCAAGTCAAACAGTTTCTGGTGGCTCTAATTCGTACCAAAGACTACCTTGTCTTTCCCTCCAACGAGAGTTCAAAATATGCTATTCCAGATCCCTCACTGTGTGGCCAGTCACAAGGTTGCCGTACGCAAAGCCATGCGACTGTTGGGGATGATGGCCTCCTGCATCTACCTAGTTGCACATGCTCGCCTGCGCCTGTCCCCCATGCAAGAGTGGCTCTCGAGCCAATGGTGTCGGGCCAGTGGGACGATCTAGTGGTTGTCTCGGCAGCCATTGTTCAGTCTCTGCAGTGGTGGTCTGCGGGGGTAAACCTTACCACCCCGCAGTAGAAGCCACTCTCACCTCTCTGACTGGGTGAATGGCTCACCTCTTTCATCAGACGGCGCAGGCGGGTGGTCCCCAGCGGTACCATCCAACCATAAACATGTTGGAACTGCTCGCAGTGTTCAAGGCCCTGAAGGCCTTCCAAACACACCTTCAGGGGAAGACCATTCTAGTCCTCAAGGACAGTACTACGGCCATGTATTACTTAAAGCACTCACTCTCTAAGGCTGTCCCAGAACATATGGAAGTGGGTTCTCAAACACAAGATGTTCCTCCTGTCACATGTCCCAGAGGAACTCAATCTTCTGGTGGATGTAATCAGCAGAGACTTCCCTCTAACCGTAGAGCACGAGTGGTGACTACAAGAGGACATCGTACTTAATGTCTTCACAGACTGGGTCTTCCCAGAACTAGACTTGTTCGGCACTCTGGAGAACGCCCAATGCCCAGATTACGCCTCCAGGTACCCTCAGAACTGCTCCAAGGTGAACGGTCTGTGGATAACATGGACAGGGAAATTTGTCTATGCCTTTTCCCCATGATTTGAACAGAATAGTGCGCATGATGCACGAAGAGCCAGTCAAGATGATTCTGGTGGCCCAAATGTGGGCCCGCCAGCCTTGGGTCTCCCATCTCATGGCAATGTCGGTCTCCCCTCCCAGGAAGCTGCCATGCCCATACAACATGCTGTCTCAAGACCAGGGGGGAAACGCATCCATGCCCTCAAACTCTCAATTTAGCAGCCTGGCAGAGGTCATATAGTTGGGCACCTCCAACTCCCTCAAAGATGTATGTACATACTCTGAGAAGCACAGAAACTTACGCCAGGTATTGCTACTCCAGCAAATGGAAGCACTTTGTCATCTGGTTTAATGGCAAAAGCATCAATCCTATTGAATGCACACCTAAACATATTGGCCTGTACCTACCCCACCTGTTAGATTCAGGCCTGGTTTTCAGTTCTCTAAAGGTCCACTTAGCTGCGCTTTTGGCATACACCACGCCCCAAAGCAAGGTTTCGTAGTGGAAAATTCCAGTAATTAAAGCATTTATGGAAGGGATAAATTGACTTCATCCCCCTATTTCCAACACGGCTCCCGGGTGGGACCTGAATGTTGGGGCCTCCCTTTGAACCAATGTACAAGGCTAGCCTTGAAGCACTCTCCTACAAGACCGCCTTCCTAGTGGTGATCACCTCCATAAGGAGATTTAGTGAACTGCAAGCCCTTTCTGTTCAGGACCCATTCGTCATGATTCACAAAGATAAGGTGGTTTTACGCACACACACACTTTGCAGCTAAATTTATATCAAAGTACATGTAAACCAATCCATAGAACTACACATCTTTTTCCAGAACTCCACTAACCTGGCGGAAAGAAGCTTCCACACTCAGGATGTGAGGAGAGTGGATATCTACCATCTGGAAAAGACGAACCCACTAAGGAATACAAACCAGTTCTTCAGTTCAGTGGCAACTGGCAGAGAAGGGGATCCTGTCTCTAAATCAGTTATCTCAAAGTGGATCATTAACTGCAGCACACTGTTACACTCTTGCCAAAAGAGATCTACCCTGAGATCTACCCTTCACGCCTAGAGCACACTCTACTCTGGGCACAGGGGCTACCATAGCATTCATTGCAAATGTTCGAGTCATTTGCAAAGCAGCAATCTGTAGTTCTGTACACACCTTTACACAGCACTACTGCCTAGATACGCACTCTAGGTCTGATTCTCAGGTGGGACAAGCAGTGCTAAGGCATCTCTTTGCTACTGTTCCTTCACACCATCTCTGATTACTGCTTGCTAGTCTGTGCACAGCATGTGATTATAAGGCGATTCACAAGCATCAGAAGACATGCATTACTTCCCGTAATAACATTTCTGGTGATTGTATCTGCTTAGATTCACATGCGCCCACCCTTCCTCCCCTTGTGGAGTAGAAGGAAAATGGACCTTTTACACCTTCACTTCTGTTTTTGCTCATGCTGACTATAAGGCTCCTTCACGGCAGAAAAAACACAACCAGAGGGACCTCGACGTGTGAGGGATTTTGGGTACACTGCATGTCGATCTTCGAAAGAAAGATGCAATACTCTGCGATTACCACTAGATGTCAGACTATTTGCGCAGCATGTGAATCTAAGCAGATACAATCATAAATGCTATTATGGTGAGTAATGCATGTCATAATAGGACTTTAATTAGCTGCTACTCTTCTAAACTGGAACCCTGGGGTGTGCTGCCCTGAATTCTTTGGTGCTTCTCTTAAATAGTTTCATAACGTTACTAGTTACCTCCGATACCTTATACCCGGTATAAATTTTAAGTGTATGATAATTAACTATTAGTGGTTAGTTAAGTACCAATGACTTACCTTGAAATGCATTGCGTCTTTCTTAAAGCGTGATTGGATTTAGCTTTCCCTGATTTGCTTAGTGTATTACTAGTTATTGAGTGTTCATACTCCTCATTGAGTAGCTTCAGGTTCCTCCAGGAAGTAGTTTTACTAGCTCTGAACTAGTTCTAAAAAGTAGTTGCAAGGTGTATACTTGTAACAGGGTTTGCTTATTATGCGATTTTTAAACTGAGTATCACTGCATGACTGACAGCGTCTACTAACCTTGAAATACTGTTTATTCAAAAAGTGTACATATAACCTGGTTTTACTCCCCAACAATAGCTGACTGCTATTCTGAATGTTATGTTAAAGGACATTTGTACCGCGCACTATCACCACCGTAGTGGTCCCTTGGCGCTCTGGCGGCTCTGCAAAAGGGGAGAAGAAGGGGTGGGTTAGTGGGAATAAGCTGGAAAAGTGCAAAAGAGCAGTGATGTGTTGTTGGCAGCCTCAGCCCGGTGGGTCCGTTGGCTGGGCTTGGGGTGTTTTACGGTCCGTAGTCATCTTGTGCTGTTCAAGTCCATGTGTGGTATGTTTTGTTGTTGCATTGTTGTGAAGTTTGTGCGGATTGCTGCGTTTTAGGCTTGTGGTTGTGTTTGGTTAGAGTTTGAGAGGTGTATCCAGAGGGATGGAATTGTTATTTGGTTGGTTTGTTGGCATTGCTGTCCATTGAAATTATGGGATTCCATCTAGGTGCGGTAAATGCTGACATATACATTTCTATCGAAATGAAACGTGAGCTAAAGTTTTAAAATTCTAAGTGTGGTGCATGTTCTAGATAACATTTCTATCTAGATGCGACACAGGCTAAAGTTAAGAATCCTGAGTGTGGCACATGCTAACAGTCACAATTCTATCTAGATGCGACGCAAGCTAAAGTTTTGTTCCCTACAAATGTGGCACTAGCATATGCATCACAAGGCAACATTTACAATCCATTTACAGTGGTCACAAGTCTTCCTAGATATGTATTATTAAAGTCTATGGCAATCTATGATATGGAAGGCAAGGTATCATGGTGACTGGTTCCTGGTGCATCTTGTGCACTATCTTGTTGAGAAGGGGAGCGTAAACCAATTTCCCTGACCATGTTATCCAGAGACCGTTCCCTTTGGACTGCTTCTGGGGGTACCTGGAGGCATAATCTTGGCATTAGGAGTTCTCCAGGGTTGCAAACAAATCTATTTCTGGGAATCCCCATTGTGTGAAAACGTCAAAGACGAGGTGGTCTTGTAACGGCAATTCGTACTCTGTGGACAGAGGGAAGTCTCTGCTGAGTTCGTCTGCTGGCAGATTGAGTTCCCCTGGTACATGTTGTGACAACAGGAACATGTTTTTGAGAGCCCACTTCCAGATGTTCTGGGACAGCTTGGACAGTCCTGGTGAGTGAGTGCCCCCTTGCTTGTTCAGGTAGTACATGGCTGTGGTGCTGTCTGAGGACCATCACTGTCTTCCCTTGCAGGTGTGTCTGGAAAGCACACCTGTCTTCCCTTGCAGGTGTGTCTGGAAAGCACACCTGTCTTCCCTTGCAGATGTGTCTGGAAAGCCTTCAGTGCTTTGAAGTCTTGCTGGAAGACTGCTAGCAGTTCCAGCAAGTTTATGCGTTTGACTCACCTTGACCACATAGTGTATTCTTAATAAAGTTATACTTTTGGTTGTAACCCATAAGGATTGAGTTGGTTTTTATAATTGTTTATATGATGTTGATAGTACTTACCTTTCCCAAGATTGATGTTGGTCTACTTGTATTTAAATAAGTTTACAATACATAGTGGTTCAGTGTTTCTTTGTAACATATGTATGCTACTATTTCTTTGGACCAAGCTGCAGTCCTCTCTCCCTCCTAAAATAAGCCTGTCTACTCTGTCCATGCTACCAACATTCACAGGTGATGCAGCCTTATACTAAAGGTGGAGCTTATGTACTGTCTCTTGTTAGGACAGTTTCTCGAAAGGACAACTGTCTCCTAGGATTGGGTTCCCTGTTGTCGCCCTACCTCTCCTGGACTTAGTTTATTGATCCCTCAGAAGATATTTTTTAGGATGATCAGTAGGATCAAGATGAAGACCTATTCTATGTCCCAGACCAGGATGATGTGTCCCAAGATCCTGTCTCCTAGGACCCAGATCCATGGATCGATGCAGATGAACACAGGGGCTGGCCCACTATCCCTGCTCATGAGGCAGAGCGGGAGATTTCTTGGACGCAACTCTTGTGTCACAGCCCAGGGAGGCTTCCCCTATTGAAGAGCAGCTGCTCTTCAATAACTTTCTTAGGAAGGCTGTGGGTCATTTCAAAATTGCCAAGGAAGCGGTGCCCGACTCTGACGAGGACATCCTTAAAGAGAAGGTTCCTGTCGGTCAGGCAATTTCCCTTCTCAACTCCATTAAGAGGTATATTGCCCCTTCTTTACTTACGCCCTCCCTCTGTGTTCTGAGAAAATGTTTCGACCTGTGCCCTTGGAACCACTCCATATTCGGGACACGCAATTCTTCCCTAATCACCATGACCAGAAAGCATGCAGGCGTCTTCGGCTGATGGTCCTCCCGACAAAGACTGTAAAAAAATAAACCTTTACACCTTGGGCAAAAAAAATCACATCTTCTGCGGCTTATAGTACCTGCATTGCCAAGAACGACACCTTGCTTACCAGCTTCAGTGCCTTGAAACACTTGCGCGTTATAAATGCCATATCATGCCCAGTGGGGTATGGTGCAAGACTGACTTCAGAGTGTTCCTGAACCAGCTAAATCTCAGCAGCTTGCTGTTGTGCCGGAGGGACGTCTGGTCACGCAGAATATTTTTTCTAAAACACGCCTGATGCCGCTGAGATGGCTGGCAGAGTGTTGGCAGAAGGGACTCTTCACCATGCTTGGAAGTTTCAAACCCGGGACTCCGGCCTCACTTATCAATAAGCCCATAGTCGGCTCTCTTTGGAAAGGCGGTGGAAGACTCACTCGAGAGGGCAAAGAAAGAACATGACACTAAATCTCTCAACCAGATTTCCAGCAGGCCGTACATGCAGCGCCGTTAATTAAAATACCGGCTGCTCCTTTCGGGGGCAATCCTTCTCTAGACACGCTTAGGCGGCTTATGGTAATGGAGGCTCGCCATGGTACCCTGGCCAAGGAGCGCCCTATGCTAATTGGGCCCCTCAACAGCAGAGGTTTCGGCGTGGCAAAAGAAGGGGCTGGAATGTAGCTGCTGGGAGTCTCTAGCCCAAGTCCCTTCCCATACATCTCCAGTAGGAGGTCAAATAACATGCTTCACCCACACATGAGAGGGGGATCACTTCAGACCTGGTGATGCTAAAAACAGTCTGTGAGGGTTATTGCATCGATTTCTGAAAACACCTCAGTACCACCCACTAGTTACTACAAGAATGTCTCCAGACCATCTCCTCATACTTCCGGTGGAAGTGGTGGCTGCCCTGCTGCAAAAGGCAGCAATGGAAATTGTCCCAGATCATCAAGTAAATGAAGGTATCTACTCGAAATACTTCCTTGTACCCAAAAAGGATCTAACTGGCACCAATTAGATCTGTGATTGGCAAACAAGTATGTCGACCCTCAAAGGTTCAGTAAGACTACTCTGCCGGAGGGAATGCCACTGCTGAAGCACAGGAATTACATGGCCACCTTGGATAGGAAAGATTCTTACATTCATATTTCAAAGATGCCAGTGCACAGGAAGTAGTTAAGGTTCAAGATAGAGAAAGAACACTCACTATCAATTCAAAGTACTCCCCTTCGTCATTGCCTCAGCCCTAAGGGTTTTTACCAAGGTTCTGGCAGTGGCAGCAGCTCACTTACTCAGACACTCTGATCCGATGTACACTTATGTAGACTGGAGACCTACATCTGGCATGTCTACATAACACCCAAAAGATTGTAGACTTACTCTTTATGCTAGAGTTCTCTCCAAAAAGAAATGGTAAAACAATTTCTCGGAGCCCTAATTCGAAGAGAAGACTGACTTCCCCTCCTACGAGAGTCCAAAACATGTTCCATGATCCCTTGATGTGTAGCCGGTCGTCAGATAACCGAACAGGGAGCCATGCGGCCATTAGGAATGTTGGTGTCCTGGTTCCACATGCCGGTCTGCGCCTGCATCCTATGCAAGAGTGCCTCTTGGAACAAAGGTGTCAAGGAAGTGGTCAGTGGGACGATCTAGTGGTTGTCTCGACAGCCTGCTGAAGGGGAAATGGTCGTCACCCCTGCAGTAGAGGACCCTCTCACCAGACTCGTCCCTGTCAAGGTGGGGAGCGCACCTCCTCCACCGGTGTGCGGCATGGGGTCACATTCAGTAGTGAACAAACTCATCGACCTGTTAGAGCTACTAGCAGTGTTCAAACCCCTGAAAGCTTCAACTGCAACAGAAGACCATTCTAGTCCTAACGGACAGCACCACAGCCATGTTTTACATAAACGAGCAGGGAGGTACTCGTTCTCCAGGGCTGACCCAAACTGTCAGAAAGAAGTTAAACTAATCCTGATGGCACCAATGTGGGCTCTTCAACCGTGGTTCTCGCATCTAATGAGAATGTCACTTTGTCCTCCGGTGAAGCTGCCTTGCCCATAAATGTTGCCCCAAGATCAGGGGACAACACTGCACTCTTGCCCTCAAACTCTCAATTTAGCAGCATGACTCCTGAAGTCAGAGTTTGGGGATCTCCAACTTCCTCAGATGTACGGGCATTCTGAGAGGGGACTGAAAACCAAATTCCAGACAGTTATTCCAGTAAATGGTGTGGTACTCGTAACATCAACCCAATTGACTGTTCACACGGTCCCTTTAACTCGCGTCAGGACTCGTTTCTAACTCCTTGAAGGTCCACCTTGCTGCCCTCTCTGCTTGCACCACCTCTCAAAGCAAGATTTCCTGGTGGAAAGTGCCGGTAATCCAGGCTTTCATGGAAGGGGTGAAAGACTTCACCCACCTATTTCTAATCCAACTCGCGGGTGGGACTTGAATGTTGTCCTTACTAAACATATGGGCCCTTCTTTTGAGTCAATGCACAAAGCTAGTCTTAAGGCTCTCGCCTATAAGACTGCTTTTCTGGTAGCTATCACTTCCATTAGGAGAGTTGGTGAACTGCAGGCTCTCTCAGTTGAAGACCCAATTGTTATTCATAAGGACAGTGGTTTTGCGCACACATCACGATTTGCACCTAAATTCTTTTCCAAGTTCCATGTAACCAGTCCATTGAACTTCCAACTGTCTTTCAGAATCCTACTAACTCAGCCGAAAGAAGCATCCATACACTAGATGTTATTTGGCATTTGTATAGCGCTCTATATATCATTGGTATGACCTCAATGCGATGGTAGGTTGAATGCCCTCAGCGACCGTAGTCCAGGTCAGTTGAGCGAGTACAGTGCTTGGGTACACCAGTTGTGTGCAGCTGATTTAATTGCCTGATGGTAGCTGCATATTAGCATTAATTGTGGTGGTACTGATATAGGTTGAATGTGTGCAGTCTGGTGGGTGGACACTTAAGACTGGTTTTTAGCTGTGTAAAGCCTGTAGGACGCTTGCAGCTAGGCAGGTTTGTCATGGGCTATAGCTGCGTTTTATTAGAATGATGAGGTGTTCATGGGGTAATGTTCGTATGTGAGCAGCTAGGCCGAAATTGATCGAGGGGTGTAGCCGCATTCTTATTGTGCGATGGTGTGGAGTAGAGAGTAAGCGTAGTGATACAGGAGGTGAGTGTTTGGGTCGAGTTATGATCTAAGGAGATCGATATTCCGCATTTCAGGCATGCAGTTGCTTAATACGAATTAATAAATGTATTCAGTGATGACAATGTTTGGTATCACATTGGGCATTGTGTCATTGGTTGCTAGGGCTCAATCGCTACGGATGGTCATGATTGGTATTACGGAAAGAGACGTTTTTAGAGCTTTGCGGAACGTCATATAGTCTTGGGTGTGTCAAATATGTGGGGGAAGCGAGTTCCAAAGTTTGGGCCAAGGTTGAGAAGGCAGTATCTCCGATCCTGACAGAGGTTGGAATCACTAGAAGGAGGGAAGAGCTTGATCTTAGGGTGCGGGATGGGAGGTATGGTCTTATCTTTTGTAGGTATAATGGGCCGGTCTTTAGCACTGCTCGGTGGGTGACAAATTGGGTCTTAAAGGTGGCCCATCGTCCGACTGGAAGCCAGTGGAGGATTCGGAGAGCTGGTGCGATGTGGTCTTTGACCCAGGGCAAGGAGCAGATTTGCAGTAGAGTTTTGGGCTCTTTGGAGTTTGTGTTGGTATGCCGGGGCTCCTAGGTATAGGGATTTGGCATAGTCCAGTCTCCACATCACTGTGATGTATTACGGTAATCGGACAAAACAACTTTGAAATACCCATCAATTCTTTCTCTGTTGCCACTGATAGAGACAGGACCCCCTTTTGTTCCCGTTCTCCAAGTCGGCAATCTTTAAATGGATAGTTAAATATCCCAATGTGTTACTCTCCATTGGAGTCTTAACCTTTACGCGTAGAGCACATTCTACTCGAGACGCAGGAGCTACCATAGCTTTCATTGAGAATGTTCCTCTAAATTCTATTTGCAAAGCAGCTACCTGGAGTATTGACACCTTGCACATCATTACTGCTTAGATGCACATTGCAAGACTGCTTCTCAGGTGGGTCAGGCGGTGTTAAGACTAGGACTGTACCGAATAGTAAATGTGCTATTTAGCCGAATACCGACTAGGTATTCGACCGAAGCCGAACAGTAATTTACTACTAGAAATGTCAAAATATGCATAACAAGCCAAAATTGTTGGCTTTGCCAATGTTTGTTTTAACAGGACTTCAATGAAGGACATGAATAGTGCTTATAAATAGATCATAGCTGTAACTAAGCTTTAGAAGGAGTTTTTTTTTTAATTGCTGGCATTCATTGCCTAATAAAACATTCCATCACGTTCTGTAGGAGGGAAGGAAGGTGGTGAGATGTTGCTTGAAGAGCGGGTCGCAGAGTCCTCCCTGAGTTGTATGATTGAGGGGGCAGACTAGATGCATCCCTGAGTTGTATGATTGAGGGGGCAGACTAGATGCATCGCGAAGCTGTTCCAGAAACAGGGCGGTTGTGTAGCCCAGCAGGAAAAGGCCTGTTTCCTAGTTTGTCTCCATAGCTGTGTGTCTGTTTTGTGGCTCAAGTATCGCATAAATTGGCATTCATGAAGATGGGATGGGCACTACCACCATGCCACGTCACTAGGTATGAATTTGCCAGTGTTTCACTTTCAGATGGGGCGAGTGGGTGCCAGCCAGGCAGCAGCATGCACTGCTGGCCTCAGCAGCCAATAGCCTCGTCCCTCTTCTCACAGCCCTCACGCTTCTATCTGTGACCAAATGCACAAATTCCACAGAGGGGACTCATTCTGGGCTAATTGAGCTTCAAAGAACGAGTTGGTCTGTTAATGAGGTCTTGGGCTGCACCCTCAGCACGCCCACCAGAAAACTAATTTTCTTTAGCGGCGCCCTTCACACATTCTCCTTGAATCGGGTGCGCAGAGACCCATAGCAGGAATGTTAATTAGAGGAGATTGGGTTCCCCCAAATGCATCCGTTACAAAAGGGTGTTGTACTTGCTAGAATGGCACATGTTCGTGCCCCGAGCCCAAGAATTGAAGACACATCTTGGTGGCTCACACGTAGACCGCTGCATGAGGCTGCTCATGCTGTAGTAAGTTAACATCCCGTAGGAACCATGGCCGGGCCATTATCTGTAGAGCAACTCTCATCACCCAGTACTTGTGCTGCCAAAGCACCTGGGCATGTTCATTCAGCGAGAAGGAGCCAGCCTGTGCACAATACAACGCCATGGTACATCCCAGCCACAGCCTGGGCATCAACACACCTCCAATACTTCAGTGCTCCCCCTTCTCACGCGAACAAGTCAGCCAGTGGGTGACACTTGAGCAGCTCTCATATGGGTGCACCAAAGACTATTATGTTTCAAAGGCTACAGGTCCCGACTGCTGGTTCTTTATGTGGGTTGTTGACACTGTTGGCATCGAACTGAGCATGGTGAATGTGTATGTGACACATCAACGGTGGGGCAAGGGGTAGGCTGTAGCACAGAAGGGCCCAATCTATTAGCAGACCCATGTATGTCTCTGGTGGGCAGATCAGGGGCCCACAACTTATTTTGCAGGCAGCACTATCAATGTGGGGTCCACCACTCAGTATCTTGGATTTCTCTCGAACTATTTGAACTTTAATGCGCCACTTGCCCGAAGGCCGCACATCAAACAAATGGAGACAATCACATAGAGGCGGCAGAGGCTGGAATGAAAAGATGGGAGCTCAGTCGAGAGGGAGGTTGAAGAGGTGGGTCTTCAACCTCTTCTTGAACTCAATTACTGTTTTGACAGTTCTGAGAGCAGGGGGAGAACATTCCAGGCCATCGGCCCTTGCACGTCAAAGCTGCAAGCACCAGACTTCACCAGCCTTGACCTAGGCTGCACGAATCTGGATTGATCCACGGATCTTAGGCTGCAGGGAGGTACATATGCCTGTACGCGGTCACTGCGGTATTGTGAGGCTGCATTAGTCACACACTTATGGGTCAGCGTGAGGATTTTGTGTGATGCAATGTTTAACGGGTAGCTAGTACAAATTCCTCCTAGAGGCTGTTATTTGGGCATGTTTAGATAAACCAGACACAGCACGTACTGCTCCATTCTGCGCCACCTGCGATGCAGCTAAATTACACTGGGAGCCGCCGCTCAGGAGGCGATTTACAATAGTCAAGTCGAATTTACAAGGGCGGAGGCCAAAGTGGACGCTTTCTCATGACACAAAATGGGCAGATCTGATGGAGCAGCTTATTAATCGGGCCACAGGAAGACCGAATCTGCGAGACGTGCTGGTACATGTCAACTCGGCATCTAGTATAACACAAAGGGTCTTAACCTTCATAGCCACTGGGATAATATTAGAGATACCGAAGCTGTTATACTCGGGTAACATGTTTTGAGTTTGGGGCCGGAGGCCACCATCGGATTCAGTAATTTTTTTTTCTTTAGCGTTGAGGGCCAAGGAATTGACTGCCATCCACTCCTGGATGGCAGAATAGAGGCTATTAAGACCAGCCCGAGAGCTGCATGACGACCTGGGTGTCATCAGCATAGTTGGTATAAAGGACACCCAGGCTGTCGAGCAGTCTCAGGAAGGGAATGATAAAGACATTAAGCAAAGAAGGTGAGATGCACAAACCCTGCGGGTCTCCACATGTACTAGGTTTGGGACCTAGTACATGCAACCCCATGTCATAAACAAATAATCTGAGGGACCGAGATAGTGAAGGACCCTGGGTACAGTAAACGTCACACTAGAGAGTATTACTAAGCCTGCCCTGTCGGCATCCATTTTCGAGTTTCAAACACATCTTGTAAAACTCAGCGACTTCACTAGATGTTGTACTATGCAGAACATGTGACTCTAAGCAGATACAAGCACCAGAAATAGGATTGCGGTGAGTAATGTATCTCATATATTATTCCATCCTTTGTTTTTCTGTGATTGTTTTTCTGTGGTTGTTTTTCTGGTCGTCCGTTTGTGGGAAAGGAAGCCTCTGTCCCCCCTCTGTTGGCGCATTGGTGATGGGGAGAGTTTCCTATGAAAGGTCCGTTGGGATAGTCCTGTGGGGACGTTCTGCGCGGCAGAGAATCCACAAATGGCATGGAGGGGCCGCACGATGCAAATCTCTGCCGAGATGTAACACAGCGAGAGGATCCCATGGCATTTGGAGCTGTTTTTTTCTATTCTGCTAGAATGGCCATGGGCTTCTGCCTTTGGGTGCCTTTAGTGAAACACACCTGGTACGGAGGGGGTCTTCAATGGGCACAGTAGTGGGTTATCCCTAAGAGTAAATGGACAGAAGGGGGGGTGTGCTTGACATACAAACGCTTACCATAAAATCTTTCACATACGGCATGCGTGCCCTAACCATACATAGGTACTAGGGGTGTAACTTCGGCTTCGATCAGGGATTTGGGTAAGTATTCGGGCCAAGCCCAATACCTGGTTTTCAGCTGAACTTCAGCCGAATACTTACTCAAAGCAGAGTTCGGTGCAGCCCTAGTTAAGACATCTCTTTTTTGCTGTTCCTTCACACATCCCTCCGCCATCTCCTGGTACTGCTCGCTAGTCTATGCACAACATGCAATTTCAAAGCAGATTCACAAGTATCAGAAGACATACATTAATCACTGTAATCGTATTTCTGGTGCTTGTATCCGCTTAGTTTCACATGCGCCCACCCTTTCTCCCCTCTTGGAGTTGAAGGAACATAGACATCTTACACTTTCCTTTCATCGCTCACTTTTCAGGCTCCCTCATGGCAGAAGAAAGACAACCGGGGACCTCAGTGTGAGGGATTATGGTTACACGTCACAATAGGTATAGCATTAGACACACCCAGGTCGACGTGCCTTTTCCATATAAGAAAAAAAGAAGCAATACTCTGCGATTACCACTAGGTGTTGGACTACATGCAGTGAATCTAATTAGATACAAGCACCAGAAATACGATTAGTGAGTACTAGATTTCTTCGATAGGTGAACCTGCAGAAGGATAATTCACAGCAGAGCAGCCGGGGGAGAGCAGAAGGCCCGACCTTGGTTATGTCCCAGACCTGCACACCCACAGCCTGAGGGCACCTTGCACTGCAGTCCGTGGCCTGGGCATGTGTGGGACCAAGTCCAGCAGACTGGCAGTGATGTCTGGCAGAGTTGTGCCAAGAGAACCCCTACGCACAAGCGAGAGGGCCCTGGCCAGCCACAAGGCATCATGCCGGCTGGGAGTTCATCTCTGACCCAGCTGCAACAGTGGGCAGGTGGGCCTTGATGTAACCCTGGTAAGGAGGAATGTCCCTAGTGGACACCTCCTCAGGCCAATGGGGATTGGCATGAATGTGAGTGCTGAGCCATGATGTGGCTGGGCCTACTCAACAAGGGCAGGCCACCCACCACCTTGAGTGAACAATGGCCAGGTTTGCCACTGGAGTGGGGGAACTTCCTCTAGTCTCCAGGTACCTAGAGCTTAGTCCTGTGTGGCCGTGCTCTTGTTTGAAGACACTAGCAGTCCCAGCTGACCGCCTCCCTCCTTCCTGCCCATCCCCATAAGAAGGGCGGGAGGGAATGTGCAGCTGCTGTGTCCGGGTGAGCCTGTCTCCATTGCCTTGGGAAGGCTCTTGTGCTGATGCAGATGGTGCTTGCTCAGGCTGAGTGCCTTTATTTGTTCTTTTTAAACCCTGACTATTTCAGCTGACTCCCAAGGGGGAGTGACTGGGGAGGGGGGGGCGGCTAGACTGGGCACCGGGCATCCCCCCCCCCCCCCTCCCATCCGCCAAACCTCCCCCATCCTCTCCTGTAAAACACGGTCAGGCTGACATCTGAAAGTAACCTGTAATTCCTGACAGTGGATCACTCTGCTCACGCCTTGATGGACTATGCAGCCAACGGCACAAATTAGTGTTGAGTACAGGAAACCTTGATCGACCGTTTCTAACACACCAAGCGTCCACGGGGTTCTTCCTGGGGCTATGCCTATCAAAGGGTGACTTGAACGTCATTGGCCCCAGGGACACTTATGGGGTGCAGCTGTGGCTGTCACATGGACTCTGTTCCCTTCGTCCCCCTAAGGGCCAGACCCTGATCAGCACCATCGCAGGATCCTTGAACCTGATGCTGAGAATTGTCGGTTTGTCCTGGCTTTCCTGTGTGCTCTGAGGGTGGCGGCCTGAAACCAGTCGCCCCTCCAAGGCAGTTGCCATGCCATGTGTGGCTGTCTTTGGTATCCTTGGGTGCCTTCCCGATCAGCCCTGGAGTGCTTGCCTCGTATAAGTGTCTGGCAGACATTCTCTCCCCAGACTGGCTTCGGTGCAGATCGGGACAGTGCAGAGAGCTGGGGGCAACCCCACAGGCCAAAGGTTGGCTGCCTGAGCTTGGACTCCGGACTTCGACCTCCAGTCAGATTTGGTGACCTGCTGACTTTAAGCATATTACTAAGCGCAGGAAATGAAACTAACCAGAATTCCCTCACAGCGAGGGAAGAGCCCAGCGCTGAGTACCTGGCCTGCGGCAGGTATGTTAAATTTGGTGTAAACAACTCATGGTGTCACTGTGGGGGGCAAGACCAAGACCTTCAGATCGAGGCTCACGCTGGCGCCAGTGTTATGGCTGGTAGCGGCTCCAGGCAAGCTGGGATTGGGTCTTCTTGGAGTCTAGTTTCTTGGAATACAGCCCAAAACTGGTGGTAAACTCCATTGAAGGTAAAATACGGGCAAGGGACTGTTGGCCATCAAGTACCGTAAGGGAAACTTGAAAAGAATTTGGAGAGCGAGTTTGAGGGCGTGAAACGGTTGTGAAGGGAAACTGGTGGGTTTGTGCCGTCTGCCCGGAGTATTCAACATGGCGGGCTGGCCAGTCGCCTGGGATGCCGGAGCCCCTTGTGGGACAGGCGCCTTGGCATTTGTGGCAGTGCACTGCTACTAGCTCCTGGTTGCTTGGGAAGGCACCTGTGGGCAGGCAGCTCACCACTCCGGCAGAGAGTGTTACAGACCCCTGGGAGCAGTCTGGCTGTGTCTGCGGTGGCGAGGGAGGTTTGACGGCTGCATTCCCCCCCCTCCAGCAACTGTCCCAGCCAGTCACTGGAGTCCCCGCTCCCACTGCGTGACTGTCGACTCTGGGTGTACTGGCCTCTGTGTTCAATGACCGCATTGGCATGCCGGAGGGGTGGTGGGCAACAAATGGCACCAGTGGTCTATGGTGATGTTGGTTGCCCACCATATATGCCTTGAAACGCGCACCAAGGTGCCTTCCGCCTGTGCAAGTCAGGATGGCGAATGAAATCCTGTGGTGCAATGAAGGTGAGGGTTGGTGCGTGCCAGCTGATGTGGGATCCCGTCGTGGCAGGTGCACCACTGGCCAATCTTACCCGCTCTTTCGGGGGCGGTGAAGCAAGAGCCTGTGTAATGGGACCTGAAAGATGTTGGACTATGCCTGGGCAGGGCGAAGCCAGAGAGAAAACTAGCGGAGCTGCTTAGCGGTCCTGATGTGCAAATCTAGTCTAACCTGGGTATAGAACTAATCCTATCTAGTAGCTGGTTCCCTCCTAGGTTTTCCTCCAGATAGCTGGCACGCGGAAACCCCAGTTTTATCTGGTAAAGTATATGATTATAGCTCTTGGGGATGAAACAATATGAGCCTACTCTAAAACTTTAAATGGGGTAAGAAGCCTAGCTCTCTGGCACGGAGCAGTTCATCAAATGAATAGCCAGTGGGCCACGTTTGATAAGCAGAACTGGTGCTGCGAGATTAACCAAATGCTGGGTTACGGTGCCTGATGCCAACACTCCTCAGATCCCTGTAAAGGTGTTGGTTGAAATGGACAGCAGCGCGATGGACATGGTGTGTAACTGCTCACGTGCTGAATCAACTAGCCCTGAAAATGGATGGCACTGGAACATCAAGCACATACCTGGCTGGCACTAAGAGTTGAAGGGGCTAAGATTTGGTGAGTAGGAGGGCGGCTGCGGTGCACACTGAATCGCTGGGTGATGGCCTAGGTGGAGTCACCACCGCAGGTGCAGATCTTGGTGGTGGTAGCAAATATTCAAACCAGAAAATTGAAGGCCTAAGTGGAGAAGGGTCCATGTCAACAGTAGTTGAATATGGCTCAGCTGGTCCTAATAGCTGGGCAAGTGCCGTTTGGAAAGGATGGGTGATGGCCTTTGTTGTCCTCAGCCGATCGAAAGATCACTCAGATCCCCAAATCTAGAGTGGCCCAGATGGGCACTCTTGCGGCATGCGTGCAAACAAATGATCCTGGCAAAGCTGGCAGTACCCCCGGCAGAGATCTTTTCTTTGAAGGGTGGGGCAACCTGGAATGTGTTTTCTCAGAGAAAGGGCCTACGCCTTGGAAAGCCATGTGGCTCTGGCAGCATCCAGTGAGCTTTCGCTGGTCCTTGAAAATCTTTTCATCTGCTTTTCACGGAGAGTAAGGTCCTGTTTCTACCCTCCTGGCGATCGGTTTACTGCACATGTGGAGGTTGTGCCTGGCTGCTGACCCCTCCAATAGGTAGGTGCACTTTCTGTGCGTTACTGCACCTCCAGGGGAATTATTGAACCTGAAAAATCGAAAATAGAAAAAACAAAATGTGCTTAAAATTGAGAAGCAGTTTTATTGAGCATTTTCATTGTGCCGTTGTGTTTGAGCTTTTTAATACCTGAATTTGCCTTGTTGTTTTGAAGGCGCGTGTTTTCCCACTATTGCCTGCGTATTTGACTGATTTTTGGCCCTTCCAAGATGGTCACCATGGTTTTCTTTGGTGTGTAGCGAGGCTGGCTGAACTACATCTCCCTGTGCAGCACTCCCATTAGTTGCTTAGTGTTTTCTTCCATCCGACCAAGGACCAGCAGACTTCAAGGCTCCTGTCTGCTCCCTGTCAGCTTCCGTAACGCTAATTGGAGTCCTCCCTGCTCCTTAACCACAATGATGCTGCCACCTCAATGCTCTACGAAATCTGGACTGCCTTGACATTGTCACCTCCAGAACTATGGGTTAGTTCCCTCCTCCTGTACTCACTCCTACCGCCTTTGACTATCACTGCTCTTTCTGATTGTTACTCCCATGTTGTCATCCTGATTGGAAAGTCACATCTTGCTGTTCTTGCTTTTTGCTAGGTCACATCTTGCTGTTTTTGCTAAATTCTCTGTATTTTGCTTGTATACTGTTGCTTCTTCGTAACTTACCAGCCCAGTGACCTCAATCATTTGTCCCACACCTACCTGCCTTAGTGCCCCCCCCCCCCCACCCCCCCAGTTTCTCCATCCTCTCCTCGCTTCCACCCCATGGCGCTTTCTGTTTCTGCTATCTTTTCTAACTGCTTCTCCATTGACTATCCTTCACTTCTCACGAAGTCTGGTAGGAAGACGTTCAAAAGGGATATGTTGGCCTCTAACCCTGGTTTTCCTATCGCTGACGCCTACTCCAATACTTCTCCAGACAGACCCTCACCGACCCTGGACTCTTCATATGATATCTGTGCTCTGTCCTATCTCCTCCTCTGCCATTAATGGTGACACTCGTTGGGAAGTTCTCATGGCTTTGTTCGACTCCTCTAAAGTCTTCATTAATGTCTACCTTAATGGCACAGTCATGGTCCAAGGCCGTCAGGCCAATCGGCTCCACTGATAGGCGCTTCCCTCGCCACATCAATTTCCCCTCTTCTCCTGCTGTCCCCTACCTTGCCCTCTCTCTCTCCTCCTCCTCTGCCCCTCCCAGGGCTCTTTCTCCTCCGCAGGGCATACCTCTGATCTGTACCCCTCCCCGGAAGGTCTTTAAGGCTGGCAACCGTCTTCATATTGCCACTTTCAACTGTCGCTCTGCTGTCAAACTCTAGAAGGACATCAAGGTCTAGTTCTTAAAGGTGGTGGCATAGGTCTAACTGAGACATGGTTCACGGCCAGCTCTGTCACAAGCTTTGACACTCTCCTCGCTGATGGCTACAAGATCCTCTCCGCACCCAGATCCACCCGGTCCAGTGGGGGGGTAGCCCTGATCTTTCCTGAGTGGATTCCTGCCTCTATCATTACCACTCAGACCTAGTCCTCTTTTAAATGCCTTGTCTGCAGGTTCTCTCACTCTCCTACCCATTTTATTACTGTGGCTACCATCTACCGGCCTCCTGGTCAGATCACTTTATTTCTCTGAGTGGACGGACCTCTCCTCCCTCCTGGCCTCTACCACTCAACTCCTCCTCCTCGGTGACCTCAATTTCCATTTAGACTCTATTCAGACTACTTGTTCCTCCTCTGTACTCTTCTGTGACCTCTGCGTCTCCCTCTCCCTGTCCATCCTCCCCTCTGGCCCGACTCACTCTGCAGGGCACACACTCATGTCTTGATCTCCTCGGACCTCTCCCTCCCTCTGACCACTCTTCTCTCCTGGAGCGATCACTCCCTCCTCTCATCTCTGCCTCTCTTCCTCCCCAACCCCACCCCAACACTGCCACATACCTCCTCGGTCGTCCGGCCCATGAAGTGTCAATTGAGGCTTTCGCCACCACCTTCTCTTCATCGCCCCCCCCCCCTTCCCCCACCTCTGGCTGTCTCACATCCTGACAGTCCTGTCTCTGCTCTAGATGCTCTTGCCCCTGTCATAAGGATCCATTTGAAATCTAAAGCCAAGTGCAATTCCTGGTATGACTCCGACCTAGCTAGTTAAATGTAAGTGTAGGGAGGCTGAGAGGAAATGGAGGGCTTCTTGTTAATCCTCTGACAAACTGGCCTGTCGCCTGCTCCAAAGGCAATACTGACTCTGTCCTCGCCAAGAAGAGAGTCCATATTCAAGCGTGTGTCTCTGCGGCATCTAACAACTCGGCCAAACACTTTAAAATCTGCAAGGAGCTGGCCAACCCTGCTGCAGTCTCTACCCCTCCTGTTGCCTCGCAGGCTCTTTGCAATGCCCTTGCCTCTCACTTTATCTCAAAAACCCACGACATCCTGTCAACCCCCCCGCCCCCTCTCCCCTCCATCTCTGCTTGATGACCCTCCTTCAGCCATCCACCCCGCTCTGTCCCCCACCCTCCTTCTCGTCCTTTCCAGTTTTCTCCCCTGATGAGGTCGCTAGACAAGTCAGATCTATGAAAGCCTTGTCAAAACAGGTTCATCCCTGTTCCTCTAAAACCATGAAGGACCATATTGACACCCTCGCTCCGGCCCTTGCTAATTTTTGCAACCACTCCTTTGCCTCAGGATCCTTCTCCTCCCCTCTAAAGCACTCTGTTGTGCATCCTCTTCTCAAGAAACCCACAGCCGAGCCTTCTTGTCCGGCTAAGTATCGCCCAATTTCCATTACTCCCTTTCTGGGCAAACTCCTGGAAATGTTGGGCATCTTTCAGCTTAACCTTCATTCCAATTCTGTTGGCTGTCTCCATGACCACCAGTCTGGCTTCAGAGCTGCCAGAAGCACAAACTGCTCTCCTGAACATCCGTGAAGATCTTTTCCCGCTGTCCTCATCCTCCTCGATCTCTCTTCTGCCTTTGAAACGGTCAACCATACCATCCTGCTCAACTGTCTCCGTGGTAACCTGGGCATCACTGATAAGGCTCTGGCCTGGCTGACCTCTTTCCTCTCTTCGACCCTCCCAGGTCCAACTTGGTCATTCCTATCATCTATCTTCCTCTCTACCTGTGGTGTTCCCAGGAAGTCTAACCTCTCGCCCTGGCTTTTCAACCAATACCTGGCAACTCTCGCTCACTGCATTGCCATTTTCTGCTCAATTTTCCAGTGCTACGCTGACTCAACTCATTTTCAGGCTGCCCTCGGCCACCTCCTCTCACTCGCATCTCTGATTGCCTAACTGCCATTCAAGATTGGTGTGCCGCCAATGATCTCTGTCTGAATGCCAGCAAGACGGAGATCCTCCTCATCAGCAACACCTTCACCATCCTTTCCCCTCACTCTCTGGCCGGCCTCCCTTGGCCCTCCTCCTATGCCCACCTGCGAGGCTAAGAACCTCTGGGTCATCTTTGACTCCACACTTTCCTTCTTCGTCCACATCTGTCTCCAAGTCAAACTTCCTACTGCACCTCCTCAGAGGTACTCTGCCTTTCCTCTCCTTCCCCCAGAAGCTCATGGTCTGCCAAGCTCTGGTTCTCTCTAGGTTGGCCTATTGTAACAGCCTCTTTCTAAATCTACCTGCCTCTACTCTCCGCCCTCTGCAACTAATCCAGAACAGGACTGGAAGACTTGTCCTTGGCCTCAAGCCCTGGGATCGTATCGCTCCAGCTCTGAAATCTGTTGGCTCCCAGCGGATGCTAGGATTAAATTCAAAACCCTCTGCAGTGTCCACAAGGCTTTTTGGGGCCTGGGTCCAAAATACCTTAAGCTATCCCTCTGCAAATACCTCCCCTCTCGAGCTCTTCGCTCCTCTACCTCGAACTGTCAGTTTTTCAAAGAAATGTCTTTGGCTGGGGCCTCCCTCTGCAACTGCCTCCCTGCCACTCTAAAACTTAAGGAAGAACCATCACCAGCTGCGGAAGCAGCTAAAGACCTTCCTCTTTGCTTCTGCCTTCGCTCCCCCTCTACAACAGAAAAAGGAGGGGCTGCTAACCAAGGGTGAAGGAACCAAGGCTAATAATTTATAGCCTATTATGATCACCCCATTCAAATAAAAAAACGATCTAGTCACAGATCTGAGATACCAAGAAGGAAATGTGCAGAAGGCCAAATTGGTTCAAAAAGAGGTTTATAATAGCTTAATGTTGGACATATTATAGCAATTTGGGTAAAGACATCAAAACATTAACTGTGACAATAAGTAAATAGGAATGTCGGACACAGTTAAAGAGTGATTAAAAAAATCTTAGTTCATATAAAAGTAGTGGAAATAAGCACAACCAATGAATCCGTTGCAGGCAGAGGAGAGTGCATATAAAGCTGTCCACTTGTAAACAACTGAATAGGCTAGAGTAAGAAATTACACAGATAGAAAACAAGCCGAATCCTCAGAGAACCATTACCATTTTGTAGTCGGAGGTACTATAGCATTCAGTTGAAATTACATATTTACATAGATGAAGCCTACGAGTCAAATGTGATTCTATGGATGCGGTACATAGACGTACATAGACGACGTTCTGCTTATTTGGAGAGGAAGGAGGACTAGAACATTTCAGAAAGAGCAAATCAGTACACAATGGGGATAGAATTCACTGGCAACGCAAGTGCGAATCAGATTAACTTCTTGGACTTAAACATCTACGTCTCACAGAATCATCTCAAAACAAACTTTCAGAAAAAGTACAGAGGCAAATTCAACCTTATTTGCCACCAGCTGCCATTATAATTCTGTGATCAGAAACCTACCCAAGGGTGAATTTATTAGAGCCCGTAGGAACTGCACTGAACAAAAAACCTATGAGGATGAATGTAAATTACTCACCAGTAGATTCAGAACAAGAGGATACGGAAAGAAAACGATAGCGAAAGCATCTAATTTGAACAGGGAAAGTACCCTAATCACAATCAAAACAAAACCAGCTGAAAGAGGAGAAATCAGTTTTATTACTACCTATTGTGCTGATAATGGAGTTTTGAGAAGAATCCTGAAGAATTGACATTTGTTACAATTAGATCCGAATGTGAAGAAATATATTGGAGACAGTCCATCCATGATTTATAGACTTGCCAAAACCATCAAAAAACATTTTGAGCCCTTTTCTTTCGGAAGTAAAAAATGAAAAGCAATAACATGGCTTCCACCACTACCAAAAGGGTTTCGGAAATGTGGCACATGTTCGATGTGCGAACATGCATCAAATAGCACATAGATCTTCAAAGACAAATATGGAATGACCCAAATGATCGAAGAAAAAACCAACAAATGGTGGGAACCTCAAAAATATGACACCTCGAGGTAAAGCAATATATAAGAAACAAGTGGTGGTGCCAAGATGAGGAGAGCAACTGAAGGACGAGGCAAGAGGTATTAGATCAAATCATTTATTTTATTTAAATTGTGATAAAAAA
This sequence comes from Ambystoma mexicanum, assembly GCF_040938575.1. NCBI lineage: Eukaryota > Metazoa > Chordata > Amphibia > Caudata > Ambystomatidae > Ambystoma > Ambystoma mexicanum. The sequence continues at coordinate 639,766,814 of NC_090935.1, read as the reverse complement.
TGATGATTATCATGAACGTCTTTAATTCATTTTTATAAAAAACACACAAATCCTATATAGCTGACATTCATTCAGCTAATACAATTCCTAAAACAGTTCAAGTTTTTTTAATGGAAATGTAAGAAAGTGTAACAACAATTCCATTGTTTAAATAAAAGTTGCTCATTCCAAAAGCAAATTATTATTAAACGATGAATGAATGCAAGTACAATTCCTATGTAGAGTAAATGCAGATACACTTCCAATATTTTGATGATAGTAGTTCACTCCAGACAAAAAATATTATCGACTATTAGTGCCCATGCAAATAAATCGTCTTTATCAAACAGGCTTCTTGGTAAATAGTTTCGACTTGGTTGGTTATCTATGTCTATCTATGACAAGATTGAATATCAAACTCTTTGAGTTGTAATAACGGGGTAAACGTGACCTCTCTTGGGTACATTTGTGTTAAATATATCCCAAATTAACCATCACTTTAATGTCCAACACCCCTACAGAGTAGTTTTTATCTATCCAACACCAAGTGTATGACACATCAACGATGTTATACATCTGACTCTTGCCCAAAATATGGCTGCCGCGATAGAAGTAGTCAAAGGACTGTTAATATAACTTCAGGAGTAGAGGAGGTAATATTATATATAAGCTTAATATTTTCATTCAAGCATTACTTAAAACGCAATACCAAAAACATTTCACAGATTTACTTTAACCTTCGAATTTAAATTGTCATGTAAACACGTTGATTTCGATTTGAGTATAGAACATGGCCGCCGCAGTCGAGAGAGACGCTGGACAACGTTGCTAAGCAACCCAACCTTGATAGAAAGCACACGGCAGAGACGCTGTGTAAACAAGGACTTTTTTGCACGAGACAGAATACTGGAGGTAAGCGTGCAAGAGGGCTCCCTAGGGGGGGGGAGGGGGCTTATTTGCGAATTTAGCCACACGTGGAGACCTGTTTTGTGAACAATAACATTTTGTAAAAGTGAACTAAAGACTAACGCCGGTCTGTCGCAATCCGCGTAAAAGAAAGCATAACTAAACAACGACACGAATGAGATAACAGAGCATGTTTGTCGATTAATATGTACATTAATTGAAAGATATATCCAAGCAAGCTTTATAAGTATGTTACAGTCCACACAAAAATATCATTAGATTTTTTTTGCATGTCACTAAACCAAAGACGGACTAAAAGCAAAACAATAAATTGTAGAACAAAAGCGGTCCTGACCGATTTATCTATTGTCCAGGGATTTAACCTGTGATTTGAAAGTAAAGAACTGAAGTGTACAGGTTCAAACTAGCACCATTGGGGCTGGGACTTAACCCGTGAAATTAAGAAAGACCTAAAGAGTACATGTTCAAACTAGCACTTTTGGGTAAGCAGAATCAGATTAAACCAAATACCATACACACCAAGTCTATTTGAATTATGTGCGCAATTTGTCTTCACTATTACAAACGATCTAACTTTGTTACCATTGTTTTTGTTTTTCTTTGTTTTTTCTACCAACCCTAACACTCCTACCCAATACCCCTCCCTCAATGGCCAACCTAATGAATGATACGATGTAATGAATGTGTAGATTTCATGTGATGGTCAATGTGAACACAATATTTCCACAAATTAAATTTGTGGTTTTTGAAATTACAATTTGTCAAATGTGATACATTTCATCTCTTATCATTTGGTTTGTTTTCTCTCCTGTCCATTGATCAAAGAAAATCAGGAGTTAGTATGAGGGTCAGGGAGAAAAGAGGGAATATATTGTTCAAAATGCCTGACTCAAGATTTGAAGGCACCTAGAGTTACAGTCCCCTGTATTTTACACCAGGGGCTCATATGGGAGTCGCACAAAAAAAATATCTGGAAACTCTTTCAAGCGAAAATAAAGTTAACAGTCTGGCTCATAGACTGTGGGGCACCTGGAGTTTTAAGCCAACGCTGCAGGTGGCCAAAATAGTTAATTGTTGGAAGCTGTCTTGAACCGTCCACTGGGACAGACAGAGCTGGTAGATGCCCCCTTGGCATTATAGCGTTTCGGCGGCAATATAATGCAAAATGCTAAATGGCCTCTTTCTTCAGGGCTGGAGTGGTGACCCCTGTAAGGCAAAAGAAAGAGAGGGGAGGCCTTAAGAACTGCGTACAACCTTAAAGGTATTTCAGAGAAGCAAATTAATTGCTGGCATAGGAAACTAATAGGCAAAGAAAAAAAGCTTACTGTGGGGGAAGGGAAAACTTGTCACGGGAGCTTAACGCCCCCTTCTCCTGTCACACACATAGATCCCAGGGTCCCTGCACCTGTCGCGAAAGTCCTCCCGGTAAGCACGAATCAGGTAGAGGGATTTCAAAGGAAGTGCGCAAGCAACTGCACATGTTAGTCTGGGGTGTCAAAGGCGGCTGAAGGCATGTGGCGGGTAATGGTCCCAATGGGATACAATGTCCGGGGACTCCTCAGCTAAAGAGAGGACACAGAGGAAGAGTGGTCCAGTGTTAGATTGGACTGTACCTAAAAGGACGACTGGTGTTAGTCTGGACAAGTGACAAGCAAAAAATAGTGTCAGACGTACCTAGTATAGGAATCACCCTCGCGCCTACGACTGGTACTGCAAGCTGAATCGCACAGGCAGAGTGCTGGATGTCGCGTCGTCCTTCGTGGAGGGAAGGATTCAAAAATAGTCAGCTCTCACCAGCGAGTGCATGGTGCTGTATATACAGGCAGCGCTGTCTAGCCCTGTGAGTAGGTTCCCAAAGCAACCGTAGTTGCTGAGCGGAGACCGGCATACATAATTAAGGAAGAGGCTGGGGATGGGCCGTGGGTGTGTACAAATCGGAAAGCACCCCGCCCGAAACGTACAGCGGCTGACTGTGCTGGCGCTGCAGTCTGAGTCGCCGTGTGATTGGCCGATCTAGTACATGACTGGGGGATCCCCTCCCTCCACTGCAGATCTGTTATCTCTTGGCACCGTGCACCTGGCCACCCTCTGTCCTCCGGGCCCAGGTACCAGCTCACCCTGCCACCCTCCCGCACTGCCTCCGTGCCACCCCTTGCACTGGGGTCTGTATCTGTAACCATAGAGTCCTTCCCCTCTCCCCAGCCCCCTTTTCATCCTGCACTCATCAGACCTACCCTGTCTGCTGCCTTAAACCTAGCACTTGCCAATTGCTGGCTGCAGTATCACTGTTTGTTACCCTTATTATTAATCTGCTTCTCCTTTACTCCGCACTTCTCCCCCCTTTCATGCACTTTTCCACTCCCCCATGCACTTGCGTGTTCTCAATGCCACTGGGCCTAGTAAGATCATTTGTTTTGTTCTCCCCTATTCCCCTCCCTTGCCTTGTCACGCTCTGAAACATTTGTGTACAAGAGCGATGGAAATATCTATATCAAGGGCAGATGGTGTTAATCTCACTCCAGGCCCGTACCTGTATCTGCAGCAGGTCTCCTAGGTAAAAAGCCTCTGGCATGAATGTAGTCAATGTAAGAAAATTTGGCAAGTCAGATCCGTAAATTTGGGATGAGGATTGGCCTGAGGGGGTCGGACGGACTGGGCGTGCATCATGACTGGAAGAGGTGTCTTCTCCTCCTCCTCCTCCCCTCCCCCTCATCCCTCCTCCCCCACATCCCCCTCCCCTCCTCCTCATCCCCTCTCCTCCTCATCAACCCCTCTCCTCCTCCCCCTCAACTCTCCTCCCCCTCAACTCTCCTCCCCCTCAACTCTCCTCCCCCTCAACTCTCCTCCTCCTCGACCCCTCTCCTCCTCGACCCCTCTCCTCCTCGACCCCTCTCCTCCTCGACCCCTCTCCTCCTCGACCCCTCTCCTCCTCGACCCCTCTCCTCCTCGACCCCTCTCCTCCTCGACCCCTCTCCTCCTCCACCCCTCTCCTCCTCCACCCCTCTCCTCCTCCACCCCTCTCCTCCTCCACCCCTCTCCTCCTCCACCCCTCTCCTCCTCCACCCCTCTCCTCCTCCACCCCTCTCCTCCTCCACCCCTCTCCTCCTCCACCCCTCTCCTCCTCCACCCCTCTCCTCCTCCACCCCTCTCCTCCTCCACCCCTCTCCTCCTCCACCCCTCTCCTCCTCCACCCCTCTCCTCCTCCCCTCTCCTCCTCCTCCACCCCTCTCCTCCTCCTCCACCCCTCTCCTCCTCCTCCACCCCTCTCCTCCTCCTCCACCCCTCTCCTCCTCCTCCACCCCTCTCCTCCTCCTCCACCCCTCTCCTCCTCCTCCACCCCTCTCCTCCTCCTCCACCCCTCTCCTCCTCCTCCACCCCTCTCCTCCTCCTCCACCCCTCTCCTCCTCCTCCACCCCTCTCCTCCTCCACCCCTCTCCTCCTCCACCCCTCTCCTCCTCCTCCACCCCTCTCCTCCTCCTCCACCCCTCTCCTCCTCCTCCACCCCTCTCCTCCTCCTCCACCCCTCTCCTCCTCCTCCACCCCTCTCCTCCTCCACCCCTCTCCTCCTCCTCGACCCCTCTCCTCCTCCTCCTCGACCCCTCTCCTCCTCCTCCTCGACCCCTCTCCTCCTCCTCGACCCCTCTCCTCCTCCCCTCCCCCTCATCCCCCTTCCCCTTATCCCTCCTCCCCCGCATCCCCTCCCCTCCTCCTCATCCCCTCTCCTCCTCATCAACCCCTCTCCTCCTCATCAACCCCTCTCCTCCTCATCAACCCCTCTCCTCCTCCTCGACCCCTCTCCTCCTCCTCCTCGACCCCTCTCCTCCTCCTCCTCGACCCCTCTCCTCCTCCTCCTCCACCCCTCTCCTCCTCCTCCACCCCTCTCCTCCTCCTCCACCCCTCTCCTCCTCCACCACCCCTCTCCTCCTCCTCCTCGACCCCTCTCCTCCTCCTCCTCGACCCCTCTCCTCCTCCTCCTCGACCCCTCTCCTCCTCCTCGACCCCTCTCCTCCTCCCCTCCCCCTCATCCCCCTTCCCCTTATCCCTCCTCCCCCGCATCCCCTCCCCTCCTCCTCATCCCCTCTCCTCCTCATCAACCCCTCTCCTCCTCATCAACCCCTCTCCTCCTCATCAACCCCTCTCCTCCTCATCGACCCCTCTCCTCCTCATCGACCCCTCTCCTCCTCCTCCTCGACCCCTCTCCTCCTCCTCCTCGACCCCTCTCCTCCTCCTCCTCGACCCCTCTCCTCCTCCTCCTCGACCCCTCTCCTCCTCCTCCTCGACCCCTCTCCTCCTCCTCCTCGACCCCTCTCCTCCTCCTCCTCGACCCCTCTCCTCCTCCTCCTCGACCCCTCTCCTCCTCGACCCCTCTCCTCCTCCTCCTCCTCGACCCCTCTCCTCCTCCTCCTCCCTCGACCCCTCTCCTCCCCCTCTCCTCCCCCTCTCCTCCCCCTCTTCTCCTCCCTCTCCTCGCCCTCTTCTCCTCCCTCTCCTCGCCCTCTTCTCCTCCCTCTCCTCGCCCTCTTCTCCTCCCTCTCCTCGCCCTCTTCTCCTCCCTCTCCTCGCCCTCTTCTCCTCCCTCTCCTCGCCCTCTTCTCCTCCCTCTCCTCGCCCTCTTCTCCTCCCTCTCCTCGCCCTCTTCTCCTCCCTCTCCTCGCCCTCTTCTCCTCCCTCTCCTCGCCCTCTTCTCCTCCCTCTCCTCGCCCTCTTCTCCTCCCTCTCCTCGCCCTCTTCTCCTCCCTCTCCTCCTCCTCATTCCCCTCTCTCCTCCTCCTCCTCCATTCCCCCCCTCTCCTCCTCCTCCTCCATTCCCCCCCTCTCCTCCTCCTCCCTAGGGGATACCTGGCACAAAACGAAACTAAATGAAAAGTCACCTAATTTTTTTAATGTGTGCAGGGCCCTGCCCTTGGAATTGTTTGATCTATTGTAGGTTTCTTCTGGTGAACGCAAGGAAAGGGAGTTGCGCCTCATAGACAATGCGTGGCACCTTTGTACTTTGAACGCGAACAAGAGGTCATCTTTCAGGAAATGTTAAGTTGTCCAGTCTTTCTTTAATTACAACCCGGTTTTAACAATAGTATTTGACACTCGGCTAGGAAAGACAAGGGGCCCCATCTTTTTTTTATCGAGATTGTGACCGAAAGTAGGTGGTAGGAAAGATTTCTCTTTACTGCACCTTTCATCATTTTTATGGCGCCCCAAAATGTTTATTTACATTTTTGTATATCACCTATTATACAGTGCAGTGAAGCCTCCTGCTTCAGTACACTGGGTTTTGCTCATCTTTTATGGGGAAACTGACATGTCTTTCAGGTTGTCGGTACTGGTAAACATTGTTTCCCTTAGCCTTGATACTGATGGTACTACTTTGGTACCTTTTGTACCACTTTTGTAACTTTTATCATTTTACAACGCATTTTACAGTGTAGTACACTTTTGTTGTTGCCCTAGACTAACACTCCAGAGGATTTTTGCTTACACTAGGTGTGCTAAATGTACAAGTTGGCGATAGCACTAACAGTGTGTTTTTGTTGGTGCTTTTCGTTTTAGCCTTACTGCGTTTGGCTACTAACTGTGGCTCGAAACCAAAACATGGCCATGCCACAAGGTTTTTCGCTTGTCCTTTGATTGCTTTCTGACTGCTACTTCTATTGATAGTGATATTGTATTTCTATTGCGCTCGTACACAACTGTTTCAGAGCGCAACAAGGCAAGGGAGGGGAACAGGGGAGCACAAAGGCCCAGTGACATTGAGAAAGGGCAAGTGCATGGGAGAGGAGGGAAGGGGGAGGGGAAAAGTGCATGGAAGGGGGGGGGGTGGAAAGTGCGAAGCAGAGGAGAAACAGATAAATAATAAACTTCAAAAGCTATTATGAGGGTATCCTCATAATACCCTAGGTGAAAAGTTAGTCTGGAGCCTTGCATATCAACATTGTACCAACAGGCAAGACTACATAGCATGTGCGTTAATAGTTTGAAGCAGAATGATGAGCAGCAATCTTATTTTGAGGCAGTATGCTGCGAGGTGGCAGGCCCACCCTGTAGATAGCTGCCTGCCGCCCAAGTTGAGGGCACGAGCGCAGCAAGTCTCCCTTAAGGAGGGTGACAGTCTGTTTACTACAGGATGAGCCCGCCACCTTAGGGCATATCGCCATTAGCACCTGTATAGTGCGCTATACGGGTGCTTTTTAAAAAAAAAACAACGTTCTCACCGTGAACAGGATGCCTCACGGCGTCCCCTTTACAGAGAGAAATTACTACACCAACACGACCGCCATGGAATTTGAAGGCAGGGCTCAGTATGGAGCCCCTCTTACATTTCCATGGCGGCCAAACTGGGAGAGGCGCAGCCACCGCAATCGGTTAAGTAGGGTGGGGCGGAGCAGGTCCTGTGGGTAGAAGATGGCAGGCAGGGGAACCGGCCATCAGGCGGCTTGAAACGCTGGCTTGCACTAGTAGTGTCAGCCCGCGTTCCAAGCTCCCAGATTGGCTGGTGCCCGGGCCTGGGGTGCTAAAGGCCAATTTGTTACATATTTGCTTGACCAGATCTTTTCCCTAGACCTGTTGGTGAATTTTATTAAACCTTTTCTCCCTACTTTTTTTCTTACAGATCTTGTTGGGAATTTTGACGATGCTTCAAAGAATGAGGAAATTTGAACAAGTGACTTCACTAACAAAAGCACTGACTTGAAACATTGGAACTCTGCTGCTATTTTGCACTTTGACTTTGTTTCCGTTGAATGGTTTCTTACGTTTCCTGATGAGTTCTCTACACTCCCATGACTTGCAGCTCTTCTTTTCATTGTGGATTACACGCACACAATGCTCTTCTTTGCAGCCTGGTTAAAAGCCACGAGTGTGGAAAATGCTGGCAGTAATAAAATGTCCATAAAAATATCTTTGCTGTTGCTTAATTTGAAACGTCTGCTAGTGCTCCTGTCATTTACACAAACAGTCCACTGATACCATTTTTGTTGGAATGCTTTGTTTTGCCCCTTTTCCTCCACACTTTTGAGAGATTCCGTCCAAGAGGATCGGTCATTTATTGCAGCACCCAAAAAAAATAATTTTCCTTTACTTTTATTTGAACTTGGTGCATACTCGGCCACAGCCCCACCAAGAGGGCCTTTCCGCAGGGATAGAGACTGTAGGTGACCTTGCCCCAACGTCACCAGAGACCCTCCTAAAGGGGTTAAGTCTCCTAATTCCTGCACTCTGTGCACCTGTTTAAAATAAGTGTCCAATGTTAGACAAGACTACACATGTTTCGACCAGCGAAGGTCCTACTCAGCGCAACGTCAATGCTTAAGGTGAAAACACCTGTAAGGGCATATATATCTCCAAGAATTCCTGACAATGTGGCTCGTGTGTTGAGACATGCAACCGTAATGGGTACAGATCAGCGTTCCACGTGTAAGCTTATTGGTCGAACACCTGTAGCCTGCTGTCTGAAATTCACTGAAATAAATGTACAGCATAACATTTGGAGAAATGGAATTGATCATTGACAACTTTCACTGGACACACAAAGTATACAGTGCAGGTAGTAGGTGACTTGACCCCTTTAATACTTTTCTCTGCACATTTGGGACCGTGCACCTGCAGAGTTTTCCCACTTTTTTTCTGTCTTTAATTTTTCTCCTCTTGTCTCCTGGGGTTTTCAGTCAGTCTTTTAATCTGCCTGTCCTGGGGCTAAACGGGTTCCCCCTCCTACTCCAGTTAGCATCACTTAGTGACCTCCAGTCCTCACACAATGTCTACAATGCCTGCACCCAGACACCTATGCGATTTGTGCTTCTATTGCAACGCCATCTCGGTTTGTACACTTGGTTGCAGACTCCGATGGTGGGAGGAAGTCTTCAGTCGACCAGCTTCTCCCCACTTTCTGGCTTAATCGAAGTACAGACTGTTATGCTGCTTCCATTGCAAGACATCCTTTCCCAGTGACTTCTTCCCAGGGGTTGCAAGCTGGGAGGGACTATGGTGGTCCTAGCGTCATGTGGCTGTCCCAAAGGTACCCATCACTGGAACTGATCCGGCCACCAGAGGGGACGTTGAGGCTCCTCTAATGGGCTAAAGTTGCTGGTTAGTGGTTACTTGCTCAAGATTTAACAAGACTGGAGTGTGTGCAGAGGATCCTCATCGTAGAGTTACTTATATTGATTATAAAGGTTTCCAAGACGCGTTTGTTTGAACCATTTTCAGCCACTACCCCTTTGTGATTTTAATTTCTGATGATTGTTAATCTGCTAGAATCACATGCTGTGTATATGGTCCAACATCCACTGGTTACCGCGGAGTATTGCATATTGTCTTTCGGGGAGAGAAAGGGGACGTCAGCATAGGCGTGTCGGCAGCAGCGGCGAGGAAGGCGAAGGCCCAGCACAAGTGCACGACTCCGCCTGAAAACGAAGCGAGACGCCAGGATGCCTTTGGCAAAATAGTGCTATCTGTGGGAGCGACCACAGTAAAGGCCGCAAACTCTCTGGCAATTGTAGCCAAATACGATAGGGAGATGTGGCACAGGCTAGCTCCGTTGCTTGATCATCTTCCGGAAGAGCATAGGAAGGCAGCGATGTTACATGTCCGAGAGGGTGAGGAAGCCTCTAATCACACAATAAACATTGCGGTGGACCTCGCTGAGTCAGGCTTCAAGCAAGTCCATAATGGGGTCGTATTACGACGACAGTCATGGCTTAAGTGTACCTACTTCAGGCCAGAAGTACAATACAAAGTTTTAGATATGCCCTTTGAGGGAGACCTTCTTTTCGGTGAGAAGGTGGACGAAGCCCTAAAGGGAATGAAAGAGGACACGGCACGTTCATTGGGTGCCCTCCAGAGTGGCCGAAGCTACAAGTCTTTTCGTCCCTCTAGAGGGGCTTCAGGTAATTCAATATTCTCTGCGTCTGGAGACAGATCCTTTGGCAGATCGGCTTATCCCTCCCAGGGATACAGACGTGCCTCCCAAACGGCAAACCGTCGCCGGAACTTCCAGACTTCCAGGAAAAGACCATCATATCCGTCGTCGTCGAGAGACAAGCAAAATAAAGATCAGCAGTGACATACAACACACCGTTCTGGGGGGAAGAGTGTCAGCATATGTCGACGAAAGGGAACGAATAACGACGGATCAATGGGTGCTGGATACTATAAGAAACGGACACTCTCTACAATTCAAACACAGCCCTCCGCACATTCCACCTGCGTTCACCGCTCATTCCCATCTGAAGATACTGCAACAAGAGGTAACACTCATGTTAGCAAAGGGCGTGATAGAATTAGTTCCAACATCAGAGGTCAAGGAGTCTACTCAAGATATTTCATCATAAAAAAGCCGAATGGCAAATGGCGTCCCATTTTAGACTTACGCGATCTCAAGTCTTTAAAGAGCCTAAAATTCAAGATGCTCACTCTGCAGGAAGTGATCCGCGCCGTTCAAGAGGGGGATTTTCTAGCGTCCCTGGATTTACAGGACGCGTATTTCCATATTCCAATGTGTCGGAAACACAGGAAATTCCTAAGATTTGTAATAGGGCGGACTCACTACCAGTTCACGGTTCTTCCTTTTGGGCTCAAGACCTCCCCCAGAACGTTCACGAAATGCCTGGCTCCAGTAGGGGCCTGGCTAAGGAAGCAAGGCCACCATGTATACCCATACCTCGACGACTGGCTGGTAAGGGGATCCTCCCCAGCGTCGACCAACACAAGTTTACAAGCCACCATGCAGCTTCTACAACAGCTGGGATTCGCCATAAACTTTGAAAAATCCTCTCTGCGGCCATCGAGAACGCTGGTATTCCTGGGGGCACAGTTCGAGACCCAGTTAGGGCTAGTGAAACCTTCTCTCAACAGAACCTCAAGACTCAATCAACAAGCGTGCCGACTACGGCGAAACACCAGGATCTCGGTGAGAAAATACGTTTCGGTCCTAGGGGCCATGACATCCTGCATCCATCTGGTGGAAATCTGTCGCCTATTCATGAGGCCAGTCCAGGAATTCCTCGCGGACCGATGGACGCAGGCTCAAGGATTTTGGTCAGACAAGATAACCATCAACGACGACCAGCTGCTTCGGACCCTTAGTGGTGACAGAGTTTCCACAATCTGAACAACGGTGTACCCCTACAGGAGCCGGAGTTTCAGCGAACCAGTCACAGATGCGTCCCTAACCGGATGGGGAGCTCACATGGGTGCGTTCCAAACGCAAGGTCGCTGGTCTCCAACGGAGTCACTCCTACCCATAAAAGTGTTAGAGCTCAGAGCAGTACGATGGGCCTTGAAGGCATTCCTACCACACATCAAGGGTTCACGAGTACTGACCGACAATACAACGGCCATGTTTTATCTGAGGAAACAAGGAGGGACGCGATCAAGAACTCTTTCCATAGAAGCCCAGAAAACATGGCATTGGACATTAAAGCACAACATTTCCATCGTGGCTCATCACCTCCCAGGAGTGAGGAGCTCCCAGGCAGACTCCCTCAGCAGAAGCATCGCCCAGATACACGAGTGGGAAATGGACACAGTTCACCTGATGAAAGTGTTCGAGAAATGGGGTCATCCCCCTCTGGACGCCTTCGCGACCAAAGACAACAAGAAATGCGAGCAATTTGCAAGCAGATGGCCTCGAGAGGGTTCCATGGGGGAGGCATTCTCCTTCCCATGGAAGGACATGTTCCTTTATGCTTTTCCCCTGTTCCCCCTCATACGGAGGACAATACAGTGGATACGCAGATACAATTGCCGGGTAATTCTAGTGACACCATACTGGCCAAGGCAACTGTGGTTCTCCGACCTGCTTCACCTGTCGCTAGAACATCCCATAGCGTTTCCGAAAGTCCCGAACCTACTATCCCGGGACAAAGGCACGGTGTGGCATCACGACCCGGACAGTCTCAACCTTACAGCCTGGCTCCTGACTTTTTGGAGTTCGGTGCTTTAGACGTTTCGGAGGATTGTCAAAAAATTCTGCAGGCGGCTAGAGCCCCTTCTACAAACAAATCTTACTCCTATAAGTGGCAGAGGTTCTGTGAATGGTGTAGAGGACAAGGCCTACAACCCTTGTTGGTGACGCCGGAACAAGTTCTACCTTACCTGCTCCTCTTGGCGGAGAGGGGATTATCCTTCACATCGATAAAGGTGCATCTGGCGGCCATCTCAAGGTTCACAAGGAAGAGGCAGTCGTCTCCTCTATTTAGCGACAGACTTGTGAAACACTTCATGAGGGATTTATTTTGAGTTTTTTCCCCCGGTAAAACGTTTCCCCCCGACTTGGAGTCTCAACACAGTGTTGGCAGGCTTAATGAAACCGCCTTTTGAGCCTATGGCCACGTCCGACATAAAATTCATTTCGTGGAAGTTGGCATTCTTGATTGCTATCACATCAGCTAGGAGAATCTCGGAACTGCAAGCGCTGGTCGTAGACCCGCCATACCTAAGATTCTTTAAGGACAAAGTAGTCCTGGCAACTAATCCTACGTTCGTCCCAAAAGTTCCGACAGTGTATCACAAACACTCGTCCATTGTTCTCCCTACTTTCTTCGCCACACCATCATCGGCAGCAGAAAAAGCTCTTCATACCCTGGACGTTAAGAGGGCTCTGAAATGTTACCTACATCGTACACAGGAATTCGGGTCTACTCGACAACTGTTCGTCGCATATGGTCCGTTGACGAGAGGAAAAGCAATCTCTAAACAAGGATTGGCTCGATGGGTCTCATCGACGATTGCTTTTTGTCACTCTAAGGCCGGAAGGCTACTGCAAGGACATCCTAGAGCCCATTCTACAAGATCGATGTCCTCCTCAACTGCTTTATGGGCAGGAATTCCGCTGACGGACATATGCCAAGCTGCGGCATGGTCAGTGCCCCACACGTTTACCCGCCACTACTGCCTTGCCAGGCAGCATGCGGACGAGGTGCAGATGGGAAGAGCTGTCCTGCGCCATCTGTTTCAGTAAGGTAAGCTCCACGCTGTGGAGAATCTGTTGTCTACCTTTTTAATGACAGTATACTTTATCTGGGTAAGGTTATGAGTTCACTTATTCCTACTGTACATATGCATTGTGTAGTATGGTGAGGGTATATTACATTACATTCTCACCGCCGTCTCAAGTGTTACTGCTATACAATCTATTCTAAGCATGTGAATCCATGAAAGATCCAATGCTGGAGAAGGGAATAGTTTCTTACCTGTAACTCCATTTCTCCAGCATTGGTATCTTTCATGGATTCACATGCGCCCGCCAACCTCCCCGGAATGTAATGTATTTGATAAGTTTAACCCTTCCTACTTTGGAGGGGCCGAAATCTGAAGGGGAGCCGCGGGCCTCTTATACTGGGACGGCCTACGGAGCATGCGTAGGCGGGTCCTAAAAGGACGTAGATAGGACGCAAAAGTGTCGGAAGTTTTCCTATAGGAAAAGGCTATATATGTGTACCGAGGGGTCCCAGTCTGACGACGGGGAATATTCTAAGCATGTGAATCCATGAAAGATACCAATGCTGGAGAAATGGAGTTACAGGTAAGAAACAATTCCCTTTTTTTCTTTCCGGACTTCAAGAAGTTCCCAGAAAATATTACGGTCAAGACCGTAGCGAAGACCGTTTTTAAAATCTATGAATTCAACATAGTGTTTCATTTTTTTAAATGGCGTATTTACTGAGATAAATACATAATAAAAATGCCTGTTGGACCGTACTTCTAGCTTTTCTGAAAGCTTCCTGCGTTTTGCCTGTTTTCTTCCAACCACTCCGCAAAATGATTAAATAATTATTACCTTAAATGTTTGAGTGATTGTCTATTAAAGAAATTGGGCGGAAGTTGCAAGGGTGCAATTATCACCTTTCTTAAACACAGGAACTATTTTAGCTTGCTTCCAACTACTTGGAACATAATTGACTTTATTTTTTTTTAAAAAGGGACCCACAGCAATGGTTTAATCTTAAACAGATTGGGATTTTGTCAACTTCTGGAGCCTTGCCAGAGTGTTGTGTAAACAAGGTCATCTGATTCAGTCATGATTAGATGTGTTGAGGGATTGCAGGAAACTGATAGAGAAACAATATTATCGCAATCATTTGACAAATAAAGGTTAGTTAAAATAACTATACCAGTCATCCAGAGAGAAATGTCTAACTCATGACTACAAATGTTGCCTGCACTCGTATATTTTTCTATCCACCTCCAAATGTTTCTCCCACTTTCGCTCTTCATCTTTTTGCAATCAATTGCTTAAAGCTTTTCCGTAGCCTACCTATGTGGTTTTTGTTCACTTTTCAAGGCTCTTAAAAGATCTCTGTTGGCCAACTGGTATTCTTTGTCAAACCACAAATCTCTTCCATGACAAAGTAGTTTAATGTTTTTATCCGGTTAAATGACACATTTAGAGGTCTAGCCTGTGAGATTTTAACCAATTTCTGTGACGATTTCTCCTTGGGGTGCCTCAGGAGACCACCTTTCCAGTAGACACACAATGTTATGAAGCAGTTAAGCTTCTGTCATGGCATAATCCATAGTTGCCTCCTGTTTGGAATAACTATATCAGAGTTCGATAAGTCTTTTTTTCCCCCCAATCTGTAAGTGACCTTACTCCTAGCCTTACTCTGCCAATATGCCAGTAAGACGGAGATCGTTCTCATTGGGATGCGACGACTTCCCCCGCCCCCATGCCAGACTTCTTGGGTCCTCTCAACTACCTGTGAGTCAAAAAAACCTAGATAATCGTTGACTCCTTGCTCTTTCTCTCCACACATCACAGACCTTGCCAAGAAGTCCAAGTTTCAGCTGCACCGCCTCGGGGGCATTCTACCTGTCCTCGCCTTCCCTCAGTAGCGCAATGTCTGCATAGCCCTGGTTCTCGCTAGGCTGGACTACTGCAACAGCCTCTTCCTCAATCTGCCTCTTTCCTCCCTTCGCCTCCTTCAACTAATCCTGAATAGGACTCTGAGACTTATCCTTGACCTCAAGCCAAGGGACTGCATCTCTCTAGCACTGTCTCCCAGTGTCTGCAGGGATTAAACTCGAGACCCGTTGAATCATCCACCAGGCGGTGTGGGGCTTGGGACCCCTCTACAGCCAGTTTTCACTCCCTAAATACCTCCTGCCCAGAGTCCTTCGGTCTTCTGGTTCCAACTCTCAGCAGGTCAAACGTTTCTCCAAGCAGAGCGTGGGAGGTAGATCCCTTTTCTCTGCTGGTTCCTCCCTCTGGAACAGCCTCCCTGCCCCCTAAGACTTGAGCTAGATCTTAAGTTCTGGAAACTTCGCAACACGACTTTCCTTTTCTCTTCCTTCCTTCTCCCATGCTAACTCTCCTTCTGATGCTGAGACTGAGGCCTGGTCCCTTCAGAGTCCTACTGAGGCCAGACACCCCCTACCAGTCTCCCCAGCATCCCTTGCCATAACTTGCCCTCGGACCAGCCCAGCCTGGTCCTCCCTGTCCACTGCACTCATCCTCCCCCTGCTCTCCCCCCGCCCCCCCCTTCCCCTGGCACTTACCTTTTTCATGCACGGTAGGATTGTCACAAGGCCAATATAACTGTTTTTGTTGTTCCTTTATGGTTCCCATGTCGCCCTCCCCCTTTTGTCTTGTGGCGCTTGGAACTCTTGTGTATAGGCGCCATACAAAAGTCCAATCAATAAATGGCCTAATCCCAAAACACATGGGATCATGATGACTCGCCTCTCGACCTGTAGGACATATAGTGGCTCCATACAGTGTCAATCTGCTACAGTGGTTAAGATATAATCTATGGCTTGTGCACTCGCCTCTTCTAAAAGTGGGGGTTGCAGGGCTGTAGGGTGGCCTTTACAGCTTCCAACTCAAAGTGAAAAAATTTGAAAAGCTGGTGTGTGATGCCTAATGGGACGAGTCGCAAACTCCAGTGACAGTCCTCATCACACAAGTGAACATTTCATCAGCTGGCTCAAGCTGACAGGTACTGCTCGCTAGTCTATGCACAGCATGTGATTCTAAGCAGATTAACAAGCATCAGAAGACATGCATGACGTACCGTAATAGCATTTCTGATGATTGTATCTGCTTAGATTCACATGCGCCCTCCCTACCTCCCCCGCTCTGGGTGGAAGGAACATGGACATCTTACTACTTCTCTCTTCTTCATGTACTCACTCACAATAGCCTTGGGCTCCCTCATGGCAGAAAAAATACAATCGAGGGACCTCGGCGCGTGAGGGATTTTGGGTACACTACACGTCTAGATGGGGATAGTGTTACAGACACGCCTATGCCAACGTCCCCTTTCGGTCCCCAAAAGACGAGATGCAATACTCCGCGGTTGCCACTGGATGTCAGACCATATGCACAGCACGTGAATCTAAGCAGATACAATCATCAGGAATGCTGTTACGGTAAATAATGCATGTCTTACTTTTTAAGGACCTTAATGTTCCAAGGCGGGGAGCTTACATCGTTTTACATAGTCGTTCGTAGGCAAGGTTGAATTTTGAACTGGAATTAAATTGAGGGATGATGGATCTTGTCAGTCTGGTTCTTTGGCTGAGTTCGAATTCCTGACTACCCCTTCTGTGTACAGTGGGGGATGGATTAGGAAATGGCATGTTTGAAATGGATGTATGCCTTTTCCCATTTACTTGTGGGTAAGATAAAGTATGCAGTGATCTGGTGTAAGGTTTCCTTATAATCTGGGTTGCATTCTGAAATCGATAGACAGGATGTCCTCCACAAGAGTCCCTTAAAGAGACTACAATTTAAGTAGAAAAGGATTGAGCGAGTCAATCGTTCTACTCCCATGATCTCATCCGGTTTATTCAGACAACCGCTAATGTGACAAATATAGTGATGGGCCTTGTTTATCAGGCTATGTATGATCCCTTTTTATTTCTATCAAGTCAATTGAACATACTAAAATCATTTGGTGTGGTTTTATCCAACAAATGTTTTTGATTGGCGGCTGTAGCTACAATTTTAGTGTTTTGAATTGAATTTTCAACTCCAGGAAACTGAGTAATGATTTATAGTGGCCTAAGAGGTACGGAATAGCTGTTTCTGCTGCTGAATTCTTATTACTATCACTGGGCTTATTAACATTTCGTAATTTCAGGAACTACAGCATTGCAGAGCTGTGTGTTTTTCTTTGGATTCCGTAGGAAATTGCTTATAGGGGCACCAGCACTGAGGCCTCTGTCCACTCCCTCCACCAGTAATAGATGCTGCTGCCAGCCTTCAGGAATAAAGAAAAAAGTGGGTGCGAGGGAAGGGGTGAGAGGCACAGAAATGGTGGCATGGGAGGAGAACAGTGGAAGATCAAGGAAAGAAAAATGAGATGACAGGAGGAACTAAGTGGGAGAACATGAAAGAATTGTAGTGAGGTAAGAAACGGGTGTGGGATGACTGCGAGATACCGCAAGGTGGAGACGAGGAGGGAGACGACCAGAACAGGAGAGGATGGGTATACAAAACAAAGGAGGTACTAATACTCATAACAGGGAGAGAGCTAAAAGAAGGGGTGGAAGAGGACCAGAAGATTGGGCGAGGGGAGTCAAAATTAGAAGTAGTGAGGACTGTGAAAAAAGTGACCGAACGGGAGAGGAAGAGCAAGAGAAGAGGGTACAGGAAGACAACAGCCACAATGAGGGAAAACGCTCTGAACGGAAGGGAGAACAAAGGCAACATGAACAAAGAGAGGAGACTGATTATGAGAGAGCCAAGTGGCAGAACAGATGTTGAAGATAAGGGGCAAAATACAGAATGTTAGGATGGAGTGGAGAAACGGCTAGTCCAAAGACCAGAGAAGTGGAAGGGAGAAAGAAGAATGTACAGTTTTAGAAGAGAAGGTAACTGAACAAGAGAAATACTAAGGCGCAAGAGAAAGGACAGGAGGAGTAATGGAGGTATTGTAGTAGTCCTTTATATAGTGCATTTTCCCATTTGTATGGTCTCAAAGCCCTTTTTGGTAGGAATGCCATCCGGGACCGAAGTCCAGGTACGGGAAATTTCCAAATGGAGGCTTGGGATGAATGTGTTCATTTGGCGAAGATTAGGACTTGGGAGGGCTGGCTAGGCTCCAATAAGCAACCCAAGAGGCTGGGCATGTGGACTGGTGCTAAGGGAAGTCAAGACAGGGCGAAGTGCAGGAAACTCAATATGTGCCCAGCTAGACTGAATTTGTAATAGGCTGTCGCTGTATACTAATGGCAGGGGTGTTGCGGAAGGTCTGGTGTTTCAGTGCCTAGTGGTTATGTGACCAGTTATTTGTCAGTCGCAGCTGCATTCTAAAGTGTGTTGATGGATAGCAGTGACTGGGGCAGATATCCACCATAGTGGTGTGTTTATACATACCTTAAGCTCAGATGGAGCTTATCTTTGATGTTGCTGTGTCATTCAATCTTCTGAGGGGGAACAAAAAGCCAGCTACCCACATAGACCTTTCTATGCACTATGGACGGGCTACCCTTTAGTCTACCAAGTGCAATAGGCTGGATGTCCTAGAGCTGCTTCTAGGCCGGGACAGAAAGGCAGCCCTAAACCAGGATGATGGGAATTTCCAAGCGCAATAGACGGGTTACCTTTATAGTCTTACTACATATCTTGCAAGTTCTACAAGTGCATGGCGAAAGGGGTCTACTAGGTGTGTTATCAAGGATGCCTGCATACTACCGCAGTGTTACAATGGCTAACCAAGGCAGTTAGAAGTGCAATGGAGCATTACCAACATGTTTTCGAGCGTCGTGGGCGGGCTAAACCTTTTAAGGCATAGATGCTCCAAGTGTGACACATGTGTTAACCTGCATTTGTTTTCTTCTAGTTGCAGTGCCCGGTTACACACATATCTAGGTACAAGGCCTGTCCTTACAGTTGTTGGCATGTAAACCTGCTGGGATCAAGAAACTGAGTGGTCCAGTTCCAAGACACTGGAGCAGTGATAAGCTATCCTGACAGGTTTTACAGGTATAACAGGGGCAATCTTCATTTATCTTCTTGATACAATTAGCAGTCGGTCCTCAAGGAAATTGAGGCGTATCGGGCCGGATCTACCTATGATCTTCAGAGTGCTGGGGATAGCCTCTTCTTACAACTGCGTGAAAGGACAGATCAGCGAGAGAGTGCTACAGCATTACTACCTCCTTATGCTTTGTCACATTTCCTGAACCCCCTCCGAGACTAAGTGTACCACCTTTCCTACCCTCAAAATTCCATAGAGTGCGTCACCTTTCCTACCCCCAAATTCCATTCAACTCAGTCACATGTCATGCTTCAAAAATCCATCCACGTGTGCATTGTGATTCGTACCCCCAAAATCCAACTAGGCGTGTCACATTTCCGGTATTACCCAAAAATCGAAGAAAAATAACTTGTGGTATGTTTGATCGAATTTCGGCTGTATGAAAATTTTTGTACAGCCGAAAAATGTTGATCATATTCACAATATGGTACCATTGTAGTGAACAAGGGCAGCAGGGGTGTCCACTGCATCCTTGTTCACTACAGTGGTACTGAGGATTGGCTGAGTGTCCCCTGCTTCATGTAAAATAAAGATGCTAGTTCCCAACGGGAACCAGCGCTGCAGGGAGATGGGGAGTTGGCGGCACACGTGTGCCGCCAACCGGTAAGTTGGGGGAGTTGGTGGGGGGGGCAGAGGGAGGATGCGGTAGGGGAATGCACCTGAATATCATGTGTGGTTTCACTGCAGCTCTCATTTCAAATTCATCTTTTTTGCATTTGAAATTTTGCAGTGTAGTGAAATGACGCAGATCCATGTTTCCTACCCCCAGTAATGCATCTAATTGAGCATTCTGAGTGCTTTTAGCAAGCCCCTTAGATATTTGAAATGAGAGGGAATTCCAGTAGGGGTCCTCTAAGTGTGTAGCCGAGGCAGGTGTAAGGACAGGACCCAAGTGCTGGTTTCATGACCTGACCGGCTGGCCTGAAATGTTTCAGTGGTAGACTGTCGGGCGTTGTATAACTGTAACCAGAACACTCCAGTCCAAGTGATGGAGGCCTAGGACTGATCTGTGATTGTGTGCGCGGAGTGGACTGAGGGTTGAGCTGAGCTGTAGGGTGGGCTGCCATGACAGTGGTGGGCATCTGCCTGTGGATTTGTGTATGAGAAGTTTTTGGTGAATGATGTATGAATGTGCTGCAACCAGACTTGGTGTTTCAATTAGTGAGTCAGGCTGGTGCTTGTGAATGAGGAGAATGGAAGGGGATTTCAGGTTGTGGTAGGTAATGGCCAAGTTTTGAGGGCCTTTCTGAATGAGAGGTGGTTATCAATGCAACGGATGTGGAGAGGGAGTAAGTTCCAGATAATGGGAGCTTGAATGGAGACAGTGGATCCTCCCAATCTGGTGGAGTTGCGATGTGGGATGACTAGAAGAAGAGCAGAGCCAGATCTGAGGTTCCTGGTGGGTTGATGGCGAATGAGTTTTTCTTGAAGGAGTTCAGGTCCGGTGTTGTAGAGGGCATGATGAATGATAAGCATTGCTTTAAAAGGTAGTCTGTTGACCGATAGGGAGCCAGTGTAGGACTGAGAGTGTGAGGCTAATATGAGACGGATAGCAGCGTTTTGGATTCTTTGGAGTTTCCTGAGCTGGAATGCCGGGGGTGCCTTGATAATGCATAGTTTATGCGGGAGAGGATGATGAGCAGGATAGCAGGTTTTGGTGAGGATAGGGGAGACATGGGAAGATTTGCCTGCGGATATATAGGTGGGAGAAGCAGGTACTGGACACAGAGTTTTAGAGGAGGGATAGATCCAGTGTGCATCCTACGTTTTTCACAGAAGTGTAAGTTGTCAGAGGGGATGGTAGGGAGTGTGGCCAGGGGATTGGTTTGGAAAGGAGCGCTGTTTTGCTGCATACTAGGATTTCTGTTTTGCCAGGGTTGAGGACGTGGTGGTTGGTCGTCATCGAGTGGTCCATATCAGAATGGCAGGAAGAGGAGTCTAGACGGGTGGCACCTAGTGATTTGGGGATTTTGAGGATGATCTAAGTGTCTGTGTAGTTCTAACAGATGAGGTTATGAGAATGGATGAATGTAGGGTGAGGGCCAAGGTAGACATTGAAGAGGGGAGAGAAGAACACTGCCTGCGGAACCCCTTTTGGCACAGGGTGAGAAAGGGGGGAGGAACATGATTTGGGAGTGATTCACGACGAAGGAGCAGATCTTGGAGCGGAGCCCTCGATTCCTAAGGAGTGTAGCCTGTCTGAGTATGGGGTGGTCAATAGTATTCAGCAGATGCATTGAGAAGGATGAGTACTTGTGCATCCTTCCACATCAGCTGTTCTTTTTAAGTCATCCCAAACACAAGGGAGGACTCTAGCCTGTTTGTGCTGGGCCAAGATGGTTGTTGGCTTCTGTGAAGTTGGATGTTTTTATGCTGTGTGGGCCAGGATTTTGGCAACCAAGTGGGTGTTGGTAATGGGCTGCTAGTTCTGGGGAATAAGTGGATCGAGCAAGGGTTTTTTGAAGAGAGGTTTAATACTGGAGGCTTAGAAGGCTTTCGGGGAAAATTCCTGACGAGAGGGACTGGTTAAGTATTGCCAGTGCTATACTACCTGCACAGGCTGATGTTGGGATGTTGTTGAGGGGGGTCAAGGGTCACCAGTAGAGCTTAAAGGATGGAGTTGCGCTAGGAGCGTGAGTCGCTCATATTATGATATGGGGGAGAAAGAGGAGAAGGTTGTCATAGGGAGAGAGGTGGGTCGAGTGGGCAGGGGTAGAGAGCATCATTGCTATTTTAGAAAGGATGGCAGTGTGTCCATTGATAGCTGTGAAGACGCTCAGACGTCGCTTAGAGGTTGGGAGTTGGGGCGGGGGTTGAGAAATCTGGCCTCTTGAATTCTAAGATGAATCTGTGCAGTTCCTTGCTTGGGTTGCAGAAGTTCAGGATTCGGTTTCTGTAGCAGTTTTAACGTGGTTTTCCTGATTCTGACCGATAGGGTCTTGTCAGTCTTTCCAGAGAGGGTTTGTTTTGAGAAGTGGGGTTGGCTCTCCAGAGTCCGCTTTAGTCTGTGCTTGAGGGTTTTGATAGATTTTAGGTGGGTTGTGTACCATTTGGGGATGGGGCCCAGCCGGGATGAGGGCGCTGGAGAGCCAGTGATCGAAGAGTTTGATAGAGGAGGACCTTTCTGGAGTGAGAGTGCTGGTAGTGAGTTTAGGGGAATTGCCTAAATCTGGGTTAATGGTACCTTTATTCCAAGGAGGGGTGTGGGAGGGAATGGTTGGCAATGGCAGGCTGGGGAGCCGGGAATGCACGGCAGGTGAGGTCGAGAGGGAGAAGATTGCAGAGTGATCAGTCAAGATAAGGGCACAGGGGGGGTGTGGATATCCGGTTTGTGGCACTGAATACCGCATCCAAGGTGTGGCCTGTGGTATGAGTGGGGAGGGCTGAGTTTTATCTGGTTGAGAACTTCTAGTGATCCGTGAGAGAGCGGGTCATTGGGTTTGAGGGGGTGTCAAACTAGTTGTTGAAATCTTCTAGTGTGAGAGGATTGTCACACCCCCCCTCGAGTATCGCACAACTCCTTCCTAGCCATGGATGCCAAATGTAGTTGACCCCTCCCACCTTGGTTGGCACGAGCCTCTGGCTTGAATATAATGGTTACCTCGAGGCAGCTGAAGGGCGGGCGGGGGGGGGGAAGAGGGTTAGGGAGAGGTTGTGGATAGGTAGGGGTGTTAGGGAAACCAGGAAAAGGTTTAGGGTTTCCTTGCAAATGGATGGGTATGGGGGAAACATAAGGTAAGAAACAAAGATATGAGTTTACACTGAATGCGACAGCACCTCCGTACACTTCCAACTCTGAGCTACACCCTTCTTGGTTAGGATGTAGCTACCTTAATAGTTTCTGACCAGTCCTACTCCCTTCCTAAACATAAGCACATAATGTTATTGATGGCCATGGATAACTGCCCCTGCATACATGGAAAGACATTGCACAAAACTTCAATATGTATTATTCCCTATGCACCGTTTTCCTGAATGGTGCTCCCAAACCTATTCGAGTTACAACCTTTATGCTCTTCTCATGTCTGACATAATGACTTGCTGGACAACATTAAACCTGACCAGAGCAAATGATGCCAACAAATACGATTCCAGATTTCATCTTGATAAACAAGTTCACTAGGTTTCCCACACTCAGGTTCTCAACGTGCAACATGAAATTTCAGCGCACTGTGAATGGTGTGCGAAAATGCCAGCAGAATATTAAGCGTGCATACACACTTCCAGGTCACTTAACTGAGTCCGGGGGGTGCTCAGCGGCACCTCCTCGGGCATGAGATGATCCTGCATTGGACAGGCCGCCGTTGTAGCCTGCTCCGCTTCATGAGAGGAATGAAGCGTTAGGAAGGCTTAGATTCACTGCCTGGCCGGATCCTGTCAGTCCACCTGCGTCTGTTCTCCTGCGCCTGTGCCTGCCACGCCAACAATCACCAACAGGCAGCATGGGCCGGGGAGGAACTTGAGAACGTGAGCCAGCACATCTGCTCCCAACGGTCATCAGAATCGTGGGAAATGTAGTCTTGCCCCATTCCACACAGCAACGTCTTATTTCAGATCTGCCAGATCAGCGCAGCCCTCATTTCCTTACATTACCCCCTTCTCTAGGGCCCCTCCCAGGACCCGTTTTTTCTGGATGGGATCGATGAAATGGTCGTAGCAAACTATTTGCATGAACTGCCTCAGCCGGTTCCCAAGAATTGTCCTCAGGACCACAATGCTTCCAAGAAATCAAATACCATAAAAGTTCCGTAATGCGCTGTACTTTAAATTCCTCTTGACCGTCCTTCAGCACAACCAGAGCCTTTCTTGTTGCAACCCAGGAGCTGTGGATTTAACCAAAGATACTTGAAACACTGGATGTATCCGCATATGAGAAGGCAATCTCAATTGTACTGCTATATTAGACACACCGTGTTACGGTATACGTCCCAATGAATCGAGGCAGACATGTACGTGACCCAAACAACTTTAATTACTGCGTGGATGACCATAATCGATTCCCCACCACATATTTAGGACTGGATCTTTTCTTTTGATCCGCTTCTCTTATTCGCTTTAGCCTTATCCACATTTTGGCACGCCTTCTCTGTATTTCCAGAATCTCTTGCATGCGTTCTTGTACTGCTGGGATCTTATTAACCATGGGAACCTCCTTGGGTAACATCTGACAATCCTGACCATACAAACAAAAATAAGGAGACATTCCAGAACAGTGCCTCTATGCCTTTGGGCTGCAGTGTGCTTTATAAATGTAAAAACATAAAATAATAAATTCCCAAAGAATTGTTTTTGGAATTGTTATAACAAAACTTGGCCATCCAAAGGGACCAAACCCATGATTATTTACTGTCTCCTAAAAAGCATCTCAAATGCTGTTCCATGGTCTGGTTTACTCTTTCCGTTTGTCCATCCGTCTGAGGATGGTAACTGGTGGATAATGCGCAAGAGATTCCAAGTAACTTGCAGAAAGCACGCCAAAACCGGCAGGTAAATTGTGAACCCCTGTCAGATACTATGGTTCTTGGCAGACCATGCAGTCTCACTATGTGCTGCAAGAATAATTTGCCAGTACTCCGGCACTGGGAATGCCATCACATGGTATGAAATGGGTCTGCTTTGTCAAATAGTCCACTACCACCAATGGCTGCAACAACCCTGCCTCCTTCGAGTGGTCCGATATTGCTCGCACACAGGTCTCACAATTTGCCACATACTCCTGTACCTGTGAGGCCCACCCGTCCCACCAAAAATACTGTTACTCCATGTCCTGTGTCTTTATGACCCCCCCCACGTGCCCTGCCATGGGCGAATTATGACACCAAAACAAGGCATTCTTCCACAGTGATTTAGTAGGAAGAAGCAATTTCCCTTTTTGATAGGGCAGACATTCTCGTATACCTCTGCACTAATCCTTCTGCTCCCCACTCTGCCCACCTTTCCTTTGGAAAACTCTGCCTTATTTCCCCAAGCACCACCGCACCTACAAACATATCCACAGGAATTATACTTTGTTCCAGTTGAACCTGTCCACCCAAATTCTCCTGCCTGGACAATGCATCCGCCTTTCCATTACTCCTCCCTGTGCTGTATGTGACCACAAAATTGAACTCTCCAAAAAAAAGGAGCCCACTGAATTGTCTAGAACTCAAAAGTTCTGGCTGATTTTAGCTACTGTACATTTTTATGATCAGTGATAACCAGTAGTGGATGTCGAGCCCCCCAATAAATAGTGACACCATTCCAGAAAAGCCTCCCTGATAGACAAAAGTTCCTTTTCCATAATGGTGTAATTTTGTTCACATGCTGTCATTTTATGAGAATAGTAGGCCACCGGATGTAAAATTCCATCCTCATCTGTCTGTGACAAGATTGCCCCTATGGCCAGATTAGAGGAATCAGTTTCCACCTGAAACTGTTTCTCTAAATTAGGATAACACAGAATCGGCGCTTCAGTAAATGCAGTGTTTAACTTTTCAAAAGCTTCCTCTGCCTCCAAATCCCACTGGAACTTGGTAGCTTTCTTTAATAGACTAGTAATGGGTTTAATGATAGCAGAGAAGTTATTGATGAATCGTCTATAAAAGTTGGCAAAGCCCAGGAATGATTGAATGTCCTTTACACATTGACGACGGCCATTTGGGAACCGCCTGTACCTTCTTGTCGTCCATAACAACTCCTAATGGTGTCACAAGGAACCCTAAATATTCTACTCTGGTAGCATGACATTCACATGTTTCCAACTTGGCAAATAAATGATATTCCTGCAATCTGGCTAGCACTGCCTTGACATGCTTCACATTTTGTTCCACTGACTCAGGAAAAAATCTAAATGTCATCAATGTAAACAATCGCAAATGAATCCAAATATTCTCGCAATACCTCCTGCATAAAATGTTGAAAGGCCGCAGGAGCATTGCACAAAGCAAAAGGCATCACCAAATATTCAAATAAACCAAACATTGTGCGGAAAGTGATCTTCCTCTCATCCCCCCTCCTACAACCTGATGAGATGGTATGCTTCCCTCAAATCTTACATAGTATAAATCTGAGCTGGCTTGACCTGATCTAGCAATACTGAAATTAAAGGCAAAGGAAACAGATTCTTAATGGTCACCCTATTCAGTGCTCTGTAGTCTATGCAGGTCCTTAATGTGCCTTCCTTAGGCACGAACAACAAAGGAGATTAAACTGGGGATTTAGAAGGTCTTATGAACCGACAAGCTAACATCTTGTCTAAATATTCTCTCAATTGTCTCCTTTTCAGACAAAGCATATACCGACTGCAAGGTAACCTAGCCTGTGGCTCCAACTCAATCACAGTCAAAAGGTCTATGGGGTGGCAACTGAGATGCGCCGCCCTTATCAAAAATACCAGCAAACTCTTGATATGCCACCGGCAGCGCAATAAACGCTGCCCCTATTTGAACATGCTGATTCACTCCTTCCACCAAAAAGGACCCCGATGCCTGTTAAGTGCGAGCCACACTGCTCCTTTCCAAAGGTCAATGTCATTCCTTGCCAATCTATGCTGGGGTTATATGTCACTAACCACGTCATTCCCAAAATCACCCCGAATTGAGACGCTGTTATCAAATAAAGCGTGATTCATCTCCTCATGATCCTCCCCACACCACATCCTCCCCTCCTGAGTCTGAGTTGTCTAATTGAAACCATCCACTGCCTGCACCAATGCCCTCTCTTCATTGAGTCTTGTGGGAATGTCTAATTTGGTTGCCAATGCAATGTCCAAGAAATTCCCTGTTGCTCCGAATCCACCATAGCTGATAGCATTTCTTTACTGCTTGCAAAAATCTGTCACTAGTAAATAGATATTTATATACGTTTTAGTTCATCAGAACTTTTCGTATATTTACACATAATATACACAACACATCAACTTATAACACATATACATATATTCACATACTCGAACTGTCAAATATATTACGGTGCATTTCAAAAGTGTATAAACTTTAGCCACCTACAGCGCCTTTAAATCTTTATCCAGTAAATCGTATACCAGGGTACTACTTCACTAAAACAAGCAAATTCATACAGCCCCAAAGGAGCCTAAAAAGAAACAACTCAAATCACACTGTCGCCTTTCTCATACTACATTCATTTAGCTCATTCCAACAATCTGCATATACATCCTTAGATCTAAGAGGCTAGAAACAAATGAATCTATTCAAAATACCTTACCCTTACTCTTAATGATTGAAACAGTCCCTATTTATCTTGATTCATTATTCAAACTGAATTTTAAAAGCTTCCCAAATCTGGTATAGGGCAAGAAGAGTTGAGTTTGAGTTTAAGCAACGGCTCCAAAAGTCCTCATTCATGATAGTTTCACAATTATGGACCAAGTGGCCCAGGCGTAGCATATAAAGATGGCCAAGTTTCGGGCATTCGGTGAAGATATGTCTCACCGTTTCCAATTTAGATGGAATTTTGCAGATTCTGCAGAAACGATCCTCATGGTACAATTTTAGTCGTGCCCCCGTGACTGACGGCACCAGCACTTGTTTTATCCTTGTAAGAAAGTGTAAACTTCTTACTTTAGGGTCTGTACAGAGCACTAAGTAAAGTTGAAGACACATAAAATGGTGTAATACTTTAGAGACTGGTGGGTATCCATGTAATTTTTCCAGGTGCACGTAATTAGACAACCAGTTCCATTCATTTAACTTCTGTGAAAATACTTTAAAAAATGTTATATATGTTCCACGCAAAAAGTCAGGTTTCCAATTTATGTCTACACAGATCTTGTTTACCAGCTCTAAATAGTTATCATTATGCCTGTTCCCACCCTGTTTGTAACTAACCATCCGTGCCATAAGGGAAGTGTCAGTTGCTAATTGTGAATGGGTGAAAAATTCAGGGATAAAAGCTCAAGGCGAAGGTACTCCATCGATGTACTTTGGGGTATCGTCTGTTTTATAGTATTCACCTCTTGCCTGGAAAAGGGGACATGCACATACTGGGCGGTGAAATGGGCTGGTGTTACCTGCGCTCCTACTGTTCCCGTTGCAGGGATCTCTACATTTGGTACAAACGCGGGCGGAACCTCTCTCATTGGAAATGCCCCACTCACGATCCCTCCCCCTTCTCTTAGGTTCAATAGTATTCCTAAATCCAGTGATGGGCCCGTTTCTCCTGTACTTCACTCGAATGCTCTCTTGTATACCGCTAGTATCTAAGGTGGGCTAGCCTTATTGTTTTTTATATCCTTGTCTATTAAATGCTCAGCCATCGATTGCAGTGCCTTTCTTTTCATTGGCATGGAATATTCGTCAAATATGTCATGTATGACCATTGTTGGGATACTAGGATTCGACATCCACTTTATCGCTTCCCGTATACATACTTTCAGCTTGTCGCCCCTCTGTACAGATGACATTGAATGTCTCCGCTGTATGTATGGTTCTACCGTCCCTCTTCCATCTCTTCTAATATCCCAACCCCTGTATCCAGGTGCAGCAAACATTTCAGCATAATCATTATCCAACTCATTTTTAAGATCAAAAAGTCCATTCACATGTTCCTTTACTACTTCATCTTTTATTCTACAACATGCTAATTGGTTCAAATCTAACAATCGTTGTGGCGGTAATTTCTCAAGTAACTTTTTCCATTCTCCCACCAAAAATGTCCCCATGTATTCCAACACTACCTGTCTCTCGTTGCTTCTTCGGTACCCATATAATGAGGCCAATGCTGCCGTCCCATCATTTCCTTCTATGTACATTTCTGCCTCTTGCTGTAATTCAACCTTTCTTTCTTTGCTGATCGCGCTGTGAGTTACCCGTCCAAATCCTGTTCCTTCAGCCCCGCCTCTCGCCTCCCCGGTCTCAATTTCGACTTCGGGAGGGACGGATGGTGCTGAATCTGTCTCTGGAGCGGGAAGTGCGGATGGGACAAGTGACACAGGTGGCATCTGTGAAGGGCCTTGCTGGGTGCTGGGAAATTGCGCATCTGCGCTTGTGGGAGGGCTCGAGCTGTGGGTGGGGCGTGGGTTAATGCTTGCGTGAGGGGGAAGTGCTTGGGCTGCGGGAGGGGATATGAGAGCTACTGGTTGGGCCTGCGCAGTCACTACTGGCGTGTTTGGTTTCGATCCTGGTTTTGGGCCTCGACCCGTATGGGTTAACAAATGTTCCATTAATTCGTCTGCTATGTGTAGTTCCTGCTGTGGGTATATCCCTTCTATGTTCATTTGCTCACGTCTCCCTTCCCGTCTTAGACTTGCCGTCCACTCCTCCTCCTTTTTCTTCTGCTACCTCAAGCTTCAATTTGTGCCTACGCGCATGCTTCTCTCTACTCTTAAGTCAGAGCATTGCTTCCCTCCTCCAATCTTTGGTAAGGGAAAAAGCACGGCCCGCAGCTTTTGAGACTATCAACACCCTTTTTAAGTTATCTATCCTTGCAATCTCAAAGCTACCATTAATCGGCCACTGATGGTCCTGTTGCTTTCTAGTTTGCCTATGCCAAATTTCACAAAATATTATCGCACCCATACCGTATTTTGCATACATGTCATAAGCCGGCGTTCCCCCAGGCGGTGCACTTTGGCCATTTTCCAAGGACTGTCTACCGCAGCGGAAAAGCCCCGCTAAAGTGGACAGTACTCCAGGCATGTTTTTAACCTTCCCCTTGGTTAACCAACCTTACTCTGGATGTTTGAATTTGCAAAATCAACACACTACCAATAATCAGGGTTTCGTTTGAATCGGGGAATGACTCACCTGATAAAACAAGTCGCCTGTGTCCTGACGCAACCTCTCCCAACGTCGTGTCTGCGCTTCACTGGCTTCTGCCTCGTTTCGGGACCCTCTCCTCCTTTGCCCTCTGGCCCGGTACGTCGATCAGGGATCAGATGTGTGCAGATCTGCGAAGGAATCTCTCCTCACTTCTACAGGGCGCCCCGTACACCTCTTGATCCCGGCTTGATCGTCCCGTCCTCGCCGTTCTCCGCCTTTACTCCGTTACAACGTATACGATGGGGCAAGTGGCGGAGGGTCTCTATTCGGGCGCCATCTTGAAAGGGGCGCTTAGGGGTCCCTCGCGATATGGAAACAAGGCAATAACCATACACGAAAGGATGCGCCAGACACGAGGTTCAAATTCCCAATGCTAGGGTTTATTGCAAGCAAAATAGTCCCAATTGGCCAACTGTGGTCTCACGTCCCGCAACGTGTATTCTCTATACCTCGAGGGACGCAAGAGAGCGAATTACGTACATCAGTTACATATACACAAAATGCATATCATACAATCAGCTATGTCATGTTTAACACCCCCCTTTTATTGAGTTTCTTTGAACTCGGGATGATGGACATTTCCGACGAGTATGACAATTATGACACTTTCAATGTCTATTCTAGTAACAATGTGCAATTTAGAAAGTGCGGAGGCATCTTCTAGTTGTTGAACAGAACATGGTGCTTCTGTTCTTGGAAGAAAGCTGCACACGGGGGAAGAGTCACATTCCAAGCTTTGCTATCTATGAGGTGCTATTCGCGTCCTGGGAGCTGACACGCTCTAAAGGGTTTTGTGAAGGGGGGCCGTAAGAGCATAATTCAAGCCTTTAGCTGCTTTATTCTAACATATTCTACCACAGTACGAGACTGGCTGGCAGCTGTGAAATGATTAAATGCCCTGCAGCTCTCCCTCAAGGCTACAGATAGGGAGCGTGAGCATTCCTTCGTGGGCTGCTCATGAGGAGTTTCAACAAACTCCTCAGTCCCGCGGCCTTGCCCTTTCATATTCAGACAACAATGTTAACAGTTGAGCAGAGTAAGCAGAATTCACAAGAATTGCAGGCTGCAAAGCAGTTTAAACAGAAAGCAATGAGCAATGGTTAACAAACAAAATGGCGATTCTTGCTACGTTTAAAATGGCTGCTTGTTGGTCAAGCATAGCAGTCTGTATTTCTATAATTCTGTGCATAAGACGGTTGGCCTTCGGCCATCAAGATACGTCTATCATCCAAATGAAGGGTATTTCATTTTTCCAGATTGACAATACAATGCCAGAAACTGCCTTCAACCTGTTTTAGCCACTCCAAGTTGTACAATTCTAAGCCTTCCAGCCCATAAAGAGTAGTCAGGCAAAACCATTGTTTGTATAGCATAAGAATGCCCTGTAATGAGTAGCCCGCATATCTCTTTGAGAAACATTTGATCAGGAAGGTCAATTGTCTTGCTTTGGCGATCTAAATGCCTATGATGTTTCCATATCTAGCGCTGTGCATTAAGTTTAAACCTAGATATTTATAGTAGTAAGCATATTGAATCTGGCCTATACTAAGGACAATTTGAACCTTGTTGATTTTCTTATGGGTAGTTAACATTACCCTTGTCTTGTCAAGGTTTATCTCAAGCTCATTCTCTCTGGCATAGATTACAAGATTAACCAACAATATTTTTATGCCAGATAGCGTGTGGCTCAAGAGCACCAAGTCATCGGCATATAAAATTGCTGTAATGCGATCTGATCCTATCTTAGGGGACCAGGTACCTAATGCCTCCATACGTCTGATGAGGTCAGCAAGGTATAAATTGAATAAAAGGGGGGGCAATATGCCCCCGTTTCACCCCGTATTAATGCTGATCTCATCTGATAACAGGTTACCGTTGCCCGCCCAATCCTAGCCGTGGTGTTACTATGCAAGGCTTTAGTGATCTCAAGTAACCAGGCTGGACAACCCCACCTCCTGCATTTTTTCCCCAGAGGCGTTCCCGATTTACCAAATCAAATGCCGATTTTAAAGTCCATGTATGTTAAATACAGTGGAAGGCTGGTTTTACCTCACTGGATTGGCCAGTCAACTACCCGAATATTTAGATTTGTATTAGCACCTACTTGGAACCCAGTTTGCAGTGGGTGTAGAAGATGGTTTTCATTAATCCATGCGGACAGATGTTTTAGCACACAGCTAGCGAACAGTTTACCAGTGGTATCCAAAAGTGATAAGGTCATTTTCAGGACACAACCCATCTCCGGCTTTGTGCACTGGTATCAATATAGCACAAGTCTAGGAGTGAGGGATCTTCTTCTGGAAACGGACTTTGCTAAATAGGTTACAGAGCAGAGCGGACCATTTCGATGGATCAGCCTTCAATACCACTGACGCCAGCCCATTCGGGCCGGGATCCTTTGAGTTTTTGGTCTTTTTGATCATGTCCACCAAACTGTCTGCCACTTTTTGCTTAACTAGCATTTTAGTTTCAAGAAAGCTTTTTTTCGAGTGGGTCCGGGAATTGGATTTAACCTCTGATTAACATCTTAAGGGTCGCTAGCCAAGGAGAGAGTCTGCCAAATCGTTTTTGGGTTGCGGGTAGTCATAACCTTTAGCAGGTGTTGACAGTTTTTATTCAGGGCATGGAATGTATATATCTCTTTAGCCAGTTTCGGTACTCGTCTTTAATTCTATGAATCCTTGCCATGTTATCAAAAGTAGGATGTGTGGATCTTTGCATGATACACACTTCCCTGCAGAACTTTCATTTGGCTAATCGTATTTCCATATCGTATTGTTTAATTTGTATCTCGCCTAGTTGTGCTAATGGTTTGCCTCTGATCACACCTGCTTTTTTGGTTAATGTCTTAATCCACAATTCAATACCTTCTTCATTTAGATTGCATAAGATGTTCTTATCATCCATGGCTGTAGCTAACAACTTACCAGCCGTTCAAATATTTCCCATTGACCATCAGATTCTATTTCCGCCGGCGTCCAGCTCAGTCCACCAGGCCCAGATTCCGTATGTTCCCTTTTTGTACTCTGTATGCCCAGTTCTACCCTATGATGATCACTATAGGGGGTGAGTCTTATGTCTAAAATATCTGTGCATTCAAGTAGTGGCCCATTCACACATAGATAGTCAATGGTACTTTTTCCCCACCTTCCAAGTAGGCTGCCCAAGAATATTACCCAAACGGCCATTCAAGGGTACCATCTCCAATCCCGCCCAGAACTTGGGCCATTGCACACCATGCGTATTCTTAGTTTTCAGGACCATCTTATTTCTTTTAGGAACCTTTCCAGCCAGGATTTTCGTTGTAAACTCCCCGCATTTAGCGTTCAGGTCACCACATAAAAGTATCGTATCATTATTGGGGTCCATCACCCAGGTCATCAAGAGCATATCAAAATATTCAAAGATGCTGTTTTCTCATTTCCTGGAGGGCACATTAGCAGCAAAAGTATAGTTCTATCAACCTGGGTCCAGCTAGTCTCTACTGCAATAACACAGCCACTCATCAGGTGGAGTTATGATTGAGGAAGGTAGCTCAGTGGAAAGCCCAAGCAGTAGGCCCCCTGATAGTCTGCCCAGTTTACCCTTTGTTGCCATGGCTTGATAAATTCTATATCCGTCCATAGAGAAACTTTCATCATCCAGGTTTCCTACAAATGGATATGAAGAGCCTTAACCGGCATCGTATTAGCCACTATTGAAGGGAACTCTTCCTCCTGCTGGCTCAGTATAGTCGTTCCCCCACTTACTGAGCCCCTTCTTTTCACACCTCCATCGTCCCCCTTTCTCCCGTTCATGCAGGGGTATTGGAACAATTCTGAATGTAATGCCCTGATTTTTCACAATACAAACACAAATGATTAGCCTTTCTCTTCCTCTGCTGACAAGGGACACCGAATGCTACCAATCTGGATCGTCTTCCCCCTGCTCCCCACCAACCCCTCCTCCTACCTCTCTACTCTTGTCCAGATGTGCAAAAGGCACTCCCTCTGACCTCTTCTCACCCCTGCGCTCACCCAACTGATGATCCAAGTGTAAGGCCAAATCAATTAAAGCACTTCATGACTGGCTTTGGTTCCACATGTGCTATAGCATCCTTCAACTCCTCCCTCAATCCTTGATAGAATAGGACTGTTTGCTTGTGTTCCGGCCATGCTGTCTCTATCACTAAACGGTTGAATTGGGTTACATAAGTCACTAAATCCTTAGTACCTTGCCGTAATGCTATTAATTCCTTGTCCTGTGCGTGTGATATATTTTTATAATCAAACAATCGTGCAAATTCCACCGAAAACCTGGCCCAGTCACACAAAATAGGGTTGTCCGTCTGTATTCTAGGAATTGCCCATGTTGCGGCATCCCCTGTCAAATAAGAAATAACAAAAGCTGTCTGTGCTTGAGTGGACTCAAATGCTGTAGGCTTGCACAAAAAATGTAGCTTGCATTGTGTCAAAAAGGAAGAACATTTCCTAGGCTCCCCAGCAAATCTCTCGGGTGCTGCCAATGGAACACCTAAATGTTGTTGAACCACCACTGTTTTTGCTCGATTAGATGGGCCTGCAGATGAGGCCCCGCTGCCTCACCCTGAAGTGGCGTTCCCTGTGCAATCAAACCACTGACCTGCATTTTCAGTGTAGCAGTATCCTGGCGTGACTGGATCAACTTGGTCTGTATCTCCTGTAGTGCCTTTAGCACCTCTGTTAGGGGTGGAGGGGACTCCATCCGGCCTAGGTGGCTGAATTAACCCAATTTGGGGTTGGTGATTGTCACACCCCTGGAGTATCACACAACTCCTTCCTAGCCACGGAAGCCAAATGTACTTGACCCCTCCCACCTTGGTTGGCACAAGCCCCTTAGTTGAATATAACTAGTACATCGAGGTAGCCGAAGAGGGTTAGGGAGAGGTTGTGGATTGGTAGGGGGTGTTTAGGGAAACCTGGAAAAGGTTTAGGGTTTCCTTGCAAATGGATGGGTATGGGGAAACAGGGAAAGAAACATTCAAAGATGAGTTTACACTGAATAACACAGCACCTCCTGACACCTCCAAATCAGAGCTACACCCTTCTTGGTTAGGAGGTAGCTACCTTAATAGTTCCTGACCAATCCTACTCCCTTCCTAAACATAGCAACAAACATAAGCACATCCAGTTATTGATGGCCATGGATAACTGCCCCTGCATACAACATGGAAAGACGATGCACAAAACTTCAACATGTATTATGCTCCCAAACCTATTTGAGTTACAACCATGATGCTCTTCTCATGTCTGGCATAATGACTTGCTGGACAACATAAAACATGACAAGAGTAAGCCGCACACACAGCATAGCATTTCCTTCTCTGCCTTTGCAATGATGCCAACTAATAAGATTCCTGATTTCTGCTTGATGCAGAATGTTTTCTAACAAGTTCACTACGTTTCCCACACTCAAGTTCTCAGCGTACAACATGAAATTTCATCACACTGTGAATGGTGTGTGAAAATGCCAGCAAGTATAAAGTGTGCCCCACACAAATCTTCTCTGCATGCAACATGAAATAGTTTCGCTCACTGTGAATGGTGCGTGAAAATACCAGCAGAATATTAAGCGTGCATACACACTCCCAGGTCGCTTAACTGAGTCCTGGGGGCGAGCTTGCCGGCACCTCCACAGGCATGAGATGATCCCGTGTTGGACGCGCCACCGTCATAGCCTACTCCAAGAAAGGAACGAAGCGTTAGCAACGCTTTGATTCACCGCCCGGTCCGGATCCTGTCAGTCCACCTGTGTCCGTTCTCCTGCTCTCCACGGCCCATGCCTGCTATGCCAACAATCCCCAACGGGCAGCACGGACTGGGGAGGAACTTAAGTAGCAACTCAAACTGAGCCAGCACACCTGCTCCCAACGGCCACCGTAATCATGTGAAATGTAGTCTTTCCACATAGCAAACGTCTTATTTCAGAGCTGCCAGAAAAGCGCAGCCCTCATTTCCTCACAAGGATGTTGATTGAAGGTGATCAATAGTGCATCGCTAATGGAGTCTGCACAATTCTGGTTGTAACCAGGTGGTCTGTATAGGAGTAGAAAGATGTGGGAAGTAGCAGGGGCGAGTTGCAGTTTTACATGCAGTGATTCACAATTGCTGCTGCAGGTTAAGGTGTCTTTTTAAGTAGGACTGGAATCCGGTGTTTGTGTAGGATGTCTATCCCTCCTCCGGGTCGGTTTTGTACAATCAAGTTGTACCCAGGGGTGGCGGTGGGGCCTTGTGTGCAATAGGCTTGTAGTAGTCTGCAATCCAATTAAGAGGATGTCTGGGTTTTTATCTGAGGTAAATTCAAAGATGTTACATTTGTTTTTAGAGACTGACCTGGTGTGTCAGTATGCAAGAGAGTAGGTTCAATTTCAGTGGGGGATACGGGGGGTCGGGGGTGTATTGCTGGTCAAAGCAGGGGTCTATGTGTGTTGCAGAAGAATGGTGAGCTGGAAGGCCTGACCGTGCTTGGGTTGCAGGTGGGAGTTTGGAGGAAGCAAGGGAAAGGAAGGGGTGTTCTGAGGAGGGTATGGGAGGGGGAGATGGGCTAATGGGGTTTGGGGCAGGGAATGGAGCTAGGACCGGGTTGGGGTCTGGTGGGGAGATTTGGGAGGAGTAGAGAGGGGGCAAGGATTGGGATCTAAGATGGAGCAGGGAAGAAGAAAGGGGCTAGTTCGGGTGGCCCGTGGGATAGATTGAGAGATGACTGACTGGAGAAGGAGGGAGGGAGGGAGGGCAGGCAGTATGGAAGTAATGGACAGGTAGGCAGTGACCATGAATTCAAATAAAATACAAAGATATTAGTGTGAGCTAGTCTGTGGCCACACTACCTTGTAGATTAGATCCTTAACTTGCACGTTAATGCTGTCTGGTTGGGGCGGACGTATGCTGCTGTTCGTCTGCCCAACCTCATGGTCTCATAATGAAACAACCTGGGATGTGCGGCTTCTTCAATCCTCTTGCCACGTAAGTAAACCAATGATTCCTCATTTGGAAAGTCGCTCTTTGTGGACTAATTTTAATCTACCAACATACCAAATGCCACATGTTCTCTTCAGTGTGTCCACCTTAAAAATAACCTGTTTTGTCTCCCAGGATATGGAATCCGTTGAGGTACGTTTAAGAGTTGGTTGTTGGTTTCTTGGCAAGCCACCTACTCCCAGCTACCCCACGATGTTTTTGGTGAGCTGTGCCATCCCTCCCTGCCACTTAGGACCTTTCCTGACTCCTCGACCAGAGGAGCCAGCCTTCAAAACGTTCATCTGAAGGAGCACTTGGAAACAAAATGTTTGAATACTGCTGCTCTAAGAGGCCTAAACCGCCTTCCAGCTCTGCTTCGGTTCCCTGCTCAGGGACTTAGTCTGCTCCTTGGGCTCACCATGAGGCCACTTCCCTCATTCGGCTGCACCAATTGGTAGGGTTCCTGGGGGATTCTTGCACAAGGAAGTCTGAAGAAGAGAAACGAGTGAAACTGGCAATCTTGCCGCAAGGGCCTAATGAGACGCGCCTTTCTTATCCACACCTCTCTGTACGTCATGGAGGCAGACATTTTTAGCCCCTCATCCCCGCACATTACCTTACAGGCAAGTCCTCAGTTTACACAGAGCGTCTCTCTTGATAAAAACCCTTTCTCTGTGATTGGTAAGTGAACAGCCTGGACAAGGGTGTTCTGGCCATGACTTCATCTCTACTGCATTATGTTGACCAGTGTCTAGCAAGACCTTCCTGCCAGCCGGTGTCTGTAGAATCTTGGACAATGCCTTTACTCTTGCAACAGCCTCCTCTGCATTCCCATGGACGAACTGGTTCTGGCTGGAGCTTGCTCCATCAGAGTATTAGAGAGGTCAGACATAGGGCTCCGTAAGGATTTGTTGGCTGAAGCCTGGAAACACTTGGATTAAACCTCATTTTGCTGCCACCCTGTACTCCAGACCGTCCTCCGCCTAAAACATACTGAGCAATGAGGAGGAAGTGTGGAAGCGGTGGAAAATAACTATTTGTGTACAACCCTTTGCGCAGCTAATAGTTTTCTTGACCGACACCAGCATTATCCCTTAGGACATCTTGGAGGCAACCGCTCAAAATCAACATGTGGGCATTGTGTTAATGTGGTTTTTGTACAACCGAATGAGTGCTGTTAGGTGGGGTGGTACACCAACCCAAAAGAGAAGCCACACCTCCCTTCAGGTAATTAGTGAGGCAGAGCAGCCAGGCTTAACTCAAGGTAGTGGAAGTAGGATGACCCAAAGGTACAGTTAGTCGACAGCACACTAGGATACTGAAAAATTTGAAAACTGTTAATTGTCATGAAAGACCTTACGTGCACCTATACTATATTGTATGGCCACTATTCAGTGATGGGCACATTACATGTGAAGATAAAATGTGGAGTAACATGTTCCCCATAGAAGTCAACAGGGCAAAGCCCTTGGGCAAATATGTTTGAAGGGGGCGGGTGAGAGAAAAGTCAGTTCAACCCCACAGGTCTGGATCTGGTGGCACAATACCCTAGAAGAGACCAGAGGAGGCCCCCGCTCCCTCTGGATAAACCACCATGGAAGTTGGTCGGGAAATAAGGGTGAGGCCTTTCTGCAAGAAGTCTCCACCACAGAGACCCTGAGAGTAATCATCATGAATAACCTACTGCACCAAGGCATAGGGGGTACTCCTGGTGTCGGTCCCCAAAGTTCTAGGAAGGTGAAACCACTCTGAGTATGCTAAATCCTATCCAGGTGTGGTTTGCAGAGTCTGAACAGTGTACACCTGACAAATGACTACCAATATGATTTTAAAAGAAGAATCTCCCTTTTTAGGGTTGGATCCCTCAAGCATAAGCAGCAGTGCGGAGAACTCCAAGGGGGAAAACCCAGCAAAGCAGGTTGTGGTGGCTTGACGAATGGAGAGGCAGCCCAGTCACAGAAAACGCCCCCAAAATAGGTGATTACAGGGATCTAGGAGGTGACCCAGGATGGCCTTTAGAGCAGATGAGGGGTTACTCCAACAACTACCCAAGGCAAGAAGATTATGGCAGTAGAATGGAAAGCTGGCAGGAAAATTACCTGGTGACTGTCGTGGCCAACAAAGGGAGCCAGCGAGGGGATTGAGGTGGCACAGGAAGGACGTCTCGCAGCTGTAAATGCTAACTGGAGATGAACCCAGGATACAGTTCATCAAGTATGGCCAAATTGGGTCCTAATAATTGAGCAACAGCACAAAAACGGTGGGAATCCTCCAACAGTTAACTACTGGTCTTGCGTGAAAATTCGACTAGAATGGAGTGAAGGCACAGGGTCTCTCCTAATTATACCCACACAGGGGTTTGCCTAAGCAAGCCCACCAATCACACTAGGAGTCTATATACAAAAGGTTAGGTGGCCACTTATCTGGTCGGCCCATAAACCCACCTATCGCCCAAAACCACCCCCAGAGGATTTGAAATGGCCAGGCCAGAAACTTGGCTACACCTGTTCAAACCACTATAGAGGGGGCATGGCATTGGGGTCACTAAGAGACTATGTGTGCTCAATATTTTAGGCCTACTGTCTTTTCCCTGAACAAAATGGCTGAGACCAGGCCTGAGCAAGGACATGGTACCAGATTGGCTACCAAAAATTTACATTGGGCTACCAATGCACTAAATCGTGTTGCACCCCTGGTGAAGTCAAAACTAAATTACAGCTGCCACTAACCTACTCCCCTACAACCAATGTAGGGTGATGTAATAGGCATAGAACCAAAGTAGGGTGCTTGAAAAGTATGCCTGACTCAGGAGCCTTGTGGACAACCATGGGGCATTAAACTCTTAATGAATTCCCTCGCCCTACCTAAAATAGGTAGATGATCCAAAAACGAAGGGTCAGAAAAAGCCGAAAGTGAAGGAGACCCCAAAAAAGGACTTGCAGAATTACCCAAAATTTTATTTATGCCTTAAAACATTTCTATAATGGCAGCTCTGCTTGCACACCATCAAGTGCACTAAAGAGATTGAGGACAACGTGTTAGAACTTCAATTTCACTGGGTGGGCCTATTCCACAGCTCCACAGATGTTCGAAGTCAACAGGAAGAAGACCAGAATCTTAACTGTCAAGTCGCTTTACGTTTTAACAAGGCCTCAATCCTCCAAACCGCAGGGTTTGTTTGAGCACAGAGTTTTTGGCACATGCTTCTGCAATACTTTAGGGCTTTCAGGATCCGAAAGCTAGGCAGGCATAGAGATTACCCCAGTTTTCATATAAAAGAAGCAACATGGATCTGGAACTGGGTGATTTTTCTTCTTGGGCCTCTTCTGGTTCCAGTTCCAGCTCTGCTGCCGCAGACAAGTCCACCAAGGTTGTTTCAGGTCTTACTCAGTATGGGGGAGGCAAGATCTTTTTTTTCCTTCCCATTGGCGTTTGCAGGACCATCATGTCAGATTGAAGCAGTCCCCCTTCTGGAAAAATGCCAGAGTTATTACTCTTCTTTTGATGGTGCCCTAACCCAACTAGGTTTCCGTGTCCTTTTGAGTTTCAACTTTCATCTACTGACAAAAGTTGACCCCCCACCACTCATCTGCTCTCAACAGGGGAATTGGTTCTGTGTGGTTGATCTGGAGGACATCTGCATGTTACCATTTAGACAGAACACAGGCGTTTTCTGCGAGGATCTCCCAATCTCAGTTCAAAGGCCTTTCTTTTGGCCTAAGCTCGGCACATCATTTCTTTACCACACTAATGACTGTGGTTACTGTGTGCCTCCAGGACCCACGTATGCATCTGTACCTGAATAAGTGGCTGATGATGGCTCAGTCACAGCAATTGATGTAGAAACATTTAAAAAATGCGCTAGATCTCTTCTACCTGGGTGTCTTAGTGAACCTAGGGAACAGACACGTTTTGGCCACGTGCTCACTCTTCCTCAGATGAGCAATGTTGATGGCCTGGCAGTCCCAGAGGCTGTTGGGCCTCATCCCCTGTTGCTCTCTGTGTGAGTTCCTTAGCCTGCCTGGTTGAAAATGGGGATGCATCTTGTTTTGAGAGAATCCTGGATACAGACTACAGACCCACAATCAG
Organism: Ambystoma mexicanum; assembly: GCF_040938575.1. Taxonomy (NCBI): domain Eukaryota; kingdom Metazoa; phylum Chordata; class Amphibia; order Caudata; family Ambystomatidae; genus Ambystoma; species Ambystoma mexicanum. The sequence continues at coordinate 639,726,107 of NC_090935.1, read as the reverse complement.
TGATGCAGACAGTTCAGAGGAAATGGGGCCAGTGTTGTACAGTTGGTAGGGATGCTGTGATGAAATGACTCGGACCTCGCAGGAGTACAAGGATGAAAAGTGGCTAATCTGCCTTTTCATCCATCACTTCTACAAAACAAGAGCGATCCCAATCATAAAGGTGAAACGGGCATTGGTAAGATGCATCCTTCCCCTTTGCTGGTGGGCCGAGGCCAGGCTATGCTCTTAAGAGGGGTCGGAATGTGAAACTGTACCGACCAAAACAGTAAAGTACAACAGTGCAAGATAAAAGCACATCCAAGATTCTACAAACAATATTTCGGAGGCTTGTGTATCTGCTTAGAATCACATGCTTTGCATAGGCTTCCATGTAGTGGTGTGTGTGGATTACTGCACAACTTGTTTTCGAAGTTCGAAAAGGGATGTTGAATGAATGTGTTTGTAATGCGATCCCTAATCTGACATCTGTTGTACCCATGGTCCTTCACGTGCTGATGTCCCTTAGATAATTTTTTTCTGCCATAGTGGTATGTAGCATGTTGCAGAGTTTGTGGCCTATAGCTGTTATTTACTTATCGTTCAAATTAGTATAACTTCTCAGCATCCTTGACGAACAACCCCACAACAGACTTCTCGGTGGCGTTTTCCACAAAGAAGTGCTTCAGCATCCGTTCCTGCAACTGTCGTCTCCTCCATCAGGCTACGGCTTGTACAGTAAGGAGATGGGGTGGGGGGGCGAGGGGGGAGTTACAGAAGAGTACGACATATATTTCTAAGGCTTGTGGTTCTTCTTTGAATCACGTTATGCAAAGGCCGTCATCTAGTGGTAGTCGGTGAGTTTTGCATGACTTGTTTTTGAAATTTCGAAAAGGGACGTCGACCGGTTGTGTTTTGTAATACCATCCCTTGTGTGGTGTGTACTGTACACATGGTCCTTCATGTGTCGAGGTCCCTCGAAATTATTTATTTCTGCCATCGTAGTCGGTCGCTATTTGTGAAATTTCCTGGCTAACGCCGTTTATAAAAAGTTATAAAATTATATTAGCCGTTCCAGCCTTCGCTTGATTAATCGTTTCAATTACCATTCTTCTCCAGCATGGGGTCTGGCATGGATTCACATGCTCATGAATATTCCCCGTTGTCAGGCTGGGAATCCTCGGTAAAGAAAAAACCAGTATCAGTTTCGTTTCTGATCTCTTTCGTAGCAATAACCAATCACTGGTCTCTGCGTCATACTGACCACAGCCAATGACTGCCCTCTACCTAAGCACCGCCTCTGGCAGCCATCTTCAGATCCTGGAGAGGCCCCGGTCGAGCTCGAAGGCCCCATCGGAGGGGGAGCGAGGCAGTGTCCCCCCCCCCCCCCAAGGATAAGGCGGTGAGCGCACCTAAGGTGGTGAAGGCCTTAATCCATCCGGCCAAGCCCTCTATCGATACTGTCGCGGCGGCCCTGGCTCAGCCTGTGGAGGCTACACCAGTGGTGGCGACCTCGGGGCTCAGAGTCTCCCTGCCACCTCGGAGGGAGTCCTCTTTTGTGCCCATCGATAGGACCCCCGTGAAACCCCCGGCGGGGAAGAAAAAGGGGGGGCAGGGCGTCGTCGTAGATTCGGCCTCAACCTCAGAGGAAGAGTTGATCGAGGTCTTAAGCCACGGCCTTGGCGTGGAAGAAGACCAGCCCGTCGGGATGGATCCCGACGCAGGTGACGACGACGTCGAGGGTACCGACGGGGCCCCTGATCGCCCGTCGGATTCCCCTCTGCCAGCGCCGCAAGACAACTCGGCGGCCATTTTGTTGGCTATACAGTCCTTATGTTCAGAGATAAGGACGAGACTACCGTTGCCGACGGAGGAACCTCTCCCGTCGGGGGATCCTGAACCGGGACCTTCTGGCGCTCCCCCGCACAAGAAAAGAAGGATTCACCCTCCACCTCCTTTTCAGCCGTCGCGCCCCGTCCAGCCCTCCTCCCCGTCCACCCGAGGGGATGATACGGGGACTGACAAGGCAGCGACGGGTACGGACGACGAGGTGTACGACGAGGATCTACCGTCGTCACCTCCCACCAGGGTTTCTCCTCCCGACGAGATTGGATCGTTCCACTCCATGATCGCCAGGGCATCCGAGCTTTTCCAACTCTGCCCTGAGGAGAAGAAAAAGGAAGGATTCCTTTATCAACGGCACGAGGCCAAGAGGAAGACGGTCCTCGCGGTGCCTCTACTGGACGACATTTGGGATGAGGGCCTCGCCCTGCTCAAGAACCCTTCCACGACGCCAGCTAGAAGAGACCGGTACGAGAAGAAGTACCGGGTCCCGGACGCAGCCCCCCTGTGCCTCCGGGCGCAGCCTACCCCGGACTCCGTCGTCTCCGCGGCGGCCAGGAAGAAAGCGGGGGGGGGGTGCGGCCTCCACATCGACTTCCCCACCGGACGGCGAGGGAAAGAAATTGGACGCTATGGGACGCAGGGTAATCTCGTCGGCAGCGACGACGATTAAAGCGGCCAACGCCTTGGATATCGTGGCCCGCTACGACAGGGAGCTATGGTACAAACTGGCTCCCCTGCTGGACTTCCTACCGGACGACAAGAGGGCGGATGCCCTGGAGATCCTACAGGAAGGCGAGGTGGCGTCGGAGCACGCCATCACTATTGCGACGGACATCGCCGACACTGAGTTTCGCCAGTTGGGCAACGGCGTGTGCCTTAGGCGGCGTGGATGGCTCAAGGCTACGGACTTCCGTCAAGACGTAGAGACCAGAGTCCTGGACATGCCGTTCGATGGGAACGACCTGTTTGGGAAAACAGTGGACGATTCCCTCCAGGCCATTAAAGCGGACACTGAGACGGCCCGGGCCCTTGGGGTTCTGCAGCAACGACGGACGCCCTTTCGGAGCAGCGGAGGCAAGGGTGCCTCCAAAGGTTCCGGCGGCGGTTTCTCCACCTACCGTCAAGCGGCCCGCTCGTCGTCTCAGGAGGCCTACAGAGGACGAGGCAAGTCCGGCGGACCCCGCCTTCGTCGCCAAGGAGGTCAAGGCGGCAAAGCCTCGTCGAAACAGGATTGAACCGGCCGTGGGGTCGGGCCCCCACCGAAGCACCCCGGTGGGAGGCCGGCTGGCGAGCTTCGTCAGCGTGTGGGAGTCCATCTCCACCGACCGTTGGGTGCTGGACGCCTTAGCCCGGGGACACGCGCTCGAGTTTCAAAGAAGGTGCCCGCTTTCCCCCCTGTGGCCAGGAAAGAGCTTCACGTCCCTCAGCTTCTCCTGGAGGTAAAGGCGATGCTCAGGAAGGGCGTCATCGAACTCGTCCCAAAGAGGCTTCGGGGCTCCGGAGTTTACTCAAGATACTTCCTCGTGAAGAAGACGGGAGGATGGCGCCCCATCCTAGACCTGCGACGTCTGAACAAATTCATCAAGGCGCAGAAGTTCCGGATGGTCACCCTCCAGCACGTCCTGGGTCAGCTGGAGGAAGGAGACTTCCTGTCGTCGTTGGATTTGGAGGATGCCTACTTCCATATTCCCATCCTAAAGGGGCACCGAAAATTCCTCAGGTTTGTGGTCCAAGGGCGTCACTACCAGTTCAAAGCCCTCCCCTTCGGACTACGGTCGGCACCCAGGGTATTTACCAAGTGCCTTGCACCGGTGGCGGCGCAGCTGCGCCGCGAGGGGTTCCACGTCTACCCCTACCTGGACGACTGGCTCATCCGAGCCAAGACGAGGGAGCTCGCCGTAGAGCACACGGCGAGGACCGTCCAACTTCTCACGGACCTGGGATTCTCCGTGAACTACGCAAAGTCCCACCTGGTACCCGCGCAAAACGCACTGTTTCTGGGAGCGAAGCTCGACACAGTGTCCCTTCTGGCCTCCCCGTCGGAGGAAAGGACCAGGTCCATCCTGGGCAAGGTACAGCGGATGTTGGTTTCCGACGCGGCCAAGGTGAGGTCCATCAAGTCCCTCCTCGGAATGATGTCTTCTTGCATCTACCTCATTCCCATGTGCAGGCTCCGGATGCGCCCGTTGTAGGAGTTCCTGGACGCGCGCTGGATACAAACGACGGGCGGCTTCGAGGAAAGGATCACTCTCGACGAGAGTTTCCGCCGAGCGGTCCGGTGGTGGGGCACCCGCGCGCATCTGACGGCGGGCATGGACTTCCAGACCCCCGACCACCAGGAGACAGTGACCACGGATGCCTCCCTGGAAGGGTGGGGAGCGCACACCGAAAATCTGCACGCGAGAGGCCTTTAGCTCCCGACGGAGAAGTCCCTCCATATCAACGTCCTGGAGCTCCGTGCAGTGTTCTGGGCCCTCAGGTCCTTCCTTCCGTCCCTCAAGGGCAAGGTGGTGAGGATCTTCACCGACAACACCACCACCACCATGCTTTACATCAGGAAACAGGGCGGAACCAGGTCCCCAGCACTGTCCAAGGAGGCGCAGGACCTGTGGCATTGGGCCGTCGCCCAAAGGATGTTTCTGGTGCCGTTTCATCTGGCAGGGATAAAAAACACCATCGCCGACTCACTCAGCAGGGAGCTGCGCTCGTGCCACGAGTGGGAACTACGGCAGGATCTAGTGGATCGCCTCTTCCGATGGTGGGGCACACCCCAGATCGACCTGTTCGCGACGGCGACGAACTCCAAGTGCCGGAGGTTCGCCAGCAGATTTACCCAGGGGAGGAGCATGGGCGATGCTTTCGAGTTCCCCTGGGAGGGCCTGTTCCTCTACGCGTTCCCTCCTTTGCCACTGCTAATCCGGCTCGTCAACCAGCTCAAGAGGTCACGGTGCAGGATGATCCTCGTCGCACCTGCGTGGCCGAGGCAGATATGGTTCCCGGACCTTCTGGACTTATCAGCGTCCCCGCCAATCAAGCTGCCGGTGGACGCGGATCTACTCTCCAGGGAAGGAGGCGCCATCCTCCACCACGACCCGAAATCGCTGAACTTGCAGGCCTGGCTCCTGCAGCGCTAGAGTTTGGAGGATACGACATACCGGCCGACTGCAGAGAGGTTCTTGCAAAGGCCAGGGCGTCCTCGACTCTTAAATGCTACGGACACAAATGGAAGAGGTTCTCTGTCTGGTGCCACGCACAGAAGATTAACCCTCTACGGATTACGGCTCCCCAGGTACTGCCGTACCTGCTGACGCTGGCCAAAGCTGGACTGGCACACGCATCCATCAAGATTCAGCTTGCTGCGATCTCCCAATACACCAGAACCACGGGCCGGACGTCCTTGTGGTCTCATCGTCTGGTGAAAGAGTTCATGAAGGGACTGTTCAGATCGTTCCCGCCGGTGAAGGCTCCGGCCCCGGCGTGGGAGCTCAACGTGGTGCTGACCAAGCTCATGGGACCTCCGTTCGAGCCTCTGCACTCGGCCCCGTTGAAGTTTCTGTCGTGGAAAACAGCGTTTCTTGTGGCCATCACCTCCGCACGACGGGTGGGAGAGATCCAGGCCCTTTCCTGCAAGGCCCCGTACTTGACTTTTCACGACACGAGGGTAGTGCTCAGGACGCACCCTTCCTTCATGCCCAAGGTACCGTCGGACTTCCATCTCAACGAACCCTTGGTGTTGCCTGTGTTCTTCCCGTCGCCTTCGTCGCCGGCTGAGAGGACTTTGCACTCGCTGGATGTGGCTAGAGCGCTGAAGTTCTACGTGGACCGCACGAAGTGTTTTCGGAAGACGTCACAACTCTTTGTGAATTTTGGACCTGTCAATCAGGGGAAGGCTCTCTCGAAGGCTTCCATTTCCAGATGGCTCTCCGGCTGTATCATGTACTGTCATCGGTTGGCAAACCGACCGCTGCCTGGCCGTCCGAGAGCCCATTCCACCAGAGCGATCGCAGCCACCACGGCGTTCCTTTCTGGTGTGCCCCTGCTGGACATCTGCAGGGCTGCTACGTGGAGGTTGACGCACACCTTCACGAAATTCTACTGCGTCGATCGGGATTCCAGGGAGGAGTCCAGGGTCGGCCAAGCAGTGCTGCGCAACCTGTTCGCCTGAGGTGAGCCTGGTGAGGAGGTAAGGTGCTTAATGTTGGGTTTGATGTAATGCTTAATGTTGAGCCTTTGCCACCTCCCGTGGTTGTGCATGTGTGTACTGCTATGTATTCTTTATTCATGAGCATGTGAATCCATGCCAGACCCCATGCTGGAGAAGGAACAAGTTACTTACCTGTAACTGTTGTTCTCCAGCATGGGTCTGGCATGGATTCACATGCGAACCCTCCCGCCTACCCCTCTGCGGCTCTTCACTTGGTCATACTGCCACTTCACGTGCTTCCAAATCTGAAGATGGCTGCCAGAGGCGGTGCTTAGGTAGAGGGCAGTCATTGGCTGTGGTCAGTATGACGCAGAGACCAGTGATTGGTTATTGCTACGAAAGACAGATCAGAAACGAAACTGATACTGGTTTTTTCTTTACCGAGGATTCCCAGCCTGACGACGGGGAATATTCATGAGCATGTGAATCCATGCCAGACCCATGCTGGAGAACAACAGTTACAGGTAAGCAACTTGTTCCTTCACTGGCTTTTGACGAACGCCTCCAATCCCGTCAAAGGATCGGGAGATCATTGCCTCTCGACGACCATTGGCTTTGGCCTACACCGGGCCCCGGCCTTTTAAAGTAGAGGGAGTAGGTGGATGGTAATTTATTTTTTCAGACAGAGACTGTCTTTTCCTCTTTCTCCCCTTTCCTTTTATCGTCATGCTGCCTTTGACATTAATAATGGAAAACACACCATTTAAATTTTGCCCGTCCTGCAACCATAAATAACCCTGGAAGGACACGCACTGTGTGTGCAATCATTGCCTCCCTAGAGTTCACTCAGAGAAACGCTGCAAATCGCGTAAAGGACCAGCATACTAAACGCTAGGGTGCCCATGCCATGCAGGCCGAGGTGTCCATTGATGTGCCAACAGGTGCTGAAGACGAACAAGGCTGCTACGGCACACATCGTGATGCTGAAGACTGAGTTCCTCAGAATCTCAAGTACCAGTCCCGGCCTTCAATAAGCAGGCCTACGGTCATGTGATGCAGACCATGCTCAGCGACAAAGACACATGCCTGTGGCACTAAACGAACAACCCTGAGCTATTTGTCCACAAAATTGTCGAACATGGCCACGCAGTGTTGCAAATGGGAGAAAACTGCCTACCTCAAAGCGTCATTTGTCTTCTAGGTCCTCGCTTTCGTGCTTGCCATTTGACAAATTATCTAAACCGAGGCCGAGCAAACCGACAACTGACACCATGCCTAAACAATCATTCCTTTTGTGCGCCAAAATCGAAACACTCAATGCATGTCCAATGTGCGTTGAAACTTCAACAAATTGTCTCGGAAGACCTTTTTAAAACAAGCTCCAACAAAACAAGAAGATCTTTCAATGCCCGTTACACTCCTTCAACCTCAACCTTACCAGACGCTTTACACGCTCAGGGCAAGGATCCCATGGATCTTTTTCATTTTCCCCAGCTCTAGTCAGTAGACGAGAGAAAAGTTTAAAAGCACCATGAAACTAATTTCGTGCTTTGTTGATTTTATGGACAGGCACCCTGACCAGTTTTCTGACCCACGGGGAGGGGAAACCTCCTGGTAAAATACAAAGGTTACTCATTATACCCCCATGACACATCTTCAGCTCCAAATGCCCCTACATATGATCAAGCCACATACAATGATTTATACATCATTGATACTCAACAGGGTGACCAATATACACAAGATGACCAAATCACACAGGATCAATATTATGATGGCGATGACCCAGACATTTGTCTTGCCGTCATCAGAATACCAAGACAAACCCATCACTGATTCCCCTATAGATAATCGGCTACAATAAAACTACTTATTAAAGCAGCAGATCACTTCAAACACTGAAGAAGCGCTGCAGGACAGACTTTGTGGTTGACATTTTAGGGGATATAAAGTCAGTCGCACGGTTTGTATGTACCCTTAGTGCAATCGGTACAAAGACATATTCAACCATCTTTGTGAACACAATCATTAACTAGAGCAGTTAATCCTAGAATCGAAAAAACATTTAAGCCAGCTCCTTCAGATTCCTGCTACATTAGAGGACAGCGTAAACCTGATTCCTTTGTTGTAACAACCACAAGAAAGAGGGCAGGTACCCTGCTAGCATCCGCAGAGGCACCCCCTGAAAAACAAAGTAAAAAACTATACACATTAGGCAGAAAAGTGGCTACATCAGCAGCATCCAAGACACGCATTGCCAACAATACCACCTTATTCGCAAGTTATAACTGCCATGTATGGGACACTGTCCAACAACAACTCGTTGCAGTTCCTGAGCCTTTAATATCCCAAATTTTAAAGTCTGTGACTGAGAGCAAGCAAGTTGACAACTGCATTCTCAAAAATTACTTGAATGCAGCAGACAATGCTGGCTGCATTAATGCAGAAGCTACACTTTTAAAACGTCACGCTTGGTTACGCCAATCGGGGTTAATACTATACACACAAGCTACATTGTTAAATATGCCCATTGAACCCAATGTCCTTTTCGGCAAAGCCGTCGAGGATGCACTCAAGAATGCAAAGAAAGAACATGCAACCATTCTTTATGTGAAATATACGAAGGGTGTTTAACACACGCCACTCCTTTTGTGGGCAGGGTTACCCAGTCCCACAGGGCCACAATCAAGGACAATCCTCATCTTGGGTCAGCCAATCCAACCCATACCAGTCAAACGCTGATTCCATTGACGCCTTTTGTGGAGGCTTTACCGTGCATCAGTGGAAACTCTGAGGAAGACCCTGATGAAGTCAGTAAGGCCTGTATTTGAACCCTTTTCTTTGTCCACATCGAGGGATTTATTCCAGCCTCTGGATTACATCTCTGAGGTGGATGAAGAGTCTGATGAAGGTTTGGTTCCTGACAAACTATTGTCTGGTCATAGCCATATGCAAGACCTGCGTCAGTCTTTGCACGACGCCAGTGGTCTGGAAACCTCTTTGGAGGTTGAGTTTGGTAGGCCTGAGCCTGGCACGCATGCCGTGTCTTCATACCGGCGTCTCATGTCGAGGGTGACGGAGTACTTGGGGTGGTCTGCGCCACCAGTGGATTTTCTGCAGGACGACCTGACGGATATCTTGGACCAAGGTCCACCAACTGGCCCGGTACTGCCATTCCATATGGCCTTGCAAAGAAGGGTGGCAGTGGCTTGGACTGCTCTGGAGAGTCTCCCAGCAGTGGGTAAGTCGTTGCTGAAAAAGTACCGTCCAGCCAGTGGTGACCCCTGCTACTTGTCAGTGCACCCTACACCGGAGAGTGTGGTGGTGCAGGTGGCTATGATCCCAGCAAAGCAGGCATCGTACCCTACCATCCCTCCTGATAGGGACGACAAACGTTTTGACGGTTGGGCGAAGAAAGTATTTTCTTCAGGGGGTATGGCTTTGAAGGCAGCCAACTCTGTGTGTGCCTTAGCACGTTTCACTCACTCTGGAATTGTGTATCTTTGGCGGCTGAACATATTCCCGAAGGGGAGGAATGGGATGGCTTTCTTGCCCTGGTACAAGATGACAAGGATGCCATGTGTGAATCTGTTCAATCGGGTCTGGACATGGCAGACTGTGTTAGCCGGTCCATTGCGTGGTTGGGGAAGTCGGGGGTTTGCTCCTGATGTACAAGCCCAGCTTCTCAACATGCCCTTTGATGGTGAACATCTTTTTGGCAGCAAGGCTGACGAGAGGCTGCAGACCTCCAAAGCTGCAGCGAAGTCGTTGAGCGCTGCAGTTCGCCAACCTCTGCCTTTTCGTCTTAGGGGACAGCAATGGATACTATACCTTTGGTAGATCGAGGGGAGCTGCTAGTCAAAGGGGCCAACGTAGGAGTACCAGAGGTGGAAAACAAGGTACTCGAGGTGCCAAAGCCGCTCGGGCAGTTGCCTGTGCCGTAGCTGCTTCAGCTCTGTCATAAGGCCATGTCCCATGGTTCGCCGGTTGGGGGAAGGCTGGCACAGCATCTTGTAGAATGGCGTGCCATTACTTCAGATGTGAGAGTTCTGGAGATCATAGCCCATGGCTACTATCTTCCTTTCCGGCAGAGGCCTCACGACAATCCACCGGATTCTGGATCCACCGGAAGATTCTGGATCCGCTCCTTGCGCAGGAGATCAAATCCCTGCTGGAGAAAGGCGCAATAGAACTGGTGTCTGTAGCGGAGAGGAACAAGGGATGGTATTCCCCATATTTTTTGATCCAGAAAAAGGACGGGGATTGAGACCCATCATGGACTTGCGTGGTTTGAACAAGCTCCTCGGGAAGGACTAGTTCAAGATGGTTACTCTCTCTCAAGACCTCCAGGCCCTTCAACTTCAGGACTGGTTGGTGTCTCTCAACCTCAAGGACGCTTACTTTTCTGTGCCGATTCATCCCAAGCACAAGAAGTACCTGAGGTTTGCGGTTGGCGACTCGCACTTTCAGTTTTGGGTCCTGCCGTTCGGATTGACCTCTGCCCCGAGAGTCTTCACCAAGCTCATGGTGGTGGTGGCAGCGTATCTCAGGAAAGGGGTGATTCACGTCTTGCCCTACCTGGACGATTGGTTGATCGGGGCACGCTCTCCCGAGCTAGTCCTTGATCATCTGTCAGTCGCCTGCCACTCCCTTCCCAAGCTGGGCTTCTCCCTCAACTTGAAGTCCCACTTGACACCTACCTGGTGGCTCCAGTACATCGGAGCAGTGCTCGACACATCCCTGGGGCTGTGTATGCCTCCCCACGTGAGGGCTCTTCACATTCTGCAGGTGGTGAACAAGTTTCAACATGCCCAGAGTCTCCCGGCGTTCGAGTTCTTGAGGTTTCTCGGCCTCATGGCATTCTGCATTCTCCTGGTGCCAGAGGCCAGGCTGTGGATGAGATCTCTGCAGTGGGCTCTCAAGATGCAGTGGTCGCAGTTCTCCGGCAGGATGTCGGATCCTTTTCAGGTGCCGCCCTCGGTCGCCCAGGATCTTCTGTGGTGTGCCGTCGAAGGCAATCTGTTGAAGGGGGCTCCATTTTGGCTACACTGGCAGGAGGTAACGATCGTGACAGACGCATCCCTCACGGGCTGGGGAGCTCATGCCAACAAGTTGACAGTCAGCGGTCGTTGGTCTCCGACGGAGTCCAGACTTTTCTGCCGTCTGTGCGGGGGAAGAATGTCCTGATTCTGACGGACAATACAGTGGCCATGCACTACCTCAACAAAAAGGGGGGCAGGGTCTCTCCCTCTGTGCAGAGAGGCGATGCAGCTCTAGTTCTCGGCCATCCAGCAGGAAATTTCGATCTCAGCAGTTCATCTGGCCTGAGACGAAAACGAGGTGGCGGACGCTCTGAGCAGGCAGAGCACGGTCTCTCATGAGTGGGAGCTGGCTCAGGAAGTTCTCTTGGAGATCTTCGCCCTTTGGGGGTCCCCACAAGTGGATCTCTTCGCCACCAGTGTCAACCGGAAGTGCGAAAGATTCTGCTCGCAGGAATTTCCTCTAAGAGGAGCCTTAGGGGACGTGTTCGTGGTGGAGTGGTCCTTCCCACTGCTGTATGCGTTTCCTCCAGTCCCCGTCATCCCGCAAGTGTTGCGGAGGTTACAGAGGTTCGGTTCCCGAATGATCCTCATTGCTCCGGCATGGGCCAGGAGAGAGTGGTACCCGGACCTTCTCGACATGTCCATCTGCCCTCCACGCCGTCTTCCCTATCGAGACGATCTGCTCTCTCGGGAGTGGGGTCAGGTTCTCCATCCAGAGAGTCTCTCAACCTTCATGCTTGGTTTCTGAAAAGTTGATATATAAGGATTGGGACCTCCCCGAAGACGTGATGGAGGTGTTGCTCTCGGCCAGAAGGCCCGCAACAAAGTCCCTTTACCATTGCCGTTCGAGAAGGTTCTGCGACTGCTGCAGGGTTAAAATATGTGGATCCTTTTTCATGTGACATTCCTGTGGTTCCGTCTTTTTTGCTTTCTTTAGCCCACAAGGGCCTGCAAGGGTTACCTGGTGGCGCTGTCCATATTTAAGCGCTCGTCTGAGGAGTGTTCATATTTTAAGATTCCTTTGATTTCTCAGTTTCTTAAAGGGCTCACTAATGTGTTTCCGCCTTCACCTTTCCAGGTGCCTGGTTGGGATTTGAACTTAGTGTTAAAGTTCCTGATGGGAGCTCCGTTTCAGCCCTTACATTCTTGTCCTTTGAGACTGTTGACCTTTAAAACTGTATTTTTAGTTGCGGTTACTTCCGCTCGCAAGAGTGAGTGAGTTGCAGGCACTATCCACTAAGCCACCTTTCACAGTGTTCCATAAGGACAGGTTTGTTCTTGGGGTTCGTCCTTCTTTTCTTCCAAAGGTTGTGTCAGAATTTTATTTGTGCCAGAAGGTCATTCTTCCGGCGTTCTATCCTCCTCCGCATCCTGGTAAGGAAGAGGAGAGGCTCCATAGGTTGGATCCTAGGAGAGCTTTAAGTTTCTACATCTCACGCATGTCCCTGGTCACAGTGGACGATCAGCTCTTTGTAGGATATGCTGGAAGGCATTTGGAACAAGCTGTTACTAAGCAGACTTTGTCTAGATGGATTATCTTGACAATCTCTGAATGTTACAGTTTGGCGGGTAAGGACCGTCCGTTAGGCTTACGGGCCCATTCTACTAGGGGTGTGGCTGCCTCTACTGCCCTGCAGAGGGGTGTTCCCATTTGTAACATTTGTGAAGCAGCCACATGGGCCTCTGTCCATACTTTTGTAAAACACTACTCCCTGGATTCTATCCATGGGCAAGATTTGGCCTTTGGCAAGGCGGTCCTCTATTCTGCAATTTAATTGGGCATTCTAAATTCTTTTCCCACCTCCATACTTTGGTACTGCTTTGGGAGGAGTCTGTCATAGATGTGGAATATGTCCGGGGACATAATCCCTTCGAAGAACAAGTTACTTTCTTACCAGGTAACGTTCTTTCGATGGGATGTTCTTCTGACGTATTCCACATCGCACCCTCCCGACCTGCCCCTCTACAGAATTTCTTATGCGATTGCAGCTTAAGTTTCCGCAAGGCTTTCTGTAGTCATACTGCTAGAAGATTGGTGCCACACGTTCTGGGAAAAAACTACAACTGAGGCTACGGGCGTTGTGTGTCCTACTTATAATATCCAGTGACGGCAGCTCGACGGAGGCCCTGGAGGGAGCGTATCAACGTCATCGTCGCAGATGTCGAAAACCGAAGCAGCACAGCTGTGGTGAATACCTGTCATAGATGTGGAATACGTTGGAGGAACATCCCATCGAAAGAACGTTACCAGGTAAGAAAGTAACTTGTTCTTTGTCCCCCACCCCTAGGGGCAGATGGTCACCCATCCGCCCCCAGGGGTCTCCATACATGTGGCCCCATGCCACCTAGTAAGCAGCCCCCCGTGCCCCCACTGCAAACACATCCCTGGTGTCTAGTGTGCATTGCTGTTCACGATCGAGCGTCATGCGCCCGATCCATGAGCAGCAATACTGTCACACAAGGTATCGTTGGAAAGGGGAGAATCTCCCCTTTCCAATGATACCTGCCTCAATCTCCAGCTTGAAATACAGCCAAATTCGGAGAGCCGAAAATGGCTGCTGCAGTGAATTTACTTTCAGTTTCACGTCGGCGTGCATTACGCACGCCGATGTGAAACTGAAGGTAATCCAGCTCCCTGGCAGTGAGGGAGGACCTCCCCCTCACATAGCCCGGGGGTTGGATTACAGTTTTGAGCGATCCCTGCTTTGCAGGGATCGCTTTGCTTTGCAGGGATCGCTCAAAACAGAGTGCTAATAAGGACGAGCTATCGCGTCCTTGGCACTGAAGGGGTTGAAGACAAAAGCCCTCAGTTGACTGGACTAAAACTAGCCTGCTTTGGGGGGGGGGGGGGGCGTGGTCCAATCCCTGTTCTTGAAATAAGTGGACTTTTCCTTCTGACATCACTCCCAAATGCTTTGTCCTAAAGGAAGTGTAGAGGACCAGAAGGAGAGATGGGGCAGAGAGCAAAACAATGGTGGAAACTTCCTCCAGCTGTACAGAGGTACCCCTGTCTAAGCTAACATCACCCCCTTCTCAATAGAATCAAAGGCCTTTATATATGCAGTACGCTGGTGTGAGGCAAAGCCTTTTGTGAATTGATGTGCCCTTTGATTCCTAATCCCAGGCCAGCTTCCTGTGGAGTGGCTATCTCTGGAAAAGGGTGTTGCCTGCTGTTACCAAGGAACAAAGAGAAGCAATCCCCCAAGGCTGCGGTCCTGCCAGTGGGCAAGGACAGCATAGCTGGAAGGAATGCACATCCTTACACAATCTGAAATGGGTCCACAGGGAAGACATGTGTGTAATGTGACTGGCATAACAAAGATGCCGGCCACTATGCCCTAATTCACGTATGGCTTATATTTACTGTTTAACTTGCCACCAAGACCTCATCCTTCGAGTTATGTACTTTTTGGAACAGGGTGCATATCATAAATGCAGCCACTGCGCTGCAGAGATATTGCTATCACTGCAGCTGTCAAGAGGGCATCTGTGTCCCTTGAATCTGTTCTCTGCCAATAGAAAGCAGGTGCTGCAGATTGGGCTACTGATGCAGCAGGGCACAGGTACACATTATTTGATGGCATGCAGTTTATGAATGGGAAATCAGATTGGCGAATTACCCTTTCTGAAATGGAATTACCTGCATAATTTTATTAATTGACAAACATATACCCTTGCCAGATGGCAATTCCTCAGACTCCCAGTGTGTCCTGATTTGCTAGTTGTTCACACAAAATCATTACGAAAGACCTCTCAGCTTTTTGTGATATACAGTCCCTCTGGTATGGGCAAGGCACTCTCCAAGTCTTTAATTCCGAGGTGGATTTCTTCCTGTCTTCAGCAGGCCGGCAGGTCTCTCCCTGGCAGACCCACGGCTCATTCGACCTGTGCATTGGCTGCCACTACAGCCTTCCTCTCTGGGGTTCCCCTGCTGGACATCTGCAGAGCAGTTACTTGTAGGTCAGTGCAGACCTTTGCAAGATTTTACTGGGTCGATAGGGATTCTGCGGCAGAGTCCAGATTTCATAACATTTTATGGCCAGGAAGTGCAAAGAGGGGTGCCATTAAACACAGAAATATTCCTTTGCCGAGTAAAAATATTGTTAGCATTGCTTCCAAGAATACAGAACAGACTATTAAGGTTACCCACAGAATTTATTTTTTGACCAGAAGTACCCACGGATGTGGAGGAGGGGCAAAACATTATAGTAGAGCTAGAATCAGCAATTGTGAGGGAAGACAGAGTAATTCTGCACAGAGTTGATGAAGAAGGGGCAAACTGGAGAACAGTGATGGCTCTTGACAAAGGGTACATAATGAATGATTTAACAGATGAAGACTTGTTTATAGATTACTACTCAGATGACAAAGTGATGTTTAATGAAAGTCTCATGTATCAGTTGAAAATAGGGAAATACCTTAGAGCAGTGCTCTTCAAACTTTTACGACCTGCTCCCCACGAGCAAAATGTGGGTAGGCCTCCCCCCCATCCCCCAATCCCAAATGGACAGAAAGTCCAAATGTCTATGAACTATTGTGTGCCATCACTGCACCCTACTCCCAGTATAGTCCCTGTGCTCCCCCACCTGCTCCCATCGCAGTCTCTGGACTCCCTCATCCCACTCCTAGCCCAGCCCCTGTACTCTCCCCAACCCAGTACAGACCCTGGGCTCTCCAAACCCTGCTCCCACCACTATCGCATTGCTCCCACCCATCCTGCTCCCATCACAGTCCTTGGACTCCCCCACCCTGCTCCCAGCACAGTCCGAGGGTCAATGGTGGCTGGTGGAGGGACATAACTATTTCATAAATATTTTGACCAGATATACCATAGCGACCAAGCGCAGCGGGGGAGCCTGAACCAATAAAGGGGAGTTTGGGGGTTTTTACCCCCTGAATTATTTTTAAATAATGGGTTAAAATGTTGCATTTTAGAATATACTTTAAAGAAAATGGGTAAAAAGCCACACAGTTTGAAATTGGTGCTGGGGGGACAGGGGGCAGGCATGATATTTTTAACTGGACATCTATGACAGATGTCCAGTAAAAAGATACCATCCCTGTCTCCTGAGCCCCACAGTGCCTAACACAATCAACATGATTATGTGTGTATGCAAGGTGCTGGGGACCAAAGGGGAAAGCGTGGTATTTTTGACTTGACATCTATGATGCATATCCAGTAAAAGAAATACCATCCCTGTCCCCTGGGCTCCACAGTGCCTCAGGAGGACAGCTAATTTTGGCAGGTGGGTAGGGAGATTGTGCAACAAAGGCATTTTTAAAACGCCTTTGTTGTACAACCCTCCTTCCCCTCCCTCCACCCCCTACTCGCCAAAATCAGCTCAATGGACACACACACACGAATCACTCTATCATTCACACGAGCACCCATCACCATACACTCACTCATAACACAAGCATACACGCATCCATACACATATTTAAATTAAAAAATAAATTAACATAAACATACCTTCTGCAGGGGCTGAAACGCCCTGCTCCAGGCTGCTCTGTCCGTATGTGCGAGGAGGCACAGGAGCTCCCCCTCGCACATACAGACATGCAGTGACCCAGCCAGCATTTCCAATGAGCTATGCAAGGCTTGCAAAGCAAAACGCCCCCTGTCTTGCATGGCTCAGTGAGCATGTGCAGCTGGGGGACTGAACTGAACTGTGAAAGGGAAACAATGTTTCCCTTTGACAGTTCAGCCAGACCAGGAGCACTCCCTCAGCTGGAAAAAGCCACTGAGGGAGTGCTCAGTGTTTCACTGGGCTGGCTCCTCCATAATGGGTGAGGGGCCACTGGGTGGACGCCCGCTTGCCCATTATCGATGAGCCGCCAGGCTTGGACGGACCTATAGGATAATAGGGCAATGCCCCTATGCAAAATGCTATTGCGGGCCAATCAAAATGGGCCTCTATTTTGCCCAATGTGGGCCAATTTGATGAGTTACCATGCAGCTACTAGTTTTGACCATTAATGCTGAATGAATATCACAATTTGCTTACATTTTAACCAAAAACACCCCCTTGGGTACTATTGAAACAGTCTGTGACTAAAGGTAAGAATATCCATTTGCAACTGTGGCCCACTTTTTCATTGGTGCCTGAGACAGTTGTATGCTCCAGATTGACCATGTGAGCCGCCCCTGCCCATTCCTCCACTGTTTTCTTTTTTTTGACATTTCATGCTGGGCTCTCGTGCCCCCCTCGGGGGGGGGCACCCCACAGTTTGAAGACCTCTGCCTTAGAGGATGTCACTAGTAAAAAAGGTACGGTCCTTTTTCCAGGAAGATTGGAATAAGTACCAAGCACATTGTGGACGAGCAGTCCATATGACATTGGTCTATTAAAAGGTTTGTGGGCAGTCGAAATTACATTAAACCTAGGAGCTACTTACAGTGGGATTAAACTAAAGCATACTCTGTTGCCCAAGGGGTACTGTGAGTCCCCCTCTGTCTTTAGCCAAGTGCTGCAGATAGACTTGGGAACACATACTACTTGACAACACAGTAATAGAATGTGTAGATGACATTTTAGTGTGCAGCAACACAGGAAGAATGCAGGAGGGACGCAATAAAACTGATGATGACAGTATTAGCAGAAAAAGGGTAGAAAGTTGACAAAGGAAAAATGCAGTATTGCCAGAAAGAAGTATTGTATTTGGGACAGCTAATTTCAAAAGAAGGAAGGAAAATGACACCTGAAAGAGTAGAAGCAATCATGAAGACACACAAGCCAGAGACTGGGAAAGGGTTTCAGCAATGTTTAGGCGTTTGCAATTATTGCAGAGCATGGGTCTTTGATTACAGCACTTATGTAAGGCAACTTCTAAAATGACTCAACAAGATACTGAGAGAAAACTATCATCTCGCCTGTCTAGGCTATATCACTGCTGCCTTTGATGAATCGAAGCTAGCAATTCACACAGCTTCCAGGTTAGGGATCCCTGCTTACAAGGAAGAATTATTTTTATTTTCCCATTCAAATGGATTAGTGATGATGGCTGTCCTCCCCCAGGAAACTACCATGGCACCAAACCATTACCATTCTGCAGTGGGATTTTAGATCTAGTAATGAGGACATTATCCCTGCAAGCAAGCATTGGCGGCAGCAGCCTTTACGATTGAGAAATCTGCCAGCATAACTATGGGATGCACAAGTACATTATATGCTGAGCATGCCCTATTTGCTATATTTGAAAAGCCCAAAAGCACATTGACCACAAAGAGAGCCTCCGGTTGCAAAGTAATTATATCAAACCCATTGATCAAAATGGCCAGGTGTCGAGTGGTGAATCCAGCTAGGAAAGAGACACCATGCATGATTGCACTTAATACACTGAATATTATGTTAAGGAAAATGCCCAGGAGGGGGGATAATTCTCTTCATTGACTGGTCCTCATCAATCGACCAGAGCACTGGTGAATGACACAGCGGGACAGCAGTAGTAAAAGCAAAATTGCATACCAGTGCAGCATGCACTGCTGTTGGACAGGCTCATAGATGCACTCAAACTTCCATTGTTGTGGTGAAGGGCGCAGCGCACACCACAGGTGGGGATTTGATTACTTGTGGCAACGGGGCCACTGACTTGAAGCAAAAAGACCAGCATATTTTTTGGAAATATCTGACATTGTGACTGCAGTGAACAAATACACGTGTGCACAAAATGGTAATGAAATAAGGTTTTAATACACTACCCATAACACAAATAACTGAATTACAGGGAAGAGCACCACCAAAAGAGCAAGAGTTATGGAAACGAAGGGGGTGCTCATTGTCCCCCGCAGATGCAATGTGGTGGCAGGACAGCACCAGGAAACCAATCATGCCTTGGGGGATACTTAAAGTAGCATTAGACCAATTGCATCATCCAGCACACACATCAAGAGAGTGTTTTGCAGTACTGATTTCAGAGGAGTGGTTTGTCCCAAATTTGGAAGAAAGTTGTTGCAAGTTTTGTTGTAAATTGTTTGTTGTGCCAGATGTTTACGGCTAGCCATACTTTGCAAACAGTGAGAGGAGAAATACCCTATCCTAATTGACCATTTCACCATTTGCATATCGACTTCGTAGATATGCTCCAAATTCTCAACCGCTATATATGAATGCTAGTAGTCATATGGCCCTTTCCCTGATGGATCAAAACGGGTCCATGCACACATCCAGATGCCATGTGTGCCGTGGATCAATCAGCAGCAAGAAGAATAAAAAATGAAACATTGTTTCCTACAGACAAGACAGTTCAATGTCTTTTCAACGACACTTGCTCGAAGTAAAGCGTGAATATTTCCACAGTAAAAAGTAAATAATAAAAGTTCCTATAACAATTATATTTTTCTTGGGTTTATCCTATTTGATGGACACTTATCCCTTTTTAGGAGCATGAAACATCTGTCTCGCTGTATTATTTTTTTTTAAAATCTTTTTATTAGATTTCAACAGGCTGAACAATCAAACACATCCATCGTAATTCCCTGCATAATGGCACATCACCGCGTACGGTCAAAGTCGGCGTGACGCCACACCAAGTAAAGTACCCAACTGATGGATTGATCAAATACCCCCGGCCCTTTCCCAATTCTTCCTCTCCAATCCTCGCCATAAACGTAATTGAACAAAAAGGCATCAGAGCGCGCATAGTAGAAGGTGGATCTGAAGTAAATAACAGATCTGCATAAAGGGCCCCCTGTTAGGAAGTGTTGCCCCTCTCCCTCCAAATATCCCCATCATCGTTCTCCAGGGGGAGTGGCCAAGAACAAGTGTACTCAAATGCTATGGTGGGAGTGCTTCCCCTAAATGACTCGGTTGCTTCTAGAAAGCATGCTGCCTGAGTTGATCTAGCGAGACTTTTGAGGACACCGTGCTCCATATAGCACATTTTAGTCAAGAATGTTTCCCTTGAGTCCAGGGAGGGTGGGCGTGGGTCTTTCCATGCCATGATCAGGGACTTCCAGGCTGGAAAGAGCACATGTATGAGCCCACGTTGTTGTGTGAGCCTCATGCCAATTTTCGAGTTGAGCGCTGATTAGCATTTGGCCAGGTGTCGATGCAGTGCGAGACTAAGGGTATGGTCTTGAAGAACTCCGAGCTATCCCCTGTGTCGACTTCAGTACCTAAGTCTGCTGACCACAGGGATGCAAGAGTGTGGTTGCGTCTGACGTTATTTGGAGTGAGTAAAATGCCCGCTATCTCGGGAATGTGTTCAAATTCTGACCATTTCTACTTCTCTGGCTGTTGGTGCAGCTTGCCTGGTTTCCTCTGTGGTATGTTTGGAGATAGTCCCCATAATGGTTCTAAAATGGAGCCAGTGTCCTTCCCCCACACCTAGAACCCATCTGTGCTCAGCGAAGGTAAGGGGCACCCAATGTGAAAAAGTTCCATGAATGAGACGTGCGGCTAGACTATGTCTTGTATGTGGAGACGTTCCTGATTAATATCGACTGACATAATAGCCCTCAGGCTGATCCAAGCAGGCGCTTCTCGGGTTGGCAACCCTTGTAGGGATCTCATTTTGTGCCAATGATCGAGAGTGGGCCAGGTTATCTGATGTTGCTTGATAGCACTGGGAAGTCGTGTCGTTGATACATGCTTTTTTGCCCCACCAGATAAATTTGGAAATGTAGCCATCAAGATCCTGGAACATTAGTTTTGTGTGGGCAAATGGCAGCAGCATGGCTAAGTATAACAGTTTTGGGAGGGAGTTCATCTTAAAGGCGTTAATTCTGCCTGAAATTGATAGTGGCTGTGTGGTCCATCTGAGAAGGTCCTGCTGGATCTTATTTTAGATCGGGGGGTAATTCAGCTCCATTATGTAATGTAGGTTGGGACATATCTGTATGCCCAAATATGTAATGCTTTTAAATTGGAATTTAAAGGGTGCCACCTCACCCGGGTCCCATGGGATGTCTGGTCTCAGCGGCTGTTTTATAACACAGCCTGCCCTGGGGCCGAGGTCGTGGAGCAGGCATTGCAGTCTAGGGAGGGAGATTTTGTAGTTGATGTATACCAGTAGATCGTCTGCATATAGGGATACCCTATGTTCTTCTGTGTTTCGTTTAGCGCCTAACCACTCGGGGTCTGCTCAGAGCTTAGCCGCCAGTGGTTCTATGGTGAGCACGTATATGAGAGGTTACAGCGGGCATCCCTGGTGCGTACCCGGATAAAGGGGGAATAGAGGGTGCCCTGGACCGTTTTGTTTGTCTGATGCATCATTTGGCCAATGGTTTTCATTTCATGAATAATCGCCTGGAGCTGACTTTGTATCTGTGCCTCCATTGTGGGTGGCTTTCGCGTAGATTGCCTCAGTGGCGGAGCTGTTTTCTCATGCTTAGGGATCTTATGCTCAGCAGGGTCAGTCACGGATTGTATCATGCCCTACAGGGGAGGCAGAAAAGGGATGGGTGGTAGCAGCCCCAGGGCCCGGGTCTTGCAGCAAGAGACAAGTCGGATCACCCCACCCGCCATTACGATGACATACAGCTTAGAGAGCCTGGGTGTCTGGCCGTGGTAGAAGCTGCATGGGTCGAACTTTCACCTGATCAATGCCAGCATCTCCAGTCAACTGTGCGGTGCGGGAGAAGGTATGTGGCGAGCAGACATTGTGGTCAAGAGGACCGCTTCACAGTCGCTGCCGTCGCTATGAAGGACACTGCTGGGGGCAGTTAGTGCTAGGTGGCCCGTACGATCTGTCCTTTGGAGGAGTGTGCGTAGCGTTTGTCAGGATCTCATGCCTGCATGTCAGCTAGTTCCTCCCCCCATTTAATCCGTTACTGTCAGGTGGGGGTTGCTCAATGTTCTTCTCCCCCTCATTGATGACAGTATGTGCTGGCTGCCTTGTGGCCGTTAGATGGCTGCTTTAGGGTGTCCCCCCCCCGCCCCTCCTGGGAGTCCCAGCGGGCTGGATGGCGGAAAAGTCGGGGTGCTATTCCCCACACAGTTCATTGTGCCTGTGCGAGTAGAGCGTAAACTGGCTGTGGCCCCTGGGGTTATGCGTCTTATAGTTTGGTACAGCACAGGAGCGTCCCCGCTTGAGTTGACGCACCCGTTGAGCCTCACAAGGCTGCCAGGCCCACCAGATGGGGCCTGGGTGCCCCTAGGTGATCAAGCACTCGAGCACTGCATTGCGTCCCAGCTGTGACTGCTTACTGGGAGGTCCGTCCCCCCGCGCCAGGTATCGGGCGATCCGTGTGGCATCCCCAGCCCGCCGAAAAAAAGCTCAGGCTTGTGCGTATATTTTCAATCTATATGTTTTTTCCAGAGATTTCCCAGCAATCCTGTTTTCCTTAGTTCTGGTTTTTAGCCCAGATGTGCTCGGCCTGTCTTTTATCTTGTTTAAAATTGGTCAGATCGGGTGTGAACCTGTTTTGGCGGTTCAATCCATCTTTGACTATCTTGGATAGGGGCCACTCGATCCAAACGTTTGGTCAGGTGTTTCCCATAGCATGCAGCCAGGACATGTGGGGGTGGGGGGGGTCAAGGTCTGAGTTACTGTTCATGAGCCTATTTATGCAGCTGCCTAAATCATCCGAGTGTACCTTATTCAGGCACATACATGAGTATACCCAAACAGACGACATACCCCATGCCCAAGCAATGGAAAGGCATACCGCCCCTCCTGGATCAATGTTTAGTTGTCCTCAGGACGCTCACATTATATTGGGATTCTCAATGGGGAAGGCTGCTATATGAACTGGAGCGTGGACAAACATGTTAGACATACAGGCCACTTCAGGGGGGTGACTATACCCAAAGAGCCCCATGTGCTGGGGGGGGGGCAAGAAGGAGGATGTGGTCGAGGACTCGACCAGAGGGGGGAAATGTTTGGAGGCAGATGGTTACCTCTTCAATAGATACTGACCCTCCCCTGATCAAATACTGCATAGATGAGAAAGGTTACTCACTAAGGCAACCGTACCACCCATATCCCAGGCAGGTACAACAGGAAATGAACACAATCTGAGGTAAAGATGGCAAGAATAAACAAACTGGCAATTAAACAATACATGTGCATGCATTGGACATGAAGCAAATGTGCACTCAACATGAAGAACGCAAACACTACGTAATACATGCATTTATACATGAAGAATATTAACGTGGCATCCATAAAACATGAAGAATACTAACATAAGAAATGTATAAGCTGAATGCAACATAAATGGCGTGTGACTACAGTTCACTAACATAGAAACGCAAGAGTAATGGTCAGCCATCTTTCCGAAACTGGAAGCCGCATCACGCTTCTAAGTAAATAAAAGGCCTCAAGACTTCATTAGAACTCAAAATGCTGAAATAACAAAAATACAGATCAGTGGAGAGCTTAGACAGTAGCTAGAAACCCAAACCAAGGTTATCATGAAAAGGGATGATAGTAACATTGCAGTGAAAGCACGAGATAGTGATTCCCAAGACGCAAGCCATTTATTCTTAAATTAATTAAAAGAGCAACCCGTCTTTGTAAGCCAGGTACAGGACACTTATAATCCCAAAGACTCCATGGGGAGAAAAAAACCAATAAAAACACCTGATAAAAGGCCATCCAATATGTATTATGCCAACCAATAGTTTATTGTAGAGATGTCTTTTTACTGTTATCAATTTAGAGGTGGTCCCAGGAGGAGCCATCAGATTGTTATAACCGAATGAAATATTTTACACTTATATATATGTAGTCAATCCCCTTAACCAATCTCTACTCCCGTAGGTTTTCTATTGAGAGATTATATTGTGATCTCAGCAGTGATGGTTTTTAGTATTTAATCGATTGTTTGTACTGACTTGAGAGCGATGATATTTCATGCTTGTATGCTGTCTCCGCTTTATTTTGATCCTAATATAGCTGCCTTGCACTTTGGTTTGCCTTGCACATTGTATATTTCTGTCACTGGGTCTAATTTGATCTGGCTCCAGAACCCCTGTGTAATTTTAGTACTTTTCAGGCCATCTTAACATGCTTAATGTCCTCCAGCAACATCGCTCTGACAACCAAGTCTGGTATAAACCTCCATGCAGTTACTTTGTTCTCCCTAACTATACCTCTCTGACCCATTACCAGTGCCAAATGGTTGGATAGTTTCTTGGACAACAATTTGCACTGATCAACGTTGCCCAGGAGATTACATCTATTTATGAAACTTAATCATGCATGGATGAATAGAATATTGTTTTTTGGTACCATACAATTGTCTCCAAGCATCACTCAGGTCATAGAAGGGCTATCTGTCCCAGCAGAGCCTCAGCTGCTCTGGATCTATGTCTCCACCTTATTTAGCTTCACCAATTAGAAACATTGATCCCAGAGAGACTTGGCATAACCTAATGAGCTCATCAAAAAAGTCTGGCATGTCAGTGTTGGGGGATTGGCAATGACTAACCTCCACCCCTGCAATTTGCACCCTTTACAATTCAGTACCAAACCCCATACTCTGCATAGTATGCCTAGAAAATTCCCATTTCACTCTCATGTCATCACTCAGACGCTTTTTAGGCATACATAAATATTAATGCTGTGTCTGAAAGTACATCCTGCCGGAGCCCTACCACATCAATTATAGTCCTAACATTCTCATAACCGAATCTGCCCCTCACAAAACTGACCTAGGAGGTATGAATAAAATTCCCTATACATTTATCCAGTCTGTTCACCAAACCTTTAGAAAACAATTTCACATCCACATTAAGCAACGATATTGGTGTATAATTCCCACATTTGTTATGATCTCTGCCCGGTTTAGGAATTACTGTGATCAAAGCCTCTTGCATAGTTGGACACAAAACCCCATCCCGCACAGAACGATTATATAACTCTCACAAAAAAGGAGCCAAATCCGACCCAAAGGTTTTATAAAACTCTACTGGTAAACCATCTAAACCCAGAGAATTGCCAATATTAAGCTGACCTACTGCTGTCACAATCTCCTCCACCTAAATCTGAGCATCCAAAACCGCATTATCCTCCAGTGTCAGTGCAGGAATATCAATCAACCCAAAAAACTCATCTAAATCGGACCTCAAAGAAAAGGTCTTCAGTATACAGTGACTCGTAAAATGAATGAAAGCACCTGCAAATATCAGCATTTCTCACAACTACACAACCATGTTCCTCCTCCCCGCCCTGAACATACAACCTCTCGGTCATCCCCTTCAACCTACTAGTCAACAACCTTCCACTCTTATCAAAACATTCCAAATATTTCTACCTCACATTAAAAAGTCCCTTCTCCACCAGCATATGAGACTTACTACTCAAATCCTTATGTACCCAAACCATTTTCAACTTATCAGCAACATTCCTGGTCAGTGCATACATCTGCTGTATGCAAGTAAGCTCCAACTCTAACAACTTCAGTTCTACTAAACCTTTCATCCTAGAGTAAGAAGTCCTATTATTCAATTCCCCCTGTATCGCAGCCTTAAAACTATCCCAACTCATTGAAATATCCGCGGAACCTACATTCTCTTTGAAAAAGACGTCAATGAATGTCCTAAGGCATGAAACCACCTCCTGATATTACAAAATACTTGTTCTAAGTTGCCACCTAACAAAAGCTGAACCCCCATCAACTAAACTCACTCGTAAATTCACCAGCGCATGATCTGAGATCCTATGATCCCTGATATCCACACAGAGAACTCTGTCAATAAGTTTGTCAGATAACAGCAGATAACCAATCCTAGAGAACGAATCGTGTACAGGTGAATAAAACGTAAATTCCTTCAGAGTAGGGTGCATGATCCTCCACATGTCAACCAAATCAAACCTCCGGAGGAAAGGTTCAAATTCCTTACTCGCCCCTCCATTCGTAAATCTGCATGAAGCCGATCGGTCCAATTTATGATCAATGATGCAATTAAAATCTCCACAAAAAACGATAGTCTCCCCATGCATGTCACGCAACAGATGGGTGAGCTTATAAAAAAAAGACTTCCCTGGCAAACATGGGCCATAAATACATCCTATTGTGAGCACTCTGCCTTCATGCAGGACGTCAGTAAAAAAACATCAGCCCTTCGCCATCCAGAGCCACCCTTTCAACCACCATGTTCATACCTTTCCTAAACAAAATACACACTCCTCCCAACAGCTAGATAATTCTCTCAAATATCTCGAGTTGACTAGGAAGTCCTTGAACTCATCAAGCAAGTGTGTTTCCTGCATAAAGACTGCATCATCTTTTGCCCTCCATATTCTTGCCATCACCTTCCTCCTTTTCCGTGGGCAAGTCATGCCCTTCACATTCCATGTCCTAAAAGAGAGTTCCCCCATTTCACACTAAATTCATTATATATTGCACATCACCCCAAAACACACTTGAGTGGCAGCTTCCATCTGAGAAACAGCTGATTGAATCAGTTCAATAAAATGAAAACCCCAGCAATGTCGCAAATATCAGTCCAGTGACCTGGGCAATCACATAGCCCCACCCCTCACACTAACAACATGACAAGACAACACAAAAAACAAAAAGTAAAAAAGACAAACCAGCATTAACACAATGGCAGACTGGCAATCCCCAGACTGTATGTGAGCACTTAAATTGACATCAAACCCTCCAATCCGAACCATACCCCCAGAAGTCAATGCCCATTTTTTGGACTACCACAACAAAATACCCTACCCCTACATTTAAAACAAAAGCATCACCCTTTAACAAATCCAAAGAATAACCCCACCCCCCCAATTTGTAAACAGTATATATAAAATGAGCGCAATATTTCACACCCCTGCAATAGTCACTATAAGTTCCATGTCCAAACCTTGTACCGCCCTGCCACCCTCCACCCACACCTGCATACCGCATGTACTAATCTTCCAACCTCATTGTCAGGGTCAACAATGGCAAAAGCAATACAGGCATACAGGACTAAGACATAGCAAACAGAATTATTCAAATTGCATGCCAGTGTCCCGAATCAGTCAGTAGAAGAGATTACAACGGGTAACAGAGCCGAACATTGATATTATCCCTTCCATGATGCGCAACCCAATTGACTTTGCAGCACAACGAAAATTATATATCAGTCATCACCATTGCACCATGCAGTTCCGATATATACTGCCCTGTCTCACCACAGACCCCAAGCACTACAAATCCCCCCAGAGCATTAACGAGGGCACTCCGTTACTGTGCAGCATCAGACAGTGAGGACCTCAGTTTATTTAAGGATCTGGATACATTGGTGTTGCTGCAGCAAAACAGCCCCATTGAACCTTCAACAAGACTTCACTTTCAGAGCTATGCATCCAACCCGTCTTCAGGAATGGGAATGGTGGATGGCTTAGGAATATTACAAATGTTTCATTGATCACACTAAAGTGAAATATTCCCTAATGGATTAACTCTTTGAACCATGCCATACAGTATCTTCATCTACAACACTTTCAAACTAATCTCACTGCTACCTAAGTGCATCCTTCATATGCCCAAGTAAAGCTATCATATGGAAGGCAAATCCATCACAGGGCCACATTGAGCCAAAGTATGCCTATATAAGGTCAAATGTTTTTTCTGGGGTTGGAGATATCCTTCTATACAAACGCAAAGCTTCTAGAAATTCCACACATAACCAGGCATCAAAGCAGGGGTACTTTCCGGTGTTTAATCCCTCTTTCTTCCAGGTATTTCGCAAATCAGTTTCCTTGAAATGGTGTGCCATTGTCTGAACACAGTTCTAATGTGAACCCATGGGTGGCAAATATCTTTTCCAGGGCCAAAAGGGTGTGGTCGCAGGCCGTCGATTCTACCAGTTCTACTTCTGGATATCTGGACCATTGGTCGACTACAGCTAGGAAGTACATGCCTCTCCCAGTAGACCCGAAGTCTGCATGAAGTGTACCCCATGGTCACTCACTCCTCTCCAGGGATCTAATCCGGGGCGCTCTTTTTGCCGGACTCGCCGCTTGACATGGGACACAACCTCGTACAAACTCGTCCACTCCACTCTGCTCTCTAGATCAGTGAACCATACTTTGGGCCTCAGGCGTGCTTTCGATTTCTCTGCCCTTTGATGGTAAGATTACCAGCACCGTTGTTTCCAGACCGGCACACAACTCTGCAGGCGGTTGCCGTCCCTGTCGGCAGGTCAGACCTGTTGGGCGGGACGTCACCCGTCCGCAGTTATCACGGAAGCACCAGCACCGTTAGCAACGGTGCCGATGCTTCCGTGGTCCCCATTCCCATAGAGTCCAACTCTATGGGAATGGGGACTTACAATTTACCGGCACCCGAGTTTCCAGGCCGCAGGGGTTATAATCCCCCGGTGGCACCGGGAAGTCAGGCGCCGGTAAATCATTGCAGATCTGGCGACAACCTGCCGGTAGCACTGGCATGGTTATCGCCGGACCCATAATGAGGCCCTGTTTCTAATTTTGCAGCTGTAAATGTCTAATCTGGTCTGCCATCCTCTGGGTATCCTCATCCACTGAGTTCAAATGACCCTCCACAGTCACCGTTGGTGGACAGTTCAACATACCTTGCCTCTGAGGCAAACAATTTGTCCTTGATCTTTGAAATATTAGATGTCACTTCTGTCAAGAGCCCTGGTAGTTTGTCCTCTCTCCTGTCATTCTCCCAAGAATCCTCTGTGCCACCTTTCTGTCTTTTTGCTGGCTGCGCTGAATCAGGAAGATTAGAGTCAGACACTGTGCTTAAGAGAAGATGAGTACAGGGCACAGGAGCACAGCTTTCAAGCTGCCATCCCTGGACTTGCTGGTTCTAGAATCAATGTTGAATTTATTGATCTTTTTTTGGTGCTGTCTGGTCTTCCCTGTCCTGCCAAAACAGCTTCAGCTGACTACAATATTAGACACCCCATTAACGGTAGTTAACTTAAATAATGCTCAGAAATACAGTGCAATTTGATGTTTGTAGAGAAGTTAAGTGCAGCTAGGCCAGGCTGCTGCCTCTCAGCTCACAGTCATTACCTTGACTCTAGCCTAAGCAATGACCCATCTCCCAGCTTCCTTTGTTGGTAAAGCAGCTAGAATGTGTTGTCACCCACCAGATCCAGTAATTCTTGCAAGACAACAAATAAATGAACCATTCTCAGACCGCAGTCTATCCCAGCAGGTGTAACTAATTAGTCTCCATTGCCAACTTGCATCAGCTCTGGGAGGATGTTGATGGAGGTGGTGCAGGAGCCCTGATCCTATTGGATCTAAGCAGATTTGGATACCTCTGCCCTCTCACTTCCCTGGGATCATTTTGGGTTGCTGGGTTGTGGTGATGCTCTGACTGGATGGATTATTTTTCTAGGAAAGGAACAGATAGAAGTACAACCATTTACATCTTGCCTGAAATCCTTGCAAAGTTGGGTCCCACAGGGATCTGCCATGTTGCTACTCCTATTTATCTTTACATCCAGCCATTGCCTGAGCTGATTCAAAGAGCAGGTTTCTCTTCCTAAATGTTTCAGATGATACTCAGAACTTTGTGAAATTGTCAGGAAATTGAGATTTTGCCTCAAAATGAAAGGTCTGTTGTCAATAAAAAGCTGGAGGCTGGCAACCTATGTTAAAAATGTATCCAAGCACGATTGAGGTCCTCACTGTCTTTGCTGCTTTTAACCCGTGGAACTCCATGGTTTGGTAGACTCCTTTTAGTGAAGGGTACATAATTGTCCCCAAACCACATGTATTGGCAATGGTAAAATCTTGTTCCTTCCACTTGAAAAGACATGGACATCTTGTTTCCTCACAGACTGGTGGCACCTATCTCCCTGATCTCATTATCCCTGGACTTCTGTAACAACATTTGCCTTGAGCAGCCCGCATGTTGAAGACCAGTTTATAGAGGGCCCAGAATGCAGTGGCCAGACTCCTGCTAGGGCCTTACATTATCAAGCATATATTTGTGGCCAGGTCTGACATCACTGCACTGGTTCCCTGTCGCAAACTAAGGGGTAATTCAAATCGCGAGGTGATGTTCACGGGGCTATTCATTGCACCAACTTGACCCCTCTTGACAGGAGATTAACAGCCTAATTCATGGAACGTTTAGTGCGGTGCAAAATGACTTTGCACTGCCAATAAACGCACTGAACCGGCCTAATTCACAGAGCGGTGCAAAGTGTATCTTTGCACCATGCTAAATGGGCCTAACTCGTGATAAAGGCACTACATCTGCACTACTTCATGTTTTTTAAGAGGCCAATTTAGCCCAGTGCAAAGAGTATTTGTGCAGTGCAAAGGGACTTTGCTCCACAAAAATACCATTTGCACCGCTCTGTGAATTAGGCCCGTTTTAACGTTTTAACGTGTCTGTTGTGAGCATCAAAAATACAATTTGCACCGCTCTGTGAATTAGGCCCGTTTTAACGTGTCTGTTGGCAGTGCACCGCACTAAGCGTGCCACGAATTAGGCCCTACATCTTTAAAAGCATGCTAGGGCATTGCGATCACAATAAACACTAGTCTTCCAGGCTTAATCCTTAATCAACACACCACTGACCGCCCTGTTCTTGGTTCTCCATTAAAGCACCACAAAACGAAACTCTGTTGATGGCTAAAGTGGAAAGCAACAATGTTTAACAATATGGGGTCCTGACACCACGATCTAGCTTCATCATTATGCCCAGTCAGCCACCGACTCCCTCTAGCCTTCATGGGGGCGGCACACAGGAGCTAAACTAGAGCTGCTGGCAATGTCTGGAATTGATATGCTCATCAGAGGCCTCATTAACGCCATGGCGGGAACGAAAAAATAAGTGAAGTCAAACTTTAAATACCTCCTATTTTTAAGTGCTACCTAATTTCAGGTTAGGATCGCCAGGTTTTTAAAAGCTAAGTGATATCTAAAATACCACTTTCTTTTACTGGTATCAAAACATCTGTATTGAGGACTTTTTTGTTTTCTGTCGTTTTTTAAATGAAATGTGGAACATCATTTAAATCGATAAATAAATTCTGTTAGAATAGTGATATTCAATTTTTGTTTTTATTATACTTGGCACAGTGTGTGGTATCTTGCTTTCCCTGCCCCTATTCGCCGGTGTGCGAATGCCTGTGAGTGTGTGAGGTCATGCGTGGAATGTAAGTGGATGCATAATGCCCTTACCCGTATTGTGCGAGATAGTTACCGGGGGAGGGTGGAGGGCATTTGACACCGGTGGTTCCTCTCACATGTACTCGCAAAATTCCACCTACTCCTACACTTAAGTGGTTACGATGTAACCAGTGGTGGAAATGGAAAAAATGCGAAGGGGATCTCACAAGGGCTGGGGTGGAGTTTAGGGAGAGGTGGGGAGTCCCGAGGAAGCGCAGTAAAGCGGAGTAAAGCGGTGTAAAGAGCTGACAGTTGAGCTCCGCTCAAATGAAATGTTCAAAATAAGTTTCAAAATGGTGCAATTCCTTTCATGCGGTTTCTTTTCAAACTTCCCACTGTACAGCAATTCCACTTTAAATCACTTCCATGGCGCTGGTGTACCCAAAATATGTTATCGGTGCCATATTCACGACTCATTTGCACTCTCATCATCTCCCCTTCTCAGCCCCCTGTTTGGCTTTCCACAATGTTCTGCTTTATAAAAGAAGGTTTGAAAGGTACACAAACCATAGCAAGGTATGCACACAAATATATTTTAAGTTTTTATATTTGTGTGTGTACCTTGAGTATTTTTCAAGCCATCTCTTATAAACCTAAGGTTAAATAGAGTAGGCAACAGGTATACAATTGTGACATGACATTCCCTCAGAGTCGAGAATACAGAATACAATTCAGCAAAGCCTCCCCGCTTCCCGTGTGGTAAACTTCCCTCTGCGAAGCTGGGGGCTGGGCAATGTAACCTGCCAGATGCAGATTAGATCACTGAGCCCAACTGTGCCTTTTCAATCTGCAGCTGCGGCCATCATCCCTCTGCAGCAGCAGCAGCCCACGGACAAAGATGTTGTGGTCCCTGAGGTACTCCAGGCCGCCCCATACAGCAAGCATGCACACAGTAAGGAGACTCACGGACACGTCTGCTTGTTATGGGGTCCTGGCGGCAACTGCCATCTCGGTCCTCCATTTAGTAACATAGCGCATGCGTGAGCCGGAACGAGGCTCGCGCATGCGTGTAAGCACAATCACTACGTAACACCCCTCCTTTTCTTTAAACAAGAACATAATGAACAATATAACAGTATAACTCAACCTGAGTTAAACAGCATTGCTACACCCCGCTCTAGCTGTTGGGGTCCATGACATAGTCTCGAAATCGAGCAGGGGCTGTCGCCCCTCTCTCTCGGGTACCTCCTGCTACTCCCTGAGGTCGGCAGTGGTATTTCTCCTGATTGCGGCCCTCTTCCCCATCAGGGGTTCCCGTTGGCAGGGGTCTCTCAGGACCAGACTGCTTGGGGACCTCTGACGGGCCACCTGACGGGCTCGCCTCGAACTTCTTGAAATAAGACATGTTTCTTGTCACCGTCCCTGGTTTGTTGGCAGCAGTCACCATAGACCCTCTCACATGGGTACCCCTAGGGGTTGTGGTTCATAGGTGAGGGACATCTTCCCTTCGGGATGTCTGTTCCTCACTAGCACTGTGTCTCCCACAGCAATGTCTTTCTCCTCCGCTCACTCTCTCTTCCATTCCTGGTCTTCCGCTCCTGCCGGATGCGTTCGTCGTCGATCACCCCCGGTGTTCTTCCCTCCACTTCTGGAATCAGCCCTCTCGGGCAGCGTTTGAAGAAGGCCTCCGCTGGTGCGACGCCTGTGGATTGGTGTAGTGTTGTCCTGTATTCTCTCAGAAACTGAAATAGGTTCTGCCATAACTCCCCTCCCCCATTTAAGGAGATGCAGAAGATCTTGTTCAAAGTTCGCATGAACCTCTCTGCTTCTCCATTGGCCCCGGCCAAAGCATGGTTACTTTCCGGTGTTTAATCCCTCTTTCTTCCAGGTATTTTGCAAATCGGTTTCCTTGAAATGGCGTGCCATTGTCTGAACACAGTTCTAATGGGAACCCATGGGTTGCAAATATCTTTTCCAGGGCCAAAATGGTGTGGTCGCAGGCCGTCGATTCTACCAGTTCTACTTCTGGATATCTGGACCATTGGTCGACTACAGCTAGGAAGTACATGCCTCTCCCAGTAGACCCGAAGTCTGCATGAAGTGTACCCCATGGTCGCTCACTCCTCTCCAGGGATCTAATCCGGGGCTCTCTTTTTGCCGGACTCGCCGCTTGACATGGGACACAACCTCGTACAAACTCGTCCACTCTGCTCTCTAGATCAGTGAACCATACTTTGGGCCTCAGGCGTGCTTTCGTTTTCTCTGCCCCTTGATGTCCTGTGTGTGCTAGTTCCAGCACCCTATAAGGCTTGCAAGTCTCTCTGAGCTCATGTCTCCCTCCTGGAATTGTTGACAAGCACGTCTCTCCATTCCCCACTACCAATGGCAGATCGTATGACCCGGAACACTTCATCGCTGTCTGATGCCGTTATGATGTCTTGGTACGCCAACGCTATGGGCATGGTGGCCTCCACGATGCTGTGTACCATTTCCAGGCTCTCCACTACCTCCACCTGGTCCCGATCGCGACTTGAGCTGGGGTGTCGGGATAGGTAGTCAGCGGGATTGTGTGTGCCCGGCCTGCACTGAAGCTTCACCCCGTACTCGATCAGCGACAGCATCCATCGTTCGATGCGCGGGGCTGGTTTCGATGAGGACCCGCCATGATTGGTATTAGTGGTTTGTGGTCAGTGATGACTACCACCGGTTTCCCTAGAATGTACAGTCGGAAGCGGCGGCACCCCCACAATATCGCCAGCGCCTCCTACTCAATTTGCGAGTACCTCCTTTCTGTGTCAGAGAGGGCCTTGCTGGCGTAAGCAATGGGGCGCATGTGTCCTTGTGCATTGGCCTGCCACAGTACTGCACCCAGGCCTACCGGGCTAGCGTCCACCACAATTTCAGACTCCTTTTCAGGGTTGAAGTACGCCATTGTTTCCTGGTCTGATAGCACTGCCTTAATGTCATTAAACCTTTTGCTCCCTCACAGTCATGTCCATGCCGCATCGTTCTTTGTTAGTGCTCTTAGAGGTTCTGACAACGATGCCAAATCTCTAATGAACCTGCCACAATAATTAACCATACCCAAGAAACTTCGAACCTCAGCAGGTGATTCTGGGGAAGCCGCCTCTTGAATGTCTTGCACCTTTTCAGGATCTGTGGAGACGCCTCCTGCGTGGAAGACGAAGCCAGAAAATTTGATGCAGTCCTTAAAGAATTCACACTTTGTTTTGTGGAGTGTTAGACCCAGGGTGTTTAGCCTGTCCAGTGCCCGTTCCAGTCGCTTCATGTGTTCCGTCTCAGAAGACGCAAAGACAAGGATGTCGTCGCTCATGTTGATGACACCCTTCAGTCTGGCCAAGGCTCCCCTGATGACGTTTTGGAACACCTCGGCTGCAGACGACACACCAAAGCTCAACCACTTAAACTGGTACAACCCTTCATGTGTGGTGAAGGTTGTAATGTAGCGTGACTCTGGTTGCAGTTCTAGTTGGTGGTAACCTGAACGTAAGTCCAATTTGGAAAATACCTTTGCCCCCTGCAGCGCGCCAATCATGTCGCCTAACGTCAGCGTGAGGTGTCTTTCTCTTTTTATGGCGGCGTTAGGTAGGCGCATGTCAACTCAAATGCTGACTGCTCCGGGCTGCTTAGGTTTTGGTGCTACCACAATCGGGGATACCCACGGTGTAGGTCCCTCTACCCTCTCTATGATGTCCATGTCTATCAACATCTGGAGTTCCTTCTCAACCTGGGCTCTTAGATGAAATGGTATCCTTCTGTGTTTTAAAGCAGTAGCCTCACTGTCTCGTCAATGTGTAGTCTTATTGGCGCAGCCTTCAGTTTACCCACCCCTTGGAAGAGATTTTCGTATCTTTCTAAGAGGTGTTCCACTTCGGATTGGTATACCGACATGGTGAAGTGTACAATGTCCAGGGCCTCGGAGGCAGTGCAGCTCAAAAGGGAGTGGGGGCCTACGTCGGTCACAAAGAATCTGGCCTTAATCATGTTTTGTCCATGGATGACCGGTGCCACGAAGACCCCTTGTATGGGTAAGGGCTGCCCCCAAAGGTGAAGATCCTTGCTCTGGATGTTTCAAGCTCGGGTGGGCCAGGGAGGGCCTCATAGTGCTCTGTCACCAGAATGCATACAGCGCTCCTGTGTCTATCAAGACTGGCGTTGGCGTACCCCCTATGCCAGCTATGCACGTGGGCTGCCTCCTTTTCCTAGCTCCAGTGGCTATGTTGGAGATAAAGAATACCTCCTCATCATCTTCTTTCTCCTCCGCTATGTCAAGCTCCTGTATGCCTTGTTCGACAGCTGCTACATTTCTGGACTTCCTGTTGTTTTCCCCACTCATTCTTGCCGGCCCTCTGGAAGTGGCCACCGGAGCCGCAGCCCTGCACACCCTGACATAATGTCCTGGCGTGCTGCATCTTCCACACACTCTTGCTTTCGTCGGGCACTCACCTACATGTGGCAAATCATACCCACAGAATTGGCATGATTGCGGAATACCGTGGACGGGAGGACTGTCAGTCCGCTTTTGGCCCCATCGTGGTTTGGGAGGAGTGGTCCTTCACACTGTGAAAGCTTCCTCGCTCTTCCCTGTGCAGACAGGTACATCCATCCTAGCTCCCCTGCTTTCCGCGAGCTCGTAGGCACGACCAGTGTCTAAGATCTGTGCTAATGTTACCCCTGGTTCCCTAAGAACTTGCCTCCTCAGTTTCCCGGAACTGCACCCTTGAATGATTTGGTTGTGCACCATGCCCTCCTCATTCTCCCATCTACAGGTGCTGGCCAGTTGTCTTAATCTTGCGCAGAATTGATCCAAGGACTCATCACTCTGCTGCTTTTTTGCGCACATTACAAATCTGTCATAGTCCACGTTCGCCATGGGCAGGAAGTGGTTCTGCAGAGCTAGTTTGACAGCTGCCTAGGTTGTTACTTGCAGGTTTTGTCAGTCCAGAAAGAGTAGATACCCCCTCGATCGTAAGGCAACATACTTTGTTGGCCGAAGACCAACCGCCTCATGTGTTTAGTATTAAAAAGGTGTAGCAAAAGCTTAACCACAGTGCAACCATTTTAAGGTGACTGAAATCGCCATTTTGTTTTCTTCTTGTTTTCTCTAACGTTGCTTTTGCTTCATGTAAAACTGCTTTGCTGAAATATTATTCTGCTTCACTGGTGCATAATGCAAGGCCGCGAGAGGCATGTTGAAACATAACGCAGTAACCCAGAAAGAAATGCCTAGTCTCCTCCCTCACCTATCCTTGGAGAGTGAGCAGCAAAGCATTCTAATCAGTACACCAGGTGCCAGCTAGTCTCAGTAGCACAGTAGAAATACTAGGAGCGAACATTAAATGACTCTTCTTTGCAGCCCCCCTTTTCCTGAGCCCGGTAGAGATCTGGAGAGCAAGTTGACCCCCAGCACAGGAATAAAAATCAGGAGATAGCAAGGCCTGGAATGTGTCGCTCCCTATGCACAGCTTGCTTGCAGAAACAGAAGCATTGTGTTCTTTAAAACAAAGACTTATGTCTGTGGGCTTACAAAATTGCAAACTGTTGCTAAATGAATGTTTGAAGGTGTAATTCTCGTCACTATTGTCAATCATCGTGCCTAGTTCAAAGGAAATGCAATAGGGGCGGTATAAGTTGTGACACTACTGATTACTAGGTGCTTGTTTTGTATATATGTAACTGATATACGAATTTCTCTCTCTTGCGTCTCCCGAGGTCTGGTAGACACACGTCGTGGGGCGTGGGACCAGTTGGTCAACTGAGACTATTTGCTTTGCAATAAACCCTAGATTTTGGGAATGCAACCTTCTGTCTGGCGTATCAGTTTGTGTGTGGTGATTGTGCCTTGTTTCCATGTGCGAGGGTCCCTCAGGGGCCCCTTCAAGATGGTGCCCAAATAAGGACCCTCCCCCACTTGTTCCATCATGTACGTTGTAAAATAAGGAAGGCGGAGAGAACGGTGAGGATGGGACGATCGAACCGGGATCAAGAGGTGTTCAGGGCGCCTCTGCGAAAGCGATGAGAGATTCCTTTGCAGATCTGCACACAATTGATCCTTGATCGACGTGCCTGGCCAGAGAACAAGGAGGCGAGGGTCCCGAAATGAGGCCTGGGGTATTGTCCATCATAGTGGGATTTTTCCACTGCGGCGGACAATCTTTGGAAACTGGCCAGGTCGCGCCACCTTTGGGAAAGCCGGCGTATGAGATGTATGTGAAGGATGGTGTGGGAGCGATAATGTTTTGTGAGATTTGGCATAGGCAAACCAGAAAGCAGGAAGATCTTCAGTGGCCGAATCATGGGAGTTTTGAGGTGACGAGAATAGATAATTTGGAGAAGGTGTTGATGAAAAAGAAAACACGCCCTGCATTATTTGATATCCTTAGGGACTGGAGAAGGGAAGCAATGCTTAGTTGGAAAAGTAGAGAGAAACCTGCACGCAGACATAAGTCGAAAGCAGAGGGAGCGAAAGAAAAGGAAGAGGAGGAGTGGAATGATAGTTTGAGAAAGTCAAATAGACGCAAGCAATTGAGCATAGAAAAGATATACCCACAACGGGAGTTGCATTCATCAGATGAATTAATAGATAAAATATTGACAGATACAAAGCAAGGTCCAAGGAGAGGGACTAAAACGACCGCGTCAGTGGCTATTGCTCAAACCCCTCCTGTTGCTCAGCCCCTCCCAACTGACTGAACATCAGCACAGCCACACATTGCACAAACAGCGCCTCCCATTAGCCAGTCAGCGCCACAACAGTCATTTCCCGTTCTCATTGTCCCATCCGCACCTCCCTCCCAAGAGATCTGTTCTGCACCATCTGCCCCTCGTGTAATTGAACTTGTTGAAACGGAAGAAGGGGCTGGACAAAAGGGATGTACGAGAGTAACTCGTAGTGCGATTAGCAAGGAGAGGAAGCGAGAGTTGCAAGAACAGGCCGAAATGTATATAAATGGGAATGATGGAACGTCAGTGCCGGCTTCAATATTTGACTTCAGGAGGAGCAACGAAAGACAGGTAGTGTTGGAATGCATGGGGGAATATTTGGTGGCAAGATGGAAACAGTTAATTGGGAAGCTGCCTCCACAACGACTGTTGGATTTGAATGCATTGGCACGTTGTAGAGGGAGGGATGAAGAGATGAGGGAACATGTAGACCGACTTTTTGAACTTAAGAATGAACTTGATAATGAATATGCTGAAATGTTTGCCACACCGGGGTATAGGAGTAGAGATATTAAGAGAGATAGAACTGAAACGGTAGAGCCCTATATACAGTGTCGATATTTGTCGACGTCAAGACAGACAGGCAACAGACTAAAAGTGTGTGTACGAGAGGCGTTGAAATGAATTTCAGATCCTAGTATTCCCACAATGGAGATACATGAGGTATTGGATGAATACCCCTTGCCAATAAGAATAGAAGCACTACGAACAATGGTTGGGGTGCTACTCCAGCAGGTAGCGGGACACAATAGAGGAAGAGGGAATGCCCATGGCAGAGGTAATTCGAACATGCATGGAGGGCCTCTGGGACTGAATCAATGTGCATATTGCTGAGAGGAAGGTCACTGGCGAGCGCAATGTCTACACTTGCAAAATAGAAATGGGTACGGCCAGAAAAGACCTCATAGGGGGCATCCAGGAGCAAATGGGCATAACAGAAATAACATGCAGCAGCACCAAAATAGTCAAGGGAATGGTCCCAAAATCAGAATCAAGCTCAGAATCAAACCTCTACTCAGAATCAGAGCCAGCAGAACATGCAAAATGGGAATAGAGGAAGGGGCGGAAACATTTTCGATACTAACGCGAATGCGTACTATAATAACAGCAGCGATTACACATCAGATGATGTGCTGTTTCCCCAATAGGACAGCCCAAGACAGGGGTTGGAAGCGGTGTCTATTCCCGTGAATCAGAAAGGACCCTACGTAGAAATGAAAGTCGGGGATAGTGACCACAGATTACTCGTGGATACGGGGGCACAAAAGTGTTCGATAGACCATCACTTTGTTCCAGAAATACCACTGTCGGGGCAAAGAAATATTTCAGTAGGGTTCGCAGGTACCCCAGTGATTAATCCGGTGTCCCATCCAGTAGCAGTAACATTAGGCCCATTCACTGAATACTGTCCATTCCTTTTAACAGAGAACTGTGGGGAGAATTTTTGGGGATTAAATGTATTGAAAAGATTGAGTGCAGTAATCCACTGTACACCAGATGGAGTATTTCTGACCATTTCACCGCAAAATGTACCGGTATCCGAATTTGTGTCCAAACCTTTGTCAGGCGAATTGAGTGAGTTACCAGCTTGTATATGGGCAATAAATGACAATGATGTTGGTTGTTTGAAGATAGAACCAGTGAAAATTGCTTTGAAAGAAGGAGTAACGTTACCGCGTGTTCTGCAATATAAAATCTCATTAGAAGGAGAGAAAGGATTGATAAGTATTGTTTCTGATTTGGTAAAATTGGGGTGAGTGAAGAGATTACATGTAACAGTCCCATTCTTCCGGTGTATAAGAAAGGAGGTAATGAGGTACCATACCGTTTTATAATTGATCTGCATTCATTGAACAAGGAGGTAGATCCCCAATTCCTGTTGGTCCCAGACGTTACACGATTTTGACAATGATTCCTGCCTCGGCTGAGTATTTTAGTGTTATTGACTTGAAGAATGCATTCTTTAGCATTCCAGTGCACAAGGAAAGCAGATATTTGTTCGCCTTCACGTTAGGAGGACGATCATTTACATTCACGCGTATTCCACAAGGCTACACAGAGAGTCCGAGTATTTACAGTAGAGCATTGAAAAAACAACTAGACATGCTATAGTTACCAACAGGTTGTGTATTGTTACAATATATAGATGATTTATTGATTGCTGCAGATACAGAAGAGTTTTGTAAAAAGAGTACTGCTTTACTATTAACACACTTGGCAGCACATGGCCACAAAGCAAGTTTAAAGAAGTTCCAATATTCTCGAAAGGAGGTGACTTATTTGGGTTACCTACTTTCGAAAGAAGGGAGAAGACTGACGCCAGAAAGAATAGAAAGCATTTCTGGTATGCCTATTCCAAAAACACAAAAAGGAGTCAGAGCTATAATAGGCATGGCTTCTTATTGTCGGCAGTGGATCGTGAATTTTGCCCTAATTGTTAAGCCAATGATGGAGTTGACAAAGAAGGATGTTGTGATGCCTTTGCAGTGGAATGAAGAATGTCAGAGAGCATTTGATCTGCTCAAAACTGCATTGTGTTCTGCTCCAGTTTTGGGCACACCAAATTATGAAAAACATGTCAGATTGTTTGTATACAAGAGTGAAGGCTGCGCGTTGGCTGTTTTGACACAGGAAGAAGGTGGAAGAAATAGGCCATGCAGCTATTTTTCTTCTGCGCTGGACCCTGTAGCATGCACATTACCACAATGTTTGTGAGCTGTTGCAGCGGCTGCTGCGTCAGTGAAACAAACGGAAGGGATGGTATTGGGGCACACCTTCATTTTGATGGTGCCACATGCTATAGACGTTCTACTCAATAGAACGCAGACGCAACACCTCACCTCTGCTAGATTGACTAGATATGAAATTGTCCTCTTTGCGTCACACATCCAAATTATGAGGCGTAGCTCTTTAAATACTGCAGAATTAATGCCCCTACCCATGGATGATCTTGATGGGAATGAATCACCTCCCCAAGATTGTTTAATGGTTAATGAGGATGAAACGAAGGGGAGAATTGATTTGACAGATATCCCACAAAAAGAGCCAGATGGAGAGTTATTTTGTGATTGCTCCTGTTTTAAACTACCAGATGGCACATCAACTGTTGCCTACGCTATGACCACGTTAAAAAGTATTGTGGAGAGTAAAAGAATCCCCTACAACTCTGCACAAGCGGCGGAGAAAATAGTCTTGATCAGAGCTTGTGAGATTTCTGAAAATTTGAGTGTAAACATATATACTGACAGCCAATACGCCTTTGGCGTGGTTCATAACTTTGGCCGACTCTGGGCTGAGAGAGGTTTCCTAACATCACATGAGGCTAGAATACAACATGGCCCTTTGATTGTACGATTGTTGTCTGCACTTACGTGTCCAAAGCACCTAGCAATAGTGAAATGCGAGGCGCATAGAAAGTGACATGCAAAGTGAGAGAAGGAAATGCATTTGCAGACAGAATTGCGAAGCAAACTACCACTGAATTGAATACCAAAATGTTAACAGTACAGTCTGAGGAAGTGCCCTGCATGATAGAGAATGGAATTGCTACTGTCAAAGAGATGCAGGCGGAAGCCACTGTTGATGAAATCCAAGGGTGGGCTGAGGGCTCTGCTGAATTAGATCTGGAGGGTTGCTGGGTGGACAAGGGAAGTAAAAACTGGATGTTGCCCAATTCCTATGTAACTGCAATGGTCACGATGCCCCACAGCCCCACTCTTATTTGTGCCAAAAAGATAGTGCAACATCTAGCTACAGTATGGGAGAATGCACACATAAAGAAAAATGACGAAAGGTTGGTCCAGAACTGTATTACATGTCTACAACACAATGTGGGGAAGGGAACGGTGACTCCAACAGGCAGTTTTGACCCTCCCTCTATGCCTTTCGAGGTAATCCATTTTGATTTCATAGAAATGGAGAGATGCCAAAACTTGAAGTATGTCCTGGTGGTCATATGGGCATTTAGCAAATGGGTGGAAGCATATCCATTGAAAGACTGCACTGCCATGAGCATGGCGAAAGTAATGTTAAAGAAATACTTCTCCCGTTTTGGCTTGCCCCGTGTCATATGGTCAGACAATGGTCCGCATTTTGTGGGCGCAGTAGTATTACAGATTTGTGCAGGTCTCCCGATCGAGAAGCGATTCCATTGTTCTAGACACCCCATGTCCGCCGGTCTTATTGAACGCCACAACGGTATCTTGAAATCTAAGATAAGCAAAATATGCGCAGGAAACAAGTTAACCTGGGTAGATGCATTACCAATAGCGTTACTGTGCATGCGCACATCTGTGCAGGCAAGAACTGGGCTCTCCCGTACGAAATAGTAATGGGGAGACCGGCGAATTTTGGGTGTGCACCTCAGCCGAAAAGGCTGAGGGAACTTGAATACCCTGTGCTCAGCATTTATTGTAATCTTTTAATTCAAAAATTGCGTTTGATTCATCAGAAGGTGCAGGAGGCATTACCAATAAGATACACTGGCCCGGGACACGCACTAGAGCCAGGAAACTGGGTGCTGATAAAGAATTTTGAGCAGAAGACATCGCTTGCACCCAGATGGCGTGGAACCTATCTGATCCTCCGAACTACGCAAACAGCAATTCGTGTGGGAGAGAAAGGAAGGCGTGGATCCATGCGACACACGCCAAGAAAGTCCCATCACCGTCTGAAAAACGGACCGATCGAAATGACCAGAAAGAGATAGCGGTCCCAGAAACGAAAGAAACGATTGCCAGTTCTTTGCCACAAAATTTGCTTGATCCTGACACGAAGGCTGAAAAGATTGCTGTAAAAGGGGGAGGGCAAGGAGTGGCCCAACATTGTTCAGCAGAACCTGCATCACTGCTGACAGACACAAAACGTGTACCACTTTGGCGCCCACCCTCTGTCATTGCACTGCAGCCTGAAAAGAAAGTTGCATCATCACTGTGGCGACCATCATCATCTGCTATTGCGCCACAGGCTGACTCCGAGCTTGAGTCTAGAAGTGCTTCCGCACTATTCATTGATCACACGATACCAGGAGCAAAGCGATACAATTCGTGGCCTCGGAAGAAGGAGTGATCAAACATACATTTCTGTTGATCTTTTTGTTGCCTCGAATTCCTATTCTCGGTTGAAGTAGGAACCGGAGGCCTAGAGGAGAGCGGCGTGAGGGTTGTACAAATCGGACAGCCTAATAAACGAGGCTCCTCGGTGCTTACATAAAATCCATGTGTCCTGAACCCGTGCGAACGAACGGGGTGCACATGGTATGAAGGCAATTGATAACTGCTCTGGAGTTCTTTGAGCAATGTGCAGATGCACAGAGATCTTGCCCAGTGTGTAGCAATCCAGGCTGAGAACTGGCAGAATAGACTGTTGACATTTATCGAACTTATTGACATTCCAACAAGTGCAACAACAAGAGACATTCACGACGAACACTGCAGAAGAAGAAGGACCGAGAAAGAAGAATGCCGGAACAGACTTTTGCCCCCTCCAGCACCACTGCTGATAATGAATTAAACATAGCGCATAGAAGGTTACAAAAAGGAAATGGTCGAAAGAATTGTATGCTGAGATTAACGATAATAATGTGTATAATGAGTATATTGGCCCCAATAATGACAGCACTAGTAATATGGTACTTGGAAGAAATGCACCTGTTAGAAGTACTCTTGCCTGTGAGAAACATCTCCACTACTGAAAGCCCAGTTCATGTGATTTCTTACACCTTGTCCCCAATGGAAGAAAGACATTGGGAGGGTTATGGTAATAACACATTACTACTAATAATGAATATGACACACTCGATATTAAGAAAAAGCAATTGTTGGGTTTGTGCCCACTTGCCACAACATGGTGGTAAGGGGATTGGTTGGTATGTGCAGCCTCTTCCATTGAGTTCTGCATGTTACGCTTCTCTGAGTGCATTATATTATGGAAAATGGAACGAAAGTGAAACTGGACGACTAGACAGAAGAAATATGAATGAGTTTGAAGAGATCATTATGAAACCAGTAGGCTGTTACATATTTCATAAAGCACGATTGATTACACCAATAATGATGCCACAAGATAGATTATCGGTACCCTATAAGTCATCTGTGATCACATTTAATATGAACCCAGAAAGAAATAAAGATACAGTGCCCCCCTCCTATAT
Source organism: Ambystoma mexicanum (assembly GCF_040938575.1). Taxonomy (NCBI): domain Eukaryota; kingdom Metazoa; phylum Chordata; class Amphibia; order Caudata; family Ambystomatidae; genus Ambystoma; species Ambystoma mexicanum. The sequence goes on along the minus strand of NC_090935.1, from coordinate 639,682,218 downwards.
AGTAAATTATGGTCCACGTTCTGTCTCTTTTTGTTTGAGAAAGAAGGGTTCTTTCCTGGTGGGGACATTCACTAGATGCATGAACATAGCATTCCTTGATAAAGAGGTAGAGCCAATTTATGTAGGAGATCCTGTTTATTTTATATATGGAGAAAAAGGGTATCCCTTGTTAACTAGAAACTGGGGAGGTACTTGTTACTTAGGCTTTCTATTCCCTGGGGTGTTCCTTTCAAGAACAGCAGACATAGCCAAATTGGCCAGGTCACAACCTCGACGAAATGATGGAGGTTTGATTGTAGAGGATATAGCAAAATCATTCATACCATTCTGGCGACAAGCAATAAACTCTTACGATATAAGACGACTGTCCAGAATATTAGAGGAAACAATAAATGGAACAACAGATATATTATATAATATGACCCTCGAGGAAAAAGGAATTAGATTAATGTCACTCCAAAATAGAATGGCTCTAGATATAATTCTGGTTGATCGCGGCAGTGTTTGCAAAATCGTGGGAACAGCGTGTTGCGTATTTGTAAGTGACTCCTCCCCCACGATCTTCGAAGCGATAAGGAAATTGCACGTTCTGAGCTCTGATCTCCACCCCCTTGAGGGAGGCTGGGAATTGGATATAAGTTCCTGGTTCTGGGAAGTGTTACGATCATGGGGATGGAAATTATTTGCGATCCTAGTAGCAGTGCTAGGAATATTCATGACATGTTGTTGTTGCATACACTGCCTACCCATAATATGCACTGAAATAAGTGAAGAGTGTGTACACATGATAGAAAAAAAGAGCACTATTAGATCAAGTACTCACGGTAATGATGAATCAAAGACAGTAAAAGAATTCATGTCAATTGATATTGATGACAATGAAGATGAGACCAGTAGTGTGCAAGATTCTGAATCTGATTTAGATACATGGCCAGAGGGGGATGCAAGGTATGGATGAGGCGTTTGGCATACGGCCAAAAGGAGGGTTTTGTCAGTCCAGAAAGAGTAGATACCCCCTCGATCGTAAGGCAACATACTTTGTTGGCCGAAGACCAACCGCCTCATGTGTTTAGTATTACAAATGTGTAGCAAAAGCTTAACCACGATGCGGCCATTTTAAGGTGACTGAAATCGCCATTTTGTTTTCTTCTTGTTTTCTCTAACTTTGCCTTTTGCTTCGTGTAAAACTGCTTTGCTGAAATATTATTCTGCTTCACTGGTGCATAATGCAAGGCCGCGGAAGGCATGTTGAAACATAACGCCGTAACCCAGACAGAAATGCCCGGTCTCCTCCCTCACATATCCTGAGAGTGAGCAGCAAGGCATTCTAATCAGTACAGCTGGTGCCAGCTAGTCTCGGTAGTACAGTAGAAATACTAGGAGCGAACATTAAATGACGAATTATGCTCTTCTTTGCGGCCCCCCTTTTCCTGAGCCCGGTAGAGATCTGGAGAGCAAGTTGACCCCCAGTACCAAATATAAACTAGGAGATAGCAAGGCCTGGAATGTGTTACTCCCTACGCACAGCTTGCTTGCAGAAACGGAAGCACCGTGTTCTTTAAAACAAAGACTTATGTCTGTGGGCTTACAAAATTGCAAACTGTTACTAAATTAATGTTTGAAGGTGTCATACTCGTCACCATTGTTAATCATCGTGCCTAGTTCAAAGGAAATGCAATAAGGGTGGTATAAATTGTGACACTACTGATTACTAGATGCTTGTTTTGTATATATGTAACTGATGTACGAATTTCTCTCTCTTGCGTCCCCCGAGGTCTGGTAGACGCATGACACGCGGGGCGTGGGACCAGTTGGCCAACTGAGACTATTTGCTTTGCAATAAACCCTAGATTTTGGGAATGCAACCTCGTGTCTGGCGTACCAGTTCGTGTGTGGTGATTGCGCCTTGTTTCCATGCGCGAGGGTCCCCCAGGGACCCCTTCAGTTTAACGACTCGAAAATGCAGTGAACTTCCGTCCCTGCTGAATATAACAGAGTGGCTACTTTTGCATCGTCCTCAGTCTCACCAGTAGCCTTGAAAAACATTTTAAGTTTCTTGACCCAAAGTAACCATTTAAGCCCAAGTTTGGATGGGTGTCCTGAAGTGTCAAATTCTGGCATGGGTGCCAGTGTGCCCTGCTGTCTGTGTGGTATCTGTGCCGGGGCAATGGCTGCTACATCCTGCTCACCCATCCTTCCAGGCCGCACAGGCACCCCACGCTACGGTGTGATTCCGCAAGCCTGATATTTCTCACAATGGTGGGCACCGTTCTCACTTGGCTGGATGACTAAGTTGGCACTTTGATGCCTTCGAGGCCACCTTTTTCAGGAATAAATGACACCACAGCTGCCTGGAGCATCCACTGACCTTGATGACTCTGCTCCAGGGTTGATGGACGTATGCAGTAATATTCATGCACATCACTATGTCACCCAGTCCTTTGGGCTGCCTTTCCTCCTTGCAGAACATCCTCGCAGTCCCGTGGACCAGTCTGAGTAGGAAAAGTGTGTGGCAACACTTTCACGTTATCAGGAACACGGCCACCGTGTAGCTGGTAGCCGTGAATGTTCCAAAAATGGTTCCAATGGAGCACGTGGACAGCTCACGAGCACCCTCATGGGCCACAACAGTTGCGCGTGTTTTATAAAATGGCCGTCTCGGTCCTCCGTTTATTAACATAGCGCATGCGTGAGCCGGAACGTGATCAGTGAAGACGAGCCCTTTCAGGTGGCTTCAATTCAAAGATCGCAGTTCTCACCATGCCCGAAAAAAGGAGCCGAATATCAAGAAGGAGCTTCGGGCACTGAGCAGCGCTGCTTGATAATGGCACACACGCAAGAGGGAGGGAGGGAAGGGCGGCGGAGCCAGAATAGCATTTTGCTCACAGCACGAAACTGCTGTGCGCGCTGCTCCGTCTCCCTCCCCTCCCTGCCCCACTCGATACCGCAACACTTGTCTTTACGGTGCCGTGCCAGGCTGGGGCTGAGACAAGCTGGGTCCCGAGATCCGGCCAGACATCTGATGCCGGATCTCGGACCCAGCAAGAGCCGGCCCAAAGACCACCGCTGGATGCAACTTAGTAAAGGGACTTTATTGAGAATGTTCCTGCGACTCTTTAAGAAGAGGAATTCTACAGTCTGTAATAGAATTACCTGTAGGAGGAATTTAGCATGTAGACCCCCACCTCGCATTCATAATGTTGCAGTATTGATACAGATGACATGCCACGCCTCCTTCCTCTCTTATTGAGGGGTACATATTTAATAGGGAATCGCCTCAATTTTTAAACATAGAGACCTTCCCTGGTGGACCTCGCCTCCCGGAACTCCCAAAAACTGGTCTTACTGGCTCTGGACGCAGCCAAGGCATTTGATCGAGTAGATTGGCCCTTTATGAAAGTTACCCTAGAGGCCTTCGGCTTCGGGTCAACTTTTCAGACAATGGTGCTGGCCAACTATAAGAGCCCAAGTACGAGTCTAAGAATTAATGGACACAGCTCAGCTCCGATCCCCTATCATGCGGAACCCGGCAGGGGTGCCCGCTATCACCCTTACTCTTCGCTCTCACCATGGAGCCTTTAGCCCAAAGGATTAGGGGAAACGATCAAATTAAAGGGCTGCAGGTCGGCCCCAACCAACATAAAATCGCCCTATTCGCGGACGATGTCCTACTCTAGATCTCAGAAGCCCAATCATCATTGAAACAGGCAATACGAGAACTTACCACCTATGGTGAGATCTCAGGCTTCACTATAAAGTTTGACAAATCCTCGGCCACGGGCATCGGGCTCACTCCAGCAGAACGGGAGCCACTGACGACGATGTGCCCGATGACATGGATGAAGAAGGCCATCCCCTACCTAGGGGTCCACATCCCGGCTAACCCAAGAGACACATACAAAGCCAACTTCCCCCGGCTACTGAAAGAACTGGAAGGCGACTTGAAACGATGGGAGACCCAAGAGATCTCACTGCTGGGGCGCATCACAGCATGCAAGATGAATCTACTGCCGAGGTTCCTATACGCCTGCGCCTCCCTCCCAGCAGCGATCCCCACACCAACCCTCAAGGACATCCAAAGGAAAATGCTGAAATTCATCTGGAAAGGTAAGAGAGCGAGAATCCCTCTCAAAACGATGCTGGGGGGCTCCAAGCTAGGAGGTCTGGGGGTCCCGGACTTGAGGGCCTATAGTGTGGCAGCACAACTAGCACAGTTTCTGGCATGGCAGACCATAACAAACCGCCCCAAGTGGGTAGAGCTGGAACAATCACAAACACCTTTACCCTTGCGATTTCTGCCACACATTCCGCCCCCCTTAGAACACACTGGGGAGACCTCCTCCTATCAACTAAACACACCCTTAGCTCCTGGGACTGGGCTCTCAGGCAGAAGGGAGTGCCCAGAGGACTGAGCCCACGCTCCCCGGTCTTCCATAACCCAACCTTCTCACCCGGAGCAGACCCCCGCAATTTCCGGAACTGGATAAAGGGCGGGCTGGAGACCATAGACCAGCTATATATGGGAGGGACACCTCTCACCTTCGCCCAATGCAAGGAGAAGTTCCAACTCCAGGAAAGGGACAGATTCACCTATATCCAACTACGCCACTGGTGCTCGCACCCCCAGACTCTGCAGGCAGCAACTTGCCCGGCCACCGCCCTGGAGCTGACACTGGGGGACCTCCCAACTCGGGCAGGGTATCCACCCTATACAGGCGCTTCTTAAGGGACTTCCTGTCCACAAAGACCCACTGCATGGCTCAATGGGAGGCGGACCTGGGCCATCCGGTCGAGGACCAAACCTGGGTGGACATCTGGACCAGAACACATACCTCCTCCACCTGCGTTACCAATAGGGAATGTGTGTACAAGGTGCTCCTCCGGTGGTATTACCCGCCCCTTCGACTTCACCACATGAACTCACATGTGGATCATGCCTGCTGGAGAGGATGTGGTCACCCAGGCTCTTTCTTCCATATGTGGTGGGCTTGCCCAAAGATACGACAGTTCTGGAGGACATGCCTAGAGACCATCGCACAAATCACGGGAACGGCGATTCCTCTGGAACCTGAACCAGTCTTGCTGGGAGCCCTGATCCCCGCGATCTACCCGCGCTCCGGGACCAAGTCTAAACTATTGACACACTGCCTTCTGGCAGGGAAAACGGTGTTGGCCAGGGCCTGGAAATCCCCAGAAGGACCTCACATAGCCCAATGGTGGTCTAAACCCTGGGACATCCTGATCGCGGAGAAGGTCACGGCAGCACAGACGGGAACGCTCCACCGCTTTCAGAATGTTTGGAGCCCAGTGCTGGAATACGACCAGCGCTTCCCCGCCCAGACCTACAAACCGACCAGGGCCCGATGGATCTTGAAACACCAAGAGGACTCTGGAGAAGACACATAGTCGCTAAGGGGCGAACTGGACAACCCAGAAACCAGAAAAAAAATTGCGCCTCCAAACATGAGGGGGGGGAGTGGCCGAAGGGAGGTGGGAGGGAGGAAGCCTGATGGGGGGAAATGAGGACTGGGGATCGAAGAACCTGAACACGCATTGCTTGTGATATGTCATGATTTGTATATTTACCATCCTGTCTTGATTTAAAATAAACAAAGTTAAAAAAAAAAAAACACAGAGACCTTCCCCACTTCTTTGCCCTCGTTGAGGGTGTTTTATCCTTATATCAAGAGCCAGTGAGGTTTAAAGTGCGCTTTAAGAATCAGCATTGAGTGTGTTCTGTCTGCCATTAAAAATGCAATCACCAGTCGAACTCTGTTAATCTCCTACTTGCCTTTATTTTTGCAGCCCTCCCGACCCAATGCATATACTTGGGGCGACCCACAGTATATTGTGTGTGTACCGTATACGGGGAACGTGGGAGACCTGTGTAGTGGGCATCAACCAGCAGAATGTATGGGCTAAGGCGATGCCTTCAGTGAATAAAATTGAAACTGCAGGAGGCGCTGTTCCGGATCAGATGTCGACTTTCTCCCTCAGACCTGCTATTATGTCTTATTTGTACAGCATAACAACACAAGTTAAACCGCCCATCACACATTTTCTCATAGAACATTTTAACTACATAACTACACCAGGATTGCATTATCATGATCAAAGTGTTAACGTTTTGGACAAAATAAAATGTTCGGACTTTGTTTTCTAACCGTTTTTGCCAATTTAGACTTCAAAATGTATATCTCCAAAATTACTTCTGATGAAATAACATTGTCATGATAAATAATTACTAATTGGAGTAGGAAAACGCTCTTTCTTTCTTTCAAATTATCGAATGCGTGGGCGGACCCACACAGGCGCGTCCCCATCCAAAAGAATGATGTGCACCTACCCCACCAATCTTACACACAGCCCTCACATTCTCATAACTCCTCCCACCGCCCCGTCTGCCCCACAAAATCTAGCAGCACACTGCTCCTCTCCCTGCCTCTCACCACGACTAACACACTGTTATCTTTTGTAATCGGGTATATTTGTGCAAAACAATGTTATCTTGAAGGCCAGTTTAGTTTATGGTACAAAGTTATTTCGTGAGAACTCCCAAAGTTATCTGTTGACAAGACCGCAGATTTAAAGACACTCTAGGTGAGATGTTGAAGTTCTTGTTCCGACGTTAGCAGGTAACTTCGTCGCTCCAGTCTGCACAGTCTTGAATGTTATCTCGACATCGTGCTTTGGGAATGCAGTCGCAGTCTGCAAAGAAAACGGTGTTGCACCTCCAGCCTGAACAACTGGGACACAGCAGAACTGCGGGGAAAACAACATGGACATGTTACACTGGTCCTGAAGACAACCCCACCAATAATACCTAGCATGTATTGCCAGTTGTCCCTGCTAAGATACATGTTATAAGACTGCATGAATTAGCATACCAAGTGCAGTGGCATAAAACAAAATGTGTGGCCACCCTGTGAGCCCTTCTAGGCTCCCTCCCCCTTTAAGGTCCTTGAAGAAGCCCCGGCCACACCACGTCCGCCTGAGCCACTACACACACAGATTGCACTTGATAATCATTTTCCCGCAGTCACACCATGCCTGGTGGTACCTGTTTTTTAAAATCTTGTTTTTATTAGTATTATCATTATTATAACATACAAAACTCCCCCCTCCCCAACTCCCTTTTAACCTCGGCTCCCTTCCCAAAGCCCTCCCCCGGGCAGCTACCACTTTGAGAGTATCGTCCCTTTGAAATCCAGAGACTTGTTCATTTAGTTGAATAAATCCATAATCCGTATTCTTTGCGGGCACCAGTTCTCATGAAAGTCTTTGTGCAAAAAGTCCACTACAAATTCGCAATCATACTTACAATTCTTTTGCTCCCATTGTATTACATATGTAACCCATTCTAAAGAAACATAATGCCAAATTTTCATTAGCCACTCTTGTTCTGTTGGGGCATGGATTGTTTCAATTTCTGTGGTATAAGTGTCACGACGGCAACGGTTGGTATCATATATGCTTTCCTTTGTTTCTTTTCTGTTAAAACCTCCAATATGTCGCCCCAATCCAACATTGCCTCACTCATATCTTTGTATTCAGGGACCAAAAATCACTTTCCTTGCATTCATAATACTTCCCCAAAAAACTTTTGGGGTAATTCATGGAATAAATGTGCGCCGAAATTTGAGGTGCAAGGTGGCGCAAGCGTGAAAAAGCCAGCGCACACGTGCGAATCGCACGCATGCCATTCATGGAAGGCCCTGCGCGTGTTTTATCCGGGATGTGCGCCAAATATGCGCTTACTGCACACGTCACTGTGACTTTCCAAACGCGTGCGCGACAGGAACGGGGAAAGCGCACAACTTCTCGCGCACACACCTAAGAAGGGGGCGGAACACGGGGAATGGGGAACAACGCGTGAAAATGTAGGCGTAACGTGGGAAGTACCACTGGGAAACACACGCAACGCCCACACACAAGTGAACAACAGGTATTCATGGAATCAAATAGGCAAAACCTGTGCACGGCAAAACACACGCACACGCATAATCCCGTCCACCACATGAAAGCAGGTGGAATCGCCCCCACACAGCATAAAAGTGCGCGCAAACAAGCATGTACAGCTACGATGAATGTCCCATTCCTCGCAGCAGTGATCGTGGGACACCGCAGGAGGAGGAGAATAGCCAGGCCCCGCATTTTTTTGCCCAGGACCAGCCTTTTTGGGATGCCTGATGACCAGGTCTATGGCAGGTATAGGGAGCCACCTCACATCATCCTAGAGCTGGTCAGGGAGTGGGAGGATGAACTCACATCACCCACCCTGTGCTCCCAAGCATTGAGCCCCTTGGAGAAGGTGCTCAATGTACTGCATTTTTTGGCCACTGGGTCATTTCAGGGGACAACTGCCATAGAGGGGGGCGTCTCACAGCCCACACAGTCACGTTGCCTACACCAGGTATTGGCAATCATCACTGCGCGCCCCTCAGTCCGCAGGCACATATACATGCCGAGAACACCTGCAGAAAGGCAGGCTGTGGACCTGGACATCTACAGGGTGGCACACTTCCCCAAAGTGCTTGTTGCCGTAGATTGCACCCATGTGGCCCTATGTCCACCTAGGCCCACTGAAAACATCTACCGCAACCGCAAGCACTGGCAGTCCATGAAAGTGCAGGTTGTATGCAATGCCATGGGAATCATCACCTCTGTCCATGCAAACTATCCAGGGACCACCCATGACAGTTTCATATACAGATTGTCCGCCCTGATCCGGGCCCTGGAAGCTGGGAAGCATGGCGACACATGGCTCATAGGTTAGTACAAATGCCTGTGCACATGCATGTATGTCACACACAGACAAATACACAAACCCAACTAATGAAAACCATCATGACCTCCCCAGGGGACAGTGCCTACCATCTCAGCACCCACATGATGACGCCAATAGCGAACCCCACCACACCCCCCAGGTAGGATACAACGCAGCCCATATTGCAACCAGGGCCATAGTGGAGCACACATTCAGAGTGCTCAAGTCACGCCTACGCTCCCTTGACCGCTCTGGTGGCTAGCTACTATATGCACCCCCAGTAGTGTGCAGGATCATTGGGGCAGCATGTGGCCTGCACAACGTCCCAACACGGCAGGGCGTACCCGTGGACATGGTGGTTCCCCCACATCCCCAACCACATGCACAGGTGCTGCTCATGGGAGGGGAAAGTGTACGTGGCGAGGCAGCCCGGACCCAGCTTGTGGACGCATTTTACACCTAAACTCCCACCCCTGCGGAGTACACACAGGCCTGGCACATACCAGGTGACATTCGATGATGACAAAGAGACAGTCAACTGTCACAAGCTTACCACCCTGAGAATGTTGCCACGGAAGTGCTACATTGTGTGCATCCCTAGATACTTAAACATAACCAAAAGGAACACATGCAAGGTGAATATCCCACCACCACCCTGAAAAACAGGCCATGTAAATCACTGCTTTGTCACCCAAACCCTGCCATCACCCATGACCCCTGTCCTCCATGCCATGCCATGGCATGAAACAGCTGAACAGCCAACCAAATGCACAACACATGACACAACCGTCATTAAGTGCAATGTGAGAAATGTAAACCGGCATGAGACATTCACACCTGACATGGGACCTGATGAACTCACTTGGCAAAAATCTACCACACATACAAAGGGGGTCATTAAGAGTATGGCGGTACGCCATAGACGGTGCTGGTACGTCACTGGCACCGTCCATACCGTACCGCCATATTATGAGTAACCCTGGCGGGTGGCGGGCTGTGTGGTGGTCGCCTTAGCTGCACCTGTAGCTACCACTACCGGTGGGCCTGTGTCAGCACATGTTACTTACTGTCGGGTCGCAAGGGTGCCAGGGTCTGATGCAACATCTGCATCACCTGGAGCCACAGGGGATGGTGGCATGGCTGCACCAGCATGTGGCTCGACATCCTGCCCCTGTGGTGCGCCCCTGCCTCTTTGCGCTCTACGGCCACCCTGGACTCCACATACTCCCTGGTCACCCCGGCCACGTGCTCAACCACTCCCAACACTGGCAGGACACCCAGCTGAGCCCCTCATAACCTTTGGTGGCCTCCCAACCATGGCACGGATGTACTACCGCCAATGGGAGGTGCATTGAACAATTGTCCTGGTCAATTGGGGTGAAGGGGGCAGGGTACGTGATGGTAGATGCACCCCTGTGCCCCTGCAAGGCTGCCTGTGGACCCTGGAGATAAATGACGCTCACAAAACGCTCAGGCACCCCAAATATACAAGAAAAACATATACGCAACCCCTGTAGCCCACGTGCGTGTAGAAAAACCTCACGCAGTATGCTGTCGCACCCATGAACACAAAAAAACGTACGCGATTAACACACGGGCTACTATGACATCAATAAATGGGGTACGCGACAAACAGGGGCACCCGCAGTGGAAAAAAATAGCGTGCAATAGCGTGCACGACTCACCGTCTGCATGGAAATGAAATACCCGCGTGGACCATTTACACGTGCAGAAGGAAACGCCCACGCGTGTTACGTCACTTACGTGCATTCACGCTAAGGGCCTTTCCTCAGATTACACGCTGACGTGCTGTTTTTTCACGTGCAAAATCACTTCGTATCAAGCTGGCCATGCAACAACACACGGAAGACCAGGCTCCTGCCCAGAAGGCTATTTTCCTGCCCCCCCAGATCCCCAAGCCAACTCCCACCAGCCATCTGCTGCTACCTGCCTGTCTGCTGGCCATGTGCCCTGCTATTTGGCGCCTGCACGTCAGCCATCTGCAGGGGTCCAGTTGCTGTGACCACCCCTGCTCTAACCGAAGACTCCCGACTGCAGTTCCATTGCTCCACAGCCCAGCACCAGGACCCAGTTGCCCACCCACACCTGCCTTGGGGGTTGCCATGTCGGGGGAAACAACATCTGAGACCACTGGCAACCCCCAGCCAGAGAGGCAGAGGGCTGCCAGCTTCACAGCAGGAGAGGTTGGCACCCTGGTGGAGCATGTCCTGGTGCATTATGATGCCCTCTTCGGAGGAACATGCACTGACAAGGATGGACTGAGAAGGATCTGGATGGACATCGCGGTTGCCAGCAACGCGGAGGGGGTGGCGACCCGCGACATACCACACGTCCATAAGCGCTGGGAGGACTTCAGGTCCAGGACCCTTAGGAAGGCCCGGCGCTTCTTGGACGCAGCGGATGCAGAGTTTTGCCGGGTCCGCCTTACCAACGACCAGATGAAGGTCCTGGAACGCATACGCCCAGCGCTTCACCTCCAGGTCCTTGAGGCAGACCCATCCGGAGTCGAGCGGTAAGTGTCCATGTGTACTGATTGGACGCAGTGCATGTTGAGGTGTGCCAGCAGTGTGCAGCATGGACATATGTCTGGAAAGGCCCATGTATGGATGGATGTATATGCAGGGACATGAGGCTGCCGCATGTGGGTCCAGTCATGTGTGATGCACATCAATGGTGTATGTGTTCCAAAGCATGATGTACAAATGCACGTGGAGACGCACACATGTTAGCATTTCTGTGTATGTACTATGCCATGGTTGGGGTATGACACATGGATGCTGGTTCCACCTTCATGTACGTGCACGATGTACATGTGCGTGTGTGTGTTTTTGACATGTGTGCGACTGTGATACGTCATGGATCCATTGACACAGACATGTAGTGAGCCGATTGGCAGATGTGACATAGTTGCCGGTGATTGCACTGTGACAGGTGGTGGATATGTGCAGATGCATGTCTGTCTGGTGGCGTGTGTGCATGTGGTTGGCACTCCCCGTGTTGCTTGTGACGTCAGGCTGACCTTTGGATGTTCATGCTGTTGTGTGTGTATGGATGCTGCTGCCTGATGCACCATTCCTGTCAATGTGTGCATGTGTGTGGGTTCAAATGATGTGTGTTGGGGAGTGTGATGCCATCTGTGAAGTTTGACACTGCCACTCATGTGCAACTGTCGTGTGTATACGAACATTGTACAGTGCCCTGATGCCTGTGTTCTATCTCTCCCTGTCTGCAGCGTCTACTGATGAAGAGGGCGTAGACTGTGCTGTGGAGCACAGCGGCAGGGATCCCAACGCCAGACGGAGATGCAGGGCCCAGTTCCCCTCCCAGGTAGTCATCTCTTCGGGGAGTGAGGAGTCTGGTGCCACGTCCATGGCCACAGTAGGGGCAGCTGAGCCCCCACAGGGGCCTATGGGGGAAGATGGCACAGAGTCATCCAGGTTGGTGGGGGGTTTGGTGGAGAAGGATGCCGCGGAAGGCCCACTCACGGGGCCTGGAGGAGGGGGTTCCACTGGTGCTAGTGGTGCAGTCCAGGGGAGGGGACAGGAGGCAGCACAGGCCCAAGCGGAGGTGCCTTTGTGGTAATCCTGTCCACGATCCTGTGACTTCATCATCCGGCACCAGGAGAGATGCCTCCGTCCAGACCCATTTTCAGGGAGGGGATGAGCATACAACAACTGGCCTTCCTCTCCCTGCGGACGTTGCAATCCATGACCATATTGAGCCTGTCCTAGCTGAGGTGTCATTGCGCCAACATGAGATTCGGGATGACGTGCAGGGTTCTCGTCAGGACAATGCATGTCATTTCGGATCCCTCTTTGGCCGCATCGACCTACTAGGACAGGTCGTCGGCACTGGGTTCATCCATGTGCTGGAACTTTTTGCGACCCCATCCTCAACTGAACCCCCTATGCGCCAGTTGTCCTCCATGCCATCTTCCAGCCCAAGTATCACCTGGGCCCCCTGTGAAGCTGCCCCTGAGCCAGCGACCAGGCTGGTGGAGGACACATCCCTGCCACAGTCGGGAGTCGGATGTCCAGCAGGGGTGGCCACCCCACCAACTGGACCCCAGGCATCGGCCGGAGGGCAGGAGGACCCAAGATTGGGAGTGTCTTCCGTGTGGCAGCGGTTGGGCCAGCAGATAGATGCGGAGTGGTGGCGGGCAGAGGAGGCACGGCTCACTATGGTCAGGGCGGAGAACTCCATGCAGGGGGCATTGAGGCGGGCAGAATGTCTCGAGGCAACTCGCAGGGAGTTGGAGGAGGCCATGGCTGCATCCCTGCGAGACCTTCGAGGCCAGGGAAGAGGCTCGCCCCGGAACATCGACGTGGAGTTTGATGATGCCCTGGCCCGGCACATCAAAAAGTGAGCCGTAGGGCTTGCCCGCCGCCTTTGTATATAGTTCTTTATGCTTAGGTGTCTTTTGTTTTATATTGTTTTTTGGAGTTCATGGACTTTGCTCCACTTTATGTACATAGTTTTTTATTCATATGACTTTTTTGTAGGTTTCCTTTTGTTTGGGGATCATGACCCTTTGGACTTGTATTGTAAATAGTTCAAGACTTGTACATACTTTCATTATTTCAACTTCCCATTGATCAATGTTTTTTATTTTTTTGATTATTTACTTTATATGGACATTGGCGATGGATCACTTTTCATTTTTCATGTCGTGGATTTTTGTTTTTCATTGGATTTAAAAAAAAATTTGGTATTGCTTCCATTATTTCTTAATTTGCAAGTTTGATTTTCATTATGTTATTTCATTATGTTTTTTTTAATACATTTCATATATCTTCATGATTGGTGTTGTGTACTCTTTTTGTTTTGTGCATGTCTCTATGAGCATTGCCTCAGTCATGTGTTGCCACTGTGCGGCTCTGTTGTACATTTATGCATGGCCATGCAGGTTCTTTTAAGACTCTCATGGCATGGGTAATTTGGGAGTAATTTGGGAGTGGGTGCAGTGGATGGTTGCATGCTTGTACTGGGGGACAGGGGGGATTTGGGTTGGCATTAAGGCCATGGGTCTGTTTTGTTAGGACTTGTTGTTTGGTGGGCCATGAGTCCGTCAATGGGGGGGGGTGCGGTGAGGGACATGCGTCGGGGCCTGCTGGCAGGTGCCCGTCAATAGGGGGGGTGGTCGGAGTGGGGGACATGAGTCGGCCCGTCAATGGAGGGGGTGGGTGGGGTGGGGGACATGAGTCGGACCTCCCAACTGCATGGTGACATGTGGCCTGCCTGTGGGGCATGCCCAGGGGTGAAGGGCTGCCTGCCGGGCATGGTCAGGGTGGATGGGCTGCCTGCGGGGCATGCCCAGGGGTGAAGGGCTGCCTGCGGGGCATGGTCAGGTTGGATGGGCATGCCCCGCAGGCAGCCCATCCACCCTGACCATGCCCCACAGGCAGCCCTTCACCCCTGTGCATGCCCCGCAGGCAGTCCATTAACCCTTGGCGTGCCCCGGAGGCAGCCCTTCACTACTAGGCATGCACCACCCTTTTTCCATGCAATTTCGCTGGCGCAAGCAGGGTACGCGTATTCCGAGGGGTGCACAGGGAGTTTTCCACGCGTTTCCACTGGAGTGAGCGGGGTACGCGTATTCCGAGGCGTGCGCGGGAGTTTTCCACGTTTTCACCGGCGCGAGCAGGGTATGCATATTCCGAGGGGTGCGTGGGGAGTTTTCTACGCATTTTCGCTGGCGCGAGTGTGGTACGTGTATTCCGAGGGGTGTGCGGGGAGTTTGCCACGCGTTTTCGTGGTTAGGGGCTGTATGCTGGTCCACTGGCCTTTGCGCCATGTACTGGATTTGTGCTGCGTCACTCTGCACCACGGCTGATTATGGATGTTAGTAGAATACGCTGTGTGTCAAAATGGGTTTTGGCGTACGCGGTTGGCGCAGACTATCGCACGCTCCCTCTGTGCGCCAGCTGCATGCGCCACTTGTGCGCTAAATTTTATGAATTACCCCCTTTGATTTTCTGACACTCCCACCATATATGGACCGACATTCCTATTTCTTTGCATTCTGGCCAACATTCACCCGAAACATTCTTGTAAAATGCGTGTAATTTCTCCGGTGTGAGGTGCCACTGCACCATTACCTTAACCCACATTTGAAGTGTCTGAATTGCCCGCATCAAGTTTGGGATTCCCTTCCAAACCGCCAACCATTGACTCTGCGTTATGACCATGCCTGCAACTTTCTCCCATAGCTTCATTTAACCCCATTGCACTTGATTCTCTCCAATTACTTTATACAGTGCCCCAATTACACATGTCTGTCTCCTAAATTTGTAGTGATATATTTTTCAAATGGTCCTAGATCCCTTAAAATGAAGAGCTTACTTCCCATTAGACAATGTCGAAGTTGAGCATACCTCAATCTTTCATTTTCATTCAAGAAAATGCCTGTTTACTTTGTTGAAATGTTCTGATCTCTTGACCCTCTACCATGTCGGCCATCTTCGAGCATCCCGCTTCCTGCCAAGTCTTAAATTTGTGCTGCTCTAATCCCGGAGAGAACTGGGGATTGCGAAAAAGAGGTGTGAAAGGGGAGGGAAATGTAGTGATACCTGATCTCTTCACCACAACGTCCCATACCTGTGCCATCAACGCTGTGATTTTGCTTTTGTTCATATTGATAGGACAATCTTATTTTTGGCACCAAAGTACTTCCTGAAGGGGTTTACCAACCACTGCTCTGTCCATTCACACTCAAATTTTCTCCATGTCCCCTTCGAACCATTCCCTGCTAATTCTAAATTGAGCCGCCTGGTAATAAACATTGAAATCTGGGACCCCCATGCCACCCTTGTGTACTGGCACCATTAGTGTATTTCATGCAACCCCAGCTGTTTTACCTTGCCATATGTAGTCCCTCATTATCTTATTGAGTAGCTTAAAACATTTCTGGGGGACCATTATCGGTAGTACCTGGAAGAAATACAACACCCTTGGGAGAACCATCATTTTGATTACATTTATTATTCCCATCCAAGATGTTGTCAGAAAATTGCGTTTCTTAAGCCATTGTTTAATTGATGCCAGAAGAGGGAGATCATTAACTCGGTACGTCGACTCCAAGGAATCTGTTAATTGCATGGCCAGATATCTAATTCCCTGTTCAATTATACTGCTATGGCTGGCAGAGAAGAAGGAATATTGGTCACCGTCAACAATAGATCATCCACGAAGGCCATTACTTTATGGTCTTCTCCCCGAAATTGAATACCTCTGATTTTATCCTCATTCCTGATTCTAGACAACAATGGCTCAAGATGTAATGCGTATAATATCGGAGATAATGGACACCCTTGTTTGGTCCCCCTAGTAACACGAATTTCATGTGAGAGATAACCATTAATGGCTATACGAATGATGGGGAATTTGTAGTTCGCTCCTACCGTTTGCAAGAACGTAGGACCAAATCCCATAGCCTCAATTGTCAAGAATAAAAAGGACCATTCGACACGACTAAACACCTTTTCGGGCATCTGGCGTTATAAATCCTGCTGATAATCCTGCCTTATTTATTTTCTCAATCAAATGGCTCACCCGTCTTGTTTTGTCGAATAATTGCCTACCCATAGCAAGTCCGGTTGCCAGTATTTCAGTATAAAGCTTGGCATCTATATCTATATTGATGAGACCTATGGGTCTGTAGGATCCACATTGGGTGTTATCCTTACCTGGCTTTGAAAAAAGCACCACATTTGCCTCTTTCATTGAAGGTGTAATAATATCCACCCCCTTGAAGGAGTTAAAAGAGGTCCATACTGGGGTCAATTCCTCTGTATAGATTTTATAAAATAATGCTGGGTAACCATCCGGTCCCGGAGCCTTGATAAGAGGTAGGGACTTTATCGCCTCCCGAACTTCGTCTAGTGTAATCCCCCCCTTCAACTCTTCCCTGTCGCCTGCATTTAGACTGTTTAACCGGCATTGGTCCAAGTATGAGACTTTTGTAGTTGGGAGTCTGAGCGGTCCAAATTATATAACACAGTATAATACTCTGTAAATGCTTCTGTTATTTCTTTGGAGGAAGAGCTAATTTTACCTTGCTCCTATTCAATAGTGTGAATGAGTCTAGCTTCTTCCTTCTTTCAGACTTGTCATGCCAGCAGGCAGTCAGCCTTATTGGCTTTGATGTAGTAACTCTGTCTTAAATACAACAGGGCTTTCTTGGCACGCCTCGTCTGCAACAAGTCTAGTTGTCCTCTAAGGTACCTATATTTTTTCCGTAGTCATATCCCCTTGTTCATTTCCATCTCCTTCATAACTATTTTTAATTTCGTTGCCAGCTCTAGTTGGGCTGCTACTAATTGCTTCTCCCTTTGGGCTTTTTTCACAATAAGTTCTCCCCTCATGGTCACTTTAAAAGCATTCCATACCCATCTTTCTGGTGTGCCCTGAGTCCCATTCAATTCAAAATATTCTTTAATTTTACTCTGAATTTCTTCGGCCAGAACTTGGTCTTTTATTATATACTCTGTGAATTTCAACCACCATAGCCCTGTCCCTTCGTTGTCTTGGAGAATTATTAATTTTAATGGTGCATGGTCTGATAAGGCTATAGGGCCCATATCTATCTGTTGTATTCTTCCTAGCAATAATGCTGAGACCCACATATAATCTATCCTCGAAAATGTCCGATGGACAGATGAGTAGAATGTATACCTTTTATCTTCCTGCTGAGTTTCTTTCCAAGCATCTAGTAATGATAAATTGGCCATGCTTATTTTTAATTTTTTGAGTAGGGGGTCATTGCGAAATCTGTCCAACCCTACTCCTATCAACTTGAGGATCCCAGGCTATATTGAAATCTCTTGTCAGGATAATTTGTGCTTCTTCAAACCTTTCTAACTTGCCCAAAACTGCCGAATTTGGAGCGTAGACAGTAGCAATTGTATATCACATTCTCCCCATTTGTATTTTAATGAATAGATACCTTCCCTCCTTATCCATTTCTTTTGCCAATATATTCTGACAGACCCGACCTTTCAAGGCTATTAAAACCCCTTCCTTCTTTCCCTTATCGTCAGATTGTATAATATGTGTGTAACTAAATAACTGTGTTTGCATCTTTCCTTGACACATGGGTCACTTGAAATGTCACCACATCAGGTTTCTCTCTGCCCAGGAATGATCCGACTTTACGTCTTTTGATGTAGATTTCTTTCTTACCTCCCATCTACATATATGTACTCTAGTTGTTCCTTTGGTAGCCGACCACCCCCTCCCCCCAAAACCAATTCCTCCAAACCCCACTCACCCAGATACCCCCTGTTCTCCCCTTTCAGGCCCAACCTATTCCCCTTCCTCCCATGCATTACGCCATAGAGGTGGAGTTCTACTGCACACCCGGAGATTAGTTGTGCGGGTCTATCTGTACCCATCACACCCCTGATTCCAAGCACTGAGAAATTCCCCCCCTTCCTTCCGCCACCTCATACTCTTGAACTTCCTGCCCCTCTCATATGATTATCAACCACAATCATCACTACAATCCCCAAATTCCCAGTGTTAAAAATAAAGTACATTTTGCAATTTCCCCTCTTTATTGACTGTGGATGTCATACTCAATCGACACCTCCTTGAGATCGTTCTCACAATGTTTTGTCTGAAGATGATTTAGTCCATTCCCATCTTTTGTATCTCCCTGTCTCACAAACATTACGAGTTTCCTTTTGATGACTCGCTTCTTCTTCTTCTATCTTTAATGTCCTTAATCCTTCTTCACACAAAGTGATTCAATGCTGTTGTCCTTCCCATGAAAACAAAAGTCCAAAAGGAAATGTCCATCTATAGAGAGCTGGGCTTTTGATCAGTACTGGACTCACGAGTCTTCGCTTCAACAGAGTTACTTGCGCCAAGTCCTGGTACAGTTGGATTTCTGATCCATTGACTTTGGTAGGAGTTGTTTTTCTTGTGCCTGTAGAATTGCCTCTTTCTGTCCATACCTTTGTATTGCCACAACAACATCTCGGGGCCTCGCTCCTGGATCTTTGTATTTCGGGCCCACTGAGTGTATTCGGTCTATGAGGACATCTACCCCCGTTTCCAAGTCTAAAAGACCGGCGAACACCTGTTGCATAGTTACTCTTGAGTCTCGATCGTTTGCGGGAGGGATTTGACATGAATATTGGATCTCCTTGATCTGTTTTTGAGATCTTCCATTTGTATTTCCATGTTGTGGGTCACCGTTGCCAGCTGAACAATCAATATATCAATTTTATGCATGTCTTCTGCAACATCTTGAATCACTGTTTCACTTGTTTCTACTCACTCTGTTCAATCATTAATGTCACTTTTCACCTCCTGTAGAGGTTGTGCAAGTTCTGTTCTTATGAGTGTGAGTTGTGCCTGACACGTTTCCGTCATTTGGTCCTTGAAGTCCTTGAATCGTTTTTTAATTACTTCAGTGGTGGAGTCCTGCTCTATCATCTTTGGCAATGAGAACGGTTCAGATTCTTGGTGGGCTGGCCGGCGTTCATTGGTAGATGTCTCTTCCCTTCTTTGCACCATAGTTTTGGGAGCGCACCTTCTTGTTGTTTTTTGTTTTGCTAATTGGGGGTGGGGACCCCCACCATTGGCTCTTTTGATCTATTCTTAGATATTGTGGAATAAATCTGCAGTCACAAGATTGCTAGCTTCACCTCCGGCCCTTCGTGTGACAAAGGTGAGATCTTGACGATTTTTGCTCCAATTTCACAGGAAAGAACAGTTTCTCAGAGTGCCCCCACCTTTTACACCTCCAATCTATTCACAGGTCACAAGTAAAGGCTTTTGTTGCTCATGATCAGGGGTTGTTGATTGTCCTGAAATGTCCCCCTTCCATAAAATCTCTGGATTGCTTATGGATACACTTTATATTCAGCTCTTCCTCAGCTTGACTTCAGTCATTGCAATATTGAAGTATTCACCAATCCGCTGCAGCGCTATTTCAGCCCTCTGATTTGTGGGGCGCTCAAGTTTCCTTTTACCAATAAGAGGGTACACAGATCCATCACACAACTTGCAGTCCCTGAGTATTCTACCTCAATGTGGATGGTGCACTGTGATTCTTTCGGGCACCTGTGTCCATGTACACACTGATATTCATATGGGGATC
This sequence comes from Ambystoma mexicanum, assembly GCF_040938575.1. Classification (NCBI taxonomy): domain Eukaryota; kingdom Metazoa; phylum Chordata; class Amphibia; order Caudata; family Ambystomatidae; genus Ambystoma; species Ambystoma mexicanum. The sequence continues at coordinate 639,662,323 of NC_090935.1, read as the reverse complement.
CATTCTTGTATGAAATGTATATCAATGAATAAAGAGCAGTGGGATCGATATAGGTAACCGTGCGCTATTCCCCACCTTCAAAATCAAAAATAAAGATATGATTCAAAATCGGCTGCAAGAGCCCACTCCCCACAGACCACCCACAATGATCTGAGGCAAAATCCGTATAGGAGGGATTGAAATTCTGGGAGGGCAATTTGCGCTCAGATTAAAGATTAATTTGTAAACAAAATATAATATGACAGAGTTCTATGAAGTCTCTGTGATTTATTCCACATGTTAGTGCATAGTTACAGCCGACACATGTTTCAACCTCCTGGTAGTTTTAAAGGCCTATTCTGTTGGTTCAATGGGGTGTCCCTTTGTAAGGTAAGTAGTCTCGTAGAGATAGTTGCGCTAATATGTTGTAATTAATCGAGGATCAACTCACTAGTCCATCTTCTTAGATGGTGTTAAGTAGTAGAATGGCATCATATTGACTTATACAGATATTATACAGATGTTCAGCAGTACAATTCAATGCTGGATTCAAATGCCATTTGTCTGTGGGATTTAGCCCGTAATTTTGTGAACACCAGATTTGAGGCATAATTTGAATGAATTTTGAGGATACACATATATAATCCAGTATTGATTTGTACTACTGAAAATCTGTACAAGTCAATATGATGCCATTCTACTACTTAACACCATCTAAGAAGATGGACTAGTGAGTTTGACCCTGGTAGGCAGGATGTGGAGGCAGAGACAAGGGTGCGAGGAGTTAATGGCTGACAGGTGTGCAACAATTATGAAATTTAGAGACAAATGTTCCATGTTATTCTTGTTTTCGTCTACTATTGAAGTTGTGTGCTAAGGGCTCTGACCATGGCTGCAAACTGGTCACCTCACCAGTTAATGCTGATGTAAAGTAATTGGACTTGTATCATTCCAAGTGGGAAATCGGCTCTCCCCTTCCATCCACTCATCCTCCCAAAATCACATAATCTTTTGTACCTGTTCCAAAATCATCTCTCTTCTTCCACACACTCCCTATTCTCCTTACTTACTCCCATCACTGCATTCACTACTCTGTTCATCTTCCATAAAGTCCCACTACCCCTCTAACCTTCCATATGCCAGTCTACATCCTCGGTCAGTCCCCCAAAACCATCCTCCTGCTTTCCGTCCACTACACTCTTTCCATCCACTACTCTCTTCACCTTTCATTCACTCTCTCTCTCCCCATAAGAAAAACTGACTTTGTCACAGCCAGGGTTCATGTCGAGGGTACATGTGGGTGGACAAAGTCTCCCCACTTTTTTCAGAGGGCAACTTGATATGCCAATTTCTAGTGATACCACATTCAATTGGTATGTTAATGAGTCGCCCCGCTTTTTCTTTTAGGGCTTGACCCTTGGTCAGAAAACTGCACACCTTAGACCCTTGAAGAAGAGCATGAGAGGTGAATCCCAATTAATCATACACTAAGAATAAATGTTTTTTTTTTAAATTTTGTATTATTTTTATTAACAACACTCCAAACATTACAAACTTTGAGGACATCCACATTTAAGCTTCTCATCATTATATTCACATGTCGATCGTTTCGGTCCTCCCCCCTCCCGCCCCCTTAACTCGAGCCCCTGCTTCTATGTCACTTCCTTGCATATCTCCAGACATGTCTACCTCAATAATCTCCCCCGTGTTATCTTCACTATAGTCGGCCTGGGAGGGTCCCACCATCGTGGCCACCAGTTGTCTCCATGCTATCAGGGGTCCCGCTACCTCATCCCCTCCCCTAGTGATTGCTTCATACCAAGCTGCCTTTTCTGCCTCTGCCCACTTCAAGATGTCTGCCCACCACATCTCAATTCTAGGTCGTTGGGCTGCCTTCCAGCCCATTGCGATTCTCCATTTGGCCAGAATGTAGGCCAGGTCTTTCATTTTACCGATGTGCTTCAGGATGCGTGGTCTGACAAAACCCCCCAGCATGCATAACCAAACTGACTCCACATCCAGTGTGATCCCTTTTTCTGCTAGGCGTAGCTTAACCTCTGTCCCGAATCTACCCACCTCCGGGTAAGCCCAAAACATGTGTATCATCCCAGCTTCCACCTCCCCGCACCTTGGGCATTTCTGTGCCACTGAACTTCCAAACCTGGCGATTTTGCTGGGTGTCATATATGCCCTATGGGTAACATATAACTGGATCTTCTGTAACCTCGCGTTTCGGGACACCTTCTTGTGATACCTTTGAGCTCTATCCCATTGTCCATCCAGCATGGGTTCTGCCACCTCCTCTTCCCAGTCTAGCCTCAGTTGGAGCAACTCCTTGCCCACCCTAGTCACCAGTAGTTCATTTATACAGGATATTTCGTGCCCACCCTCGGAAATATCATACACCGTCTCAATAACCGCATTGGGTTGCTCCACTAGCACTGCCTCAGGCCACCTTTCCCGCACCCGTCTGATGATTCTTGTATAGGTAATATATTGGCCTTTGTGCACCCCGGTTTCCTCCATCGATCTCTGAAAGTCTAGCGCCTCCCCCTCCTGCCATACATCTCCGAGGGTCGTGAGGCCCACCGGTTCCCAGTATCTACGGATCCCTTTTATCATTTGTGAGTCCTCCCAACATAGCGCCACTAGCGGCACCTGCAGGGAGAATGGGGTCTGGTTTTCTGCTATTTGCCATGCTCTGCTCCATATTTCCCAGCCCAGTACCAACAGTCTCACCATTCCTTGCAACTTTGATTTAGGCAACCACACCATCTCTCTAATAAACAAAGGGACGGTGTCCCTGTACAGTAGCCTGGCTTCGGCCGTTTCTTCTTGGGACACCCACCTGGCCACATATTAGAGTTGTCCCACGAAGTAGTATAATTCAAAGTTCGGTAGGTGTATACCCCCCCCCGTCACACACATTTTGTAATTTCCAAAGGGAAACCCTATTCCTGGAGTTATGCCATATAAAGCCCCTGCATAAGCTGTGGAGTTCCGCAAAAAAACGTTTGGGGATCATATACGGGATATTCGTAAAAAAATGTAACAAACTGGGAAGTACCACCATCTTGATAAAAGCCGCCCTGCCCAGCATGGCCAGGGGTAGCCTGGACCAGAACCCCATTCTATTCTTGATACCCTCAACTGCCTTTTCCGGGTTGTGTTTGTGTTCCTCCTCTGCTGTGTGGTATATGTCGATTCCCAAGTATCGGAATGTCCCGGTCCGCCAGGGTATCGACAAGACCGGTAGACTCCTCTGCTGAGCCCACCTGTATCTCCCCAGAGGGAACATGCTTGATTTTTTGGGGTTTACCGCTATGCCCGAGAGGGTGGCGTAATGTTCCAGCACCTCCAGTACATATTGTAGATTTTCCTCTGGGAAGCGCAGGTATAGTAATGTATCATCGGCGTACAATGATATGAGATGCGACCCCCCCTTCGTGTGGATCCCTATCTCCCCGTACTGTTGTCTGAGGCAGATTGCAAGTCGTTCCAGCGCAGGAATATACAGCATGGGCGACCAGGGGCAGCCCTGTCTAGTGCCCCTACTAATTTGTCTGAGATTGTTGTGCCCATTTTGACCCTAGCGATTGGGGAACTATATACCATTTTGACCCACCTTAGATACCCCGGCCCCATCCCATATTCTCTCAGAGCCGCTAGCAACCACAGCCACCTCACAGAGTCGAAAGCCTTAATAGCATCCAGCGAGACTATTACCATTTCGCCGGGGTCCTTCTCTGTTTGTTCAATAATGTGGTGGAGTCTCCTATGGTTGTCGGTTATGTTCCTGCCTGGGACATAGCCTGTTTGGTCGGGGTGTATCAGTTTACCAATGACTCGTTTGAGCCTGTTTGCCAGCACAGCTGTGAGGATTTTGCTGTCTTGGTTGAGTATCGATAGGGGTCTATATGACCCACAATCCATGCTTGGCTTGCCCGCTTTTGGAGCGGGATGACCACTGCCTCCCTCATGGACTCTGGCAGCCTTCCTTGTTCAAACATTCATTCAGCATGGCCAGCAGCAGGGGAGCACCTCCTGTTTATATTTCTTATAAAATTCACTGGGGAGCCCGTCTGAACCCGGGGCTTTGCGCGTAGGTAGATGCTGAATCACTGTCTCTAATTCTTCTAATGTAATTGGGGCATCCAGGTCCTCCCGTTCCTGACTGTTTAATTTGGGCAATCCTATGTCTTCTAATGTTTCCTGAATCTCTCAACCCATCTCTTCCCCCGTGTCCCCGTAAAGACGTTTATAGAATCTAAAGAACCCCTCATTGACTCCCTCCTGGGTGTCCCAGGTCTGGCCTTATTCCCCCTTTATCTCCCTGACCACTGGTCGTGGTGTTTCATTTTTGTATAATCATGCCAGCAGCCTGCCTGGCTTGTCTCCCCTTGCATGTTGCCTTTCGGTGTATTTTTTGTAGCTCAGTTTACATAATCTGTCCCAGTGCTCTCTGCTAGTTTGTTGTAACAGCTTCACCCGATCAGCATCCTCCCGGGAGGTGCCCCCCTTAGCATTATTCCTTCCAGCTCCTTCTCTGTCTCCTGTAGCTCCCGCTCTATGCCCCCTTGGAGCCCTCTAGATTTAGATATGGCTGTGCCCCGTACTACCACATTGAACGCCTCTCACAAGGTTCCTTCTGACTGTACACTCCCCGTATTAATATCAAAGTACTCAATGATCGCCTCCCTTAAGTACTCATGGAATCCCCAGTTCTGCAGGGCCTTGGCGCTGAGCTTCCACGTCGGGATTCTCGCTCTAGGAGGCTGGTGTCTCCACTCCAAAACCAGGGGGAGTGGTCCGAGAGCAATCTGGCTTTGTATTCCGAGCCTATCATTTCTCCTAACAGCTCCGAGGCAGCGAACATATAATCCAGCCGTGTGTGCAAATTGTGTGGGGCTGCGTAATGTGTGTACTGTCTATCTTCTGGATGTAGCTGTCTCCAGATATCTTACAGTCCGAAGTCTCTCAGCAGGGCATGTAGTGCTCTTGCAGTCGGGGTGTGTCTATCTAGTTTACCATCTGACCTATCAATTTTGGGGTTTAATGTACAGTTGAAGTCCCCTCCCCATATAATTGCACCGTCCAGTAGGGGGGCAATTTTACCATATAGGGCCCTAAAGTAGGCCACTGTGTCATGGTTAGGGGCATATGAGTTTATGATGCTCACTTCCCTGTTTTCCAGCATCCCCTGCACCACTGTCATTCTACCCTCTGGGTCTATTGTGGTCTGAAGCGCCTGAAATGGTACATGAGGTGCCACCCACGTGACAACCCCCCTCGCATAAGCTGAGTATGTTGCTCCTGTGGTGGTCCTTCTCCACATTCTCTTAACCACCTCCAGTTTCTCCCTAGTAAGGTGGGTTTCCTGTAGTAATGCTATGTCAATTTTCAGCCTTCTCAGATACATCATTACTTTATTTCTCTTCAGATAGCTGTTGAGGCCTCTCACGTTCCAGGTCGACATTCTAGGGCTACCTATTGCCATCCGTGGTTTGTCCCTCCTCCCCTCCCAGGTTTCCTCTCCAGTCTAGTTTGACATAAAATTGGGCTTGTACCCCTCACTCTTCCAACATAACCTCCCCAACTAACCCCCCTCCCCTCCCTGCTCAACTATAAAACACTGCACGCCACATCCCTCCCCCTACCCTGCCCAACCCGATTGGTGCCCAGCTCCATCCCTGGATCTCAGGCTCCCCTGCGTTTGCTCCAGCCTCGGAATGCCGAGATCAGGAACCCGGCAGGGTGTCCCCGGTCTATTGGTGACCTAACTAATCTATTTGTGGGGGTGTGAGGGCTGGTTCCGTTAGGCCCCTACACCTTTCACTGAGTTCCCATGCTCAAGGATCATACATATTTATAGCCCTAGTCGCACTCTTCCGATAGGCTGTATCCTGTCCCATATTCTAGTCCCAATGTCTTAAACTGCGACACCCTGGGTGCCACGGTCACCATGTTACTTATCTGCGCCATCTTCCTTCTGGATACCTGATTCCTGTGGGCAGCTCTGTGTGTCCAGCCATTCTGTAGCATCCTCCGGGGTATCAAAAAACAATGTTCTATTCTTGTGGAACACTTTATGCCGTTATGTTTGCCAACACCCTTTTATCATTTCACCCTTCCGGAAGTGCTCAAGGATTTTTTCCCGGTCTTGATAGTTCAGGATCTTGGCTATAACTGGCCTGGGGGGTTTCCCAGTGGTGGCTTCCTCATCAGGGCCCTGTGCACCCGTTACACCGCGAACCCCTGGGTCAGCACTCCTCCGGTTATCTCATGGTTATCTCATGCAGCAGCATTGATTCGATGTACTCCGTTGGGTTGGATCCCTCAGCTCCTTCAGGCAATCCTACAATGCTTATATTGTTCCTCCGGGCGCGTCCTTCCGCCTTCTCCGCCCTGTTTTCCAGATTGCCCACATATTGTTCTAGGGCATGGAGCTCGGACTGGGTGCAGCTGTATTCTGGGCCACTTCCTTCTCTAAGCCGCCTGTGCATTCTGCCAACGCTCTGACATCTTTCCGGAGGAGATTCACCTCCTCTTGTACTGCCCCGACTTTGAGCTCCAGTTCCGCTTTCAGTTCGTCCATGGCCAATTCCAGTTTGGTTTCCCAAGCCACTTTCAGGTCTGCAATTGCTGCAAGGATCTGGGTCTTTGCTTGTGATGTCTGTGCCCCCGGTGGGGGTCCTATCCTTGCTCCTGGCCCCTTCTGCCCCCAACGACGTTCTGGCATATTCGTCGAGCGTGGGTTGCTTGCCCTTTGTTTGTTGGCCGTCTTAATGTGTCCGGGCTTGTGTGTGCGAGCCCCACAGCGTGTGGTCTCTGGCCTCTGTAGAATTAGACCCCGGTTAGTAGCGTGACCCGGGCGGGCTATATTAGGAGTTTTCTTGTACTGCTGAATCTGCGTCTGGAGTGGATTGTGTCCTCCCACGGGATTGTGCTCGGGCGATTCTTTTTCTACCCAGTCTGTGTGCCCCAGCTCTCGCTAATCCAGGTCCGTGGTCACACACCCCAGTGCTTATGAGCCCTCCTGGGTGCAATCGCAGGCCCAGTGTTTCTTAGCCGTGAACGCCGCCTGGTCACGGGTGCAACCCCCTCGTGGGTGGTATTATGTGGAGCTCTCCGCCAGGTTCACCTCGCTCTACCCCACTTTCCACCTCCTGCATAGGCCAGTGGGTGTTTCATTCCCTTGGCCTCTACGTACACTGCTCACAGCCCTTTGTCATGAGGGGCACGTTGCCAGTCTCTCAATACCTTTCACCTCCAACCCACGCCTCTGTCATGGGAGCGTTACCGGTGACTCCGCATTTGCCAACGCTGCTCCTGGTCCTTCTTGTGGTGCTGGCCGCCTTTCCTTGTGTGGGCCACAGTACATGTGCCTCCTATTATAGTCTATGGTTGTACCCGCTTACTATTGCTTCCGGGCAAGCGACCGTTCCATTTTCCTTTTGTATACACGTCTGTGTATCGTGCTGCAGTTCGGGTGCTGTGCACCTCAATACTGTTGAATTAGATACATATGTATCTGCTGCTGCCCGTCCTTTCTGGCAGTTGCGCGTCCTGGTATGCGTGCACAGAAGTTCGCTCGCGCCGGAGCCTGTGTTGTCAGAGACTATGTATCATTCCGATCAGGCCCGGCGTGTTCCTTCCCCCCTCCTATCCCTTCTTTGCTGCGGGCAGTCTCCGTGTAAGACTTTCGTTGGCACCGCAGTTCATGGAGCTGCAGCCTCGTCCAGCTGTACCTTCCTTGAGCCCCAGTCGGGGTGCCAAGCTCTCCTCTTGTTTCCGCTCGCTCGGCCTTAGTCCGATCCGCCCCAGGCCCCTCCGCCTCTGCTCTTCAGGGATTCCAGTGGTCTGCGCTCGAACCGGTCGTGCCTTTGTTCTCCCGGCTTGTCAAGTGGCGGCCATTTTCCTTTGTTTGCCGCAGGCCCGTATCAAACTTGTACAGTCTCCAGCAGCGTTATTGCTTCGTTGGTCAGTGTCTCGTTACAACCATGCGTGCTCCACAGCTTCCCCTGCACAGACCTATTTGTTATGGGCTATATGATTCGTTTGTTGCACGGTTTTTCGGCAGGATTCTATGCGGATCTGCGGGACATATATGAATTATCTCTGCAAATAAAAAGCAGTACAAACCTGGAGCATAAGGGAATCAAAAACATGCGTGAACAGATCTACCAATCTTTTCTCATCTGCTCTCCACTTTCTTTTCCATCCAGTCCCCTTCACCCCAGTCACCTTTAAGACAGCCTGGAAAGTACTTTAAATAGATAACAGTTAAGAAGACATCTCTACAATAAACTATTGGTTGGCCTAATACGTACTGGGTGGGATAACATTGGGGGTTTTGATTGGATGGCTTTCTACTGACCAACCTTGGGCAACTGACAGGTCGTCAAGACATGAGCCAGAAAGGAGTAGGAGGAGAGTGGTCCATGGACTGCTTTCCCTTCAATTAAAAAAAATACCATCCCTAACTTTTTAGGCCATGAGTAGGGCGATCCCTTTGCAGTTGGTCTTGAGTGGCGTCCTGTGTCCGGGAATATGTGCAAGGAGTGAGGCATGTGTCCTATCTGTATTTGTTACTGATGAATAGACAGTGTTCTTCAGTTATGGATCACATGTGATTAGACTACGTTTGGAATTAGTTCACCCTACATTTAATTTGATTTCAGCTAATTTTAATGAAAGTGTTATGGGTCCCTTTACCACTGGGGACACTCTTGAGTTATTCATTGTGGGGTCTTCTTAGGTTTATGGTTTGCCCACACCTGGCTCACAATTGTTGGTTGTGTTCCTCCAGACTTTAATTAGACAAAGATTATTCTTATTTTCTGGAAATCGCTATCTCGTGCTTTCACTGCCACGTTCCGACCCTCAGTAATTTCTCAGTAACCTTGGCTCTGGTTGCTAGCTACTGCCCTGTCTATGCAGAGATGTATATTTCTGTAATTTCAGCATTTTAAATTCTCATGAAGTCTTAGGGCCTTTCATTTACTAAGCAGCAGGCTGCGGCTTCCATTTTGAAATAGATGTCTGCCCATTATTCTTGCGTTTCTATGTTAGTGAGCTATATTCATGTCTCGTTCATGTTACATTCAACGTATACATTGCTTATGTTCGTTTTCTTCATGTTTTATAGATGTCATGTTAATATTCTTCATGTATAAATGAATGTATTACCTAGTGTTTCCTTTCTTCATGTTGAGTGCACATTTGCTTCGTGTCTAATGCATGCACATGCATTGTCATGACATTAGTTTGATTTTACTTATGCCATCTTCAGCTTAGATTGTGTTAATCTCCTGCTATACCTTCCTGGGATAAGGGCGGAACGGTTGTTTTAGTGATTAATGTTTCTCACCTGTGTGATATTGGGCCGGGGGAGGGGGCAGTAGCTATGGATGACATAGTCATCCATAGCTCTCAACATTCCACCGTCTAGTCGAGTCTTTGATCAAGCCCTCCTTCATGCCCACCCCCATAAAGTGCTCTTTGAGTAGTAGTAGTAGAAATATTTATTTCGGCAAGAACACTCCATAAAAGAACACAAGGCAATATAAAAATCCGACAATCTTTCAGCAAATACAAAATATCATAAACAGCAAAGTAACATTAAGACAAGTAAAAACGTTTCCTAAAAGCATGATTAAAAAAGCTTACAATCACTTTAATGTCGACTACAAGGGTGCAACTTTTCAATAATTCCAGCGCAGTAAAAGAGGATTTTTCACCAATACGAGACCAAATTGGCTTCAACCAGTGGGATCTCTCCCTTGCGTAGGCGGGGCAGAAACAAAAAAAGTGATTTTCATCCTCGACTGGGGCTAAATAGCAGGGGCACCTGGCAAGCAGATTCTCCCCGAATTTGCAGGTGTGGCATGCACGTGGCAAAATACCCAACCTGAGTTTTACAAATATAGTTTTCACTTTCAAGTTCAAGTGGAAATCCAGATACTGTTCAAATCCCCAAGACGTTTTAATTGAGAGGTCAGTGACCGCCCTCTTGCTCCCAAGGGAGGAGTGAATCATTCTCCCCGAGGCCCAATGATTAAACAAGGTCCTAACAGGAGGGCCCTTAGATGCCAAACCCATTTTAGTAGGATTTGACGACAGGTCTGCAAGGCCAATATTAAGAAGCATAGTACATGTGAGAACCAAGGGAGCAATCGACCTCCAGCCATCGAAAGTAACTCAGTCAACCCTTCCCTATATGGTACAAGAGCCTCAGAGTTACAGATCCTCATCCAGTATAACACAGGCGAGAGCATTATTAAGTATTTCATATGGACTCGCCCTACCTCACATGCTACTTGCACAGAGGGAGCATTAATAGGCAAACCAAGTAATCTTTTGAAGAATGTATTCTCGACTACTTGGATAGGTGCGGAATCAGCCCGACTCCATAACTCCACTACATAGGAAATTGCTGATACCACTCGAATCAGGTATAGTTTTAGGGGTAACGAAATTGCCTCCCCCCTCAATATTGAAACCATACTCCTAATAAGGTCACACTTGCATGCACCCGTCAAAGCACTCTTTGCCGACTGAGGCGCCCATTATAATATATTTGAGAAAACCCAGCCCAAATAATTTTAAGAATCAACCATCTCCAGTAGTTGGTCATTCAAATAAAACTTGGATACTAGACAAGCTTGATGTCCACGAGGGACACAGACCATTGTCTTAGTTTTTGACTTGTTGATACGAAGGACTTTTATAACATAATTTCCCAAAGGTGTCAAGCTGATGTTGTAACCCCACTGGTATTTTAGCCAAAAGAACAGCATCGCCAGCAAAGAGAGGTATTTGTGGGAACCCAAAGCAGGAGCATCCTTGGTGACTTTGTGCAGAACTAAGGCAATGTCATTAATAAATAACAGAACTAAAAGAGGAGCCAACACACATCTTTCTTACACCGTTCTCAGTTGGGATTGGCTCTGTGTGTTTTCCCAATTGGGGCACCAAAGAAAACAAGCAATGTTACCAGAGTATAATGACTTAATGGCCCGTTCCAGCTGTGGTGGGATTTGCATCCTCTCTAGCGACGCCCACAAACAATCTGAGGGAACAGTGTTGAAAGCCATTTGCAGGTCAATTAACGCTAAATACATTGGGAGTGATTTCAAGGTTACATGTTTGAACAGCAAGAGAGCAAACCTCATGGCTTGATCAAATGTAGATACCCCAGATTGATAACCCGCCGTACATACGAGAGGATACCTATATTTACCACCTAGTCCTCTATTCGATGCAGGGTGACCTTTGAATACATTTTGGCTAAGGAATCGATCAGAGAAATGGGCTAAAGGTTTGATGGCAGTTTTGGATCCCCTTTCGTAAAAATAGGATAAAAATAGTTTCTCTTCAGCTATCAGGAGAGTATATGTACGGAAAACACCATTAAAAATGTGGTTAAAAAAAGAGACCCAGATACCTGGTTCAACCTTAAACAAATCTGCTGGAAGGGATTCAGGGCCCGCTGCTCTGCCACTTTTCTGCTCGAGCACTGCTCTTTCCACTTCCTTAAATGTGATAGCATCTGACATAGATGTCATATCTTGAAGATCCAGGCATTGCTTCCCAACAGCTGTGCTCCCACTACCCCCATATAATGACAAATGTCTAGCTGAGACCACTGAAGAAAAGTGTCTGAACCATTTGCCTGGATCGATGTTACCTGACTTTGACTCCTACTCAGACTTGATGTTAGATTTGACTAATCACCAAATGGTTTTACTATTTTCTGCCCCTGCTGTAGATTAAAGAGCCCACCAGATACTTTCACTTGTTCCCTCTTTTTTCAAACCAGAAGAGCCTTATAGGTATATCTACAGCTTCCTGAGCTTTTGCCATCACTATTTTCTAATACTAATACTATTTTCTAAAGAGCCGCCTTAGCCAATCTACACTCCCCATCAAACCATTGGTACTGATTAAAGCTAGTTGTCTTAGCGATTAATATTTCTCACCTGTGCAATATTGGGCCTGGGGAGGGGCAGTAGCTATGGATGATGTATTCAGTTGCCTCTCAACATTCCAATGTCTAGACGAGTCCTCAACCACACCCTCCTTCATGCCCTCACCCATAAAGTGCTCTTTGGGTATCCGTACTTTAGTCACCCCCCTCAGGGTGCCTGTATGTCTGACATGTTTGTCCATGCCCCAGGGCATATAGCAGCCTTCCCCATAGGAATCACAATATACCCAATGCTCTGTGTAATTGTGAGAGTCCTGAGGACAAGTGCATTTTGTTTCTGGAGGGGTGATATTGCTTTCCAATGCCGGGGTAAGAGGCAGGTCATCCATTTGGGTATACTCATGCACGTGAACATCCACATTTATTACTATTTACATTCTAACTGCCCCTTTGGCAGCCTTTTTGCAGCCATTTATTGCAATTCTTAAAAAGCAGAATGAGCACCAGAATGAGCAGTAGAATTTTGAATGCATTAGCCAACCAGTGGCTATCCATGAGAAAATGTAGCTAAACCAGTCATCATTTTCAATTTCTTCTGTGTGTAGTTCTGTTAGGGTGGCTATGGCCTCTATGAGGGTTCCATTCTCCTCATCATGGGTGGGTGTATATGTGCAGCAAGAAGGCCCAATTCTCGTGCCTACTCCCCCCGCCCCCCATCCATGGCTGTTATCAAATCGAGACTGTACCTGTTCTGGAGGGTCATAAACCTTATGGCCCTCAGCTCCTCTTATGGCATTAAAGCCTTTTCATGGTTGCTTTGTTTGCAACAAATCCCATCTGGGTATTTGGGTATTTGTAACCATTTTGCATTTGTGCATGCCTGCAAACTGGGAGTAAATGAGGACATAAAGAATATTGCTGTCCTACCGAACAATTTATGCTCATTTGGTATATCGTCTTAGGCCTTTATTGATTTAGTCAAAAAGTAGTTTCCCCTTTTACTGCATTTAAGGGTAAGGGCCCTTTAATTTCTTAAGTGTGTATCCATTCGGGATAAATAGAGCTGGTGTATTTATAACCACCGGAGAGCATAACCCTTCACAATTTGGAGGGAACTGTATATTGGCCTTTGAGCCACAGGCCCAATAATGGTTCATGAGTACTGTAGTGCCAAATTTCATACCAGGTATATCCATGATTCATTTGTATCTCTTATTCAGGCAACTTTAACTGGGCCATTATTTCTAAAACATAACTTCAGCTCTTGCATTTTGGTTATGGGTAGTGATCCTGCTTCATCTTCCACACATGTTAAAAGTTTTGCAGTTTGTTTCCGTTCTTCATAGCAGACTTTAATTGCATTTTTTATCGCACCTATGGATGCAGACACCACTGCCTCTGCTCTACATCCCATTACTCCGTCAACCCATTCCCACGGGAAGAATACCTTTACAGTTATTTGGAATTGTGGCCTGTTAAAACAATAATATATCAGCCTTCCCTGGGCATCGCTGCATTTTAACATTTCATGAGCCACTATCTGTACCTCCCCTGTGTTTGGGCCGGTCAGGATATATTTTGGCACTTTGCTTTATCTATCAGACGTGCTTCAACATTATCCATCATCTGTTTCTCCTTTATGTAGTTATCTACGTGTGGTAAGTCTGCTGATGTCACATATTTTATAATGGCTGATTGTCCTTCAAATTGTCCTCTTGTCAGGCATAGGGCAAGATGTAACAAGCAATGTGCTCTGCATTCAGGTACTTCTTGCGGTACGAATACTCTAGAGGCAGTCATGGCATAAGGTATCGGGGAACACACAAAACAGCTCTCCTCAGATGTCTCTTTCCCCACTTGGCTCATATGCTGGTACCACAAATTATTAGTGACATGGCAGAACCAGTCATATCGTTACTCAGGTATCTGGAGTCATCTAACACACGTCTTTTTATCTGCATGCTTACTGTAGTAGGAAGTTAATTTGTTGCCATTTCAATTGTCATTGTAACGGTAGTTGTATTCCTGTTCAATGGTCTGGCTGAATTATAAAGGACCAATTCTCTTAATGTTATAAGAATAATCTAGTGGACGGCCTAGTTCTGGTCTACTAATAGCAGTGAAAATGGGTAGAGGTTTAACTTTGCAGTTCTGGGCTGCCCCGAACAAATATATGCTTCTAGCAAAAGTGAAATTTGAAAAAACCGAGGTGGCTGTTCTAAACATTTACTGGAACCCGATTGCCATGTCTGATGACAAATTTTTCCTTGATCTAAATTCCTTGCTAAATTTAGTCTCAGCTGACCTTGGGGTTAGCGCCTTAATATTGGCGGGTGATCTAAATTTGAGATGTATGGAGCGCCCAGAGAATAAAAACCAAACGAGATATTGGAGATGGTTTACCCTAGTTAAAGCGAGAGGGTTTTTTATGCTTAATGGTGCGCTAGCTCCGGACTTACCACCAGTTGAGACATGGCACAAGAGTGACAGAAAGTCGATTATCGACTACATATATGTAAGCAGAGAACTTTGGCCTTTAATGACAAAGTTCTCTGTATTAAGAACAAATGTAAGTGACCATAATATGTTGAATGGAGGACGAGCATAGTCGAACCAGCAAAAATAGATCTTATGCACAGCACTAGTGTGGTGAACATGAGGGGGAACCGCCTTTGATCGTCAGATTCAGAGTTAGCGCAATTAGACAGAAAACTGAGAGATATGTCTGAGCAGCCTGACACACGGGCAGGCAGGTCGAAATATGTGTACACTGACGCTATCCAAGCTATAAAACAGCACAGAGCTAAGGTAACTCCGAAGCGCGTCCATCTACACTATTTTGACCCTGAAATCAAGGTCCGTAAAGCACAACTCAGAGCTGATCTTAGGCACTGTGGAATGCACCTTCCCCCCAATATCAGCAATCAACGAACACCCTTAAAATGCACTACAGAAATTGACTAAAGTTGCACCAAGCTTCCATGTTACAGGAAGATGGTTCTAGTATGTTAAAAACGCTAGCCAGCCAGAATATTGCGAGAATGTGGGAGATGATAAATCAATCTATCTCTCCCCGACAGCTAGTTAGACAATTGACGGCGGTTTCGTCACAACTATGGGCTGAACATTTTAGTATGCTGTATGCTTCAGTGAAGGGAGATATATCAATAGGTAATATGAAATTACTCCCTCCTTTCCGTCTAGAATTTGAATGGTTGGAAATCTTAAACCTCATTAAATCTGCAAGCAATTCAAGAGCTAGTGGTCCTGACGGGTTGTCCAATTTCCATCTAAAAGAGAATCCGGATATTTGGACGTCAATTCTGTTTAAGATCTTTTCCACAGTGAGTTTGACTCAGTCCCTACCCGAGTCTTGGACTCAAGCAATTATAGTCTCAATATATAAAAAGGGAGAGACAGCGTCACCTTCGAGCTATAGACCCATCTCCCTTTTAGATATCCCTGGGAAACTATTTGCTAAGATCATCCTTAAGCAGTTACAGACTTGGGTGAGAGAAAAAGAGCTGATTGACCCTTTTCAAGCAGGTTTCATGGATGGGCTAGGTACTATCTCAAATATTATTGCGATAAATATGATCCAAGCCCAACAATCGAATTGAAATAATCCACTATATCTGGGGTTTATTGACTTTCGAGCTGCATTTGATTCAGTAGATAGAAATTTGCTGTACAAAAAATTGAAGAAACATGATTGCCCAGACTCCCTCCTCTCATTGGTAATCTTACTTCATTCAAACACGTCAGTGAGAGTCAGGATTTCCCTTAATGGCAAATTAACTCCTGTAATTAAAAAAGAGCGCGGTTTAAAGCAAAGGTGTTCCCTCGTGGCTTTTCTATTCATCTTTTTTATTTTAGATCTGGGGCTCGAATTCAATAATTGTATTGGTGAGCCGCCAAAACTAGGAGGCCAGAAAATTTCTTATTTGCTATACGCCGACGATCCTGTATTATTGTCACAAACACCACAAGGCCTTCAAAATATGTTGACAAAGCTGGGCCTCTATGTACAAGCAAATAGGTTGGAAATTAACATCGCAAAGACCCAAATTCTAAAAGTGTGGAAAACAGCAAACCACCAGGAGTAATATCTTTTCCTGGAAAATTCAGAATGAAAGCGTCCAGACTACGACCCAATATAAATATATCGGGGTGTTAATCAACAATGTTGTATGCAAACAAGCTGAAGACCTATTAAGGAAGCAAAAAATGCAACAGCTTGTTTTGCAATCACGATTGTTTTTTTTTTTTATTACATATTTTTTTATTGTATTTTCTTCTTACAATACAATAACATTAAACTCACAAATATATAAACTTTGCATACGTGTGTTTGAGCTATATGAGAAACTACTGCATATATGTGGACCAATGTAGAAACACCAGTGGGGATAGAAATACCAGAAACATTAACCATATCAAGTATCAATTAACAGTTCCATATTCAGTTCATGCAGGTGATTAGCGATATTGATGCCATAACAATTTTGCCCAGGTGGGGGGGCATAGTGATATTCATCGAGCTGGTTTAATTCAGATTATGCGGAATTCACGGCGTCAGTTCCCACTTCCCCCATATTTTGTCCGCTTTGCCCGGGCATCCCCTTACTTGATAAACCTGTCGTTCCATTAGGATAATTGCGTCTATGTCCGATACCCATTGGTCGTACTCTGGAGTGTTTTCGGAGCGCCATAGCTGCGCTATGTTTCTCTTGGCTATGCCTGTGGACGTTGAGAGTAATAGCTTTTCGAAGCGTGATAGGTCCTGTTCCGTATCTATACCAAGGAGCAGGAGTTTGGGGTCAGTTGGGATTGGACGGCCTAAGACTCTGGAGAGTCTGTCGCTGCAGCTTTGCCAGAAGTATTGTATCCTTGTACATTGACATAGAATGTGGTAGAATGTCCCCTCCTCTTGCTTGCAGCGTAAGCATTTTGGGTCCGATGTCTTGCCCCATTTGTACAGCGCCACTCGGGGGTAATATATTCTGTGGAGTATCTTCAGCTGGATGAGTCTGATTCTCGGCGAGATAGCCATTTCCCTGGGATATATCAGGGTCACGATCCAGTCTTCGGGTTGAATCGGGCCCACATCCCCCTCCCATTTCAATTTCAGGCTCAATAGCTCTTTTGTGGCAAACGAGGAGATAGCGTTATACATGGTGGATGTGATCTTGGCTTTCACTTCATCAATAACTATGTTTCTTTCTATGGGTGTGCACTCTGGCATTTCAAGCAGGCGGGCTCTCTGTTCCGTTAGTGCGTGATGTAGCTGATCATAATGGAAACTTTCAGATTCAGGGAGATTGTATGTAGACGAGATCTCAGCAAACGGGGTTATTTGGTTGTTTGCATATATTTGCTTGATGGTGTGAATACCAGCTGCTGCCCAGGCTGACCATTTAGGGAGCTCGTCAAGACCTTCAAGATGGACATTGTTCCAGATAGGTTGGACTGGGCTGAGTGTGTTGTCCCAACCTATGTATTTATGAGCATCTCTCCATAATTGGGCTGTATGAGTTCTGATCGTACCCCCTGGGTGGCGGCTCATCCTGATGTATAGACTTTCAATTGGGGTCATACCATGTGGGGCAGCAATTTCCGCCTGTATGTGGGGGAGATTCGGGTTCCCATGCAGAATGTCATTTATCGTCGCCATTTGGGTCGCCCAATAGTAAATCTGGATGTTCGGGAGCACTATTCCCCCTCCCAGACTGATCGTTGGAGGGTTTTGAGCGCTATCCTCGGGTGTTTCCCTCCCCATCGGAGCTGATGTGTTGTTCTGTCTATTTTGCGGAATTCTGCAGGGGGAATACTGAGAGGAGCGTTCTGAAGGATGTAAAGGAATCGGGGGAGGGCCAGCATTTTGAAGAGTGCTGCTCTGCCTAGCAGTGTCAGCGGGAGCGATTCCCAGTGAGTTGCATCTTGTGCATATCTTTTGCTCAGTGGATGTAGGTTTTGGGGTACATAGTTGTCCAGTTTATTCTCTATTAGGATGCCAAGGTATCTAAACTGTGTGGGTTCTATACAATATGGGGAGCCGAGTGGCGGAATGCAGTCTACCCCTTTCAGCGGAAAGAGCACTGATTTCAACCAGTTCACTCTTAGTCCGCTCAAGACTCCATAATCTACTAGTATTTGAGTTACTACAGGGCAGGAGACTGCTGGATCTCCTAGGTTTATTAGGAGGTCGTCGGCATACAAGGATACCCTGTCCTCCCATTCTGAGTTCCACTGGAAACCACTCCACGTGGTTGAGCTCCGTAGGATGACCGCTAGCGGTTCTATTATTAATGCAAATAGCATAGCCGAAAGTGGGCATCCCTGCCTGGTACCCTTTCCCAATGTGAATTCTCGCGATGGGCAACCGTTCACTCTTACCTCTGCCAGTGGGCTGTTATAAAGGAGTTGAACCCATTTTTATAAAGGAATCCCCAAATTGCATCTTCCTCATGATTCCCCATAGCGCCTCCCAATAAACTGAATTAGAGGCCTTCTCAAAATCTATGGCCAGTAATGCTAACTACTGTTGTAGTACAGGTGCTCGCTCTATTGCCAGATGGAGCCTACGGATATTCATTCTTGTCGACCTTTGGGGCATGAAGCCACATTGGTCCGGGTGTATCAGTGTTGTAATGACCGCTTGGAGTCTATTTGCTATTAATTTGGCTAGAATTTTGGCTTCGCTGTTGATTAGGGATATGGGTTTATATGAACTACACTCCTCAGGGGGCTTGCCTTCTTTGGGGATCACTATTATGGTGGCCTTACGGAGGTCTGGTGGGAGCTTACCTTTTGTTTGGGAGTGTTCGAACATATTGAGAAGCTGGGTGGATATGTCAAGGTGGTTAAATTTTTTCCAGATATCGACTGGGAACCCGTTGGGTCCTGGGGTCTTGCCTGCTTGGAGTTGGGAGATGGCCGCAGATACTTCATCCACTGTTATTTTGCTATCTAACATCATGACCTGCTCCGTGGTAAGTATTGGGAGATCAGTGTTGGCAAGGATGGCGCAAGCTGGTGTGGTTGTCGGGGGTTTATAGAGATTTTCGTAAAACTCCGCAAACCGTTCTGCAATCTCCACATCTGTGGAGACTAGCTCTGCGTTTGCTGTCGTAATGCATTTCACCTTCCGCTGTCCCTCTTCTCGCCTCTCCAGCCATGCAAACATTTTCCCAGCTTTTTCTCCCGTTTCATATAGGCATGTCTTCACGCGAGATGTGCTTTCTGGGTGCAGTCTAGCAATAGGTTGTGTAGTTTCTTTTGCGCTAGCGTTAGGGCTCGGTTCGTCTCGGGGGTATCATTGACAATGTGTTCCACCTCTCTGCTTACAACTTCTTCTTCGGCTGCCTTAATCAGTTCACATTGTGCTTTTTTCTTCGCTGACGTCCATGAGATGATCTCGCCCCTCAGGACTGGCTTGTAGGCCTCCCAGAGGATGTCGGGGTCATTGACCGAGCCTGAATTTAGCTCAAAGTAATTGGCGGTAGCTGCGTCTATCTTTTCCTGCAGCTCTGGGAACCCCAGGTAGTAGGAGTTCAGTCTCCATGTAGGTGGGGGACGAGGCCTCTCTGTTTCTAATTCAAGGGTCAGCTGGGAGTGATCCGATATACCTCGTGGGAGGAAGGATGCGTTGCATATTTTGTGCACATTTTGGTTCGGAAGGAAGAAATAGTCTATTCTGGACATGGAGGCGTGCACTCCAGAGTGGAAGGAGTATTCTCGCACATCCTTGTGTTCGTCCCGCCAAGCATCTCGTAGCCCCAGTGCCGACGCAAAGGCCGCGAGTTTGGTGGTAGCGGTAGGATTTCTGGCTCTCAGGTGTGAGCGGTCTGCGACATTGTCCATGACCTCGTTGAAGTCCCCCCCCATCACCCATGTGTCTGCCGCGTTGTCCGCCAGGATCGGGGTAATGTCTGCCAGGAGAGCACTGAGTAGGGTTGGGGGGGAGTATACTGCCATGATCGCCAGGGTCTGATTCCAGAGTGTTGCCTGAGTGTGTACATAGCGGCCACCTTTGTCCTGCGTGATTTGCGTGATCTCTATAGGGAGCCTTTTATGAATGAGTATCAGGACTCCTCTCGCACCCATGGAGAAACCCGCATGTACTGCTGTGCGATAGTTGGACCTTTGGAAGAACTTGCATGAGGTTCCCGCCAGGTGGGTCTCGGTCAGGAGAGCTATGTCTGGGGAATGCCGGTTCAAGTGTTGTAGCACCAGCCTTCTTTTGATACTGGATCCTAGCCCGTTGACATTCCATGTCATGAGCGTTAGGCGCCTAGTGGTTGGAGCCGCCTCAGGTGCCATCGGGTGTGTAAAATATAGTCTCACCGGTGTGTTTCTTAGGATACGTTTGCAGCGGGATGGCAGCATAGGCCATGTTCATTGTGCTCTTAGTACCATTGTATGCTGAACTTCGTAGACAAACGTCTCCAACTCCCCCCTCCCTACACTCCACCCCCAACTGAAGCATCTGTCGACCCAACTTAAACTCGAGAACAGTTAAACTTTACAGCACTGTTGTGTAGTGCTGGCTACTAAGTCTTGGTCCGGGGGGCGGGTGTTCGGTTGGCCACCGGCCTGCTTGCGCTCTATGGTTAGATTACTATAGAGAGCGAGCGCTCTGTTGCATTTCTGTTCCTGGTGACTCTAGCGTTTTGCTCTTAGCTGCTCTTATTTCATACATCTCCCTGCTGCGGGCTTTCTAGTTGAGGTTGTTGCTGCGGTTCCCGTTCCGGCGGCCGCTACGGGCGTGGTGTGTTGCGTTCTCTCCTTCTCCTCCCGTCCGCGTTCCAGTCACCCTCTATGTTTCGCTCAGCCCAGCTCCATGCTTCCTTTGGGTCGGTGAAGTGCACTGTTGTGCCTTTGTGGAATATCTTGAGCTGGGCGGGGAAGATTAGCCAATATTTGACTCCCATTGATTGCAAACGTTTCTTGAGCGGGTCAAATGATTGGCGTGCTTTCTGCACCTCCCTGGTGAAATCAGGGAAGAAGGCTATCCTTGACCTGTTGAATGTGACTTTGCCTTTTGATCATGCCAGTTGGAGTACAGTGTCTCTATCCCTGTAGTTCAGAAATCTGGCAATGACTGTGCGCGGTGGAGCTCCTGGTGTGACCTTGCCAGTTGGGATTTGGTGGGCTTGCTCGATAGAGAAGAATTTGGAGAATGACTCCACATCATAGGTGTTCGCCAGCCATTCTTCGAGAAACAGCTCCATGCAGTCCCTTTCAGCTTTTTCGGGAAGGCCGATTATTCGGATATTGTTACGTCTGGATCTGCCTTCACTGTCATCAGCTCTTGCTTCCAGGATTTTAATGCGTGCTAGCATGGTCGACACTTGCTGATTCACTCCTCGTAAGCCATCTTCGTTTTCCGAGATTCGTGTCTCCGCTTCTCCCATACGGGAGGTCAGCTTTTGTAGGTCGTGACGCAGTAGGGACACGTCCGTGCCAATACTGTCCATCTTTTTTTCCATTGAAGTCCTAGAGCTGGTACTGGCGCTCATTATGTCTCTGAGGGAGATGTTTTCTGACTCCGTACCATCTAATTCAACCTGTGAAAGCCTGTCTGGTGATCGAGACACCTGTATCAATGCATATTGGTCAATCCTACTTTGTGTAGATGTTTTCCTGGGTTTATCTTTTCCCATTTTTGCTTGTGAGGCTGGTGGTGTTAGGAGCTGTTGTCCAGTTCTGAAGGGGAGGGTGCTGGCCGATAGAATGGGACGCCGCTGTTGGGATGCTGGTGGCGGTTGCAGTGTCGCTTGGCGTGGTGTGTAACGATAGTCTCTTAGATTTATGCCAGCTTGTGTGTACCGTTCTCTTTATGTCCCTGGCAGCCAACGGCCGTGGCACTCACTCTGGGTAGCGCTACGGCACGTATTCCCGAGTTGGATGGTTGATCGTGGAGACAGGATATCGCGGGTAGGACCCCGCCGGATTGACTCTATCACTCGTTATACTCCACTGAGTGCTGCTCCCCGAGGACAATGTCCGATGCTGGAAGGCGTGTCTGTTGAGGGCTGTATCAGTTAATCCGGAGGAGTTTTCCCCAATAGCGCGCAGTGCTTTACCACGCGGCTCACGTGTCTAGTATGGGCGTTGTGGTGCGCCCTTTTGGGCTACCCTCTGGTGTTGGCGGTGGTTTGCCTGTTTTGGGTGATGTAGCGCCGTATTGTGGACACTTGGGTGGCGGGGCTGTGTTCGACCCCAGTCGTGGGTGCTGAGGATATGTCACTTGTAGGGGAGGGGGGTGCCAGCGCTCCTTGTCCCACCAACGCCCTCTCCTTACCGCCGTGCTTCCTGTCTTGGAGTCGGGTCGCAGCAGCAGTATTTTGGAGACTGCGGTACGGGCGCTCTATGCAATGCGGAGCGCCCGCTGTCACGATGTAGGTCCTCCTCGTTTGCTGTCTTCCGCCCCGCCACAGGATCCATCTGGATTCTCCTTCCCCCTTCTCAGTCGCAAAGGGATCTGGTCAGCGGGAGAAACACGCTCCCTCTCGGCCCCAATGCGATCACTCCAATCGTTGTGTTCCGAGCCCCCACTGCATCGCAGATTCAGTGTCTCCCTGCAGGGGGGGGTCATGCTTACAGCTTCGGCAGCAGGGCCAGCGCACATGGCGGAGATCACTCACGGACGCCGTGCTACTCTCTTGCAGGGACCAGTACTTTGCTGGTGAAACCGCCTCCTCACTTTAGCGCACAGCCACTGTGCTTGATTTCCGGCTTCACTTCAGGGGCTCGGTCTCTTCCTCTACGGTCTCCGACTAACGTACAATCACGACGGCCATCTTGGTAGCAACGTTCGATTCGGGTCCCGTGTCTTTCAATCGCCTGGGACTCCGATTTACCCTCCAATTCTGCACGGCTTCAGAGCGATTCAGTAGAACAGGATTTCTTGCATCGATGAGATGTTTTAGGGACTCCCATGGACGCTTTTAAAACAGGATCTTTACAGGATAAGGCCGGTGGCACGGGAGCAGCAAAACTCACGTCCTCATCGTTCAGCTGCTGGCCACGCCCCCCCACAATCACGATTGTTGATCAGGAAGTATGGGAAGTTTTCCATGAAACATGTTGTGGTGTTTTATAAAATGAAAGTTCTCCCGATATTGCTGTACGGTATTGAAGGGTTCTTGGCAAGAGAAAAGTGCTACTGGGATCAATTAGAGGCAGGTTACTGGAAACAGATCTTATGCCTGCCTAACTCTGTGCCGATGGCTATTTTGCGTTATGAATTGGGATTGACATCCATGTATGCTCAAGTATCCTGGAAACAGTGTGCCTTGTTACGCAAATTCCTCCTGGAAAAGGGAAGTAACAATATACTGAAAGTGATTGTGCATCATTTGCTGAAATCTGTAAATCCCTTCACTGTTAAATGGAGGAAACATGTATATAATGAATTAGCCCATGCTGATATCACAATAGAGTTATTACTATCAAATCCTGTTAGAGCGAAGAAAAAAGTACATCTGGCTGATTGGGTAGCAAACATGACAAGGTGCTCCCAATACAAGGACTTTGACATCTTCTTATTTGGCATTAAAAAATATGGGTTGATGTCAGATTACTTGCTGAAAAGCCCTTCTCCCAAAGTAAGAATGGGATATTTAAGATTCCGGTTAAACCTATGGTATACAAGGGATGTGCTTTGTAAAAGGAAAGAAGCTTTGCCAGCTTTGTAAAGCTGGCAAAAGAACAAAACTACTGCAGATATTGTATTGTGCCTGAACAAAGAGAGACACTACAACATCTGCTCGTAGAATGTGTAGCACTCTGTGATGTACGAACCAGATGTTTTGCACACACCAAAGACCAATGGAGAGTGACGAAAGATGGCATGAGCTGTTCTCCAGTACCCGCCCAAAAATTCAGATTGCCATAGTGCAATTCTTTCAAATTGTGCTCCCCGGGTTAGAGGTGTATAACAGGTAATGCATTATCTATAAGGCTATTAGGTAACCGATTGGTTGAAAGAGGTAAGCTTAGTCAAGTAACCATGTAAGTGTAACCTTTGTAAATAGTATGAATTGGTGTGATCATGCGTATAAAATGAACTGTTAATAATTATGTGATAATATGGGTATTGTAAGAATGTATTATCTTTTAGCCTTGTAAGATTGAAAATTATTGTGTTTTGTATATAAATGTTATTTATATGTTGAATGAAATTTGAAAAGTTGTAATACAACTATAACAAATAAAAAATAAATAAGAATAAGAATAATAAAAAAGAGGCTAAAAATGTAAACAAATGTACTATAAGCATAATTGTTAATGTGTCTACCTTTCACAAATAATTGGAAGTTTTATTTCTGTCAAAAGTGAATATCTAACAGTATTTAATAATCCTATTGTTTCCAGCAGAAGAAGCCCTTGTAACTTTCTTTAGAAAATTGATATTTAAAGAAACATACGTGCTATTATTGAAAGGAAACTTCTTTCTAAAACAAAATAGGCTTTTTTATTAAACAATAATATGGCAAATAATTGTTCCATGCCCCTAAAAAGGGATACGTGTTCATCAAATAGGATAAAACCAGTAAAAATATAATTGTTATAGGAAACATTTATTTGCTTTTTACTATGGAAATATTCACGCTTTATTTTAAGTGTCATTGAAAAGACGCTGAACTGTCCTTTCTGTATATCTATAAGGAACCAATGTTTTTTATTCTTCTTGCTGCTGATTGGTCCTTTTCATCAATCTTATTTGGACTCTTTGCACGTCTTCTTCACGTGCTTGCTCAATGTTGGAAGGCAGGGGGGTCTCTTCTTTGTAGCGTTTGACTTTGCTATGGCACAACCGGCATATCTTCCTTGGACCTTCACTGCTGTTGGTGTAACCGCTTCAACTATGAACGGTCCATCAAAATGGGGCTTGTGCCACCATCCTGTAACATATTTTCACAGGGCTTTGTCCCCGGGATACAGTGCTGGTGGTCTTAATAACATCTCAGGATCAACTTGTTAATTTGCTTCATCAGTCTACTTTGACTCCCCCTCCCGTACTCGTAGCTGTCCGGACATAAATTTAAGAGGCTCCATCACAGCTATCAAATAATCGTGCATCTCTTGCCCTAACACAGTAGCTACATTCTCTGAAGCAGTGTGAGCTTCAGTGGGAAGACCAAGGAGTGTGTGCATTCAGCGTCTCATCACCAGCTCATGTGGAGTCAGGTGATGGTCAGAGCTGGGCTGATTGTGTAATGCAAAGAGGGCTAAAGGAAGGCAGTGGAGCCAACCTTATTTCAGTGTCTCTTTTAGTTTGTAAATCCACTCCTTTAGGAGTCCATTGAGGCATTCAGAGATGCCATTTACTTGTGGGTGGTAAGCTGACGAGAATTTATGCTTAATAGCCAACAGGACAGTGAAGTGCTCCAATACCTCATTTACAAAATGAGATCTATTGTCAGACCGGAGCACATCGCAAACCACTCATCTCGGAAATACCTCATGTATGAGGACATTCTCAGCACATGTGGTATCTGGATGTGTGCCTGGACCTGCTTCGATCTATCGGAAAAGAACATATGATTACTAGCATATATCTATAGCCGGTACAAATTTTGAGCATGTCTACGTAGTCGATATGCAAATGATGAAATGGTGCAGTGGAATGGGGTATTGCTCCTCTCACAGTTCACAAAGTATGGCCAGCTGTAAACCGCTGGCACGTCAAATAATTTACAACAATACTTGTAACATGCTCTGCAAAATTTGGGACAAACCACTCCTCTGAAATCAGTACTGCAAGACACTCTCTTGATGTGTGTGCTGGATGATGCAATTTGTCTAATTCTACTTTACGCAGCCCTAGATGCATGACTGGTTTCCTGATGATGTCCTGCCACCACATTGCATCAGTCGGGAACAATGAGCACCGCCTTTGTTTCCATGACTCTCATTCCTCTAGCAGTGTTCTTCCATGTGATTTAGTTATTTGTGCTATGGGTAGTGTATTAAACCCTTCCTTCATCACCATGTTGTGTGCACATGTGTATTTGCCAGCTGCAGTTGCAATATCAGATATTTCAGAAAGATATGCTGCCCTTTTTGCTTCAAGACCAGCGGCTTCGTTAGCGTGACAAATCAAATCCACACCTCTGGTGTGCGCTGCACACTTCCCCATGGCGATGGCCCATAGAGGAGTTGGAGTGTGTCTATAAGCCTGTCAAATAGCAGCGCATCTTGCACTGGTGTGCCATCTGTGTGTGAGAAGCCACGCCACTTCCAACGTGACAGTCCTGCATGTACTCTTGATGTCACATAGGCGGGGTCAGAACACACGGTTAACGCCATGTGCTTCAGGTGCCAATTTTAGCACTACCAATTCTGCTGCTTGCACTGAGAAATGTGCTGGCAATCTTGCACCTATCACTGTCTCAAAGCTATCATTCAGTTTTGCTTTTACTACTTCTGTTCCGCGGTGTCGTTCACCAGTGCTCTGGTCTATTGACAAGGAGCCGTCAATGAAAATAATTATCCCCCTCCTAGGGCATTTTCCTTAGCATGTAGTATTTCATCATAATATTCAGTGTACTTGGTGCAATCAAGAACGTTGTCTCCTTCCTTCACTGTTTCTGCTATGAATCTAGCTGGATTCACCACTCGACACCTGACAATTTTGATCAATGGGGTTTATATAATTACCTCGAAACCAGAGGCTCTCTGTGTGGTCAATGCGCTTTTGGGCTTTTCAAGTATAGCAAATAGGGCATGCTCAACATGTAGTTTAACTGTGCATCCCATAGTTATGCTGGAAGTTTTCTCTATGACTGTTGCCTCCAATGCTTGCTCACAGGGATAATGTCCTCTCATTAGTGGATCCAAAATCCCACTGTAGAATGCAAAAGGTTTGTCCCCTATGGTAGTTTTCTGTCACTAATCACTACTCCATTTGAATGGGATAATAGAACCAAATTCTTCATTGTAATCAGGGATCCCTAACACAGGAGCTTTGCAAATTGCTAGCTTCAATTCATCAACAGCATCTATCATCTTGCCTGTCCAGGCCGTATCACTGTTTCTCTCTTTGTCTCCTTGAGTACTTTTAAAGGTGGCCTTACATAATTGCTGTAGTCAAAACCCCATGCCTTGCAATCATTCTAAAGGCCTACAAATTGATGTAAACCTTTCACTGTCTCTGGCTTCGGTGAATTCATGATTGCTTCTGCTCTTTCAGGTGTCACTGTCCTTCTTTTGATATTAGTTGGCATATATACAATACTTCTTCCTGGCAATATTGCTTTTTTTTGTCAACTTTGTACCCTTTTTCTGCCATTAATATCATCTGTTTTATTGAGTTTCTCTTGCACTGTTCCTCTATTTTGCTGCACACTAAAATGTCTTCTACATATTGTTTTACTGTGCTGTCAAGCTGTACATTTCCCCAGTCCATCTGCAGCACTAGGTTAAAGACTGAGGGGGACTTGCAAAACCCTTGGGGAAACTGGGTATGTTTTAATTTAATTCTGCGGTAAGTGAACAAAGTCCAATACTTCATGCAAGGGGATGGAAAAGAAAGCATTCTTTAAATCAATCACTGTAAAATATTTAGCTTCAGATGGAATGTTATCCAATATTGTACAATATTGTAGCTGGCTTTGGAACCAATGGGAGCTCTGCCTCAACAATACTGTTCAGGGGTGTCCTGAATAAAATCTCCACAATCCTCCTGTCTCTTTTTTCACTGGGTACTAGGCAGTGTTACATGGGAATTCTGAAGGCAATAATATCCCTTGTAGCACTAATGTGGCAATAGTCTCATAAATACCCTCACCAGATCCTTTTTACATGGGATATTGTCTCCCTTGATGTAAAATAGCTCCCTGCTTGAATTTTATTTTGACTGCCCCTACTCCCATCAATAGACCAACATTGTATGGACTGCCTGTCCATAAAGGGCTTGGTACGTATACTAAATCTTCCTGGGGAAAGGACAGTGCCTTTTTTTACTAGAGACATTCTCTGAGGTATCTCCCTATTTTTAATTTTCAACTGATACATGAGACTTATATTTAACATCACATCACCATCTGAATATTCATCTGTAAACAAGTCTCCATCTGTTAAGTCAGTCAATCTGTGCCCTTCATCAAGAGTTATAACTGTTCTCCAATTTACCCATTCCTCATCAACTCTGTGTAAAATCACTCTGACTTCCCTTGCTATTGCTGCTTCCAATTCACCTGTAATTATCTGCCCTACCTCCACGACCGTGAGCACTTCTGGTAAAAACAAGAATTCTGTAGGTAACCTCAACAATCTGTCTGTATTCTTGGAAGCCATGCTAACAATATTTGTATTCCGTAAAGCAATACTTTTGGGTTTAATGGCACCCCTCTTTGCGCTTCCTGGCCATAATGCGGTGTGAATTTAAGTAATGAATCTCTGGGGTAAAACATATTATCCCCTGATCAGTAAATGATATTGCCATGTTCAATTTGCTCCTCAAATCTCATCAAATATCTCCCAAATATGTTAACTGGTGTCTTGCTGGAATATAATAATGGCATGGACATGTTGTGTTCTCCAATGGTAATAGGTAAAGAGTCTGTAAAATGAACATAGTTGTCATCCCAGAAAATCCTTGTTTGTTCATGGCAATGCCTGACCTTGGTCACTTCAAACTTTGGTTCCTCTTGTGGGTCTGGTCTAATCAATAGGATGGAACATATCAAGTCTTTCTGTAGGCTGTCCTAATGTGGGTACATATCCAGTCTTGTGCCAGTGAAAGCGTACCCTTATACTACTGTCACACATCCTATTCTAGGTGTGGGTGCCGGCAGCAATATATTCACATTCCAAGGTGTCACTGCATGGTGTTGTGCTAGAGCCTGTGTCAGTATTGGTGCTTGATGTATCTGTGTCAGTACTTGCTGTGTATGCATTGGTGCTTCCAGTGTTTGGGGTGATATTCCTTGCTGCGTCTGCTGTATTGCTGGCACCGGTGTCCGATACTGCGTGTGATCTTGGGCATACTATTCAGGTGGCACTGTGCTATATGGTGGGGGATCTGCTGTCCCCCGCTCTTGGATCATCTACTTGCCAGTTATGTTGCATCCCTCCTCTGCTCTGCATTAGCTTGAGATGTGCCCCATCTTCCTGCATGTCAAACATTGCTGTGCCTGTCCGCCAAATCTAGGATGCCCCCCAATAAACCCTCCTCCTTGTGGAGCTTGAAATCCAAACCCTCTGCCCCTGTGTGCGAACCATTGTCCTTGTGGGAAATAATTATACTTTCTTCTTCCTGCAAAATTTCCATTCGCTGCTAGCTGTACCCACTGTGCCCCTTGTGCATTAATACCTTCCCCTCCACTTGTCAATACTGCCCCTTCCACTGAGAATTTTAACAGTTTTTTCTCAACTAATCTTGCTTCCTCAGTCTTCCTGTCCTCAATGTTCTTTCTGTCTATCTCTTGATTTAATCGTCAATGGTGAAGGATCATCAGTTGAAGCTCTGCCCACGGCTTCCCTTCCATTTGCACAATCTTTTTCAATTGTCTTTGCACTTCCTCGGGAAGTCCCTGGTATAACATGTGATTAGAAATGGTTATGTTTTTGTCCCATGGTTCTCTGGTTTCTAACCTCCATTTCTCCTGAATATATGCTGTCAGATATTCATCCACTCTCATTTTATGAGTCATAATGGTGCTCATATCTGAGGAGTCTGGGCACTGAACCCTAATTTCTCTGTATAAATTAGCTTGACATTTATTAAAAGGTGCTCTGCCATGGTCAGTATTTTGTGCCTTGACTCTAGGATAGCCTGCCCACTTCCAAATGTCATCTGATTGCTCCCCTAATATGAGAGAAAGCAAGCTTTTTATGTCACCTACTGCTAAGGTAATCCCAGCTGTCATTCTCGCTAATTCATAGATCCTCCCTCCTGATGTCAGTGATAGCAATTTACAAATTAAATTATTTTTGTCCATTTGTGGCAACAGAATATATTGTGGCAGTCCCCCCTTTCTCTAATAAGGGGAATTGTGTGAACCCAGCGCCCTGTCCGAGTGCAGCCACACCCTTTAACTTTGTGGCTGTGTCGGCCACACTAATTCTCTTACATCCCCGTAAATCCCCTAGTCTGTTTATGTACAGTGTTTTCTCTTCTAAACTATTTGATCGCATTTTAGGGTGCCTGGGATATTCAACTGGCTCTGGCCTCCTCACTTGTCTTCCACATCTAACCATGTTATCTCGTTCCCTATGACCATGTTTGTAGAATGGGCTCATGCAGCCTCATCCTCTCTGCTTTCCTCTCTCTCTTCATCTTCAAACATAGTATCATCACTTTCATCCCCTTCATCTTCTGTCTTTAAAATCTAGTCTCCTAAGGAGACTCGTTCTATGCGTTCCACTCATCACTTCCTCCGTTTGTTCATTCCTTCCACCCTCTTGTGGAGACCCTCTTCTACTCCCTATCATGCTGCCAGTGCCATCCTTCCTGCTCCTGTACAGATTACCAGTCCTCCTTCACATTGGCCCGTTCCTCTCCTTCATCTGAAGAGTATGTTTTTAATAATCTCATCTACTTCCTTGCAGCGTCTTTCCATGCTCCTCTCTCTTTCTCTCTCTTATTGTCTCTGGTCTCTCTCTTTGCCTGGGAGTGTACGTCCCCAAATAATACATCAACTTCTTTTCTTCACCTTTCCCTGCGTCTATCTACCTCTTGTTATCTTTCTCTGTCCCTCTCTTCATCCTTTTGCTTTTCTTTTTCCCTTTCTGCATCTCTCCGTCTTTCCCTTTCTCTTTCTTCTTCTTGTCTCTTCTCCCTTTCTCTATCTGTCTCCCACTTCATTTCTTTTTCCTGCTCTACTTCATTCCATCTTTCGTTCTGTCTCCTCTCATTTCCGCTCTCTTTCTCTCTCCTCCTGTTCCTTTTTCTCTTCTTTCTCCTGCCTTTCTCTAACTTCCCTTTCTCTTTCTTTAAAATCGTCTGTGTGCTTTCCATCTAATTTGAGCATTATCTGTCCTCCTACCCATTCGTTTAGCACGATCGCCGCAATGAGGATGAAATCTGCCTTCCGCTTTCTCCCTGGAGCTCCTCCTCAGCTTCTGTTAATTGTGCCTGTAAATCGCAGCGCTTGACATATTCCACTTGTGTGGACACTGGTATTTGCTTGTTTATTTTTTCCTCACTTATAATGTCTTCACTAATGTATGCAGAGTGCAGAAGCAGAGTGGTCAGCTGTGCCTGCTACTCACCTTGCTGGTTGCAGTGTTTTTTTGCAATTACTGCAGTTTTCAGGTGGAGTGACAGAGGAGAAGCTCTGCTACGATCAAATAAAATCATTGAAATTGCGCAGAGCACTGCACGTAGTGGAGAAGCAGAGTGGTGTGCTCTGGTCCGCTCATGTAAGTGTAGGTAGGACAACACTTTTCAACCAACGAGCGAATAGGCTACATTAACCACTTGGACCTACAGCAGTGGTAAGCTGAATTCTCATACTTGCAATCATACGTTAATTTTTGCTAATTAATAAGCTCTGGGGGAGCAGGTTTTCAATTGGTCATTTTTCTGTGCCACTACCTATTAACTATGAACAAAAGGTAGCAGGCACCCCTCTCTCGAAAGAACATGGCATGATCACCAGGTTTGTGGTTTTTACTCACTGTGAGAGTCCACAGCCATCACTTTTAGCTCACTGTACTTTTCACAAAAGAGGAAAATCCATTTGCATATCAGTCCTTGCCCCTCCCACAAGGGCAGTCCAGCACCGAAATGCCAGGCAAACCTCCTTTGAACAAGAGTGCCAACAGCAACCCCATACACGTGTTTCAGCCTTGTTGGGCCTCATCAGTGAGGTGGAGCTGTTCCTCTCTGAGAACAGTGAGCAAGTGGTCCACGTCTGGGTCCCCCCAGGTAACTTAGGGTGACCAACCCCAAGTTCCTTACAAAAAGGTAAAAAAGCTAGTAGGCACCCCTCTCTCGAAAGAACATGGCATGATAACCCGTTCCGTGGTCTTTACCCACTATGGGAGTCCACAGCCATCGCTTTTAGCTCACTGTACTTTTCACAAAAGAAGAAAATCCATTTGCATATCAGTCTTTGCCCCTCCCACAAGGGCAGTCCAGCACCGAAATGCCAGGCAAACTTCCTTTGAACAAGAGTACCAACAGCAACCCCATACACATGTTTCAGCCTTGTTGGGCCTCATCAGTGGGGTGGAGCTGTGCCTCTCTGAGAACAGTGAGCAAGGGGGCAGGGTCTGGGTTCCCCCAGGTAATTTAGGCTGACCAACCCCAAGTGGCACTCTTGTTCAAAGGAGGTTTGCCTGGCATTTCTGCTCTATCCCAAATGTTTAATATCGATGTTCAGCCTCTTGTTGAGCTTATTCGCTCTCATGGCTTCAGGTGCTAATCCTATGCGGATGGTACACAAATCCTGGTGCGGTTAGATATTGACCGGACCGGGGTGTCAGCCCGCTTGTGTAGTTTCCTGATGGCTGTGAAGGAGTGAATGGACCACAACTGGCTGAAGCTCAACATGGATAAGACAGAGGTCCTGGTGGTTGGTGTTTCTTCCTTTTCTTCTTCTGGCTCAGTGTCTCGGTCCTCTTCCTTTTGGCCTTCTTCACTCAGTGAGTGTCCTGTGACGGTTGTCAAAAATGTTGGAGTATATATATCTTCATTCCCTTCTATTGGCCTCTCACGTTAGTATGGTTTCCAAATCCAGGCACTTTTTTTATTGAAAGTGCTTCGCAGAGTCCTGCCTTTCCTGCCTACTCATCTCTATCCTGTAGTAGTTGCCTCTCTTGTAGTTAGTAATTTAGACTACTGTAATGCACTGTATTTGGCTCAACCAAAAGGTCTTATTCAACGCCTCCAGCTTCACCAGAATCTGGCTGCTAAGGTAGCCACAGCCACTCTGTATGGTTTCCATATTAGTGCTGTTCTGAGAGCCCTCCATTGGCTCGCTGTGGAAAAGAAGATAGTTTTCAAATCTCTTTGCCTAGTTCACCAGGCATATTATAACATCAGGGCTGCTTTTCTCCAGGATACGTTTGTGCCATACGATCCGGGGTTGGGGTTTCCAGTCTGGGAATGATTGCTTAGTTGTAGTTCCCAAATTTCGTTTGAGCAGGATCGGTGGCTGGGCCTTCTCTTTGGCGGCTGGTAAGATTTGGAATGCCCTCCCAGTGAAATTAAGATGGATTAATGACCACCTTCAATTCTGTCACTCTTTTAAAACTCGCCTATTCTAGTCCTAGAGGTTCTTACCGTGCTATGTTGTTTCCTCGTGCCAAGATGCCTCTCGGTGAACATGGACGCTATAAAGCTGTAAATACAATTAACATAACATAGCTCTGGCTAATGAGCAGGGGTCCAATAAGCAAATATTGGATAGGGTGGTTGATGTGATGCTGACCAACAGTGTTAGCCACGAAACTGCTGGGAGCCATAAATACTTTGAGGAGAGTATCTGTCTATTTGATACAGAACCAGCAAATCACTCGAGCATGATGAACTTTCCCCTTTCTATTATCTCACCCACATGTAAGTCTGTGGTAATGGTGGCTACACAGCACGAAGACATTAATATCGACAAGATGCAAATGAATGTCTGTCTGCCCAAAATATTTGTTTTGCCTGCGCCAGTGAAGGGAATAAAGACAACGCACTCTTGGCACAAAAGGCTTAAAAATAATAGGAAGGTGGCATTGATTACGAACCGAATGCCTGTCAAGGTTTCTTGACCTGTGTGGCCAATGCTGGATCGCTTGCAGAGATGCATAATAAAGACCGCTTGGCTGAAGCCACGGGCTGTGCCAGGGTGATCCTGTCCAGATGAGATCATAATCAAAATATAGAGGTTGTGTCCAGCGTGGCCAAGGCTGGCACTCTCGACAAATGGCTTCAGGTCTCTGAGACTCTGGCCTCGACTACGTCTTTGGAGACAGAGAGCCCCTTGGAGCAGCAGAGCACTGGCCCACTCAACTGTCTTAAACCACTCATTTTGAAGAGCATTATCGGTGTACAGCGTCTCCCATTTGTCGACACTCCTAATACTTGGCCACCAATGTACCCTCTTAAATCTGGTACTGTAAACAGGCTTGAGACTTGGAGGTCTAGATATTAACATTACAACCTGTCACGACTGCATCACTTTCTACAGAACTGGACAACTATCAATGCCGCCCTACTCAAATACTCTCTGACACAAGCAGCCTAGGGTCGCAGTTACTTAATACAAGCTGTCATACACCAAGTCCACGACTTAAGGATAATAACTGAAAGCATTGAGTTACCTGCCTTTTATAGCCAAATCAATTGGGCTGTAGTTACATTCACTTCACTGGTGGCTGTTGATAGGTTGGTGCATGTTGTCAAAGAATTTAGGAGCATGGGCTTTGATTTACAGTTGCAGCAGCCAGTGAGGAGCGAGGAACACTTTCTGTCATCATTGTACACATTGGATGGAAAAAGGCCTAATGACACATGGAGGAACTACTGGACATATTCCAAACATCCAGCCAGCAAGCCTTGTACTCTTGCGAAGCCATATGCAAAAATGGCTGTAATTTGGTACCCAGTACGTGTTGGCTTTCAAAATGGACACTCTGGGGCTAACGCCTCCTTACCCCCTCCCGATGGTCTGCACACATTGGTTTTGCATATGAAAATGAAGGCGGTTTTGTGGGAGTGGCAGCTAAAACATCCTGTAGGGGCAATTCTATTGGCGGGCGACTTCAACGCGCATCGTATGGGTCTGGAGGATGAGTGGCTGAT
Source organism: Ambystoma mexicanum (assembly GCF_040938575.1). Taxonomy (NCBI): domain Eukaryota; kingdom Metazoa; phylum Chordata; class Amphibia; order Caudata; family Ambystomatidae; genus Ambystoma; species Ambystoma mexicanum. The sequence goes on along the minus strand of NC_090935.1, from coordinate 639,627,662 downwards.
TGAGTCAGGGGTTTACGCACCTATATGCCTCACAGGCACTGGAATCAAATATGGCCTCGGCCTGATTAATAAGGGCTGTAGGTGGACTGAGACTCTGTTGAACTTCAATCTGGAACCTCTTACATTAAGTGGGGACTGTGCATCTTCCTTTGATAGTATGTTTGTGACACACGCCTTACGCAATTAGCTTTTGAAGTTTGAAATCAAATGTACTCCTTTGAGTGGCCATGCCATTTTGTGTGCCACATTTTGTATTAACAAGCAATATTTATCTATCTATTTCATATTGCCATTAACAGAAAGAAAATTGCTTTATGTAATGCGATAGCGGCTATTGTGAGAAATCATACATGTCCACCCTCTTTCCAGAAATTGCAAATCGGAAGGCTGCATATCCAATATAAAAATTGGCTATGCCTACTTAAGCACAGTATTTCCTCTTCTAAGTGGAAGATGGTGTTTGACTTAATTAAAAGTGATGATGTATGGACATTTTGGCACCTTTATCGTAGACATCTATCCGAGCAATCTCCCAGGGAGACTTGTGCTATAAAGGAGCAGGCTATGTGAAAGAGCTATATTGGTACCCCGACTTGGAAGGTGTGATGGCTAGCCTTGAGAAGTCTATATACAGTTGTGCACAATTGGAGGGCAATGAAGATATATTGGCCATCATAGTCAAACTCACATCCTCAAAGCTCCGGGTCCTGATGGTTTGGCATATATTGTTTTAAAGAGGAACCCGACATACTGGGCAAAATTGTTATATATCATGTTTCCAAACATTATTCACAGTGGTATTATACCCAATAGTTGGCGAACCTCCATGCTCATCCTGGTACATTGAAAGGGCACCTATGCAGAGCCTGGTAACTTGGGCCGAGAACAAGAAACTACTTAAACCTCAAAAACGTGGGTTTAGAAGAGGGTGTTCTACGGCCAATTCAATGTGGGCTTTACCACTATTGTCTGCCGATGCCCGTTGTGGAGGTGATGGTGATATTTATTTATGTTTCATAGACTTTACAGCAGCTTTTGATTGTGTATCTCGTGACAGGCTTTGGAAAAAAATAGAATGCTGGGGCATTCATTCGTATTTGTTTTATTTGATCAAACTGCGGTACTCTGACACCGCCGCCATGGTCATACTTTCACAGGATGGTAAGACTCCCGCTTCTATGACCACTAATAAGGGACTCAAGCAGGGGTGCGTACTCGCCTCCCTCTTGTTTAAACTTTATGTGGCGGATATGGAGGCTGCTTTAGATATGTGCCGCAATCCCACCGCATAGATGGATTCAGTACTGCTTGGGTATCATATGAGGATGCTCCAGTACTGTTCAACCAGACCACTTTGTGGCTTCTGCGTTCCATGGAGGTTCTCCACCAGTATGCAACTAATAACAGCCTTCAATCAGAGCTAAACTAAGATCATGCAAATACATGGAAGAAGGCAGGGTACCTCCAAATATGGCTGGCACATGAGGGACTGGGGGCGGGGGGAAGCTTAATACAGTAGATCAGTACATGTGCTTGGGACTCCCCTTCCTGTGTCCTTCCTCCTCATTGCACTACAAGACTTATATATCTTTCAAAGGCAGGTGATCAAGAGTTTTATTAATGTTGTAAGAGTTGGCTCTTCCGAGGGATTTCTGGAGGTCTACGCGAAGGCCATTTTTCCATGTACACTGTATGGCTTAGAGAGGCTTCCAGGGCATCTTGTTCCCTGGCTAATTAACATTGTGGCCAAGATATTAAGATCCCTCCTGGGGCTGCCCTCATCAGCTCCAGTAAAAAGGGGTGGCCTCTCTGTTGACTCTGTGGAAGATGATCCACTGTAAACTCTTGGCAAACATACTCATTGAAGGTTCCACTTCTGGAACCATTTTGACTCAATTTGCCAAACACCCGCATTGCGGAACTGGTAATGCTGCTCATGCAGATTTGGTCTTAACAGTACGAACACATCTGGCGGCTATTGGGTTACACACTGGTGATATGGAGAGTACTGGCAAGTTCCTACATAGGCGTAAAATTAAATCACTAGACTGGGACAGTATGATGTCGATAGATAGTCTATCTGCAAAGAGGTGTTTCTCAGACTATGTTAGTCAGGGAGTTTGCCATCACAAACCATGCAGCTATTTAGCGAAAATCTGTAGCATGGCCCTGAGATGGTTCATATTATATCCCCCCACCCTGAATCTGTTACCGGTCCTGGAGTATACTGGTTGGGGATCAAAATACCATGCAAATAAAGACTGTGTTGATTCTGCAAGACACGTGGAAACTAGCAGGCATATTATCACTAGCTGTGCCTGCTTTAACGAATATTATATCAAGGGATATAGACATTTCTGTGCTACACCTGATAGTATTTGTTTTGACCAGTTTTGGGCCACCATTTTTTCAGCTGAATCTTTGGTTATAGTGGCAGCTACGTTTCACATTTGGGAGCGGATTTTTCCTAAGTCGTAGAAAAGTTGAACTGTGCCTTATAAATAAGAATTAAGAATACAATGTGTACCTCTGATGTGCATATTGATTGATGCTTCTTTTTTTATGAAATTACGTAATGTATGTTTTAGTTGACAGGTAATGATTGTTTTATTTTGTATATAAGTTTAATGTGACATGAGCCCATGCCTGTCTGGACCTGTCCAGGACAAGAGGGACACATTACGCCAAGTGACCTAACGTATGTACACGGCTCTAGTAGCCTTGTACCTGCACTGCCTAGTGTCTTTTTAAGCCTCCCACAATCGGAGCGTGTTCCTCCAACCCGTTTACTATGATATGATAGGCCAGTAGACTGCAGCGTACCACAGGGCTCCAGTTTCTCGCCATTACTCTTTATTTACGCTCGCTATCTATGCTCCCTACTGACAAATATGGGTGTTTACCAATTTCACAGCTGATATTCAACTAATCATGGAGTTGAGCGGAAATCATAACAATAAGCTTTCTGCAATATACAATTCCATCGAAGTATGGATGGAATCAAATTGGATGTGCTTTAACGGCACTAAGACCGAGCTGATGACATTTGGCTACACTCACGCCAGAACTAAACTAGACACTGCCTACTCCTCCTTCTAAATTAAAGACACAGCAATCAAAGTCACAGATAAAGTCAAGACACTTGGAGTCCATTTGCAATCATCGTTAAGAGCGGAGGCTCAAGTTGCCTATCTCAAACGCAAATGCCAATATCATCAAAGAGTACTAAGACGCATCAGGCCACTACTCAACCAACAAAATAGTGCATCTATTGCCAGAGCCACTTTCCTGTCGCGCCTTGACTACTGGATTTCATTGATGTTAGGAGCTAGTAACAAATGCATCAAGCAATGGCAGGTTATTCAAAACAATGCCGTAAGGACCATCAAAGGCAAATCCAAAAGAGAGCATATCACCAGCGACAGAAAAAAAACGTCACTGGCTAGCAACAGAGGATCGCACCACTTTGAAATCCCTGATGCTAGTCCATCACTGTTTATATGGGGACGCCCCCTCATACTTAAAGAAGGAATTTACTTTGTATGAGCCAGGTTGCACCCTCAGATCTAGAACCAAGGCCTTCTGAAAGTTGGTCTGTCTAAAAGAGCTAAGGGTCTAGGCAGAGCATTCTCTTCCAAAGCAATCACCAGATAGAACGATTTGCCTGGTTACCCGAGAGTAGAATCAAACTATTCAAGTTTTAGAAAGAAACTTAAAACCTCCCTCTTTAAATAAAAGCTCATCGAACACTTGATTCACACCTTGTTCTCCATTACTCTGACACCATAACCTCACCATTTTATTGTTGTCTCGTCACCGGGCTCATTACGATCCTGCCGGTCCGGAAAGAACGGTGGCGGTAAATCCACCGCCATCGTTGTTTCCAGACCGGCTGATTCCGAGTTCTGTAGGTGGAAGGTGTCATTCCCGCCAGGTCTGACCTGGCGGGAGTAACGCCACCCGCCTACAGGCGGAAATGGAAACTCTGGCTCCGTCATAGACGGAACCAGTGTTTCCATTGTCCCCATCCCCATGGGGACCTATGGGACTCCATGGGAATGGGGATTTATGGAATTCCGCCTTCGGAATTACCGGGTCACCGGGGTTGTAATGCCCCAGTGATTCCGGCAATCACGAAGGCGGAATGGTGTTTCGGCTCCGTCGGCAGCCTGCTGGTTTTTCCGGCACGGCTACCGTCAGACTCGTAATGTGGCCCATTGTGTCTATGTAAAGCGCCCTGATGCCTGCAGGCTCCGGCGCTATATAAATATATAAAATAAATAAAAAATAAATTATATGATAAGTCATTTATAACGCGCCTGTACACAAGTGTTTCTAGGCGCGACAAGACAATGAGGGGGAAACAGAAGGACAAACAACAATCTTACTAAGCCTTGTGTCATTCATATCGCGTACGTGCAGGGAAAAGGAGAGTGGAGGAGTGCCAAGGGGGGTGGAAGGTGAGGAGAAGTGCAGGTGACTCAATAAGTGCTGCCAGAGGGTGGTTCTTAAGTGCAAAGAGGAGGGACTGTAGGGTTACAGATACAGACCCTTAAGTGCTGAGAGCCCAGAGGAAGTGCAAGGGCAACTGGATATTCAGAAGCCTGGGCCCGAGTTCAGGGGTGGCCAGGTGACCAGTGTGCAGAGCTATCAGGGACATTAGCAGGGGGGGGGGAGGAAGAGAGAAAGCGGAAGCAAAAAGGAAGGTCTTGAGTTGCTCCCAGAACCGGAGGTGGTTCCGCTCAAATTTGAGAGAGGCATGGAGGCTGTTCCATAGGGAAGCCCCAGCCGATGAAAGAGATGTGCCCCCGATTGCCTGCTTGGAAAAGCGTCTGACCCTGAGAGAATTGGAGGTGGATGAGGGGAGAGCTCGAGAAGGAAGATGTTTAGGAAGGGAAAGTTGGATGTAGTGCGGTCCCAGCCCCCAGAAAGCCTTGTGGACGATGCAAAGGGTCTTGAATTTGATCCTTGCAGCCACAGGGAGCCAGTGTAGATATTTCCATAGCTCTCAACTCACACGCTTTTGGCGGGTGTCACCCGCCTTGTAAAGAGTGGACTCACCCGCCAAGCCTCCTGCAGGCCCATTCATTTCAATGGGCCTCTCACCCGCCAAAAACAAAATCGGGTGTTTCACCCGCTTTTGCGACTCAAATGGTTGAGAGCTATGTATTTCAGAGCTGGAGAAATACAATCCCTTGGCTTGAGGCTGAGGACAAGTCTCGCAGTTCTGTTCTGGATGAGTTGTAAAGGTAAAAGAGCAGAGACGGGCAGATTTAGAAAGAGGCTGTTGAAATAGTTCAGCCTGGAGAGGACCAGGGTTCTAGAGACAGTGAGCTTCTGGGGAAAGTGAGAAAAGGCAGAATACCTCTGAGAAGGTGTAGCTGAAAGTGAGACTTCTTAGAGACATCGGAGATGTGAGGAGGGAAGGAGAGGGTGGAGTCGAAGATGATACCAAAGTTCTTAGCCTCACAGGAAGGAGCAGGAAGAGGGGCCAGGGTGGGCAGCCAGATAGAGAGGAAAGGAGGGAGCAGGTGTCCCCATGAGGAGGATCCCAGTCTTACTGACATTAAGGCAGAGATCATTGGCAGCACACCATTCCTGAATTGCGGCCAGACAGTCTGGTATAAGAGAAGGAGCAGAGGTGGCTGAGAGGAGCCTGAAGGAGAGCTGGGTGTCATCCGCATAACACTGAAAGTTAGAACAGAATATAGCGATGCAGTGGCCCACAGGTGCCAGGTAGTTGTTGAATAGCCAGGGAGAAAGGTTAGACACCTGGGGAACACCACAAGTAGAGAGAGAGATAGAAGAGAGGAAAGACCCCAGTTGTACACCAGTTTCTTACCAAATATTGTCCTACTAGTTCCCTCCTATAGCCTTGCACCCAGCATCCGCTCTGGTGAATAAACCAAAGCTAGGTTGCCATCTGGTAAACCATTTAGCACTCCACCAAATCATTTAGCACCAACCAGTCCCACCCCCGTGTCTCCTGCCACCCTGTAACTATGGCACAGAGAAACCACTATCTGCGCTCAATATCGTACCATGTCTATGATACATGTCAGGCCTATAATGCTCCTTTATATGATGATTACTCCAATCACCACAGCATGACCCCTGCCAGCATAATGCAGTCCCATCAACAGCACAGCTTTCCCAATCATGCCTCCTCCTACACACCTTCAACATCACATAGAAACAGATACCTCTGCACACGCACTCCCTCTGTTCAGACTCTCGCCAAATCCATGTTACTCCCCTCCAGCCCGATGATGTGTCGGAAAGCACAAGCGCTCGTGGCAACCCGATCACTCCTCCCAGCACCTACCTCTGGCTTGCCTAAACCCTGGTTACTGCAAAGGAAATATAAACTTCATCCCATCAAAGTGGCGTCCTCTTAGTATGGCCATGTCTTGCATCAGACACCCAAACTGCCTATTAAGAAACCCACATTCCCTGCATTGCAAACCACAGCCTCAAACAAGACTGTAGGAGCCCACTCTACCATGCCCCTATCCAATCACACCAGAAAACCCACTAGCACCAACCGCACGCCCCAAAACGAAAAGCCAACATCGCAGGCCACCTCACAACATCCACATGCACATGCACCTCGTACCTATTCTACCTCCCTATTCTCCCCCCTCTCAAAGGTGCACTAGTAAATGCAAGGTCTATACTCGCATATACTCTAGACATTTGTGACATAATCTCAACAACCTTGACTACCTGGCTGTCTCTGAGACCTGGCTGCATGCAGCGTCTGGATCCGCCTTATCTATTGCCCTTCCCCCTAGCTTCACTATCCTCAGGACCAACAGACACAATGCTAGAGGTGGCCGGTTTGCTCTGATAACTAAGATCACTCTCCCTTTCAGACCACATTCTGTTATGTGACCTCCTTACAGCTAAACTCGCCATCTCAAACTCTGACACTATCATTGTCCATGTCATTTACCGCCCCCCAGACCCAGTCCTCTCCTTCGAAGAGGACCTAGCACATACACTGGGCTCTAACATCAAAGCAACCTCCAAATCCATGCCCTTAAGAAATGTTAATCTTGAATTCAATTATCCCAATGATCCTCACGCTATGTCTGTAGCCAACTCACTGAGCGCATTAGGCTTCACAGTCTGCATCTACACCCCCACCCATTCCAAAGGACGAATCTTAGATTGTATCACAAAGTTACCATCTCTTCCAACACCCCATATCCTTGATATGATCACAATGTATTGTTCTTCAACATGGAACCCACTTGACATCCTAGGCCCCCTACACTCACACGTAGCAACAAGAACCTCACCAAAGAGAAAATCCTACCATCACTTAGCTCACTCAAGTCATTTGATCTATTCAAAACATCTGACCCCAACAAGCTTGCCAGTGCAGACACCAAGGCCCTCTCTGGAGCCATTGACACCATCACCCCACTGACACTGCGAAAACCCAAACCTACAGTATACTCCAACTCTTAGTTTACACAGGGCCTCCAACTGCTCTGCACCAAAAAATGTGAAGCCTAGTCCAAATGGAAAAAAGCACCTTCTGACAGACACAAACACCTCTTCAGCACCGCAGCCAAGCATTACAAGCAGGCAATCATATGTGCTAAAGCCTCTACCTACAATGCTAGAACCGACGATGCTAAATCAAATACTAGAGAGATCTTCGCCATTCTCAGAGAACTGGACGCACTGTCCATCCCCCTTCTATCATCCGGAAAGATGAGGCCTGGTGCTCCAACATACAGAAAGCCCTCCTTGATAAAATGGACTCCCTACACAACAAAATCGCCTTCAAACAGGCCACCCTCAAATCTTGACAACTTCCTGAAACACTCACCTCAGTACCCCCACTCCCTTTCTGAATACGCTATTGTTCCAATTCTAAAACATCTCAGTAGCTGAGGTGATTGCCTTACTAAAAAGCCTGAAACCTTCAAAATGCAAAGTTGATATCTGCCCAGCCCCCATCATCAAGGACTGTTCCAAGACCTTAGCCCTCTTTCTAGCCTCCTTCATCAATGCCTCCTTCACAACCAATGTGGTCCCCTCTAGTCTCAAAGAAGCATGGATACTCCCCTTGCTGAAAAACCTACCTTAGACCCGGAAAAACACCCAATAATTCCCACACCATCACCACGGTCCCATTACTCCTAAAAATCCTCGAAAGAGCAGCATACCTTCAAATCCAGCATTATCTTGAGACCTACCATAATTTGGGTATGCGTCAGTCTGGCTTCAGGCCAGGAAATGGAACGGAATCCGCTTTGCTTTACCTGAAAAATCAGGAATAAGGGAAAACTGGCACTCCTCCTTCGCCTTGATCTCTCTGCTGCCTTTGACCTTGCCAACCACAAGATTCGGTGCAATCGTCTCTCCACAGCAGCCAACTTCCTGGATTGCCTCCTTCCTGGAGGAACGATCTATCAGAGACTTTGCTGACAATGTCTTTGGCTAACCGACTCCCATCTTCTGTGGGGGTGTCATAAGGCATTGTGTTTCCCCTACCCTCTACAACATTTTTACAAAGCCCTTATTTGACCTCCTAGACTGCATCGGCATATCATAAACTAACAATGACGATGACACTCAAATTCTCCTCCCACTCTCAGGCAACTACCAACAGGGCAAAGAAACCCTAAACTCAGTATACCTGACCATCCAGGCCTGGATGGTCACCCACTTCTTGTGCCTGAATGTCAATAAGAGTGAGATCCTCCTTGTAGGTCCAGCAGCAGGGGTCAACACTCTTAACCCTTGCTACTCTTCCTTCATTATTTATGGAATCTCCATCCCAGTGTCCCCAGCGGTGAAGACACTGGGTGTATACCTTGATGCCATCCTTTCCTTCACCTGTCAAGTGAATGCTATTGCCTCATCTGCCGCCTACACGTCGAAGTTGCTCAATGCCACTAGAAACGTTCTCACTGAGGACAGCTGCCCGACTATTGCGCGTGCAGTCATAGCCTCACAACTTGACTATTGCAATGCTCTGTTTGCAGGCATCAAACACTTATAAAATGCAAATAATTCAGAATAACGCCCTCCACGCAGCCCGCCACATCCCCAGGAGGGATCACATTTCAGCAGCCAGAAGATCTGTGCATTGGCCTCCCAGTAAAAGAACAAATTATGTTCAAAACCTTTTTTATTTTTTTTATTTTATTATTTTTAAACCAAACAAACAATACAAACCAAACTAGCAGCGTTATTTGCAACAAAACACATGAACATCAATAAATGAACACCACTGCACCCCCAATCCCTCCCCCCTCAAGAGCTTGTTTATCTTCCTCATTCCGTATCTGCTGCGTGTGGCAGGGTATCGCTTTCTTCTGAGACTGCAGAATCCGTTATTGTGCCAAACAGTCCTGTTATTAACACTCTCCATGCTAGCAAAGTACTCACTTCTTCTTCCCCACACTTGCTACATGCCTCCTGCCATACCACCGTTTCAGCCTCCGTCCATTTTTGCAAATCCCGCCACCATACCTCGACCAGTGGCTTATGGCACTGCTTTCAGCCCATGGCAATCCTTCGTTTTGCAAGCACATATGCCAAGACCTTCAGTTTCCCAACATGTTTAGTATTCCGTGGTCTGAGAAACCCTCCCAACAGGCAGGCCCAGGCCGTATCTATTTTGAGCGTGCCCCCTTTGTCCGCTAGTTTTTGTGCCACTTCCCCCCAAAAAATCTCAATCACTGGGCAAGACCAAAACATGTGTGTCATATCAGCATCTTCCTTATCGCATTTTGGGCACGCTTGTCGTCCTGCATTTACAAACTTAGATATTCTCATCGGGGTCATGTAGGCTCTGTGCGTTATGTACAACTGTATTTGTTGTAATCTGGCATTTCTGGACACCTTCTTGTGGTATCCCATAGCACGCTCCCACATCCCATTGGTCATCTGTGCTCCCACCCCTGTTTCCCAATCCAGCCTCAAATGCGTCAAATCCTTCCCTACCCGGGTCATCACCATCTCATACATTCTAGAGATCGCGTGCCCTCCTTCTGACATGTCATATATTGTCCCCATGGTGGCGTCTGGCTCCTCCGCCAATACAGTCTCAGGCCAGGTTTTACGAATAATCTGCACCAGCCTTAGATACGTGACATATTGGCCTCTGTGCAAGCCTGCCTCTTCCCCTAATTCTTCAAAATCCTTAATGACCCCCTCTTGCCAGACATCTCCCAATGTAACCAGCCCAACCGACTCCCAGCAGGTCCTGATTATCATTCTTAGTTGTTTGTCTTCCCCTGCCAAGGCCACCAGCGGCACTTGCGGGGAACACGGGTACGGGTTCTCCATCAGTCGACATACTCTACGCCACATCTTCCACCCAAGCAACATCATACCCGGGCGCTCCTTCGTTTCAAGTCTAGGCAACCAAATAATTTCCTTTAGGTAAAACGGAGTACAGTCCTGTCCAAACAGCCTAAATTCAGGAGTTGCCTCATCAGAGAGCCATTTGGCCACATATTGCAACTAGCCAGCTACATAATAGGCCTCAGAATTTTGCAGCTTAATACCCCCTCTTTCATAGAAGTTCTGCAACTTCCATAGCGCCACTCTATTCCGAGTGCCATGCCATAGGAAGTCTCTGCACACACTATTCAGCTTGGCAAAAAACTTTTTAGGTATCATGTACGGAATATTGCTGAAAAAATGTAAGAGCCTGGGCAGGACCACCATTTTGAACATCGCCCCCCGTCCCATCATCGCCAGCGGCAACTTCTCCCAAAACTTCATACTTATACGGATTTTTCCCACAGCCAACTCGATATTATGCAAATGTTCCTCCTCTACCGTGTGATACACATCTATTCCGAGGTAGCGGAAGGAGCCAACCGCCCATGGTACCGACAACACTGGCAACCGCTCCAGGGGGGTTCCTCTGTAGCTACCCAATGGGAACATGCTCGATTTTTGGGGGTTCACAGCTATGCCGGACAGTTCTGCATACCTTTCCATTATCTCTAGGATATATTGAAGATTTTCCTCCGGATATTTCAGATATAATAGCAAATCGTCAGCATATAAGGATATTAGGTGTTTCTCTCCCCCCACCTCAATGCCTATCATGTCATATTGTTGTCTAAGGTACACTGCTAGGGGCTCCAGGGCCAGAATATATAACATCGGGGACCAGGGGCACCCTTGCCTGGTGCCTCTGCTAAGTTGCCATCTCTCGGATATCACCGATCCTGTGTGCACCCTAGCCAGCGGTTCACTGTACAGCAATTTCGCCCACCTATCATAGCCCCTCCAGCAACCATGGCCACCTCACTGAATCGAAAGCTTTGACTGCATCTAGGAACACAACCGCCATTTCACCCTCGCTCTTGTTCCCCTTCAATCACCCGGTGGAGTCACCTATGGTTGTGGGTTATATTCCTGTTGGGGACATAACCTGTCTGGTCCGGGTGTATCAGTTTACTAATAACTCTACGCAGCCTATTAGCCAGGACCGCCGGTAATATCTTGCCGTCCTGGTTCAACATTGACAAAGGCCTATAGGAGCCGCAGCTATGCCCTGGCTTGTTGGGCTTAGGAAGCGGTATAATTATCGCTTCTCTAAGCAATTCCGGCAGCCGGCCCACCTCAAAAGACTCATTGAGCATTTCTAGCATGGGGGGGAGGGGAGTACCTCTTCTCTATATGCTTTATAAAACTTGCTAGGGAGTCCGTCCGCACCCGGGGTCTTACAGGTGGGCAACTGCTTCACCACCTCCTCCAATTGCTCTAGAGTAATCGGTGTATCCAGCTCCTCCCTTTCTTCGGCACTAATCTTAGGTAATTCCATGTCTCTTAAAGTTTCTCTTATCTCCTATCGATTGCCCCCCCTTTGTCCTCATATAATGCCCTGTAATAGTCTGAGAATGCCTCATTGACTCCCTCTTGAGTGTCCGTTACCTCCCCATCCTCTCTGGTTATCGTCCTAATCGGGGGCCTAGGGGTTTCGCTCTTATATAACCACGCCAAAAGATGGCCGGTTTTATCCCCACCTGCATGTTGTCTCTCAACATACTTCTTATAGTTAAGGTTGCAGAGCCTTTCCCAAAGCTCTGCACACCGCTGCTGCAGTTTGAGTACTAGTTCCGCATCCCCTCCTGCCCTATTGATTTGCCGTTCCAGTTCACCTTCGGCTTCCCCTAACTCCATTAGGACCCTACCCTGTAGGCCCTTTGATTTAGCAATAGCAGCACCCCGCAATACCACCTTAAAGGCTTCCCAGAGCGTGCCCGCTGAATCCACACTGCCAGTGTTTTCCTCGAAATATCATCCCTGATATCCTCTCTAAAGACCGGGTCCCTGAGCGCCTCAGCCTGGAGGCGCCACGTCGGCATCCGCGCTCTGGGGCGTCAGTACTGCCAGCCCAGAACCAGAGGCGAGTGGTCCGACAGGACCCTCGCTTTGTAGTCTATTTGGGTGGACTCTATCACCACATCTGGCATGGCAAAAAAATAATCAAGTCTAGTATGCAGTTGTTGCGGGGCTGAGTGATCCGAGTACTGTGTTTCATTAGGATGTTTTAGCCTCCAAACATCTGCCAACCCGAAGTCGTCGAGCAGTGTCTGCAATGCCCTGGCCGCTGGTGTGGGCCTATCAATCTTATCATCGGATCTGTCTACCTTGGGGTTGAGCACGCAGTTAAAATCCCCTCCCCAAATAACCGCTCCCCCCATACACGCACCCAGGTTGGTACACAGAGTCCTAAAATATTCCGCCGTATTTTGATTGGGGGCATACGTATTTATAATGCACACCTCCCTATTCTCCACCAGTGCCTTCAATATGACTAACCTCCCCTCCGTATCCACCACCTCTTGTGTAAGTTGGAGCGGAACGTGGGGTGCCACCCAGACCAACACTCCCCTAGCGTAGGCAGAATACGGAGAGCCTACTACAGTACCTCTCCACTTCTTCCTCAATATTCTGTCTTTTCAAATACATCATGACTTTGTTCCTCTTTAAGTAACTATTGAGTCCCCTGACATTCCACGTTACGATCTTAAGGTCCCCCATAGCTCATGAGTGTCCTCCCCCCTTCTGTGTAGCGAATCCCACTTGCCCACGCGATACAGATACAGCCCTCTGACTTTTACTTGTAGCTTCTTGTACAACCTCAAACTCCCCATAACTATATACACCACAAATTCCCGGCTTCCCTCCCCACCCTCTACCCATCCCTTCCCCAACACCACACACCCCAACTGCTGCCCAGCTCCATCCTCGGAACTCAGGCACCCCCACATCTAACCCTGCAAGCACCAAACAATGCCCAGAGCTCAGTAGGGTGAAGTCGCCCTAATGGCCACTTAACTAAAGTTACTAAGTGGGGTAAAGAGATCCGCTCTGCAAGGCTCCCCTAAATACAGTAATAGTAACAGTGCTCAGAATATCTTGTGCAACAGTCTGACCTTCTCTCCCGAAGGCCGCGCAAATGACTATAATCAAGTCCCATGGATCTATACCGCGCCATCTTGTGGCACCCTCCTCGTGCACTACTTATCTCCTCCATCTCCTCTTCCCGTCCCAACGTCAGGCTCCTGTGGACATCCCTGCACGTCGAGCCATCCCATGGCGTCCTCTGGAGTCTCAAAAAACAAAGCTTTGTGTTTATGAAAAACTTTCAATTTTGCCGGATACAGCAACATGTATTTATGGCCCGCCTCTCTCAATCTCCGCTTTACCGTCCCAAAGTTCATGCGGCTATGCTGCACAGTCAGGGTATAGTCCGGGTAGGCTGTGATGTTCGCCGCTCCTCGTGTAATCGTTCCTCCCTTGCGGAAGTGTTCCAATATCCTCTCCCGGTCCCGGTAATTAAGGATTTTGGCTATTACTGGCCTAGGCGGGTTTCCTGGCGGCGGCCTCCTTGTTAGAGCTCTATGCGCACGTTCCACCGCAAATCCTTGAGATAAGGCTCCTCCCGGTATCTCCTGTAGCAGCATAGACTCAATGAACTCCGTAGGATCGTGGCCCTCCGATCCCTCCGGCAGGCCCACGATGCGAATGTTGTTTCGTCGGGCGCGTCCTTCCGCCTCCTCCGCTCTGCTCTCCAAGTTGCCCACTCTCTGTACCAGGGCATGCAATTCGGCCTTATGGGAGGCACAATCCGTGGTATTCGGGCTCACCTCTTTCTCGAGGGTCTCCGTGCGCTCCGCCAAGGCCCTGAAGTCCTGCCGGAGTAGATTCACTTCCTCCTGCACCTCACCGACCTTAAGGTCCAATGCCGTTTTCAGCTCAGTTACGGCCAGTTCAAGTTTAGCTTCCCAAGCCCCCTTTAAGTCCGCAATCGCAGCTAGGACCTCTTGGTTGGTACCCGTCGCCGTCATGCCGCCTGTAGGCGACTTGTCCTTACTACTTGGAATTTTCTGGACCAGGGGACGTCTTAGCGAAGTCGTCCAAGGTGGGCTGCTTTGCCTTCGGCCTCACCGTTCTACTAGACATGACCCAGAGGACCTGTGTTCTGCACAAGTTGCAAATACGCCTCTATCGCTCGATCATCTCCGTCGCTCCTTATCTTTTTCGCCCACGCCTTCCAAAAGTTCATCAAGCGCGGTCAGACCATTCACACACCGACATGGGTGTTTTCAGCAGTCGTAGGCACGTCGTTATGCACTATTCCGCCAGGATCATTTCAGGATCTCGGGAGCTCCTCCAGATCACGTCCTCCTACATGGCCCTCGTAGCCACGCCCGCAATTATGTTCAAAACCTTATCTATTGCACATAGATGTATATCCAATTCGGCTCTTCCTTATCTTTCACAGGGGATCAGTAAAGTCCATTCGACTAGGCCTACCAGATAACCCTATGCACACCGTCATACCCTACCCAAATTGAAACACGTCTAGGCAGGGGGTCGAGTTTCCCCACCATGGCAGTCAAACATTGGAACACACTCCCACCTGCCCTAAGGGCTGAGCCCTCATACTGGGTTTTCCAAAGAGCCTCCAAAACATGGCTATTTGAGTAACCTGTCCCTAAATCCTCCTTCCTGCCCCAACCTGCAATCTATGCTACACTCATTGCGTTGTATTTAACTTGGCTGTTCCATGTAACTTATCCTGGTTGATGTCCTATTGCCTCAAACAGCAATCTCTTATGCATTCCAATCATTGTGAGTAACATGTATGTTTTCAGCGCATTTATGCCCCAGGGCTTAGCACGCTTTATAAATATGAAAATAAATAAATTGTTTGCTTTACAATGTTGAATTATTTTATGTGGATGTATTTTGCAAAAGGCTAGATATATTAGCTATATGCTCTTAAATAAAAAAAATGTTTTAAAGTATGCCGGTGGCGCATGTGTGGGATAAGTTTAAACATGTGCTGGTCAGATAGCACAGCGAGTAGAGCGCTTGCTTTGACATCCGTGATGAGCCTGTCGATGCAGGTTCGAATCCCAGCAGGGTCAAACTCAGCCCTTCATCCTTCCGAGGTTGATAAATAAGCACCACACACCGTGGGTTATACTAAGCAGCGCTCCTATGCCTGGGGCTTTGTAGCGCTATATAAATGCAAATTATTATTATTATTATTATTATTATTAAATGCTGCTTTTAATGTTAGTAATGTATGTAATCCCTTTGCTTCCAAAGGTGGATCACTACTCTGGGGAGGAGGAGGAGGAGGAGGAGCTGTGGGTGCTATGCTCCCTTCGTCATGCTGATTGAGCATCGATTCTTTGGCCAGTGGCTCCTCTATCTTTTCCCCATACATTTTCCACAGTTACAGAATGGCTAGTCGATTCTGCAACCGTTTCCCCTTATATGCAGCATGTAAATATGTGCACATGTGTTCATGTACTGACTTTGAATGAGTGTTCTCCCGCAGCCGGAGCACAAACATTTTTCTTGCATTGTCCCGAACCCACTGAGTATGGTACTTAAGGATTTTGTCCTTGTACCGAGATAAAGATTTGCATAGATGAATGATGGGAGTGTCTCCCATGTTGACAAGTTACAGTTTAATTTAACAATACTTACCAAATGTTATCTCAATCCTTGCTCACCCTCTTTTACCTCTTTTTCACACCCTTCCCCAACAATACTTCTTTTGTAGTAAATATGTATGCGTCTCTCTGCGAGACCACACCTCCTGTGTCACCCAATTCTTCAGAGTGGGCACCACAAATGCCACTTGCTCCGAACAGCCCACCTCGCTGTTCCCTCCAAATCTCCTGAGTGACACAACAACCATCACTCTCACTCTTAGCAGCACTCTTAGCAGCAACCTCTCACTGCTCCCACACCGGACCACACTCCTCGGTCCACACTACAACTTCAAATCCTCTTCGATATACAACATTGTACACAAAAAATGCATTGTTCACAAAGCCTAAGCTGCCTTACAACACGAGACTGGCGCCAGCAACTACCACACAAATAAAGACACTGCGGCCGTCTTCCCAACTCCTGGTGAGGTTATCCTTCTCTTATTATTACCCCGTAATGAGGTGTACTACGTGATCTTTCCCGACCCTTGTCAGAAGAGATCTCTTTTTCTCTTATCTCTTTATCTCATCACAATCCCCCAATATACAAAACAATCCCTTAGACCCGCAGATCTGCTGAGGGTCTTCGGTATCGAGTCTCCCTCAACTGCCAGCTTCTGTCCGTGCTATAGGGCATCACTCCGCTCTCCACAGGTCACCCTCAAGGACTCTAGCAAACCCTCACCTCTGCTACCATCTGTTAAAACGACCAGGAAAGTACCAAAATTACACAGAGGTTCTGGAGCCAGATCAAACAAGACTCAATGACAGAAATAGACAAAGTGCAAGGCAAATCCCAGCTTTATTAACATCCAAATAAAGCAGGGACAGCATACAAGCATATAATGTTGTTGCTCTCAATTAATTCATTACAAACAATGGATTAAACACTCAAAAATCATCACTGCTGACATCACAATATAATCTCTCAATACAAAACCTACAGAATGAGGGGACTAATTATTGGGATGTGTGCATACACATTCTATAAGGGTTAATTTCCTAATTGGGTAATGCTTATCTAATGGTTCCTCCTGATACCACCTCTAAATAGATAACAGTAAGAAATACATAATCTCTACATAACTTTGGACCCCTGGATGGACTTTCACAAATCAATTCAGATTGGCTTCTATACTTTTTTTGCCAAGCTTCACGCAGATCTGGCAAATGGTGCCAAAGGAATAAGTATCTCAAAAGGGCATCTTCCTATGGAAAGACCAACTTAACCATTACTACTGGTCACTATCGCTGACTCTGTTATTATACTGCTGCAGCCGCAGTGAGATAGTTTAGGTCGCTCTGGAATGTGTCTATGGTTCTCAACACAGACTTGAGCTGCAGAACATCACTCGCGCCTCTCGTACTCGGAGACTGTTGAACGCACCTGCAAAACCCAGCTGAATTATTAAAAATAAAATATGTGTACAGTCAAAACCAGCAACTTCTTTTGCTTGAATTAAAAACTACATTAATAAACAAAAGAAGTCTTTGCATTCCTCAAAGATCTTTCCTACCATCTTTTACTGTCCACCACTTTCCTCTCCTCAGTACACCTCTGTGAACAATACGCTGATTCTTCTCAGACAAAGTACTGTAGATTCCTGCACTTTCAAAGTAAGGAGAGTTTGGTAGGTTTTGACCAAGAAAGATGGATGACACCCAGGAGGTGATCAGACCAAGAGAGGGGCGTAGTGGAGAGGTCACTGACATGTATGTAATGTCTGTGATTTATAAGCACATCACTACCTGGGAAGCAACAGATCGCTGTAAATGGGGAGGGCTTGATCCCAGAGGGTTACAGGTAGTGTGCAGGGTGGTGCAGTGGCAGTGGAGCCCCTTAGTTGGAGAATTATACTTGAGTGGAGTAAGCAGCAAGTTGTTTGAAAGTAGGGTCTTCTCCTCCTTCCTGCAGTGAGGGATGGAAGAGGCCAGTCTGATATGCATTGGTGACGTTTCCAGAGACATGGTGCCTAGCAGGAAAACGACATGAACTTGTGAACAAAACACACTTGTCTCAGATTTCGTTAGAACTGCTCCCCGATCCATGTGCTTATTTTTTGCAGCACTCAACATGTAATATAGGTATGCTTGTCTAAAGGAAAGAACAACGTGTATTTAACATTAATTTGCAATCAGTATTGGGGTCAACCGCATGATCGGTATGAGGGCAATGAACAAATGTGCAGGTTTTACGCCAGGCACACAATTGGAACAATGTTTCAACTAATTGTACTGCGTGTCAGACAAGTTCATATAATAAAAAAGCAAAATGTCAAACGTATAGCAAGCCCATCTGTAAAAGGGGTAAGGAGTGGGATCCCACAGGCTTGCCACCACCAACAAGATGCAGTACTGCACCCATGAAAGTGCCAGAGCATTCTAACCTCCAGCCAATATTGATTATTAGTACTTGGCAGGGGTGTGGCTTCACCCTCCCAGCCTATGAGGAGGCTCAAAACGGGGGCTTTACCTCATGGTAAAGCCCCATCTCTGAGGCTCCTCAGAGCTGGAGGCCACCATCTTCCCCTCTTCCCCCGCCAGCTAACAGGTAAGTGCTCCCCATCCCCCACCCCCTTTTTCCACATGTTTAGCTCCCTTGCCCGCCACCCCACTTTCCTGCTTTTGTCTTCTCCCTCTCCTGCTCCCAGAACAGTAGTGTTCCAGCCGTGTCCCCGAAGTGTGACTAGCCACCATGGAAAGGGAGAAGGGACTACGTGTTGTTCCCTTCTTCCCAACCCATGGCGGCCATCTTAGTTTGCAGGTTTTTAAAGTTGAGAAACAGAAAACATGTTGTTTCTCAACTTTAATAAAACCCACTATTAGTACCCTGGTACAATGTGCCGGGGTACTAATAGCAATATAACCCTCTGAGGGGGGCATTCTAACTGCCCGGGGCATTACCTGATCTGGTAATGCCTCCGCTGCTCGGGTAATATTGCTTAGATAGGCTGTTCTCTTCTGGAGCACCACCAGAACAGGACATTGTCAGCACCCCCTCTGTTGAACTTACTCAAGGCAGGAACGATATACATTCCCAGCACCTTTACATTTCATCATGGAAAGCAAGCGCAAAGCCCACACAGAAAACCAGAAGACTTTCCTGAACTCATCAGCAGCTGTGTTAGAAATACTGCTGTACTTGCAGTTGAGTGGAGCTTCATCCAACAGACACAGCTAGTATTCCTGAGCACGCAGAATGCTGTTGACACCCGTGCCAAACTGAAAGCATTTCCAAGATGGCAGCAATGCACCGACCCAGAGTTATAGACATGAAAAGCGCAGGTGAAGGCAATCTTGCCATTAAGCAAATGCAAGTGAGATCATTAAGGAGATTTAATAATCTGTTAGGGAAAAAGAAGGGAGCAAACAAATCACAATCCCTGAAATTAAACAGACACCTCAGCCAATCCGAGAAGCCTGAAAAAGTGTTTAAAATCCAGAGACATTATAAAAGGAGGAGATCATGAAGTGGTAAGGGAGAACAAGCAGAAAGGGAAGATAATGTTTTCTCTAACTGTCCCAAGCTACTCAGGGACCACGCTACATGGACGCTAATAGTGCTTGCCCTGGCAAACCAGAGAGAGCTACCCGCTAGAAGATTAAGAGCATTATGTACCAGAGGGCCCATTTCACACAAAGCACCAGGCCTGGATGATTTTGATCAGAGAATCTGTGAGGGAAACCTTCACAGAGCCCAAGATAAGCGAGAGATTTTGTGTGTTTGGAAGGCCAAGCGTCACAGATTTAATATCAGTGATAAGATACTCGTTCTCCTCCCTACCTCAGAGAATAAGCTGTTTGCGAAGAGGGTGAGACTTCCAGACAGGCAACAAAAGGAACACATGTCATGCCAACCTTATAAAAGCATGGAAAGAACCCACTAATGGCATACCCTCCTATACATCACAGGTCCTTCTAACCTCATCCCCAAAAACCTGGGTCCAGAACAGAAGCAAGACCTGCAGGCTCTACCTAATCAGTTCCCAGATGTTTTTTTCCCTAGACCCCAGAAGGGTAAGAATTTTTCACCACAACCATACCCCTCCAGGTCATCTGGTCTGATTAAAACCATATCAAATCAATCAAGCCAGGAGTAAATTCATCTAAAAAAGAAGTTGAAAGAACACTGAAATTACAAGTTATGGAACAATCACAAAAACAATGGTCTTCCGAAGTGGACATCAGTTTTCATAGAGCCAGTGCATTTTGGCTTTCAATGCTTATCCCATGTGTTGGATAGTCAATCTTCGAGAGACCACAGCAGAAAGCCAGGTTTATATCCACCCCAGCTGTTCCAAAGGGTTGCTGGCAGGGTCTGCTTGACCGGGGATAAAGCTTTCTCTACTCCCAATGCGCTCTATCCGTTCATTGTTGTTTAGGCTGCATGGAACACCAGCTACCATGCGAAGATTGATGGCTCTGACTCCCAAGCCTTACCAGTCATATGCAAACAACATTATCATTCATAGTTCCACACAGGCTGAGCCTGTACGTCAGCTTAATGTGATCACACTTGCAGTCAGAGCCACTGGCCTAAAAGGGAAACCAATGAGGCCAAAGCATGTTTGGGGATGATTGTGAACTTGGGCAGAAGAGATGTGACCAAGCAGTGCGAGCTGGACTGCCCCTTTTGCTGTGGGACCAAGCCTGATTTGCATTTGGCTGAATTTCTTATGTTCCCAAAATGCTCTTTGTCTTAATGCAAAATGCATGTTTCAGACTTAAAAATTGCCCATTATTTTGAATTTGAAACATGTCTGCGATAATGATTCAGCAAGAAATCCTTTTCATTGAGTAATGGAAGTTGGACTCTGCTGTTTTCATTGGTCACAATACTCACCCTAACAAAATAATGTCTGTAAATTGCAGGACATACATACCATATATTTTGAACAGGATATGAGGCTGGCTGTTT
Organism: Ambystoma mexicanum; assembly: GCF_040938575.1. Classification (NCBI taxonomy): domain Eukaryota; kingdom Metazoa; phylum Chordata; class Amphibia; order Caudata; family Ambystomatidae; genus Ambystoma; species Ambystoma mexicanum. The sequence goes on along the minus strand of NC_090935.1, from coordinate 639,606,737 downwards.
CTGCATTCAGTGCCATTTTCTGCATCACATATGGATGTTTCCTTGGTCAGCCCTGGTCCTTAGGACAGAAAAGCTTTCTATGCTGGGAGTTTTTCTTTTACATACAGCGCCTCCCTGAGCTGGCGCGGTGGTGGAGCCAGCATCAATTAATTTTTTGAAGGGTGACTGGATGCCAGTTTTGAAAGCTTGTCATCGTAGGGATCGGGAATTTACATCACTGTTGCAGGCTTTTGTTCTCTGACACTGTATGGTTGCTGCTGCTGCCATCTTAATGAATGTGTAAATGTAAATATTCTGCTCTCCCAGGTGAGAAATCTGACAGGATATTGGTAGCACCCCATTCCCATCAGAGCCCATGGCTTAGTACTCAGACATCCAGGCAGAGTGCTGCCTTCTTCCTCCAACCTCCTCAGTGTGAGAGGTTTAAGCCCTCCCAAGGCGGGGGCTGGCACAATTATATTTAAGTGAAAAGACCCCAAATCCTGTGCTGGTGGTGCCAAACTTTGTTTCTCCCAGGGCGCTTCTAGAACTAAGTCCCAAACTGCTAACATTGACTGCATGCCAGTCTTTCCACATAATAGCACTTGTCTTTGCTTTACACTTAATACACAGACAGTTACTGTGCATCAAGGGTAAAGCAAACATGGCAAGTGTTATTACCCAGAGATGCCACTTAAGGTTGGAGGGTCACTTATGCATTGCTCACACGCCCATGGCTCGCACTCCAAAAATGTGCATAATTTGTAGATATCTGGCCACCTCACTAAAAGGAAAAAATGCACTGAGAAACCATGACATTGAGGACAATTCAGTTAGAATTAGAAACAAGCACAATTCCCTTTAATTTACATTTTTGTTATGGTGTTTAATAGCATAGATACGTGTATTTGCTCCAATAGAGCTGGCAATCAGATATGACTTGTGATTAGTTTGAAAGACAAGCATGGCATCTTATTTGCATCACTCAGCTAAAGTGTGAACTGCATTGCACTGCAGAGTTTCCCTTTAATAGGTCATTAGAAATTATGGGATTGCACAGGAGTGCCCTGTGATCTTGGGCAAAACTGTTCTGGGAATGTGTGTTTACTAGCAGTGACTTTCTTGACAAATTGAAACATCAGTAATGAATATATGTAGTGATGGGGCAAACAACCTTATCTGAACTTACAATTAACCCAATTGTCAGTGCATAGTTTACTTTCAAAATTTAGCATGTTTTCCAACCCAGACCCACCAATAACTTGTGTGCCTAACTCCAAAGACCGTAAATCTTTTTTGTTTGGGAGATGTGATAGCAAGGCTATACATTTCTGGGCTGTGAGATCTTCCAACCTAAGGAGATGTTACGAATCGCAGGTATTCGTCCCTACTCACCAAGGTAAGACTCATTATGCGAGGCTAGGGAGGTAAGCCCACTCTGCCAGACCCTCCATAGGGATGAAGATAAGTGGGAGCTCACTGAGAGACTCCCCCTTTGTAGACAAGGACTTCCGTTCCTGGGAGGAACTCCCTAAGTCAAATATCACAGCCGCATATATGGGACTGTCTTCAATGAAGAATGGCGTGGCAGCATTATGTTTGGCTGAAGGCAATTTAAAAAAAAAACATGTGGAAAAAGAAAGTTAAATGTCTCTTTAACCAGAGACCTGTATTTAATTAATTGTGACTAGATAGAGCAGAAGATAGGAGAGTCCTCTGTGCAGGGGAAAATCCCTGACCTCATCACGCCTTGTGGAGGTGGAGCCAAGGCAGATCGCAGAGCCTGTGACTTTTTGCAGTGTCAGAGAAACCCAGTGTGCGACGCCTGAGGCCCGGCGTGTACAACCGCAAGGAAAGCAGTACGAGCAGGAAGCAAATGAAGAAGTACCAGGTAGTTGTGAGACCACGCCTACAGAGTGGTGGGCAGGACGCCTGAAAGAACGGTGCCAAGACTACCGCGACGGTTAGCCAGAACAACTCAGAAAGCGTTTGCAGACAGACACTTGATGAAGAACCGAGAACGGAGATCCGAGCAGCGAGAGGAGAAAAGAGCAGTACCCGAGAGAAAACAAAGCCCTGCAAACTTCCCCCATATAACGAAAGGTACCAGGAGAATTGGGAATAGTGGGAGGCCAGTGGAGAATCATTAAATGCAAGAAGAAACTCATCCCAGTACGGAAAAGAGTAAATATAAAGCTGAATGATTGGACTATAAAAATCAGAGAAAGCAAATAACAAACAACCCGGTAGGGGAAGACCAGGGCCACTTGAAGAGAGAAAATTCATCCCAGTCTTGAGGACGAAAAGGCATTGATAACCAGTTAACAAGGGATATGAGAAATATATTAAAGAGCTTTGAACAGCCCAGGTAAGGAGCCAACAGAAACTAGAAACTAAAACCCTGGGAGGAAGGACAATTACGCTATAGCTTCAAAGTTGAAGCCTGGAGAAAATATAACCCTGAAATGCATAATGAGAAAAGTGAGATAGCAGGTGCATCTCACTTGCTATCTCAGGCAACAGGGAGCACGCAGGGATCCACAGAGATTTGGATGGCTGAGTTTTGGCCAGAAGGTGGACAAGGGCAGTGGGGAGGAGGACAGCAGTACCCCCACCCAGGAGTGGCAACAAGGAGGCCAGCAGCCTGGGAGGGCTGGGTTTAGGAGAGGTTGAGGGGGCTTTGGAGGAATGGGGTCAAAAGGAGCGTGCATGGGTCCCTCCCAGTGTTGGAATTGCAGGAATTGGGGACACATTTTGATGGAATGCAGAAGCAGGACAGGGAAGGCATATAACATGTACAATACTTACCACTCATGACCCCAGAGCCCTCCGCAGATGTCAACATAGAGGATGACATCTATCCCCTGTGAGATACACCAAGCATATACGCAACTCCCATCCCATACCCCTGGGGCGCAAGCACTGCAGATACAGCCCCAACAATAGCAGTATCCATAACAACCTGTGCCCCAGAGAATAAGTGGCAATATGCATACCCCTAACAAAGTTCTGAATGGTTCCATAATACCATATAGAGGGGTGAGTGTGATGGGTACCAACCCGTTCACGTTCCCTGGGTCCAATACCTATCCAGATTAGGATAGCCGACAGAGAGCGCTTGCATGCCTGGTCGTGCAAAACTCTTCACACGCAAGGTTTCCCTGGGGCTGTCTCCATGGGGCTGTCTCCACGGTTGCATACACTAAAAAGGTTGACATCAAGATAGTGGGGAAGGTGCTACGGGCTCCCCTACTGTATTCTGAAACTTTGCCAATTAACTTGCTGGGCAGGGACCTGCTCAGCAAGCTTGACATGACTATTTCATTCACTGACAACAGCATAGTTTGCGCCACACCAGGGATGTGCGCCATACGAGCAATGTTGGTAATACACGCAATGGGAAGAGAAGTGGCGGTTCGGGGAATTCCTATCGACCCGACATGTTTGTGTATGGAATAACTATGCTTGCAGAGGTGGTGCCTCAGATCAGCAAAGATTGTTGACGAGTGCCCTCAGATTTCATTTTCCGCCCTTTTGTATCACCAGAATTGGCACCAGATATGATACTGTCCCTAGATTTACAAGGATTGGCGGTCTCAGCGAAAAGGATTGAGGTGATAGGGACTGACCAGCATGGGTGCGAGTGGTGCCTAGTACTTTGCATTGACGCCACGATATCTCTGAAGGAGGTCACAGACACAGAGTTGTCTCCCTTGTGAGCTAATGGTGCAGTAAAGGAAGGTTCGGTATCCCATTATGGCCCTCACAGCCCCACCCCCGATTCTTGACACAGACTTGGAACAGGTGCCCCAAAGACTGTGGGCAACTAACCCCCAAGGCGTAGGGCTCCTGCAGGGAGTGACCCCAGTGTGCATTACATTAAAACCAGGAGCAGTGCTGCCACGAGTGAAACAATACCCACTTTCAGGGGAGGCAGAAGAGGGAATAAAAGATACAATCAGTGCCCTGCTTGACCAAAGGATAATTGTGCCATCTACCTCCCCATGCAACATGGCTATATGCCATGTGAAAAAGGCAACAGGAGGGAGTTGGAGGATGGTCCAATGCTTGCGCCCCCACAATGATATTGTACAGAAAAAATGTCCTGTGGTTCCCACCACTGTCACAATCTTATGCAGAATCCCCAAGGAGGTGACACACTTCACGTTGGTTGACCTAAAAAATTAATTTTTCTCCATACCATTACACCCAGTCTCCCAGTACCTCACTGCCTTAACCCATGGGGGAGTGACATTCAAACACAGAAGGCTGCCCCAGTTGTGGATTGTGAGAGCCCCAGTATTTTAACAGAATATCACATGCAGACTTAGGCAACATCCAAGTGCCAAGTATGATCATCCAGTACGTTGACAACTTGCTCGTGTGCAGCGACTGTGAGCAACATTGCAGACAGGACTTCCTCACACTCTTACAGCTCCTGGCACGCAAGGGATATAAGGTTGACAGAGCAAAATTGCAGTACTGCCACCAAGAGGTCCTATACCTGAGGCAGTTCATATTAGCAAATGGTAAAAGAATAATACCAGACAGAGCAGCGTCTATGCACGCCACACCACGACCCAAGACAGTGAAGAAGATGCAAACATTCCTAGGGTCATGCAATTACTACAGGGCGTGGATACTTGATTACATAGCCTACACAATGCCACTCTTACAGGGCCTCAAGGAGGCATAAAATACTGACAAGAAGGTGGCGGGGACTGAAGAGATGGTACAGGGCTTTCATGATCTCATGGAAGTAATATTGACCGCCCCAGTGTTAGCAACACCAGATTACACACATGAATGTTACCTATTCTGCCACTCCAATGGCCTGCTCATAACTGCAGCAGTGACCCAAAAGGGTAAAATGGGCCACAAGCCACTGGCCTAATATAGTGGCATATTAGACTCAGTGATGCAGAGCCGGTTCACATGCGACAGGCTCTTGCGGCAGCAGCATTTGCCATAGAGAAGAGTTCCACAATTGTGATGGGCTGTTCTCTCACCCTCTATATGGAACATGCCATCTTTGCAATTCTAGAACAATCCAAATCCTCTTTAACCACCCAAAGAGCATCAGCATATGGGATCATTCTCTCCAGCCCAAATATTCACAGTGTGCGCTGTAAAACAGTGAACCCTGCAATCTTCATTAGAGAAGCATGCACTGATGAAGACGTAGCATGACATGACCGTGTGACGTATGATGGGGAGGAGGATGACATCCCCAACGCAAAGGACAGACCACTTGAAGGGGGGAGGTCCTCTTCGTTGACGGTTCAGTGATATTTGGACAGGACACAGGTTTAAGACACACTCGGGCAGAGGTAGTATGCCTAGAGGACGACGAATATGAAACATTACTAAGCCCAGGTAGCAGAACTCATTGCACTGTTTGAATAGCTATGAGCATCACAGGGGAGCCACGTGACCATTTACTCGGACTCAGCATATGTCACTACCACTGTGCACACCGGTCTGTCACAGTGGAAGTGGAGGGGCTTTAGAAGGCCAGACAGGTGCCTGGTACAGCACAATGCACTTAGACAAACTGATCTTCGCACTATCCCAACCTTCTGTAGTGGCAGTCATCAAATGCGCTGCCCACACTAACAACACTGAAGTGTCACTCAGAGTGATTGTTCTTTAAGCATGACAATCGATTTAATAATCATAACACAGCACACAATTAGCTCTCAACCCAGGCAGCTGTCCATTGCGACTCATTGTGTGCTGAGGCAGCAGACACACCAATTGAATCAATTCCCTTTTTTAATCTGCAACTTTCACAGAACAAGTAAGCAAATGAGTAAGCATAAAAATGCATATTGTTATATTGCTATGTGCCTGTTAGAAATGTCAGTTCATCTGCAAAGCTAAGTGGTTTGAAAGTATCCTTTAAAGTTTAAAGAAAGCAGATGAAAAAAGTGACACACTTAATCAGTCAGATGGGCCTTGGACAACAGTGATGTGAGACAATGGGCCTCATTAGGAGTTTGGAGGTTGCCATGCTGTTCTTACCGGCATGGCTACCCCCAAACCGGGTACCGGGTCCAGGTCCCAAAAATAGGGAATTACCGGGCAATGCCGACTTTAGCAGGCCCGGTATTCCCATTCTCGGTACCCGGACCCGGTACATCCCCATTCCCATTTGAGCCCCCATAGGGCTCAATGGGAATGGGGAGGATGCTAACAACGGGCCTGTTAATAACGGGCCCGTTGTTAGCATCCTGGTATGCTAGCGGGTCCCGCCCTGCACGTCTGGTCTAGCCAGGCGTCCAGAGCGGGGCCCCCTGCAGACCTCGTACTGTGGCGGCCCAGAATGAACGGTGCCGGTCCCTTACCGGCACCGTTCATTCCGTGGACGCCTATGTTGTAATGAGGCCCAATGAGTGCAGTGGTAGCTTAATCAAGCCATCAATGATCTAGAATGTGCATTAGGACATCCTTTCCATGTGACTGCTTCCAAATTCTAACAGACAGTGAACATCATCTACGGATCAGTTACATCTCAATTGCTTTTACCTGATTCATCGGAGCAGTCTCCGCAATCATTTCTTGAGTCACAAACCTTGTCGATGTACGTCCACGATCTCTTGTTAGCACAGCTGAATACCAAGCCGCTAGGGAGACTAGCAGGTAATTTGCCTGTCAGAAATAAAAAGGTTACTTAGCTCATCAATGTATATTACTTGGAAACATTGATTTGATCAGCAAGATATCAAATACCTCCTCTCTTTCAGTCTCTCTTAAAAAAAGTTGAGGAAACGCTTCCTCCATAAAAGCTGACGTGTTATAGACCACACCTCTGTTCAGCCACATTGGTCAAAGAGGAAGATCTTGGTCAATCTATTAAGAATGCACACTTTGCAGGGAAAGTAATTCTAAGATGATTATAGGCAGGCAGGAGCAAATCACTTAGAAAGTAAATTCAAAAAACATTTAATGATCAGGCATGCATACATTTTATGTAGGCCAATCAAAATCCTGGAGAATAAACAAACACAAGACTTAAATGAGGCGTCTAGCAATTACAAGTGTGACATAGCCTATCTCTATTATTGCTCATTATATTCAGAAGCACACCTGTACTCAGAGTAATTGACTTCTACATCCTCAACCAGAAAGAACCTGTTGCAGAGTTGGCTGGTTTGGCAATTGTTTGTTAGACTTGTCTTTCTCCCCGATTTTGTGTAGCATCCAAGAACACATAGAAGGCAGGGACTGGTCCTATTTAACACCTGGATCAGGTGACCTGTACAATTTCCCCTACCTTCATTGTTTTTCAGATGACATTCACACCTGCCGTTCAGCAGAGCACAAAGAAGGTACCTTACTTGCCTGAATAATGATTCTTAGGACACCCTTCGCAAATCCTTGAGCCAGTGTTCAATGTAGCCCAATGAGAATGCCCCTTCACATCAAATATTATCCACATTTGAAGGTCTGAAAAAAGGCTTAATGCAGCTATGACAGATACTAACCTGATAAAGACATTGAACACACCATCTTCATATGCTGCCATGATTATAGGCAATTAGCCCCTGGGGCACGAGAGCCAGACAATTGGCAAGCTAGGAATGGGGACTTCATTAGCCGGCGCAAGATAGTACCCTGTGCTGGCTTCTGGAAGAATTCTCACACTCTACCTGCTCCCATTTATGAAACTAATAATAATGAAAATGCACCTTCTCTTTCCGTATTGCTCCTGGGCTGCACTAATACTTAGAAAGAAACAACAGGGTAAATTAAGGCTCAAAGAGCCAGAGTGGCAACTGCCTTCCCAAACCGTAGGGAATTACTGGTACACAGGGAACGGTTTGCTGGGGAAAAGGTTCATCAACTTGCCGGTAAGGGCAAGACCAAAACAACTGATGATATTTATATTGACCGTGGTCCTGTTCTCTTAGACACTGGGTAAAAAGCTGGTCTGATACGGGGTGGAGGTGGGGGCAACCAGCACAAATCTATAAGAGTGCGAGAGGGGAATTCAATCTCGTATTCTTAAATCTAGGCAGCTGGCAATCAAAACTGCAAAGATTGAGGCATTGGAATAGTCATGTAACTTTATTTTAACACTAATGACTAGAGAGTTCCTTGCAAAAGGGTGGTTGTCCAAAGGGTGATTGCCATAATACCGAAGGATCACTGAAAAATGCACTGTCCCACTTATTGTGGGATGGGAAAACCAATACTTTTTGGGTTTTCTCTCAATTTCATGCAGTAACCCCTATTGGTCTTGGGGGTATCATAAAATGTTGTGGTGGAGCCACAACAGGTAAGGTCGACCGGTTTCGATGGTTCATGACTGATTACCGACCATCTTCTTCAGGACAAGATCAATCTTCAAGTGCTACTGAATAGTGTCTGTCCTCTTAATAGGGCAGCTCCACCACAACATTTTATGATACCCCCAAGACCAATAGGGGTTACTGCATGAAATTGAGAGAAAACCCAAAAAGTATTGGTTTTCCCATCCCACAATAAGTGGGACAGTGCATTTTTCAGTGATCCTTCGGTATTATGGCAATCACCCTTTGGACAACCACCCTTTTGCAAGGAACTCTCTAGTCATTAGTGTTAAAATAAAGTTACATGACTATTCCAATGCCTCAATCTTTGCAGTTTTGATTGCCAGCTGCCTAGATTTAAGAATACGAGATTGAATTCCCCTCTCGCACTCTTATAGATTTGTGCTGGTTGCCCCCACCTCCACCCCGTATCAGACCAGCTTTTTACCCAGTGTCTAAGAGAACAGGACCACGGTCAATATAAATATCATCAGTTGTTTTGGTCTTGCCCTTACCGGCAAGTTGATGAACCTTTTCCCCAGCAAACCGTTCCCTGTGTACCTGCACTAATACTTTACAGTTGTGGAATGAGACTGAAAAAGTACTAACATGGCCTGGCGCAGTGGAGATGGTAAAACACAAGAAAATGTGTTTCATTTTTTTCAACCTGCATAATCCCCTCTCCACATCTATAAATTGTTGAGTGTGATACAATATTGCTTGAGTACCAATAGTCCCACTCTTCCTATTGCCACCCCCTTGAGGAACCACAATCTCCTTAGCATTAGATTTACACAACCTGGCGTATTCTACCTCGGCATGCCTTAAAGCATCATCAGACCTTGTTTCCTCATCTCAGGAAGTGGTACGTTGGCTTCCATTTAAGAAGCGAATCCAGGCCAGGTCCCTCTGCATCACTCACAGGTTCTATTGTGAAATGGCTCCTCGATCCAGGGCGATTTGACCGACAAAAAATGGTTGCAATGACCAAAAGTTCTAAAAATGCCACCTCCAAAGGTTCGACACCAAAAGTTCGAACCTTTGGTGGTGCATTGTAAAAAAAAAAAAGAAAACGTGGGCTGCGGGGGTGTCCTCCGCATTTCCCCGCTCACTACACTTAATGGTATAGTGAGTGGGGCTGCGGGGGACACCCGCACAGCCATCTGTTTAAAAAAAAAAAAGAAAAGAAAAGGACCTTGTGGCGCAGGTTCCCGATCACTTAATGGTATAGTGAGCGGGGGTTGTGGGGCACCCCCCCGCAGCCTTCTGTTTAAAAAAAGAAAAAAAAAGGAACAGGGCAGCGGGGGTGTCCCCCACATCGCCCCGCTCACTATACTTTATGGTATAGTGAGTGGGGCTGCGGGGGACACCCGCGCAGCCTTCCATTTAAAAGAAAAAGGAAAAGGACCCTGTGGCGCCAGTTCCCGATCACAGAAGTGAAAAGGAACTGGCGCTTCAGGTACCCTGCGTGAAGATGAAGGTAAGTGGGGTTTGTTTATGTTGGGATTGTGGGTGGGGGGTGTTATGGGTGTGTTGTGTGTGTGGGTGTGTTGTGTGTGTGGGTGTGAGTATGTATGTGTGTTCGCATGAGAAACGTGCAAACATTTGGTAGTTCGCACCTTTCTCATGCGAACATTTCGGCCGCGGTAGTTTCTGCCACGGCCAAATAACTTAGATTTGGCTCCTCGGTACCTATCTGATCACCTGCATCAGTAGCGCCCTGGAAGACAACTAAGTCTATCCTCACACAGAGACTCCAAATGAACTTCTCCAAGAGTGTGGAAAATTGTATAAAACTGACCTCCATATAAGGTCCTCAGCGTGGAACAACCTGATCTCCAACAACATTAAATCCATTGACAATTTAATAATGTACTGTCACAAAACCTCACTTCAGTTAAATACTTTGGGCCATGCTCCCACTACTTTTGCCCGATCATGACAACCAGCATCAATTTTTCTGTATTTGTTTTATTTGAGAATTGCCAAGGAATTACTTAAATAAGCTTCACAACATAGAGCAGTTAGGGTGATTCTACTGCTAAGGAAGTATTCTCTTTTGGCTGGATGACGATTGAGAGTCAAATCCATGAAAGAGCTACGTTCCAAATTTGGAAGATCCTATATGGGCTTGCTCCAAATTATCTATCTAAGATCTTGGACTTTCCCGCCTATGAGCAAATACTTAGGTCTGTGACTCTGAAGTTGCTCCCTGTGAGTAAATGTCAGTCATTGCACCTAGGGTGAAAGTCACTAAAGGTGCTAGGATGTCGTTGTGGAATAGGCTGCCTTTATATGTCAGGGTTTTCCTTCCCCTGAAGAGTTCAAGTGCTGTGTAAAACATCATGAGCACCTACTACAGACCATCAGGTACAGCCAGCTCGGCTGGAGGTCAATTTGTTTTACTTTCCCTTTAACGGTCTACTGTGTGCAGGCAGGTGACGGGATGCCTAACTGCTGCTCATTGTTTGATCAGCTTTTAATTCTTTATTTCCTTGTACCTGCCGCTTGCTGGCTGGAAGGTGCCTGGCTTCCGTTGAGACCCGCTGCTCTGCGGTCTGTTTTTATTGTCTACTCCCCCTCAGTGGGAGGGGTTTGGCTAGTGCGATATGTGCATTTGTAATGAGAGGCTGGGCCAGAAGCCAAACGGACGAGCGTAGGGGATGAGAGCCTTGCACGCTGATGTCACGCCTAAGTCAAACCTGTCTGTACTCGTCCGTGCACAGACCGGGCATTGGACTCCAACCTCGAATATGTCTTGCAATATATCCAGCTCTGCCCTATTGGATATAGCTCCTGAATCTATGATTTTCCCCGCTGAGTATGACACATGGGTGTGGAGTGGAGGGTTCTACTCTGACTTGTTTTGTGCTTAATGCTCGCTCCCTGGTAGCCCATGCCCACAATTGCTACAATCTTTCAAAACTTCTTTTAAAATTACTCCCATAGTGACCGAATGTAATTTTTACTGGTCCATATTCAAATATCTCCATCTACCACTGTGTATATCTTGGTTGCTGATCGGCCTCCTGGGCTTGATCGGGTGTTCTGCCACGACTTTCCAGTCTTTGTGTCCGAACACCAGCAGAAACACCACAATTTACTCACTGCTGGGAACTTTGGTCTCCCAGCTAGCAAGCCTAGTGAGCATATTCTATCTCAATTTCTAGCATCCCTGTTGGACTTAGGTCTACTTCAACATGTGACCTATCTGACCCATCAGCTGGGCAATATCCTTGATTTTATCTTTGCCCCGGCAACTACCATCTCTGTCTTTCCTGCCCTTCCGGTTCTTTGGTCCGACCATCATATTGGTCCATTCTCAGAGACTAATATCTCGCTGCGACTGGACAACCATCTAGAAAGCGCAGTTGACACTCTGTCTCTCACCAGGATTTAGCAACCCATATTGTTTCTCACTGTGCTATGTCTGACTCCTGTGATTTGACCACTCTGTCTGCTGCATTTACCAAGACAGCTGACTCTATTGCTCCCATTAGGTGCTGCATATTAAAAACTCACCCATCTGAACTTTGGTATACTGATGACCTAATCTCGCAGGCAAGCAGAAAGGAAATGGAGGATTAGTTGTAGGCCAGCTGACAAAGTTCTCCTTCGCCAAGCCACAGCTGTTTACCAGAGGCCATCCTTTCTGCTAAGCAACGCTACTTTGCCATGAATGTAGAAGCTGCTATTAATCAACCTAAGGCGTTATTTAGCCTAGTCCAGTCTTTGTCCTCATTTGCTCAGTCTCGTTCAAATATTATTCCGTTGCAGGATCTTTGTGACTCTTTATCATTTGTTTTCAATGATAAGATAGCTACCATTCAGAGCAAGATTGCTGGGCCCCGCTCTCATGTCTCTGTGTCCACTGCACCCTCTTTGAAGACCATTCCGGACTCGGACTGGTCCACTTTTCTGACCTTTTCCTTCTCAGATGTTATTTCTTTGATCACAACAGCAGTGAATGACTATTTATCCTCAGGCTTCACCCCCAATGAGCTGAAGCATGCTCTGGTGAACCCTCTGTTAACAAGAACCTCTTTGGATCCTGCAGTTCTGTCCAATTTCTGTACCATTTCACTTCTCTCTTTCTCTATGAAACTGCTTGAATCCTTGGTCTCTCCTTTACTGAGTTCCTTTCTTGAATCTTCTTCTTTTTTCGATTCTTTCCAATCTGGCTTTCGCCCCGGTCACGGTACTGGATCTGTTCTTGTATCGGTGGCGGATGATCTAGCCTGTTTGGCTGACCAGAGTGGTGTGGGCGTGCTGATTTTATTAGATGTTACAGCAGCGTTTGACACCGTAGACCACCCCAGCCTGGTTGCCCGACTATCATCTGCAGGCATTTCTGGCCAGGTGCTTACTTGGTTCTCTTCTTTTCTTTCTGGTCGCACTCAGTTTATCTTTCGCTCCCCTCTCTCCTCCAAACCAGTACCTCTGTCTTGTGTAGTCCCACAAGGCTCTGCTTTGTCATCTATCCTGTTCAATATCTACATCCAGCCACTTCTGGGTGTCATCCGTTCCCACGGCTTCCTCTGCTATTCCTATGCAGATGAAATGCAGATTATTTTACGCCTCGATCTGCCACGCCCCCATGATGTGGCTGTCCGGCTTAGGGATTGCCTGGAGGTCGTAGGTGGATGGATGACCAAGAACTGGCTGAAACTGAATGGTGTGAAGACAGAGGTGGTGGTTGTTGGATCTGCTTCCCCCTCCCTGTTTTGGACTTCAGACTTTTGGCCTGCTAGTTTCGGATCCTGCCCGGTGCTGACTACTGTGGTGAAAAATCTGGGTGTTAAAATGTCAGCATCTTTGTCAACGTCTGATCAGGGGGCAGCTGTTTGTCAAGATGGCTACCTTAAATTAAGAACCCTTCGTAAGGTCTTGCCTCACATTCCCTCTCACTTCCACTCTCCTGTGGTCTCTGCTCTAGTTATGAGTGGTGTCCACTACGGTAATGCCCTCTATCTGGCTCAGCCTGCCTACTTAATTTGTCGACTCCAGCTATTGCAGAATATGGCTGGTAGAACTGTGCTTCATCCTCCTTTTGGTTCTCATATGGCTCCCTTTTTACGTCGGCTGCATTGGCTTTCTGTCGAAAACAGAGCTTTTTACAAACTGGGAGCTGAATATCTCCAGGAAACATTCTCTGGCTACGTTTCCCCCAGAGCACTACGCTCTCAATCCTCATTAACAATTTGGGTCCCCATGATAAAATACTCTAAGGCCACTAAGTGGCCATGTGTTTTCCGTTGCTGCAGCAAATGCTTGGAACTTTCCTCCCTTTTCTCTCTTCGTGCAATGGATAATCATTTTTCCTTTCGCAGCTTCCTGAAGACTCTTCTTTTTTAAATCAGATTTGACCCTCTCCTTGCCGGTTACTTTTGGTCTCAAGCGCCAAGATCCCCATGGGCGACTGTTGCGCTTAATAAATTCTGATAACATACTACGAGTCCCCTGAAATAATGCAATCTGGCTTACAAATTAGCGTTCCTGAAGTTTTAGGGTTGGATTTTTTTATTTCATGCTTGTTATTGATGTATAAAGGGGCATTTGGAGTGTCTGGTTTACATTTATCAAGTATATGTATATATTATTGTGATGTATAATTGTGTTATTGTTCAGGTATGGCACCTTGAAACTGGTTTCCAGTATTGTTGCACTTAATAAAGGATATTGCTACTCCTACTATTATTGTGAATTCTGGAAAGTGGTTTCTAATACTATAAATGGCCCAAGAATATTTATTTCCTTTGCTCTTTTCTTGTTTCCTAGCTCCATAAAGCAGCATGTTATGAATAAAGTGATGCATAAAGTGAAGTAAAAATGTAAAATTATACATTAAATAGCACTTGTGTTTTTTAACTCTAGTTCGATCACCACTGAGCCAAAGATACTCACATCATCATTTCACAAAAAAGGCTGACCACTCAATTGCTTTACCTTCTGTTACCAACAACATTCACCTTTATGCAGTCTTTTCTTGACTAGGCCACTCTTGAATCAGGGTTCGTAGACCCAGAATTTTTCTTTTAGAGTTTGAACTTGCGTTGCAATTTACAGAGATGCCCTGGTAAATAGGCCAACAAACAACAAGGATTGCTGCAGTATACTCCCAAAATCCTTGTGCATCAAATATTAAATTGCATACTAACTTACAATTCTCCAAATCTGCCCTGGAAACACAACCCAATTATCACAACGCTTATGTTGTTGCAGAAAATAGTTCCACCAGGCTGTGCTGACATGCACCCATGCTATCATGACACATTCGTCCCCCACTGAATCCTTTCTTCGTAACATTTATTTCTGGCTCTCTCATTCTCTTATCTTCCCCGTGCTTTCATTTCTGTTTTTTGTTTTGTTTAGTTTATTGATTTTATTCAGATTCAAATCATTACAATGCAATACATTAAAGTAAGCATGCTGCTAGGACGCCCTATAAGCGCTGGTCTTGGTTGCTCCGCAGAGGGAGAATTCACTACGTTGTCCCTACACCTTGTTCCTCATCCAAGATGGCCGCCGCATTGCCTCCCGCTCTGATTCATACTTGCTTTCTAGTCTTGGCGGGATCCCTTTCTCGGCGCTCGTCGAGCCAGGCTTATCAACAGTGGGAGACAGAGGAGCCACGCGTCGCTACTCTTTACTCTGACGCTCCGAAGTTCGAACCTAGGGATTCTTTTGTTAGCTTCTACTAAAATCTTTCCGATACTTCACTTGATTACCTTGCGAACCTCGCACTGACTCTTTCTCGCATTGCCTTCCCAATTTCCTCCCCAATTCAAGGCGAGCCCGCACGGACATCTCCGGCGCTTACCTGTCAACCCTTCCATGCAGTCGAGCCCTTAGCGGACACAAAGATCATCCCAACTCGTTAAGCCCTTTTCCACGTCCTGTCGCCTTCATTTATGCTACCGGACGCACTTACCGTAGTTCCTCTTCCTTCAGCTACAGGGTCCAGTCTCAAATCCACACTACCAATTTGGGGTTCTCTGCGGTCTTTAAGACGACTACGGACACAGATACAGGTTACACCCTTTCCTTACTTACATTCAACCTTTCCTCCACATCTTTCACTTCTGTAATCTGTTATTACTTCTCCCTCAGCCATTGCCAGGGAAGACCGCAGCTGGGAACAACCCGTACTCAGTCACACTTATGAGCACTAACTGCTTGTTTCCAGGCAACCAGAAAACAATGCACCGACTCCAGTTCTCGACTGAACACAACGCACCGACTCCAGTTCTCAGCGTTTTTTTACCCCAGAGGGTTTCCCTGAGGCCTCTGTTTCTTCTTGTACTTATTACAATCGGTCAGAGGACTAGGGGTTTCGGGGAGACTTCTCACATTCAGCTGCTGCGCTTGATCCAGGTTAGTGGGTGTAAAAGAATATTTCTTGGTGATATTGTGTTCCCGCATGACACATGCATCTACACATAACAATACGCGGTGCAATAATTAATTATTAAAAAAGATAAGCAGTAATCATCACATTTCTTACAAGGGAACCAAAATGTAGACTATAGAATGGATACAGCATATGAATGAGATCTATATAACTAAATATGTGGCTACCCTTATCATCACTTATAGATTTTTATTTTTATTTTATTTTTACATTTGTAAAGCGCACTACAGCCCCAAGGCATTGAGGCGCTGTTTACATGAAAGTGTACGTAGTCATGTGTACATTAGGACATGCGGTTACTTGGTTACAACATATGTGCTAGGTTACAGAGTACAGATGGGAATGCGGCGCCTGTCTTTTAGACAAACAGGCTAGTTTTAATGGCCTTGCGGAAAGCTAGGTGAGAGTCGATTACCCTAAGGTGTGAAGGTAGTGCGTTCCAGTGGGTGGCAGCGATGGCTGGGAAGCTGGAGCCCCCTTCACGCACTCTGCAGGTTTTGGGCTTGGTGATCAAGTTGGTGTAGGCTAGCCTGGATGGCTTTGTGGAAGTGGGGAAGATGATATTACTAACTTACACTTTTTATTGCTAGCACAGAATCATTAAGATATCAGTCTAACAATCTGATCAAACCTGAAACTAAAGTGAACCCAAAACATGAAATGGCACATAACAACAAAACAGGAAGAGCAGGACATAACAAAAGGGATGAGTAAGACAAATGCATAATAGAACCTTGATGTGAAGAGTACAATAAATTCAATTCTAATTCATATGAGATTTCAACAATCAATTTAAAAAGCATTACTTCCTTTTTAATCATTCACTTAAAAAACTACCCTATGATAATTGGTTAAATGTCCAATAATCTATTAAGAGATGCTATTTCTTCTAATATTTGGCAGAAAGTGTAGGTGCACTACCTATGTATTTCTCCATTGTATGGATATTACATATATCATTCAACCATCCCTTTGTTGTAATTATTTTAAAATCCCTTCAATTAGAAGTTAACAAACGAATTGCTATCAGAATGAATACATCAGAAATAATGTATGCATGTTCAATTTTCTTAGAATTAAAAGCAAGACTACCTAATTAAATATTAGTAAATGTACAGGGATGGTGATTTTAAATATATGCCGAGAGTTCTATGTCTGAGATGGAATTATTTTCACCAAAAAAATCATAGAACATGTGTTTAAATGAACCAGTTTACAAATGGCGAGACTAACATAACCCATATTTTGACATTTTTGCATTAAATAGTTTTAACCAAATTAAAAATGCTCTATGGATGAAAAAGAAAGGTGTTTGAGATAAATTTGCTAATGATCAGATAACCTTAACCTTGGACCAAATAGAAATCCATGTAACTTCTTTGAACTCTAGTCCAGTCAGTCTCCCACTGTTACTCTGAAGACCATTTCATATTTGGAGGTCTGCATTTATTTAATATGTTATAGAAATTAGATGCTTTGAATCTAGAGGAGAATTCCATGTATTGAAGTCTGGTTGGATCCCGAGTTAATCCATCTGCACTGAAAGCATTCAAACAATCTAAGCAAACATTCATCAAATTAATACATTGATTAAAAGCAGAGTTAGAGAAAGAAAAATTAACTTTAAATTCTTCAGAAATAAAAATATTAGTAAATGATAAGTTGATAAATATATCTCACACCTTTGTTTAACCAAGATTTCCACAAAACTGATCTACCATTAATGGTTATATTTTTATTGCACCATAAGAATGGAGAAATGGATTTCGACGGTCTATCTATATGGTAAAATAGAAACTCTCTCAAATAAGAAATTGTTAAATAGATAGACTAAGAGTAAAAAGATCTAGATGGATTAAACATATACAATATCTTCTTAATGTCAAAAGGCAATTAGAGCTCTTTCTACGCTATCAGCCATTTTGGTACATGTTCATGTTAATTTGAGAGAAACCAGTGCTGTGCTTCCTTGAAGAGGGAGAGGGAGAGGGAGAGGGAGAGGGAGAGGGAGAGGGAGAGGGAGAGGGAGAGGGAGAGGGAGAGGGAGAGGGAGAGGGAGAGGGAGGGAGGGAGGGAGGGAGGGAGGGAGGGAGGGAGGGAGGGAGGGAGGGAGGGAGAGAGAGAGAGAGAGAGAGAGAGAGAGAGAGAGAGAGAGAGAGAGAGAGAGAGAGAGAGAGAGAGAGAGAGAGAGAGAGAGAGAGAGAGAGAGAGAGAGAGAGAGAGAGAGAGAGAGAGAGAGAGAGAGAGAGAGAGAGAGAGAGAGAGAGAGAGAGAGAGAGAGAGAGAGAGAGAGAGAGAGAGAGAAAAAGAAAGTTCTATGCTGAGGACCTTGCTCCTGCAGGAGATCTTGGGTGGCCTTCAGACTGTACCTGTGGCTTCGGTGCTGTAGCCCATGTGCTCCTCGGGGGAATGAGGCAACCATATTGCTGATTGCTGAACTTCAATTTCCTTTGGTTGTTACGAGTGTGTCTGTCACAGAAAATGACAGTGTTCATCTTGAGCGATTCTCTACAGTCAAACCTGAGGAAGGATCTAAGTTCTAGCAACCGTGAGCAAGCTAAAGCAGCAAGTACAAGAGGGCACTGGGGAACCAATGTCTTCAGAAAAGTCACCAAACCCTGCCCCAGTTTCTCCTGAAAGTCATAATTAGGAGGTCAAGTATAAACTAATGTACAAAACACAGTGTGATACGAAACATCATATTGGAGGGGGTGATTCCAGAAGTGCCAGTATTTCTACAAAATATGTATGTGTAGGGCAGCAGTTATTTAGTGTCTAGTACTGTATATACTGTAGCAAGCTGAAATGTCTTTGCTTGAAATTGATCATATTGCGATCACTTGCCAGCCTCGCTCCTCTTCAAGCCCCCAGCATTATCTGTAAAAGTAACCCCTTTGATTTGGGCCCGCCAATTATTATCCAGGCCTAAATTATGGTATTTCACTCATGTCGGGGGACACATTTGCGTTGACAAATTAAAGACTTTGGTTGTCGCCAACTGGTCTACTGTAATCAATAGAGAAATAAGTTGTGCCTCATCTTGCATCGCTAAACATTACAGCTCTCCCACTGTCCTCAGTATTGTAGACGTATTGCAGTGGACGCATCCCACTTTGTGCTCTTCGCTAGGCAAAGCACTTTTAGCATTCACAACTCACATTTCAGTTGTTGAACAAAAGTTGGACATCAACGGACTTTGTCCACTGTGCCGTATGGGCTGTAACTCTTTGCTGGACCAGGCTGGATGGCAAAAAATAACTGTATACTTTGCATTACCGCAGAACCTGTCCACTAAAATGGATAATCGGCACTCAACACACCACTGGGGTGGGTTTGCTGAGCAATCATTGACAGGCTATTGTACTGCCTGGGCTTAGGGGTGTTGTCTCCATTATTGCAGCCGGTTGAGTTGGTTTATTGCTAGAGTACCGATTAACGTATCACATGCATTTGTGATGCCCGAGGCTGGAGAGTTGTCTCCGTTATTACAACCTGATGGGTTGATGGGCATCAAGAGAACCCACTAACGCATCACATTCGATTGAATGAACCTACAGTATGGTATCGTAGCAGGATGGTTGTGGCTCCTAGGCACCCTCGTGTGGCAGAGCTGGGAGGCATCCTGTACTACTCTGAGGTAGAGAAGTGTTGGTGAGCGGGTTTTGGGATTACTGTCAGGATCTTGAATGCAATTGAAAGCTCCATCCTGTAGTCATAGAATGGTAATATTGTCAGATGATTTCTCACAACAATACTTTAAGTATTTGTTGCCCTTGTGTGGTTGCTGCAAGACCCAATTCTCGACTCTTTCGTATTCTGGCATCTGATGACTCACCAGCTACTAATAGGAGCCACTGTTATAATTCTTTCAACTGATGGTGGAAAACCACCATGCTTAGAATCTATTCTCTTGTTAATAACTAAAACTGCTATCGGACCACACTGAACATCAGCAGCTGATCCACAACATATTTTGGAGCACACAGTACAGTGTCATTAAGTGTGGAGTGGATACTGTAATAATGTCTTACATTCTGCAATGTGCTTGTAATAAAATGCATTTTGAAATGCCTGAAGATTATCTTGTATTCAATTGCTGTCCTGATATATGTTTCATTGATATTGTGCCAGCTTTGATGTTTTTATATTTCTTAGTGATATTAGCAATGTGAACACTCACCCACGGGCTCTCCCACGATTTTGAATATAGCCACTGTGTAGAACTTCACAGCGCTTTGAATTCCCCACCTTCTAAATTCAGCTGCATCTACGAAATCAAGAAACCAGCCAGGACACACGGATACTGTGAGAAACCAGAAGGTGTCTCACTGGCTAGTCCCTGCAGCTCTCTCTCTCAGGTGGCCAGGGCATGGCCGTCGCCTTTGGATCCAGACCCTGGGGGTTGACCAGTGCGGGAGGAATCACCTGGTTGAGGGGCCTTCGGGGAGTGGGACACCGGATGGCGAGATGCAGTATCCCTCCCCCTGCAACACCTTTACCCCATTCTACCAAGTAGGATACAAGGGATCCTTAACCCCTTCTCTTTTCCAGCACTTTCACACAGACAGCCCGCGCTGGGAGAAAACATATTCACACCCGAGCAGTGTATCTGACATATCCCGCTACTGTGGTCAGGCGAGTTCAGGCAATTACTGACAATCACTCACACCTGACTTCCATAAACTTCCCCACACTGATAAAAGACAGAGCATGAAAGCATGCTCTGAGCAAGGCAAAGCACACAAAGGTACAGCAGTTTCAAGTCAGCAGCTGAACGAGGGGAGAAAGGCGGTAAACCAAGAAGGGTTCATAAGTAGGGAATTGCCCTTGACCTTTTCGGCAAGACGCCGTTACTTTCAAGAAACCTTCGAGGCAGAAAGCATAAGGCCAGGAAACCAGACTGAAGAATCCTGCATTGTGTGTCGAAGATACCAAAGGTCCTCCCGCGTAACTGACCAAGGTGGGGAGGACCAGCAGCAGCTGCCATGGTATCATCCTTTGCTCCAAGAACAAAGAAGCACCAGAAAGATCAACGCAGCCGGTGAGTTGTGGAGACCAATGCAAGTCTGGTCTGTGTTGAAGTCAAGGTCGCAAGCAGCAAAATTGTATAGCGAGTGCTGGAACGAACATTGTTAAGCGAGTGTGATGAAAGATGCGAGTAAAGCTAAACCTCTGATGAATGTTTGAACTTGAGAAGGAAAGATATGATACCGTTGACAGAGTGGTCCGGCACTGTGAATCTGCTCAATTGAAGGTATCTGTGAGGTATCCCACCAAGAGAAACAATAGTAGAAGATTGATGAGAACAATTGTGTGAAGTGAATCGAAGTGGTCCTGCAACAGATTAAGCAAAACCCATTGTGTCTTCGATTAAGATATCAAGAGTGTAGAATCCGAGCCCGAATGAGGGAGCCCCATATCGAGAGGATGCAAACCCGAATGGGGGAGATCCACATCAATGAGATCTGAGCCCGAATGGGGGAGATCCATATCAAGACGATCCAAGCCCGAACGAGGGAGATCCATATCAAGAGGATGCAAGCCCTAATGAGGGAGATCCATGGTCCGGGCCCGAACTACGAAGACCAAGGGCCTCATTACGACCCCAGCGCTAAACCATGGTGCTATTAGACCATGGTCCATGCCGGGGTCCGCCATGGTGAATGGCGGAATTACCGCCCCATTCCAAGGTTGGCGGGCGGTAATTCCCCATTCCCCATGGGCCCTTCCCCATTCCCATTTTTGCCCCATAGGGCTCAATGGGAATGGGGAAGGCGCTAAGCACGGTGCCGCAAATTGCGGCACCGTACTTAGCACCAAGGTCCCTTTGCGGCACCCTACTTTAACGGCTGGTAAAACCAGCCGTTAAGGTCGGGTCCCGCAAAGGGACCTCATAATTAGGCACTAATAGGTTAACGGCGCTGCAGCCTTTTATGGCGCCGTTAACCCATTAGCGCCTGGGTCGTAATGAGGCCGCAAGTATGAACATTGTGATAAAAAGGGGGTCCCAGCCTGAAAAGGGAGACCCATGATAAACATTGAAAAGCGAGAACTTGTGAATGTGAAAATCCTGATGGGAATGGAACTTTGAGACTTTTTTGTTACGACAGACCCACTGCAGTAAGAGACTGTTATTGGAAAAGAGGCTTTGGCAGAAGGCCCTGATGCCTGTGCTTTGAACTATATTTTCGTGGCCAAGAAGCCAGAGAGTGTGCGAAGCTCGAACGTGCCACCTTGCCCCGTTCTGAAAACATGGGGAAGGGTAGCCAACTAATCAACTGTCCTGACATATTGTTTCTTGAACACTTTTCTTTTTGGCATACAGCATTGTCCCACACCCATTTGTATTTCGAAGTAGGGATTTGCAATATGTTTATTAGTATAGGCCCTTTTATTTGACAAGACTTTACTAGGACTGTGTTATTATTATTTGATGGTCGTAGCTTGCTCCCATCCTTAGCTTTAGGTATAGATATGCGTTCAACCAACCCGTTTGAAGTTAAATAAACACCCTTGAACTGTGATCACTTGTGTCTGTCTTCACTGTTGGGTACCATGCTTTCCTTATAGTACATATCACACTCAATGCTTATGGAAGATATCCATTGGCACGGCCACCCACCCTCATGCATTTATCATACACTACTTGAAGACACAATGCACAACACCTCTGCTAGAAGAATGCAGCTGTCCCCCACAACAAGAATAAGGTCTAGCTGGACACATAATGAGGCTCCTGCACTCGCCTACTCTCTAGACCACCTCCCAGCACCCATCCACATGCCAGCTCGACATGGGTAGCTAGCAGAGACATGACCACCCCTACCTACGTATTGACTAAAATGCACACACGCATTCTAAACTCCTCTGTGAATTTCCCATACCTTGGACCACAAGGCCATTCTCCTACAGTGCTTTGACGCCATACCAATGGGAAAAGGTGCTATACAAATGACAATTACATTACTTTTATAAAACTACAACAATTATTAAATAAATGACTACCATGATGAGCGCTCGTTCCACCCGTCCCCCCAAGTCAAAGCTTCGGACACCTTGACAGGAGCGAAATACTGCGCCAAGATCAGGTGTGATTTCAGAAAGAGGGCGCTTGGGAATTTGGGTGGGTGGCTGCATTAATGATGTGGTGAAATTAAATGCATGTGGAGGTAGTGGTGCTGGCTCAGACACATGGCCAATGCAGTGGCACACTTTTGCAAACGTAATATTTTTCTTTGGTACATACACTGCACAGTAGTTGTGCTTTTGGAATGGAAACAGAGGTGTAGGAATGTATGCACAACAGCGTACATTCAATTTCAGTTGGAAGTAGGTGTTACCACCATCCAGTAAACTGCCTAAAAACACACTCTTCAGTAAGCGCAATATACAGTATTCAATAATATCAGCGCAGAGTGCGCCTACAAAATAATGGCTCCAACACCGGAGTATGTTTTACAAAACGGGAATCCACACAAACAAATCATTACAAAAACACCTTTTTCCTTTTCCCATGACTTTGTTGTCAGAGTGAAAAAAACAAAGATTTGAAAGAGTAATCATAAATAATTCAAATAGAATTTGTATCTTGAAGGGAATCATTCTGTTAACAAAACCTCTACATTTTAGAAATTCACATTAACTGCATCTATCAACATTCATATCACAATCATACAAATAAAACATAATTTCCAATCATTCACACTGATTCATCCTAAATATTTAACTCATAATTCCAAATATACAAAGAGTAAATTCATAATTCCAAATTCACAATAAGAGAAAACTATGTATTGTATATAAAGTGTGTCTATTTGAATAAAGAAAAGCATCCTATACTGGCCTGCATGAATTTGCTAGCTCGCATAGTCCTCAATGTACTGCCTAACGAATGATTTGCTAGCTCACAAAGATTTCACCAACATGCAGCATGCTTTGAGTAATTTATAATTTAGTCGTCAACAGATTGAAAAGTTTTCTTGCTGGTTGATATATTGCACAGTTTATTTACAAGAGATTAAATAGTACTCATTAAAATAAAGTATCCCAAGCACTATTATATTGCACAATGTTTGTCCAATGGGTACCAATGTCAGACCCGCAAACCCCTAGGTGGACACATTTGCCACTATAAGCCTGATGTTAGTGCTGTCAAATGATACAGCAATATAGCAAGTGCAATTTTCTATTAATTATTTGAAACAAAGAGGGTGAGTATTAGTATATTTAATCTAAGCACCAATTAAAATTGCACCCTTTAGTATCCATTTTTTTCAGAAACGAATTCCTCAGTATCCAATTCTTTAGTGGAGTGAGCTGGCGACCCAATGTGTAAGAGGCTATGTAAAGATCAGTGGTAAGATCATCAAGCTGTGAACACTTTTGCCAAATCTATTTCAGGGAGCGAGCAGCCATAACTCAGAACTGACTCCACAGCCATCACACACAGCCCTCATGCATGTGTGCTTGAATGGGTGCATAAGTCACAATCCCGTCACACTTGCATCGACCCTGTGATCAGCCCATGGAGGCACGGGCTCTCGAGTTCCATTGAATGGCAAGGTGCCAACCAGCGGTGAACTGAGAAACAGCAGCACAAAACATTGCCGATAGAGGTCAAAGCATCACTGAAGGAGGTGTCTGAGGCAGCTTTTTCAGATGATGAAAACAGCCAGAATATAGGAACCCAATCACATGTACTGTAAGTGATGCTTGGTGACATTGAGATGTTCTCAAGAAGGCTTAGAAGCTTTGGAAGCTACTACCCAAATAATGTATTTATTTATTTTTACATTTGTTAATCACGCAAAACCAGAAGGCATTGAGGCACAGTTTCAACCGGGTACTTTTCACTTAAGAGAGAGAACGGGAGGGGGAAAAACAGGAGGGGGTGTCAAATACAATGTATTGGTGTCTTGGTCTCTTAGGTGCTACATGAATATACAGGTTTTGAGTGTTTTTCTGAAGGCCCAGTACGATTGTTCCTTTCTCAGCTGTGGTGGGAGCGAGTTCCATTGGCTGGCAGCTACAGTAGGGAAGCTGGCACCTCCACTTTTGGCACACTTGGATTTAGGCACAGCTAGTCTGTGGAGGAAGGCTCTTCTGGTAGGCCTGGAGGATTGTATTTTGGTGATACTTTGAGAGAGGTAGGGGGGTGCCGAGTTAGATAGGCATCGGTGAGTGATCAAGAGAGTTTTGAAGATGATCCTTTCTTTGATGGGTGGTCAATGGGCTTTTCGTCTTGCCTCTGAGATGTGCTCTCTTTTAGGGATATTGAGGGCTGCTCTGATGACAATGTTTTGGACTACGTGAAGTTTGTGAATGTTGTGTGCGGATGTGCCAGTGAAAAGAGCATTGCAGTAATCCAGTCTTGCTCCTTATGATGACTCTTGCTATGGTGAGGCAATTGACGAGGGCAAGGAATGGCCTGGCCACATTAATGAGCTTTGTTGTGTAGGTTATTGATGTCGCAATGGGGTTGACTTGATGCGTGATGGTTAGGGTAGAGTCGAGGTAGACGCCTAGGGTTTTTACAGATGTGGACACTGGTATCACAAGGTTATCAATCTAAAAGCTGGCATATTGGGCGTAGAGATTTTTTTATACAGATGGAGGCCCGACCATCAGGAGTTCGGCCTTCTCATTATTTAAGCAAAGTCCATTGCTGGCCATCCAACCCTGGATGACTGAGTAGATTATTAACAAATGCCAAAATAAATAAATACATAGATTGAGTTGAGGGAGTCCTTTGGGTAGGAGCTGGTGAGGGGGAGAAGAATTTGCGAATTATCGGCATAGTTAGAGTAGGTGATGCCGATGGAGTCCAGGAGGTCGAAGAGGGGCTTTGTAAATATATTGTACAGTGTCAGGGAGACACAGGAGTTTTGGGGAATGCCACATGAGATGGGGGAATGGCGGGCACAGGCTACTTCTGAGAAGAGTCTT
Source organism: Ambystoma mexicanum (assembly GCF_040938575.1). NCBI lineage: Eukaryota > Metazoa > Chordata > Amphibia > Caudata > Ambystomatidae > Ambystoma > Ambystoma mexicanum. The sequence continues at coordinate 639,581,108 of NC_090935.1, read as the reverse complement.
ATTGTCCTATCGGCCAGGAAAGAGGCTATTCAGAATGTAGTCCAGGATGTAGCTTCCTTAGAGATGTTGGCAGCTGAAGTGAGATGCTGGCAGAGGATGCTATGGTCAACTAGATCAAATGTGGCGGACAGCTCTAGCAATAATAGTAGAGCTGGCTTGCCTTTGTCTCTGAGGGCGTCAAGTTGATTTGTAAGGTCCAGCAAAGCTAATTCATTTCCATGACCCGGTCTAAAACCTGATTGATCTAGGCCTAGAATTTTGTTGGACTGAAGGTGGTGCTGGATTTGCAGATATGCAGCTCTGTCAAAGATTTTGAGGAGGAAAGGGACTGTCGTTATGGGTCGGTAGTTATTTTGGGAGCCTGGGCCTAATGAGGCTTTTTTTAGGAGGGGGAGCACCAAGGCTTCCTTTAGTGAGGTGGGGACTGTACCAGAGGAGAAGGAGGCATTCATGAAGCTTGTGATGACTGGAGTAAGGGCTTCTGATCATTCTTTTATAACAGAGGTAAGGCATGTGTCCCCATTACATCCGGAAGGTTTGAGATTTTTGAGGATAGAGCCAACTTCTGTTTCTGAGACCTTCCCGGAAACAAAAGGCTGTTTGGTCCGGGTGTGGGAGTTTTGGTGATGCAGGGAGAGGTACTTTGATGTTACTTTGGCAATGATTGTTTTGGGAGATAGGCAACTTTTTTTAAAAGGGCCTTCTGTATATTCGTGCAGGAGGTCCAATGCCCGAAGGCGCTGGTGCTGGGGCTTCCAGTTCCATGAGAATAGTGAACAGCTCCTTCATGCTGTAGTTGGCCTTAGCAATGCTGGCATTGTAGGAAGTGGCTTTGGCCTTAATAATGGCTAGTTTATAGGTTCTAGCGGAGGACTGAAACAGGACTTTACGTGTATCTGTTTGGTGTTTTTTCCAGGAAGCTTCTGTCTGGTGCGTCTTAGCTCTCAGGTGTTGGAGATCCTCTGAGAACCAGGAGTTGGTATGTGAGAGCACTTTATATTTACGTAGGGTGAGTGGGGCAACCATGTCCACCGCTGTCCCCAATGTCTTGAGGTAGAGTTTAGCCAGTTCCACCGGGTTGTTAACCAGAGGAGCAAGGTGGTCAGGGTGTTGGTTAGCAAGCAATGGTGAGATGGTATCTTTGTTAATTTTAGGGGAACTTCTTGCCCAGGTATGAAGCATGGTTGTGCCTTCCTGTCTGTTGTTCCGAGGGAGAGGGATATCGAAGTCGATGATGAAATGATCGGACCAGGGGCAAGTCGACATGTCTGTGATCCACAGTTAAGATCCCCTAACCAATTTAGGTTGCAGCCTTTCACATGGATGATGGTGTTTATGCAGAGCATGAGGCCTAATGCGTTCAATGACATGGCTAGAGATCAGGTGTAATGGTTTTTGGGGTCATTTAAGCCAAAGTTCACATTTCCTAGGAGGATCATTTTGGACATGGGTTTGAGGTTAGCATTTGAGGAGGTGGGTGAGCTCATCTTCAAAGGTGCTGGGGTGTCCCGGTGGCCTGTTTACTAGGTTTAGTAGTATAGAACTGGTGTGTGCTGTGGTAAGTTTTAGGGAGAGAAGGTCACAGTTGCTTATAGGGTTAGTAGTGCATTCTAGAATATTTAGTGTTTCTCTGTAAATTAGTGCAACCCCACCTCCCTTGGAGTGTTGCCTATCACCTCTTAGGATAGTGTACCCTAAGGGGATGGCAAGGGAGAATGCAGGGCCAGAGGCTGGATGGAGCCAAGACTCAGTGATGGCTAAAAGGCCTAACCTGTGAGCTTCAATGAGATTGTGAATGTCCAGGGTGTCGTCCGGTACTGATCTTGCGTTGATAAGTGTTCCTTCTAATTTACCAAGTTGGGTGTCATTAGCGTTCAGGGTCGGTTGGTTAGATATAACTGTGGTGGAGTATTGTTTGGGGCTAGTCTTGTCGGCGGTGATGGTGAGCTTGGGTGGTTTATGTAGGTGCTGAGAAAGGGAGTGGGATTATGCGGCAAGGCAATATACCTGTGTGGCTGTAGTATGGGTTAGACTACGGCTTGCCAATCTCATTTTTCTAGGTGGGTTGGGCGTGGGTTGTTGGTCTAGGTGCAGTTCTGTATTGGAGTTTGTTGTTTCCGGTAGAGAGCTGAGGTGGGCATGTGTCTTCTATGCCGAAGAGACGGATGGAGACTCTCTGGTACGGGGTGGGCAGGGCAGAGGTGGTTTGCCTGTATTAATTGTGATCTCTGGGTCGGGGATAGGGGCATCTCGCTGACTACAGGCTGCAAGCAGGTTAGACTTAGTTGTGTAATCATATTGGATTCCTTCCTGCTGACAGCCAGAGGTGGTTCTGATAAAGTTGAGCCTGCTGACTGAGGTGTCAGAGCCAGGAATTGGCTGTGTGCAAATTGAATGCTGGGGAACACAAAAGGAGAGTTTGTCAAGGAATTTCTCTTTACCTGAGCCATACCAGATTGACCTGGAGTGGGGAAGAGAACATAACCATCACTCTTGTATGTAGTGAAATGGTAAATAAACCACTGGAATGAGAGTGCAATTAGAGAAAGGGTTGTAGAATAATGCATTGCAGGCTAGACCTTCACATTAAGAACAGCTCTCAAGAAGGGCAACTGTTCATTATAAGGCCTCTATGCAGAGACCATCTGGCCCCTTATGTATGTGGTTTGTGGACTTCCTGCACTGCCATGAAGGGTTCAACTGATGTGCAAGGGAAGAGAAGCACACACACATGTATACATAATCCCTACGCCACAAACAGCCAGGTTCAACGGAGAAGAAAGCTCGGACAACTAGGAGCTCTCTTAATTATGCTGAGGCTGGACTCTTTTGGGAATTGACCAGTATACTACCAGCTAACATGGATATCTCTCAGGTAGCGGCTGCTCTAATCTCGGAGTTGTACATTATGCTACCAGCTAACATGTATATCTCTCAGGCTGAGGCTGGGCTCTTCTAGGAGTTGTACATTATGCTACATTATGCTACCAGCTAACATGGATATCTCCCAGGGTGAGGCTGTGCTCTTCTGGGAGTTTTACAGTATGCTACCAGCTAACATGGATATCTCCCAGGCTGAGGCTGCACTCTTCTGGGAGTTGTACAGTATGCTACCAGCTAACATGGATATCTCTCAGGCTGAGGCTGGGCTCTTCTGGGAGTTGTACAGTATGCTACCAGCTAACATGGATATCTCCCAGGCTGAGGCTGCGCCCTTCTGGGAGTTGTACATTATGCTACCAGCTAGCATGTATATCTCTCAGGCTGAGGCTGGCTCTTCTAGGAGTAGTACATTATGCTACATTATGCTATCAGCTAACATGGATATCTCCCAGGGTGAGGCATGCTCTTCTGGGAGTTTTACAGTATGCTACCAGCTAACACGGATATCTCCCAGGCTGAGGCTGCACTCTTCTGGGAGTTGTACAGTATGCTACCAGCTAACATGGATATCTCTCAGGCTGAGGATGGGCTCTTCTGGGAGCACGTATGCTACCAGCTAACATGGATATCTCCCAGGCTGAGGCTGCACTCTTCTGGGAGTTGTACAGTATGCTACCAGCTAACATGGATATCTCTCAGGCTGAGGCTGGGCTCTTCTGGGAGTTGTACAGTATGCTACCAGCTAACATGGATATCTCCCAGGCTGAGGCTGCGCTCTTCTGTGAGTTGTACAGTATGCTACAAACTAACATGGATATCTGTCAGGCTGAGGCTGGGCTCATGTGGGAGTCGTACATTATGCTACCAGCTAACATGGGACAGACACGCCATCAGTCCAGAAGTAAAGTGTACATTAAAAAGCAGACCTTCATGTTAACATTTTAGGCAAGATGCATTTGGGAACACAACACACACAGTTTAAGAGCCCAACATGCAAAACATGTCACAACACACAAAGATATGCATGCAAATAGAGAGGAGAGCGGGGTTAAATTAGTAACTAAAGACAAAAGAAAATGTGCAAACCTTCCTTAACAACTAAAAATTATATGTCAGTAGCAACATCGACATTTTTGAAGGACGAATGAAAATAAGGCACAAGGATGGAAAGAAGTGGAAGTGCAACAGGAGTGTGGGGGGGCACCTCATCAAGGTAGGAACTCAGATGTTCATTAAAAAGTACCACATCAAGTTACGTCACACAGACACACACTCTCTCTCTCTCTCTCTCTCTCTCTCTCTCTCTCTCTCTCTTTCTCTCTCTCTTTTTCTCTCTCTCTCTCTGCAAAAAAAATGTGGGAGAGAAGAAATATGATGGCAACATCCTTACTATTCATAATCACTTGGAAGTACCACAGAAAAGACCACCAATACATTTATTTTAAAACTTTAAAATGATGACTTGTTTTTCAGTGGCTCAATGAATTGAGTAGTCATTTCCTCATCAGCCTCATGAACTGAACCTTGTAGCAGGATGTTGACAGTTGCTCATGCCGCTCAAGTGTATTTGTATTCTGTCTAATCCCTTGAGACCTATGTTTGTCCAATTGCAAAACCCTTCGGTTCTTGGGCGAGCCCACAATGAAGCATGGCATTTTAATCTAGCTGAATACATCCCTAAACACTTAATACAAGTGCAAAGTATAAAGGCAAACAGTAAAGGAGGACACATTAAGTACATAGTGATGTGCCTTACATTGTATGTGTACACTGTTGTGCTGACAGTAGGTGACTGCTTGGAGTTTAAGGACCAATTGGGTGACTTTATTTCACAGTTGTCACAACAATAGTGCCATCCATCGCTTCATTTTTTTATTTACTCCTTTGCAATATTGGGCAGTGCAAATGGAGCCAACGATATCTAATTACTGCTAAACCCATCACCGGTTTGTGGATCTAGATGTCAGTGTTCCTTATCCCTTAAGAACATGTTTATTGGGATTGCAGAGTGGAGCGTGAAGTAGGCTTAATTGTAAACACTTGAAAAGGTAGATTCTGTGATAGAGTAGCACTTTATAGCAAAGAAGGCATTCTCCAAGACTCCCAGTTTAATAAAAGACTAGTGAATACACTTTTAATAGATGCCCGATTCTGATAAATGAGCAGGTCTCCTTATTCACAAAGGTCAATGACCTGCCACGTGGAATACATTGCTCAGAGCATTTATGTGGAAGCCGAGAAAGAATTTCCCATGATAGGCAGGGGCTTAAGCAATACATAAAAGGGTCATTTTATGACCCTTCTGTGCATTGTGTAAACTCAAGACAGCAGTCTTGTGAACCAGTGATGTCCCTCGTGCATTACGACCCCTCTAGGAAGAACAGGCATTATTTGTTCCTTCTTGTAGTTGTAAGACCCACATTTTAGGCAAGTAATGTTGTACCTCCAGGCAACAGGTGGTCTGTGAGCTCACATGAAAAATACAGCCGAAACTGCTAGACAGAATAGCAGGGGAAAAAAGTAAGCTGTTTTAATTTGTGGCCCTTTATGATGGTCGTTTTTCCTGGAATGACCCTTGAATAAATATACGTGAATTGACATTGTGATAGGTGGCAACAAGGGGGGACACAAATTACTTTTTTAATAACTTTATCAAAATAAGACTTTTTGTTCATCTTCTGTAGCCCCATTTGGTAGCACATAGTATAATATTTGATAGCTGAAATATTACTTCCAGAGTAATTTATAGTTTATTTATTCATAGTCGATTTTATGGTACCCTTTTATTATTATTATATGTATACAGCACAAACCTCGCTCGGAAGAAGGGCGGTACTGTACTGCAGGATAAGGATAACATTAACAGGCAAGAGTGTTGAGGGGAAGACAGTATGCAGTACTGTGTGTGTGTGTTGTGACAGGTCGGAAGTAGTAGGCGGACACTTAAAGGACATTTTTACTGGTGTTTATTAAAATAATAAAGATAAGGCCTATCTTTACCTATTGCTAGAGGGTTACCCCAGCCTATATAAACAACTAAAGGTGATCGTCAGACATCAGAATGTCCAAAAAGAATATGCCCACAGTCCAAAACTTTTTCTAGCTGACCCTACCACTACTTTAACTAACTTAAATTATACTAGGAGAAAATTTCCCCTCTGCGGGTATTCCCTTCAAATAGTCTCTTGCCACCTTTCTGGACAAGGTCTTGTAATACCTTTGCAATGAAATTGGCTTCAGGCTCCCCTCTTGGGACAATTGTTCCACAGTTCTTTTTATGACTCTTTTGTGTACTTTGATGCAAGTTTATATATCTTTCTGCTTCTTGTAACCCAGACCTTTTTAGGTTGGGTATCCTTTATAGGCACTTGACCTTCCCCTTCTCCTGGGGTTGCTCATTTAGCTTATCTCTCCACTTATATGGTTATTTTGATTTCACTTTCCATTCATATTTAGATACTTCTCTGTTGTATCCAATGCACGGCTCGGCTGTGCGAGGTGGACACTGTCTCACCTTGCGTACTCGAGGCTATGATGTGATAGAGCGTCAGAGGTCACCAACTGCCTACACCTCTGACAATGGTTAATAATGCGACCCTGATTGCTGACTGGGGTCTTGTATTGGTTTATACTACTTTGTAATGGAATAAACCCCTTTTCTACTACTGCTACTTGTATATCGATTACTTTGTCAGTGGCGACGAGGAGGGATCACTCGATGAGAAAAGACCCCAGTCGCAGGGAAGTACCTAGAGCAGGAAGCGCCCCACGGGATACACAGAGGCAGTGAACGGACACAACGTCAATGTGTAGAGCAACCTCCTTACCGGCATGCTGGAGCGGACATCTACGGTGCTCCACAGACTCTTGTAAGTGGTGTGGCAGGAGCGGATGTGTGACATTTTTCAGCCTTATGAATTCTCCAGTGAAGCGCGTATCAGGCATCACGTTATCAACCTGAAGGAAGGAGGCAATTTCTTGTGAATGTAACATCACGTGGAAGCTTCCACTATTTACTCCCAGCCTGAAGTCACGTGTGCACCATCCGCTGGCTGTTTAAGGATATTACAGCCTGATTATTTATTTTCATGCATCTTGGAAGACAATTGAAGTCTTTGAGGGATCAGCTCCTATAGTGTTTGGTGCCAGATGGTGAGCAGAATATTTACCTGCAACACTGCAATTAACTTTACACACTTCAGGCAGAGAGGTGTTTGGTATTTTTGGTGGTGCGCTCGCTATACAGCAACACCGCTTTAACTGGTATATTGACTGTGTACTGCATCACCGGCTACAGAGATTACACGGTGTGGAGTCTTGGTAGGCTATTATCCATCATCAGTGGGGTTGAGCAGTACTACCTGTGGTACTCTGTATGGACTGTCCCAACTCCATCCGGAAGTCGCAGTGGGAGATACTCCTCTCTGAAGATTGTTGGGGTAGGTGGCAGATCTTATATAATTGTCACACCTCAGAATTAACTCTTACTACCAGTGGTATTTTGTGTGTGACTGTCCCTACTCCATCCAAAGTGACAGTGAGAGATACTCCTGTCTGAAGATTGCGGGGGCAGGTGCTGATTTTATCAAGTGTCACACCTCGGAATTAACTCTTACCACCAATGGTATTTTGTGTGTGACTGTCCCAACTCCATCCGGAGGCAACAGTGGGTGATACTCCTGTCTGAAGATTGTTGGGGAGGGTGGCATACCTTGTGAATAGTGATACACCATGCAGAACTTAAACCAACCACCCAAGTTTTTAGTAACACCTGGTGAACCACCAATGCCATGGGAAGATTGGAGAGATTTATTTAAATTTTACTTCGTGGCATCTGGGGGTGAAAGGTATTCTGATAAGCGGAAATCTTCTACCACTATGTGTTGTTTGGGCGCAGAAGCAGTGAGGATTATCAAAAAACGTCCAGATGGGTATACAGTCTTTATAACGAAAGGTTTATGTAGAATGCACATATAACAAAAATGTTATAACGAAAATGTGTGTGGGGATGGGGTACAGGGTTAAATCTTGTGGGGAAATGGTTGGGGTGTATTTTTAGGGGTGGGAAACATGGGTTTGGGGGAGACATTTGTTATGTTTGTAGTTATAAAATGTTCGTTATATGTGAATTTGTTATACAATTATTCGTTATAAAGACATGTACCCGTCCGGATGTAGTCGATGATGGGGGAGCGGAGGAGGGATGGTGAGGGTTTATATGGCATGGCTATGAAAAAATTGCAGGTACAGTTTGGAAAACAAACCAATATAGTGTTGGAAAGGTACAAGTTCTTTTCAAGGAAACAGAGTGTGGGGGAACCTGTGGACTCTTTTGTGGCGGACCTCAGGGTATTGTTGTCATCATGTCAGTTCACAGATAATAAGGAGGAGTATATTAAAGACCAGTTAATGTTGCATACGTCAAACCCCAAAATACAGGAACGGTTGTGGAAGGCAGAGAATCCACCCTTAATGGAGGCCTTGTTGATTGACAAAGGAATGGAATTAACTAGCAGGTGCCTTAAGGAGGTAAATTCAAGAAGGAGTTGGTACAGGCCATTGTAGAAAAGGTGGGTGAAAATACTAGTGGGTCAGAGGAAACAACGGTATGTGCCATGGAAAAGGCATGCAAGCCCAGGTGGGGTATCAATGGTGGTGGATGGGCCACTAATACCAGTGGTAACAATACTATTGCACATGACAACCTCAAGGGGCAATGTACCAGGTTTGGGTTAGAAAAACATGCCATGAATGCGAAAGAGTGCCCAGCTATGAGGGGTAAATGTAGACAGTGTGGAATCATGGGGCATTTCGCAAGGTTATGTACATTTAACAACATATCCCAAGAAGGGGACAGGAATGTGCAGTTTGTGCGGGAGGAGAATGGAGAGTGGTCAAATAAGATTGTTAACATAGCGGGTAGTGGGGGCGATTGAAGAGGATGATGAAGGAGAATATGTTTCCCCCGAAGTGGAAATCATTATGGCAGGATGTACCATGAAAGCCCTAGCTGATTCAGGGTCTACCTACACCATTATTTCAGAAAACAAGTACAAAGAGTTTTGGGATGAGAAAAGTCATGTGCTACATAGCACTGACATAAGGCCACGTGCATACGGTGGAGGGAAAATTGACATTATCGGTTTTGTGTGGGGAGATATTGCCTGTGGTGACAGGATAACAAGAGGAAAGATTTACGTGGGTAGTAAAGGGGGTTGTTTGCTGGGGTGGTGTCATCAAGGGAAGTTGGGCATTGAATTGCATACTGCCAAGGAATTACAAGTGAGATTGGTGGGGGAGAATAGGACTGAAAAGTTTGCCAAGGATGTGAGGTCAAGATTCAAGAGTGTGGTTGGGCATGGCATTGGGATATTGAAGGGATATTGCCACAAGATTGAATTGTCATCATATGCCAAACCTTGTGTACACAAAGTAAGGAATATTCCTTTGAGAGTAAGGGAGAAGGTGAGAGAAGAATTACGTGGGTTATGTGAACAGGACATCATTGAGCCTATTCAGAGCAGTGAGTGGTTATCCCCAATTGTTGTAACACAACGACCTTACGGGCAGATTAGATTATGTGTCAACCTGAGGGACCTCAACAGTTCGATTCGGGTAAATAGACATCCCCTACCTAAGATCAATAAGATGCTCATGACCATGGGGGAGGCTCAATGGTATAGTACTCTGGACCTTTCTTCTGCATATTACCAAGTAGAACTACATCCATCATCATGCCCCGTAACAGCATTTATCACCCTGATGGGCGCTCTCCAGTTCAAAAGGATGCCGTTTGGGTTACCATCCGTAGTATTCCAAAGAGTTATGGAAGATTTGTTCAGGGATGCACCTGGTGTGCAGTGTTTCCAAAACGATATCCTGATTGAGGCAAAGAATGAATGTGAAAATGATGCCAGGGTGTATGACATTTTGATTGGAAAAGGCGGAATTGACTGTCAATTTAGCTAAGTGTCAGTTCAAAGTACACCAAGTTTCTCATTTGGGCCACAATGTTAGTAAGGAGGGAATGGTACCACATCCTGAAATGGTGGACACTATTATAAAAGTTAAGTAAACTTCCAACAAAGACAAGCTAAAATCATTTTTAGAACTAATGGAATTTTATTCTAAATTTGTGGCGAATCTGGTGGTAAAAAGTGAGCCTTTAAGTGCTTTGTTAAAGGACAGGATGGAGTTCAGATGGGGGCTGGTAGAAGAAAGAGCATTTAAGAGACTTAAAGGGGAAATAGCTAATGCTCCCATGTTGTACAGGTTCAATCCGGCCGCTGAAACCATTGTATCAGTTGATGCATGTGTATCTGGTATCAGTGCTGTGTTGAGTCAGATTGGGATGGGTAAGGAAGTGCCAGTAGCTTTTACTTCCAGAACTTTAATTGATATTGAATCCATATATTCCACCATTGAACGGGAAAGCCTGGCATGCTATCGGGCCTCTCTGTTTTTTAAGACATACATTTGGGGAATACCCTACAAGGTAAGAAGTGATCATAAGCCCTTGGCTCATTTGTTCACCACGAAAGGTTCAGGGCTGGCAACTCTTAGATTGCTAGGTGGTTAGCAGCTCTACAGAATTACAACTTCATCTTAGAATATGTTCCAGGGAAGTGTAATCCTGTTGCTGACTGCCTTTCCAGGGCCCCCCTTGTCAGTACTGATCTCACGGATGACATATCAGAGGAGTGGATAGCTCAAATAATTAATACTGTAAGCAATGTTTTTCCAAAAAGGTTTGGTTTGAAGCTCTCAGTGAGGACCTTCAGATGCGGACGGCTATGGCATACACGGATCAAGAATGGAAGTCTGTTGAATCATCAAAATTTCCTTACTATAGATTTAGAGATTAATTGAGTAGTTCTGAGTGGGCACTTGCCAGGGGGGAGAGAATGATACCTCCTTTTTTATTACGGGGTGAATTGGCTAAGCACGCACACAGAGGTCATATGGGAAAATGTTTAACAAAAAGAAGATTAAGATAAAGATTTTGGTGGCCAGGAACTATATAAGTGGGACACTGAGATTGGGCAGTGCATCCCATATTCTATAAGTGACAAGTCCCTTAAAACCCTAAAGGTGGAATCTGGCAGTGTGGAAATACCTGATAACGCATGGAAAATATTTGCCATTGACTTCATGGGTCCCATGCCAATGTTGGGGAAAGAGAATAGGTTTGCCTTAGTTGTGGTGGACTCTGCCTCTCGATGGTTCGAAGTGGAATTTGTAGAGTGTGTGACAAATAGTGTAGTGATTGATTACCTAGAAAAACTGTTTCTTCGAGAAGGACACCCCAAGATTATCATACCTGACAACAGTGTTCAGCTAGTGTCTAAGGAGATGAGGCAATATTTGAGTATAGTGAATTATACAACCCGAGAGCTAACGCGTTGGTGGAACGGATCCACCACATAATAAAGGAATCCATACAGTTGTCCAAGGCAAATGGGTTGGATTGGAAAAAAGGGGTGCAGGCAATGCGGATGGCATATCGGGACAATCCACATGTACGTTCTGAAATATCACCTTTCCAATTGATTAGAGGAAGGCCCATGCGTTATGGTTCATATCCTGAGTGGATAATGGCAGTGTGGAAATACCTGAGAATGCATGGAAAATATTTGCCATTGACTTCATGGGTCCCATGCCAATGTTGGGGAGAGAGAATACTTTTGCCATAGTTGTGGTGGACTATGCCTCTCGATGGTTCGAAGTGGAAAGTGTAGAGTGTGTGACAAATAGTGTAGTGATTGATTACCTAGAAAAACTGTTTCTTCGAGAAGGACACCCCAAGATTATCATACCTGTTGTCAGGTATGATAAGTTAGTGTTCAGTTAGTGTCTAAGGAGATGAGGCAATATTTGAGTATAGTGATTTATACAACCCGAGAGCTAACGCGTTGGTGGAACGGATCCACCACATAATAAAGGAATCCATACACTTGTCCAAGGCAAATGGGTTGGATTGGAAAAAAGGGGTGCAGGCAATGCGGATGGCACATCGGGACAATCCACATGTACGTACTGAAATATCACCTTTCCCATTGATGAGAGGAAGGCCCATGCATTATCGTTCATATCCTGAGTGGATAAGGGACCAAGCTGTGGGGGGGAAAGTATGAGAACACGATTAGAATACACAATGTGAGAGTGGGTGATATTGTGAGGATCAGGAAACCTTTCAGAGTGTCCAAGGGATGCTATCAGTACTATGACCCAATCTTAGTGACCAAAGTGGGCGAGAAACATATGGTAAGCGGTGCTGGCAAACGCTGGAGCATGAGTCGTGTGGCAGCAGTTAAACACCCCATTTTGAGAGAACATCTTACCAATAGTGCAAGTTATGACAACGGTGAGAACGACTGGTATATGGAGGTGCCAGTTCATGATGATATAGAGTATGATGTGAATGATGAAGGCAACATGGGCCTTTGTGAACAGGAAACGTCCACAAATGGGACACCGGGTAGCGATTCTCAACACATTGCAATGGAAAGGGACGGATGTGAGTGATAGAAAGGCAAGGGGGGGTCATTCCGAGGTTGGAGGTAAGGGAAAGAATATGCTGGTAAAGGATTACCGCCATCGCTTACCGCTACGGGCTATTCTGACCAACCAGACCACTATTTACGGCATCGTACTTAAGGATGCCGTAAATAGCAGTCTGGGTGCGCTCGCGCGACACACCATGCCGGCATTAGCGGAATGGCGTAAACCGGAGCTGATCCCAAGTAATGCGGACATGCAAATAACGGCCTCCTGAAGGTCGAAAAAGAGCTTACCAGCATGGAGTAAATACCGGCATCTCCGAGAAGGTGTAAAGAACCCTGAGCAGTGTTTAGAAGTGCCACAGGTGCACACAATCAACACAGGTGGAGGCAATGGAGTGAGGGCTAGCACAAATGGAGCACACTCACACACCACACCCCCTCCCACACCAAGATGATACCAATAGTAGTAGCATTACTGGATCTGGAGGCCCTGCTTGCAAGGCCTCAACAACAACAACAGCCCCCACCACAGAGGAGACACAGGAGGAGAAGGAGGGTGAGACAGGCCCAGCATGCCCCACCAGTGCAGCCACCGTTACCACGCCGGCAGCCCCCAATCCCTCGCATCAGAGCCACCCCTTCAACCTAACACCTGAGCAGATCCACACCCTGTACCGGCTTGACCATGACACCATCACCACCGAAGTGGAACTGATACACAACAACATAGTGAGCCTCATAGAAATATGCACCGCCATCCCCCCTCTACTGAAGGTAGTATCTGTGCTCCACTTCCTTGCCACAGGCACCTCCCAGCACAAAGTGGGGCAGATGCATGGCATATCACAACGCTTATTTTCCCAGATACTGAACCAAGTGCTGGATGCCCTCCTCAAGCACACAAGGGACTACATGGACTCCCCAGGAGATATTAGATACAAAAGTTGCCTTCCATGCACTGGCAGGCATGCCAAATTGTGTAGGTGCCTTTGACTGCACCCACGTGGAGTTGGCAGTCCCGCATGCCATGGAGGTGGTGTATCGCAACCGCAAGCAATACCACTCCATCAATGTGCAGATGGTATGCAACACCAGCAAAATCATCACACATTGCTGTGCCTGATATCCAGGATCAACACATGACTCTTTGGTCCTGTGGAACTCCACGCTACCACGCTTCATGGAGCGACATGCTGGACGACGTGCCTGGCTGCTTGGTGAGTTGCCTGACTGGCCCATGGCAGTGCATCGGGGTTGTGAGGCAGGTGGCTGCATACTCCACCTGGGTGGGAAGGGGGGGTGCATACTCCACCTTGGTGGCAATGTTGATGTCAGTGCACAATGTGCACATCACCGAAAACTCTGCCCCAAAGCAACTGAAACGGCACATGACAACCAAATTCCATACTGATGAAGTAAGTCCGACACCTATCACTACATGACTAATAGCTAACCAGCCCACATCCCACAACACATGCACCACTCATCGGCGGCCCTCACACACCGTAAGGCCATCCTGCACTATGCACTGCATATGCACTATGTTGCTGTATCCAGCATATCACCACACATGACTGTCATCCCTGCGAGTGCATTGAATTGAGCCAACCAGGGATACCACAGTGTGACCCTGGTTCCGCACACCCATAGGAGCGCTGCAAGTCACCATGGAACTGATCGGTGCAGAATGACGAATATGGTACTGACTACAGCCAACACTCCCTACTACAAAATCTCACAGGACACGACACATGAATGATTTTACTCCAACACTGCTGCATGTATATACGATGCGTGTGCAACAAGATGTCAGTGCACACCATGACCCATCTCGAAGATGCAGCCCACTCCATCAGTCCATTGCACAGGACACATAGCATGGCCACAAATGGGGCAAATGCATCCAGGGACATGTGCGTGTGGGCAGAAATTACCTGCTGCCATGTGAGACTTGTACAGTTGTCCACCATGAATGTACGTACACTTACCTTCATTCCCCTCTCATGCAGGTGATGGTGGCTATCCCTTGAAGCCGTGGCTCATGACCCCTGTCCGAAACCCACAGAACAGGCATGAGGAGGACTACAATAGTTCCCATACCTGTACATATGTGGTGATTGAGCAAACCTTTGGCCTGTTGAAGGCACGATTTCGCTGCCTGAGCCGGTCGGTTGGGGCACTCCTCTACAGCCATGAGAAGGTGTCCAAGATCACCATGGCATGTGTAATGCTGCACAATATGTGCATCCGTCGGAACGTGCCCCTGCCTCCTGACATGGAACTGCTGCCACCAGATGATGATGAAGGGGGGCAGGAAGATGTGGCAGGACATCATCAGGGTGCCGATGCACAGGAGGGACGTGCTGTGCGCCAGTCATTGATTGGACAATATTTCTGACACACAAGTCAGCAGAGGGTGTCATAATCTGAGGACATAGGGCACTGGGTGTGGGGATACATGTACACTATGCACTGTTATATATTAAATGACAAGTGCGCAATGATGAATGTCCACTCTGGTTTTTCTTTGCAACACAACCTATGTATTAAAAGTGAAAATGTCTAAGTGAAAAACAAACCCTCCACCACCCTCACCCCACTCCCCCTCACCCCCAACTCCCCCACACACCTTCACCCGCTCCCCCTCACCCCCCACACACCCTCACCCCCCAACTCCCTCACAAACCCTCACCCCCGTCCCCTCACCCCCCAACTCCCCCACACACCCTCACCCCCTCCGCCTCCCCCCACAACTCCTCAACACTAGTCCCATAGGGTCCTCGTAGCTCACGTGTGGCTGGCAGTAAAGTCACTCTGCGCTCCCGGAGCCAGGGGGAGGCATTTCCTGGTGGCGCTGGGCACGGAGCGACCGACGGAGTAGGCTGGTCTGGGTGGAGTTTCTCGTTGACGGGGTGTCCTCATGCTGAGGCTATTGGGCAGGATGAGCAGCCTCCAGAGCATCGGATATGCAGCCAAGCACCTCACAGAGCTGGTTGGTGCTGTCCGTTATTACCTGGCCCAGTGCCCTCAATTCATCACGCCACTCCTCCCTGGCCTGCCGATTGTCCTGCACAAAATCTGTGATCAGGGCTGTGAGCTGCTCAGCCCGCTGTGCATCTGCGGATGAGGTTGTGGCCCTGCTGGGGATCGGACTGACATGTCCTGCCGGCACTTCCTCAAGGGAACTGGGCACAGGACTGGTATGTCCCTGTGTTGGTACTTGGTCAGATTGCTCAAGTGTTTCAGTCTCACCCGAGTCACTAAAGGAGACCTGGGGGTTAGAGTAGGCTTCAGGGGTGTACACGACTTCAACTGTGTGGTCTTCTGTCGCTCCACAGATGGAATTGGGGCTGTCCGCAACTTCGAGGGGGGCCGTGGCTGCCACCTCCCCAGCCACACTCGACTCCTCAAACTGTGGCGTTGGCCATGTGTCTTCAGCCAGTGCAGGGAGGGGTGGGGGTGGTGCACCCTCCACAGGCCTTGCTGGAGCTGGTGGTGTACGTCCAGGTGTTGTCTTCCTCGCTGGGAGACGGCGGCCCCTGCCTTGGCCCCTGGAAGTGCTGGGACGGTTGCTCTCCTGCTCCTCACTGTCATGCTCACTGCCTGTGGGGGTAGAAGAGAGGGACAGCATGAGTGCTGATTTGAGAGCCGGGTAAATGCATGCATATGTCGGTATCACTCATGTTGGCCGGGTACTGTGCTGTCTAACATGCACACTGTTTACATCAACTGCCCTGTGTGCCTCATGGAATGGGCCACTTTGTGTGGTGTGTGTCATATACGTTACGGCCTTGCACCTGGCACTAGCTTAGATGTCACTTGCTTCGGCATGATTTACAGGGGGTGGGAGGTGTGGCTGACCATGCCGTGACTCCTTGGCCAGACCTTAGCAGTGACTTTCATAACATTGGCGTTAGCAGTATCGACTTTGGACATTCACCTCCATCAGCGGATGACGTTTCACCACACTCCATTTCTCCGACCCCTTCAATGGATTCAGAGCCTATCATGGCCGTACATGTCTCCTCCCACGGCATGAGTTTCATAGGTGAACTTGGGCCTCCTCCAGTCTCCAAGGCCTGGTTTCTATTTGCAGAGATGATGCTCCGCACCATCAGCCGCAAGTCGTCCCACCTTTTGCGGCAGTCCTTTGTGGTGCGCGGAGTGTTGCCCACAGTGCTCACCTTCTGGGCCACTAGTGCCCAGATGTCTTTTTTTTTAAGCACCGCCACCCTCCGCATGTCGTTGCTGAAGACAGTCTCAGCATGCTCGTGGAGGGTATCAACAAGCATTTGCAGCTCATCTGGGCTGAACTGCTCCTTTCGGAGGCGGGCAGCTCCCTTCTTTGGCGCTTTGGGCATTCCTTGGTAGTGGTGGTAACTTTCCGGTAGGTCAACAGTGTGCCAGGGATCCTGTCTGGTAAGGATGGCAATGGATTGTGTTTTTAAAGATGGCCGCCGTGCTCCTTCCATTTCCTGTGCGATGACGCTATTTCCGGTTCCGCATTTTAAAGGTGACCGTAAATAACGGTGACCGCTATTTACGGTCACCGCTAATGCTGCGTTGCTCTATGGCGGTAGTGTTCGCTACGGTGCGGTTCATGCCGGTAGGGGGTTTTGGGCATTTTTGCGGCATGCCGCTACGTTCATTACCATCATGGTGCAACGCTCATGCCCGCAAACTCGTAATTGTGCACTTTTAGCGGTCTATTGCCAGCTCGGACACGCTATTTGCGCCATGCCGGCAATGGACGGTACTTACCTCTAAACTCAGAATGAGGGCCAAGGTGTTGGAATGGGTACCACAGGACCGGTAAGAAAAAGGCTGTCCAAATATGATGACTTTGAATTATACAAGTGATTATATTCTGTTTTCTCTTCTCCCTGTTAAATTATATACTGTAGCACACAAATGAGGATATATCCAGTTCCACTTACGTTTCCCTGGGCACTGTTGGCCACCCATGTGTGGGAACTTATTTCGGTCACGCTATAACATCATGTTTCTCACATTGTTTTACTTTTATTGTTCACTATGTCAGTTTCCTTATGCCCCATTTATGCACTTTTACTATCCATAAGGGAGAACATATGTTGTATCTCGGACGCTGTCTCACCTCGCGTATCCGAGGCTATGATGCGATAAAGCGTCAGAGGTCACCAACTGCCTATGCCTCTGACACCTGTCAATCAAGCGACCTTGATTGCTGACTGGGGTCTTCTATTGGTTTATACTACTTTCTAACAGAATAAACCTCTTTTCTACTACTGCTACTTGTATATCGATTACTTCATTCTCTCTCTGGTTTCCTCCACTCTATTTCTTAAACCATTGGATACTTTTCCCTCTTCCCAAGGTGTTTGCAACCAGTTCTTAACACCTTCTCTTTCAGGCTTATTCTTCCTCCACTCTTTATTTCTTAAAGCAAAGGGTACTTTCCCCTCTTCCCAGGGTGTTTGTGCTCAGTTCTTAATATATTATCCCTTAGGGGTATTCGTTATTCTCTTTTTCATAGAAGCAAAGTTTCACTTAAATGGCTTTATATTTAGGACCGGGTGTCCAGGAAGGTCATGGGGCATCTCATGGACTCCCCAGCCAGGTAGTTTGTGCGCTGTTAGATAGGCGCATGGCCCACCATGAAGTCATTGTGGCCATGCCACTACCTGGATGAGGATCCTCTTCTACCCTGGTCCCTTCTACTCTGAAAGCAAGACCTCCAGCGTTTCTCTCTGCTGCTTAGAACTCTTCCGAAAGTCATGGCCTCAGCGACTCTCCACGGCTCCACCTCCTCCAAGCCTCACATAGTAAGGGGGCTTCCCCTGCTTATGCTCTTCCCTCTGGCTCGGTGCTTTGCCTCTCCTTGGCATGCTCGTCTCATTCAGCCTCCTCTTTTCTGTTAAATGTACGTCTCTTCTTAAAGAGACAGATCCTCCTCCTTGGTCTTATTGGGGTATTTTAGTTTTGGCTTCAGCCAAGTCTCTGGTTCTTATAATGTTCTTCGTATCTGATAGTCCCGTATATGCTACCATGATGGATGGGCAAATAAGTTTCTCACCTAAACGGGAGTCCTTGGGCCTCATTACACGGAATGCGGTAAACCATGGTGCTATAAGCACCATGGTTGCCGCCGGTACCATACCGGTACCACCATGGAGAAAAGGGGAATTACCACCCCATTCCAAGGTTGGCAGGGCGGTAATTCCCCCTTTCTCCATGGCCCTTCCCCATTCCCATTTTTGCCCCATAGGGCTCAATGGGAATGGGGAAGGAGCTAATTATGGTACCGCAAATTGCGGTACCGTAATTAGCACCAAAGTCCCTTTGCGGGTCCCAACTTTAACGGCTGGTCTACACCAGCCCTTAAGGTCGGGTCCCGCAAAGGGACCTCGTAGTAAGGTGGTAAGGGTTTACCGGTACCGGTGCCCTTACCGGTACCGGTAAACCCTTACCACCTACCGTGTAATGAGGCCCCTTGTCCCCTAAGGGAGAGTCTTTCACAGTGAGGTCCCACTTACCCAGATCCATAGAGAGGGTCTTGTGGAGTGGGTCACGTCCCAAGTGTGGAGAATCCTACAGATCCCCCACTAAAACCCTGCCTACGGTCGCCTCTGATGTGGCAAGAAGAGGGCAGACAATCCTTCTGTCTCTCAAAGGGATAGATCTTATAATTCCTCTCTTAATAATATCATGGGAAGAAAATCCATCTTAAACCTTTTAAAGAATTAGAGAAATCAAATTGTCCCAAAATAAACTGCAATTCCCACAATACCTCAGGGACTGTGAAGAAGAGGGCTGAAAAGGTATACAGGAGTCCAAGTCTGGCAGGCAACCATAAGGGCTCTTGGCAAGGTCAGGCCTATTAGTCCTAAGGGCCTGTACCTGAAACCAGTTAGCCCACCTGAGGAGCATAATGTCCGCAGCAGGGAGGACCAGTAGAAAGAAGCTAGAGCAGGAGCAGGGAGCTCGGCAGTAGCAGAGGCAGAAGAAGCAGAGCATAAGGCTGAAAGTTCACAAGGATGTGTGACCACAGAAGGGGCGCCGGAGCAGAGACAGAGCAGATTTCACCTGCAGGCTCTGAGTTGGTCCTCTGCTCACAAACTCTGTTTGCCTGTGGCAGCATTCAAAGGGACTGGAAGCAAGAGGTAGTCTTTCCAAGTGATGTGAGAGCAGAGCTGACGTTGTGCATTCTGTCAGGCTCCATGTGAAAAAGCAAGCTGCGGGAAACTGGAGCGTAGAAGACTCTCCTTTGATGAGGCCGGATCAGAGACACACTTACAGCAGAGGGGTGTGGTTGCCAAGATTACCTGTAACAGTAGCAGGAGAAGAAACCAAGCCGGGAAGCAGCCGCAGCCCGCAGTCGTCGTAATTGGGAATCAGAAAAGGAATCTCCGTAATCCTGAACAGCACAAATACCTTTCTGGTAACTGTAGCCAGTTTTAACTACACTCACGCATACATCTAAGTGAGTAGAAGTTAATCATAGAATTGGGAAGTCTTTTGGCAAAGGGAAACGTAACATGCGCTTATGTAAAATGCTTGCGTGTAGTGAAAGCCTTTCTTTTCCCTAATATCAAAAATGCTTTGTTGCATAATGGTTGCGTGGCTCCTGCTAACATGGAGAACATTTCCAGCAGCTTAATTTAAGTAGAACTGACTTTCCCAAAGGGTTGCAAGCACCATTTAAAGAGGCTGCACATGAGACAATGTTTCCTGATACTTTGGAAGCTGAATGCTGACCAAAAGGTGGGAATGCATCTCTGGCAGTTTGAGTAAAACGAAATCGTGTGTGCCGAATTTCATTTTCAGTAAGAACTCCACGTCTTGTAACATATTGTCACGACTCCTGCCCTTGGACTGGGGTTTCAGACCATGTGGGCTGCACCCAGTACCTCCATCAGGGCCTCAAGGGCCTTGACATTTGCCCTGAGACTCACTTGGAGTCAGTCCTGGCGCCTTTGGCGCCAGCCTCCTGGGAGACTTTGGCGCCAGGCTCATGTGAAAAGCCAATAATCTGGGCCCATAAGGGCATTTTTTCAACAACATGGATGCTCCCACGTGGCTCAGTTCCATAACTGAGTCATGCGGTCTAGCATTTTGGGTGTGGCAGGCCCAGGGACACCTGGGATACCTGCAAGCTATATAAGCCACGCCCAGATTGCAGAACACGCTTCTCGTTGCTCTGCTTGCTGCAGCGTGACGTTCACCGCGGTCAGCTGGAATCTTCATCCGCACGCCGGACCTGATCTCCTGCAAGAAACAAAGATAAGACACCATTAGTATTCGCTTACCTTTTAGAATCAGCTCTCGAACTCCGCTCCAGGATCCCGAGCAGTCAACATCTCGGCGGATCTCGCTCCATCAAGAAAACCGCTACCTGGGAAAAGAAACAGAGAAACCAAAATTAGTAAGCGTTTATTCTTCACATTCAATATGCACTCGCTTACCTGCATAGAACGGCCTCCAACGCCTGCAGAAGAACGGAAAGGCTGGTTCCAACTCAGAGTGCCAGTAAGCGGTTCGCTCACCACTACTCACCGCTCTCCATCTTCTCGGCACGCGTATTCCGGATCAGCACCGCAGCCTGCAAGAAAGACAATATAAACAGGTTAGCACAAGAAAAGCATATAACGCTGCGCTCCGCGCTTTCTTACCATCTCGTGCACAAACTGCGCAACATCACAAGGACAGCATCCACACCTATAAACAAAGGAAAGAGTTAAATAGAGACAATTACAAAACAAAGAACACACCATCAAGACAGACTTACCTAAAGTTTTTGAAGTTATTGTTACCCGAGAATCCTCTAAATTAGATGCGACAAGATCATCCAAAGCTAGAAGAGTGGCACAACAGCTTTGAGGTAACCATTGTAGGAATATGAAGCTGGGGAAGGGAGCTGGGTACTTGTTAAAAGAAGCTGTTTTAAAATCTGCATGGCTGGGGCTATTTTTAAAGAGAAGAAGTGGCCTCAAAGCTAGAAGCAGATTTTGGGGTAGCTACAAGACAGGCAAACAGGCAACCCTTTCTTGCCATAAAAGAGAGAAGAGAGCCTTGCCAACCTATAGAGGTCAAAGAAGTCTTGTTAAAGTTGCCTAATGCTGAAGTTGCAGTTGTAGCAGCAAGCCTGCTAAAATCATAAGTTGTAGTAGCAGCAGTAGAACTGTGGGTGTCAGTTTTCTTGTCAGGATTGAAATAGCTGGAAGAAGTAGAAGCTGAAGCCAACTGTGCTCTTACAGTTTTCTAAGTAGAAGGAAGTAGCGGAAGAGAGAAGAAACTTTAAGTAGAAGCATCCTGACAAACTGTGTATAAAAGATGCCACAGAGTTTGAAAGCAGAGAAGTTGATGCAAACAGAAGTTGTATCTTTGTTTTCAACTTTACCTCCTCTTTCCTGGAAGGAAGTCATCCAGGAAATGCCATTGGTGCTGCTAATTCTTTGTGGAACTGTAAAAGAGGAATCTTTTCATCAAGCAAAGAAGAGACATTTGTCAGTGGATTTTTATTTGTATGAACATTTGTTTCTTTGGAAATGTTCAAGACTTTGGTAAAGGCTTTGTGTTCCCTGGAGGAAATTGACTTTATGACATTCCTGAGGGAGCAGGATCTGCTCAGGACCATTAGGAGCCATCCAAGACAATGGGCCTCATTACACGGATGGCGTTAGGGATTTACCGGTACCGGTAAAATACCGGTACCGGTAAATCCCTACCGCCTTACTACAAGGTCCCTTAGCAGGTTGGGGGATTTAACGCCTGCTTTTTGCAGGCGTTAAAATCCAACCCGCTAAGGGACCTCGGAGCTAATTACGGCACCGCAAAATTGCGGTGCCGTAATTAGCGCTTTCCCCATTCCCATAGAGCCCTATGGGGAAGGGCAATGGCGGAAGGGGGATTTACCGCCCCTCCAACCTTGGAATGGGGTGGTAAATCCCCTTTCCGCCAAGGCAGTGCCGGTATTTTACCAGCATGAGCCATGGCGCTAATAGCGCCATGGCTCACCGCCTTCCGTGTAATGAGGCCCACTGTGTTTGGTAACCTTTCATTTTTGTTGTTTTCATGTTGTTTTGAATTTTAACATTGTTTAGTGTGATGGTTAGTTTTGTGAATGTTAGGAGGTTTTCGCCATAGACCTTAGACTAGGTAGGGAATCCCCTGGTAGAGTAGGTTTAGTTAGGGTTCATTTTATAATTTTGGGTACAGTAAAATGGAAAATCCTGAGAAAACTAAACATAGTCGTGAGTCTCACATTACTGACCCCTCACACTAGCCTCAAAGGGAGAGCCCACACCACCCCATTGGGGAGAAGGGCCGAATATCCTTGATACGTCAAAACCATTAGCACTGTAACACTGTGCTGAGTGTCACCCCATAGCTGGTAGTAGCTTCGGAGGCTAGGTAATGAAAAATGCAGTCAATTTGTGGCACCAGAAATGGGAAGGGAGCCAAGGACAAAAACTGATTGTCAAAGCTTTTGCATGTTCAGATCAGGTAAGTACTCGGAGAAGGGAAGAGGGAGAAGTGCAGGGTACAGCCTGGAACTCGGGTACAGTCAGAATAAGTGCATGGTACATGCAGGTATCCGACAGAAGAAGTGTAAAGTATGCGCATGCACCCTAGTATAGTGCATGGTACACACAAGTATCAAGCAAAGGCGAGAAGGTGCAGGCAAAGAGGGTGAGCTAAGCAAGGCCAGGATGGCACGAGCTGAGTAGCCAGAGGTGGCCAGGATGGATATAGGTGCATGGCTGTCACAGGGTGTGGTGAGGACCTGGGCAAAAATGCTTTGAGGCCACCTTATTATTTTTTGCACTGGACCTAATGGGTCTCCGCAACGCAGACACACTGACTGACAGGAGAGGACTCCTGTCATTCAACGTGTGTATGCAGTCCGCGCAATAATGGGAGGCAGTGGAGCTCACTTCAGGATGATTCCTTGAGACATACAGGATATACCAGGATGACTCCTGGAGACATACAGGATATACCAGGAAGACGGCTGGAGACATAATGGGTACATCAGGATGATTCCTTGAGACATACAGGATATACCAGGATGATGCCTTGAGACATACAGGATATACCAGGATGATTCCTTTAGACATGCAGGATACACCAGGATGATTCCTTGAGACATCCAGGGTACACCAGGATGATTCCTTGAGACATTCAGGATATACTAGGATGACTCCTTGAGACATCCAGGGTACGCCAGGATGATTCCTTGAGACATTCAGGATACACCAGGATGATTCCTTGAGACATACAGGATGTACCAGAATGATCCCTTGAGACATACAGGATATACCAAGATGACTCCTTAGGACATACAGAGTACACCAGGATGATTCCTTGAGATATACGGGATATACCAGGATGACTCCTTGAGACATCCAGGGTACACCAGGATGATTCCTTGAGACATACAGGATATACCAGGATGACTTCTTGAGACATCCAGGGTGCACCATGATGATTCCTTGAGACATACAGGATGTATCAGAATGATTCCTTGAGACATACAGGATATACTAGGATGACTCCTTCGGACATATAGGGTACACCAGGATGATTCCTTGAGACATACAGGATATACCAGGATGACTCATTGAGACATTACCGGGTACACAGGGTGATTCCCTGAGACATACATGATACACAAGGATAATTCCTTTAGACATTCAGGTTACACCAGGATGATTCGCTTGAGACATACAGGATATACCAGGATGGCTCCTTGAGACATACAGGATACGCCAGGATGATTCCTTGAGACACAGAGGATACACCAGGATGACTCACTGAGACATACAGGACATACCAGGATGATTCCTTAAGACATACAGGGTACACCAGGATGATGCCTTGAGACATACAGGGTATACCAGGATGATTCAGTGAGACATACAGGATACACCAGAATGATTCCTTGAGACATACAGGATACATCTGGGTGACTCCTTGAGACATACAGGATACATCAGGATGATTCCTTGAGACATACAGGATATGCCAGGATGATTCCTTGAGACATACAGGATATACCAGGATGACTACTTGAGACATACAGGATACACCAGGATGATTCCTTGAGACATACATGGTACACCAGGATGATTCCTTGAGACATACAGGATACACCAGGATGATTCGCTTGAGACATATAGGGTGCACCAGGATGATTTCTTGAGGCATACAGGATATACCAGAATGATTCCTTGAGACATACAGGGTACACCAGGATGATTCCTTGAGACATACATGGTACACCAGGATAATTCCTTTAGACATTCAGGATACACCAGGATGATTCGCTTGAGACATACAGGATATACCAGGATGGCTCCTTGAGACATACAGGATACGCCAGGACGATTCCTTGAGACAAAGATGATACACCAGGATGACTCACTGAGACATACAGGACATACCAGGATGATTCCTTAAGACATACACGGTACACCAGGATGATGCCTTGAGACATACAGGATACAGCAGGACGATTCCTTTAGACATGCAGAATACACCAGGATTATTCCTGGAGACATACAAGATATACCAGGATGACTCCTTGAGACATACAGGATACACCAGGATGATTCCTTGAGACATACAGGGCACACCAGGATGATTCTGTGAGACATACAGGATACACCAGAATGATTCCTTGAGACATACAGGATAAATCTGGGTTACTCCTTGAGACATACATGGTACACCAGGATGATTCCTTGAGACATACAGGATATGCCAGGATGACTCATTGAGACATACAGGAGACAGCAGGATGATTCCTTGAGACATACATCGTACACCAGGATGATTGCTTGAGACATACAGGATATACTTGGATGACTCCTTGAGACATACAGGGTACACCAGGATGATTTCCTGAGACATACAGGCTATACCAGAATGATTCCTTGAGACATACAGGGTACATCAGGATGATTCCTTGAGACAGACAGGATATACTAGGATGACTCCTTAAGACACACAGGATACACCAAGACGATTCCTTGATGTCCCATGTGCACGCATTGGCAAATTGGTAAATATTAAGAATAAAGTGGAGAAGTCACACCATTTAAAGCAATGCGTAAATAAGCTTTATATGCAACAGGCAACAACAAAATCAAAAGACCATGCTTTTTATAGTTTAAAACATGTATGTGGTGAACTTGAAGAGAGGTTTTGTGTGTATTTCTGTATGATTATGTGTTGAAAGACAGTAGACACCTCCTAAGAGTGTGGTATTTGTTTTATAAATTGGGGGTAGTGTACTTGTATGAGCTTCATATTTGCTAAAGGTGAAGCTTCCACACGGATGTGCACCACAGGATATGAACATTTCCGTGTGCCTGGGATTAGTGTTTGTGGTTTTATGGTACTGGCCTGCGGGGGTGCTTTAATAATAATCTCATTTCTTATATAGCGCTGTACACCCATAGGTCTCAGAGCACTGAAATGACAGGAGACATTATTATTCCACAGAGTGGTACTCAATGTATTGACCTCGGAAGGATGAAAGGCTGAGTTGATCCTGCTGGGATTCGAATCTGCCTCAGCAGGCGGCACACAGATATCAAGGGCGAGCGCTCAGCTCACTGTGCTATCTGACTGGCATCAGGATGTGCTTGCCATTGAGTTTTATTTGCCCTCTTCCATTAGGTAAAAAACAAGGGGGTCCTGGGAGTCTGTCAGGGACGTAATTTCACCAAAATGCTAGGGGTAGCGGAAGTGACATCACGCGACCCTTGACCCCTGATGATATCACAGGAAATGATGTCATTTGACCCCACCCCGAAGTGATATCGCGGGTAGCGATGGAACACGACCTTTCACCCTTTAACAAAACAGGAAGTGGCATCACATAGCATTGTACACTATGAAAAATATGGTTACGATATCACTATAATGTGATGTACATTTCATACAAGAATGGATTGCCATATGTATCTTTAAGATCAGTGGGTATAGGCCCATATTACCAAATAACTGTGAATGCAAGCAGACGCCCATGAACAAATGATAATGATGTGTTATTATATAGCACTTACGCTTAAGTGCTTTATATAGAAAAAATATACACCCAATATCACCCAACCTGTGTTGGTACTCATTTATCGACCTCAGAAGGATGAAAGGCTGAGTTGAGGCGTTTAAGAACAGACAGACTAAATCAGTGACTCACCCCCTATAGTGTGCCTGAAATAAACCTTTAATGAGTCTAGCAATTATTGTATAGAATTCCAGAAAGACACATTATTTGGTATTCCTATTCTTTCTTATTTAGGGTCAGTGCTGAAAGTGTTAGACTGTGGCACTCCTGTTCTTATTTATTTATTTATTTAAGGGGTCTGAACAAGAAAGTCAGCCACTCCAAAAGTAAAGAGCCACATGGTGCTGGCCACAGCTCAGGAGCTTGTATCACAAAAAAAAAAAGTAAACTAAAAAAAAAAAAATTTTTAAGAGGTCGCAAGGGAGACCACAGAGGTTGCAGTTGCGACTTCTGGTCACCCCTAAATGGCATCCCTGGAGTCCGTCTGCCGGACATTAGTCCCGGTTACGAGAGACTTACCCAGAGTCTTTAGCTCACTATCTTCCACAGAGGAGAAATATCTAACACATATCAGTCTTTGTCCTGCCCTAGGGCAGTCCAGCACCGAACTGCTAGGCAATTCTCCTCCGAACAAGAGTACCAACAGCATCCCCAGACACGTGTTTCGGTTTGGTTGGACCTCATCAGTAGGGAGGAGCTGAGCCTCTCAAAGAATAGTGAGCAAGGGGTCCTCCATGTCTGGATTCCCCTAGTAACTTAGGGTGAGACCCAAAGTTACTTAAATATGCAAGAAACAAGGGGGGTCCTGGGAGTCCCTCTGCTGGACATTAGTGCCGGTTACGAGCGACTTACCCAGAGTCTTTAGCTCACTATCTTTCACATAGGAGAAATATCTAACACATATCAGTCTTTGTCCTGCCCTAGGGCAGTCCAGCACCGAAATGCTAAGCAATTCTCCAGGGCAGGACAAAGACTGATATGTTTTGGATATTTCTCCTCTGTGAAAGATAGTGAGCTAAAGACTCTGGGTAAGGCTCTCTCGTAACTAGGACTAATGTCTGGCAGTAAGACTCCCAGGACCCCCTTGTTATTTTCTCTTGCATTAGGTGACATAGCAAAGAATTTTGGATTCAAGATGGCATTTGGCCCAAGGCACTTACTCTGTGGGTGGTTCTAAAGCGGGCCGACGAGCGACTTAGTGAGGCTATTAAGAGTAAATCAAGGGCAAGGACTATGACTCTGTCAGCTATTCCCACAGGCTGATGCTAGCCTCTGCTTCTTGGTACTTTTTTTTTTACAGTCGTAGCAGTACAAATATGTGGCCTAATTATGCACATGATGGCCATGATAAAAACATATGGTAGTATAAATACCTCCTACTTCTAAACAAGACACAGATTTGTGGGACATGTATGCCAGGGGTAGATAGAAAGTGCTGAATGCAGCAGGTGGTTTACTGTATGCAGTTCTTTCTATGTGCTGCTTTTACTTGATATCCCATGCAATCCCAACTCATAATTAAGTGGTATTTTAAAAATAGGAGGTAATTGAAATACATCATATTTTTAAATCCAGAATATTTTTATTGTTATCATCATACTTATAATAAGGTGTGTCTATTAAGGACAGGAGTTCTAGTAGAGCACACAATCCAGACCAGGAATGGGTTGCAAGTGCAGAAGTGGGCATTGGGGTTTGCAGGATTTCATCAGCGCAGGGCATGAGGGATATCCAGCTTCACCAATGGGGTACCGAGGAGGTGTGAGATGGTGTTTAGTGTGATTCGGGGGTGTGGCCTTCTGAATGCCATTGGGGATGTGAAATCATGTAAAATGCATTACTGCAGCTGTCGCTGTGCCATGCTATTTCAGGGCACCCGTCCTCCTCCCTCAGCAGAGCACAAAGGAAAGGTGAGGCACACGTGTCAGTGTCTGGAGGTCACTTGAAACATGTCTGGTGACATTTCATGTGACAGTGAGTCTTTCTAGGTGTCCCCACAAGCGGGAGTTCATTTATGAGGTCCGCATAAAATGGGGTCGAGACAGATGCTTCTTTTGGTTCAGATGGTCATTTGCACTCAGGGGGCAGCACATTTGCACTTATGCGCAGAGGTCTGCCCTCTGTCCAGTTTCATGGCATTAGCCGGTTGCGCTCATTCTTTCACCAAACAGCTGGAAGGCATGCAGGAAAGCCTACCGCAAATAAAGACTGCTTGAGGCCTTTACAGTGATTCCCATGGAATCCGCCTCCCTTCATCAGGTGTGGGATGCAGGCAGTATCCACAGGATTCCAATGCATTGCCGCCAGCCTTGCACTTTCATGCTGGTAGGAATGCAGCCAAATGTGCCAGCAGATCAGTAGGGCCCGCGGTCCAGCTAAGTGAGATCCGCCTGGCCAGCACGCCTGAAGCTCCTCTGGATCAAAATAAGAGTGGCGGTAAGAGTGACGGTAACTATTACCATCACTTCCACCTGCACTTATTTCCACTTCTGGGGGTTCATGAATGGCTCCCAGTGTCCTACAATGGTACCTCACTGCTTATATTTTGAGTGCAGCCTAGAATGTTCTGTACAGCTTCTTGAGAAGCACCCATATGGGTGGCAACCACCGTTGTGATAAGCCACAGGGATCAGCACTGCTGTTTATCCGTTGCTCAGAAACGCTGACCTCCCCCCCTAGACCAGCAATGGCCATGCTGCCAGGTGAGTGACTTCAGAAGTAATTATACACAAGTTAGCATTGCTGCATAAGGACATTTATGCTGAACACATGAGGCTACTGGCTGGCATGTTCCATTTATAGCTCTCATAGGTATGTCTTTTGTATTTGACAGGTCGCGTGCAGTTCCCTCAATAGAGTGAGTTTCTGGTCAGTCACCCCGGTCCCCAGTCCTGACAGCCAGCCGTGTCTGATAACCTCTACATCCTGTTTCCCGGAAGAGCACACACTGGCAAGTGGGGGGGAAGAGGTGCATACAATGTAGGTGTTGTATTGTGGGATACAAAGAAACAATGGAGTGGTGGTGGTGTTCAATGTACTTACCCAGCAGCCAGGTCCAGCATAGGGGTAATCCGTCTTAGATAGTTGGCAGGTTGCTTGAGCCTGGATGATGCGGTCATGGGTAGAGCCAGGGAACCGGGCACACACAGGTGGGGAGTGCAGCTCCACATCACAGACCATCTGCACATTGATGGAGTGGTGCATCCATTAGATTTTCTCTATGGGACCGGGCGGTTTGGACTTTGCTGATTATCTGATTTATCTGAGCAAGGGTTCTTGCCTCACAGGTGCGATAATGAACATTATTTCCAGCCACGGACCATTAATGTACATTTATGAATGGACTGAATTTTGAATTTGAAGGATCCAGTTGGACACACTAGTACAGTACTTCTCATGATTTCCTTAACTACTCTAATGCTATGCACTTTCCACTTTGTAGCTTGCACTTTACAAACTGGCATTTTACAAACTTAATTAAATTAATTCACACTGAGCATATCCTGGAAGCCTGGCACTGCTTCTGGCAGTGGGGTCCAGAGGGCTACCTGATGGTCTGACTGTAATTGAGGCAGGAGTGGCTACCCGATGGGCTGCCTGGTTTGGGGGCTGAGGGCCTCCTTGGCTGGGGACAGGAGAGCTACCAGCTGGGCTGCCTTGGCTGAGGGCTGTCTGATGGGCTACCTGGGTGGGGACTATGCACATTGTTTAGGAGCAGGGTGGCACCCTTTTCATGTTTTAGTCCTGGGCCCAGGGACTGTATGATGCTAGTTCATTCCCAAGCGTGGGATGTGCAATTGGAATGCTATGTGGTCTGAAAGATTGAGGCAAAATGCCTGTCAAGGGGGTTGATTTGATCTACCAATCTCAGGAGGTAGGTGGTGGGACATGCTTTTACTTTATTGGGTATCAGCCGCAGAATGTCAGTGGACCCTGACCACACTCAACTCTTGACTCAGCTGGGAGAGACAGCATAAACCAGTCTGGGTCCACGATTTAACAGCGTACTTAAGTTGGTTATCAAAAGCATACACCATCTCAACTGAGCCGCTTCCATTCGTTAAGGGTCACTTGAGCACATCTCAATTCCTTTAGATGTACAATCTGGGTCTGTAAAAGACACAGGAGCACATGTTCATCAAAAGTGTAATTTGGTGGAGAGGAGCCGTTATCTGTTCTAATGTGCCCGCAGTCAACATTTTGTCATTTGCACGGTAGAGTGCAAAGATGCAGGGCAAAAGGCGGCGTACATGTCTGTATGCCGCCTTTTGCCCGGCACTTTTTCACTCTGCCATGCCAAATGAGTAAATGCTGCCTGGCATGCATGCATTCCAGGCAGTGTTCACTTTTAATTCTGAGCGATGCTTGTTATGTTTGCATTGCGGGCAGCGCGTAATGTTCCTTGTGAACAATGCTTACCATGCGTGCATGATAAGTAGTGTTAACAATTACAAATAAATGCTGTCCGACATGGCCGGCAGTGTGAGCAAAGTAGCCATATGGGGTCCGCCTGCATTATGCTTTTGCATAAAGCCGGCGGATCCCATAGGGATCTCCATCATCTGCGCCGGCATGAAAATGCAAATGTTGGAGCATTTGTATGGTGCAGAGGAAGAAAGGCGATGGAAACGTAAGTTGAATAAATGAAAACGGGAGTAATGCTAATGGAAGTTGTAATAGTGTTATGCAAAGCTTTTATGCCTCCCAGTGCTTTAAGTGGGATTGGAAACCGAGGGGGGCTCTCTTTAGGGGGTGTGGCCTAAGGAGAGCCCACGCCCCTCAATTAAGGGCGGGGCTGGTAAAAGAGGTGGAGCTGGGGCACACTGGCATTATTACCTTTGATGCGCCCGGCCCGTCCTTTTAAACAAAAGAAGGGACTGGGCACACCAAAAGGTGTGACACCAGTGTGCCCCAGCTCGCAGGCAACCCTTTCATTCAAGGAGCCTGCTTCAATCACGGGCTCCTTGAATGAAAGGTCTGCCTGCTGCTGGTGTCTCTGTACTTGAAACAAGAGAAGGGCTGGAGGGCCCAGCCTCTCCTTTCGTTTCCAAGTAACTAATCATCACACAGCAAGAAGCCAAGGGGATTCATGCTGGGTGATGACTAGTTTATCGGAAACAAAAGGAGAGCTGGGCAGTCCAGCCCTTCTCCTGTTTCGAGTACATAGACATCAGGCATCCCGCACTGCACGGTTACACCTGCTGCTTGCAGGTGTCAGTACTTCAGTTTCGAAAAAATAAAAGGCCATCCCTTTTCTTTTTTTCTAATCCGAAGTGCTGACACTTGCAGGCAGCTCGTGTAACCGTGCAGCCTCTAGGCTCTCAGATAGCTACCACGTCCCCAGCATACATGAACGTATCCTCATGATTAAGGAAGCCAAGGTGTTTTCCAAGCTGGATATGAGGGATGCATATCATCAGATTCATCTTCACAATGTGTCCAAACCACTCACAGGCTTCATCACCCCGTTTGGCACATACCAGTTCACAAAGATGCCCTTCGGCTTGTCCGCAGCCACTGCATTCCAGCGCATGATGGACCTACTACTGCGCGACATAGGAAACATGTCCTACTTTCAGGACGATGTACTGGTCTATGCCGCAGATGAACACACCCATGATGTCACTCTCAAGAAGGTCCTCACCAAACTACAAGATACGGAGTCAAGTTGAGATATGAAAAGTGTGTCCCGAGGCAAAAGAGGTTAAATATATGGGTTAGAGGATTTCTTCCCGGGGTATAAGCCCCAAGCAAAACCTGGTGCAAGCCATTGTCGAGGCTCTGGAGCCCTCAAGCAAGGAGGGAGTGAGGTTGTTTGTAGGACTTGCAGAATATTACGCCAGGTTGATCCCCGATTTATCAGAAATCACAGCACCACTGAGATGTTTACTAAAAAAAGGGGCAGAGTTCACTTGATTGGAGGCCCAGAAGGAAGCTGTAGAGAACATAAAGTGACGGATAGTGTAAGCACCGTGCCTGCAGCTGGTCAATCCAGCGTGGAACAGTCATCACCACGGACGCCAGTGCGTGTGTTTTAGGTGCCGTACTCACCCAGAAGAGAGGATACACTGAACACGTAGTGGCATTCGCCTCTAATGCCCTGTCAACGGGTAAAATAAATGACTTTACAGTGGAAAAGTAGATGTTAGCCTGCACATGAGCTGTTGAGCACTTCAGGACTTACGTATGCGGCACTACGTTCAAACTGGTCACCGACCATAAGCCCCTCATTCATATGCTCAGTCTATGGGGGACAAAGTCGTCAATACTCCGGTGGGCACGCATTGCAGCCAAACTCCAGGAATACACATTTGAAATAACCCACATAGACGGTTGGAGAAATGCCCAGGCAGACTGCATGTCGAGGTTACCGGGAAACAAAGAGATGGCCACCATATTTCTGCAAGATGAATGCATAGTAGCGTCCATTCAAGACCTCAGAGTTCCTGAATTTCTGGAGTTGAGTGAAGGACACTGGAATGAAGAGGATAGTAAAGATCCCACCATGGTGCGACTTAGAGAGTGGGTCAAGAGTGGATGGCCAGAAGAAAGGGCCATACCGGAAGGCATGAGGCCGTATTGGAAAGTGGCAGATTAAATCTCAGAGGTGGAAGGTTTGCTCATCAAGGGGGACCAAGTAACACTGCCAGTGGGAATGAGAAAAGTCATCCTGTGCAGGGCTCACCAGGGCATTTAGGAAACACCATGACATGGCGAAGGGTAAGAGAGGCGTACTGGTGGCCTACCATGGACCAGGAAATCCGTTTCATGATTGAGAGAAGCCACAAGTGTCTCAATAGTGACAAATGCTTGAAGACCAGACAAGCCCCGAAGATTCCCACGGAGATCCCAGAAGCGGTGTGGCACAAAGGGAGGCTGGACTTCATAGGACTATTGGAGGTAATGGCTCCGGAGCATCCGTATGGTATAGTGATGGTAGACAACCTGTCAAAATGGGTAGCAGCAGAGATCTTCCACAACATTACCACAACCATTGTCATAGAAGACCTCCCATCCATTTTTCAGAGGGAACGCCTCCCCAAAGACTTAGTCACTGACAATTGAGAACAACTAGTTTCACAGGAAATTCCTGCACTGACATAACATAAAGCAGCGCTGTACCATCCCCAGGCAAATGGTCTAGTGGAGAGGGCAAATAGGTTCATCAAAGGGGCCATTCAGTTGGCAACCGCTTCAGGTATGGATCCCCTCAAAATAGTCAAGGAGGCTATCGCAGCCCACAGATTAAACCCCAACGGCATCACCCAAGCGGCCCAGTTTCGAATGCTGAGGGGGAGGAGAGCAGCATCCACAATGGTACCACTGTGGTTGACCAGAGTAAAAGAAGATGACGATTTAGACATGGCACGAGTAGTGTGGAGGTTAGAAAACAGCAAAGCATACATGAAGAGATGGAGTGATCAGAGAAGAATGACTCAAAATGGTGAAGTCAAAGAAGGCGACTGGATCAAACTATGCCTACTGTGTAAAGACCAAACGACAGGGTGGAAGTTCAGTCAACCCATAAAGGTCATCCACAGAGGGACGAATCACATTTGCACAGAAGATGGTCGCACATGGAACATGGAGCGAGTGGCATTGTTTGAGAAGCATCGCACAATGTAAAGAACCCAAGAGGAAAGCACCCCTTGTAGAAGCTCTGACTGAGATGCCAGTAGAATGCAAGAACCAGAAACATCTGCGAGAGAAATCACGGTGAGAGAGACAGAAAGAGAGGCTTTGAAAACATCCCAAGAAGAGAGTCAAGCACAGGACGCTGGGGTTAGGAAGGAAGATCATCCCAGAAGAGAGCACAGAAGACCAGTGAAGTATGGTGACTTTGTAATGAAATAAACTTTGCTTGGTTATCAAAGGGAGGTGTGTAGGGACCTTGCGAGATTACGCCGTTGCGTAATCTCGCGAGATTTAGAGCGCGAAAGACCGAGAGCCACCAAAGGCACAAACGTAGGATTCCAAAGGCCCCAGAGCCCTGGAGCAGGACGTGCTCCTGGTGCTCCTCCTCATCAGAGCGATAAGACTGCACCTGTGCCTGAGGGCAGCCTGGGACACTGTTGTCCAACATCATATTGACTTATTTCCTTATGGACATTCAAGTAACTCTGTTCTCAGTTAATTGCAAGGTATCATCTTGACAAATAAAGTTGTTAACCACAGCAAGTTGATTTCTCATTCATTACAACACACACCCGCACATAAAATGAGCTCCACAGAGTCAAGAACCCCTTTAAATGAAAGAGTAATATGTTGCAGCAAATAAAACATTGCTTGCCTTGTGGAACACGTGACTAATAATTGTCCGATGCATTACAAAGCAGCCTCACCACAGTATTCCGTGGACTCGTCCTCTCCATTGCTGCAGTCTTGCTTCTCATTGCAAAGAGAGGCAGCAGGTATGCAGGTGGCCCTGTCGTCGCACAGGAAGCCGCTCGTATTTGACGTGGTTCTGCACTGGCGAGCCACTGAAAGACAGGAGAAAGAGATCACTGCTGCTTCCCTGCAGGGCTCGCGGTGTCTGCATGCCATGCAAACATACCCCCACAAAAGGCACCATTTCCAAACCACGGCTATCGGTCATTATAATCATTCCAGACTGTCCCTGGTTTGGCCTGTGCCCCGAGTAAATACCGAGTGCAACGCCTTTATTGTTACTAAGCGTCACTATCACCACCATTGGACACACGCTTGCTGCAATTGCTATCTTAAAGTACTCTGCCTTTTATACTCATCTACAGGAAACATTACTCAATGGGTGTATGTGGAACACCCGAGAAAAGACTAATTTAAGAAAAAATAATTTGCAATTGAAAATGCATGTTGGTTTATTTAAACAGAATGCCACACAAAAACTCAGGGTTTGAAGTGGTTAATATATGTGGATGATGTACAGAGTGGGAGCCTTCATATGATGTGTGGGGCCCACTTCATTATTTAGCTGCAGCAAAAAGGGCCTTTGGAACTATATTTATTCCTAATGGCACCGTGACCAGCACCCACCACCAAGCCACTCTTAAAATATGAGGAAAGTGCTTTCTGACGAGGGGATAAATATGGTTTCAGAACAAGTATTTCATCCAGTGATATTATCACAGAGAACACATATTAATTGTAGAGCACATGGAACTGAGCTATTTAGCGGGAACTTTCATGCTCGGGTGCTAGTGTGAGCACTGCAGAGATCTTGCTTAGTCGCCTGGTAAACTGAGAGAACACCAGCCATACCTCCTATGAAAGGCTTTTCCACAACCTTTACAACACAGGAAACCTGTGCCACTTTGTGATAATATTGACACATGGTGTTGTTGATTTCCGCTGCATAGCTACACTGTGGAGGCATTGGATTTAAATTCTGACACATTGCATGAGTGTATGCCCCAATGGGCAGATTCATGATCACTCTTACAATTGATTATAAAGGTGCATATTCAGCCTCACTGCGAGTTAGGCGGTAAATTGTAAAATTGCTGGTAACTGAGTTACAGCCAATTTTACCACTACGCCACATTATGAGGTTGGGTCTTGAGTGGGAGATTTACCTCCAGAAGGAAGTAAATCTTCACACTCCACGCCGGAAAATCTGCACAATTGGCCGAATTACCACAGCAGTAATTCTGCAGTGGTAATTTAGCAAAAAAAGCCCCATTGGATCTAATGGACCCAAAATAAATGGGGAATTGCACCACCACTTGTAATCAGGCGGAAATTCCACCTGACCAAGTGGCAGTAACGGTCATTCCTTAAGGCAATTGCTTGGCGGATTTACTGCTGAATTTCCGCCTAGCTTGTAATGAGGCCCAAAGTATCCAGACAGATTAAACTGGAGTACATTTTATAGTAAGAATTATGTACACACGCTTTAGCGACTGCATCTCGGTAGTTAAGCTTATTTAGGAGATTCTTTCTCCAGGTCAATGTTTGCATGGTTAATTTGCTGACTCTTTTAAACAATACTGTTATATTTCAAAGTCCTGAGTGTCCAAGGAGGACAGGAGGCAGTAGTATAGGTAAGTGTGCTTTATCGGTGTGACCAGCATCTTCATGTAGCAGGTACTGGTAAACATGATGAGGACAAAGATACTGGGCCTCCACACTCTAGGGATAGGTAGCTCACTCTCCCAGGCTGACAAACAAGGAATCCTCAGGACAGAACACGCAGGGAACATGCCACTAGGACATACAGTAGACAGGCATCCAATGTTCCATTCAGACAGGGGAGACACAGGATACTACAAATATACCACAGGTTCCTTACTATAAAAACGTGCCACTTCTGCAATTTGGTAAAAAGTGGTGACCGTCCATCAGATTTGTAGCGGTGAGTTATATAAGGGCTATGGGACGTTCAAAGTGGCTGACAGGTCCTGAAAATACATTTTCCCTTTGAAACACTACTAAGGCTGGGTCATCTGCCATTTTCTTAGAAACTGCTGAATCAAATATCATCAGACTGCTGAACCAAATAGCATCAAAATATACACATAGTTGGAGCTACATGTGGAGTACGGCTTATATCAGGGCAGTTTGAGAAAACAACCAAACAATATGTGCAGGCTTTGTCTGGGACTGAGCCCCTGCACATATTGTACAGCACTGACACTTATAATGTGTTGCATAAGCTTGCAAATAGTTTCCTCTTTTGGGCAGCCCTCAGCCAGAGATAAATGACAAGACAGCAAGGAGAATCAGCTTGCCCTGCTAATGTGTTTATGCACACCACCCTTAAGAATAGTAACTGACAAGGCAGCAAGGAGAATCAGCTTGCCCTGCTAATGTGTTTATGCACACCACCCTTAAGAATAGTAACTGACAAGGCAGCAAGGAGAATCAGCTTGCTCTTCTAATGTGTTTATGCACACCACCCTTAAGAATAGTAACTGACAAGGCAGCAAGGAGAATCAGCTTGCCCTGCTAATGTGTTTATGCACATCACCCTTAAGAATAGTAACTGAGCAGCAGCGTTCCATACTTATGAGATAACAGTAAATATGAGGTTCAGGGACCACTGAACAGAAAATAAACAGGGGTTCTGCCCAAAGAGGCACATTTTAAAATATATGAATATGTGTGTAAATTACCTCTGTGTTGTTAAAACCAAAGCAGTATACTTTCACATCCTTCAAGTCCTGGATAGCTGAACACCAGAAGTGTTTTCATACTGCCTTTGAATGCCAATCAGTCCCCACACTCCTCATTCAATTTGAAACCTTTTTCACGCATGTAAGTCTGTAAAGTAATTCCCTGGGTTTGTTTGCCTGCTGAAGCGATCTTGAAGCAACAGTCAAGCGAGTATCTTCTGTGGCTTTAGCATGATAGATCACTGTATGGTGCTCAAAACATTGTATGTCACTACAAAAGGGTGGGGCATCTGTATGACACTATTTTTTAGATCTGGCTAAGACTTTTGACACTTTTGACCGAACCCTGTTATGGGCCAAACTATATAAAACAGGTTCTTCCTTTGGACTTCTGAGAATACTAGGGAATGCCTATTCAAGAAACAACTGCTGCTGTCTGAATTGTAAAGAGTGGTAACTCATATGAGAAGTTTGATGTTAACAAGCGAGTGGCACATGGCTGCTCACTTACCCATCTTCCGTTTATTCTCTTTTTGAGCAATTCATACAACAACAGTGAGTTTGGAATCAACGTCTAGCAACCAAAGCTCCATGGCTGCCCAAATAGGTCCCTGCCTCGTACAGATGATCCACCGATTTTAGATCTCACCACTAGCATCCTGCAACCCAGTCTGACACCAGCCGTTGATGTCTTTTAAGCCCATCATCTTTGTTGTTTGTTTTGGCCGAGGCACACTGTAAGGAACTCATGGTGGCAACAGTAAAGACAGACACAAGTGATCACAGTTCAAGGGTGTTTATTAAACTGTATGCAGATGTCTAATCTAACCTAGATCTAAGATGGGAGCATGCGTCGACCATCAAATGAAAATAAGGCAGTCCAAGTGACATCATGTCAAATTAAAAAGGGCCTATACTAAGAAACCTATTGCCAAACCTTACAACTAATACAAAAAGGGTGTGGGATAGTTTTCAAGAAAAGAAAGAAATGTTCACAAATAATATGTCAGGATGTGGTGTCTTGGTTCTCCCTTCTCCATGTTTTGAGCACGGTGTAAGATGGGGTCTTGGAGCACAGCACCCACTCAAACTTGGTCCCCCTCTGCCGGACGCTGACCCCTCTTCCTATTGATATGAGTGCCTCAGTGGCTGTTTCCCCTGTGTCGGAGGGCCTGATAGATTTTTCGAATAACCAAAACAACAAACAAACCCAAAGTTCTGTTCTATGTATTTCTCTGGTGATGGATTCACCCCTATGTCCCCCTCATCTGGGTGCAGACCCCTCTGAGCTTTCAGCCTCCCTCCACCGGGTTCACTCTGGCTTTTCTCGGGTGATAGATTCACCCCTGGATCTCACTTGTTCGGGCTCGGATCCCTCTCGACTGTTGGTCTTTTTACAATGAACTTTGGGTGATAGCTTCACCCCTGGATCTCCCTTGTTCGGGCTCGGACCCATCTCAAATGTCACTGTTCTTTTAAACAGTTCCTAGTGGACATCCCTCTGTCGGGTTCACTCTTGTCAACACACTGTTTCTTGGGACTTCAAACTTGCCCCCATCTGATTAGAATCCCTCTTCCGGGTTCAGTCTTGGAAACTTCACATTCACAAATGTTTGCTAGATTCATTTCCCTTGCTTTCTCACAGTTCTTAGGTCAAAGGCTTTCGACTGTATGGGGATTTTGCTTGACCTCCTGTGTGACCGCTTTGACCTATCTTGTCGGCTTTCCTACGGCCTTCTGGTATTTGTAGTTTCACTCAGACGGGGATCGACCAGAGTCTCTTGAATAAGCACCCATGTGGCGCCGGTTCCCTCTACAGCTGGTCTCCCCTCAACACTTAGGGCATCATTACACGGATGGCGGTAAGGGTTTACCGTTACCGGTATTTTACCGTTACTGGTAAATCCTTACCGCCTTACTACGAGGTCCCTTTCCGGGTTGGGGCTTTTTACACGCGGTAAAAACCAACCCGCAAAGGGGTACCGTAATTAGCGCCTTCCCCATTCCCATAGAGCCCTATGGGGCAAAAATGGGAATGGGGAAGGGCAATGGTGGAAGGGGGAATTACCGCCCCGCCAACCTTGGAATAGGGCGGTAACTCCCCTTTCCACCAAGGCGGTGCCGGTATTTTACCGGCATGAACCATGGTGCTAATAGCGCCATGGTTCACCGCCATCCGTGTAATGAGGCCCTTAGTTTTACAGTTCTCTGAACTTGGTTCAACTTGCCACTTTCGTCTTTCATTCACCACAGCCCGGCTCTTATCGGCTTTCCCCCTTGACTCACCAGCTGTGGTGAACCGCTTGGCTTTCTTTGTAACTGCAGTCAAGGCCGGTACCACGGTAGCAGGAGTTTCTCTCGCTCCTGCTTATCAGCGTTGACACACTCCATGTACCGTTGACATCTTCTGCAGCCCACTTGGGCTATTGTCCTCAGTCTTAAATTTCTTTCAGCGGAGGGTTCACAGGGTTTTGTCAAAAAGGGCAGGGTTGTGTCTCTCATTGTCAGCCTCTTGATATTTGCCGCCTTTCTCCTCCTCTTGAACGGCCGGGTTTGGATAGACATCTCGTCGTGCGGTCTGCCTTTCTCATACTGCGCTCTTTTGCTCCACCTTTTATCCCTTTGGGGAAGGGAAAGGGCTGTCAGGTGTGTGTGATTCTGATCAATTTCCTGCTTTGCCTGACCCTTGGATTCATATTCCGTGATCTATCATAATATAACAAAGTGTTTGGGGTAGAAAAAGAGGGTGGTAGAGTTTCCAGGTATCCTATAGCGTCGGAAGGGAAGGAGGTCTTACATGGAATTGTAACCCTGGTATTAGGGTTTGTGGTGATCTCGGAAGGGTAGGTTTTGGAGGGTTTGTGAAATAAGCAGCAGGGTTTGTGGGAATTGTAGTTGTCGGTTACATTTGATTGGGAGTTCGGAAAATGATAATCAGAGGGATTAGTAGGGTTTGTGAAGCAAACGGGAATAACTGGGATCATGAAATGAACAGAGGGAATTGTGGGGACCATAGTATTTTTTCAGTGAAAACTGGGTGTACGGGACAGAATAACCAAAGTGATGTGGAAACGAATGTTTGGGGTTGTTTGAGTGGGACGCAGGATAACAAGGATTCTGGGATAGATAATCCTAGGGTACAAATAGGTATGAGATCTTATGGGATTGGTTATATACGGAGAAGATGGTGGATTTGGGCAAGAGAGATTCAATGGCAGGAATCCAACATTTTTTGTGGGCTACCGCAGGGCGCCAGCCTCTCACCACTGTTATTTAACCTGTACATTCAACTCTTATGTGAACTGCTGGACCATTTTCGGTGTTTTTCACCAACTACGTTGATGACACTCAGCTTATTATGGAACTGAGTGGAGATCACGCTAAGGATAGTACATCTCTTAATGACCTCTATAACATCATAGAAGACTGGATGGAGAATAACTGGATGTGCTTGAATAGCAATACGACTGAGCTCGTGGTCTTTGGGTCCACAGAGGCACGAGCCAATTTCTGCCCAGACTACCAATCTTTTCAAATCAAAGAATCCCGCATCGAGGTTTCGGGCAAAGTTTAAACCTTAGGCATGACACTAGAAGCCTCCCTGAATGCAGATGCCCAAGCAATGTAGGTAAGCAAAAATTGCACCTACTATATTAGACTGCTTAAGGCAATTAGACCACTGCTCAGTGACAAAAACTGCACTACTATAGCTAGAGCTACTATTCTATCTCGCCTAGACTATGGAAATGCTCTCCTAGCTGGAACCCAGCAAACAAAGTATGCACAAATTCCAACTAATTCAAAACAACACGATCAGAATAATTAAACAAAAAGCTAGAACCAAACACATAAGTGAAGCCAGACTTGATATGCATTGGTTGAAAATAGAAGACTGCATACAATTTAAATCCCTGACCCTGACACATAAGTGCCTGTACGGAAAAGCACCTGCATACTTGAAATCTAAAATCATCGCGTACAACCCCTCTCGGGCCTTAAGATCAGAAGCCCTTGGGTTAGTAATAGGCCCAACGCACAAGAAAGAATACGGTATGGGAAGAGCCTTCCCAAATCGCGCAGCTGCAAGCTGGAATAAACTCCCACTCAGCTTCAGGCTGGAGACCAGCCACCTTGTCTTTTGAAAGAAGCTAAAAACCTTCCTCTTTAAATAAAACTATCATGATGTATTTCCCGTTATCTCTTAATCCGCTATAATTCTACTGGCATATGTAACTGTCCTGTAATCACTGTTTGTTTTCCATATCTTATCTTTGTCTTATCGTAAGCACCTGATGCCTGTGGGCCGTCGGCGCTATACAAATAAATAAATAAATAAATAATAAATAAATGAAAGGAAAAGGGCAGATAGGGTACATCACCTGAAGGTCTCTGGGATCTCATCCTCCTCTTCTTCCTCTGTAACATATTGTGTCTCCCTTTGGGCATTCTCCTGAGCATAACCATGGGTTCCCCTACCCAGGTGATCTTTCCCTGCTCATCTGCCTTCAGGGTTAGGGTAAGAGGGGGCCAACCCTTTCTTGGCCACCTGAATAACGGATTCTCGAGGTCTGCTGGGGAGAATACCCTCAGGTTTCTCACAACACCCACAAATAAACAGATGGTGAAGAAGTAAAGAGGGTGGATCTTTATACCTACTTGGTTGTTGGGACCCCCCTCGCCCACATGAAGGTGGTGTTGAAAGTAAGTCACATGAAATGGAGTGGCCCGCTTCATTCTATTAAAATGTTAGTGCTCATGTACTGAACAAATGTCTAATTGTAAATGCCACCAATGTTAATGGTGTTTTACGCTCAAGGGGCTGATGTTTGAGGTGGGTGAGGGAGCTACTTGGGACAAATATACAATGTCCAAAATAATGTGGCAGCACTTAAGGTGGAGCTGGGATGACAAGTCTAGGTTTTTCGATGTGATCGGCCCATTTCTAATATTATTTTAAAAAACTGCTGGGTAATAAGCAGAATCCTAATTTAACAAATAACATATTTATTCAAAGAACTGTTTCTGTCTCCAGCCAGGCATCATTCAACATTGCATTGTGCAGCCTAATTTTCATTTCAAGAATGGTAGCTAGTGTGCCCCAATTTGATGAGCAGAGGTGGTCATTTATCAAATATGATGAGGTTGCTAATTGGGAAATTCTCCAATAGCAAGTGTTGGTGGGCTGGTAGCAGAGTGCAGCATACACTTCCATGAGCCTGTATGTGGAGGGTCACATTCCTGGGATTTGTGAAAGATACTTCAAACTAATGATGTCTCCTTGTAAGAAAGTTGGTTACAAGAATGAGACTGAATGTTCTGGGTATGAGAGACCACACATACAAACGGGATGAGTAAGTCTCTGGGGAGATCTGCTTAAAATGCAGATTGGGGAAAATTGAAGAGTTGCATAATTTCCTCCCTGACGGCCTAGCTACACTGATCTTTAGGACAATGTTGCTTAAGTCTTTCTTTTTTTAGGTCAAGTATAGGCCATAGGGAGGCATCCATTATTTATGGATTGTCTAACGGCATTCTAGAGGACAATTATGCAGATGGCAATAATATACACATGGAGCCTTCAATAAAAGAGGGTTCTTCCCCTCTTTCTGTATCATGCTTGGATCTTAGTGCATAAACTGGTGGGATGGGGTATTCCATTCGGTCTTTTGAAAGCCATTATTTTATTTTACATTAATACTGCAATGCAAGTGAGATTAAATGCTGTTGGCGTTCTGACAGAGATATATCTGCATTCGGGGGTTGGGGGGTTGAGGCAAGGTTGTATCCTATCCACTTGTCTTTCTAATTTATGTCCCTCAAACATCCAGGATCGTCTATTGTCAGCTAATAATTCCTTAATTCGGCCAATTAAGGATATGTGGGAGGTTGACACTGATGCTTTTATTTCATTTGTTCTAATGACACGAGGTCCTCAAGCATCATTACACGCATTAGAAAATGACATCAATTCAAATTGGCTAAAAATCAATGCTTCTAAAAGAAAAGATTTAGAAATCAGAGGAGAAAGCCTTCCCATACTTGGAAAGTGCATCC
Organism: Ambystoma mexicanum; assembly: GCF_040938575.1. Taxonomy (NCBI): domain Eukaryota; kingdom Metazoa; phylum Chordata; class Amphibia; order Caudata; family Ambystomatidae; genus Ambystoma; species Ambystoma mexicanum. The sequence goes on along the minus strand of NC_090935.1, from coordinate 639,537,519 downwards.
TGTTGAAGAAGTGCACAGCCTCAAAGATCTCATTTTTTTTAAATCATGAACAACAACAGTTAAAGAAGCTTTGCAACATAGAATGAAGCAAAGAGGATTAGTTCTCCTTGATAAATTCAAAAATGTTCATGGTATGTATGGTAGGTGTTCATATATACATGACATAGAATTTTGTAGGGTTAAGATTATTCCTTCTCTTTTGTACAACCTAGTCTTTCATGACTTTTACTTTTGAATAGCTTTCAATTGTAGAAGGTTATACCTGGAAGGGGCTTTTAATACTTAGTTGAACCTCTCATTTGAGACGATTCATTTAGAATTTGGTCTTACTTTGATAAAGACAGTTTTAAAATGGAGGCACATTTTGTTATATCGGAAAATTAGATAAGCTATTTGAAATTAGTTCTACATTGATTTGAATTATAGTTATGCTGTTAATTAGTGTGCAACCATTACTTAATTCAATCAGTTGAAAATATGTTTTTCGATTTAGGTTTGTTTTCTGCTCTGGCAACTACAAATATCACATTGATGGAGAAACATCTTTGGGAAATGGATTGGCAAACAAAATTGTCCAAGTTTCCACTTTATCAAGAGGCCCAACATATTGAAATGGGTCAGATAAAGAAGTAAGTATTATGATATGATAGGTTATTTATAGCGCGCTTAATACCCAGAGGTTTCTAAGCGCGGACCCAGGGATGCAACCCGTGTTCCTCCATGTCGTCTTGCTTCCAAGGCGAGCATGTTGTCCCTGAGCTATCCTACCTATCTACAGAAATACCTTCAATGCTTCGTCAAGCATGATTTTTCCAATGCAGGGTTCTTTTCCTGCCTACTCTGGATGTTGTGGGACCAGGATATAATATACCTAGAACTTTAAGTTGTTGCAGATTGTGTGTGCAAACTGATAGACCTGAATGTTTGAAAAATGTGTTAATTGAATATACAGCCACGCTGAGGAGTCATAAGAAATGTTTTGAAAGATTTGTTCTTTATGAAAAATGTCAAGCAATCAAACAATTCTGGTTTTGCATTCTTCAAGGTCAGCAGAGCTCCTTAATTAAGACTACAATGAATTTAATATTGATAAAATATTGCAGCAAAATAATGTTTGTTCAATTTCAATGGTCTATATTTATGATATAAGGTTTTATGGGATATATATGTACTGGAGGAATGTACTTTCAACGTGTAATGTTTAATTTAAACTAAGTGCACTTTAATAAACAGAGACATTTTAACTGCAGATAATGTTTGTGAATTGGAGACAGACGCTAAAAGGTTTTAGGGACTCAATCGATTTTCACAATACGTGTTTGTATGTGATTGGGCATTGCGGCATAAGTGTCGAGAATAGTGTGATATGTATTCATACTTTGTTCTTAATGACGAAATCTAAAAGAGAAAGAAATGCACTGTTACTCGATGTAGCGGGAGGGTTTGTCTTAGTCTTTCAGCATTTCAAGGTTGCTACAGTAAGTGTTCCAAGAGCAGTTCAAAAGCAAAGTAAGATAACATAACATAGCAACATTTGCGGTGGGCAAAAATAGTCCATTCCTTTTCTTTTTAAGTGCCAAAAGTTAAATGTTTGGGGAGGAGGGTGTGACACATAAATGCTAGTTTGTATTATTAGGCATTTGATTTACCAGAGCTTCTTTCACCACTACCTCAAATTGAAAGACTTGTTTTCTATTTCTGTGAAACTTTAGTCTGTAATAATCCATTTCAAATATGTGCAATGTGAAGTGCTCGAATCCTGGTTTAGACATCGGATTCTCTGAGTTCCACTCAGATGACCTGCTCACTAGTCATGTATTAGCTATCACTCTCCATACGTCATTTGCCAGGATGTGCTTCCAAGGACTCGCACATGATTGGCAGACTTTTTTGTGCTGTTCTTTTTCACACCCCTTTCCTAACATTCTCAAAATTCTATCCCTTGCCTTCTGTTTTGGTGGGATTCCTTGCTGTGCCCACCCAAGCATTACATGATGTCATTTTTTGTAGATACTCATTTATATATTCTGCTAATCCAAAACTTGTATTTGATCACTGTCTTCATCAACAGACAAAACCTTAAAAATCTATTTTCGGTCGATGAAGATTAGGATGTTAGTGGTTGTATCACTAACGTCAGATTAAGGAGTGGTGTGTACAATCATACGTAAATGCATGAGTAGATGTTGCTGACCTCCAGGGTGGGTAGATGCATCAATCCCATGCATTATGTAATAGTAGGAGTGTGCCACGGCCTTTCCCAAGCAAAGGGTAGCACACCGACGTTAAGATCATGTTTTATAAAATCCTGCTTTTGGATAATACACAAAATGGGTTCAGAGACACCCCCAAAACCAAACACCTTAATTATGCAAAATGGGATTTTGCATTTCTGTTCTAATAGCCCTCAAATCCACAATGCTACAGTATTCAATATGCGGAGGAAAAATAAGTAACAAGGCATACTCATTTATGTACCACCCTGTTATAATGTCACTGTATACCATTATATCCTGTTGCCACTCGCCATGTTTAAATCACTGCCTATAGCTTGCATGAAACAAGATATTAGATTGCACTGTGCATGTCACAGTTAAAAAAGTGCTTTGCCCACTGTGAACGCTCGCCATCACTGTTCACGCTGCTGATGTATATCCCTTTAGGCATTGATAAGCATGTTCACAGCTCCCGCTTTTTACTGAAAGGTGGCTTTAGCTGGTGGAAGTCATCATATTACAAAGATTCTCGCCTACCTCGAAGCGGTGTGAAGCATTAGGGAGCATAGTCACCTTGGAGAAATGTATTACACTATGATGTCTTCACTGATAAGACTAACGAGCACGACAGAGTGCAGCTGGCATCAAAGTCAATATAATGAGGGTTTGTTCTCTGTCAGCAAAATGTTTCAAGGTGTAACCTTGCCAGGTTGAGACCCCCCCTGCCATTGGAACTCATGTATTCATGTGGGTATAAGAGATCGGGGCACAGGAGAGAATGGGATTCACCTGCACCGATGTCTCCTGTTGCCGTTGGTTATTTGTCTTCTACTCCTTTACTAATAAAAAGTGTTCATCAATGAAATGGAATCGTGGGTGGTCATTTCTTCCACCACAATCTGGTGCCATAAGAGGTCAGACTCCCGCTGCTCTGTGGCCAGACCTGGGGCAACCGGGCACGCTTCCCAGTTATCCCCTTGGGCCCAGAAAGAATGATTTTGTCAGAGGGGGGAGCTGGCTGGAGCACCAAGAGACGCGGGGAAAGTGAACACAGCAGATGCAGAAGCAAGAGCCAATGGAAAATAATTGTGGTTTGGTGAAAAAATGTAACTACATCAATGTATGGTGATGTCATGTATTGGGTTGTCAAAAACTGGTCAAAAATATTTATATCTGGATTTTGAAGTATAGAATCTGGCTGGAGTAAGAGGAATACTCTGCTTAGCAAAACTGGTTATCTGAAGTAAGTAAAGTAAAGCGGTTGGCCACCGCAGTTTAAAAGTAGCACATTCATGCTTCCTACTGACTTAAGAACATGAGACCACGATGTCGGTCGGAGTAGTGTAGGACTGAAAAGGGACAAGGATGAATGTGTGTATGTGTGCGAAGAAAACATTTTGAATGAGAACCCTGTGATTGTTGTCTTGTCTCAACCTAGACCTTGTTACTTGAAACCATCAATGCGCAACGCAAGTTGCGGCCCTGCTGTATATTTCACACTCTCCTCCTAGTATGGAAGCTGTAACAAGCTGATTTTCCACCGAATATGTGTCTTGTCTTTGATCCTTATCTACCCATGTCTCTGAAGAACTAAATACTGCTCTGCATTGTGGGTAGAATCACAGGGGATATAGGTTGTGAAACAGCAGTCATCTGAATCTGACCAACATCTGCAGGCGTTTCTGAAATTTCTGTATGTGGGAGGAACGGAGCCCAGGTGATACCTGAGCTGCCGAATAGACGTGGCAGAGTGGTTAAGTTAATGAACTGCACCCACACCGCCAGACACGGGACTCAATAGTGTCCCAATGCAGATAGGGCTAGGAATGGTGCTGATCCGAAATAAGCCATACCCTGTCATACCCCTGAAAAATGGGTTCAATTCAATCTAGACAAGTGCCACTTCGCCCAAAAGGTAGTGCAAAACCCATCATGTTTACTCACTACTCGCCAAAAGCATGCAAGTACCTGGAACAATAGTACAAATATACCCAGACCAAGTCACCCATATATTTTCCTTAGGAAGGCACCTTCGATCTAGACAGTATAACAAATTTACGGTATTCGAGATAAAGTGGTCATGTGATCACCAACGCTGATGGGGTAGATAGCTCAATTAGAATTCCAAAATCACCAAGAGACTGACTGAATCTAAGGCCCAGGTACTAAAAGACTCTCAAGTAAACTTCCACAAGCAAGTAAAATCCATGAAAACGGAGTACTCAAACCTACAGTTCCTGACCCACAAAACTGAGTACAAACAATAATATCCCATTCTCAGAGGGGAACCCCTGAGGAAAGAAAGCCCCGGAGATAGTCTGCACACTTATAACCCAGCCATCTTGAATACCCCCCAACCAGCAAGCCGACAGTTCTGATTCCTCTCACCCACCTACCTAACACCTATCAACACCCAAATAGCAGATGTACGGCTCGTTCACTCCTGAAATGCAGGCTCCGATTTCTAAACTGTTCTCACCAGCCTCTGGCACATTCGAGGATTGCCCATACTCGACAATAAATACCAGTACTGGTGCATACCCACTCAGACAACTCCTGCGAAGGGGTGACACCTTAGTCACAGTACATGCCTCATGTAGCACCAAAGATTTATTTAACATAATCCAGAGATTCCCCAAGATATAAGAAGACCCTATCAAATTCTAGGAGGAGCTCCATGTTATAACAGACTGCTATCCCCCACTTGTGTTGATTTAAATCAGTTGTCGTGAGCAGAGGTGAACAGCCTGTGGAGTACCTTGAACGACCAAAATGATGTTTTGAAAAACATTTTGGGACTGTGGATGCTGGTCAAGGTTTTTCTGGCGGGACAACATTTTCATGAAAAGGTTGAGAGACAAAGAGGAACAGAAGCCAAGCTTATAGCACTACAAATACAGAGCTTGCAACCCTCTCATTAAAGAGGAGGGTTCTGCCCTCTAGCATGGGTAGGAGTCGGGCAAGGGGAAGATGAGTGCCACAATCATTCCAGATGGGGCAACCTGCTGAAATGTATTATTCAAACACGAGCATTGATCATTGCAACTATTGCAAGGAGTTTGGGCACTGGAAATCTGAGTAGCCTAAACGACCTCAGTACGACAGTCAAGGTGGATGGACGAACGCCTCAAGCAGGTCGGCATGAGGTCTGCCTCAATAGTCGTTACTTATGACCGATGTATAGGATTGCCAATGTTTCCCTGAGCTTGTTGCACCACTTATATCTAATGATTCTGCTGCCCTTATCTTAAATGTAATGTTTCTAGCCAAAATGCTCCATGTCTAGTAGGTATGCTCCACTCTAAGAGCATGCCAGTTCCCCTGACAGCACACTCAGATGATGTAGTGGATGCCATCGGCATTGGAGGCACACCTATACCGCATCCAGTGTCCACCTCTCTAATGGTCACGATAGGCCCCACTTCTGAACAGCATGCATTTTTGTTCTCCTGTGAATTGGTTTGGATTAGATTTGTTGTGTAAACTGAGTTGCACCATTCATTGCTGCCCTTATGGGGTGTATTTGGATATCCCGGCTCATAGAGAGCATGACGTGCTGGCAGTGTTACAAGAAGTCCCCCACAGGAACCGGAAGGCCAGACCGACCCCCCCTGTCCCCGGCAGGGGATGTTGAACTAGGTCCCGGTTTGTCTATGGTCAACCCATGCAAATGATACTGGGTATATGGTAAATCCTGCCAAACTCTTGCTATGTGTACACCAGTATCCTATTTCACGATGGTCAGATGAAGGCATCCATCCTGTGAAAGAATCCCTTCTACAACCTGGCATCATTGTGCCAACCCTCAGCACCTATAATACTCTGATACTGCCTACAAAGAAGCCAAGTAAAGAGGGGTATCATTTTATTCAACCCTGCGTGCATTGAAGGCTGCCATTTTACCATCCTTCCCGGTGGGGCCCAATCCAGCTACTATTTAGTCACATATTCCATACAAGGCCAAATATTTCACTGGTGTAGATTTATACACCATATCTTACCTCTTCCTTTCCGCTGCATCCCCACCTACTCATCCTTCTGTTCTTCCTTGAAAGCCCTTCTTCTCCACCCCCCTGACTTTCCTTCCCTACCTCTCCCCTCTCCAACTCCCCTGTTCCCTTCCTATCTCCTTTCCCTCCCTTCCCCTTCTTCTCGCACCCATTGATCTCATATCAGTTATTTGTAACCTTCCTTACCTACCTCCTCCCCCTTTCACTTCTCCCTTCCCTCTCCCCTCCACCTAAGTATACTGTTCTACATATTGTCTCACTGGTTTTCTTTATGATTGTATATCTGCTTCTTCCTTTATTGTACCTTGTTGTTTTACTGTAAAGCGCTTTAGATTAAAGTGCTATATAAACCTAATAAACATAACATAAACATGTTCAGCATGTTTCTCTTTACCCATTGTGGTGGATCAAGACAGACACAGCCTGCGATCTGTCCATTTAGTATAGATTTATCAAATGAAAAATGAAAAACGTCCAACTTTCCCTCAACTATGGGTGGTCCCTGCCTAACCAAAGTAACTGAGGTACTCGTCTGTTGTCAGTGATAGTCCAAATCATGATCAGTCCACTGTCCAAAACTACCTTACTCTAACCCTAGCACTATTAGTACAATGTAAAAACCAGGAGAATTACTCCCTTCTCCTGTGAGATGGTTCTTCACCATGTTCAGTTCAGTACCAGATCATTAAGTAGTTCTAGGTAACTACTTATATCAGAGTTCTGACACTGAATCTTTGAGTTTCAAGTATCCTTTCTTTTTGACTACTTCCTGTCTTATCTTTTGGTTCTTTATTCTTTTCTCTTCTTTCAGATTTAACGGTGTATTTGTATTCAATTACCACGATTTCCCTTGACTTGGATGAATATGAATGTACCAGTAATGTTTCTTACACTCTGTATAGAGATTCTTGATACTCTGTGTTGACTGGAACATGTGTGAGTTTTCCAGTTCTGATTCTCACTCTCTTCATCTGTTCCACTTACTTTACCTTGACTGAAATCAGTATGAGCATTCCATTTATGATTCTTATTCTCTATACGTATTTGTGACACTTTATCTTGACTGGGCTGTGTATGAGCTTTCCAGTAATGATCCTTACTCTCTTCACACACTCTTGATACTGTATCTTGACTGAGATGAGTATGAGCATCCCAGTAATGACTCTCTATATTCTCACACACTCCTGATGTCTTATCTTGACTGGGTCAAGTATGAATGTTCCAATTATTATCTTTGGTGCCCCCCTCTCCATGTCACCCACTTTCTCTGTTATCTGAGCTCTTCAGGGATCATCACTGGGTGGTACGACAGTGTGGAACCCTCTTTTTCACTGGTCAGGTTGGCTCTTGGGTTTCTCTGTAGTTTCTCATATGGGCTTGCTCTCATTTCTTTCTTCTGTTCTCTTTGCACTTTATCAGCGGAAGTAGTGTCAGCGTAGTTAATGGACTGACTTGTCCATCACGGCTTGTTGTGGTCACGCCACCACTTATGCCTCATTCAAGGAAGGGAAGTCTTGTGTCCCTCTAAGCGTTCTGCTTCTCTTCTCCTCTTCAATGCCAGGCATCTGCTGCTGCACCTGGGTTTCCAATCCTCATCGGATGCCACACGTCCAATCTTCCTTCAGTGTACCGTCACAAACCAGTTTTGAACTTGCGGGAGATCTCTCGCTCTAGATCTCTGCCTCCTCTTCTTATTACGCTATCATGGGACTTCCCCAGTGAAGCGGTGAAGTCCTTCCTTTCTGTTTGATTGCAGATCATTATTCTTCCACTGATTATCTTTGTCTCAGTATGACTCAAGTTTTCCTTCACAGGCACCATTATAGTATATGGATGACAATAACACATTTTTATTGGTTTTTCATGTATTTCTTCAGTGGACCCAGTGGCAGCGGGGAAACCCACCTTGGCTGCAGGCTGTTTCCGCTGCTGCCCTATTGATTGAGAAAACTGACTCCCTGGTCCAAGCACATCCTGTCAATATTTATGTCCCTCATGCCATATTATCATTATTGCTGAAAGCAAAAACACAACATGTGTCAAACCCTCACCCGATGAAGCATGAAAAACTGCGTATTTCTGCTGAAAATGTGATCCTAAGCCGCTGCCCAGTCCTTAAACCTGCATCGCTGTTGCCAACTCCTGAAGAGGGAGAGCAGCATGACTGTCGGGTGGTTGTGGAAACACTGTTGTCCCCTCGCATTGACTTGTTTCTCAGACACTGGAACGCTGGATATGCTGTGTATACCCACCACTCGGTCCTAGAAGCATACAGATTGCGCATGGCCAAATCCGCACAAGTTGCCGTGCTTGAGGCATTTACCTGTGCAGGTGCTCTGGCTCTCGTAAGATCAGTTAAGATCTACACCAACTCCAGGTATGTCAACGACTATGGCATCTTCTGGAAACAATGTGGATACTTAACCTCCACTGGCAACCTCATCCAAAATGGGAAATACGCTGACAATTTATTGGACACATTGCTACTCTGTAAAGCTGTATCTATGGTTAAGTGTAGGTGACACAACCCCTCCCAGTCCTTTACTCCCCTAGGAAATGCTTTAGCTGACAGTGCAACTCGCTCAGCGGCCCTAAAAGGGAACTTGGCTTCTAATGAATGTCTTGTTTGTGTTGCAGTTCCACAGAAACCCATTCCATCCTTTGCCAGTCTGGTGATTCTCCCAGATCAAACTCCAGAGACTGAGAAGGAAACCTGGACACAGCGTAGGTGTAGCCTGGGAGTAGACTCCCTGTGGAGTTCTCCAGATGCCCGCCTGGTGGCGACCAAGGTATTACTACCTTATTTGGCAAAATGTTGCAAGGTGCGACATTGTCAGGTTGAGACCACCCCCCTGCCATTGGAACTGATGTATTCACAATTCACAGGAGACAGGGGGTTCCCTTGCACTGAAGTCTTGTGTTGCCGTTGGTTATTTGTCTGCTACTGCTTTACTAATAAAAAATGTTCATCAATCCACTGTATTCATGAGTGGTCATTTCTTCCACCACAATCAGTATGGCCACACAAACCATAAAGGAGCAGAAGGTACAGTGTTGCAGCCCACCACTAGAAGAACCTCTTGCACACACAGACCACAGTTTACATACCTAGACACAATGACCACGCATTATCCCAACCCCAAGGGAACCTTATACATATATAGACACTCCATCAACAGAAATTAGTTATACCATACATACACCCAACTCCCCACAACACAAACACACACAGAAGTGCACACGCAAACACACAAATACACAAACTCACCATACACATAAAAGGACATTTTCTCCACATACACACAGGGCCCCATTCAAACACAAGAACCCCCATACAGACAAACATAATTCTTCTTACGCACACACACAAACACACATATGCATCACAACACATAGGTTTCTAAAAATCAGAACGTCCCTTACACAGGTCCCCTGCACACATAAGGACACCACTAACATGCACACACAGATTTCTTAAGACAGAAAAATGAAACACGCATATCGCCTGTGAAAAAGACACCACATGCACCAACCAACCAAAACACACAGGCCATCCCACCAACATAGCCAACTACACATACAGAAACATCTTTGCACATGAGATCACTGCCCCCTCCCAAACACAGCCACACATGGTCCCAACAAACACACTTGGGGTGAAATATAGCCCATGGATGCGGATGCCAGAAATAAAGAGGCCAGAGTCATTTGTGAATGCTCACCGAAATATAAGGCCATCACAGAAATGTTGTTGGACATAAGGCCTATGGAAAATAAATCATAAAGGAAAGAAAGTGGGTCTAAAATCATAAGCGCAAAGATATGCGTGGTACATTTTATGAAGGAAAAGAAAGACACGTGAAACAGCAGTGTGTACAGTATCTTCAATGGAAGACCAGATGGTGCTACAAGCAGCTAAAGTGAAACGGAGCCCATTACATGGAAAAGAAATAAAAGAATGTCATTTTTGTTTTCTCCTCATTCAAATTGACAGTTTGCGACATGGACATGGTTTCTGTATATAATCACCTTATATATATGGACAACCTAGAAGTCATACTGATATATGTTGAAACTGTGTGCATTATAAAAAGTGATTTAAAAGTGCAATTGTGTGTGAGTTTAAAAGGCCATGTGCTGCTGGGTACATAAGCCGGTCATTTCTCCAGAACACGAAACCTAACCGCAAAGGCCTTTCCTCTGCTGCCCTGAAGCAAGGGCCCTGCTTGTTATCATCAATCAGGAACAGTACTTAAACAAATAAGAAAGAAATACACGTTTTAGATCAAAAACACGGTGCAGACCAGATAAAGCCATGTCTGTTCTTGCAGCAGAGGGACCTCCAGGTCACAAGTCCCATAAAAAGTCCCTTAGTTGGCTATCAGGCTTCTCTGCCTAGCCACATGCCTAAAGAGAAATGAAGCTTTAAAAAAGTGGGGGGAGGAGTGCAAGAGACCTGTGAAACTGCAGTATGATTAATGTGAAGAAATACATTTGATCACATACAAAGGGCAATATACGCGTCACAATGGTCATTCCAGACCTTTATTAAAGTGGACAGTCACCCCATAGTAACCATGCTAAAACGATTTTGGTGTGATAAACATAACTAAAGTTATTAAGGAAAATGTGGTTTGGGCCTTCTCTTGTTTCTGATAGAGGTGAAAGTTGGTATGCACATGCAGGTCCTAATTAACATGGAAATGGTAAAATGGCATATTTTTCACTGATATGGCTCCTGAGTTAATAAAGGAAATCTGTATCTCTGCATGGGAAGTGTGTGCGGATTTCAGACTAGTCTTATCTGATTTGCCTTAAAATGTAGTTCTCAGAAATATATGCATGCATGTAAAGATTTGAAAATGTAGGGTACTTGCCATGTTGAGAGATTTCTGTGTCAAAACATGGCTGAGCCCATCTGTCAAAGTGGGATGATGAAGCTTTCTCCTCCCACAATTGTCCCAAATTACTCCCCCATCCCCTTATCCTATCAGCACACAGGTGGGCAGTGAGTAGTGATAATCAACCAATCCCTTCCACGAGAATCATGACACTCATGCATTAAGTGGAACATCGAGAGACATGGCGTGCAATCACACAGAGGTGAACATAAAAAGGCCTCTCTTGGACTCTTCTGTCTTTGACGGTTACATGCATCAGCACGATGTGGTTTTGGAGGGGATTATAATGAGGGAAACGTGTTCAGCATTCTTAGACATCATGTGGTAGATGTCAGACCACCATCTACCAGGAGCAAAGAATGTCCACTTAGCAAAATACATGGAATTCCCAGTATGGGGTCTTCACTTTTGGCAACACTGCTCTTTTCGAGCTGCATTAATTCACGCTGTAGGGCTCTACTTCAAGATGAGAATTACAGATATCCTCCCAACACGAATCACCAAGACAGGTTGTCTATTGAAGGCAGGTAGGCAAGGAGACTACCAGCCCAGACCCTTTTCAGTAGTTTCAGATTCCGGTATTTGACTTGGTCCTTTGAACGACCGGTTGAGTGATCTCACATCCCCTATTTTCAAGCTCGAGGGTTGTTCCGTGTGGTTTTCAGACCAAAACAATGTCATATTTCGTCTGAGGTCATTTCTGGTTCTGCCCGGTTGTTCACAAACATCAAAATGAGAACATCCTTGATATTGTACTTTCACTCTTTATGCTTTGATTCAAGTTCCTGTGTAACACTTGGATTTGACCCTGTGATTCAGGCTTCACAGGTGGTTTGTTGTATCTGTTCTATGATACAATTTACTTGATGTATAAGCGCCTTACAAATACACATTAAATAAATAAACAAATAAATAAATAAAACAAGCCGTCATATGCCATATTTTGGGGGTTTCCTGGTGACCAGGACCACATTATTGCTACTAGGATATTGTCAGTGCTTGTGGATTGTCTTGCCATCTTGCCCTGTGTTAGCCCGGGCATAGGTTGTCAGCTGGCATAGGGAGGGATTTATCCCATAAGAGCCCTTGATTCAGGGGGCACTGTTTCATATCCTTGCAGAATTCGGTAGAGTTGAAGAGAGCTTGCATTTCTTCCCTCTTGAGTTTCTATACTATCCTGTTCTGTAAAGATAAATGAGGAATCCTCCTAGAATAGGTTGGCTTCTTCGATGCTTGGATGAGAGAGCGACCATCTCCTTCAGAGGATCTATTAGCGAAAATTGATCACAAAACACTGATGTTGACGAGGGACCGAAGGCCACCCTCACCAAGGCTGCTCTCTCCATCGCAACCCTACCCCTAGACATTTACAGGGTAATTCATAGAAATCAGCGCACAAGTGGCGCCCACGGCTGGCACAGAGTGTGCGCGTGTGACTTTCTGCGCCAGCCGCGTGCGCAAAAATACATTTCCGCGGACAGCGTATTCATGGATTTTAGCCTCCAAAACCAGCCGTGAGGCAGAGTGGCGCAGCGACCCTGCAGCAGCGCCAGTTACGCCCACAACCCCTCCCCGTGTGCCATGCACAGCGCACAAATACCGTACATGGCGCACAGGCCCCGAATCACGAAAATGCCAGTAAAACTCCCCGCGCACCCCTCCGAATACCTGCACACCCCGGCGCGGGGAGTTTCCCACGCGATTGGCCCTGTGTGAGCGGGGTACGTGTGTTACTGGGTTGCGTGGGTACATTCACACGCGATTGGCCATTTGCAAGCGGGGTACGTGTATTACTGGGGTGTGCAGGAACTTTCACATGCGATTGGCCCTGAGCGAGCGGGGTACGTGTGTTACTGGGGTGCGTGGGAACTTTTACACGTGATTGGCCCTGTGCGAGCGGGGTACGTGTATTACTGGGGTGCGCAGGAACTTTCACACGCCATTGGCCCTGTGCGAGCGGGCTACGTGTGTTACTGGGGTGCGCGGGTACTTTCACACGCGATTGGCCCTGTGCGAGCGGGGTACGTGTATTACTGGGGTGCGCAGGAACTTTCACACGCCATTGGCCCTGTGCGAGCGGGGTACGTGTGTTACTGGGGTGCACGGGTACTTTCACACGCGATTGGCCCTGTGCGAGCGGGGTACGTGCATTACTGGGGTGCGCAGGAACTTTCACATGCGATTGGCCCTGTGCGAGTGGGGTACGTGTGTTACTGGGGTGCGTGGGAACTTTCACACGTGATTGGCCCTGTGTGAGCGGGGTAGGTGTGTGACTGGGGTGCGTGGGAACTTTCACACGCGATTGGCCCTGTGCGAGCGGGGTACGTGTGTTACTGGGGCGCGCGGGTACTTTCACACATGATTGGCCCTGTGTGAGTGGGGTACGTGTATTACTGGGGTACGCAGGAACTTTCACATGCGATTAGCCCTGTGCGAGTGGGGTACATGTGTAGCTGGGGTGCGCGGGAACTTTCACACGCGAATTTGCTGTCAGAGCGGGTTACGTGTATCCAGTGTGGTAAGCGGGGAGTCCTACACGTGAATTGGCAGTGTGAGTCCTCCCAGGTGTCCCCTCTACCCCCTCCACGGCCCCTGCAGGCGGCCCACACAACAGGGGACTACCCTGCACCCCTGGACATGTCCCACAGGCAGCCCATCCACCATGGCCATGCCCCCCAGCCAGGCCACGTGTCATGTTGCACTAGTGATCACCGACTCATGTCCCCCTGCACCCCCACCCCCCCATCAGTGAGGGACACCTGCCAGCAGGCCCCCACTCATGTCCACCTGCACCCCCACCCCTCATCAGTGAGGGGCACCTGCCAGCAGGCCCGCACTCATGTCCCCCAGCACCCGCACCCCCCATCAGTGTGGGCACCTGCCAGCAGGCCCCCACTCATGTCCCCCTGCACCCCCACACCCCATCAGTGAGGGGCACCTGCCAGCAGGCTCCCACACATGTCCCCCTGAACCTCCACCCCCATCACTGAGGGGCACCTGCCAGCAGGCCCCCACTCATGTCCCCCAGCACCCCCAACCCCCATCAGTGAGGGGCACCTGCCAGCAGGCCCCCACTCATGTCCCCCAGCACCCCCACCCCCCAGCAGTGAGGGGCACCTGCCAGCAGGCCCCCACTCATGTCCCCCAGCACCCCCACCCCCCATCAGTGAGGGGCACCTGCCAGCAGGCCCCCACTCATGTCCCACTCATGTCCCCCAGCACCCCCACGCCCAGCAGTGAGGGGCACCTGCCAGCAGGCCCCCACTCATGTCCCACTCATGTCCCCCAGCACCCCCACCCCCCATCAGTGAGGGGCACCTGTCAGCAGGCCCCCACTCATGTCCCCCTTCACCCCCACCCCCCATCAGTGAGGGGCACCTGCCAGCAGGCCCCCACTCATTCCCCCCCCAACATGTCAACATGACCCACAATCACTGCCCTCATGGCCACCAAAATCCCATGGCACGCCACCCCTGCCCAAATAACCAACCAAGCATAACATACACCACACATTCAAATGCCCATTACATGAAACAACCCAAATGGCATCTATGTACATCAACACATGTCCGCCACACACACACACTGGTTGTCATTGATTGTGTAAACCCACATTTTCACATACATTAACCCAATGAGCGAATCCCACACATGGAATTAAAATATGAAAATGTATTATGTACAAAAATAAAGCAATGAAATGAAAGCATAACAAAATAGCAAACATGAAATGAAAAGCATGTGCAAAAGATGAGTAAATGAAAAGTACAACCAATCCAAAGTAATCCTAAAGAAAAATAGTCAAAACTCTCCCTCCACCAATGCAAATCCAAAGGAAACGTAAAAAGAGAAATCCATTGATCCATGGTGAAATCAAAAGAAAAAATTAAAAATAATCCATTGTCCAACTATGTACAATCCATTGTCCAAATGAAAAATCCATTAATCCATGTTCAAAATCAAATAAAAAGTTCAAATAAATCCATTGTCCAACTATGTACAATCTATTGTCAAGGGTCCATGAGCCCAACGAAAGAAATGAAACCTACCTAAGAAACTACCTAATAAAAAAAATATACAAATGTGTGTGGCATAGTCCATTCACCACAAATCAAAGGAAAAGGAAATCTAACTCTAAAAACTATTTACAATGGCAGCGGGCTAGTCCGACGGCTCACTTTTCGATGTCCGGGGCCAGGGCATCATCGAACTCCCGCTTGATGTCCCGGAGGCGGTCCTCTTTCATGGCCCCGAGGGTTCGCAGGGATGATGACATGTTCACCTCCAACTCCCTGCAAATTGCTTCGAGGCACTCGGCCCGCCTCAGTGCCCTCTGCATGGAGTTCTCCGCCCTGACCATCATGAGCCGTGCCTCTTCCGCCTGCTGCCGCTCCGCATCTATGGCGTGGCCCAACCGCTGCCACACGGAAGACACTTCCAATCCTGGGTCCTCCTACCCTCTGGCCGATGCCTGCCCCTCGGATGTTGAAGGCCGCGAGCCATCATGGCTCCCACCTTGTTGCTGCTGCTGCGCCTGTGCCCCTGCTCTTGCTGCCTGCACGTCCTCCTCTGGCTGGGGTGCAGTTGTTGAGGTGGCCACCCCTGCTGGACGTCCGACTCCCGACTGTGGCAGGGATGTGTCCTCCACCAGCCTGGCCGCAAGGTCAGAGGCAGCTCCACAGGGTAACCAGGTGATACATGGGTGGGAAAATGGCATGGAGGACGACTGGCGCATAGGGGGTTCAGGTGAGGAGGGGGTCGGAACAAGGTCCAGCAAACGGAGGAATCTGGCCCTGGTGACCCATCCCAGTAGGTCAACGCGGTCAACGAGGCATTCGAGATGACGTGCAGTGTCCTCACGAAAACACTGCAGGTCACCTCGCATGCCCCGTTGACGCAAAGCCATCCCACTCGGGACAGGCTCAACCTGGTCCTGTATAGCCACGTCTGCAGGGAGAGGAAGGCCAGTTGTTGTAAGCGGATCCCCTCCCTGCAGACGGGTCTGGACGTAGGCATTCCTGCTGGTGCAGGATGATGCAGTCACAGGATCGGGGACAGGATTACACACAGGCACCTTCGCGGCGGCCTGTGCTGCCTCCTGTCTCTGCCCGTGCACTGCACCACTAGAACCAGTGGAATCCCCACGTCCAGACCCAGTGTCCGTCCCTTCCACGGCCTCCTCTTCCACCAAACCCCCCACCAACTTGGATGACTCTGTGCCATCTTCCTCCGTCGGACCCTGTGGGGTCTCAGCTGCCCCTTCTGCTGCCGAGGAGTCCAACTCCGACCTCCGCCTCTTGGGCCTACCCTCGGCAGCTGCGGCCTGGGACGCGGCACCGGACTCCTCACTCCATGACGAGATGACAACCTGGGAGGGGAGCCGGGCCTTGCGTCTCCGGCTGGCGGTGCGATCCCTGCCGCCTTGCTCCACAGTACCCTCTCCGCCCTCTTTATCAGTTGACGCTGCAGACAGGGAGAGATAGGACACAGGTATCAGGGCACTGTACAATGGACTGATACACACATGACAGTTGCACATAGGTGGCAGAGTCACACTTCAGACATGGCATCACAATCCCCAACACACATGTCATTTCAACTCACACACATGAGCAATTCCACAGCAATATTGCACCAGACAGCACCATCCATACACATACAACAGCATGAGCAGCCGAAGGTGAGCCTTACATCACATGAAACATGGGGAGTGCACAAGACATGCACACACACCACCACACTTACATATATGTGTACATCTCCACCAACTGTCGCAGTGATGAGATCGCCATCCATGTCACATCTGGCATTCAGCCTTCTACATATCAGTGTCACATGGATCCATGTTGCATCACAGTTGCACACTTGTCAAAAACACACACATGCACATGTACACAGTGCAGATATATGCAGCTGGAACCACCATCCATGTGTGACACCACAACCATGCCAACGTAAATACACAGAAATTCAAACATGTGTGCTCCCACATCTGCATTTGGCCTGCATGCTTATCAACACATACACCATCGATGTGTCGCACACCTGAGAGGACTCACATGTGTCAGCCTCACGCCCCTGTATATACACATCCCTACATGGCCCTACAAAAACCTGCACACTACTGGCACACCACGACACGCACAGCGTCCAATCAGTATGCATGTACACTTACCACTCGACTCCAGACAGGTCTGCCTCTCAAGGACCTGGACGTGGAGCGCTGGGCGTATGCGTTCCAGGACCCTCATTTGGTGGTCGGACAGGTGGCCCTGGCGCCCCTTGGCATCCATTGCCTTCAAGAGGCGCCAGGCCTTGTTGAGGGTCCTGGACCTGAAGTCCTCCCAGCGCTTCTTGACATGTGGTAAGTCGTGGACTGCCACCCCCTCTGCATTGATGGCAGTCACGATGTCCATCCAGATACTGGTCCGTCCTTCATAGACGGTGCGCAAACTTCAAAAGAGGGCATCATACTGCCCCAGGACTTGCTCCACCAGGACACCAACTTCCCTGGAAGTGAATCTGGTGGCCCTCTGCCTCTCTGGCTGGGGGTTGCCAGTGGTGCCAGATGGTGTTGTGCCTGACATAGCAACCCCAGAGGCAGGGGTGGGTGGACAACTGGGTCCTGGGGCTGGGCTGTGGAGCGATGGTATCCGTCAGGAGTCTTCGGTTCCAGCAGGGGTGGTCACAGCAACTGCACCCCTGGCTGACGTGCAGGCAGCAAATAGCAGGGCACGTGGGCAGCAGGCAGTCAGGCAGCAGCAGATGGCAGGTGGGAGCGTGCTCGGGGCTCTGGGGGGCAGTAATTCGGCCTTCTGGGCAGGAGCGTGGTCTTCCGTGTGTTGTTGCGTGGCCAGCTTGATACAGAGTCCACAAACTGCACGTCCGAGTGTCAGCTTGTGTAATTGGAGGAAAGGACCTTAGCGCCTACACTCGTAAGTGACGCAGTATGTGTGGGCCGCTTTAAAAGATACGTGTAGGACCCCATTTCCTTGTACGTGCTTTTCGTGGAGAGCGAGTGGGTGAATTCTGTACTTCTTGTCGGTTCACACGCGATTACTTCACAGCGTTTCAAGTTCGTACTCCCTGTTACCTCTGACAGCGTTCATTTTATTTTTTGGGCCTGTTTCCTCAAACAGCGTTCACTTCTTCTTTTGTCCTGTCTCCTCAGACAGCGTACAATTATTCTTTTGACGGGGGTGTTGCCAACGCGCACACGTGCGTTTTTTTATGTTCTTTTTCCAGGCAGACGGTGAGTCGGGCACGCATTTACCAACTGTGCTTGCCCCGTGTGTCGCGTACCCCTTCAGAGGTCATTGTAGGCTGCGTGTAACACGCGTACGCTTATTTTTGTGTTTCTGGGTGCCACAGCGTAGTGCGGGTTCATTTTTCCACGCATGTGGTCTACGAGGGGTTGCGTGCACGTTACTTTTTGTTTTCGGGGTGCCTGTGCATTGTGTGACCCGTCATCTTCCCCCAGGGGTCACAGACAGCCTTGCTAGAGCACTAGGGTGCAAATTCCATCTAGTACCCTACCCATTTCACCCCCAATTGCCCAGGACAATTGTTTACTGCAACTCCCATACGCACAACAACATCAGTGCCATGGTTGGGAGGCGACCAAGTGGTAAGGGAGGCAAAGGTGGCGGACCTCCAAAAGGTGGGTGTGGTGGGCGCGGTAGGGGACGTGGCCAGGATTTGCAGGGTGCCCCTAGACCCCAATGTGTGGAGGACCAATCAGGGACACCCATGCTACCCCCCCATGGTTGAGGAAAACGTGGCTGACACCATCCCAGCTCAGCCCTTGTTGGACCAGCCCATTGTGGCACCTGACCCGGCACAGGATGACTCCCAGGCTGACTTCCAGGTCAACAAGTCTAAGCCACGTGTACCGGTGCAAGTTGGTGTCACCAGGCCACGTGGATCTGGGGCAGCGATGTCATCTGCTGCCCCAAGTAGGCAGGGTGGGAAGGCTGTAGGGGCAGCTGCAGCTCTATCCAACCCAGCTCTGAGTCTCCCAGCAGGGACAGTCTCGGTCCTGGTCCATCAAACTGACGTTGCCCCTGCCAACATCACACTTCAGCCAATGCCTGCACCAAGACCTATGGTCATTGTGCCTTCGCACACTCCCAGTACCCAGTCCACCTGCGCTTCTGCCCCTACTGACCAGAGCGGCGCAGGCCACTCAGGCTCTGCTCCACCTTTGAAAAAGAGGAAGAAGAGTGCTCTGGCACTACAGGCTGAGACCCCAGACACAGCTACACAGTCCGGCACGTCAAGGAAGCCTAGCTTTAATGAGCCCGAACTTGATGCATTTGTGACCTATGTGTCAGCACATAGCCGCGAAATGGTGGTGACTGCAGGGTGCAAGACCACACCTGGTCAACGTAGTGCACACTGGCAGACCATCGCGGACCGCATAAGTGCCCTTGGATTTGTGAGGCGCACAGCTGATGATTGCTACAAGCGGTGGAATGACCTGAAACGCAGAGCAAAGAACAAGCTGGCCTCAAATCATGCCCCTACTCTGGTGACTGGCGGTGGGTCTCCACCAGAGGACAGCAAACTCACTGTACATGAGTCTGTTGCTGGGACCTTCATCTCAGAGGAACAGATCCAAGGCGTGGGAGAGCTACCTGATTATGACGCATTATCCGGTGAGTGCCCATGCATGTGTGTGTAATCCATGCGTATGTTGTTTGTGTGACGGGTTCTGATTGAGTGCCAGGTGAGGGTGCGTACTCCTGAGTGTTATGGGTCACCCATGTGCTTCCTCCAATACATTCACGTGCCTTTGATTTGGGTATGACAGTATCCCTTCTGCCCACAGTAGCCAATTAGCCCCACATTACTGCTGTTGCACTTGAACTATCATCTTGCAACAACATTGTTCTGATTTTTTCTGTGTTCATTCAGGCTGATTGTTTAGATTATCCCATTTTTCATATGCTTTTTTCATCCCTAATGCCACATATGTGACATGCTCCTGTCATTGTTTACACCCCACATTGTGCCACTTTAGTTACCTGGTTGTATGAATGATTAAAACATTCAGGGCGAGGGAGTATTGGCCTGCTGAAATTTATTTTTAGGGCCTGTTTGCATGTGGAACATTATAGTTGTTTCGTGTCATGTTAAAGTGACCAACCATTGATGTGTACATCTGCCTACAATCACTGTCTAATTGTACACTGGATGTGTTGCAGTGTGCGGCACATGCATATTTTGCAACACTATTCTGCATTAATCTCATCATGTCCATGTGACATGGATGTGTGACAGTACTCATTCACTGACATATTGCTGTAGTTGTCTAATTTAGCATGGCTATGCTACATGACATCTGTGTGCTGGCATGTGTCATGTATGTGTATTGGACATGCCACTCACAGGCTGATGTGTGATGCCAGTGCTACACGACATGCTGCGAATGTGTTGCTTTTCCATCTTGGTGTCCTCATTGTCTGCCTTTTTGACTCCCCTTCAAAATCATTGACAGTGCATGCCTGCCAGGGTTATAGTCATGTGGCACATGTGTAAACCATGTACAGGATCTCTGTCTTGTCAGGCCTATGTGTGTGCTATGGTGCTCATGCCTGTTTCCATTTCTTGTATTTCATGTTTTTGCAGGTGACGACGCACTTGATGCTGGTGAGGTTCAGGAGATGGTGCAGACCCCGGAGGATTCTAGCCACGACCAGCCACCAGTGGGGGACGTGGTGTGGTGGTGGGTGAAAACACTTTTGTACTGCAGACCATACTGTCGAGGGGTGCCTCTGGGTGCAGCTCCCCAGACCTCTATTCAGGTGCTGAGTCGGATGATGAGACGTATGTTCTGTCGCAGGTCAGTGCTTCTGGCAGGGATTCTGTTCTGTCCAACCCACCTGCACCAGGGCTAGAACCCTCTATAGGGATGTCAGTGTTGGTAGGTCCACCTTTGGTGGTTACGGATGCAGGGTCACACTCCACAGCATCTGATCCTGTTCCTGGGCCAGCAGATCAGAGGGAGAATGCAGTCCTGCAGCCTCAGGCAGTGCCAGCACAGCAAGGTGCAGATCGCCTTGCCCCGAACAGGTGTGGTGCCTGCCGACACGGTGGCCGTGTGCCACCAGGCAATACTGTATGGGAAAACTCCATGTACGGTATGGCAACCCAACAGGCAGCATCAGTAGAAATGATGGCTCAGGCAATGGAGAGGGTGGCCACTTCCATAATCCCCAGATGGAGCAACAACAGCAGGCAACAGACTCCATTTGCCAATCACACAGGGAAGACATGTTGGTGTCCAACAGGGACCGACGGGCGGCACTGGAGACTCTGCGCGAATCCATATCAATAGAGTCACAGGGCCACAGAGAAGCCCTGAGGGTGGAACTCCATAACCTCAGGCAGAGTCTGCTTGAACTTGAGGCTTCCCGAAATGTCAGGGCAGAACAGCAGCTGGAGCAGCTCACACATTCGTTCTCAGCTGAGCTGCAGGCAACACGTGATCCGGGCATCCCGCAAGGCCATGCGTGCAGAAGAGCAGGCAACCCATGACGTGCTGCATGGGGATCTCCGTGCTTTAATCCTCCAGAATCAGACCTTCCAGACCTGCATGCTTGCTGCCATGTAGGACCATACCAGGGCTTTGCGTGGGCTGCCTCCCATAGTGCCACCACCTCCTGATGCAGCAGCAGAGGGTGAAGAGAGTGACAGCAGTTCTCCCACAATGGCATAGCCGTGCAGGCCATGAGCCCATGGAGGTATTTTTTTTTCTCGCAACATCCACGCAGGTGGGTGTTGGTGTGCACCCTGTCCTCGAACCTCCTGGGTGGCCTCCCCCCCGTCCCCACATGGCCATTTTTGAATTTTTCTTTTTTTTTTTACAGTGTGTTGCCTTGTGTGGCTCCCGTGGGCATCCACTGTATTCCGGCTGGGCACATGCAGGCTTGTCCTGAGTTTGGGTTAGATGCTTGGGTTTGTGACACACACACCCCTCCTGCTTCCCGTTTCCATGGGCTTGCAAAGGGTATGACCAAGTGACAGTGACTTACACAGTGACATTGGGCTCCCATGAGCTGTGTGGGCAGTCTGTAGTCAATACTGTGTGTACATCCCTAGTAGGTATTGTTGTTGTATTGTACACTGCCTGGTGTATTGATATGTGCTTGTGCATCCATGTCTTCCTCCTAATTTGCAGGTTCCTTCCTCATGTCTTCACAAGGCCGTCTCCTTTGCAGATGGAGTTCATGTTGTATGCAGTACACTGACACATTTGCGTGGCAGCAACACTCTACAGTTGGAAGGGGTCGATGTGCTGGCTTATTCAGGTTGTAAGACTACCACTACTTTGACTTAGCACTGTCATGTTTTTGCAATGTTTCATGGTGTTTTGCTGTATTGTGTTGGTGGTAAGTATTTGTTAATGTTTGCTGTTTGTTTTTGATTACTGGGAGCATATTGTCTGTGGGCAGTTTCTATTTGGGACAGTCCACTTTGTGACACTTGTGTCAGGTCTTGTGCATTGCTTTGTTTGCTTTCACATTGCATGACATGCCATGGTGTGTTGGGTGGCGGAGCTGGGGAGGGGTTGGGTGACATGGCGCTATTCTCATGTTGTATTTTGCAAGGGGGTAGTCATTCATGCAGCATAAATATGTGTTTTTTTTGTGACACAGCATTGGTTGTCTTTCGGCAGGTAGGGATGCACACAATGTAACAATTCCAGGTGACAAATCTCAGGCTGGTATGGTTGTGACAGTTGACTGTCCCTTATGTCATCATCATTGATTGTCAGCTGGTATGTGCCAGGGCTGTATGCACTCCACAGGGGTGTGATTTTAGGTGAGGTAATTAGCCACCAGCTGCGTACGGGCTGCCTCACCACGTGCCCTTTCCCCTCTCATGCGCAGCGGCTGTGCTTGTGGTTGAGGATGTGGGGCACCACCATGTCCACCGGCAGGCCCCGGCGTGTTGCAACATTGTGCAGGACACATGCTGCCACTATGATCCTGCACACTACTGGGGGCGCGTATAGCAGCTGCCCACCATAGCGGTCAAGGGAACGAAAGTGTGACTTGAGCACTCTGAATGTGCGCTCCACTATGCCCCGGGTTGCAATATGGGGTGTGTTGTATCTTACCTTGGGTGGTGTGGTGGGGTTCCGAATTGGCGACATCATGTGGGTGCTCAGTGGGTAGGCACTGTCCCCTGGGGAGGTGATGATGGGTATCATTAGTGGGGTTGTGACATCACTCAGTATCTGACATGCATGCATGTGCAGGGGCATTTATACTCACCAAGCAGCCATGTATCGCCATGCCGCCCAGCTTCTAGGTCCCGGTTTAGGGTTGACATTCTGTAAATGAAACTGTCATGGGTGGACCCTGGATAGTTGGCATATACTGAGGTGATA
This sequence comes from Ambystoma mexicanum, assembly GCF_040938575.1. Lineage (NCBI taxonomy): Eukaryota > Metazoa > Chordata > Amphibia > Caudata > Ambystomatidae > Ambystoma > Ambystoma mexicanum. Next base: position 639,513,995 of record NC_090935.1, on the reverse strand, counting down.
ATTCCCTTGGCATCACATACTACCTGCACGTTGATGGAATGCCAGTGCTTGCGGTTTCTGTAGATGTGCTCAGTTGCCCTGGGAGGACATAGAGCCACATGGGTGCAGTCAATGGCACCTAGCACTTTGGGGAAGTGTGCCACCCCGTAAAAATCCTGGACGACAGCCTGCCTTTCTGCAGGTGTTCTGGGCAGGTATATGTGCCTTCGGACTGATGGGGTGCAGTCATGATGGCCAACACCTGGTGCAGGCAGCGTGACTGCGTGGCCTGTGAGACCCCCCCCCATTATGGCAGTTGTCTGCTGAAATGAACCGTGGCCAAGAAGTGCAGTACATTGAGCACCTTTTCCAAGGAGCTCAGTGCTTGGGAGCACAGGGTGGGTGATGTGAGGGCATCTTCCCACCCGCTCACCAGGTCGAGTATTATGTGAGGTGGAAACCTGTACCTCCCATACACCTCGTCATCAGGCATCCCAAAAAGGCTGGTTCTGGATGTAAAAATTCTGGCCCTGACTATCCCCCTCCTCCTCCTGCGGCATCCCACGACCACTGCTGCGAGGAACGGTATATTCATCTTGGCGTCTGAGCTTGTTTGTTGTTTGCGCGCACTTTTATGCTGCGCGGGTCCACGTACGCCTGCTTCCTGCTGGCATACGTGTTTCCGGATTAGCGCGTCTTTTTTGGCGCACGCGTTAGCCCCGTTCGATTCCATGAATACATGTTGTAGGCGTGCGTGTGGCCGTTCCGTGTATTTGCCTCCTGTACTTCCCCCGTGACGCCCACATTTTCACACGTTGTTCCCCATTCCGCGTGTTACGCCTACTTTTGTTGTGTGCGCTGCGCTATGTGCGCTTTCACTGTGCGTGTAGCGCACGCTGTTTGAAGACGTGTGCGCCAGCGTGCACCACGCAGGATTTTAGCACACATCTATGGATTTACACGCGCACGGACTTCCATGAATCACTGTGCGCGGGTTTCGGTGCGATTTTCGCACTTGTGCTGCGATTCGCACGCTTTCGCACGCTTGCACAGGAATTTTCAGCGCACATTATTTCCATGAATCGGCCTCTTAAGCTTCTGGGGGATCCTCCCCACGCTCTATGCCCGACTCTGTGGCATCCTCTGACACAGCCGGAATGCACTTGTACCCCAACCCATCCAATGCCATCCCACTCGAACAACACTTACCTTTTTCTCCACCTGCCCACCACTGCGTGTCTCTGCATTCCACTGGGGGAAGTGCATTGCAATATTGTGCGTCACTCTTTTTCTGGCACTCTTGTGAGCATTGTGGGTCCACCTAGTGGTCTGCATATGGAAATCCCCTACAGACTGGTAGTCCTTCACTCCTTCAGGCTTTGAGATGATTCCAGTGATACCCTATGGCATACGATTGGTGAAACATTCATGAGGTGGCATACCTGCTGAGAGATCAGGTTCATACAAGCAAAAATAGATGCCCTTGATGGCAGCCTATAGTGGGCAATAACAAAAGATTGCTCAAGGCCTCATTCCTCCTTCTAGCTCTTAGGTTTCTTTCTGCAAACTTCCAAAGGGGATAGGAAGTGCAGGTTTCCAGTGTCTATGTTCCAGCGCACAATATCCCATTCTGGGTTGCGTGAGGCTTTACATTTTTGGAGGACCACCTCCACGCTTTTCTGTTCAGGGTGACTTTTGAGAGTTGACGTTGTTGTGTTTTCAGGTTCAGATGTCATCACTTTTTGTTACAGACATGGCATTGGTCTTGGTTCATCTGTTTAGATTTCCACTCTGGAAGTGTCAGGAGCTCTTCTTTCTGTCGTCCCAAATGGCCCAACACACAGTTGTTTGGTTAGACATCATCATATGAAAGTGTGGTTGCTAAAGTTTTTCTGGACTGAAGTTCATCACAGCCGTGCCATTTTCTTTCTTTAGAGTGCAACTTCAAGGAGAAAGACAGGTTCTGCACAGAAGCCATTTTACAAGCATATTGTTGTGCGATATGTGAAAAGTTGTTCGGTGAACTACGGCATTCACCCATTGCGGGGCCTCAGTCCCCCGACTGCCTGTAGACCTTGAATTAAGGGTATCTTAGTGCTATTTCCTCAAACTGAGAAAACAACATATTTCTACCGTGACAGGCGCCAGAGGTTCTGGTCCTGGAGTGGTTGTGAATGCTTATGGTCTGATACTTCTCAGGCTTTGGTATGACCGAAAGGCAAGGATGGGAAGAGGCAGAGGGATGTGGGGGGCGGGGGCATCGGTAATTCCTCAGTAATCGCCATTACTTTTAGCCCTACTCTTCCTCAACAGTCTTGACAACCCCGCTTCCACCATAAATACTAGCAATGGCATCTGCTCATAAATCGGGGGGAGGGGGCAGTGGTTTTGGGAAGTGGGTTTTATGCCTCCTTCCTTGGGGAGGATGAATTTTAAATCAAAGAAAATGATGAAAATATCATAAAAACAGCATTTCTGTGTGGGATATGGAGCCATCTGAAAGGGGGGGCCGGGGGGAACACGAAGCGGTTCCCCCCGGGGATGTTTTTGGCGCTGCACACGGCCAGCGAGTGGCCGTGGGGGCAGAGCGCCTCTCCGGGGTATTTAAGGGGCCAGGGAAGGTTCGGGAGGCAGGTGACAGTTGGACTTGATGGGGTGGTGCTGTTTGCACAAGCGGACCACCCCGGGGGAACAGGTATTGAGCCTGGAGGGGCATGGCCCCAGGGAGAAAGCGGGACGCCTGGAAAAGGGGTAAGGAGACGGTAGGGTCCAAGGGACAGTTAAGGAGGAAATAGCTTTATTTAATTATTTAATTGTTGGGGGAAAATGAAAATGTGTAATTAGTTAATTGATTGTTTAAATATTTCGTTAGTCTATAAGACCATGGAGCCAGGTAAGCGTTTAATTGTAAGCTTTGGCCTGTCACATTAAAGCGACCTTTTGCCACTTTTAAATGAGTCTGGGTTTTTGTGCAGTAAGCCAAAAGTTAAAGTTCAGACTAGCAGTAATGAAGATTAACCGTCAGTAATGGAGGCGTCATATCGGCATTGCCCCAGCCCCAGAATCGAGCACTCAGAGGCCTCGATATCATACTTGTCAAATTCGGTCCCTATGGCCCTAGAGCTGCAGCACTCAGACTAACTTCCGGGGTCGTGATAACAGGCTTAGCACACAAGTGTTGGGCTACTTACTTGGTTGTTTGGCCGGTATCCCAAAGATGACTCCTAGCGCCAGGGCAGCCGCTACCGCTCCCAGCACAAGGAGTGCTGCGCCCGTCACCAGCAGGCACCGCCTCTGACTGCAGCCTCTGGCATCTGTCGAAAAACAAACCATTATGAATGCTTAGTGCCCGTTCACTTCTGACGAAAAACAAACCCTCCTGTTAGTTCTTTGTGTGTTCACTCTACAGCTAATAAGAGCATTAAGCAGTGGTTATTTATTTAGGCGCAGCTTACAGTGACAACGACAATCATAAGAATGTGTGTTTGAAATGTCTTGGTACTTGAGAAGTCATCCAGTGACACATACAAGTCCAGGCTGATCCTGTATAGGATTATGACACTGCTGTGGTGTTTATGTGCTTTAAGGTCTTATATAAATTTACAAGGATGAACGATTATGTTTGCATTTGTAATAACGTAACATTTTTAGTTTTTGTTAATAGGTGGCATACGCCGAAACTATTGCATTAGAGTACAGCTAGGGAGAAATGGCATATGAGGAGGGATACACAGCTTGTAGGTGTTTGATTATTTAGCCACCCATTGAATTCGCATGGCCATGTAAATCCTTATGCTCCCCCGCGCTCCCCTGCACACTTCAACACGTCCTCCTGGGATCTCTTGGAGCTAGGTTTATCAAGCCTTGAAATCAAACTTTGATCTCAAAGTGCCTGCCATTGATTTTTAAAGCAGTCTTCTGAAAGATAATGGCCCTCATTACGATTATGGCGGTAAGGCAACAACGGCGCCGGTAGTGATACCGGCGCTGTTGTTACCATACCGCCACATTACGAGTTCAGCTCGCGGGTGCCTCTCTGCACGGCTGGTCTGACCAGGCGTGCAGAGCGGCACCCGCGAGCAGAACTGGATGGTAGCAACGGTACTGTTATGATCGGTACCGCTGCTGCCATCCTCCCCGTTCCCATTGAGCACTCTGGGGGCACAAATGGGAATGGGGACGAACCGGATCCGGGTCCCACGCTAGGGGAATTACCGGGCCCGCCGAGGTCGGAATGACCCGGTAGTTCCCCTTTCGCGCGACCCAGAGCCGGACTCGAGTTTGGGGTAGCCATGCCGGTATGAACGGCATGGCTACCTCCAACCTCGTAATGAGGCAATGACTTAACTGGACCTGTGATAAAGAAGGTGCTACCGGTGCAGTAAAAATGTCTTAACCAGGCCTTCCTTCAGCCACTCCATTTATAAGCACTCTGTGTGTCCTTCCATGAAGTCCTGTCAAACACAAGCATCATCAAAACCAGCAGTTTAGAAGTGTTTATAAGTAGTAGGCATTTGCTAATCACTGCTATTTTATGCCCAGGTGCTTGTAGCATTTTGCAGCTGCTACCATCAGTGGTCAGTTATCACTACTACGGCAATGCCTGGCAAATGCCTTTCCCATGCCTACACAAAAGCCAACACTATTGACATTGCCAATGGGTGTTTTAAGTTCCCTCTGATAGAAATGGTAAGCAAATGTGGAATGTACTCAGCTTTCTCAATTAACCATATCTAGCAGGTTACAGCAGTTTTACCAGTGGAATGTTCTTTCTTGGATAAAATGGTCCAACATCCAGCATTGGAACCATCACTCCCAGTTACTGATGTAGGTATCACCCACATAGTAGGTCCGTGGTAGAAACTCTAGTTTACCAGTTAGGAATGGTTTGTACTGGATCTTTCCACCAACAGTGTATTTGTTGCTATTAGTCAACTGTTATTGAGAAAATTCCGGTTGATTCCAATTGCACTTTACAAATGGTTATCAGTGACTAATACTGACTATCGATGTATGTCGTGTTTTTCTTTAGGCAGTACAATGTCTATTGTCTTTTCCTCCTGAAATGTAAAGGGTAATGTCCAAAACCTCATAAGCAGAATTGGATCCAATAGAAACCATTTGAATTTCCACCGAGGACATCACCAAAGAAAAATCCAGCTGTGTTTTCCCATGTTTCTGACATTGATGAAATAAGTGCAGCTAAGTTAGACCCTTTTATATCGACAGGCTTGAAGGCTGTGACGTCGGGATAGTGACCATGGTAGATACATCAGTTTTTATGCATGGTCTCAAATGCAACCGCATCCCTCCAACACTGTGCTAACTTCACTGGCTTTGCCTCCCCACCAGGCTTATATTCCAAACTGCATGTATCACCTAAAAAGCAGTCTCTAACGGAAAACCAAACTCTACACCTCGCATACCGAAACTATCAAGCTCGCCGTAAGGAGAATACTTGCAAGTAGTCCTTCTCCTGCCTTGTCCAGACCATGTGGAACTCAATCCCAGCAGAGGCTTGAAATGCCCTCACCATCCTCCAATTCCATAAAACTCTAAGGGCCTCATTACGAGTTAGGAGGAAAATCAGTGGAAAATCCTCCCAAAAATAGCCCTGAGGAATTACCGTTAACGCCACTTGGTCAGGCACAACTTCCGGCTGATTACAAGTGGTGGTGGCAGTGTACTTCTCCATTTACTTTGGGTCCATTGGACCCAATGGGGCCTTTTTTGCGGAATTACCACGATGGTAATTCCGCCAATTCAGCCGTTTTTTCGGCATTGAGTGGGAAGATTTATGTCCAGAGTTTTGCTGGAGGTAAATCCTCCACTCAAAACCCAAACTCATAATTTGGTATAGTGGTAAAATTGGTGGCAGCTCAGTTACCGCCAATTTGACCACTTACTGCCCAATTCGTAATGAGGCTGTAAGGGCTCTATCACGAGTTGGGCGGTATGCCGGCACTAACTGCACCGGGATACCGCCCAGTGCTAATAATATTACTGCAACTCAGCTCGATCACAAGTAGAGGGGGAGCGGTAAGTCCACATTCCCATTGGGTCCGTTGGACCCAATATAGTAGGGGGGCACTGGCGATAATAGCACCTGCGGTAATAGCACTGAAAATGGCCTTAATGCCAGCTCATTCACCTCGAGCTCAGAGCTGGAGGTGAATGCCCAGAACACAGGATTGGGCAGAGCAGTAAATGCAGTAGTAATAGCATTAACACCGCATTTTACCGCTCCGCCCAACTCGTCGTGATGACCCCCTAAAAAAATGACTCTTTCAACAATACCTGCCAGAGGAATAAAAAGCCCACTCTGCCTCGAGCAATAATACTGCACTAATGTATAAAAGGTCAATCCCCTTGTAGGCATCTGCTGTTGCAAAGTGCTCTGCTGCTCATTAACTAGGTTCGTGCTATAAACAATGAAAAAATTATGTATAAAAATGAATCCATCATGTGCTTGCATTCTCGTGGCTCTGACAGCAAATTTTCTGAGGGCGGCTAGTCCTGGCTGTAGAACAAATGAGGAGTAGGAGTAGGGCACTAGAATGTGTAGATCACTTTGCTGATCAGTAGAGTGGGACCCTGCTGCCAGCGACACGGCTCAAAGGAGACGGCGCCCTTTCATCTCAAATTGGATTACACAGAAACAGAGGTAGAGCCCTCTCACTTTGATGCTGGGTGAGCAATAGTTAGGTATGTTTTAGAGGATTTAACCCAGTCCAATAGAGTAAATTATAGGGGTGATTTAATTAGAATTCCAGTCAACACGTATTTCGAACCTCCTGGGGCTTTATGAAGGCTGTAAACAACATTATGTGACATCACAACGTTAATTGCCATGAATATTTCACCCGAATAATGAGTCCAAGATAACGGGCCTCATCACGAGGTGGGCAGTAGCCCTTAAATGCGGCGTTATGGTGATTACAGCTGCATTTAAGGGTCTGCCCAATCATGAGTCTGGCAGCATTTACCCCCAACTCTAAGCTGGAGTAAATTCGCCAATTTAACACCCATTTTGAGCACAATTGCCACAGCGTGGCACTTTTAGCTTGCGATAATTGCGCCGAAAATGCCCGATTGGGTCCAATGGACCCAAATGGGGAATACCCATTACTGCCCAACCCTTAGCGCTGGTCTGGCTGACGGTAACACTATTAGCCCGGGTACTATGCCAGTGGTAATACTGCCGGCATACCGCCCAACTCGTGGTGAGGTCCAAAGTGTTATAGGTACCCAAAAGGGAGGAGCGCCATACATTAGAGATATGTTGGTAGTATTAGGCATGCGTGCCAATAAACCCTACATTGATACACATTTAAGATTATTATGAGAGATGGTAATAATGCTAACAAGTGAGCAAGCATGGCAATTTGTAAATTTGCAAACCGGTTTTCCTGAAAGGATAAAGAATTGTCAATGAGCCTCACAAGAGCGACTTGCTCTAAGCAATAATTGCATAGTAGATGCACTGGCCTAATAGGAAATATCCTTACTTCCTACTAGGCAGTCTTATTCTGGAGGTTTCAAGAACATTTTCTGTGTTGCAGTTGGTATGTTCTTTTAACAGCCACTCTCTAGATAATCCCAGATTTACAGATAACACCTTCTTGGTTTGTGGACACATGACACATTTACCACAAGGGTGATGTCCTGTTACACGGGGCAAACCCCACAGGGTATATTGTGTCTGGGTGTGACTTTTGTCTGTCTGTATGTCGTTTTTCATGACGATATTACAAAGGTTTGGACTCTTTTTAAAGGCTACCAGGGGGGTAGGTGCACTCATAACCTTCCTCCAATTTTTCTTAATGATACTCTTAACCTTATATGACAGGTTGCTAAAAGTGCTAACAAACACTAATGGACTTTCTTTCTTGTCAGTCATGGAGTCTGAAATATTTTTGAATAGAGCCTCTCTATTGTTATTAAATGCTCGCTTAGCTGTTTGTTTTACCATGTTGGCAGGATATCTTCAGGAGATTAATTTGCCAATTAAAATATTGGCTCCCTCCTCATAGTCTCCCCTCGTACTTCTATTGCATTTTAGGCGCAGGAATTGTCCAAAGGGAAGGTTATCTCTCTCATGGCATGCATGATGGCTGTTGTAATGCAATAAAGCATTTAATCTCTGACTTTGACACAAGGTCTCACTAATAAATATCCATGTCCATGATATATAGTCAAGTCGAGATAGTTGTCTTCCATAGTACTCATGTAAGCAGTGAATTTCAAGTACCTATTTTGGCTGTTAAGCCATGTTAGAAAGACATTGGCTTCATCTAAGCTCCCATGCCATACCACAAATACATCGTCAATGTATCATAGCCATCTAATCAATTTGTCTTTGTGGGAATTGAGGTCAGAGTCCACCACTGTGCGCGCAAACATGTCGACATACAAGTTTGCCAAATTAGGTGTTGTGGCTGCTCCCATGGCTGTACCTTCCACCTGGACATAATATTGCCTCAGGAACTGGAAAAAGTTATTAGTAAGAGCTACCTCTGCATACCACAGCATAAAGGAATTAGTTACTGGGTGGTCATCATCTCTCTTGAGCAGAGTTTCTTCTATAACTTCTAAAGTAGCCTTTTGGGGAATATTGGTGAACAATTACTGTATGTCTATGCACATCAATAGATTGCACGCTGGGTTGAAATCTAAGCCCTCCATTTTAGAAATGGCATCTCGGGTATCTTGGACATAGCTTTTCATTTTCGAGATGAAAGGTCTTAAATAGTAATCTACAAATTTAAATAGAGGTTCGATCATCGACTTGACACCAGATACAATAGGTCTGCCTGGGGTCGTTCAAGATTTTTATGAATTTTAGGCAGTATGTAGAATAAGGGTATTCTAGCTTTTTCTCTTATCAGATACTCCCCTTCTTGCTCGCTGATTAACTGCATTTCAACAGCTTTTTCTACTTTGCTCTTTATCATTTTGACTAATCTCGTACTGGGGTCCTGGGGAATCTTTTGATAGCTCACTTCATCAGAAAGTAACCTCAAGCATTCATTAATGTAATCCTGTCTGTTGAGAATTACAATGGCTCCCCTTTGTCCACTTGTCGGATGACCAGAGCCTCATTTCTACCAAGGCATTGAAGCATTTCAATCTCCTTTTTACTGAGATTGGAATGATTAGGAAAGCCTCTGGCTTGTAGTTTTTCAATCTCCTGTAATACCTTGGTCTCAGAAACTCAGGACTCAGCTGAGTATGTCTCGGAAGGAGGACTAAAGTCTGATGGATTCCTCAATCCACTGTGGTTGTCAGAGCTTCCTAAGGACTGATTCTTAAAAAAGTCTTTAAAATGAATTTTACGCATACAATTTGGAAATTCAGTTCTAAATTCAAAGGGATTGGGGTATTTAGAGATTACAAAGTTGAGGCCCTTATTCAGAGTTTGTTCCATCTCACCTGAGTGTCAGGCAGCACAGCCCCCTGTGTACCTTATTTGCACAGTGGACTGTGCTGCCTGCCTCTGAGCAGGGGCATGTCCCCCGCTACGGATGTTCATGTTTCTTTGTATGCAGAGCGCTTTAGGCTCTGCATCAAATGTACCACAAAATAATGAGAGGCAAAAGGGTGTCGGAAGCCTGGCCCCACAGTCACTCATTATTGCAGTAGCTATGTACACACTCTGACTGACAATGTGTTCATTTTCCAGAGTGGCGAGCCATGTAGTCCTGCTTGGCGGCATGTGCGATGAGTTTATGCGGGTAAGGCAAGTGTTTTTTTGCCTTACCTAGTACCGTGCATCAAGGGTAATTAAACATAAGTGTTATGTTATGATAAGTGTTATTACGTCGCTAGACTGGCCTACATTAGTGGTGTCAGTCTGCATTTACTTTCCTATTGTAGCATGGCATTGTTTACTTGGCATTAATGGTAATGCAAACGTGATAAGTGTAATTACATGGCTAGACTGGCCTACATGAAATGTAGGCCAGTCTAGCCTATGTTTGGTAGCCACATAATAACACGTTTATGTTACTCTTGATGCCAATGTTACGCTCACCTGGCTCCCACAGAGGCGTCGATCTGAACTGGACAGCTGCGGTCTCCACCAATGTGACGCGTAGGGCCGAGATGACGGACTGGACTGGCCCACCTAGCTTCGTTTGCTTGGCCCGTAGAAATATTCTTCTGCAAATGGAGAAAGGGAATTAACCACCCGTGGAGTTGAGTGTAAATTCCCCCCACCCCCGCTGTTCTCCCCACTGATCACCTTTGATGTCCCCTCTTATAGTCTCACCTGATGGTTTGAAAAGATGAGCTCTCCATGCTCTCTCTGCATTGAGCGCAGAGGCGTGTTGATAACCAGTTGCTTCACTGACTCGAAGGGATCGCTGAGTTCCAGAACAATATTGACTCCGAAAAAATATGTAGTTCGTAAGAGTTCACATGTCTGACTTTCACTCTTGTCCGATTCCTTGCAGTTTGCAGCTTGACCCCAGCGAAGAGTTTTTGTCCCGTTGTCTCACCTTGTTGTCCTTTTGTTCCCCTTAGGGGCCGGGGTGCGGCGAGGATGCAATGGAGACTACGCCGACCCATGAGGAGGAATAGTACCCCCGGCGGTAATCAGGTAAGTCTATGGGGGTAGTTACTATTGCCTCTGTTTATTTCCTTGGCTCACCTTTGCTGTTCTTGTGTTCTCCTTAGGTGCCAGAATGCGGCGGGAACGTGCAGAAGGATGCGGTGGATCGTGAGGATGCTGCGAAGGCCGGTGAGTTCAGCGCGGCGCTGCAGCAGGCGAGGCGGCATGCGTAAATGCTTCTTTCTTCCAGCTTGAAGGTGCGGTGGATCCGGATTTCAGGTAAGGATCGAAGCTTTGCTCTTATTCTAACCTTTCTCCTTCTGTTCCTCCCTTTTTCTAGGAGCTGCAGACTTGAGGCGGGCGTGGCAGAAGACTGGATGCAGGCTTGCAGACACGGTGAGCATTACGCGGCTGGATGCAGAATAACGCGAAGCGTGTGCTGCTCTTTGGGCGTGGTTTAAATAGCCTCCAAAGTAGTCCCAGGTAAGTATTCTGCCCCAGCCCCACCCGAGTAAAAAAATAGTCCCTAGGTAAAATAGTCCCTTCCAAGCCTCATTTGGCTTGGAGCTCTGCAGCATGGTCTGCACCAGGTAAGCTTGCAGCATGGTCTGCATCAGGTAAGTTCTACTCTATGATCCTGGCGCCTATGGCGCCAGGACTGACTCTCCATATGAGCCTGGCGCCATAGGCGCCAGGACCGCACCCAAACAGCCCCTAGCAGGGGCTTTTGGGCTTGCTCAAAACAACTTGATGCCTGCTTCCGGGGTTGCTGGACCTGGTCTGGTTTCCCGGGGGTAGGCATCATGACAGCCAAGTAGAAAATGCCATCCCGCATTAAGAAAGCATATGCAGACTGCATATACTTTCTTAATGCGGCATGTCACATGTTTACTTGGCATTAAGAGTAATGTAAACGTAAGTGTTATTATGTGGCTACAGTGACCTACATTAGTAGCACCAGCCTGCATTTACTTTCTCACTGTGGCATAGCATTTGTGACTTTTTAATTGGAATTAAGGATGAAGCAACCATGTTGAGTGTTGTTAAGTGGCTAGACTGGCTTACATTGGTGGCTCCAACCTAGCCAGATATTATTTGTGTGTCATGGCATTTTTGTAAATTGCATCAAGCGTAAAACCAACCATAAATGTGGTGCTGCACGGGCTTATCTTGATACAGCCTGTCTGGATATACTTTCTTTCTGTGGCATGGCATCTTTTACTGGCTGCTAGTTCTTACATGGTAATACTAGCATACATTGGTGCAGCATGCACAAACAAGTAGGGGCACAGAAAGCATGAAAATGTGTTATATACTACCATATGTTGTAGGCAAAGACATAATGAAAATGTGTTGGAAGATGGTCCTGTGCACTGTTGGTGAAGTGCATCTATTGGGTTGTCATGTGATACCATTCATAATTGATTGCAAACTGAGTAGCTCTTTACCCAATGTTTCACAGAACGTGGTGTGAAATGCACCATTTTAACCCATTATTAAAAAAATGTTCTCGTGGTATGGGAGGACCCTTGTTTGGTCCAGGCTGCCTTGCTGTACTTCGTCGCTCCTGTATATTAGATGCATACATTTACGCTCCTCCCCCAGTTCAAAAATTCACCAGCCGCCACTAATACTACATCATTTCGGAATCCCAGTATATATCCTGTTTGAACAAACCCATTGCACAGCAAGCTTCACAATCCCAGGACATGCACAGTTAGTAAAATTCCAATACACTCACAGTTTAGCAGACCCAGTAATATTCCAGTTTATACGCTGACAGTTTATGCCAAATAAAAGTTTTAACCTGATTTGGTTCCCATTTTATTGTATTCAGTATCCCAGCATACACCATTTCTGTACATACCCAGTTTACAATCACACAATTTAAGTACACTCCCAGTTGACTAATATTTAGTTCCAGTATACCCCTATTTCAATGTTATACAATGCCAGTATATGTCCATTCTATACAATCCCATTGTATGCCCACGTTGACGATCTCATGCTCCAACTTTGAACAATATCTGTCTTTAAAACCCAGCAGTATTATATATTCCCATTTCAGCACACAAAAGTAGTTTACCTTGACCATCCCAGTCTACAAGAGTTTGCCTAACTACATTTTACTTCTAATTGGACAACCCAAACTGATCCACTGAAAAATCCCAAGTCAGCCCCAAATATCACAGAGAACAAGTGCTGCTGTAGAAACTCTATTAGCGTATTGCAAATGAACATTGAAAAGGCACAACACATGCCCACACAAGCTATACAACATAACATCAGGCAATGTGATGAGGTTTGGGCCCCATCTAACCGAGACATGGCTATCTGCCTAAACGGGGGGGGGGGGTGGAAGTGCCAACATCAAAAGAAGACTAAATCTAAAGCTGTCAGTCCCTTGGGGTGTAAGGGCAGAGTCACAAAATGTATTGTACGCTTGCTTCTGCCCTTCGCTTGAATATGCAAAGAGGAGTGGCTGCAGGTCCCTTGTGCTTGCTGCCAGCAAATCCTTCACCAGAAATCGCAGGGCATCATTCTGTCACTGCACCTCTGCAATCACAGATGTTTTGCGTATCTGTCCGATAGTATTAATAGTATTTAGAAAATAGTAAACAAAAACAAAAATTCTTGCATAACAGAAAAGGACTGTTCAGGGTTGTCCAGTCTTCCCATGTCTCTGCCTACACTTGGCACATTTCCACTGATGGGCTCCCTGTTTACCCTTGCTTGTTCCATATCATTATTCCTTGGTAAACTGTTTTACACTTTTTTCATTTGACTACTTCTACTGGTCGAACACTGCACTGTTTACACTTCACTGATTACACTTAGCATTCCTTAATATTAACGTTAAACACATGTTCTTCCTAAATCTCACCTCGCTTCACCCTGTCTTCTTTCTGTCACACACCACGAGTTGCAATTCTGCTAGTCTGCTTTCTAGTGAAAATGGCTGCCCTGCCCTCGTGCTGTGTTAGTGTTGCCAGGTATTAAAACTCCCTCATAATATCTCTCACCCCCCCCCCCCCCCCACCCGCCCCCTTTCTTCCAGTCTAATTTCAGGCCCTTTGAGTTTAGGGATGGGCAACAGGTGTCGGTGTCATGTAACCTATGTGTCAAACCAATACATTCTGGATGGAAACAACACTCTTAGTTATCACAACACGAATAGACAATGAATAACAAACATGTACATCCGAAGTCTAACCATATGGTGTGGCTGTGATTTTTAGCACGGAGAGGGACGTCCTGGCAGGAATGGAACTTGAAATTCCTAGTTAGGAATATTTAATCTTATAACAAATAAACATGGCAACCATAACTTGAGCACTGTATGTTTTTTGTGCCAAGGTATGGCCTGTACAAAAGAGAACTGGCAGACGCTGGCATTTGTTGCTGCCATTCGTGACATTAATTGCACTGTACCAGGCTTCCTGTCTGGATATCGTTTGGAAATGTAATTGCTGAATACCATTTGCTTGCGGTTCATGCTGAGGTCAGTTCTATTATGTAATCCGAAACATGCAAATGTTTTTATTTCCTTCTTCCTGTTGCTGCGGCAATGTCTAGCTTCAGTGAAACCTGGCTGTGTAATGCTGTGTTGCTGTAGGATGAATAGCGTTGGATTAATGTTCCTCATAGAATCAAATTATATGGGCTGTATCAATATAAGCAATGATTATCCTTTCATAACATTTCCCTGAATCAGGGACTGTGTTTTTAATTTGTGTCCCTTTTTTACCACACATAGCCTAGTGTAGCGTGATATCCATATTGGCGGATAAGGTGAAAGTTGAACCCCTCTCTGTGATTTATATTTGAATTCATTTCATAAACAGGAAGTACTGCTTCCATCAGAAACACCGTTTATCAGGTCAACAGCCGATAAGAGGGCACAAAACCAAGTGTTGGTGGTGGGGGATGAAGGGAAACATGGAACAGACAAAACAGTGAAAGTAGAATATAGCTCTAAAGCACTGATGCTAAGACATGGACGCGGCGTTGCCTTATCCAGAGTTCCCAGCAAGATGGTCTCTTTTAGGAACTGTGGGTAATGTAGTTTCAGTGCTGGTTCTTGGGTGCCTGGGACACCACAGAGAACTTGTTGCCCACTTCTGCCCTCTGTTTCCACACAGACCTACTAACTGCCTGACACCTTTGCACCTGCAGGGGCAGCATTCCCATGCATTAGGCCCCCAAAGCCCTCCTTAATGTCCTCACTTTGCTCGCAAGGTTACGTCAGGCATCCGGGCAGGGCTGCCCCTCCCCCCCTCAGAAATAAGGTTGAATGATCACATTGAAAGGTTGGTCTGCCATTGTAAACAATGGGTTAGCAGAGTGTCTTAAACACTGTTTCACATCCTGATGTGTTTCTCTCCCATTATTCCACATTGATGCTCAGTGTCTTCCTGAATCAATATTCCACTTCAAGATGCCAAGCATTTTCTTCAACATTGTTCTTTTGTGTATAGCATGCTTTTTTATTTTGCCATATTATAATGGCATTACAGCTCTGTGGGCGAGGGCTGTAGCATGTGTTACAGCCATTTCCCCATGGGCTGTATGACTCAACATAACAGTTACCATTTTTTACATGAAACTAACAGCATCAGCTCCAACAATAGACTAATGTTGCAGTCACCTGAACATTGACGAGGCCAATGCACCACCAGAGCGCACAACAATGACACACTGGAAGCAAAGACGTGCAAAAGGGAAAGAAAATAGGAAACAGCCCTTTTCCTCCACTGCACACTGTCTCTGGTGCAGGTTACCAACACAGATCAGACTGCCCCATCCTACACTTCAGGGAGGACCTGAAGAACCTGCTCTTCAAAGGACATCTATCCAACTGCTGACTGCTCCACTCTACCCTTCTCTCCCCCCAACGCTCACCACCTCCTATGCCCAGCCTGCCCATTCCAGCTGCCTCTGCTACCTCTGCACCTCACCTGTAACCCCAAGGTTGTACCCCCCATGTACAGCACTCTGTTGCGTCCCCGCTAGGTTTGCACTTTATAAATCCCATCCCTAAATGCATACATATAGTGCTACGAATTGTGTTTTAACAAGATAACCATTGCATAGTATTGCTATTTAAGACGCTCAGCAATAGAATAAGTACAAATCAAACAAACAGGATGTTCACAGGCACACAGCGCAGAATGAAAGAAAGCAAAAGAAGTGCCCATTAATCAATAGAATATGTTTGACTGCACACAGGTTCACCTTTTCCATGGTAAGAATGCAAAGACCTTTGCGAGTCCGACCCGGCACTTGATACAGAGTAGATATCTCTATCCTGCAATATATGAAGAAGAGAACAATTGATTAGGGCTGTTAAACTAGAGAAGCACAAAATGGGTTAGAAATGCACACTTTATAGTTAAATAGCACAGACTGTAAAAGTCTCAATGCGGGGTTCATCTTTGCTGACGTTTGACTTATCTACCCAAATGTGAGGATAATGGAAGCTTCTAAATTACATCAGTACCCGGCGCGGGTCAATCAGCTTGTAACAAGCAAGCTCATTGGACCTGGCCAGGTCGTTACCAGTCCGACAAAGCCGTTGCTGGGCCGGTTGTGCCAGCGTTCTGGCCGCTATGGAAAGTGAGAAGGCACTACAGGTAGTCCCTTCTCCCCGTTTTCTGGCGACCATCTTTTTTGTTTACTATTTTAAATGGCCGCCAAGGAAAGGTAGACGGGACTACTTGTAGTCCCTTCTCCCCTTCCATGGCGCCAATTTTCTTTGTTTACTTTTGTGTTCGTATTTCAATGGCCGCTGTGAGGAACATGAGGGCATCTTCAGTTCTTTTCCCTACTTCTTTTCCCCTGGATCCTCCTCTCTGGTAGCGAGGGAAAGGCCAGCCCCTTTGGGTTCTGACCCTGGGGGTGGATTTTGGGGGAAAACTACCTGCGTGGAGGGAACCTGGGGAGAGAACATCCTTAGGTGAGACATGACATCCCCCTTTCCCTTTTCAAAACTAACCCACTATCCCTCAAGCCTTTGTAGGCTACTGTCACCCCTTTCCCTTTTATTCCCTTCAAACTGTCACCCAGAAACACCAGCTCAACTCTGGGGTTAGGAAGAGATCAACTAGGAAGACAAATCCTCATTTGAGTGAGACAAACACATGTCCGCCTCCTTTTGTTAATGTAAACACTTATCAGCCTCAGCTGTGTACTGGGACGAGGAGGAGGAAAACACGAGTAAGGCAGAACTACTGTTGTAATGGTGAGCGGTCTAGACTTTCCTGGAGTCATTAGGGTGGCGGGCACTTTAAAACCCGACCTCCGTTTGGAAATGGAGGCAGCTGTGGAGGCAGTGTGGAGTGTAGAGGCTGAGGCGGCAGTCGGGGAAGCAACTCCAGAACCTTGGCATGGTATGTGGAGCGCTCGAGACCCGGTGACAGAGGCAGAGTTTATGCAGCAGGAAGCAAAGCTAAGGAAAACTGGAGGTTGTTTACAGATTGTGTGAGGGAAACCTGCGTGACCGAGCAAAGCGGTCAAAGAAGTCCTGGGCTGGAGGTGGAGCATCGCTGGGGAGCAACACCACGAAGAGCCGTTGGGAGATGAGCGAGGGCCCGCTCGGGTACGGGTGAACCCGGAGCGGCTGAGATCTCGCAGCGCCGTAATCCCCGACCAGTGAGTGAATGTGAAGCACCGGGCTAGCAGGTGAACATGCATTGAACATTGTTGTTTTGGATACCAAACAAGCTAAAAGTCTTTTTTTTTTTAAAACTCTTTATTTCTAACTTATCCATCAACGAAAATAAAATACATCAAAGATAATAAAAGTTACATTTTAGATCACAATATCATTATACAATATCCCTTCAAATAACAGAACTTAAGGAATAAAAAAAATAAAAATAAAAAGTCATTTTTAAGTACTTTGAATGCCGAAGCAAGTACCTTTGAATAGTGAATGGGCTGAAAGTCCTTACAAGTAATTTTGAATACCGAACGAACTGAAAGTCATAACAAATACTTTTGTATGCCCAACAGAGTGAAGGCAACATTTGAACACTCGTGAGTGGAGTGAAAGAAAGGTGGCACATGTAGCAGATACCACAGAATGTACTATCTGAAGCACAAGTAGTGGCAAAGTCAAGAGAATACCACAAAGGGTGTTAGATGAGAAACCAAGTACTGGCCCAAAGCAAAAGGGCTCCAGGAACTGCAGGCGAAGAGTTAACCTGTGTTGGCAAGAGCCAGAGGAATACTGAAAAGTGTAACAAAGTGCATGGTGGCCAACCAAGCCACGGCACATTGTCAGACGAATGTG
This sequence comes from Ambystoma mexicanum, assembly GCF_040938575.1. Lineage (NCBI taxonomy): Eukaryota > Metazoa > Chordata > Amphibia > Caudata > Ambystomatidae > Ambystoma > Ambystoma mexicanum. The sequence goes on along the minus strand of NC_090935.1, from coordinate 639,496,170 downwards.
ACACTGGGGAATCAACTAACCATCACTTTTAAATGGAAGCAGTGGGCAATTGTTGATGGAAGCAGTCAAGAAGGGGTATCGGTTGCGTGACCTGTAATGGGTGGAGCGTGTGGTCCGACAACTGCGCCTAGACTGAGTGTCCCACTATGTGGAAAAGCTAATGAAAGTGTACATAAAGAAGCTTGTGTGTGATTTTGAAATCAAGAAACAGTGCTGCCTATGTGAACTGGTGAAAAGTACTGATATCAAAGAGCTGTGACGTGTCCCAAGAAACTGTGTTGTTTTTGAAAGAAAGAAGATTGGAACTCTTTGCGAAGGGAACCCCGATATCTTGTGAACTGTTTTGAACCTAGGAAGGGGAAGCAGATTATAAGAGCTGGAAGAAGCCCAAACTTTATTGTTGACACTGTTCATTTTGATGCTGACACCCCTACACATTGTATACAGTTAGTTGTGAGGGTAAATATAGTTTTTGGACACAGACTGACATTTGATTTGGACTTCCTGACACAGACTATCCTTCGTTTTCCTTAGACAGGGAAATCCCACCTAAGCATAGGGCAAGTTAGGCTGTACTCCATCCTGCCCTTTAAGTCAATAAAGCTTTTGAGAACCAATTTTGAATCTGTTGTCTGTGTTTACTTCATTATGCCATCACACCGCCATGGAAAAGGAGAAGGGACTAAGCATAATCCCTTCTGCCTATTCCGTGGTGGCCATTTTTTCCTTCTATTTTTTTTTTCAGTTGCAATACACCAACGGTGTCTCACAACTACAAAAAGATTATTAGTACCCTGGTCTTACCAGCCGGAGTACCAATAACAATACGCCCCTTACATGGGTGACATTACCACTTCAGGTAATGTCCTGGGGCCTGTGTTAAGGACGGAGCAAAAACTATGGGCCCCCCGGAGCATTACCTGAAGCGAACCTCCCCCACCCTCTTCAGGGCTTATTGCTTAAGTAAGATATTATTGAGACCTATCTCTTGCATCACACAATGATCTATGTGGTACCACAAGTTCCATCTGGCACTTCTGGAGCACAGCCCTGAGTATCTTTTGTTTTCCCTGGCCAGTGTATCTGGCTTGTCCCCCATGAGCCCTAATGAAGGTCCTCATCAGGAATGCAAATAACTATTGGGCCCCTTGAAAGCTCCTTGTATTGTAGAGTGAGGGTTCCTCTGCACCTGGCACTGAGGGCTCCAGAAGTTGGGGGAAGTGTTTTTTTATTCTAGTGTGCTAAATGCCACGCTACGCCAAGGTGTCCTTACTAGGAACACCTGTGTAAATCCAGTACTAAGTCCAAGGGCCAGACATTTTTCCTATGAGAGAATGAGGGGATAGTGTTGGTGCTGGGTATGGACATTGCTGAGGTCTACCTCAGGGAGTGAGAGATACAGTTGCCAAAACCATATACAATCTGTTTGTGAATGGTGCCTGAGTTCAAGTTTGAATTCTCACCTCAGAGAAAGGATGTAAAGATCGCCACAAAGGTTCAATGTGACAGGAATTGTGTGGTTGCCAAATGTTTGAATGAATGCAACGTTGGGATGGGGGGACATTCATCTTAGCCTAGAATCTCTCTTTAGCCAGTAGGTCTGCATCCTTTCCTTGTCAAACTCGGGGGTTGAGACCCAAAGCCTGGAAGAAAATGCCAAACGGAACAGAAATCGTGATGAAGCACTACAGTCTCTACACTCTTACCAGAAATGGCCGGCTGGCGAAGCCTGTCCTGGTATTATCTGGGAAGAGCAGACTTCAAATGATCGAACAGGATCCGCGTAAAAGGTTAGGAAAAAGCAATGGGGTGAGGTTAGGTGTAAAGGTGGGCTAATGGGGGTGTGAAGCAGGGGTAGGTAGGGTAGGGATGAGTGGGCAGACTGACATGACAGAAAAGGGTTCCGGGCGGTAGACTGGGGGTGGCGGGATTGTCTCACACATGAGACACAAGAATTTGGTGCTGGAACAGGGGCGAGGCATCTCCATGGGCTGTGGGGTGTCACCCACATAAGAGAAGGGGGTGGAGGAGGAAGAGTGGGCCAACAAAGGTGTTTCCCCACAGTGCAAAGCAAGATCCAGGACACATGGCTTCACCAGAAATGACCTGCTAGAAAAGACCATGGATCAATGGATAGTGTGAAACCAAACAAATATGCCTGACGACTATCTGCGCCTGTATTGCTTGCCTGTAACCTGCATCAACACCTTAATTTATGTTTTGCCAGGTGCAATGTTATTTTCAGAAATACTTATTTTCAAAGCGATACTGTGTTACCCTGTGTTTTTGTCCATCCCACTAATCCTCCTCTACCAAGGCCACAGCTACGATCGGGCGACGTAAGAAAAGCTTAATGAAACCCTATTTTCCTCTGTTTAGGAAGATGAACCATACCCTGAATTCAGAGTCTTGCAAGTCCTCTTTAACACTTAACCGTTCATGGATTTACGTCATGCAACACTTTCTATGGCTTACGTACTGACTTCATGGCATTAATACTGTTGTTCTCTGGTGCAAAAATACCTAGGCACTGGTATACAAATATATACATCTAAACATAAAACCTGTATAAATAATACTAATGGCCCACCATAAATGTTTTGAATTTCTGTGTCCCCCCTATTTTTACTCTGCACTGGTCACTGTATGTTAATTCACCACTTCTTCCTGTTGTGTTCTACTTCCGGTTTTGAAGATAAAGCATAACAAGCAGTGGGCATTATTCTATGTTTCGGGGCTTTATCCATATATCGTTTCTTTTAAATATTGCCTATAAATGGTTACACATCAAAAAAATGTTTTTTCTACATTTCATTTGGCTGTGCATAGCTAAGCATCCTGCAACACAAGAAAATAATAATCATAACATCACACTGTATTGATGATTACCATTTCTTGCACAATTCATCTTATTTCTTACATATAACAAACCCAATTTGATTGCAATGCATTTATGAGATCAACTCTGATTACAATCAAAGCATGAAGTTCAGGTTGACTTAAGAACTTAAGTTTTGGCTAACAGATGCACAAATTCTGGAGTCAGGCTTTCTTCTGGACCATTGTATTACAGCAGTCAAAGCATCTGCTTTTGGAATTGGTTTTGAAAGACAATGCAATACATTTTTACAATTTAATTTGTTAAGCACTTTCAGAATCAAGTCAATTTAAAAGTAGAAAATGTGAAAATGTCCTGTTTCAGAGGAATTGTTGCACTTTATTTTCAATAAGTTCAATTACAACTACTGCTTTTCAGTGCTCAATTAATTTCCGAACAGTTGTATGACTTGTACAACGCCTTGTAAGGAAATATAGGAAGTTACCATTAATAGATGTACTGGATCTACAGTCATACATCTATTTCTGATGGGTTGCTCAGGCCTCAGCAGTGGTGGAGGGTAGGAAACCCAGACTGAGAGGGAAGCAGAAGAAAGATGAGGGGGTGGTGCGAAAGTTAAAGATAGAAGGATATAAGAACAAAATATTTTACAGGCAGTCTGAGCGGTACTATGTTAGAACAATGCAATTTTTAATTGTGGGTAAAACCAAACTTTTTGTTTGTTGCCGCAAAATACAGAGGGAGACCTTCACTCAAGACCCCCTCTCATCTAGCCTAACCCTAGGTTCCATACACCTAACAAAACCCCTCCACCCCACCTGTTCACAACAGAAAATGTGATGAAAAAAGTGGAAAAATGTGTTTTGTTTTTACTCGTGATCAACATGATGAGTACCGTCTGAACAGCTATGGTCAACATGCTGCCAACATGGTGGGGTGCAAGCCATAATGAGTGGAAAGTAAGCTTTGTGTAGAGCAAAAGAGGCTTTCACTTTGGCCTAACACCTTCATAGAGCCACCCCAGTCCACCTAATAGCAGATGTTACGCAGAAGTGGATCCTCTCCCCCTCCTAATCACTCCTGAGGCCAGAAAGGCTGTCAGGAAGTTTCAGATAGTGTGCTTGCCTCAGACATTTTCCCCACTATCGCCCACATCTTATTATTGCCAGGGAATTCCTACCCCGAGGAGAAGGGAGCACCGTAGAGAGCACCCTCTTTCTCCTCCTTGTCTCTACTCAGCTGATTAGAAGAAGTCAGCCTGCAGATGTTGTTAGGGCACTGCAGGGTACTTTGAAGGCATCATGAAGCAAGACACAGACAACAGATTCACTTTCTTAACAAAAAGGACTTTAATGTATATGCCAGGATGGGTTAAGGCATAACTTGCCCTATGCTAAGGTGGGATTTCACTACCGAAAGAAACTAAGGATAGTCTGAGTCAGCAAGTTCAACATAAAAGTCTGTCTGTGTCCAAAACCTATACTTGCCCTCACAACTAAATATATACAATGTGGAGGGATGGCAGCATCAAAAGAAACAGTGTCAAAAGATAAATGTTTGAGCTTCTTCCAGCACAGGCTTGGTTCAGCTTCCCCTTCCCCAAGTTCAAATAATTCCACAAAGAAAAAGAACTCTGGGTTTTCCTTCCCCAAGAGTAGCACACAATTCCAGGAAATCTCAGAGTTCCCTTCCCCAAGTTCAACACAATTCTGGGATATCTCAGGGTTCCCTTCCCCAAGATCAACACAATTCCAGGATATCGAAGAGGTGCCTTCCCCAAGTTCAACACAGTTCAACACAGTTCCACACGATTCAAGTCTCTTGATTTTCACCAATATTGTTAGCTTCAGCTTACACTCCTTTTGACTTGTATGAAACAGATGCTTCAGCAGTTGTATCACACAGCCTTTGTCTCTGGGCTTTTTTTGGCTCTTTCTCAAGTTGGGCTAATCAGTCTAGGTGAAGTTGTTGACCCACACGGACCACCCATTACAGGTCACCCATCCGATAACCCTCAGCCTTTGTTTTTAGCTTCTCTTGACCCCTTCCCAGGTTGTGTTCTTCGGTCTAGGCGAGGTTGTCGGACCACACAGTCCACCCATTACAGGTCATGCAACCAATTACCCTGGGCACTTTGTGATGCTCTTTGGTTGTCTAGATTAACCCTGGTTGTTCCACCTAGCACCAGTGTTAGCACTTAACATCTGCTGTGGTTTCTCTTTAGCAGTTTTGGGGCTTAATCATCATTTGCATAGAAACAGTCCTTTGCCACAACTTGCGTTCACCTTGTTCTGTGTTCTATGTCTTCTTTCACCACCTTGCCTCTCTGAGTTCAACAACTTGTCTTTGACACTTGCTTTTCATTCAGTTCAACAACTTGTATTTCACATTTGCTTTTCATTCAGTTCAACAACTTGTCTTTGCATTCAGTTCATAAATATTCATGACAGCTTTCACTTTGTTTCTCAATGCTTTCAGCGAATTTCACTCCTTTCAACATAGTCTGTTATTCTTTTTCCACTTGTGCTATCTTTTCACATGATTTCCATATCTTCTCTTTAGTTCGGTATTCAATATATGCCTTTGTATTTCCCAAAATATTGGGCACCTTTTTTCATGACACATTAGTCCTTCATTGTAGTTCCCAAAACACTGAGCAACTTATTCACGATTAATTATTTCCCCATTCGGGTTCCAAACCTCCTCCTTATAAGCATTTTTCTGGTTTGCAAACATGAAATATCTTTGATTCACCCGGTACACGTTTTCCCTGTCTCGCACTCACCAGAGCTGCTCTGCTTCGCCAGGCGCCTTTGTGACATTCTCCGTCCTGCTCTCTACTCCTCAATAGACGTTGGGAGCTCAAGCGAGCAGCCACCGTCCGACGGCAGTCAGGAGTTCTCTGTGTTCCCTAGCTCCAGCTGGGATATGTAGTGCAGGCAATTGCTGGGGCTTCAGTCCTCTCGTGGCCTGCACAGGTCGCAACACCTCTCTCCTCCCCTGGGAACACGTGCCGTCTTCTCTGCAGGTCCTGCTCCAGCCTGCTCTTCGCCACACGTCTGCCACCTTCTCTCAAGGCAGGTTCTCCCTGCTCTGCTGCTTGGGCCTGATTTTAAGCACCTGTAGCCTTCAAATAGGTTTCAGATGCAAATAGTTTGCCTGACCCTCATTAAACCAATTAACCGGACAGGCCTGCTCCTTTATAGGCATCTTCCTTGTCTCAGTACCACAGTGGCGAAACTGACTAGAAGTGTGCATTACTCCTAGTCACCTCTTCCTCGTCCCAGTCTTAAAGGTATATACTTTAGGATAATAGTGTGTGTGTGTGGAAGAGATAGGGACTGACAGAACCCTATGAAGGAGGGGGGAGGGTAGGATTAATTCTCATAGGGAAAAGGGGGATACCATGTCTTTATTTTATTTATTTACTGGGTATTTATAATGCGCCCATACACACCTGCAGACATCCTCTCCCCACTCCCGAAGGTCCCTCCACCAAGGTGAGCCTCCCTCACATATCCACCCACAGGGTCAGGATCCAACAGCGTGGGCCTTTCCCTGGCCACCCGAGAGGAAGATCCAAGAGGAGGAAGATGGAAGGATGCCCTGAGGTTCCTCACAGTACTCATATTTAGGGAGACAGTGGCACTTTTTAATTGGGCAGCGCTTCGTCCAGTCTCCAGGGTACCTAATGGTTCAATCAAGGGTGAGGCCAGGTAGGCGATCATAAGGACTGTGTTAATGTGTAGAGCTCAGGTTAGCTTGCTGCATTTGGCCGCCATGCTAGAAAGGCCATGGAAAAACAGCGCTTGTATAATCGAGCATCATTGAGAAAGTTAAAAAAGGAATTCCTGAGTCTCAGAGGATTGATTATGGGGAGACGATTCTCGAGTGTTGCTAGTGCGCTGTAGCTGGTGATGTAATGCAAATAAAGCCCTGGTAGTGATATTTAGGGAGAGAGGGAAATTGTGCAGAGTTTTGCCCAGTCGCCAGGGCACCCAACCGCCCAATGAGCACTGAGGTTAGGCTATTAGGATGTTTGTGATGTGTGAAGGCCTCAGAGTTGTATGCCATCACTTGCTGCTATCTTGGAAGGGCCAGGGGTGCTCTACCACCAGTACAATGGGGCGCCGTAGAAAACACACCATTTCTTCTCCTCTGCTCCAATTGGATGATTGAGGGAACCAGCCAACAGATATTGTTTATGTGATATAGCTTGTGAGGTTATGCGGAAGTAGGCCCTGGTAGTTAGATTCAGGGAGACAATGGTAAATGCGGATTGGTCAGTGCTTCACCCAGTCTTCAGTGCTGAGGCCAGGCAGGCTATCAGGAAGTCTGATATGTTGTGAAGGCCTCAGACCTTGTTGGTGAGATCTGGCACCATCCTAGAATTGCCATGGAAGCCGTACTACAAGTACAATGAGATGTCTTACAAAGGGCGTTAAAGCAAGGGGCAGGCAATGCAGCCATCCCTTTTTCAAAGTGAACTTCAACTTCGCTATACGCTCCTTTAAAAATCTGTTTAGCTTCTCACAGACGCCATTCACCTGTGGGTAATAAGCAGAGGAAAACTTGTGTTTTATACCTAACAGAAGAACTATCTGCTCGAACAACTAATTTACAAAATGCGTACCATTTTGCACTTTGCACACCACCCACCTACCGAACACCTCACGTACAAAGAATTTGGCAGTGCATGAGGGCATCAGGGTGTATGCATGGAGCTGCCTCTATCTAGAAAAAGGGCATACCACAACCAGCATACATCTGTAGCTGTTGCATATCTGTAGCATATTTACATTATCTATATGCAGATGCTGAAATGGGCCATTGGGTCTAGGAATCGCTCCTCTCACTTTTCGCAAAGTCGGCCCTGCAAAAATATTTCTGGCACACTATGCAATTCACAATGAAATGTGCCACATGCTCCAAGAGATTGGGCCTCATTACGAGATTTGCGGTAATGGAAAAACGATGCCGGTACCGGCACCGCTTACTGCTCGGGCCCATTACAAGTAGACATCCCGGTATCAGCGCCACCGCTAAGAACGTGCTCCTCCGTACCGGCTTGTGCGCGGGCACGCGCCCCTTCGGGCTGGCAATACCGGGATGCCGCTAACAGAAGGACATCACAAGTCACGCGGACATGCACATACCGTCATCTCAAAGGCAGTAATTAGGGATACCGCGATGTCGGTATCAGCGGCATTGCGGATCACCTGCTAATAGCAATGTGCCGTGTTCCCAACTGCCATAGGTGCACACAATCAGCACAGGTGGAGGCAATGGAGCCTGGCCCAGCACAAAAGGAGCACACCCACGCACCACACCCCTTCCCACACCAAAATGATCCCACTTACAGTTGCAATATTGGGGCTGGAGGACGTGCTTGCATTGCTACTCCATGAGCAACAACTACAACAGACACTACAGAGGAGACGCAGGAGGAGGAGGGTGAGATAGGCCCAGCAAGTCCCACCAGTGCAGCCAGTGGTACCACGCAGGCAGCCACCAATCCCTCGCAGCAGAGCCAGTCCTTTCAACCTAACTCCTGTGCAGATCCACACCCTGTACCGCCTGGACTGGGACAGCATCACCACCATTGTGGACATGATACACAACGACATTGTCAGCCTGATTGAAATACGCACCGCCATCCCCTCTCTACTGAAGGTAGTGTCTGTGCTCCACTTCCTGGCCACAGGCACCTAACAGCACACAGTGGGGAAGATGCGTGGCATATCACAACCTTTCTTTTCACGCATGCTGAACCAAGTGCTGGATGCCCTCCTGAAGCACACAAGCAAGTACATATCCCTACCACGGACTGCCCAAGAGATCTTTGACACAAAAATTGGCTTCGATGCACTGGCAGGCATGCCAAATTGTATCGGTGCTCTCGACTGTCCCCATGTGGAATTGGTGGTCCCACATGCCATGGAGGTGGCGTACCGCAATCGTAAGCTATACCACTTCGTCAATGTGCAGATGGTATGTGACTCCAGCAAGTTCATCACACATTGTTGTGCCCTATATCCCGGATTAACTCAGGATTCAATAGTCCTGCAGAACTCCACGATACCACGCTACAGGGAGCGACATGCTGGACGACGTGCCTGGCTGCTTGGTAAGTTGCAATGCAGGCACATGGCAGTGTAATGGGGTGGGGGGAGATGCACACAACACTTGGTTGAGATTGGGGTGGTGAATGGACAATGCCCATACTGCAAAACACAGTGCCCCAAAACATCCTAACCTAAACATGACACCTAAACGTCATAGAAATGATGGATGCTGCACACCAATGCCTGCCAATATGCCAGACTTGCAACCAGCCCACATCCCTCAACACGTCCACTGCACATCATCAGACCGTACCCTCTGTAACACGATGCAGCAACATGCTGTGAGTATGCACAATGTCCATGACCGCAGCAAAGCACAACACAGGACATGCATCCATGAGTGCGCACAAATCAATCCCACCAAGGGAATACAGTGATTGTCACTGGCCCACCACCACAGTAGCACTGCATGTCACCATGGGAATAATAACTGATGAATGACAAATCATGATGAAACTTGTGTTAATGCTGCTAGTAAAAATACATACGAATCACTCCACACCACCTACATGATTGCAAATAAAGCGGTAGGCATGCACGGTACATGAGCACAAGCAAGGAAGTGGACACCCTGCATCATCTGGACGACGCAACCCACACCTGTAGACCATGGAACAGCACACATTGTGGCAAATAAACATGTGTGCAGACATCTAGGGACATGTGCATGTGAACAACAAATATCTGCAGGCATGAGAGTGATAAGTACAGGTGTCATGGTAGGAATTGACTCACATATACCTCATTTTGCTCCCATGCAGGTGATGCTGGCTATCCCTTGAAGCCGTGGCTCCTCACCCCTGTTCAGAACCCGTAGAACAGGCACGAAAAGGACTACAATCGGGCCCATACCATTACCCGTGTGGTGATCGAGCAGACCTTTGGCCTGTTGAAGGCACGGTTTCGCTGCCTCAGCAGGTCGGGTGTGGCACTCCTGTACAGGCATGAGAAGGTGGCCAAGATCATCATAGTATCTGCCATTCTGTACAACATGTGCATCTGACGGAATGTGCCTCTGCCTCCTGACATTGACTAGAAACCACCAGATGAGGATGAAGATGATGAAGAAGAAGGGGTTGCACATCAGCCAGGTGGCGATGCACATGAGGGACGTGCTGTGCGCCAGTCCGTGATAGGCCAATATTTCTAAGACACATGGATGCAGAGTGTGCCATGGATGTGGGACTCTGGGCACTGGGTGTGGGGGTACATGGCCACTGTGCACTGTAAACCAATAAAGCACACATCCACAATAAGCATTGTCCAGTCATGTGTTGTTTTGTACACAACGGGTGTATTAAACAGGTGATATATACAAAGTGCATTGACCCTCTACCTCACATAAACCCCCTCCCACTCCCTATACCCCCACAACTCCCCCCCACACCCTCTCGCCCCTCCCCCCACGACTCCCCCACAGACCCCCTCCCCCTCCACCCACAACTCCCCCACACACCCCCTGGCCCCTCCCTCCACAACTCCCCCACACACCCCCTCACCTCACAACTCCCCACACACACATGGTGTGCAATCATAGTCATGCTATGCAAAATGGTCAATATGAGTCCGTACATGCAGGCTGCCCCTGCTACTGGCAGCCTCTGTCGGCCTCCGGGGGCTGCATGTCAGAGCGCCGTCTGGAGCGTGAAGACCTACGCAGGGGGCTCGTTTGGGTAGAGCTGGTGGATTACGCCGTGCCCACATGTTCCAATGTTGGGGCAGGACGCTGAGCCTCCAAGGCCTGGGCAATCCTGGCCAGGACCTGCGTCACTGCTGACAGCTCCTCACAAATCCACCTGGTACTTGACTCCATGGCCCCTGTCATGGCTGCAGTGTTTTCACGTGCCTCCTTCCTTGAGCTCCTGCTGCCGCCCATACATTTGGGCCATGCGCCACTCTCCGTCCCGGATGCCTGTTGAGGTGGATAGGACATCTGGCGAGGGGCCCAATGCAGGTGTGTCCTCTGGGAGGCTCCAGGCCTCTTGGATTGCCTCTCCTCCTGACTGGTCCAGTGGGGTACTATCATGGGGCTCAGTGGGGTGTACTGGGGGGTTTGCTGGGGGGTTTGCTCGGGGCTCGGTGTGCGTACCACATCCATGGACAGGTTGTCGTCCCCAGGTAGACATTCCTCAGCCTGGCACTGTCCTTTGTCTCCACTCTGGGGCGTTGTGGCAGCTGCCTCCCATATGGAGCTGTTTGCGGCTGACAGGGTCCTGTCTGCCACTGCCTCAGGATCAGTGGATTCCACCTGTTTACCTTTGATTGGTTTTGCGGCAGTTCTATGCCGCCCCTGTGCCTTGGCATCTTGTGTTGGTATTGACTTGGGTGGCTGTTGTTGCTTGCCAGTGGCCTTTGATGTGGATGGCCTGGTGCTGTCATCCCTGGCCCTGGCCTTTTTTGGATGGTGTCCTGGCCTGTGCCGCTGTATCCTCACCATCGCTGTCGGAATCTGTGCCTGTGGGGGACCGAGAGATGCACCGCATTAGTGATGGTTGTACATGCATCATGCATACATTGGTATTAGTGCAGTTGTACACATGTGATGATTTGCTGTCTTGGAGTTGTGACACACAGGTTGCTTGCTATATGAGGGGGTTATACAGGCGTACGTCAGGTTCTCACATGTGTAAGGTGGTGTATGCTGTGTGACATGCCTTTGTGTTGTGGACTACGTGCAGTGTGACACATGACGTTTAGCTGTTTGTGGGGTGTGTCTCAGGTATGGCATTGGCATGCTGCATGCATGTTGATGTGACGGTGCTGGGGACAGCATCTAGCCAGGGATGTGTCCATGTGTGTGTGATGGCCCATGCATTGGCTTATGTCACTGTCACATTTGTGGCCTATCATCATGCTTTGGATTCCAGTGGTTTGTGTGGACACTCACCTCCATCTGCTGACTGTACTCCACGCTCCATGTCTCTGATTCCCTCAATGGCCTCCATGCCGATCGTAATGGCACATGTTTCCTCCCATCTGGTGAGCTAGATGGGGGAGTTGGCCCCACCGCCTGTTGCCAGACCCTGGCTCCGATTGGCCGATAACATTTTCCACACTAGGAGGCATAGGTAATCCCACCTCTTTTTCACATCTTTTTATGGAGCGGGGGTGGTGCCGACCGCACTGACCTTTCTGGCCACTTCCGCCCATATTCATTTTTTTTTATATGAGCAGGTCGCCTGTGGTCTGCTGCGAAGACCACATCACCATTCTGGGCCCGGGTTTCTGCCAACATATTCAATTCATCCTCCGAAAAGCGCACCTTGCACTGACGGGAGGCACCTTTCTTGATGGCCTTAAGCATTGTGCTGGAGATGTAAGTGGTGGTTTGTGGATCCAGGTCCTGTGTCTGGAGGATTGCAATGGATTGTGTTTTTCAAGATGGCCGCTGTTGCATTTCCCGTTCCGGTGCAATGGCGTTACTTCCGGTTCCGGTATTGCCGGACCCGTTATTGCCGGTGCCCGGTATTGCCGATGCCTGTTATTTATGGGTGGGCAGAGGAGGTATCAGCGCTTTGCATGATGCCGCTAAGGGGGGTTTTAGGGTCGTTAACGGCATGCCGGTACTGACGATACCGGCATGACGCTACGCAGGTGCATGCATTCTCGTAATCGGCCGCTGTTAGCGGCGTCAGTGCTACCCGGATGCGGGTTTGCCTCCATGCCGGTAAGGTTTGGTTTTTACTGCGAATCTCGTAATGATGCCCATTGGGTGAGAACCACTCTTCTTCAATTGTTGCAGCTAGACTCTGTCAAGTCGTGTGTTCTGGGTAATTAAGCTGTTCCAGCGCTACTCTCAATAATTCTAAAGGCATAACTGGTTTTCCAGTGCTATTCTGCCTCCAAATTGCCTCAGTGGGGGATAAGGAACACCCCCACTTTCTCCATAAATCGTGCAATTGTTGTGGAGTTCGACCTTGTAGTTAATTAACTGGACAATAGACAGCATGTTAAAACCCTCCTTTGCTAACATCAGGGCTCCAGATAAGGCGAGTACTAGGCCTTTTAACGCATGAAAATCTTGTAAATACACCAGCTTTATTATTTTCCTGGTTACATTTACACACAGGTTTAGAGCAGAGGGCAGTGCAAAGATCAGTTTACTTGACAGAAACCAGAAGGCTTCTTGTGATTTTTATCTACATGGATGTAATTGCAAGCCACCTCTGAAACAGAATGTATTTCTCTGAAGCCTTTCAAAAAAATAAACTGCACGCTGATAAAAGGAATGGTTTCTTTCCATTCAGCTTCAGAAGCACTGTGCATGTTTTCCTAGAATTTTAGGATTGTATAATTAAGAAGATGGAAAACTAAGTTGCAATTGAGAATTTCTTGTTTTAACAAGTTATGCTTTTTTACCAGTGAAAGCAAACCAGAGTTCCGGTGCTGTGTGCATAATCATGCAGAGGCAGATCATTTTTACACTTCTTATTTAATTTACAGTCTAATTATAAAAACAGTGTGTAAAATGATGTCTATGCACAGTCTAGTTTACATCGATTCAACCTTGCAGTCAATGGGGTACATCATTATAAATGGTCAGTGGCAGCAGAGACTTTGCTCAAGGGTGAGTAATTGTCATTACACTGATCACAGGTGTTCTAGCCTCTCAAATCTTCAGCACTACAAATAAAACATGCAAACCCTGACTCAGGAAAGTGCAAGCGCTGTTCAAAAACAAATGAAAGTTACATTGGTAATTGAAATAGAAACTCAGCAAAACCTGTCCCTGTGATAATCCAGATAGGTATTTAACTTTATGTAGCGCTTCATAAATGGTTCGTCATACATCTAGGTACTGTGATCGTTATACCTCAGTCGATACTAAGTTAACCAACCTCTGAAGGATGTGAGCCAATAAGATAGCTCAGCCCGTTGAGCACTTGTTGCTGCAATCTCTGTGTGATCTGTGGGTTGCGGGTTCGAATCCCAGAAAGTCCAACTCATCCTTTCGAGGTCGATAAAGGAGCACAGACTTTGGTTTGGTGGTAATTGTGATAAATATGTTCTATGTACGGCGCTTTGCCAAAAGAGCTATATAAATAACCATTTGACCACTAGATTAGATATAGAATTTAGCATGGAGTCCTTGCCTCTCTGCACTGTTGTATCATAAAATTGGCATACCATTAGGTAGTAATAGCTCCAGGAAATTAGGACTATCATTAAACATCAAAAGACAATTCTGCTATTGAATCTCAAAACACACAATACAAATTCATGTATGCTTTACTATATAATTGGCTAGGTTTTTGTGATTTCAATATTTAAATATATACAGTAGAGATCAAATGGCCAGAAATAATGAAAGGTGTATTCTGTCACAATGCAGAAAGTTGCCACATAGTAATGATTTCCATACAGTTTTTTCACACCTCAGCTGGATGTCGCATACATTTTACTCTCTTGCGAAGGAGAAAAGTCATTTTTACTCTCTTAAAATCACATTTACTCTCAAAGTTTAAAAATAGAGAGTAAAATACTCCCACCTCAAAATCTCAGCGCTGGCTAACATGCATCGTCCTGTCATTTGTTTAACATCTTCTTTCTCTAAACTAGATGTGGGTGGATAAAAGCCTGCTTTTTTGGCCTCTACATCTGCAGCTTATTTTCTGTGGTAAATTAAATCTGCTTGTTTCGAATGTGCTGAGCATTTTATGACTGCTCGGGTCAATGGAAGACTCAATGCTTCTATAAGCCTATCCAATAGGGCCGCATGTTGCATCGGAGTGCCGTCTGCGCGGAGGAAGCCCCTTCTTTTCCAGCGTGACAATCATGTGTGTACAGTTGACTTAACATAGGCAGAGTCAGAGTACACTGTCACTTCCACATCCTCAAAGCTCTGCAGCACTACGATGAGGGTTACTAATTCTGCACCCTGTGCTGAATAATTTGTAGACAATGTCATGCTTGTTCCTACCTCGAATTCACTTTCTCTATTCAGTTTCACTATTGCTGTTCCCATGTGGCTTTCCCCAGTGGTCTGGTCAATTCTCGAAGAACCATCAATGAAAAAACTTCCCCCCTCCCGATGGAATTCTCTCTATCTTGGGGGATTTTGTTATAATTCTCAATAGTCACCCTCTCCTACTGGTTCTGCTATAAACGTTGCTGGATTCACTGTCTTACATCTAACAATTTCAATGGCGGGGTTGGAAATAATCACCTCATACCCCAATGCTCTTTGTGTGGTCAATGTACTTATGGGCTTCTCTAAAAATGCAATGAATGCATGCTCTACAAATAACGTTATTGGACACCCCATTGTTATACATTAAGCTTTTTCAATTGCAAATGCAGCAGCAGCTAAAGATTGCTCACATGGATATGTCCCTTCATTAATGGGTCTAAAATCCCACTGTAATATGCCAGTCATTTAAGTCCTTGCCCTAATGTCATCTTCTGTGTAAGAACTGCTGTCATGACTTCTCCATTTGAATGGGAGAATAAATAAAATTCTTCAATGTAATCTGGAATCCCCAACACAGGGGTTGTACTAAGTGCCTTTTTCAATTCTTCGCACCCTTCAGTCATCTCATCTGTCCATTTGATTGTGCTCTTATCTACCTGTGCTTCTTTAAGTCCTTTTAAAAGTGGTTGAATGTAATTGAAAACCCAGGCCCTGCAATAATTGCACAAGCCTAGAAACTGTTGCATTTCCCTCACAGTTTTAGGAACTACGGTTTTTATGATTGCCTCTGCTCTTTCAGCACACTTTTCTCCCTTCTTGAGAGATTAACTGCCCTATGTACAGACTTCTTCCTGACAATATTGTAATTTCTCCTTGTCTACCTTATATCCTTTCTCTGAGAGTATGGTCATGAGTTTAACTGAGTCTTCTCTACACCGTTCCTCCATCTCACTCCACACCAAAATGTCATCCACATACTGAATTATTGCACTTTAAAGTTGGACATTACACTAGTCCACCTGATGGACTCTGTTAAAGATGGATGGGGACTCACAGTACCCTTGAGGCAAATGAGTATGTTTCAGGCAACATTTCTATATGAAAATGAAGTCAAATCTTGTGAACCTTCATGAAGGGGAATCGATAAGAATGCATTCTTTAAATCGCCAACTGTGAAATATTTGGCAGTGGATGGGATGTTACCAGTATCGTCACATGATTTGGAACTAAAGAAAACTCAGCTTTGACTATATTGTTTAGAGGGCGAAGGTCCTGATTAAATCTCCAAGACCCACCCTTTGATTTCTTTCACACAGTACATGGCTGTGTTATATGATGAATCTGATGGCACCAATATGCCTTGCTTCTTTAAAGCAGAAATGGTCTCAAATATACCTTATCCAACTCTCTAGACATGGGGTGTTGCTTCATTCGTGGTAAAAGAGCTCCTGGTTTTAATTTTCTTTTAACTGCACCTACCCCTTTTAATAAACCCACATCATATGGGCTTGTGGTCCATAAAATATCTGGCACCTTCTCTAAGTCTTCCTGAATAAATGGCGGTCTTCTTTTTGCCAATGCCATTCTCTTCGGTATTTCTATAGTCTTTACTTTCATCCAATATGTGATACTTATAAAAAACACTAGTTCATCGTGAGAATAGTCATCTCTAAACAGTTCTTCATCTGTCAAATCTGTCAACCTGAATCCCTCACTGAGGGCTATCACTGTCCTCAATCCCCTTCCTTCATCATCTGTCCCATGCAACATACCCCTGTCTTCTCTGCTTACCTGCTTCTAGTTCAAAGGGGATGATCTGCCCGTCCTCATTGTCCATGGGGATTTTAGGTTTGAACAGAAATTCATCAGTGATTCTCAATTTTTTACCTTCCAACCTGGGTAGCCATGATAATCAAAAATACTTCTGGATATAAAGACACTCCTCGTAATGCTTTCTGGCCTGTAAAGGCGAGTATAAACTCTTCCACATATATATAGTGTATCCCTGGAGTAGAGCACAGTATTCCTTCATCAGTAAAAGATATCATCATGTTAGGTTTTGTCATTAAGTCACGTCCAAATATGTTAACTGGCATCTGTCTGCCTATAGTATAATAATAATGGCACTGACATATCGTGTTCTCCTACAGAAATTGGTAACTCATCTGTAAAAGGAACTAAACTCATCACCCCAGAGAACCCTTGAGCATTCATGGCAGTACCTGACATTGGGTATTTTCCCTGACCGACACAGGAACGAGTGGCTCCAGTGTTTACTAGAAATGAAAATGTCTTGCCCCCTATCATCACCTTGACCCTTGGTTCCTCTTGGAGATCTGGTTTCACTGATAGTACTGAACACATCAAGTTACTCTTTGGGCTGTCCTATTGTGGATATAAATGCATCCCCATGCCTGTGGAAGGATTTCCTCCTATCACAGTGTCACTTCCCATTTTGTGTACGGTGCCTGTTGGACTCCTGGGGTCATGTTCCATTGTGGTACCATAGCCTGCTGTATCTGTGCTTGCTGCGGTTGTGCCTGTTGTGTTTGCATGGGTATCTTGCAGCAATTGCATTTGCAGAAGTGCTGGCTGCATTTTCTGGTATTGTGGAACATATGTCTGAGCATACGTGAGATCTTGGGCATAATATTCCTGTGGTTCTGCATTATATTTTGGAGCATACCCCAGACCCCCTCTTGAAGCTTGCTAATTCTGTTGCATGCCTCCTCTGCTTCTGCATGTCCTAGCTATGTGTCCCATTCATCTACAATTCCAACATTGTTGCGGCTGTCCAGGTCCATTCCCTATAATTCTTGGCCAGATATTGCCCACTCTAATCTGGAGGGTATCCTGCATCATTTTGCTGCCCTGTGTCTTCTGTATCACCCCTCCATCATTACTTGTTATTGTCGCTCCCTCAATGGCTATTTTGGACAATGTTTTCTGAACTATCTTTGCTTCCTCCTGCTTTCTGTTCTCAGCTTTCTTCTTATTTTTCTCATGCATTAATTGGCAGTGATGTACGATTGTCAGTTGCATTTCTGGCAATGGCTTCGCTTCCATTCCCACCTGTTTTTTTAACTGCCTTTGCACTGGCTCAGGTAGCCCATGACACAAAATGTGGTAACATAATGCTGTCGTTTTATACCACGGTTCATGAGTCTCCTGCCACCATCTGTCCTGAATGTCTTGAAGAATAAAGGCAACAGGATCTTCATCCTCTCCCATCTTCCTAGTCATAATCGCACCCATATCTGATGTATTGGGATATTGCACTCTGGGTGCTCGCCATGCGTCTGCTCTGCATTTATTAAATGGCACTCCATCATGTATCATATTTTGCGGAGTCACACCTGCGTATCCTGCTCGCTTCGAAATATCATCAGCTCTCTCCCTAGAATAGCTGCTAGCATGTCACCCTCTCTAATTCATAAATCCATTTTCCCGCAATGGAAGTTAAACTCAGAAATGTACACCTTATATTATCTTTATCCATCTGTGGCCATTTTACATATTGTGGTTGTACTCCCCCTTCTCTAATAATGGGAATTGTGAAAATCCTGATTCATAATTATATTTTAAAAAAGGTAGCAGGTGCTCCTCTCCAGAAAGAACATGGCATGATAACCTGTTCTGAGATGAGAGTTTTCAGCACATGCTTTTTGCTTCTATATTCTCTTGGGTTTTGTACCTTCCTCTGTCCCTCAGTTGCTTGTATAGCTTCCCAAGCCTTTGCTCTATATCTTCCTTGTAGGTACGGTGCTGTTGTACCTCCAGTCGTTCTTGTGTGTCAATCTGCGCTATGCTCCTATAGCATAAATTTTCTATTTTATCGTCTTTCAATCCCCTACATTTGTTCATTTCTTCTTCTCTTCTCCTCACCCCCCTCAATTCATCTTCCTCTTGCCTTAGTTGCAACCTATGTACTTTCATTCTTTGGGCTTCTATCACTTCTCGTTTCTTCTCATCTAATTTCTTCTTTTCTTTCCCTCCCTCATATCGTCTTTGCTCTTCCCTTCGCTTGCATTTTTTATCCCTCTCTTCTTTGTATGCTTTTTCTTCTTGCTTCCCTTTCTTCCCTTTCTTTTCCACTCTTCTCTTTCCTCTCTTTCTCGAACCGCATCAATACTGTTATCATTTAGCTTAAGCAATATGTGTCCTCCCATCCATTCATTCTGTGCTATTGTTATCCCCTTAGCTCTATCCTTTATTTATTTCTGTTTCCCTGCTTCTTCCTCTATCTCAATTCATCTGCCTTGTCTGTCCTTTCTCTCATCACGCTGTTTACATTCATCGCGAAATGATATATCCTTGCGTTCTTTGCTCATGCTCTCTTCCGTATTATACTTGCTGCTGCTCTTAATTTCTTTAAAGGGTACAATCCCTTCTCCTCTATATCTACACTCTACTCTTCAGGTGGGAAAAGGGGAGCCGAAGATGCTTTATCCTCCCCTTTATGCTGATTGAGTATCCACTCCCTATAGGCTGGATCTTCTTTCTCACTCTGGTACATTTTCCAAAGTTCAAAAATGGCCAACCTTTTCTGCTACTTTTTCCCTTATATGTGGCATGCAAACATGTTTTCACATGCTGCAATACGTCTTTTGACAGTGAACCCTCATGAGGACACGGCATGAGTGTCTTATTAGTCGTGCCTCAAACCCATTCCAAATGATATTTCCTTATTTTCAGTGTATATCTCTGCAATGTCCTACATTCATGTAAATGAGGTGTGTCCCCCATGATGACAGATCGATTTTGATCATCAATACTTACTTGTTATTTCATTCGATTCTTTATTTTATCAAATATACCGCACCAGTCAATTGGCGCAGGCACCATCAATCACTATTTATAATCCCATTCAGGATATATTTTAACTGCTCACTTTATTTAAAAAAATCTATTCAATTATATTTTGTTTCTTCCTTTGTTTACACTTTCTAACAATTTTTATTATATCGTTCTTGTATTATTAGTATTTTCAGAGTCTCTTCTTTACTTATATATTACTTTCCTTTGATTTTTTTCCTTCCTGATTGACGTCAATCTCTTGATCCAAATTTTTCACCAATCGTTTTAATCTTTTACTATCATTTTATATTCATCAGTCTAGACACAACAAAAGATCTATATTAAAAATGTTATAACCGCACACGTGCACTCTTTAATTTTTACTGTGTATGCCTTCCTTTACAATCTTGGTAAATATATTTCTACTCTGTTTCACTCCATCTTGGAGTTTGATATGGACTCTTCTGCAGCCCTTTCCTGAGCAATCCTTAATACCCTTTAGTGCGTACCCTTCTGTCCCCTTGAAACCAGGAATCAAGGTATCTATTGCTCTTTATAATTTCCCCCAAAGATCCTGTTACTTTTTACACTTTATTTACAACACAATCCCTCCCCTATTTTTGCCACCTTCATTGTTCTACTTACATCCGTGACTCAGTTCAAGTCCTCCGGCATCGACCAAATATTCTTCACACGTGACTCAGCGCAGCGTTCTCTAATGGAAACTCTACAGTCTTCTGGCTAATGGAGGGAGTAGCACAGCGTCCGGGGGTCTGGATTTGGCCTAGGTCGACTAGACCGTAACCATCTGCACCACTACCAAATGTGCTCTAGCACCTTAAAGCGTCTTTTGTGCTAGATGGAATTACAATAATGGATATCAGATCAAATAATTGGACAGACTATGGCAAAGTACTACTTCATTATCAATTAAATAAAGCAGGGTCATCTGACAAACATCGGACTGATGCTTGCACACTCACAAACAAACTTGATTGCATGGAGGTCTTATACCCAAATATGCGTCATCAATGACATCATTCTACGTGGCAAGATACAAAACCTATCAAGGTAATGGATTGGCAAAGGGAACATATCTACTTATAGAACATATAAGGATTAGTGCATCATTGGCTACCCCTTATCTGTAGGGCACGCCTTGAACTATGTCTTCATACGTATAATACTGATTATAGCGGACATAACAGTGGATTGGCTTCTGCAACATTGTATGTTAGGTTGCCCCCCAACCCCACTGATTGGTTGGCAAACTATCCCAACATTGGACTTTCGTCTCCTTAGCAGCATGTACGTGAAATGAAACTTAGGTGTTGGAATCCCATCAGACTACTCCCCATTTTCCCAATTCCTCCATCACCTCTCATTGGTAGGCCACAAGCCAAAGTCTTCTGTTTGTAGTTGACCTTGTGCCTGCTCACTGTCCTGGAACATTCAAGGGACTGTGATCACAGCACTATCTGAGCTTGAAGCTCTAATGAATAGCCTTTGTTTTTCGGCTTCTGAATCACATATGAAGAGACCACAAATTTGTCAATTTCAGCCTTTCATTTACTGCTATTTGATTTTATTATGCAGGTGCTCCTTTTGGCCTCTAGAGACTTGCTCCCTCTATCTCATATTGATTTTGTACACTTTTAATTGACCAACAGTTTGGCTTTCACAGATGTTTTCATCTTCTTCCATCTATGAAAAAAGTCTCACATTCAGAGTTTATGCATGTAGTCCGTTTGTGCTCTGTGCTTATCCTTTAAAAATAGCATCTTCGCTCTGGGCCAACCTTGACTCATTGGCCTCATTACACGGATGGCGGTAAGGATTTACCGGTACCGGTAAAATACTGGTACCGGTAAATCCTTACCGCCTTACTACGAGGTCCCTTTGCGGGTTGGGGGATTTAACGCCTGCTTTTTGCAGGCGTTAAAATCCAATCCGCTAAGGGACCTCAGAGCTAATTACGGCACCACAAAATTGCGGTGCCGTAATTAGCGCCTTCCCCATTCCCAAAGAGCCCTATGGGGCAGAAATGGGAATTGGGAAGGGCAATGGCGGAAAAGGGATTTACCGCCCCTCCAACCTTGGAATGGGGCGGTAAATCCCCTTTCCGCCAAGGCGGTGCCGGTATTTTACCGGCATGAGCCATGGCGCTAACAGCGCCATGGCTCACCGCCTACCGTGTAATGAGGCCCACTGTCAGCTACGCACACTGAACTGTTTTCCTGCACCTCCTGAATCTCACAGCCTCGGCCTATCTCTGAGGTAGCTTGGTTATATTCAACGTGAACCAGCGTCCATTTTTCTACTATGGCCGTCCTTGCCATGTTATATATTCCTCTATAACAAGTTTCTAGGTGTTTTCTTTGTACCTCGCAGTACTGGGTATTTACAGTTATTAGTAAGTTACTTCATTTTCTTTAGATCCATGATTACTTTAGCTTTAAGTACATGCTACTCTTAGTGCTTCAGTTATATCGTTACTTAGTATTTTCATATTGTTTCAGCATAGGTGTGTATGTCTTCTTCATGACATCAAATTGCCCTTGTCAGATTTCACTTTAACGTCCATCCATGATAGTCATTGATGCATTCTGATATCTTGGCAGACGACATCCTTCCATGTAACATTCTTCCATACGACATCCTTCCAAACGTTCAGTGCGAGGGTACATTCGATATGGCTGTGAGTGCATAACGTCTCTCATACACTTGATGCAGTATAGGAATGATGCAGGGGGTCCCATCTATGGCTTTTCTCTGACTGTTCTAATATGACGGCGGTGAGGGGGGGGAACTGGCAAGGTAGTGTCTACCTGCTCCTCTACACAGCCCAGAAGTCCGGAACTTCTGCATACTGGGTTGTGGGTTGTTGGGCAGGGCCTGGGCTGTGTGGCGAACCAGAAGAAGGCGAGGGACTCAGTGATGACATTTTGAATGTGTTTATTTTAAACTAAAAGAAACATTCCTCGCTGTCACTATTGCTATGAGGGATTTCCCTTCTTATAAAGTAAACAAAGGGTGCTCGTCAGTCAACAAAAAAGGCAGTCCTCAGTCCATGATTTATCTGGTATTTAGCCCTACCACTATGTTCAAAACAGCAAAAGATGGCTTTTTCACTTAGGCTCTCTCAGGCCAATGCTCTGGAGATAGTTTTCTTTTCACAAATTGTTCAAAACAAAAAGGGTTTTGGCTCTCTTTTTAAACTCTTTAGGAAAATTGCAAGCCTCTGTTTAAATAAAATTTCTCTAGACCTTTACATGCCAGAATGATTTCCTTATTCCTTTTTCTACCACCTCAGCCACTTTCTCTTCCTTGGCGTATTATTTTGACCCATTTGCTCGAACCCTCCAAGATCCCTTCTTTTTGTGGTTTCTCAAATGTCTTGTATTACTGTAGGGCCCTTTTGGCTCTTTTGGCTTTCTGGATTATTTAAGCGTTGTGCTGCTGGTTTCAGTATTTCTAGTAAATATTTATCTCCCTGGTATCTAGGGCTCCCGTAACCCTCTTTCACTCATTCCTTCTTTTTGTGGGGTTGCGCTCGAATCCCTCCTCCCTGGGTAATCCTGGTAACTTCAGGATCTGTAGGTGTGCTTCAGAGGGGTGGCGTCCCAGCAGGATTGTGCCCGTTTGCCTCTCTTCTCAGCATTGTTCGCCTGTAAGCATCTGCTTCTCAAATGCTGTCCGGCACATCTGACTTCTCGGTCCTCACATCCAGAACGGAGGATTCTTTCTTCTGTTCTATTCTGCCCTTGGAGCTGATTTGCGGCTCCCTGACCCACCATGGCTGCAGTTTGCTCACGCCACCAGTTAAGACGGTTCTCCCATCGATATCTTTCATTCGGCTGTGTTGCCTCTCTCTGAGCTGGCCTTCTGGCATCTCTGCTTCCTTGATTCGCTCTGCGCTACTGCTGGCTCTGCGGTGTAGCGTGGCTCCACCCCTCCAGGACTTCTGTACATCTGCATAGGATTTTTTCTCATCCATTGAAGGTTCTTTGTCTCTTTATTTGCGCTCCCATACATCAAAGGGGTGTGCTGCTGTACCTCCAAAGCTGACTTCAGCTGGCCTCCAGCATTACCTTGAGTCAATAATAGAAAAGCACTGTCAGTATCGTTTGCAGGCAATATAGATGTAACATCAGTTTCTTCTATTCCCCTATAAGCAGGTATTCTATTCTTCGGATGGAGTTCCATTAAGGAATGGAGTTCTTGTACCACAGAGGGGAGTCACTCACAGTGAGGTCCCACTTTCCCTGAACCCTAGGGAGGGTCTTGCTTAGCAGGCTCACCTCCCTAGCCTCAAAGGGGGTGGCTCCCCACTGGGAGGAAGGAACGAATTTCCTAGATTTGTGACAGCAGGTAAGAGGGCATGTATGGTATCAGGAACCATAACAGGAAGGAATACACATTTTTAAGTACCAGAATGCAATATGATGTGATCCTAGAGGCCACAACTGGTTGATTATTCATTACACACCTGCCAAAGTATAAGTTTGGATCCTGTAAAATGAGTTTTACTACTGTCAGGACTTATGCACCCCGGATTAGCCTGTGTGAGGAATTCATGTGATTGGAGACATTTTTTACAAAAGCAAGCCACTTTTGTATGCCTAATGTGCTTAATAGTTTGTAGTTCCACAAAAAGATCTAACACATTTTTAGAGCAAGAAACAAGCAAACATGTATTGTTATTGGCTGCCATTAACAGTTTTTTAACACAGCTGAGCTGTAGCCACATTTCTAACTTGGGCAATGGGGGAATGACGATGGGCTTTTCCCCTTATGTCATGGCCTGCCTGATCGACTGAACACTGATCTAGATGATGGTCAGGCAATGGAGAGCCTTCTACAGAATCTACCCATAAGAAGTTCAGTAAACCCCAGCCAGTGTCCCCGAAAGGCCCTACTCACAGCCCACTGCGCTGTAACGGAAGGAAATGATAGACTAATAGAAAAACTTCCCATGAAAACTGGAGGATAGAAGGAACAAGACAGAGGAAGAATCTCTTTATCTTTTCACCATTTCTGGAAGGTTTTCCAATATCTTCATTAGCTTTCATGATGGTAGCTCTCCTGTATTTTAAGGGCCACCTCCCTTGAAAGACAATGCATTTCCAGTTCTTCCCACTTAATCTCCATACCGACCATCTCCATTTCAATGCAGAAAGATCTTCCTGGGATTCTATATATTTATGTATTGCTGATAAAAAAAGGTGCTACGTATGAATGCAGTAGCATGGGAGGCTGATAAGACAGAGTTATTAAACAGGGAATATTGCCATCTGAGTTATCAAATGGGACCACTCCGTCCCTGCCCAGAATTGCACCTCCAGTTCTACTTCTACAGCACTGGCTTTGGTCTTGAAAATAACACATGGAATGAGAGTGGAGCATAAAGCTATAAAGCAGACTCTGTGGCCAGGTTAGTGTACGAGCATCCTAGCCACAATGCTTGAGGGTAAGGGACTCTTGAACAAACTTTGGGAAATTATAGTTCTCTGAGAGGGCAAACAGATCCAGGACGGAGGTTTCAAATGTCGGACACATCTGCTGCGACAACTATAAGTGTAGTTCAGAAGGAATGCCGGAAGGAAGGAAACGTCTTCCTAATCTGTTGGCTCGCACATTGTGAAGCCCTGGACATGGAGCACTGGAAGAGACAAGAGGTATTTCCCCACATACTGTCCTAAAGTGTAAGTGAGCCGTGAGAGGAAATTCTGTCTGCTTTCACCCTTGCAGTCGATGTAACACAGTTGTTGTATTGTCTGTCAGACTCATTAGCGCCTGCCTCTGGATACTTGATGAGAATGTTTCCAGCACACAAAAATCTCCTTCCTGATCTGTTCTGTTCAATGAACACATCTTGTGCTCCTCCTCCGTCCATTTTACCAAGTTCATCCTGGACCTATTACAGACCCATCCTAAGTCACTGTCATTGGTTGTAATTGTAGTTTTGTGTGGTGTCATGAGCAGAAACCTACTCTAAGTTTTGGCAGAAACAAACCACCAGTGAATGTCCTTTGTGGCGAAATCTGAAATCGGGAGCAAAATGGCAAATATCTATGATGTGGGTGTTAGGGAGATTTATCATTTTTATGCTTCATCCCCTCTCCTAGTGAGACCCCCCAGCACTTTTTGCTGGACATCTGGACCCTTTTCTTTAAATCCTGAATGAGTGGAGCCTTTTTCCACTCATTCATTCTTGTGGGCTCTGTTTTATGGAACTCTATTCTTTGCAATCTACCTTTACTATGGGGTTTCGTGTGAGAGAACGGATCTCAACGACCGGTGGGGGGTGTCTGTACTCCCACTCCCTATATGGTGGAGGAGAGGCACAGGAGACCCCAGCCAAGATTCTCTATTCGGTAGCAATGGTCAAACAATCAAGTCCTAGCTTCTCAGGAGGTGATGCAGGCTGGTTCTTAAGTACAGTGTATCCCCAAGCCCCCACAAAGGAATATCCACACTCTGTATTGGTTAGAACACAGTCTTTATATAATCAATAGTTAAGGTTATGTACATTTATCATAGTAACTCACTTTGTACTCCGGCAAAATCTACAATGGCAAATATTTACAATCCTAAAGTGGTACCACCCTAGACCTCATTGAAGTGCATGAACAATACTGTACAATGTCACACAGACCAATAGAGTGAAACCAGCAATAGAGAGAGGAGAGGAAATAAGAATACTGACCCCTACCACTAGGCACAGTTCTGTGTGGAGATCCCCCCACCTGGGCAACCTGTAAAGAAAGATATAGCACAAGCCCAGTCCATATATTGCTCTGCAAGTCTTATTTTCCCCTATAATGTTTTTACCCCCCCAATGTACCTGGTGGAGTCGAGTTCCTCGAAAAGGCGTCGACAACCGTCGAGGGACTCGCTGTTCGGCGACGGGGAATCGACGGCCCTTCTTGAATGCCTTCCCTTTCAAGCGGGAGGCACGGGGCGTCGAACGTCCGTCGACAAACGAGGTAGAACGATGTCGAAGAGGCGGCAGCTTCGTCCGAGCGGTGCTCGTCGGCGTCGGGGCGTCGGCGTCCTGCAAGGCGGAGGTGTGCGGGGCACCTCGATGGCAATAGTTCTGGACCGCAAAGATTGTAGAGACGGGAGCCCAGCAAGGGCGTCGAGTCGTCCGAGTCTTTGAGGTCGTCGGGTGGCGGGAAACCCACCGGCAGGTTTCTCCTCGGCGCGTTGGTCGTCCTCGACTTTCTCCGGCAGGATAAGCGGTCGACGATGCGGTCGAGAGAGTCCTTCGATTGAATGTTCTTAGGCAAAGGAGCGGACGGCTCCGGTCGTCGGCGGCACGGCGTCAAGTGGTTCCCACGGCTGGGCAACACAACTTCGACGGGCCTCCAGCGGTTCCACAAACCTGCGAACCCTGGTCGACGGCAATGGACTTCGACGGCGTCGAAGTCCGGGTGCTTCACTTCGATCTCCTCGGCGGTCCCGTCTCGGGTCGACAGCCTTTCGAGGATCTGTCTTCCAGGGCGCTTCGGCGAAGATGGAGCGGTGCTCGATGGTCCCTAAAGCACGGGAAGAGGGCGCCTTACCAGGTCCTCTCTCGGGTCAGTCCTCGACGAACACAGCAGCCTTCGGATCGGTCGAAGCAAATGCAGCAGCAAGTCTTCTTCTTCCAGCTGGGCGTCGAGGGTCAGCAGTTCCAGTTACTCTTGAGTGGAGACTCAGCTTCTGAACGCTTCTGAACAATTTTCAGTGGTGAGAGGTCCCCAGATATACTATTCTGTCTCTCATCCACACTGCTGGCACACACACAGCAGCCAATCACACAGAAGGGCATTCATGCAGTCAGTCAGCCAATCAGGCACACAGTGCATTCAGGCCACACTCCTCCCTTTCAGACACTCACAACAAGGAATGTGGATTGGGACAAGTACCCAGCCATTCAACACTACACACTGCATTCAGGCCAGTTTCGGGCAGGGCTGTCTCAGTCTTTGTCTCACATGCCAGAAACCAGACAACCACAACAAGGAGTGTATATTGGTCACCCACTCCATTCACCCAGGTCCCACCCACAGGAGGTACCCATAACATACAGTCACTGGGAAGGCTCCAGTCAGTCTAGCTGGGCCTTCACAACAACACCATATATGGAACTTCCACCCAACAGCCAGTCAGGGGGAAGGGACAGAGTCAGGGCTTCCCAGGACTTTGGGAAAAACAAGACAACAGGCAATAGAAAGCAAGAGGCCACAGGGGCCATCTTGTTTCTATCAGGAATCAACTGATCCCAATGGCAGGGCCTGGGTGTCCCAAAATGGAGGACACTCAGAGCACCTGGCAGATTCAGCATGGAGCTGCCACCAGCCCATACCCTGCTCTGTGGGCCACCCACAGGTGCCCAAAAACATACACTAGGGGCACAGGGTTGTACCCCTACCCATGGGTGCCATAAGGGTATCCCATGGGTCTGTTCACCAAACCAAAAGAGAGAGCTGCACTGCCAGGAGTCCCTCATGGACTCCTGGGCAGAAAACATAACAGAACACACGGTAAAAACAGAGAAAGGACAAGGATTCAGAGGCCCTGTCCCTCAGATGCATTTCCAGCATCACAGTTTCTGCTCCATAGATCTTAAAGGCATCTGTATTTTAATGTTTTAGCACACAGATCTTTATGGGCAGTGTTGCTGGAGAGCCTTAGTGTTCTCCTTTGAGATTCTTTCCCTACACCCTCAAGTAACTAATGTTCTTAAGGATGGAGAGGTACTTGGTATCTCTCCCAAAACTTTATAGTCTGAGAGATTGGCACACACCACCTTATGTGGAGTGCCACTGGGATACCTAGTATCCCCCTTCTCTATGCTAGTGTGACTTTTTTAGTCACATAGACTTCTAGTTATGGCTGTTATCAGTGGACGTTTTCTACCAATTATTGTGCAATTGTTTTAGGCAGGTTGTGTCCATATCCTCAGTAGTGCACAATGATATGATATGATATGGCATTTGTAACGCGCCTATACACAAGTGTTTCAAGGCGCAACGAGGCAAGGGGGGGGGACAAGGGGAGACAGACAACGATCCTACTAGGCCAGATGTCATTCAGATTGCGCAAGTGCAAGGGTAGAGGGGAAAGGGAAAAGTGCAAGGGGATGGGAAGAGGGGAAAGTGCAGTACATGGTTAGCAGAATACAAGATAAATAATAGGGCCAGCTGGTGGCAAGTGCAAGGTAGGTGCCGGGAGGAGGGGCTGTAGGATACAGAGACAGTCCCGTAGTGCAGGTAGGCAGTGCAGGGAAGAGTGGCTGGGCCAAGGACCGAGATCGGTGAGTGGCCCAGTTGCAGATTCAGTACAGGTTCAGTGATTTTAGCAGGGGAGAGATGGAGAGAAAGCGGAGGCAAAGAGGTAGGTTTTGAGGTGCTTCCGGAACCGGAGATGGTTCTCCTCAAGTTTCAGGGAGGCAGGAAGGCTGTTCCAGAGGGAGGCCCCTGCTGTGGAGAGAGATCTACCCCAGCTCGTTGCTTGGAGAAGCGGCTGACCCTGAGGGAGTTGGAGGTGGATGAGCAAAGAGCTCGAGAAGGAAGATATTTAGGAAGAGAGAGTTGAAGGTATTTTGGCCCAAGGCCCCAGAAGGCCTTGTGGACAATGCAGAGGGTTTTGAACTTAATCCTCGCAGCCACTGGGAGCCAGTGTAGTGATTTCAGTCCTGGAGAGATACAGTCCCTGGGCTTGAGGCCAAGGACAAGTCTCGCAGTCCTGTTCTGGATGAGTTGCAAAGGGCGGAGAGTAGATGCAGGAAGATTTAGATAGAGGCTGTTACAGTAGTCCAGCTTCGAGAGAACCAGGGCTCTAGAGACAGTGAGCTTCTGGGGGAAGGAGCGGAAAGGAAGGATACCTCAGAGGAGGTGTAGCTGGTAGTGTGACTTCTTAGAGACGTCAGATATGTGAGGAGAGAAAGAGAGTGTGGAGTCGAAGATGACCCCGAGGTTTTTTGTCTTGCAGGTAGGAGCAGGAAGAGGGCCAAGGGAGGCCGGCCAGAGAGATGCAGGGAAGGAGGGAGTGGGTGTGCCGATGAGTAGAATCTCAGTCTTACTGGCATTAAGGCAGAGGTCGTTGGCGGCACACCATTCATGGATAGCAGAAAGACAGTCAGAGATGAGGGAAGGGGAAGAGGAGGTCGAGGGTAGGCTGAAAATGAGCTGGGTATCATCCGCTTAGCACTGAAAATTGGGACAGAGAGCGGCAATGCGGTGAGCAAGAAGTGCCAGATACTGGTTCAACAGCCAGGGGGAGAGGTTAGATCCCTGGGGGACACCACAGGTAGAGAAAAAGATGTCAGAGAGGAAGGACCCCAGTTGGACCTGGGAGGGTCGATTGGAGAGGAAGGAGGTCAGCCACGCCACCAGCCCATACCCTGCTCTGTGGGCCACCCACAGGTGCCCAAAAACATACACTAGGGGCACAGGGTTGTACCCCTACCCATGGGTGCCATAAGGGTATCCCATGGGTCTGTTCACCAAACCAAAAGAGAGAGCTGCACTGCCAGGAGTCCCTCATGGACTCCTGGGCAGAAAACATAACAGAACACACGGTAAAAACAGAGAAAGGACAAGGATTCAGAGGCCCTGTCCCTCAGATGGATTTCCAGCATCACAGTCGCCCCCCCCAGACTGAGGTGGAGGGTGTCTAATCTCCCACGGGATGGACACCCTCATCCAGACGGTCAACATACCTTCTGGAAAGGCCATCTGCATTATCGTGACTCTTCCCTGGTCTGTGCTCTATGGTGAAGTCTAGCCCTTGCAGGCTAATGGACCACCTGAGCAATTTCGGGTTCTCACACTTCATCTGCATAAGCCACTTCAGGGGCTTATGATCTGTTTGGACCTTGAAGGTAGACCCCGTAAGGTAGGGCCTAAAACGCCTAAGGCTCCAAACTATACTAAAACACTCCTTTTCAACAGTAGCCCACCTAAGTTCTCTACCCTTGAGTTGTCTACTGATGAATATGATAGGGTGTTCTCTCCCTTTGTCATCTAACTGGGACAAGACAGCTCCAATTCCGGTGTCGCAGGCATCCGTCTGGACGATAAAGGGTCGGCTGTAGTCAGGCGCACTCAACACAGGTGCCCTACACAGACTTTCTTTCAAGCCATCAAAGGCCCTCTGACAGTCTTCGGTCCAATTAACCTTCCTAGGCTGCTTGGGTGACGTTAGAGCTGTCAGAGGTGCAGCTATGGTTCCAAAGTCTGCCATGAAATTCGATAGTACCCAGTGAGGCCCAAAAAGGCTCTCACCTGGGTTTGAGTAGTGGGAGTCTCCCAGTTCTGTACATCCTGTACTTTACTGGCGAGAGGTTGGATTTGACCCCCTCCTACCTCATGACCAAGATAGGTAACTTTCCCCTGAGCTATCTGGCACTTGGTAGCCTTGATAGTGAGGTTAGCCCTTTTCAAGGCCTGCAACACCTTTTCCAGATGTGTCAAATGCTCTTCCCAGGTGGAACTGTAGACGGCAATGTCGTCTAAGTAAGCCACACAAAAGGCTTCCAGCCCACTGAGCGCATGGTTGACCAATCTCTGGAAGGTGGCAGGGGCATTCTTCAACCCAAAAGGCATGACCCTAAACTGGTAGAGTCCCTCAGGTGTTGAGAAGGCCGTCTTTTCCTTGGCATGGTCCGTCAGAGCTATTTGCCAATAGCCTGAAGTAAGGTCAAAGGTGCTCACAAACTTGGCAGCACCGATGGTGTCCACGAGCACATCAGCCCTGGGCAATGGGTGCGCGTCAGTCTTGGTGACGGCATTGACTCCTCGGTAGTCCACACAGAACCTCCAGTCCTTGGTACCCGCCTGTGAACTTGCCTTGGGGACAAGGACCACTGGACTGGACCAGGGACTGGTTGAGGGTTCAATAACACCCAGATCCAACATCTTGGCGACCTCAGCCTGGATGTGGTTCTTGACGGTATCTGACATACGGTAGCACCTGCTTTTGACAGGTACACTGTCACCAGTGTCAATTTCGTGCTTACACCACGGTGTAAGGCCTGGCTTCAGTGAAAACAGAGAGGCATACTGTTGGAGCAAAGCCCGACAGGCCGTCTGTTGCTCGGTTGTCAAATCTGGAGAGAGATGTACTCCCTCCACTGAGCCATCCTGAGGGTTGCTATGCAGCAAATCAGGAAGGGGCTCACTCTCATCCTCTTCTTGCCCAGAAGCTAGCAAGAGACATGAGACTTCCGCTCGCCTGTGGAAAGGCTTGAGCCTGTTGACATGGAATAGCTGAGGGGCTACCCCAGGGGCTCCCATGTCAACCAGATAATTGACTTCGCCCATCTTGGAAATGATCCTGAAGGGTCCAGTCCACTTGTCTGCCAAAGCCCTAGGCTTGGTAGGCTCCATCACAAGGATTTCCTGTCCCGGAGTCCAATCCACTTGCGAGGCTTTAAGGTCATGCCAGTACTTATTCAATTCCTGGCTGGCCTTGAGATTTGCTGTTGCCTGACCCATCATCTGTGTCATCCTCTGTCTGAGGCCTAACACATAGTCCCCCACTTGCTTGGCGGGACCCGGAGGGGTGGCTTCCCAGCCTTCTCGGATCAAGGCGAGGGGCCCCCTCACGGGATGTCCAAAGAGTAACTCAAAGGGGCTGAAACCAACACCCTCTTGAGGTACCTCTCTGTAAGCAAACAGCAGGCATGGCAGGAGGAGATCCCATTTCCACCTTAGGGGTTCTTCCAAAGCCCCTAGCATGCCTTTGAGAGTTTTATTAAATCTCTCAACCAGACCATTGGTCTGGGGGTGGTAAGAGGTGGAGAACTTGTAGGTTACCCCGCACTCTTTCCACATGGTTTTCATGTAACTCGACATGGAGTTGGATCCTCTGTCAGAGACAACCTCCTTGGGGAATCCAACGCGGGTGAAAATGCCCATGAGAGCCCTGGCAACCACCTTGGCCGTAACCTTCCGAAGGGGTATCGCCTCAGGGTACCTGGTGGCATGATCTTCCAAGACCAGGATGAACCGATGTCCACCTGAAGTGGGAGGGTCAAGGGGACCGACGATGTCGATGCCCACCCTCTCAAATGGGGTGCCAACCACTGGCAACGGCTGCAGTGGGGCAATGACACTGCCTCCAGTCTTGCCAGACAACTGACAAGTTGGGCAGGTCCTGCAGTGGGACTCCACTTCTACTCCCATCCGTGGCCAGTAGAAATGGGCAGAGAGCCTCTGCTTAGTCTTCTTGGTCCCAAGATGACCAGCCAAGGGCACCTCATGCGCCAACTGCAGTAGGAAGGGCCTGTAAACCTGGGGTACCACCAACCTCTCGCGGGCACCAGGTTCAGGCTTAGTGGGCTCACTAACAAGGAGCTCACCCTCCCAATAAATCCGGAAATTCCTAGGCACCTCTCCTTGTGCCTGGGCCAGGGCCTGTTTCCTCAGTCCCTCGAGAGAGTGGCACTCTCTCTGTCCCTTACAGAAGTCCGCCCGGGAGGGTCCCCCTTCAGCTAACAAGCATTGAAGGTCGGGATGATCCTCCGGGTTAAGAACCTCTCCCACAGGAGAGTCTTCTGCCTCTTCTCCCAAAGGAGTTGAGTTTGGGTTTTCCACTGGACCCAGCCCGTCCGGAGCATGGATCCCAATGGGTGCGGCAGGAAGAGAAGGTGCTCCCTCCACAGGGGTGGCCTTCTTGGTCTTCCTCCTTCTTGCCTTAGGCCTCGCCTTTGGCTCGGGTATCTGACCCACAGCCAGACCCGATGTCACCTGTGATCTAGTGACGGCAGCAGCAGTCATGGGAAGACCATCCGAGATCAACCCCAACTCTACTAGATCATTCCCTAACAAAATGTTAGCAGGGACATTGTCCTGAACCAGGACAGGAAGCTTCGCTGTCTTGTCGCCAATCATGAGTGTGACTAAGGCTACAGGTGATAATTTGGGAGGCCCACCAGCTAACCTGGTGGTTTGCAGAGGAGCACCTTCATAGTCCTCTGGCCTGAGCAGGGTCCTCTCCACCACTGTCATGCTTGCCCCAGTGTCTCTCAAACCAGTAGAAGGCTGGCCATTCAAGAGGACACTTCTCAAAAATCTACGGGTGTTCTGTGGGATAGTCGCCAGTACTTCTGCATACTGGTCCCAGGCCCCAAGGGACACTAAGGAAATCTCCACCGGAGCACCAAATGTGATACCGGCAGAGGAGGGAGGACAGTGGCCTCCACCTCAGACACGGGGTAAGGGTAGGTCAGGCAGACAGCCTGTACTCCAAGTGCCTTACCTTTACACTTGGGGTCACCCCTTTTGTGATCCAGAGCCCCACAGTCCCAACAAGCGCCAGGAGTGCGGGGTACGGTACTGGAACCACTGGGAGCCTGCTTTGCAGCAGGTGGACCACTACTCTTATTCCCACCCCCAGATGACTTATCCCCACTAGATTTTTGGGTCTTAGGAGAGGAAGGTTTTGGTTTACCCGACTGTGACTGCTTGGGGGACTCCTCAGCTTTCTGAGAGGCCCCCTTCTCTTTATCCTTGTCCTTCCCACTGGAGTCCTTAGGGGACACCCGGTGGGAGACCCACTTGTCAGCCAACCTAGCCAGCTTAAAGGGGTCCAAAATGTTCTGGTCAGCCACATACTGACGCAGCTCTAGTGAACAGGCTTCAGAGAAATGCTCAAAAAACAAGAGGTGGGACAATTCAACAAAAGTCTTAACCTTGTATCCATCGATCCACCCCATCATGTTCATGTGCGCAGCACTCACCCAGTCAACCCAAGACATATTCTCCTTTTTCTTAAAATCCCTGAACCTTCTAAGGTATTGGGTAGGTGTCTTGCCGAACTTGGCAATCAAAGCAGACTTCATACACTCGTACTGACCCCTTTCTTCCACACTCAGCTTCAGAATACAGTCATACCCGGTTTGAGGCACTCTGCTTAACAAACACTTCGCCCAATCTCTTTTATCCACATCATGAATTTCACAAGCCATTTCAAACGCTTCAATCCATTGGAGGATATCCGAACCCTCCACAAATACACCAACCAAATCTTTCATAAACTTGGTGGCTGGGGACCTGACACTCTCACTGGATCTAGCTGAAGTCTCCACTCTAGCTTTCTCTAGCTGGATCCTCTGACATTCAGTGTCCTGGCTCTTGAGTTCAAGGTCCTTATTTTTGAGTGCAACTTGTTGAGCCAACTCCTCTTTCTTAAGCTCAGCATCTATTTCCAACTTGCGGTATTCAAAGGCCAATTTCATCCTTAATAACTCAAGCTCTAAGGAATTGCTGGAGTTTGGAACAGAGGCAGCAGGAATGGCGGCATTCCCAGAAACAGATTCAGCTGAAACCCCAGGGGCAGAGTCCTCATTGGTTGCATTCCCCCTCTCATCAAGAGTTTCACTATCAGTCTGGTAGTCCACCAGGGACGCTATCAGCTCAGCCCTAGACTTATCCACAAAGTCTAACTCCCTAGCTTCACAAGCACTCTGGAGAGCCTCCAAGCTCATCCGAGTTAATTTGCCATTCGCAATAGACTCCATTGTTTGTAATGCAGTTACCTTGTACACAACTAAACCTTAATTCAATAAAGGGCAAATATCCTTTGTATGTGGCACGGTTATACACTGATTCTTAAAACCATAAGCATCCCACCGCTGCCACCAGTGTGAGAGAACGGATCTCAACGACTGGTGGGGGGTGTCTGTACTCCCACTCCCTATATGGTGGAGGAGAGGTACAGGAGACCCCAGCCAAGATTCTCTATTCGGTAGCAATGGTCGAGCAATCAAGGCCTAGCTTCTCAGGAGGTGATGCAGGCTGGTTCTTAAGTACAGTGTATCCCCAAGCCCCCACAAAGGAATATCCACACTCTGTATTGGTTAGAACACAGTCTTTATATAATCAATAGTTA
Source organism: Ambystoma mexicanum (assembly GCF_040938575.1). Lineage (NCBI taxonomy): Eukaryota > Metazoa > Chordata > Amphibia > Caudata > Ambystomatidae > Ambystoma > Ambystoma mexicanum. The sequence continues at coordinate 639,460,613 of NC_090935.1, read as the reverse complement.
AGGATATGTACATTCATCATGATAACTCACTTTGTACTCCGGCAAAATCTACAATGACAAATATTTACAATCCTAAAGTGGTACCACCCTAGACCTCATTGAAGTGCATGAACAATACTGTACAATGTCACACAGACCAATAGAGTGAAACCAGCAATAGGGAGAGGAAATAAGATGGTTGAGCAATAGGCAGAATACTGACCCCTACAACTAGGCACAGTTCTGTGTGGAGATCCCCCCACCTGGGCAACCTGTAAAGAAAGATATAGCACAAGCCCAGTCCATATATTGCTCTGCAAGTCTTATTTTCCCCTATAATGTTTTTACTCCCCCAATGTACCTGGTGGAGTCGAGTTCCTCGAAAAGGCGTCGACAACCGTCGAGGGACTCGCTGTTCGGCGACGGGGAATCGACGGCCCTTCTTGAATGCCTTCCCTTTCAAGCGGGAGGCACGGGGCGTCGAACGTCCGTCGACAAACGAGGTAGAACGATGTCGAAGAGGCGGCAGCTTCGTCCGAGCGGTGCTCGTCGGCGTCGGGGCGTCGGCGTCCTGCAAGGCGGAGGTGTGCGGGGCACCTCGATGACAATAGTTCTGGACCGCAAAGATTGTAGAGACGGGAGCCCAGCAAGGGCGTCGAGTCGTCCGAGTCTTTGAGGTCGTCGGGTGGCGGGAAACCCACCGGCAGGTTTCTCCTCGGCGCGTTGGTCGTCCTCGACTTTCTCCGGCAGGATAAGCGGTCGACGATGCGGTCGAGAGAGTCCTTCAATTGAATGTTCTTAGGCAAAGGAGCGGACGGCTCCGGTCGTCGGCGGCACGGCGTCAAGTGGTCCCCAAGGCTGGGCAACACAACTTCGACGGGCCTCCAGCGGTTCCACAAACCTGCGAACCCTGGTCGACGGCAATGGACTTCGACGGCGTCGATGTCCGGGTGCTTCACTTCGATCTCCTCGGCGGTCCCGTCTCGGGTCGACAGCCTTTCGAGGATCTGTCTTCCAGGGCGCTTCGGCGAAGATGGAGCGGTGCTCGATGGTCCCTCGGAGCACGGGAAGAGGGCGCCTTACCAGGTCCTCTCTCGGGTCAGTCCTCGACGAACACAGCAGCCTTCGGATCGGTCGAAGCAAATGCAGCAGCAAGTCTTCTTCTTCCAGCTGGGCGTCGAGGGTCAGCAGTTCCAGTTACTCTTGAGTGGAGACTCAGCTTCTGAACGCTTCTGAACAATTTTCAGTGGTGAGAGGTCCCCAGATATACTATTCTGTCTCTCATCCACACTGCTGGCACACACACAGCAGCCAATCACACAGAAGGGCATTCATGCAGTCAGTCAGCCAATCAGGCACACAGTGCATTCAGGCCACACTCCTCCCTTTCAGACACTCACAACAAGGAATGTGGATTGGGACAAGTACCCAGCCATTCAACACTACACACTGCATTCAGGCCAGTTTCTGGCAGGGCTGTCTCAGTCTTTGTCTCACATGCCAGAAACCAGACAACCACAACAAGGAGTGTATATTGGTCACCCACTCCATTCACCCAGGTCCCACCCACAGGAGGTACCCATAACATACAGTCACTGGGAAGGCTCCAGTCAGTCTAGCTGGGCCTTCACAACAACACCATACATGGAACTTCCACCCAACAGCCAGTCAGGGGGAAGGGACAGAGTCAGGGCTTCCCAGGACTTTGGGAAAAACAAGACAACAGGCAATAGAAAGCAAGAGGCCACAGGGGCCATCTTGTTTCTATCAGGAATCAACTGATCCCAATGGCAGGGCCTGGGTGTCCCAAAATGGAGGACACTCAGAGCACCTGGCAGATTCAGCATGGAGCTGCCACCAGCCCATACCCTGCTCTGTGGGCCACCCACAGGTGCCCAAAAACATACACTAGGGGCACAGGGTTGTACCCCTACCCATGGGTGCCATAAGGGTATCCCATGGGTCTGTTCACCAAACCAAAAGAGAGAGCTGCACTGCCAGGAGTCCCTCATGGACTCCTGGGCAGAAAACATAACAGAACACACGGTAAAAACAGAGAAAGGACAAGGATTCAGAGGCCCTGTCCCTCAGATGCATTTCCAGCATCACAGTTTCTGCTCCATAGATCTTAAAGGCATCTGTATTTTAATGTTTTAGCACACAGCTCTTTATGGGCAGTGTTGCTGGAGAGCCTTAGTGTTCTCCTTTGAGATTCTTTCCCTACACCCTCAAGTAACTAATGTTCTTAAGGATGGAGAGGTACTTGGTATCTCTCCCAAAACTTTATAGTCTGAGAGATTGGCACACACCACCTTATGTGGAGTGCCACTGGGATACCTAGTATCCCCCTTCTCTATGCTAGTGTGACTTTTTTAGTCACATAGACTTCTAGTTATGGCTGTTATCAGTGGACGTTTTCTACCAATTATTGTGCAATTTTTTTAGGCAGGTTGTGTCCATATCCTCAGTAGTGCACAATGATATGATATGATATGATATGGCATTTGTAACGCGCCTATACACAAGTGTTTCAAGGCGCGACGAGGCAAGGGGGGGGGGCAAGGGGAGACAGACAATGATCCTACTAGGCCAGGTGTCATTCAGATTGCGCAAGTGCAAGGGTAGAGGGGAAAGGGAAAAGTGCAAGGGGATGGGGAGAGGGGAAAGTGCAGTACATGGTTAGCAGAATACAAGATAAATAATAGGGCCAGCTGGTGGCAAGTGCAAGGTAGGTGCCGGGAGGAGGGGCTGTAGGATACAGAGACAGTCCCGTAGTGCAGGTAGGCAGTGCAGGGAAGAGTGGCTGGGCCAAGGACCGAGATCGGTGAGTGGCCCAGTTGCAGATTCAGTACAGGTTCAGTGATTTTAGCAGGGGAGAGATGGAGAGAAAGCGGAGGCAAAGAGGTAGGTTTTGAGGTGCTTCCGGAACCGGAGATGGTTCTCCTCAAGTTTCAGGGAGGCAGGAAGGCTGTTCCAGAGGGAGGCCCCTGCTGTGGAGAGAGATCTACCCCAGCTCGTTGCTTGGAGAAGCGGCTGACCCTGAGGGAGTTGGAGGTGGATGAGCAAAGAGCTCGAGAAGGAAGATATTTAGGAAGAGAGAGTTGAAGGTATTTTGGCCCAAGGCCCCAAAAGGCCTTGTGGACAATGCAGAGGGTTTTGAACTTAATCCTCGCAGCCACTGGGAGCCAGTGTAGTGATTTCAGTCCTGGAGAGATACAGTCCCTGGGCTTGAGGCCAAGGACAAGTCTCGCAGTCCTGTTCTGGATGAGTTGCAAAGGGCGGAGAGTAGATGCAGGAAGATTTAGATAGAGGCTGTTACAGTAGTCCAGCTTCGAGAGAACCAGGGCTCTAGAGACAGTGAGCTTCTGGGGGAAGGAGCGGAAAGGAAGGATACCTCAGAGGAGGTGTAGCTGGTAGTGTGACTTCTTAGAGACGTCAGATATGTGAGGAGAGAAAGAGAGTGTGGAGTCGAAGATGACCCCGAGGTTTTTTGTCTTGCAGGTAGGAGCAGGAAGAGGGCCAAGGGAGGCCGGCCAGAGAGATGCAGGGAAGGAGGGAGTGGGTGTGCCGATGAGTAGAATCTCAGTCTTACTGGCATTAAGGCAGAGGTCGTTGGCGGCACACCATTCATGGATAGCAGAAAGACAGTCAGAGATGAGGGAAGGGGAAGAGGAGGTCGAGGGTAGGCTGAAAATGAGCTGGGTATCATCCGCTTAGCACTGAAAATTGGGACAGAGAGCGGCAATGCGGTGAGCAAGACGTGCCAGATACTGGTTGAACAGCCAGGGGGAGAGGTTAGATCCCTGGGGGACACCACAGGTAGAGAAAAAGATGTCAGAGAGGAAGGACCCCAGTTGGACCTGGGAGGGTCGATTGGAGAGGAAGGAGGTCAGCCACGCCAGAGCCTGACCAGTGATACCCAGGTTATCACGGAGACGGTTGAGCAGGATGGTGTGGTTGACAGTGTCAAAGGCAGAAGAGAGATCGAGTAAAATGAGAACACAAGGGGTATTAGAGTCAAGGTTTGAGAGCAGGTCATCACGGATGTTCAGGAGAGCAGTTTCCGTGCTTCTGGCAGCTCTGAAGCCAGACTGATGGTTATGAAGACTACCAATAGATTCAGCATGGAGATTAAGCTGGGAGATGGCCAGTTTCTCCAGGAGCTTGCCCAGGAAGGGAGTGATAGAGATTGGGCGATAGTTCGCTGGGCAGGAGGGGTCGGAAGAGGGTTTCTTAAGAAGGGGGTGCACAAGGGAGTGCTTGAGGGCGGGTGGGAAGACTCCAGAGGTGAAGGACTGATTGCAGAAGTCAGCCAGGGCAGGAGCCAAGGAGTCGATGTGGTCCTTGATAGTTTTTGAGGAACAGGGGTGGACCTGTTTTGACAAGACTTTCATAGATCGGACTTGTCTCGAAACCTCGTCAGCAGAAAAAAGGGGAAAGGCAGAGAAGGAGGGAGGAGGGGTGGCTGCAGAAGGGCCAGAGGAAGAGCAGGGAATAGAGGGGGGGAGGTGATAGGAGGAGAGTGAGGACAGGATGTCCTGAGTTTTTGAAATGAAGTGAGAGGCCAGTGCGGTGCAGAGGGCCTGGGAGGGGACAGGAGAGGTAGAGACTGCAGCAGGGTTGGCCATCTCCTTGCAGATTTTAAAGAGTTCGGCCGAATTGTTGGATGCCGCTGAGATGTGGGCTTGGATAAGGGCTCTGTTCTTGGTGAGAACGGAGAGCCGGTATTGCCCTTGGAGCAGGCGGCAGGCCAGTTTGTCAGAGGATGAACATGAAGCACGCCATTTCCTCTCTGCCACCCTGCACTTGCGTTTAAGGGTGACGAGATCCGAGTCATACCAGGAGTTACATTTGGCTTTGTGCTTCAGGCGGATTCTCATGACAGGGGCAAGGATATCAAGAGTATCAGATATAGCAGAGTGGAGAGGGCTGTGTCAGGGTGGGAGTCAGCTGAAGGGGGGGGGGGGAAGAAGGTGGTAGCAAAAGCCTCAACAGACAAGCGCTTCATTGGTTGGATGACCGCGAAGGTGGGTGGCAGTGATGAGGGTGGCTTTGCCTGTGGGGTAGGGAAGGTGAGGTGGGAGGATAGGAGAAAGTGATCACTCCAGGAGAGAGGAGTGGAGAGAGGGACAGAGAGGGGAAGGTCAGAAGAGATCAGAGCATCAAGAGTGTGCCCTGCAGAATGGGTCGGCAGAGGTCGCAAAAGAGTCCAGAGGGAGGACAGGAGGCATCAAGGTGGATGTTGAAGTCTCCAAGAAAGAGGAGTTGAGAGGTTGAGGACAGGAGTGAGGAGGAGAGGTCAGCCCACTCAGAGAGGAAGGAGGAAATTTGACCAGGTGGCCGATAGATAGTAGCCCCGGTAAGGGAATGGCTAGGAGAGAGAGAGAGTCGGCAGACAAAGCATTCAAAGGAGGAGTAGGTCTGCGTAGGAGTGACAGTGGCAGGAATCCACTCAGGGAAGATAAGGGCCACACCCCCCCAGCACGGTTGGGCCTGGGCAAGGAGAGGATCCTGTAACCGTCAGGTAGGAGTGTGTCAAAGCTGGTGACAAAGCTGGCCGTGAACCATGTCTCAGCGAGAGCGAGGATGTCAAGGTCCAGTTCCTCAAGAAGGTGACAGATATCAGAGGAATGTTTGATGGCAGAGCAAGAGTTGAGAGTGGCAATGTGGAGAGGGTTGCCATCCTTGAAGGACTTCCGGGGAGGGGTACACATCAGAGGTACGCCCTGTGGAGGTGAAAAAGGAGCCCGAGCGAGGGAAGGGTGAGAGGGTGGAGTCAAGGAAGCCGAGGACAGAGAAGAGGGGACAGCAGGAGAGGAAAGGAAGTTTATGAGGCGCGGGAAGTGGCTATCAAAGAGTTGGAGGTTGGCCTGAGGGCCTTGGACCAAGACGGTCCCATTAGCGTAGACATTAATGATGGCCTTAGAGGAGCGGAAGGGGGCCAAGAGGACATCCCAACGGGTGCCACCATTAATGGGAGAAGAGGAGAAGGGAGAGAGCACAGAGACCATATGAAGTGTCCACAGGTCAGGGGAAGGCACGAAAAAGAGGATGTCAGTGAGAGTTTCCTTGGAGGAGGCATTAGTGTAGATGTCAGTGATAGGGAGGCCTGGGTTGGAGACCAGGATGTCCTTTTTAAACTTTTTCCTACCAGATTTAGTGAGGAGAGCAGGATAGTCAATAAAGAAGCAGTTTGAGAAGATAGGCGAGATAGAGAGCACCATGGAATAAGGAGGGAGTGGGGGGGAGACAGACGAAGTAAGCGGACAGGAGAGAGCGGCAAGCCCTAGTTTACCAGATTTCAAAGCAACAGTAACACAGTAAATGCGTATTAGGTACACAGTGTAGAGGCCACCTACGTTTGAGAGTCCTGCGAGGGGAGAAAAAGCCCTAGTTTACCACATTTCAGAGCAACAGTAACACAGTAAATGCGTATTGGGTACACAGTGTAGAGGCCACCTAAGTTTGAGAGTCCTGCGAGGGGAGAAAAAGCCCTAATTTACCACATTTCAGAGCAACAGTAACACAGTAAATGCGTATTAAGTACACAGTGTAGAGGCCACCTAAGTTTGAGAGTCCTGTGAGGGGAGAAAAGCCCTAGTTTACCACAAATTGCGGAACACAGTGAAGTGTAGCACCCATGCGAATGAAGTGAACATGTGTAGGTGGGTGGGCTGGGCGAGCAGGTGGAGCTAACCTGATAGATGGCGGAACGTCGCCTGGCGTTCCCTGCGGACACCTGCAGACACAATGGGAACCGACGCTACAGGAGCCGCCCTTTGCCTAAGGGGACCTTAGCCGAGGGGCTGCCGGGCAGGGGGCTGCCCAGGGGGGAACAGTTATAAGGAAGAAGGGGGGGGGTGTGGGCAGGTATGGGGCGGGAGGGAGAGGAGGACCAGGAAGTGGCTCAGGGGGAGGAGGGAGCAGGCAGAGCAACGCGCCTGGTGCGCTATCCACAACAAGGACCAAAAATTACAGAAAAACACTCACTAGAGGCCCGGGGCACCAGGCAGGGCTTGGTTGGCCTGCAGTCACCACAGGGCTACCGGCGACCGCTCTCACCCGCTCCGCTGAACAAAGAAGCGAGCGGGGGGAGCAGTCGTCGAGTAGTCCAGGGAGGGACTATCCAGGCAGCAATCAGAGGGGGAGGGAGGGTGGGCGGGCAGGGGGGCGGGAGGGAGAGGAGGACCAGTAAGTGGCTCAAGGGGGAGGGGAGAGCAGGCACAGCAACGCGCTCGGTGCGCTATCCACAACAAGGACCAAAAATTACAGAAAAACACTCACTAGAGGCCCGGGGCACCAGGCAGGGCTTGGCTGGCCTGCAGTCACCACAGGGCTCCCGGCGACCGCTCTCACCCGCTCCGCTGAACAAAGAAGCGAGCGGGGGGAGCAGTCGTCGAGTAGTCCAGGGAGGGACTATTCAGGCAGCCAATCAGAGGGGGGGTGGGCGGGCAGGGGGGCGGGAGGGAGAGGAGGACCAGGAAGTGGCTCAAGAGGGAGGGGGGAGCAGGCACAGCAATGCGCTCGGTGCGCTATCCACAACAAGGACCAGAAATTACAGAAAAACACTCACTAGAGGCCCGGGGCACCAGGCAGGGCTTGGCTGGCCTGCAGTCACCACAGGGCTACCGGCGACCGCTCTCACCCGCAACGCTGAACAAAGAAGCGAGCGGGGGGAGCAGCCGTCGTCTAGTCCAGGGAGGGACTATCCAGGCAGCCAATCAGAGGGGGGTGGGCAGGCAGGGGGGCGGGAGGGAGAGGAGGACCAGGAAGTGGCTCAAGGGGGAGGGGGGAGCAGGCACTGCAACGCGCTCGTTGTGCTATCCACAACAAGGACCAGAAATTACAGAAAAACACTCACTAGAGGCCCGGGTCACCAGGAAGGGCTTGGCTGACCTGCAGTCACCACAAGGCTACCGGCGACCGCTCTCACCCGTTCCGCTGAACAAAAAAGCGAGCAGGGGGAAGCAGCCGTCGAGTAGTCCAGGGAGGCACTATCCAGGCAGCCAATCAAAGGGGGGGTGGGTGGGCAGGGGGGCGGGAGGGAGAGGAGGACCAGGAAGTGGCTCAAGGGGGAGGGGGTAGCAGGCACAGCAACGCGCTCGGTGCGCTATCCACAACAAGGACCAAAAATTACAGAATAACACTCACTAGAAGCCCGGGGCACCAGGCAGGGCTTGGCTGGCCTGCAGTCACCACAGGGCTACCGGCGACCGCTCTCACCCGCTCCGCTGAACAAAAAACAAAAAAAATAGGGGTATCCAAGTGCCAACTTGGGGCCTCCCCTCTTTTTTCGACATTACTTTTGTGGTTGTTCTTTTTTAGCCCTTCTTCTACCATTCTGGGAGTGGGAGGTCAGTGTGTGTGTTTTGCCTTTGGCGGGAACCCTTGGGTGTCCCTGCCTAGGCTCCAGAGAGTCTGCGCAGGTAGGAAGTGGGGGGAGGAGTTTTCCACCCCCCTGTACTTTGTCTGTATGAGTGCCTGAATAGGACCAGCTCCCACAGAACTGTTCATTTAACAGCCAAACACCCCTTTCTGTAAAATGCTGAGAGAGATTGCATAGGAGTGTGTGCTTGAACTGTATTAAAGGTGAGGCTTCTGGAGTGAAAAGCAAGTCAACCAATGGAAGCTGAAGTAACTGAAGCAGAAGACAACCAGAGATGCCTGCAGACCCTTTGCGACACTGTGAAGCTACCACTGCTGTCCAGACCCTGTTTTTTTGTGCAACAGAGGACCTCTGAAGAGGACGACTGCTTCCCTTTGGCTGGTGGGAGCAACCAGTTCCAAGACAAACTTTGAGTTGAGCCATCTCCTGAGGTCCTAGGAGTTTCTAGAACTGGAGAACCCTAATACAGGAGACCTGCTGCCCATTTCGAGTGCCTCGTTGTGGCAAGGCTGAATCCGTACAAATCTTTGCTGAAACCTCAAGGACACTGCAGGGATCCGATCCAACTTGCACAGACCCCCTTATCAGAGCATGGGACTGCAGGAAGCGAAGAAGATTGACCGGACGATCTGCGTCCTTCGTTGGTGCTGCAAAAAAGGTGCCAAAACCACAGAGTGAACCAAGATGTTGTTGAAAGTTGTGCCCCAGGTCCTCCCTCGAGACTGCTGCTTAGAGATCCCATCCATTGTCCTGCATTCAGCCATCAGACCAAGGAAAACAGAGGTTGGGTCCAGAGATACAACATTGCGGAACTGTGTGGGAAAAAGGTATTGCTTATCTGCTTCAAGAAAGTCGCTGCAGAGCGTTGGAGTGCATGTAAGGGTGTCCAGGAAAATCCCCTTTTAGCTGCGACTCAAGCCACTGCTTGTGTCCCTTTAGAGTGTCCTTTCTCAGGGTCTCCAATGCTGGTTAAGCCTTCTTGTATTTTCGTTCCTAGAGACTAGAAAGTATCCACATGAGCTTTTAATTTCTTCTGCTTTGCAAGACTTTAAACCCGATACAAACTACCTTTTAACTAGGATAGCGTTTTTAATTTTAAAGGACTTAATGTGCTGCTAAACTGCCTCTAGAACCTGAAGCTCTAATAGGATAACACTAGCAAACTGTTTTCCTCCCCAAAAATCACTATCTTATATGTGTATGCAGACTAAATACAATTACCGTATTATGTAGTGGGTGTGCGGTATTACCAATATAACTGTCAAACTCCTGTAACCATTGTATGCGTTCAGCAACTACCAACTAAGAAGTGCCTATTTGAAAGTATTGAAAAGTGTAGCTATGTGGAATGGTTTAGTGACTCTTGTGTAAATATAATAAATATAGATTTTAATATGAATTATGAGATTTAGTGCTTCTTTGATGTACATGTCTAACTGGGTTCAGTGTACTTACCTACAGCTCACATCTTCCTCCGAAGATAAGCCTGACTGCTCTGTCACGCTACCAAGGTTCAGAGTTAGTGCAGACTGATACTAATAGTTGGGGATCTACAAACCACTGGGATAGCTTACTAAAGTCTTAATATCAGTAGGACCTTAGGAAAACTCCCCTAAAAGTGGGTCCCCAATTGATGTGCATATGTGTAGCAGCGCCTGGATGGGAAATTTGGACAAATGAACCACAAAGAAATATAAGACCATATGGCCCTTCACAGTCAACCATTGCCTCACTGGGAACTCCAATTCCTGTATCAGTGCAGATGCCTGCAAACTTACGCATAGCTTGAACCTCTGGCAGGAACACAAACTCCTTATATGTCCTGAATTATTTTGCTGTAAATTGAAGAACTTTCATTTGCCACGGGTGAGACTTCTTCCGATGTATTTAGAATATGTGGTTTGTTAGGGTTACACACACCTGCAGCATGCGTTCCTTGACTAGCTCCCTCAATTGAGCATGCAACAGCGAGCCATCCAGGTAGGGAAAGATCATTCTTCCAATCTTGTGCAATAGAGCTACCACAGAATCCCGGTGACCAGAAAGACTCTCAGTGCAGACTTCAGACAGAAGGGTAGGACTGCAAATTGAAAAAGGTGGTCCTCATTTGCTAAATGAAGAAACTGGTGTGACACCTCTGGCTTGGTATTTGAAGGTAGGTATCTATGAGGTCCGGAGAAGCTAGGAAATACCCCTGCAGTGTCTCCATCTTGAAGCAGATATTATTTATGTACAGCTAATCTCCATCAAATTGATTACTAGCCTGTAACTTTCTGGGACATTTGGTACCAGATAGATGGTTGAGCAAACTCAATTTTCCCGCTGTTCCACTGACACTGGACATTTGGTGCTCTGCGGATGAAAAGGAATAACCTAATTCATAATATATTGATAGCCTACCCATCATTTGTTTGGTATACCTGTATGGACCCCAATCTAACGTATATGTCCATTGTAAGTATATCCTTTCATGCAAATATATGTGTGTACAACTCCAGACATCAGTACATCACAAAACAGTTAAACACTTACATTTTACAAAACATATGCTGGCACTTCCGAACATACTCCTTTAGCATACATTTCACATACAACAGCTATAGAACAATAGAGCAGACCAACATATTTTGATTGCCGGGGTCCCTCTTTGGTCACCCGGTCTTACTCAGGGATCCTATTTATTCTGTCAGGGTCCTGAAAAATGGCTATTTTAAAACTGTTAGTAATAAATTAATTCAAAAATAATTTTGATTAATATTTGGGTTTGTTATATATTATGTTACATTATTTAAGGTACAGCAGTCACAATGTCAATATTTGTAAGTGTCTTTTCCTTACAATGTAACAATTGTTTGTCAGACTATTCTGCTCCGTGCTCCTACTTAGAACTAAAAAATGCCATTGGTGAATAGTTTTGATACAAGTCAAAGAGGTAAGCAGGCACAACCATCTAAATGGGGGGCATGACAGATACATTGCAAAAGGAACTCCTGTCACACAACAAAAGGAACTCCTGTCACACACCTTTTTTCCTCACAAAATCCTAAGTCTTTAGCACAAAGACGATACCCACTGAAGTCGCAGCCTAGTGACCTGGTTCACAAACAAATTTGTATGGGTGGCCCAGCCCCGCGGTTCGTTTGTGGTAAACCTGCTACCTTGAGGGGTGAAGAGACAATGTTCACAAGGTTAGAATCCATATGGGAAAGCATTCGACTGTCAAATGGGTGGCCAGGTGACCAGACCAGGCCACTGACTTTTTTTTAGTACCTTTATTTGTTGTTTAGTTTATAAAAACCTTTACAAAACCAAAGAAAAACAATTTTACATTTTTTCTTTTTGATAAAACCAAAATTTGTCATCTTATGCATACTTTCACAACAGTATTCATTTAATAAAATGCATTGATTTGTTACATTGTTTTTACATTTTAAACTAATTTACGTACATTTTTTTTAAAAAGCTAAAACTCGTAATCTCAGACACATTGATTCCCTGTGTAACATTCTTAGCCATAGGAGATCTCCCAATAGCAAGACATTATGGATACATTCTCCAAAACACCTTTCTCTTTGTATTTACAATTCCGGACATTCAACCATTAAATGTGTTTCTAGCTCTTCCTTATCTTTGCAGAATCTGCATGAGCCGTTTTCCATCACTCTTTTTGATCTTAAGCATTTTATTTCATTTGTTGAGAGTACATTCATTCTAAATCTCATGAATCCAATTTTCATGTTCTTGTTTGGACATTTCTTTATGATATGATATGATATGGCATTTATAACACGCCTATACACAAGTGTTTCAAGGCGCGACGAGGCAAGGGAGGGGAGAACAGTGGAAGACTAACAACGATCCTACTAGGCCAGGTGACATTCAGATAGCGCAAGTGCGAGGGTAGGGAGAAAAGGTAAGAGTGCAAGGGGAAGGGAGAGGGGAAAGTGCAGTGCAGTACATGTAGGAAGAATAAATATGAATAAATAAAAACAGCCTGATGGTGTCAAGTGCAAGGTAAGAGCAGACATAAGTGCAGGTGCAGGTAAGGGGACTGAAGGGATTTCAGAACCAGTCCCCAAGTGCAGGGGGTTGCCAGGGAGGCAGGGCAGGTGAGCAAAAGACGGGACCTGGCCCCAGGATCAGAAAGGGTGGCCAGGTAACCGGTGCAGAATCGGCAGGGAATTTCAGCAGGGGAGAGAGGCAGAAAAGGCGGAAACAAAGAGGAAGGTTTTGAGGTGTTTCCTGAACCGGAGATGGTTCTCCTCGAGTTTCAGGAAGGCAGGAAGGCTGTTCCAGAGGGAGGCCCCAGCCGTGGAGAGAGATCGACCACCAACTCATTGCTTGGAGAAGCGGCTAACCCTGAGGAAGTTGGCGGCAGATGAGCGAAGAGCCCAGGAAGGAAGGTATATAGGAAGAGAGAGTTGAAGGTAATGAGGTCCCAGGCCCCAGAAGGCCTTGTGGATAATGCAGAGGGTTTAGAAATTAATCCTTGCAGCCACTGTGAGCCAGTGCAGGGATTTTAGTCCTGGAGAGATACTACCCTTGGGTTTGAGGCCAAGGACAAGTCTCACGGTCCTGTTTTGGATACGTTGCAGAGGGCGGAGAGCAGAGGCAGGCAGATTTAGATAGAGGCTGTTGCAGTAGTCCAGCTTAGAGAGAACCAGGGCTCTGGAGACGGTGAGCTTCTGGGGGAAGGAGAGGAGAGGAAGAATACCTCTGAGGAGGTGCAGCTGGTAATGTGATCTCCTAGACACGTCGGAGATGTGAGGAGAGAAGGAGAGTGTGGAGTCAAAGATGACCCCGAGGTTTTTAGCCTTGCAGGTGGGAGCAGGAAGAGGGCCAACAGAGGCCGGCCAGAGAGCCGAAGGGAAGGAGAGAGAGGGTGTGCCGATGAGTAGAATCTCGGTCTTACTGGCATTAAGGCAGAGGTCGTTGGCGGCACACCACTCCTGGATAGCAGACAGAGAGTTAGAGATGAGGGAAGGTTGAGGGAAGGTTCTAGTTCTCCAACCAATGGTTCTCTAACCATTTTTCCTACTGTTAGTACATGTGCATACAATCTTGAATTGCAAATTACCAAACAAGTTTTTCCCAATCCAATACCTTAAGTTTTTTCTTAACTAGATTTGGGTTTGTTTCCATCACTTCCATTGAGAAACCTATTTCTTCCAAAATTGTTTCACATTCAAACCTTAGAGTTTTAATATACCCCTCTGTGTCATTCAGTCTCAACTGTTGGTACAATGTTACTTCTAAGTCACATTTACTCAATAGACATAGTTGTTTCAGGATTACCACTGATTGGTGGCCCATTTCATACCTGATTACCTCCAATGGTATACATTTGGGTAAGAAGAAGAAAATGGCTCTCCAAAGTTTACTTTCGGCTGCTCTATATTCAGATTCCATAGTTGATGGCCAAAATTCTAACCCGTACATAACAGTTGGGAGTACTTTACTTCTGTAAAATTCTCTGCATGGCTCCAAAGAGAATTTTCCACATTTATTATCCACCCTCTTCATTTGATTTAACATTCCTTTAACTTTTGAGTTTAAGTAGTTTACCAGGAAGACCTTACTGTCCTTAGCCACTACAGGGTAGCCCAGGAATTGAACATTTTCTTTTACTGATAGTTCATTGTTTTCCCAATTCCATACAAACTTCCTCTTTCTATTTTTTGTTCCCCCTTTAGTTACCTAAATTATCAATGTTTTAGATGAATTAATTTTCAGCTCAATTCCTAACATGCACTTTCCAAATGTTGTTATGAGTCTTTGGAGTCCCACTGGAGTAGTAGCAATAAGAAGAGAATCATCGGCATATCCTGGCCAGCTTATTTTTAGGTTAGCAATATTAAGTGGTACAAATGCATTTTCATCCAGGACTTTACCCACTCATGCTATATACAAATTATATAGGGTAGGGCCCAGTATGCAGCCGTGTCTAATTCCCTTGTCTGTGTTGCACTCTTAATAGCTAACCTTCTGAATGTAATATTGCTTGGATTCTGGATTCATTGTGAAGAAAGATTATCAGACTCAGCAGACCCTTTGGTATTCCATTTCTGCCCAACTGTTGCCAAAGAATGTTTCTATTCACACAGTCAAAGGCTTTACTAAGATCCTTGGATGCCATGTAGATTGGGGCATCCCTGGATTTCCACGCCTTGTTCTTCAGACACTTTATCAAGAGACCCCGACAATCTGTACCTATGTGTTTTCGGAACCCTATTTGTCTATAATCTAAGATGTTGTTCTCTTCAGCCCATTCGTTAATTCTTTCCAGCACCATAGAGGCAAAGATTTTTGAGTCTGTGTCCATTATACAAATTGTTCTATAATTTGCAGGTTCTTTTTGTGAACCCCGTTTAAAAATGGGTACCATAAATTAACGCTTCCAAGTTTCCGGAATTGATTGTGTTTCAAATATATCTAGAATTTGGACATACAATATCTTTGCCCATAACAGAGGGGCCCTTGATGAATTAGTCTTCATAATCTTTGCCTCTATTTGTTGCGTGGTTACCTCTAATTCCCATTTCTTGACTTCCTGTGTATAAGTCTCCCCCTTCTTTGTAGTAAACATTTGTTCAATGTATTTTAGCCAGACATCCTCAGCTATTGGATTAGTCATACTTCTCCAATTCTTTTCCTCTTTTTTGTTAATTAAATCCGAGAAGTCCCTGGGATTCTTTCCCTGTAAACTCTCTAGCATCTTTTCCCCATCCTCCTGGGTTATTCTAAACTTCTCATACTTAAACCAATTTTTGTTCTTTTGCTTTAATTTCCTTATTGTTTCATCTTTAGTCATGAATATATCTATGCTTTTTGTGGTATTCCTTATGTCCCTTCTTAATTCATTCTTTTTCCTTCTTATTTCGATACTATATTGCATTACCAGTTTGTGTCATAGAGACTGGTTAGGATACCAAATACATAGGAAATCTTGTAATATTAATCAGAGCAAAAGCTCCTTTGTTAATGACAAGCACAGTTTATTTGCAGGATAGCACTTCAACCGTGGACATATTACGCATGCATATGGGAAGAAGAAGCGGGGCTAGAGGGTTTGTGGCCGTCCCGGTTTTTATTTTGAAAACCTGGTCACCCTAACTCTGCATCAAAAATCTAACCAATAGAATGAATGCTTCACTAAATAATCCCTCAAGTCAATAAATCAGAACATGCGGCCAGCAATTTGCGGATCCCCACATAGAGTAATATTATTGGCGAATATCTAACGATCCCGCTCTCCCACGCTCCACAAAGCAGCATGGACTCCACAAACAAAATATAAACTAGGACTGATCCCCAAAAACACCTACAGGCACTGCTCTTAATAGCCTGGAGGCCGTCTGCATGTGGCGCTTCTGTGCGGATAGACTCCACTACCTTTGGAGGAATATAGCAGATGAAAATAGCCATATTTCCAAACTAGACCTTACAATGAATGTTCCCTTTGTTTAGTGTCAAACAACAAGAGTAACAGGGGATACCAGGGATATCTCAATACTGTGACCTACCCCGGATAGAACAAAAAAATACTTAACAAAGAAGGTCAGAGTACTCTCTGTGTTTATATAGTGAGCATCAATGCAACCCATCCGTCTCTGAGCGCCCATTAAATCATGGCAAAGAAGATACAATATACAGCAACATGTCTTATTACAAACATTATATTGGATAGAAACAAATTGAATTCAATCCAGTCGACACACCAACACTATTAAATATAATTTATTAACATTTCTTTGAAGAAAAAGATTATTATCGTAAAAAAACACACATCGTCAAAAGTGTTAATATTATTCAAAAGTGTAAACCAGTCCCCTCAATTCATCCATGGGCTGGTACAATATAACATTCCCATCTTAAAAACCACAAGACAACACACATCAACCATATCACATTCACTCACAAACCATTCATAAGTTCATACACATTTTACAAATAATTTTCATTATAAAAATGATTGTACTAAAAAACAAGTTTAGCAATATAAGTCCAATATTCAATATGGATCATACACACTCACTAATGAGTCAGACTTAAATATTACAATCTGGTCCGACTCTAACTAGTTACACTTGAAACTGTTTATAATTAACAGTATATTCCCCAACCCGACATGTTTCTTTCTGTGTAGATTTAAATAAACAGAAATTCTTCAGGGGTATTATGGTCCCGTATGGTCAGGTGGATAGTAGATGGAGAACAATGGAACGGATAGACTGCACTGGAACTACTCACAGCAAGTTTCATGTAGTAGTCTCTATCCGTGCCGCCGATGAAAAACACATAGGCCCAGTACTAGAATGCCCCCAATCGCTGCTTTAGATCAAACCTCAGCTTCTAGGGGGGTGAGATACAGAACCAAATCTCTGGACAGATTGGACCCCATTTCGTTTCAATCAAACACCACCTCAATACGAAGGGTATGGAGCTCTCCGTTGTATGTATCAAATACATGCATACTAGTGGTGATCACCCCGGCAGCCAATGGCCATAATCTGGTCAGTCGAGACCCACGACTCTTGTGTGTAACTGAATTACTCTCGAGTGTGCTTAGAAAGAATCTGGGATCTTCCTATGAGCCATCACGTCCTTTGTTTAGTGCTCTGCCTCCCTGTCTGTGGAATTACCCTACCCTCAAGACACACTTCTACTAGACCTTTTGCCGGCTCTAGCAGTGAAATCTATAATGTGTAATTGGTTTGTGAGCGGAGAATCACAATTCACCGGCAACACACACCTCATCTCTCAACACAATTCTCGTCTTCCAGTTTCTTCTTTGACGCTTCTCTAACATGTCCAGATGCCATCCCTAATCGAAATGTAGGCATACGTCATACTTACAGTTCCAATAAATCATTTTTTGACAGTATGATGACTAGTGAACCTGCTGCTTTGTACCTTTACAATAATCCTAATAAAAGACTTATAAATTAAAAATATATCCCTATGGTTTGCCAAATGCAAACAATCGTTGGTGGAAATAAATATGTCTCCCCGAAGTGTTGCACAAATGTTGAGTAGAATCGGCGCCTTTTATTCAAAATGCCCTTGTTAAAAAAAGAATTGGAGCAAAATCTTCTCTTCATTGCAGCATTTCAACGATCATGTGACCAACACTGACACCCCAACAATGCTGACCGCACTCACCTCAGCCCTGCCGCCCCCAAAAACCCACGAGGTAGCACATTACCTGACGGTGGGGAAACACTCGGTTGGATCTCATTTCCCGCCTGCGCTTTACGTTTGTATCAAAACTGCCTCGTCAAAAAAGCCTCTGCGAACGTCTAAAACGAGATGGAAAAAATCCTCACGATCTGTGCTTGCCAAATTCGCCCCTTCCTCATTGCAATGCTCATTAATATAACCAGTGCCAACAAGGCCGTTTGGTTTAATTGCCGTACTGTGGCGGGAATGACAAATGCAGCTGCGACGTACACAAAGGCGCCAGGCTAGGAAAATTGCCCTCTTCTTATGAGTGCAGAAAGGGAGACTGGCGGGCGCGCAGCCGGGAGTGACTGATTCACCGTGACCGTGCGTCTCAGTCAAGAAGCGAGGCAGGGCCTTCCTACAAAATGAGCACCAGATGGCACGTCACTGGCACGAGGGAAGCCCAACAGGTACGGACATGCCAGGGATAGCGGGCACCGTGAGATCAGAGCTCGTCCGGGATAATAGGCTTATCTCTGCAAATAAACTATTTTCATGTTGGACAACGTTTATTCACGTTGTTATCAAAAAGCATGCCACTCAGAAAGAGAGACTGCGTAGAACTCGTTATGGGGGGAGTGCTTGCCTTCGTGGCATTGTGAAGAGTTCCGCTGGTTCCTTTCAATGCCAAGTAGAGCATTAGTAAACTGTCTCCAACTGTACTTTATGGAGAATTGGCCTCGCTCCAGTGGTGAGTGGAACCTTTACATTGGACATAACAACAGGGGCATATCAAGCGTGGAAGAGCGCAGACCTGATATGCTTACTAAATAAATAAAGAATTCGTAGGGCGAAAGAGTCAAATGACGAATGGAAGGGGGTGTTCTTTTCAGTTTCAGGAAAAATGTATCTATTGCTCCCCATTGACGTCGTCCTATGTCCCCCAATCCTTAGAGTTTATTATCTTTCTTATCTCTAGCAGATGTTGGTTAGGTGAAACTCTTTTCCCCTGTTGGCGCTAGGTAAAACCTGTTTGTCATGAACTGGATGGCGCATGTGTCCCAAAACTGCAGACTGTCAGCTTTCTGTCTGCCTGGGGGCAGTGGGACAAGGCTGTTAAACTGCAGCAAATGGAGTATGCTGGCACAAGCTGGTTCGGACAATGCTGCCCACATCTGGGGGTGGAAGTCATCAGGGGTGGCGGAGGTTCTATGCGTCTCTCCTGAGGAGGGTAGGAGCAGAAGTACACCTGGACGGCCATGATGACCCTGAAGGACAATGTTGCATGGCATCATTCTGCACCAACACTGAAAACGGACTGTGCATTGGAATGACTTGGTTTCTTTGCTTTAGGCGAGAGCTAAGTGTTCTGGAATGATCGATGGACATGTGACCATAACACTACAGAAATGATGGGTCTGGAGGGTGGGGCGGGTTAGTTGGGAGGGAACAGGTTAATAGCTAGAGTGCTGTCTGTTTGTCTTGCAAGAAAATGAACAAATCTCTTTTTACTTAACCATCGCCAGAATTGAGAAGACAAGTCTAATTGACTATTTTAGGCATGTAATATCTCAATCATGCAATATCTCAATCATGGGGCACTGCAATTAGGGCAGCGCGGTGTATGGTTGCGATTGAGATCTATTACATGAAGTAGGGTGGTGCCCTCAAGTGGGCCAGCAATCAATGGCCTAATGTAGAGTTGTCTTCAGAATATGTATATTAAACATATGTATAATTTCAAGCATAAGGCGATGCAGTGATTTGCCCAAAATGCCAAATTCTTCAGTCAGGTGCACAAAATGCAGGATTTCATACTAACTGAAAACATTATGCAGGGATGGAGTTGGCATTAGCTTGCGAAGTCCCACAGACATCTTCGTCCAAAGGTGCCGAATTCTTTCACTCTCCACCAACGAGATGAAGAAGTCTCTGAGGCTTCAAAACATAATGCATTGTTCCATCTCTGCATATTCAGCAGTCCAACAAAAGACATCAAAAGCTGCATTGTGTGTGATTTTCCAACTGGACACAGACAGGGGTAAACTTTACCTTGAGTCAAGCGCTAGAGCGAATATTACAACATTGTTTCCCTGGTGCCAAGGAGAGCAACTCAGCCACACGATTGCATGTCGTCCATATCATTTTACATTTGACCAATTTCCATTTTTACAAATTTTATCTCAGATTACAGCAGTGATTTGTTGGCTTTCTGATTTGTCACTATCTGCGGCCATTCTCGTCACCTGGGAGTGGTGATCGCTTGCTGAGCTACTCGGCCTCTATCCTCCTCTCAGTTGCAATCTGGCCTAGATAGGACACACCCAGAGTGGAGCTTTAGCATCATCTGGTTACAATAGCCTTTTGTTGCTCCTCTGTTTCTAAGCTTTTAGGCATTTATGTTTTAAGCAGGACCACAGGAATACAGGTGCGCGGGTGATTTCCTCTGTGATGTCCTTTCGTTCTTTATGTCAACGGATCCAAATGGAAAATCTGGATTTCAGAACCCAATTCCACAGATTCCGTGTCTAGTCCTTTGGCTTATGTTTGCTGTAGATTGTCTTGTTCATGCTCCTATACCTATGGGTCTTGTCTCAGCGCTATATAAATAATAAATAAATAAATACAATTCCAAAGTGAGGGGGTCACAGAGATATGTATGTTAACATCAAATAAATGCAATAACCTAACCTGCGGTGGTGGTGCAAGCCTTACTTCATTGCACATCGTCGATGATCAGTTTTGGCAAATGGACATACGCAAGCACATCTCATCACTTGCACCAAAAAAGGAGCCGGCCCATCCTCAAAAGGCATCTGAATGAGCGCAGATTGGAGGCGCACATTCAGATGCCCTTTCTGATCCCTTTGTGCACGCGGATGTGCTTTTAAATGAGCAGAGATGAGTGTCATCCCCCTGCACCTGTGGGTCATCTTCGATTCAGTCATGATTTTATTTTTCGAAGTGTCGGCAGCTGTCACACTTTCATTTCCATCCCCTAACAGGGGCTAACCTGGTAGCGCATTGGTCAGTGAATTAGAGAGGATTTAATGTAAGTCATGAGCCTGGTCGACATTGTGATGACCTCAGATCACCCTAGTGGTCCAGAAGTGCTGGTTTCAGCTCAGGCCACTGAGGCTCACATTCAGGATTTTGGGCAAGGTGCAGCAGAGCACTTGTCAGCCTGCCTCAAGACCTTCACTACACCAATGCCATCTACCTTGGTCTCGCCAAAGACCAAGTCAGGCCGATCCAGACAACCACGTCCCAGATATTACTCAGGGAACTACGCTATACATCATCCTCAAAGGCCTTGCATGATCTACATTACCGTTTCTAGGTTCTCTGCCACCGCCATCAAGCCCTCTATCGACAGAGATCACAATTTCAATCTAAATGATTATGGCCTTACACCCCACTACACTGGCTGAGTGCAACCGACGATTAGTACCCGACGTGTAGGGGGGGGGTGTCAGCCACCCAGCCAATGAGGAGGCTTACAACAGGGGCATTACTACATAGTAATCATGCTGTCCGAGCCTTCTCATAGCAGGAGGCCGCCATCTTCCCCTGCCGGGTGCTCACGTAAATACTACCACGCGTCCGCATGTCCCCTTTCCACCACCCCCTTCCCCACCACCTATCTTTTCCACATATTTTCCCCCCTCCCATCCCTGCCCCACTTACCCTGTGCTGCCTGGTCCCTCACCGACGCAAGGAACCGCAGTGTTCCTGGAGCGTCCCTGCAGCCTCACAAATGACCGTCATGGAAAAGGAGAAGGGACCGTGTAGACCCTTCTCTGGATCCATGGCGCCATCTTTTTTTTTTTTTTGTAAGTTGAGAAACAACCTCATCCTATCAATCTCAATTTAACAAAAAAAACTATTAGTATCCCGTACATCATGTCGGATATTAATAGCAACATTATCCTCGCAAAGGGGGGAATTACCGGGCCTAGTAATGCCCCAAGCTAATGGTAAAGCCCTAGCTTCGATCGGGCATCTACCTAGCCCAGGACATTACCTGGTCCGGTAATGTCCCCCTAAGCCCCCCCGCTTGGGTAATATTGCTTAAATAGTGCTCATATACTGGAGGAAGCTTTCTGTCCTATGTTCTTCAGAATCATTTATTTTTATTTTCTAATTCGATCATGAGATGCAAGTTATTTCACTGGGTGCTGATGATATGTAAAATTGCATACATTTACAAACAACATTGCTCTCTCCTAATCTTAAAATCCAGAAGTATATATATATATGCAAAGTTTAGATTTGTTAAACAAATGAACTGTGTATTTGATGAAAATGAGAGCACAAAAGCACAAGTAGATTTTCACTGGAGAAAACGAGGAGATGTCCATAATCATCTCAGATTTGCCCCAGCTACCGTTTGCCTCGTTCACAAAGCCTCAGATGCTTACATACAAATGTGAATCACAAACATGTGTTCTTATGGCATTTTCAGAAATGTTCCAGGCATCACCAGATTTGCTCCAAATGTAGGCTTTGATTGAGAAGCGGGTGTTTATTTATTTTGCATTTATAGCAGCGCACCAAAACCTCGGGCATCAGGGCGCTAATTACAGTAAGTGCATAGTCAACATTCTTCAAGTACTAGCCCACACAAGAACATTCAGCATACAGGTGGTTCTTAAAGTATCCAGTACACATGTACATGTGGGACAAAATTAGGTAGATGCACAATCTGGAAAAGCAGCACCTTATGGAACGGGGGCTTATGTCAGGTATACATAAGCATGAGGGACAAAATTAGGTAGAAGCACAATCTGCAAAAGCTGCGCCTCATGGTACGGGGCGACATCAGGTGAGCAGAATGGCAGAATGTGACATGCAGGCTAGATTAGGGAAATATGGCACATCTAGATTCGATTTTGAGCGCAGAGCACTAAAGAGCAGTGCAGACATATACTGTGGTGTTCCGGGGACTTGAATATATAAAAACAGCAAGTCTAAAGAACAGACCAAAGATCCACTAAATAAGATTGTTCACTTAGGTTCATTACCACATTCAATTCTGGAGCTAAAGAAACCAAAAATATTTTGAACAAATATTGGTATCTTTTGAAACGAGATTCTGACATTAGCCCGCATTTGTCGTCCCATGCCACTGTAACGTATAGAAAACCATCATCTATACAAACTAAACTATCTCCCAGCATGTTTCAATCACCCAAACCAAGCATTAACACCTGGCTGACTACCAAACCATCAGGTTTTTATACCTGTGCCAAATGCAAAGCGTGCCGCTATGGAATAAACACCAAAGCTTTTTTACATCCTCGAACTAGGAAAGAAGTTAAGATTAAACAAGATCTGAGGTGTTCCACTCAATTTGTCATTTATGTGATTACTTGTGCATGCAATCTATGGTATATTGGCAGCACCAAACTGGAAGCCAGATTACGAATACTACAACATTTACGTGCAATCAAGAATCATGACATGTCCTACCCACTTGCCAAACATTTTGAAGATGCCCACCAAAATGACATTTGCACATTCAAGTATTTCATCATTGACTCAGTGGGAATCCATCCGAGAGGAGGGGACAGATTGCGAACTTTGAGACAAATGGAATCAAGATACATAGTTGATTTTAACACCAAACACCCGGGAGGTCACAACCGTGACGAAGAATTATATGCATTCCTGGGGTCTTAAATTTGTGTTTGTCATGATTGCCATACTATGTTGTGCGTGCATTTTCTCCTATTTTTGACCAAGCCCTTTTAAATGTGATAATTTCCTGACCTAAAATTTCCCGATCATCTTCTTGTTCTTTGGATATATTGTGCAACAATATGAAAGGTGAAGTTGCTTAGTACACTAGGTACGATTTGGACGCCTACTCAGCAGAAAGCAGTTTTCTGCATCTATATCTTATTGACTCTTCTGATAAGTATATTTTTATCAGAGTTTTATTTATGCACTTTTTTGCGGAAAATAGGAGAGGAAGGGTAAGCAGTTATAGACATGGTGCCCTGCTGTAAATAGTGCATAATTTGTATTAGTGTTAAATATAGGTGATCTCTATGGCAAACAATTTTTAAGAATACAATTATATAGTAAAGAGCCCTCCACAATGACCAATGAGACTAAAGAAAAAAGGGACAATGTGATAAACAATCTCGATGCCTAAACACTGACATTTCAATGCTTTAAACATACAGATTTTATAATTGTACTATTTAACATCTTTTATCTTAATCTGTAACCCCAGTTGTTTTTAATCATCTACCAAGTTTATTTGTAAAACTGTGGGCTATTCATTTTAATATGTTTGTGGCTTCATTATGAAATATCATTCTCTTATAAATAGTATTATGCAGTCGAATATACCAGATATGGCACTTCAATATTAGGAGAGGGTAACACATGGTCACAGTACCTATTATGGTTGCCCCTCTTCCTTTTAATTACGGTTGTCCATTTTTCTTTAAACTATAAGTGTGATTTTATGTCAGTGTTTGATCAGAGCCAGACACCTGCATGGACAACAAACTGTATACGTTCAGTTTGTGGCAAAGTATCTTAATTCTCCACTTGTTCCTTCTCTTTTGTTGTATTTAGAAAGTTGTATTAGGTGGGTTAATTTATATTGTAGAGGCACCCGCAAGGGCAACATACAGCCTCCATTGTTCTAACAAAACTATTTAGGTCTTAGTAATACCCCAAGTTTCCGATTATGGCACAATATTACCAATTTCCCTGCCACTGTTCAAAATTACTTACTTAGGCAGATTAATCTTTACTGTAGAGGCACCCGTGAGGGCAACATACAGCCTCCATAGAGCCATGAGAATCATCTGGGCCCTAAGATTCTCAAAAATCTTTTAAATATCTTTTAGTATTCTGAATATTTTTAAGCCCACACAATACACACTTAGACCAAAGAGGCACCCGCAAGGGCAACATACAGCCTCCCAGGTCTATGTACGAATCACATATATATTTTTCTAACATGCACTGTGATAGCACATAGCACTTTATTACTGAATAGTCCATCCAGGTTTACATAGCACCCAACACTTTAGCATTGAACAGTTCATCTGTGTTTACATAGCACGCAGCACTTTAATATGTATTGAGGTATATCAATACACATGAATCGCAAGCAGTTTTACAACATGTATGTTGACAAGTATCCATTATCTTGATGTATTATGCAGCACTCAGTTATAAAATTACCCACTTGGGAAGACAAACAATAATCAAAATCACAATATTAAATAATTAAATAATTTTAACAAACAGTGGAATAATTATTTAAACATCATCAAGCTCAAACCCACTTGGGATAATTATATTTTGGGTTGATTCTACGCACAGTCATAACAGTGAACTGCTATTATTCTACACAAACACAGACATTAACAAAGAACAGAAGCAATGTTCACTTTGTTTCAATATGGCTGCCTGTTTCTTTATTTATTTATTTACTGAGTGCTTTTCAGTCAACTCACTTAAGTGTAAAACACTGAAGATGGACTTACACATGATTGTCTATAACACTGCAGTCCTCTCTCCATGTCACATACCAGACGAAGCCCGAGCAGGGTGAAATGCATCGTTCTCTTTTTTGTTTTAAACTGCTGCTGCCTTCTTTTGTCCATGTACTTTTATTAATAAAGGACACTTTTGGCTGCACTGAAAAACATTGATTGGTGTCGGATTTATGAAGAAGAGTGATGTTTTTCCTCATGAGCATAGCCTGAGAGCCGTTTCTCCCAGGATTGGATTCCAGTCCCTTTGTTTTTTCAAATATATATATATATATATATATATATATATATATATATATATATATATATATATATATATATATATATATATTTTACAGGGCCTCCGGAAGTGGCGTAGTGGCCCTGTAGTTATGGTTAAGTTGCTGAACCCATAGGAAGAGCACATATGGGCAGCTTATAACTTCAAACCCATCTGGACGAATCCTCACGAAATTTAGCAAAAAAGTATATGGCCCGTCAGATTGATCCTGCAAAGTTTGGTGAGGATTCGTCAAGGGGGTGTAAAGTTATAGGGGAGGTCTCAAAATGTGTGATTTTCCCATAGACACAAATGAAAAAAAGATTTTGCTCACGCCTACAGCTCAAACCGCTGGATGGATTTTAACCAAATTTGCGTCAGGAGTGACGGCCTGGTCCCGAAAGCGTTCTTTTGTAATTTGGTGTAAATCCGTCCAGTAGTTTTTATTAAAACGACCAAAAAGTAGGTACAAAAATGTTTGATATCTGGGTTCGGTCCGCTGACTTACTTCCCTGTTCGGTCTGCGGACAGGCCTCCGATTGGTCCAGAGGCCGATGTGATGTCCATGGACATCGGACGCACCAACTGATTGGATGGTGCAAAGCACGAGGTGCGTCATATTTTGGGAAACGCCCGCCATGTTGGATTCGCGGACAGCCGCGGGTGTCCACAAACATTGCAGCAAAAACATATAAATAAAAAAAACAACATTGCACTTGTCAAACTAATGATACAATCTCTGGGGAGGTGAGGGGTGATGAGGATCGGATGGGATAGGTCCTTAAATAGCCAAAGAAACAGGCATGTTTCCTTCTCCGATGTCCGCAAACAGCCCAGGGCAGTCCTGTGATGTTCGGGGCGTCTACGCTTATTTGTGCATTACATGGTTGGTGAAAATCAGTTTGTTTGGATGGCTTATAACTTTGGCGCCACTCAATGGAACTGCATGAAACGTTGGAATTACATTCTAGACCTGATTCTGAATGGTTATGGAATGTGTGGTGCTGTTCTGTGAAGAGGGAACAAAATTAGAGGGAGGGGTGCCAAAATATTGTAAAGGCTTATGAATGTGGTGCCATTTAACGAATCTGCACAAAGGTTTGGAGAAAGATTCTAGATCTAGACATAAATATTTTTGCAAAGTTTGGTGGGATTTTGTCAAGAGGGGGCTAAATTAGGTGGCTTATAACTTTGTTGTCGTTTGATGAATGTGGATAAATGTTTCCAGAAAGATTAAAGACCCAAACTTGAATGTTTGTGCAAAGTCTGAATGGAGTTCATCAAGTGGGGGCTAAGTTATATGACTATTGCATGTACGTACATTTTGACACTTTGAAAATAAAAACATGGCTGGATTTCCAGTAAACTCATGTAGGGAATATTGGCAAGGACTGGAAAGCATGGTTTCATAATGTAGGTAAAAAAAATAAAAAAAATAAAAAATATAAAAAATATCTATTTAATATATGTGCCTTTGGTGACTGAGGTATAGCCTGTGGCCATGGGCAGTTGCCAGATTGTCCGGGTCAAGGCATAAGGTCATTACCCGGACAATCTGGCAAATGGCCATGACAATGAGTGACGACCAATAGGGATAAAGTGGCCATGGCCACCAGGGACCGGCTATGTGGTAATGTTTTTCGAGTTTGGGATAGGTTTAAAAGGGAAACAAAAATTGCTTGTGGTAATATGGTCATGGCGTTCTCTCTTCGCCATCTGCAGGCTGCCATTTGTGATGTCATCTTTGATGTCCTGGGTATTAGTCTTAGCAGTGCACGGTGATGGCGCCAGTTATGGTTGCTTAGCTTACCATAACTGGTGAATTTCGGAGTTTTTCGGTTTTACTTGTAATCATAACATCCCTTTAACAAAGTTTTTTCATAAAATTTTATAGGTTTTTATTAGTGCAACCTAACCATAACATCCCTTTAACAAAGTATTTTCAGTGAATTTTATAGGTTTCTATTAGTGCAACTTAACCATAATGTCCCTTTAACAATGTTTTTTCAGTGAATATATATAATATAATAGGTTATTTATAACACGCCTAATACCCAGAGGTTTCTTAGCGCGGAGCCAGGGATCGGACCAGAGACCAGTAGTCTGCGATGTCTTGCTTCCAAGGCGAGTGCGTTGCCCCAGTGCTATCCTCCCGTGAGCAGTCACATGTAGAGAGTCTGCATTTAGCTGGGCATGCAATGGTAGATCTCATGCAGGAGGTGGAGCTGATAATATAGACTGCAATGTGGAAGTGGTGCTATGCTTACAGGTTTGTGTGTAGGCAGATAGAAGATGCAAATGCAGGGGCACATAAGGGTGAGGGAACAGCAATAGAGTGCAGAAAAAGTTAGATGAGTGCTGCAGTGTTGGGTGGGTGGTAACACCAAGGGAGGAGCATGGCCCAGGAATGAAGGAGAGGTGAAAGGAGGTCAATCAAGTCCTGGGAGTAAGCCACGTGGTTGCGGGTCGCTATGGAAGTTGCAATTGAAGGTGAATAGCGGCGCTGTACCACAAGTGTGAAAAAGCCAAGCGATGCGTGCAAGATGCATTGAGAAAACCGCGGTTGGGATTAAAATGGGTGTTGGGATGGAGATGAGCCTATCCCACACCCTAGACGCTTCCAAATAAGGTGACCCCCATACAAAGCCTTATAATGTACAGGGGGGGGGGGCAGGACGCCTCCCTAGGTTTCATATGAAGGCCCTGCAGCAACTAGAAATAGGTGATTAGCACTAGCGACATCTCTACCCCGTGACTCCATTTTGTATTAGGCCCAGGAGGGACAAGCCGTAGACTCACGCTGCCCCACACCCCAGGTTCATGAAGGCTCCCAAGAACCCATGTCCTATGTGACAGGCTGGCTCCGCTCGAACCCTGTTCCCACAGAAGTCCATCACCCTCTCGTTTGTTTTGTTTGTTTTGTTTGTTTTGTTTTATTCGTATTTATATAGCGCACAACAGCCCGAGGACATTGTGGCACTTGTTACAGTACAAAGCTTCGTTACTTAGTTACATGGTCATTAGCAATATATATACAGGTTGCAATATAGTTACATAGTCATTAGCAGTATATACACAGGTTACAATATAGTTATATTACATTTGTGTTATATTACAATATACATGGCAGAAGTGGAGGAGGCAGTCCTCCACTTGCTAGTTGAGGAGAATGACCTTGAGGTTGTTGCGGAAGACAGAGATGGAAGTTTCAGCTCTAAGGGTGGCAGGGAGTGAGTTCCAGAGTTTTGGTGCAATATAGGAGAAGCCTAGACCTCCCACTGTGGCTCTCTTTATGCATGGTATGTGTAGCTGGTTGGTGTACTGAGCTCTGGTGTGGTGAGTGGATGTGGTCCTTGATATTGCTTCATAATGGTATGCTGGAGCGGTTTTGTTGATGCACCTGTGAGTGATGGTGAGGATTTTCAGAGTAATACGGTCTTTGATCTGGAGCCACCGGGCTTCACGTCTGGCGTGGGATATATGGTCTCTTCTAGGGATAACATGGCGGTTCTGAGGGCATTTTCTTGTGTGGTTTGCAGTCTGTGAATGTGTTTGGCTGAGGTTCCGGCTAGAAGGGCATTGCAATAATCAAGTTTGGCTCCTATACTTGCTCTAGCTATGGCCAAGCGGTTGCGGGTGGATAAGTAGGGTTTAATGGCATTGATGAGTTTGGTGCTGAACGCTGATGCAGAGGCTATGGCGCCGACTTGTTTGGTCATCGATAGATTTGCATCAATGTGAACACCTAGAGTCTTGACAGAGGATGATACGGAGATGGTTGAGTTGTCTATGTTGAAGTTGTTGGATTGGGGGCTTAGTTTTGATAATGTGTTTGACTGGCCCGGGATGAGAATTTCAGTCTTCTCCCCGTTAAGACAGAGGCCATTGATTGCCATCCAAGCTTGGATAGTGGCATAGATGTTGTGAAGGGCCGTGGCGTCTTGGTGATAGAGTCCAGATAGGGGTAAAAGTACTTGAGTGTCATCTGAATAGTTTGTATATGCAACACCCATGGAGTCAAGTAGGTCAAAGAGGGGTTTTGTGAAGAGGTTATAGAGGGTGGGGGCTGTACAAGATCCTTGGGGGACACCGCAGTTTATAGTGGTAGGATCTGCGTTAGCTGTGTCGGAGTAGACCTTCATGGCTCTTCCTTCAAGGAAGGAAGTGATCCAGGATGCTGCTTGATTAGAGAAATGGGCTGCATGGGTGAGGTGGGTGGCGAGTGTTTGGTGATCTACCAGGTCAAAAGCAGCTGATAGATCGAGGAGGAGGAGCAAGTCAGGTTTGCCTTTGTCCATGATCTGTGAGATTTGATTTTTCAGGTCTAATAAGGCGGATTCTGTTCTATGCCCGACACGGAAGTCAGATTGTCTTTTGCCTACTATGGAGTTAGCTTCTATGTATGATTGGATTTGGATGTGAGCTGCTTTGTCCAGGATTTTTAGGAGGAACGGGACTGTCGTTATTGGTCTGTAGTTGTTGGGTTGCGCTGGGTCAAGTGTGGCCTTTTTTAGAAGTGGCCGCACCAAGGCTTCCTTGAGATTGTTTGGGACAGTTCCTGTTTGGAAAGATGCGTTAATGAAGGCAGTAATCAGGGGTGCTAGGTCATTGGCGCATTCCTTGATGATTTTGGGAGGGCAAATGTTTGCTTTGCAGAGGGATGGTTTGAGGTTTTTGATGAGATTAAGGACCTCAGGTTCAGTGATGTTTCTGAAGGAGAATTGAGCGTGATTGAGATTACTACACTTGTCTTGTGTAGGGCGGTTGGTTTTTTGGTTTGGGGGGGCTGTGCAGTGGTTTTGGATTTTGTTCTGGAGGAGTTTTATTTTGTTGAGCATGGCGGACTGAATGCTGGCACACCAGGCTTTGTCTTTAGTTATCGCGTCAGCGGTGGCCGGAGGAGTGACCAATTCATTAAAGATTGCGAATAGTTCTTTAGCTTTGGAGTTGGCCTTTGAGATCCTATCATTGAAGGAGTTGTATTTTGCTGCTAAAATGGCTTTTTTATATTGGAGGGCTATTTGTTTGAAGAGGCTCTTATTTAGATCACTCGGATCCATTTGCCAGTTTTTTAGCGACTGGCGCTTTTGAGCTCGGAGGGTTTGGAGTTCTTCCGAGAACCAAGAGTTGCAGTGAAATTATATTTTTTCCTTCTTGCTTTCAAATGGAGCTATAGAGTTTATTGCATTGGTGAGAGTATCATTGAAGATAGCTGATAGTATATTTGGGTCCTGAGAGAAAGGTGGTGCTAGGCAGGGGCTTTTAAGGTGGGGACGTAAGTTGTCTGCGTTGAGTATTTTAGAACTTCTTATTGTAGCAGGTGGTGCGTGGGTGAGAGCCTTAGGTTTAAAGTTGGTGGGGATGAGGAATTCGATGCATGTGTGGTCCGTCCAAGGAAGGGCAGTGTTTGAGGTAATGTTGGATGCACAGTTGTGATCCATGACCCAGTCAAGGGTGCGGCCTTTGGAGTGAGTAGGGGTGAGGACTCTTTGGGAGAAGCCTAAGTCTGCGATTTCTTTAGCAAGGGTTACGGTGGATTTATCCTTAGGATCATTGTATCCTAAATTTAAGTCTCCTAATAGAAGGATTTTGGAGGACTTTTTAATGTTGTTGCTGAGTCGATGGGAGAGGTGCTCTTGGAAGTCAGCTGGGAGTCTGGGAGATCTGTATAGGATGTGGATGTTGATTAGATTATTAGGGGAGAGCGTAAACTTGGCTGATAGGATATCAGCATTACCACCCCATGTACTATGGTCGGCTAATCTGATGGATAGTGAGTCTTTGTGTATAAGGGTGACTCCCCCTCCAATCTTATCACATCTATCTTGCCTAAGGATGGTGTAGCCTGTGGATAGGGCTAGTACGATAGCTGGGCAGGAGGCATCATTGAGCCAGGATTCGGTGATGCAAAGTAAGTCCAGATTAAGTGTGGATAGTAGATCATTTATCTCGAGGGCATGTGCAGGTAGGGAGCGTACGTTCAGTAGTGCACATTTAAAAGGTAGGTGTTGTGTGCCTTTGATGTTTTTGTTTGTACTATTATGGGGTGAAGTGTGCTTGTTGTGGTGTGTGGTAGTGAGGGTCTTAGTGCGAAGTAGTGTAGAGGCACGTTGGGGTGGTGGGGAGAGAGGAGCAGTGGCTATGTTCATCTTAGTATGGGGTAGTGGTGCAGTGTGGGTTCCTAATCTGGTGTTTCTAGTCGTGATGGGTGTGGGTGAGCAGAGTAAATACCTAAGAAGTGATCGATTTCTGAGATTGCGGAGTCTGGTGGCTAGGCTAGGTGGCCGAGACGGTGTGATGTTGTAGTCTGGTGCTGCGGCATGTGAATTTAGTCCCGGGCTCTGGGTGAGGTGTGCTGGGAATATGTGGGGAGGCGTAGAGGCCATTATAGTCAGGGCTATAAGGATGGCTGTTAGGCTGGCTGAGCGGAGTGTGGCAGGGAGAGTGCGGGAGAGTGAAACTATGCTATGATTGGGAGGTGCATTCTTGGGCATCATGATCGTGGAGAGTCGCTGTGTGTGTGTGCGTGTGCAGCTGGTGTGTGCCGCTGGTATGTGACAGAAATGACAGGGGGATCGTGCGACTAGTGCTAGGTAGTTCAGAGGCAGGGCATAACCTAAATTCGTTTTTCTAAGTGAGGCAGGCAGAGGCTAAATGGTGGCGGGGCATAATAGGTAGCAGTTCAACAAAATACAATGCCTAAATTCGATTTTCTAAGTGGGGCAGGCAGAGGCTAAATAGTGGTAGGGCATAATAGGTAGCAGTTCAACAAAATACAATGCCTAAATTCGATTTTCTAAGTGGGGCAGGCAGAGGCTTAATGGTGGCAGGGCATGATAGGTAGCAGTTGGCTGCACAAGAGGATACAGTACAAGCGGATAAACAATACTGGTAAATGCGCTAAATAGTATAGTGAGATATTATATATCAACAATAGACCAGGTGATAGCAAGCAATTGTCCAAAGTCAGTGAAAAGCAGAGGAACCCATGAGGTGTACTGCATGAAGGGATGAGGTGGAAAGGTTAGGTTCTGGGGAGGTGTGGGCAAGCTGCAGGGTCAGGGCAGGCTTACCAGAAAATGGGCAGAGTCCTTGGCCCAGGCCTCAGGTGCCTCCGGACAGGCTCCAGACAGGAAAAGTTCCTTGTGATGAGGATCCTTTGAATGAGGGGGCCGGCGTTTGCCTGCCGGCGCCTGATTGGCCTTCTGTAGTTGCAGTTGGCCAATGGGGGCTCTTCTGGATGTCATGTGGTCACCTTCTTGGCAAGGAGTAGGTCGGCGCCCATGTCGTTCCTTTAATGTTGTGAACATTTAGTATCGCCTCTAGGAATGTGCCGTGCAAAGAGCGTGAGGCAGTACCAGGCTTTGCGCTGCGTCAATCTATCTCCACTTACTTGCCACAGGGCCTCTGGCCCCTGCCCAGCTGAGCCAGAGCCGGCCACAGACCATCGACCAGACCCCCATGCCTTTTTATGTAATGATAAGTATTCGACCTCCAGGTTCTAACCTCCACAAGGGACCCAACATGCATCTAAAACCTACACAATTGTATATCTCTTTTACATCTGCACATGTCTCCTGTAACATGAGGTACCGGGAAGGGTAAATCACAGATCAATCCCCTGGGAGGAGACCTTGGGTGTGGGAACTGCGGTCTTAATGAAGTCCTGGATGTATGGGGCAGCATGACCGTATTTTATTCTCCCCTCTCCCTGGCACCCCTTTCCTGTGCCCCCCAGATGCCTGCCATAATGAGTGAATAGTCAGTCTTAGTTGTTTAACTTAGATTAGATACTTTTGTATTTATGTGTGCCCTGACCTTCACCGCGAGGATGAACCCAGCTGACCCACGTGCACCGAGATCGACGGGGAAGAAACAACCAATTAGCGCCTGGCATCCCCTATGGAGCAGGCCCATGTATATGTTCTCACCAACCAGCCGTGTGGATTTCTACTGTATGTAATGATGTCACTGATGACTCTTTGGGCCTTCTTAATGTGATGCTCGTGTAGTTTTTGGGCAGAGCACCCTCGAGCAGCAGAGTTCTTTGCTGATAATTGTATGCTCTATAATTAAACCTTGTTATCCTTGCAAACTATCTCTTGGCTTCTTTCCCTAGTGGGTTGCATTTACTCTGGAGTGATTGTACAGTGGGACTTGCCATCAAGGGCCAGGTGTCCCCTTTAAAGTAAGAGTATATACACGGCAGAGCGAGGGTGCTTACTCTGGAGTGCGCAGTGGTGATCCGTTGAATCTGTGATCTGGTTTGCTACATGGGGGCCCACACAGCCCTCCCTGGCCCAGACATGGCCAGACAGGGTAGACCCTGGGACTTAGGAAAGAGGGCCTTGTGAAGGGGCCGGCTAATTACCTGCCGGTTCCTCTGGTTGGTGGAAGGGTAGAAGGCCAACCAATCAGGTGCGGTGGACTGGCTCAGGCTGCCCACAATGAAGAACAGATAAAGAAAGAAAAGGTCGAGGAGGCAATTGAGTTGCAGGGGCAACAGGAGTTGAGCAATGCTGCAGTTTGGGCATAAGATTAGGAAGCATTGTAGATGCAATCACGTGCATTCATGGTCCAAGTAGGCAACAAGCACATTATTTAGAAGACGGTTTTCGGTTTATTGTATAATATAGCAAATGTAAATCTGAGAGACTCAATGGCATGTCGTGATTTCCTGCAGTGCAAATCTTTCAGAATAAGGCCCTTAGCACCTTCTGTAAATTGTATATATGTTATGTGCCTAAAGGAGAAGACAGATGTTAAAAATACAAATCATGCACAGGTCAGCCAAGACCACCATGTGATTGCTGTGAGGCATAGCAGACTGGGTTTCATTTAAAAGAAAAGTGCCATTATGCTGTGGCTAAATCATTAAAATCAGCAAACCAGCTCTTTTAGGCATGTCTCATGATCCGAACACTGGCAGGATGACAAGAGCGGCCTGCATTCCTTGGCAAGCTGCAATGCGAGCTTGCAGGGACATCAATTCTCCCGAATGGCTAGGGTAGAGAAAGTGACATCACACACACTTTGACATCACAGGAAGTGAAATTACATGCTCTTTGACTCGGTGGTGCCATGGTGAGTGATGCCATATAACATTTGACCATGTTGACATCACACAATTGTTTGGTTACTGGTGTGGGTGGTCTGTAGTGACTGTGGAGGGCAGAAATGGGAGAACCATGGGACAAGAATGTGGCAATTCTTTACCACATGCTAAAGAAGGGACTTGCGAAAGATGTCCAGCACGATTTAGATAATAGTAGTAGGGATGAAGGCCAAGAGTTGGCCAGAAATTCAGGCACACATTGTGCATTTTTGCAAGAGAAAACAGGAAATAAAGAGGAGGATTTTAGAGCAGGCACAAAAAGCAGAGGCTACGCTTGTTCAAAAGAAATTAGCAAAGATTTGTTTAGAAGGGGCAGTAATTAGAAATTCTATGGGGGGACAGCAGTGGCAACTGGAACAACAATGACTCAGTGAACCGGGTATGACGCAGGGTTGGATAGATGGGTATGTTCCCGGTCCAAGGTCAATGAGAGGGTTTCTGAGGGGTAGAGGAGGATTTCCATGGGGGAAGTGGGTCATTTGGCAGGTTCGGAGGAATGGGTCCCTGGTTTAATGGGCCAACAGGAAATAATTATGGAGGATTTTATGGGATTCAGTGTTGTTCGTGTGGAAGGTTGGGG
Organism: Ambystoma mexicanum; assembly: GCF_040938575.1. NCBI lineage: Eukaryota > Metazoa > Chordata > Amphibia > Caudata > Ambystomatidae > Ambystoma > Ambystoma mexicanum. The sequence continues at coordinate 639,425,609 of NC_090935.1, read as the reverse complement.
CATGTGTCACGGGATTGCCGTTAACAGCCACAGTACTTATACATGGGAGCTCAACAGTTGCTGCCCCCAACCTTGCCACATATCCCGTGCAATTGCAGCAGGCATGGGTTGAACATAACCCAGTAACTGGGGCTGCCACCGACCATGCCAGCACAAGCATCAGTGCAGACACAGGACAAGATTCCTTTACCCCAAGGAACAGTTGCGCACTACACTGGAGCAAGTGTTTACGGGGGAAATCCTTTTCCTCTCCCAGGTGCTAATATGTATCAGGAGTAGGACAGCCCACAGGAATCTCTGATGTGTCCAGTGCTGTCCATTACCACTTATACGGAATAGGAACCCCGGATAGGTGTGCAGGTAGGTGACCAAACGTTTTCATTTATGGTTGACACAGGAGATACCAAGTCTTGTATTAAGAAAGGTGAGTTCCCCTTGTCAGGCAAAACAATGGACATGCAGGTACTCTCTAGGGGTGTCCTGTCGGTTGCTTATACTGGGAATCTTCGTATCAAGGTGGGTAATCAAAATGTATCAGCCCCATTGTTGTATTGTATGGATACGCCAGCAAATATTTTGGGAAGGGACATCCTGAGCAAATTGCAGATGTTGATTGTCTAGACTGAGGAAGGAATTGTATGTTCAACCCCAGGGTTGTATCCAGTAAGGGAAGCAGCGTATTTTCAGACCTATTGTGGCAATAATGCGATTAGGGGGTTCCCGTGCATATACAGTATTGTTTCTCCATGGGGTGATGGTTATGTTGAGTTGGGTCCCAGGGATCAGAAATCAGGCCTGGCAAGTACCATTTGAGTTTTTATTTCGGCCTGATGTGCCACAGGAAATAACAACAGGTGTCATTGTTACAATTCTCTTAGAGGCTGTAGCGATTAAGAAGAATAGGGTGGTTCTTTCAGGCACAGATGAAGAAGGCAGAAAGTGGTGCACAGTTCTGTTCATCAATCGAACCTTATCGATAAGGGACGTGTCTGACGAGCAATTGTTGGAAGGCACTGAAGACACAGGAGAGATGGTCTTTGAAATTGGGGTGCCTTGCCAGATAGCGATAGAGCAAAGGGAAGTATTACAGACCATGCTTGTCGTTAACGATACATCAGGCCTCATTATAAGTTTGCTGGTGCGGTAACAATGGTACCGTTAAGTTTGCCAGTACCATTGTTACCGGACCGGCAAACTACGAGTTCTGCTTGCGGTGCCTTCCTGCCTGCCAGGTCTGACCTGACGGGCGTACCGGCGCCTGCGAGCAGAGCATGTCGGATGCCCGGCACCATTCTGAATGGTTCCGGTGCATCCGACCTCCCCAATCCCATTGAGCATTATTGTGCTCAATGGGAATGGGGAACATTTTTTTACTTCGCCCGCAAATGGGCAATTACCAGGTCTCGCAGGGCCGTAATGACCCGGTAATTGCCCATTCGCGGATTCCAGAAATAATTGCAAGTTTGGCAGCAGCCTGCCAGTTATACCGACAAGGCTACCGCCAAACGTCTAATGAGGTCCATCATCTTTTTGGGAAAGGTGCCGGACTATTTGTGGACCAGCAATCCTCATGATGTAGGGCTGCTAAAAAGTGTTGGAGCAGTGAGGATAAAATTGAAACCCGGTGCAATATTATCACAGGTTAAGCAGTACCCCATGTCCAAGGAGTCAGATGAAGGGATTTATAAGACCATTAAGGCATTGTTAAAGCAATGCGTAATACAACCCTTTGTGTCCCCATGCAATACGGCTATCTATCCTGTGAAGAAGGCGAAGGGGTCCAGTTGGAGGATAGTCCAGGATTTGCACCCACTCAATAATATTGTTGAAGCAGAATTTCCAGTGGTATCGAATCCTGCCATCATTCTCTATAACATCCCTACTGGGTTGACCCACTTCACGGAAGTTGATTTAAATAATGCATTTTTCTCTCTTCCCTCGCACCCCGATTCTCAGTTGCTCACCACATTTACATATCATGATCATGGATTAGAACACACAAAGTTGCTCTAGGGGTACTGTGAATCTCTGAGGGCCCGATTCTCATGTAGGTGTTAAGTACCGAAAAGTACATTAAAAGGCTTAACCACCTTTTCGGTACTTAAGACCTATTCTGAAGGTGGCGCATTCTTCCGAAGTTGGAAGGAATGTGCCACTTTCAGAATACATGTGGCAGTTGCTGGGATGGGTTGGAAGCCAACCTAGCAACCACCACATTCGTAAACTGGTTTTTTGGAAGCCTATTCTTGTGGCACTCCTCCAGTTTAATATGTGCGCTAAACTAGCGCACATTTACGGTACCCTTTTGGTGCAGTTAAACTGGAGGAGTGCCACAAGAAGCCTTGTTTGGTGTAAATGGAAGTGTCCATACACCCGTGTTGTATAGGGACACTTCCATGTACACCAAAGCAAGCAGCTTCAGCGTTGCTGCAACGTTGAAGCTGCTTGCTTTTGTGTAAATGAAAGTGTTCATATACACCGCACGGGTGTATATGAACACTTTAATTTACACCAAAGCCAGCAGCTTCAACGTTGCAGAATGCAACGTTGAAGCTGCTCGCTTTAAATGAAAGTGTTCATATAGATCACACAGGTGTATATGAACACTTTCCTATTCACCAAAGTAAGGATCTTCAACATCCTGCAATGTTGAAGCTGCTCACTTTGGTATATAGGAACTGTGTTCTCGGCAGCATTTTTGTAGAATAACGATTCTCTTGTTATTTAACGAAAATGCTGCTGAGATTCTGCAATCTGCCTATTTCCACTAGAAACAGGCGGATTACAACGAAAGCACTGTCGTGCTTTGCAAAGACGCCCAGGCCCACCTGAGAATAGCAGTGGTGCCTGGGCGTCAAGAAATGGCGCAGTGAGCTGTGCTATTTAGCACGCTCACTGCGCCAAGATGAGAATCGGGCCCTGAGGATTTTTAACAGGGATTTTGAGAATTTACATCTGTCCAATGCCATAATTATGTACATGGATGATTTGTTAGTCTGCAGCACTTCAGAGAAGCAGAGTCGAGGAGACTTAATAACGCTCCTCACCCTGCTTGCAGAGAATGGGTATAAAGTTGACAAAGAGAAACTGCAATAATGTCAGTCAGACAGAGGTAATTTATTTGGGGCAAGTAATATCGCCCACAGGAAGGAAGGTAATGCCAGAGAGACCCACTGCAGTTCGAAATACGCCTCAACCAGTCACAGTGGAACAAATGCAGCAGTTTTTGGGGCTTTGTAAATATTGTAGATCATGGATTTTTGATTACTTTAGTTATGTGAGTCCCTTATTGCAGGGTCTAAAAGAAGCACAGAAGGCGAAAAGTCTGATAGAGTGATCCGAGCAAATAGGAACTTGCTTTTGGGATCTCAAGGCTGCGATGAGCAATGCTCCGGTCAATGCAACCCCAAATTACAAGAAGCCAATCTTTCTATTTTCCCATTCAAACAGGCAGATAATGACAACGGTCCTGACCAAGCATACATCACTGGGCCACAAACGTTTAGCCTATTACAGCAGACTCCTAGTCCCAGTGATGCAGGCACAGTTCCCTTGCGAACAAGCTCTAGTGGCAGCAGCTTTTGCAATTCAAAAGTCTTCAACCATTATGATGGGTTGCAATTCTAGAAAAATCTAAATCAACATTGATGACTCAGAGAGTGTCAGGGTATGAGGTCATCTTATCAAATTCATTAATTCATCCCGTGCAATGTCATCTAGAAAATCCCATGACATTTGTAGTAAAGCCGGTGCAGCCAAAGGATATTATTCACGATTGCACCACATATGAAGGAGAAGAAGAAGAGAGGGTAAATGTGAAAGAGGATGCCCTGGAGAGGAGTGAGATGATTTGTGTTGATGGGTCTTCAACCATTAACCAATAACCAAGTGATGGGAGAGAGGCTTATGTGTGCAGCTGTTGTGAGCTTTATGGATGGGGCCTACTTGGTCAGATTAAATAAATGGTTGCCTTCCCATTACTCTTGGTTGCCTTCTCATTACTCTGCACAAGCAGTGGAACTGGTGGCACTTATAGAGGTGCTAGAAATGTGTAAGGGGAAGGCGGTCACTATTTATTCTGACTCCGCGTACATCACCTCCACTATCCATTCTGGGTTATCAAGATGGCAGAGATGAAGATTTAGGAGGTCTGACGAGTCCCCTGTCCAGCATGCTGCTCTGCAATCCGGGCTAATTGAAGCATTAACCTTGTCAGCAGAGATAGGTCTAGTGAAGTGCGCTGCCCACACTAACCACACTAATTCAATGCCTTTTGGAAATAATGCCGAAGACAAGGTGGTGAAGGAAGCAGCATATTTTCCTTTCACAGTTCCTAGAAAAAGGAAACCATGTCCCAACAAGTACAGTTACCAGCCCGTAGACTGCATTCCAGGTACTCCAACTAATAGAAATACAAGGGAAAACCCCTAGAGAGGAACAGGAACTCTGTAAAAAGAAAGGATGTGTTCTCTCACCCACAGATTTGCTTTGCAGACAGGAGGTGACCAAGAAGGTATTCATGCCAGCAGAGCTGCTTCTTTTGGCCCTAGAGCAACTATATTTACTGTCACATACTTCTCAAGGACAAATTGGAGCAGAGCTTCAGGAAGATTGGTTTATCCCTCACTTACAAGAATAGGTAAGTAGATGTATAGGGAATTGTGTGGTGTGCAAAGAGTTAAATCCCAGAAATACCATGATATCAGTGAGGGGGTTCTTGCCCAGGCCCTCAGGTCCTTTCAAGGAGCTCCAAATCGATTTCATGGACATGATAAAGAGGTGCAGTAATTACAGATATCTTTTTGTCGTGGTTTGTCCATTTTCCTGGTGGCTTGAGGTTGGTTCCTGTGTACACCGGAAGCTAAATCGGCAGCAAGATTTCTGGTGAGAGAGGTATTTCTGAGGTGGGGAATTTGTGAAGTTCTAAAATCCAACAACGGAGCCAACTTCTTCAATGCATTGTTCACAGAAATCACTTTGCTGCTAGGAATAAAGCATTGGATATGCACAGTGTACCACGCAGAGGCCAACGGGATCATGGAGAGGTTCAGTGCAGGCCTTAAGTCCCGGTTTGCCAAATTGTGTGCAGAGTTAGAATAATCCTGGCTCACCTGCCTTCCACTAGCATTGATTTACATGTGAAATCAGCCAAGGAAGGACCACTATTTAGGCCCTCAGGAAATCGTGACTGGGCCTAGGCTACATACCCCTCTCTCACCTACTCATATGACATCCGATGCATACAAGATCACATCGGTTTTAGAGGTGGAGTTCAAGGAGTATCTTAGAGCATTTACAAATAGTGTTAAGATTATTTCATTAAAGGTTGTGTCTTCTCACCAGCAGACAACAGGAGAAAGCAGCGAGACTACCGACGATCACCACAAGATACAGTTTCTCCCTGGGGACAGAGTCTACATGCGTCACTGGAACGAGAAGCGTTTCTATGGGCTACACACAGTAGTCTATGCAACTTCGACTGCCGTGAAGGTGGAGGGGAATAAGAGTTGGATCCACCTAAAAGACACATCAGCCCTCCACCTGCACGGAAGCAGGAAAAGGCATAGAAGTTAAGTATGCCCTATGGATTCACCGTTCATTTCAGTGCGATGGAGGTGCGGATGGAGATCTGGACTTTAAATACTTTTTTGTATAAGAAAAGGAATGTTTATGATTGAAAGTTGTGTAACAATTAATGTTTTTTCAGTCCTTGGATTATCATGCCTGAAGATGACAAATGGAAACCAATTAGAATTGTCTAATCTTATGACGTATGAGGAGAAAATGTTAAGAAGGCAATGAAATATTGACAAAGATTTTTTCAATAATGATGATGATAAGTTAAATCACATAATGGATGCATATGGTTTCGCAGCTGACAACGTATGGTACAGCCATATGAAGAAGGTGGGGAGAGAGAGATCCATAGGGTATTGCTACATCTGCTCTCTCATTCCCCATGCTTCTGGCATTCCTAGGATGTTTTTTCCAAATGAGATGGAGGTAGCAGATGTGCTATGCTTAGTGCACTTAGCCCTGTGCAGGGTTTAAGGGCAGTTTAAAGGGGAGTCAATGACAGTATCAGTTATACCCACTGATCAGGACTGTTCAATGACCGAGTGGGTAGAGCACAAAAAGATTATGTGTACTCAAAGAATTCAATTTATTTTGGAAGGAGCTATTTTTTCTATAAATCGATGAAAGCCAGGGTGAAGAGTTGCAGAGCTGGAGGAATGAGGGGATTCTCAGAAGAAAGGATGACACAAATAAACACAGATTGTGGGATACTATGAAAAAATAATTTGCAGTATCTGATGTGGCTCAAAGAACCAGACAAACCTTTTAAGATACAGCCACTTACCCATTTTTCTCCATGTTTTAAGGGTGATGGTACGGTGCCCCTTGGCACAAATGGGAACTGTCATAACACTTGGTGCATTGTGGATTTGGTTGGAGGTACGGCTGCCCTTCTCGACAATTTCTGGATCTGTGGACAGCGTGCATACAGGCACTTGCCTCCAGCCTGGCAAGGTGTGTGAAGTATCTCAGCCCTTCATGTGCCCATCCTTGTAATCCCTGAAGAGCATTAGATTCTGGCTCATCCAATGCCTGAAATTATATCTGTGCCCTCTTTGTTCCATGTGTCCATCGCGTCCCCTTCATCACCACAGGACAAATCTGAGACTATTCTTGATGGAGGAAATCCGGGACAATTATTATGAAAGAAAAGGTCCAACTACCTCTCACCAGCATCCTCTCACGCCTTAACTGACATTCCTGATTGATATTGGCTGTTTAGCCACACAGAAACCCTTTTGTCCTCCCTCCTGGCACCTGGCATTCAAGCAGCGGAAAATGCCAAATGGCTCCAGGTGACCAAGTATGAACTCTTGCTCTTTGTGAGCACTTCTGAGTCAGCGTGCCATCAAGGAAGAATTGCGGGCACTGAGGCTCATAATTTTGCAAAACCGGTACTTACTCGACCTCTTGATGGCAATGGAGGGAGGAGTATTTTGGAAAATAGGGAGTCCTGCTGTACATTTGTGCCTCTAAATGACACAGAGAATGTCATGCTCGCCAGAACTATCACTGCTCTGCATAAACTGAAAGAGGTCATGGAAACTGAGGCTGGGATCAGCAACTACTCATGGATATACTCTTTGTTTGCATGGGTACCTTCCTGGTTGAGCCTTGGTGTAAAGATTTTGATGCCTATTTCTGTCTTTTTACTTATTCTTTTTTGTTCCTGCTAGTAAGTTTTAAGTTGCTACTCTGCCCAGGTACCAACAGGTGCAGCCATGGTGATTGTAACTCTGTCCAAGACTAGGGCCACCACTACTTCATCCCATACGAGTACTGAAACTGAGGCTGTTTTGTTTCCCCCACCACATTGGTGTGCTTGTGAAAAGAGGGGGTAGATTGCGGAAGTGGTGGGGGCACGAGTCAGGTTGAATCATTGGAGCGGTGAGATATGGATGTAGAGATGTTCCCCAAGAAAATGGTCATGATTTGTTAGTTAAATTATTAACTAAAGGGGGGAATGTCGGGTGGTCAAAGAGGGTCCCTTCTATTATGAGGAATTCATGTTGAGAGTGCCATATTGATGACTGGGGGTGTGGCAAAATGAGTGCAGTTTACTTTTTGTTCAGAACTGATACAATATTAGCTTGCACACAGAAAGATAATGTATCAAATCTATCAAATGAAAACACATACATGTACCATAATATAATTATATGGGCAATTATTTATTCTCAATAAAGTGCCCCTTTAACAATGAATCAGAACCTAGTGGTTAGGGTTTTCTTGCAAAATGCAATTTTCACTTCTAAACAGGTTTTTAGACACGGAAGGCAGCTAAATGAGTAATCCCAATCCCAAGAAGAGGTGTGTTTTAAAATATGATCTGAAGATAAAAATGAAACTAAGCCTGACCAAGCCACAAATAAAGAATAATTCTTCCAAAAGAACATGAGTAATTTGTTTGCCAATGTAGGGCAGTCTAGACACGTAATAACTGGTTCTGTGGCACAGAGGACTAATGCATCCACTATAGGGACCTGTGTTTGACCTCATGGCCACAGGTTCGAATCCTGGCAGGTCCACTAAGCCCTTCATCTTCTGAGGTCAATAAAATTAGTACCATTAAGTTGGGTAACAATAAACATCTGTTATTAGCGCCAAGATGCCCCATCGAGGGTGCTTTACAAATACGCATGTTATGTTAATAACACTTATCATGTTTGCTTTACCTTTGATGCCTAGTAGAAAATGAAATGCCATGCCACATTAAAAATATTTATCCTGATTCTCCCTTCACCTCTTTCCTCTAACTCCCAAATCTGCACCCCATGACCAGGCACAAATATTAGTACACACATTTACACAGCATTCACTTGCTCATTCACTGTGCTACCATACACTCGCTCGTTCACCTGCACAGCCGTACACAACACACTTGCTCATTCACATGTACACCCCTACACCGTACACTCACACCCATGCACTGCGCACTCACTCATTTATACAAGCATTTGCATGCCCACACATACACTTGCTCATTCAAACATTCGTACAAGTATACATAAGCACATATATTCATACTTTTAAAAATGCTCCTTACCTGCAGCCACAGTCTGGACTTCGCTCAGACTGTTGCCACCTGGAATGAAGGTCCTCTGGATCCCTCACACAACAAAACAGGAACCAGGAAGCAGGGAGAGCTTCCTGTTGCTTTACTTCACATGCATTGAAGAGCCGGATTGCTCCCAAATGACTGTCCCAAGCTGTCTGAATATGTTCTCATTCAGACCAGCAGTTAGTCTCCAGCCCGCGTCCCGATTGGACAGTGCAAGGCTGGGGAAGCAGCCTTGCATGGCTTGAATGGCTCATTAGGCATGCACACTGGGGAGCCAAAACAGTCAATGGAAACCACATTTCACTTTGAAAGTTTGAAGCTCAGCGTATGCATTTCCTTACTGCAGCTGAGGGAGCACTCAGTGTTTTCTCTGGACTGGCTTGGCTCGTCTATAATGGGTGGGTCGGCACTGAGGCATCACCCAGTATGGACGAGGTGCCCCTGGTTGATGTCATATGCCAAATGCAGCTGCACAGGCCCACATATGCCATTATAAGACTGTTATAGGAACTGTAAGGGTTAACCCGACATGTGCATGTGTTGCTATGACATGCCACATGAACCTCCAAATGCCACACTAATGACATATTAAGCCTGGTATAATCACCATAAATAAGATGTTTATTGATTGAGTGCTTTGTGACTGCTAATAAAATGCTTACTAATAAAATGCATCCATCGATAACAAGAGTTGCATTTTTAGCCAGGTTAACTAATACCATTAACAGTCTCTGCTCTCTTAACTTGCAATGCTGCCTCAGGAGACCATTCTGATATGACATTCAGCTAAGCAAAAAAAAAAAAATCAATGCGTCTGATGACTAAAGGACAGCAATACAGTTCACACCTTTAGATGTGATTATCAATAAAGTGCACCCTTTAAACAACACTGTAATTTCCAGTCTGGGCCATGTGGTACTCCTTCCAATACACTGACAGTAAAGGCAACCAGTTGCAACTAAGGCAGAGACAGGATGTCCATTTTCAGCAAACCACAATGTCAGAAACAAACAAAAGGAGGGATTAATAAAACATCCCTAACGCAGCAGTGCATTCATACACATCCATTTACCAGTATCCATAGTGATAGTATTTTGTTCCACTAGATGTCACTAAAGAAACACCTATGAATTAAAAGCTAAAAAGAGAAAACAATGGCAAATGAACATATGGTCTAAGAAAAGATCAAATAAATTCAAATGCACCATCAACACTCTGAGCAAGTGTCACGAAATATTTTTCTATGAGAAATATACCGGCATGGATGTGTTCTATGAGAAATATACCGTGAGAAATATACCGGCATGGATGTGTTCTATGAGAGATATACCGGCATGGATGTGTTCTATGAGAGATATACCGGCATGGATGTGTTCTATGAGAGATATACCGGCATGGATGTGTTCTATGAGAAATATACCGGCATGGATGTTTTCTATGAGAGATATACCGGCATGGATGTTTTCTATGAGAGATATACCGGCATGGATGTTTTCTATGAGAAATATACCGGCATGGATGTTTTCTATGAGAGATATACCGGCATGGATGTGTTCTATGAGAAATATACCGGCATGGATGTTTTCTATGAGAGATATACCGGCATGGATGTGTTCTATGAGAAATATACCGTGAGAAATATACCGGCATGGATGTGTTCTATGAGAGATATACCGGCATGGATGTTTTCTATGAGAAATAAACCGGCATGGATGTTTTCTATGAGAAATATACCAGCATGGATGTTTTCTATGAGAAATATACCGGCATGGATGTGTTTTCTGTAATTTTGCCGTCATACTGTCTGTGGGGGTCTGCATAGCTGTCACGGTCCTGATTTCCACACTGAGTTCTGCCTGTGAGACACTCCCTTTCGTGTTCATCTGTTCAAGGACAATAGATTCCAGCCCTGCCAAAGGGCCCTACCCGCAAGGTCTACTTGGCTTCACATTTGACTTCGGTATGCACTGCTGTAAACACATCAGCTACTTTAAACGTGCCTTCTGTAAAGCATTTAATATTTAGTCACATCGTTAAGATAGACACGCACCTCCGGATTCTTTTATATAAGAAACTTGTATTGCAGTATCAGTGAGAACCGAAAGACTACCACCACAATCGATAAAAGCAATGCAAGTAGGATGGCAACGACCCATTGATCATTAGAGTATCTAGTGATTTCAGCCGAAACAATTACAAAGCGGGAATTTTTTACGAAACTAAAACGGCAAAAAAAACACAGAATTTGTGTTGAAACATTGGGTTTGGGGTAAGGGATTAAAACGGGTGGGGAGGGGACTGGGGTGGGCTTAAACACATGGGGAAACAGGATGCGTGAGGGGGACACCCAAATAGAAAAAGAAAAAAGAAATCTGTATTTTTTTTGCTGTTTTTGTTTCGTTAAAAATTTCCTCTCTGAAAGATGATTAGATATTAAAAGGCTGCCGGCTTTAATAATTATATTCCGAGTTAATTTGCAGGCAATACAGCCATAATCAGCAATGATACGTCTCAGAAATTAAGCTGATTTTCCACACTTACACTGTCAATTGCTTCCGGGTGAACAGGAAAATGTGGTGATACGTCTCAGAAATTTTGCAGATTTTCCCCACTGTCAACTGCTTCCGGGTGAACCGGAAAATGTGTTCAGGGTCACTATGGAATATATTACTTCTTGTATATATTTTTTTATGACCTGGCCTGCCTGACCCATTGTTGGTCAGTGGTTTCACTCCCTTCTAGGGCTGGAATGCACTTGCGCACTTCCTGAGGCCAATCTACGTGCCTCTGCTACGCCCCCATGGTATGTGAATGCAGCCATGTTATTTGTTATGGTAGTGTCTAATGTGTGCTTTGGATCGCCAAGCAACTCCACCATTCAGCCATCTGCCACTCATGAGAAAAGAAAAATCATGAATGCAATTTAAAATTATTTCAAGAACTATTACTTTAAGGTGAGGGCGGGAGGGATTCCCAAATTTCAGGCCTGTAATAGAGGCCATGTGATGGAGTCAGCCCCAAGTAAAGGGCGTGTCTGGCTGATTGCGCCGCCCCTTATGCACCCAGGAAATCTGGAAAAGGAGGAGCCAGGTGGATAGCATGGAAGGAAAGCAGCATGGGATTGTCTTCTGGGGGTCCCGGAGAGTGACAATACGACATGTTCTTCGTTAAGAATAAAGGTTCCTGTAGATAAAACAAAAGGGCTTCATGAGGCCCAAGAAGATCTGCAGAGTAGGTGCAGCTCTTACAGAGTGTCGCGTCTGTTGCATTTCCGCCCCTGACACGACCCCGGCAACCTCTAGCCCAGGGCTTGCAAGGGCCAGACTGGAGGTACCAAAGGCAGACACAGGGCTTCCAGATGCTACCCACTTTGACCTCCTAAATGATCCCCTGCCCACCACCTGTCCCCCTGACACCACTGGCCTGCCCTCCTGCGTGCACAAAAGTAGCTGAAATCACTGCATATGTCTCTCCACCACCCGCCACTGGACGCACTTCACTCTGTGATGCTCAATTTCTCCAAAACAGCAGCCATCTTCCTACCTGCTCAAACTATCTCTCTCTTCCATATCTTTTCCCATAGCTCCTCCGCCCATCCGACAAGGTTCTCTTTGATAGTGGCCTTAACCACCAGCTTCGCATTGCATCTGCTGCCAAGGATCTAGGGGAAGCCTGCTAAACATCCACAAAACTCACCCTGAGCTTTCCCTCGACATAAACACTGATCTTTGCTCTTTTCCTCAGCAGGTCGGGCCACTGCTCCAGCCTTGTCATGAAGCTTCCACATAGTCTTTCCTCTTAACAATGTACTAAACGTTGCCATCAAAAATTGCAACGTTCCTTCTCCACCTTCATGCATAACCCCCATGTGTAGCGTTGTTCCATGAAACACCGGCTCGTCTTCGAATTCCTATGCGCAGTCCGAAAATGGATCAATGGACAGTCATACCCCTACCTAGAATACTCCCTGTACTCTCCTTCTCGCACTCTACTTCTCAAGTCCTACTCAATCTCTCAGTCCCCCTTCCAGCCTCTGCTGCCTGCTGTTTGTGCTCATGTACCCTCCTTGCTCCCGACCTCTGGAACCCCCTGCCCATGAAATCAAGTATCCAACCACTGGGCAGGACTTCAAGATCTGGCTTAAGAAGCACTTCCTTTCTTCTGTAGGGAAATCCATCATCACCGGCCATGAACCCATAGCTCGCTCTCGCCTATATATAACATGCTAATTTGCTGTAGCCCGTTATACTGTCACTCTGTATTGTATCCAGCTTATGTTCCCAGTTTTCTGGGCCTTAGGTTGTTAATAATTTTTAGCACTTCTGTTCAAACTATTATTGTAAATCAATACAAAATATATATCCTGGTATTTCCTGGGAAATAAGTATTTTCTCGTTGCAAAGAAAAGGGATGAAAAGGGATGAAACACAGGATATTTGACAGTGGAACATGTTAAATTGAATCCAATGCTTGCTAGGTCAAAAAAGCAGGCTGCGAGAGTGTAAGAAATGAGAGCCCAGGGCCCACATGTTTTGGAGTTTTATAAAAGTCCACCAATGGTAGGATTTATGGAGACTCACACTTGGGACATAGGGCCCCAACTCTTAGTATAGGCCTGTATCACACACGTATGTTGGTAGAAATGGCTGAGCAGCCAGGCTTATCTTAGGAGGGAGAAAGGGCTGTAGGCAGTACAAAGAACTTAGAGTATTCACATAGGCCAAGGAAACACTGACACACCAAAGGTATATAAAAATAGTGGTTTATTTTATATACACACCAAGGTAATTGTTCAGCAAGATAAGTACCATAATGCACAATAATTAACTTAGAACAACCAATGCATTATTCACAGTAAGTAAACCACTTGGTAATACTTTATAGAATGGCAGTATGCAATTTAAAGGTAAGTAAAATACTTTTGTAATAACTGTTTCAGTTGAGATAAATGAAACAAAACCAACATATGGTAAGTAAATACTTTGCAATCATTTCACAGAGGCCTAACACTTTAGAAGTCCTGTAGGCACACAAACGTGCTTGGGCAAACTTCCAAACACACAAATCAGCATTCCAGCAACACAGCAGCAGCAATTCAGCTCTAGGTAAGTTCTACCAAGAGTCTCACAGTACCTTAGTAGTGAGGAAGAGGTGAGCAAGATGCCCCCACAATGCAGCAGCAGCAGACCCGGTCACCAGATTCTTGGTCAGGCAGATGAAAGAAGGGACACTGGAGTGGATCTCGCAGCAGCAGTCGAGTGAAGAGACTTCCAGCAAAGGATTATTTGGGGTTCTGTGATTTTTGAGCCTTTAGGGAAGCGCCAGCGAAGAACGATTACTGCCCGGTTGATTAATCTCGCTCACTCGGTCAGGCACTGTAGTGAGGGGACTTCGAGGAGTGGAATCTTGCCTCTGGAGGTTCAGAAGGAGTTCACCAAAGTTTCAGGAGGATTTGATGTTCGGAAGATGATGCACTGCACAGTGGCCACAAGTCCATGGGTATTAGCAGTGTGCAACCCATGAAAGTCACAGCTCATCATTGGGATGGCTCAAAATGCAGGTCGTCTCAAGACTGATTGGTCCCACCAGTTTCAGAGGGAGAGTCATCCTCGTCAGTGTTCTCCTGACACTTGGGAGAAGGGGTTGAGCGGCAACAATTACACAGAGGTCATCTCCAGTCATCTGGATGTGGCTGCAGACATGGCTCCTCTTCTTCCTCATCGATTCTTCTGTTCCAGGGGTCAGCTTGTCTTCTGCCTCAGGATCAATGCCTTTTATGCAGGAACCCAGCCAATCAGCACCCATGCACCAATGCAACTCTAGGTAGTGACAGCCAGCCCCCCAGTTGGACTTGGTTCCAGACAGGCACAACAGATGACAAAGAACAGCAGCATTTCGGAGTCCTCCCCCATTTCCTGTACTCACAGACACACTGGAGCCTTGCCAGGCTTCACAAAGGATTCCGGCCGAAGACAAAAGTCAAACAAGGACCTCCCCCAACCAGCATGGCATAAGAAGGAAAGGCACAAGCAAACATGAAAGGGCAAAAAAAATACAGCTACCATTTTGGGTCAATGGTGACCCTTCTGTGTACTATCGCGGCTGTAAGTACATCCTGGAAGTAAAAACTGCAGAAAAGTAGGTAGGCTAAAACCATTGCCACCAGCCATTCTGGTTAGCCTGTCACTGTAACCAAAACATTACAGGAGTAGTGAGAAAGGGGATACTATGTAGCTCCTCAACACTCCCCATAACGTGGGGTGTGCTCTCACAATCGGAAAAGAGAGGAAGGATACAAATACATTCCTATAACAAAAAATGAAAAGGGAAGCCCAAAGGGCTTCCAGCAACACTGCAAAGAGAGTACTGTGTGATGCATAAGTCGAAAGACAGATGCCATAAAACCTGGAGGAATGTATAACTCTAAGAAAAATGTATAAAAATAAATACAAAGTATCCCAAAAGATAGGGTAAAAGAATGAGAGAGTGTGGAAAAAGGTTCTCACTCACTGGAACAGACCAAAAATCCAGAAGTCCAGCAAAAAATGCTGAGAGACTCACATGTGGAGGAGATTATGCATAAAAATGAAAATCTACCCTAACCACCAACATCGATTATGTTGCTAAATGCAGTGTATCCACTGCAAAAGTCTAGAAGATATGAGTGAGAGTCGACCCCAGTACTCCAACCTGGAGGCAACTATGGTCGAAATTACCATAGAACGCTCAGAACGTGGAATGCATGGAACTATTTTCCTAATGATCCAAATTAAAAAAAATACATTCAATGACATCATGTAAGGGACAAATAAAGCTCAAATTTGAAAGCAATTTGTCACAGATCCGGAAAATCTCAAAGAACACAGAACTGGGTTCAGCAAACAATGATCCACAGGCGGCGGAAGCGTGGCCGCAGTGTGGGCGTTCCATACTGTACACTGAGGTGCGCTGAAACTTGTTTGGCAATAGTAAGAAAGCGGCAACTGACCCAGGTATGTATAGGGACCTTAAACACACATGGGTGTGCGCATTTGTGTCAGTGTCCTAATACATTAGACGAATAATAGTTTCTAAACACATGCTCTCCTCCCCAAAAGAAGGAGATCAATCAATGTCTAAACCAGGGATCATTGTGGGAGAAGCCAATGTTTGCTCGCCTTTATAGACACAGCAATTACACATTCCCTGCATTGCAGTTCTTCAGGACTCTGCATGTCTCTTCTGGTAACCTGCTTTATGGACAACAAGCAGTCAAACACAATGTTCAAATGCTTGGATGTGTTTAACTTTGTGGCAAATTAAAGATTGGCATTTTACTAATAGACTGTATTTGTTTGCATTTTTACAAGTACACTACAGGCACGGCTGCCCTTCTGATTAATTCATTTTCATATGCCTTTGTGACTAATAGATATAAACCTTTGTAAATATTTGATACCAAGGATGTTTTTTAATTAACTGTAAAATAATTATTAATTTAGATTACATTAATCATTATTTTACAGCACCAAATATTTACAAAGGTTTATATCTATTAGTCCCACATATTTGGTTCCAAGGATGTTTTTAATTAACTGTAAAATAATGATTGAATTAGATTAAATGAATCATTATTTGACAGTTAATTAAAATCATGCTTAGTACCGAATGTTTACAAAGGTGTATTCTCCTGATATAAACTTGGCCAGACAATCACCAATTTTGGGAAAGGTATTCTTTATTAGTCAATTGGGGAATAACCTTAAATAACAAGCTTCTTGGTTTCTTGGGCTTTGGCCCGGTTATGGAATAAGGAGGGCATTTATGCAGGCATCAATGGTGTCTTGGCTAATGTAGACTGGGACAACTTCAGGGTTTTAATATCAATGCCTCTCTCTTCAGATTTTGTCATGATTCTCACTTAGTCCTCATTAAATGTCTGCATTCTGTGGCAGCCACGTTTTATTCTGCATTTAAGTTCTTTTGCGCTAATTTGTCTCATTAAGAGCAATTTAAGAAATGGATAAACAATATATCAGATAACAAATCCATCCTTCCTGTGCACCTGGTCACAAATCATGTTTTAGGATTGTGTAGCCCCATTTCTCTATTTAAGAAGACAACAACAGGAATTCTGCATCAATGCCCACTTTTATTCAGACTTAAATTCTAATTTATAATTACATTAGTCTCCTTTTTCATTGCTTTGGATAGTTGATTCTTCCACTTGAGGCACCAACTGAGTATCAACATAACTGCATTCCATTGAGTACTGCAGAATTGTATCACTGATGAAGAAAGAAAGTTGCTGGACACATGGTATCCCAAGTTATCATCAGGATCAGAAATGTCAAATCAACATGAGTGGGATCTGTATGGGAGGCCTGGCATCACATGTATGACACAATAGGTACAATTTGTAAAGCCTTTATTAAAATTGTTGGGTTTGGAGAAACTCCTACTTTTCCCTGTAACTAATATGGGAGTAGTCTCGTCCATCAAATAATAAATAATGCAGTCCTAGTGGAGTCTGTCAAATCAAAATGGCCTATGCTAACAAAAATTAATGCCTGCCCTATCTCTTGTACAAAAAAGTGTAAAAAGGAGAAATGTTTGCAAAAGGAAAAAACAGTGTTCAAATGAATAAATGTGGTTGAACCAGCTCCCCTCCCCAAATTAGACCTCACACAGTAAGGCTATCCCTGTAGGCAGGATGACACACTCTGGCTCAGCTTCAAACACAATAAGCAGTTCCAACACGTGGATCGAGGCCTTCCACGTTTTAGTCACTTTTCTTTGACTTCAAAAATAATGTTTCAGCAAAACAGTTCACAAA
The DNA here is from genome assembly GCF_040938575.1 of Ambystoma mexicanum. NCBI lineage: Eukaryota > Metazoa > Chordata > Amphibia > Caudata > Ambystomatidae > Ambystoma > Ambystoma mexicanum. The sequence goes on along the minus strand of NC_090935.1, from coordinate 639,408,156 downwards.
GGTCCCCCTCTGCCGTGCTCAGACCTCTCAAAATAAAGTTCAACACAAAAAAAGCCAGGGGGCTCCCTTCACCAAGCTTATCTCACTTCAGGTCTCACTCTGTCAAACTCGGACCCCTTTCGAATGTAATTCAACACAAACTTGCAAGGGGGCTCCCTTCCCCAAGCTTATCTCACTTTGGGTCTCCCTCTGTCAACTCGGGCCTCTTTCAGATGTTGAAGACTTTTGAATGTGTGTGATTTCTAAATCAGGACCACTTTGACTAAATGTTCACAGTTCAACTTTCACTTTACCCCTTCTCTGGGAGTTTACTTCTTTATTTCACTTTTGCTGTTCATACGTCTTATCGCTTTAAACAATTCACTTTTCATGCAGACATTTGAGTGGGCTACTGCCTTTCACCGGACCACTCTGTTATTTAGTATCACTGTCTTCGCAGCTGCCTTTTACTTCAAAGTATTCATAGGTCTGCTTTTCCTCACGTTTCACAGACATGCGCGCAGCCTCCACTTGCGATATGCTGTTGCTACTTCAGACATTCAACACACACCGGTCTTTCAGGTCGCTTTGCCAACTCACTGACTGTGTGCGTCTCTTCTTGGTTTTTATGATTCACAATTCGCGATTCACAATTCACTATGAAGAAAATCATAGGAGTTCATTAGAGTCATTCAGTAATGAGATACTAGAAAGTAATGTGTGGCCCTCTGGGGAGAAGGAGGGGGCTTGACCTCGACTCCCCGCCCATACTCGTGTTCCACCTTGCTCTCAGTGTGTCTTTGGGGGCTGCCTTTTATTAGTGTGAGGAGAGCTAATTGGTATCAGGTGTATGCACTTAGCATCAAGTGCCTGACTTTGCCTGACCCGATTAGCCAGACATGCCCGGTACGTTGTGTGTACGTTGATCTTGTTACTCTCAGTCACCCTCTTCCCAGTGTTTGTGTAAAAAGGGGGGTTAGGGACCTCAGAGCATCCTAAAACATAGGATGGGTTGGATAAACAAAATAAGGGGGAATACCATGCCTCACCATCAGCGACCTCACCCCCACTCCCGGAAGACCCCCACCAAGGTGATCCTCCCACACTGATCCACCCCCAGGAACTGGATCCAAAAGCGATGGCCGTGTCCTGGCACCTGGGTTACAAGTCCCCGAGGACTAGCGGGTGAGACATCCTTTGGTTTCTCACAGATCCCTCCACCACCCCTGCTCAGACTTGAGTTTCAAAATCTTAGTATTTTTCATTAAATAAATCACTAACATTTAGGATATACTTCATGTTCATTTTCCCTGTCTACAGTGCTTGATAACATGAAGCATTGTTTGTTACTGGTGTTCCTCATCCTGCTGCACTGCAGTTCCCATACTTCTTCCTTGAAAGAATCCAAGTAGTCATGTTTGGAAACTTATCAGCACCTTCTGTTGTGTTGGTCAGTGGGTCCAGACAAGGTTGCTCAGCTTTCCAGACCGGTTTGGCATTTATATCATGTTCCTAGCTCTATTTATTACTTTGTGTATCATGCGCTTAGACCACAATGTGATTGCTTGACACCTCAGGCTGGAAGTTCTGAAGATAGGGAACAGTAGAAAGGGTAGCTGTTCGAAGCTTGCTAAAAGAGCGAGGACCTAGGCTTGTGCCAGAAGTGAAGGTAGGTGGAGCACAGGAGGATCTCAAGGGTCAGATAATTCCAGAGAGAAGTGGCCAGAGCCGAGGAGTCCACATGTTAGTAGAATCACTGAAGACACTAACCTCAGCCTTATCTGAGTTGAGCATGAGAGAGCTTTTACTCATCCAATGAGAAATAACCAGCATGCAGTACTGGAACTGGGAGACACCGGCACCCAGAGCCCTGTCTAAATGATTGAGGAGCTGGGGATCATCAGCATACATATAGAGGGTGAGTCAAAAGATGTGTGAAGGCTAAAGAAAATGGGATAAAGAGAGGAGCACTGGGGAACACCACAGGTGAGAAGATGGCAGAAAGAAAGGACAGGAGAGATTGAAACCTATTGAGAGTGGCCGACTAAAAGGGATGAGATACAGGAGTTCCATTGGCTTCTAGGCCACAGCAGCAATAGTGCCCCTGATACATATTATACCCATTTTGGTTTTGAAGTATGCCAACGACATCAAAACCTGCATTACCATGAAGGAAGACCACAAATATTATCAGCAGCAAATTACTTGCATTGCAAGCATTGGGGATTGGAGGTGGGAACACTTCTAAGGCTAAGGCTATTCTATTTTGCTATAGAAATTGTTTTATAAGCATATAATGGCAAGCCCTTTGTTGATTGTGTGACAAAGTTAAGATAGAACATAAAGTAAGAGTGTTCCGAGGCAATGAAAAAAGTCTGTAAATGCACAACCAGGCCACAAGATGTGGTCTGTTCTCAACTACATTGGAGACAGTACATTTTACCCCTTACTCTATTCTGGATTCATTCTTCCTCAAGGGTAAGGTTATGTTTTGTTGGTTTATGTTGCAAAAAAATCAATAAACACAGTTATTAAAAAAAAGAGTAAGGCAAAACTACACTGCTATAACAGTATAGTCTGAGGGACTATCAAGTATTCGATTGAAAAACTGAAGACACACCAACTTGTGAGGGTAGTTGAAAAAGAGAATTAACACACCACTGCACAGCATTTTGGAGGACAGGCTACACTGCAATAAATTGACTTTACACGCTTGTATATGGCTCCCCTCAATTTTTTTTGGGGGGTACATTTTTATCATGCTATCTCAAAAAGAGCCTGTCTGTCATTCATCAGGTCAAGGGTTAATGCAAGCACATACCCGTAGGCTAGCTAGCATCATTAAATGGTGCTTTCGGCTTCAAGCGCCATCTTGTTGGAATCATCTTGCTATCATTATCTTTTCGAAAGAATGTCACTAAGTTCTTCAAAAATAGCAAGGACCTTTATGTCTGGTATGCCGTTGGTTTCTCCTTTGTCAGTGACCTACAACGCATAAAGGTCGCGACCCATTGATGCTGTGCTGTATGCACAATCTATTTATATGTTAAAAACATCAAATTTCATTCTGTTCATCGCAGCAAATTGAAATGTATCAAGACAATTCTGCAGCCTCTTAACAATTTATGAGCGAGGTCTGCCACCACAGGTTTGAAGACCATTTTAGTTTTTTGGTGAATTTTTGTGGAGCTTGTGGCACAAAATTGCAGAACCCATTGTTACACTAGAGAGAGAGGGAATGGGGTTCTGAACTAAGGATATCTGGTTGGCATCGTAACCGGCAATAAGACTACCAAATCACTAAAATCTCTTTTCCAAACCTAATCTGCCGTACTACTCAATGAGAAGTGTATTTATTTATTGTTTCCATTTGTAGAGCGCCTAAGCCCTCGGGCATCAGGCCGCTGTTGCATACCAGTTACATTTGTACAGAGCTTAGAGACATTACAAAAGACAGACAGTGGTCCCAAAGGAATTGGGGGATTGTCAGTGGCTCCTCAGTGGTTAAGTGAAGAGACAGATTTTCGGGGCTTTGCAGAAGGCCCAATAAGATTCCTGGGTTCTGGAGCTCCATTGGAAGGGAGTTCCATTGGTGTGCTGTTAAGTTCCGTAACAATATTTGCCCCAATAAGCAGCTTTGTAAGAAGAAAGTCGGTGCCTGGCTTTCCATTTCACAGTTGTGCAGTGATTTCATATTGGGCTATTTAGCAGATATTTGTGCTATGTTTAGGCTACTTTTGACAGCATATCTGCTTTTTTGGTCCCCCTGAGACTGCCCTTCTACACACGGCCACTATCTCTACCCCCACCAACCCCGCAACCATTATGTGTATGAAGTATGCAAGCACGGGAGACAACAGGTAGGAGCCACGTGTAGACCATAAGCTGTAGTAATAATAATTATTGTTTTTTGTATAGCACTTTAATCTAACGTGCGTTACATAGGAAATATTTACATACATTACTATTATTACCCAATCGCAATTGGTACTCCTTTATTGACCTCGGAAAGATAAAAGGCTAAGTTGGCCTTGCTGGGATTCGAACCTGCGACCTGCAAATCAAACACAGATCCGAGCAACAAGTGTTTAACCTGCTGATCCATCTTACTGGCTATGGTAAGATGTCAGTACAAAAGGAAATGTACTCTTAATTTCTTCTTGTTACAGCAGAAGGGTTAAGGAGGAGGAAAAGGGAATACATCCTTCTAGTTCAGGCTCCTATGTAGAAGTCCTGTCTAACTGCCACAAATGGAACATGGAGGTTCTTCAGGTTCCAATGCCCACAGGACATTCCATTAGTATTACATTCCATTATTATAATATATGCATACTACAACGTGCTAGTTGGATTTTGTCTGGGCTATTTTGGACTACTTTTGACAAGTCCTCCTGTTTTTTTCCCCAACAAACTGTCATCACCCACCTACCCCAAATCTCTCTACCCCCACCCACTCACTCACCTCTACCCAACCTGCCCCCACCCACTCTACCCCCACCCACCTGATCCCCCAGAACAACCGTACTCCCACTCTTTTTACCCACACCCACCCACCATACCCTCCCCCTCTCTACATCTGCCCACCCTACCCCAAACCTCTTTACCACCACCCAACCTACCCGCACCCACTCAATGCACACCAACCCAACCTACCCCCTCCCTCTCTACTCCCACCCACCGATCTCTCACTCTCTCTACCACAACCCATCCACCGTACACCCCACTCTCTCTACCCGCATCCACCCACCTTAACCCCACCCTCTCTACCCTCACCCACCTCACCACTACCCTCTCTGTTCCTTCCAAGCACCCTCTATACCCCCACTCTAAACCCTAGTACTTCTGAGCATCCACTGAGCTGCCAGAATCCCAAATCACTGCCTTCACATGTCATGCACTATAGAATCCCCTTTTTACTCAATTCTGCACTTGCAAAGTAAGTAGCAACAATAGCGCCAACTTTCAAGTTCACAAACTGTTCATACTTGAGCACAATTACACCAGGTTTCGTTTGACACACATTTTAAAGAAACGGAAGACTGTCAAAATGTACTGCTAAAAGAAAAGATTTCACAAAACATGGCTTTATGCCCCAGACATTCACCAATGCATCCTTATCAAGGATATCAGAGGGCTCAGTTTGATTGTGCTCAAATAAGGATCATACAATTACTGCGCAAACGAGCATTTCGAATTTCGACATTGCCCTTTCACGCCAAATATATGTGGGGGATGGGTAAAGTAAATAATGAATGTGGGAGGAAGTGTTGGGGATGCATGGGGGGAGGTCCCCACATATATATGCAGTGAAAAGGGAGTACAAATAAATTGACCTTTCCATTTTGTGCAGTAATCACATAGGTCCCTCATATATTGCACAGTGAGGGGCACCTTACATGCACACCTACTTGTAAGCAGACTTCTCCATGCTGTGTTGATTGTTTACATGAATATTTGTATATTCTGAGCAAAAAACCAGATATGCACCTATACAGTGAAACTATCGCAAATGCTGCCAGCAGGGTCTGTGCACTGCAGGCATCGTTTATAGGAATCCCAATGGATTCTGCTGGGTTTTTAGATGGGAATGCTTTGCATGTTGCAGATGGGGGACAGAGATGCAGTCCTTGTGCTCCCTGCAGTGCCCTGTGCAGGAAATGCATGAAAAATGCATGCTTTGGAATTTACCACTCTGCCTACATCAAAATGTCCCGTAAGATGTTTTTCAGTGTAACAGCACCCTATGGATGCCAGCCCTCTCTTCTACAGTGCGTGCACATTCACATTCAGCAACTGAATGATATATTAACATACTGTGATCGCTGTTCCAAAAAAGAATGATCCTATGTTGTGTCTGTCTTTCCCTGCATCCTGCCCTGTATGCATTTAATGCTAGCAGTGACTGACATGGAATGCTGTGTGTGAGAATGTTATGTTCTGAATGGTTCTGTGAATGTGCAGTTGAGAAGATGGGTTGACTGAGAGAAGATGCCTGCGGATGTCTGTCCTAGTAACTTACCTGATGTAGCCTAAATGTATTATTGTACCCTGTACCCGGAGCTGAAACTTAGTAAAGATGTTTCCTGTTCCTACACGGGTGTCAGGAGTCCAGCTTAACAATGGGGACGAGGATGCTGGCTGTGCTGGGGGGACAGCACCTGGGAAGGCAAATGGACATCCACCACCTCCTCAAACAAGAAAAGATCCTCCCTTGAGGTAGGAGCACTGCTGGCTGCAGTTGGGTCCGTGAGGGCCAGCCATTGATGTGAGGATGCAGGGCCAGGTCCTGGGGGCCTACTGGGTGTGCAAGGGGCAGATAGAGACATTGCAGGGCTAAGGGACTATTGGGTCTCTAAGAGCCAGACAGAGACATTGCGGGGCCAAAGGCCTATCAGGTCTGCAAGGGGCAGACAGATATTGCGGGGCTAAGGACCTATCGGGTCTGCGAGAGTCAGACAGAGCAGTTTTGCAAGTGGCAGCTGAGCGGAGGTGGCAAGCAGTGAGAATTGCTGTGAGGGGGCAGAACGAACTGTCCAGGGTCTGAGCAGGGGTGCCAGTGAGAGTTTCAAGTGGCACTAGTGAGCGCTGCAAGGCGAAGTGATTACAGATGCACCTAAAAGTGACTTTCCTGCGTGAGGCAGCACAGGAACTGGTGAAGAATTGGTTTTGAGTGCCACTCAGGGCCGAACACGGTACAGCCCACTGAAAGAGAGCAAAGTGTACATTCTGCTTACCAGCTGTCTGATGGTGGGGACATCATGTTGCAGGAGCCTGATGGAGGTTGGCTCCTATTGATCAGTGTGCACTTGGTGGCAGCACACTTCCCAGAGCTGCAGCCAGTGGCCTGGAGCCGAGTTGGTAAAGAGGAGCAGTGGTTAGAGTAATTCGTGCTCGCTGGGGCACTGTGGGTTTTGGTGAGCCATGCATCCTCGGTTGCCAGCTGCACCGAGGGTCACCGGCCGTGGCGCTCTTTCCACCTCTGAGTGTATAACAAAATGATGACGCCATAGAACGTTGACATTCAAAGGCAACGGATGTTCAGTAGAGATGAACATGGAGGAAAGGGAGAGGTATTGTATGGTGCCGATTTGTCACACTAGCTGAGGAGGGTTTCAAGGTTTGTGTGGGTGCGTCAGTGGTGTCGCTAGGGGGAGTGCTGGTGGGGCCATCGCCCCCCCTGTGAAACCCTGTGCCCCCCCTTTGCCCCCCTACCTAAAATGAGCATTGACCATGTTCTCCCCCCACTTTTGTCTGTGCCCCCCCTACTTTTGTCTTTGGCCCCCTGTGTGCCCCTCCTAAATTTGATTCCTGGCGACGCCACTGTGCGTCGTTGCAAGGATTTGTTTTGGAAGTTATGTGCTGCAGTTGCATGTGCAAGTATGCTCTTGCTACATGGGTATTGTCTTGTGTTGTTTAACAGGGAAGCTATGTTGTGTCTTGTCTTTCCCTACACCCTGCCCTGTATGCATTGAATGCTAGGAGTGACTGACATGGAATGCTGTGTGTGAGAATGTTATGCTCTGAATGGTTCTGTGGAAGTCAGTTGAGAAGATGTGTTGACTGAGAGAGGGTGCCGGTGGATGTGTGTCCATGCAACTTACCTCATGTGGCATAAATGTATTCCTGTGCCCTGTACCCGGAGCTGGAACTCAGTAAAGATGTTTCCTGTTCCTACACTGGTGTCAGTGTCGTGATTGGCCAGGAACCCAACTTAACATCCTACAATGGAATATTGTTTTGCAAACATGGTAGCGTTTCCACATTCAGCCCATTTCCCAACACTGATGCAAACATTTGTGATTATGACTCCAATAGAAGTGGTTGCAAATATTGTTTTTAAAACACTTAATTTATTTTCTCTTTCCATATACGTTCTTCTTGCCATATATGTGCTCTTGCCATGTTATCTTGCTTCCCAGATAACTTCCACTGATGTGGCCATTGTCCCCACTCTTATTTTGGCAAATGTCCAACAGCCTCCATGGAGCAATGAGTTGAATATGACTGTACATAAAGGACAGCCAGTCGGAAGTCCAAGTCTTTGGAGATCCTGAGTGGTTGTTAGGGTTTTGCCTCGGGACACCCCCGGAATTGGGCCTTGGATAACCCATCCCCATTTGTTGTCACCCCAAAGGGACAACAATCACAAAGTAAGTATACATTAAAACACACACAGAATTTTGCCATGGAAGGCTAAGCTCGAACCCCCAACCTTATGGGTACCAGGCACACGAGTTAACTGATTGTGCCACAGAGACCAGTTGATAAACGAATGAACAGCAAGGCTTGTAATATCTATCATCATGTCCTGGGAGGGGGCCACACTTGGAGAAAAAAAAAGAAAATAAATATTTTTTCAACATTCTTTTTTTTTAATGTTTATTTTTGAATTCACTCTGCATTCATGAAGACATTATTTCTGTAACAAAACTAATGTCTTTATGAAGGCAGAGTGACTACAAAAAGAAACTTTCTTTTTGAAGTCCCAGGGCTCCCCCCACCCCATGACATGGAAGACCCTAGGCTGGAGGCCTCCATGTCTTGGGATGGAGGAGCCCTATGACTTCAAAAATAAATAGTTTATTTTTGAAGTCGCTCTGCCTTCATAAAGAAATTATTCCCATTATGGTTCGGTCCTTAACAGAAATAATTTCTTTATGAAGTCAGAATGACTCCAAAAAGAAACAATTTCTTTTTGAAGTAATAGGGCTCCCCTCAACCCCATGACGTGTACATGTGTGAGTGTATTTTGAAAGGGTGTACACTTAAATGTCTAGGTGGCTGCCTGTGTGAGTGTATGGTGAAAGGGTTCACACAAATGTATGGGTGGGTGGGTGTGTGCATGCGTGTGCGTGTGCATGTACAGTGAAAGGGTGCACACGTAAATGTATAGGTGGCTGCCTGTGAGTGTATGGTGAAAGGGTGCACACTTAAATATATGGGTGGGTGCCTAGGTGTGTGTGCCTGTATGGTGAAAGGGTGCACACATAAAGGTACGGGTGGCTGCTTGGATGTGCCTGTTGCCTGTATGGTGAAAGAGTGCACACTTATATGTATGGACGGCTGGGAGGAGGGGAGGGGGGGAACAGAGGGGGGGTGGTGTGGGGGGGTGTGTGTGTGTGTGTGTGTGTGTGTGTGTGTGTGTGTGTGTGTGTGTGTGTGTGTGTGTGTGTGTGTGTGTGTGTGTGTGTGCGTGCGCGCGCGTTCAGGGCACAACAATACCTACATTTCGGGGGATAATCCTTCAAATGTTGGGAGAGGCGCAAACTTCACGGGCAGTGGGGGAGGGGCAAACCTATTTGGCTGGGGTATCCAACTCCTTTACGCATTTTAATTAGACTATTCTAGTGCAGCTTCAATGTTACAACCAGTTAACTCTCTCCTTTAAGTCTGAAAGCACCCACTTATGGACTGCTGTGAGAATGAGCAGTCTCCTGTTCCCTCTCTACCCTTACAATCACTCCAGTGGCATGCAAGTACTAAACCCACATCACAATTTAAATTGCCTAAAAAAATTGCCATTTGAATGCAGGTACTAACAGTGAAATGCTTTCCGTTAGTAATTGCTGGGCCCTTGTTAACAGTGAAACTCAGGTGCAATTTAACATCTGTGTCCTGTTCGGTCCGGCAACTGCTCTGAAGATCAGCCAGGTAGAGTTAACATAGCCCAAGATTTCAGGGGGATAGGGGGCACAGTCGACTCAATGGTGTTATGCCACTACTTGTGTTTAATGCCTTGATTACTTATTGGTAATCGTCATTACTCCTAGCCCTATTCTTCCTCGACCCTGTACTTGTCTATGGGGCAGTACTTGTGTATGAGGCAGTCCATCCCATCCAAACAATAATAAGAGGGCACAATGGAATCCTTTACAATTTGGACACCTTCTAAGCATACTCTGGCTGGTGACTCTGACCCCATATAACTATAGAAAGTGAACCCTTGGCACACAATAGTATTGTCACTTATGGAGAATGGTGTAGAAAGTTACTAGCTAAAGATGGAACATTTAGAAAACTAAATCATTGTTTTGTGTTTAATTCAGCTCCTGAAGAAGGGGTGATTATCCCTGAAACATGTTGAGCAAGAGGAATAAAGAATGAAGGAAATACTGATGAGATTTGCGTTGAACTTCTTTGAGTAGTATATCAGATTTGAAAATTATTACATACTTTCAATATATTTTCTTGAAGAAATACACAAAACCAGTTTTTCATTTTGGAGCATCCTCATGTGTTGCAGTCTTAGCAAAACAGACGCCAGTTGGGACTCCAGCATCACAAAGCCCAGAGTGATGATGAGGACAACATCTGTTGGCCATGTCAGCACTGGAAAACCCCAGAACATTTACATCTGCTTTCATCTCTTGTTCATTTGGTGAGCCCTGACTCTGAAAACTATGTACCTTCCAGTCCCACACAAGGAAGATCACATATAAGAAGCACATAGAAACCATTATCCTTTTGGGAGTAACTTGGGAATCCCAACACGATCCATCCTTTGGACCAGTGACAAGGTGGGTCAATTACAGGGGTGGACTTGGAACCAAAAGAATCCATCGAAATAATGTTGAAAGTGGCCCCATACTACGCATTTACAGCAAGTCTAATCCTTTTCATATGAGAACATTTGGAAATAAAATAGGTTATCACACAAAAGAGGGCCAGGGTGCAGAGGCCTACCGGGAAATCTCCAGCGTTCCTGATAGGGCAGTCCAACCCTGGTCAATTGCATAACATCACAATTTGCACGTTTCCATTAAGTGCATAGCCATTGACTCTGTACTATGCAGCACAATTTAGTTATAGCTTGTGTCATCTCTGCAGCAAACAACATCATCCTTGGTCCTTTGTTTACTCACATTTACAGATTCTGCCCTACTGTAGTGGTCGGAAAGGACAAATATATGTATTGATGTATGATGGCTTTGATGTATTTTATTAATAGTTATATTATACATATAGATATTACTATGCATGGGAAAGTAGATTGGATGTAGAGCCCCACCAACTGGCAGCTACAGCATATCGGTTGTCGTTTGAAACCCTGTTAGTGTTCTCACTCGTGTTGTGCCACGTTTCCTGCATTCCAGAAGCTGGTGCTCACGCAGGCTGTATCTCGTGGCAGGGTCTGGTGGCAATAAGGAAAGATATGTACATACTACACATCTCCCCTCCTTAGCTTTCCCACTGATCACCAAGAGTCTACATTGCGGTCTTTGCACATACTCCATGTCCCCACACAAAATCTTTCATATGGTCAGGATTGCGAATGATCCTTCCTCCCTTTGACTTGCTTGAAGAATCTGGTTTAGGTTTTGGCAAGGACATTTTTTGACAAACTCTTCTCATGCACCACATCTCTGACACACTCATCATTATCTCAAGCACCCTCACCACTACCCACAATTTTTAGATCTCCATGTACATTATAATTTGGTGTACTTACTCCATGTGATTTTTACCACACACACCCTCTCCATGTTCCAGATCCTTCCATCCTCGACCCTTACTGCATGCCTGAAAACTTCAACCACACCAACTGGTTTTGACCATTTGCACGGTCCATCCCTCCAGACAGGGAAAAGTTTGATGGGGGTCAAATTGGTGTTTGCCTTGCGACCTCTACTCAATTCAAATGGGGATAACCCTGTTGTACAATGTGGGGTGAAACGGTGAGCAATGATTTTCTGCCTCACAGCTCCCTCCCATTTCAAACCATTTGCCCATGCCCATCGTATGGCGTTTTTCAGTACCATGTTGAAACGCTCAACCACCTCATTGGTCTGTGGGTGATATATGGCACTTCTTTTGTGTATAATAGAATTCTCAGCGCAGAAATTCTGCCTTTCTTTTGAGCGGAATTGAACTCCATTATCTGTCAGTATACTTTTTGGTAATCCTTCCCTTCCGCAAATTTCAGATAGGAATTCAACAACCATCTTTGCAGTCATACATGGCTTAAACAAAATCTCCACCCACCTAGTTAAAAGGTCAATGACTACTAGACAATACTGTTGTTTGACATCACTGAAAATAGGGACTAATATATCCATACCGAGATCATCCCAGATTTTTCCTGGAATGTCTGTCACTACCATGGGATATCTCACATTCATACAAACTCTATCACTTTCATTGCAAAGGATACAATCTCGTATGGCCCTTCGATTTGTAAATCACATCCTGGCCACCAGAAATCATCACGTATCCTTTGCTTCATCGTCATTATTCCTTGGTGACCCTTATGACCCAAATCGATGATTCTTTGGCGTAAACTCGCAGGTGGGATAATTCTGTCGCTCCTCATAACTCTGTTATTCTCTATCTTGAGTTCATTTGCAACTCTCCAATAGTCTGTGAGATTACTCTCTTCATATTTAATTTTGTTTAAAGAGTCTACACTATGACTCTTCTGCCTGTTCCCATTCTTTTTCTGATATAGAAAGAGCTTCGATATTCAAAACAACTTCAGACCCTGTTTCTTTACCATCGTCCATCTCAGAGATGTTGGTAAGGCGTGATAAACAATCAGCTGCATGATTTCCTATGCCTGGTACATATCTCACTGTTCAATTATACTCCTGTAAAAGTATCAACCATCTTCTTATACGATTGGACACATTATCCCAACCTTTGTTCTTGATGACATGGACCAACGGTTTGTGATCTGTGCGGAATTCCACTTCCGCACCCCAAATGAAATTTCTGAACTTTTCCGCTGCCCACTTGATGGCTAAAGTTTCCTTTTCTATGGCAGCATAAGATTTTTATGCGCCTTTCAATAGTCTAGATGCGAAAGCATTCAACAATTCCTTCCCATCAACCTCCTGTGTGACAACCGGTCCAAGACCCACATTACTGGCATTTGTGGTAATCATGGTTTTCTTGCCACTCCTGAAATTCTTCAGAGATGGCACCCTGCTCAATTCCAGCTTGATCCATCCGAACTCCTCTTCACACTCCACATTCCATTCAAAAATGTTCTTCTTTAAAAGCTCATGGAGCGGAATGGTGTGGGTGGCAAAATCCCGTATGAATTTCGAGTAGTATTCCGCCATACCAATGAAGGTACGCACTTCTTCTTTAAATTTGGGTCTTGGCATGTTCTTTATAGCATCCACTAACTGTTTCTTTGGCCGTATGCCTTTGGCTGAAATTGTGTGTCCCAAATATTCAAATTCATGACGATCAATGTTGCATTTTTCTCTACTTAAGGTCATGCCCGCCTCATACAACTTTCTGCAAGCATATCGTAGTCTTTTATCATGTAATCTCTGATCGATGGCATGTACCAGGATGTCATCCTGAAAGCAAATAATGCCTTGGTCCCTTCAAACAGTTTGTGCATAATCTTTTGAAAGACAGAGGCAGCAGATATTAACCCAAAAGGTAATCTTTTATATTGATACAATCCATCCCGTGTAATAAACGCTGGCATACTTCTAGAGTCCTTGTGAAATTTCACTTGGTGGTATGCAGAAGTTAAATCAAGAGTGGAAAAATGTCTCGAAGGACCTATAGTGGACACAATTTCTTGAATATTAGGAAGTGGGTGTCTTTCAGGAACCACACACTTATTGAGTACCCGCATGTCCACACATATTCTTAATTTCCCAGATTTTTTTCTGAGAACAACTAACCCGTGACACCCACTCGCTGGCATCTATACTTTCTATGACACCTTGGTCTTCCAAATTTTTAATTTCTTTCTTTACTTCTTCCCTCATGGAGAGAGGAATGTTGCGTCATTTTTATGCTACAGGGGTATAGCCTGGTTTCATCTTGATTTCATGTGCAAAACCACATAGACATCCAATTTCATTCCTAAAAACACCTTGCATTACTTCATCATTGTCCTTGGTCTTCATGCTCATCTCAGATTTCATTGCATTACTTTCAATATTCAATACTGACTCACTGGCACTGGCATCCAATTTTACCTTGAGTTTTTTTTTTTTTTTTTTAACAACTTTATTTAACGTTGCACGAGGTAAGCACATACAAATCATACAGCATATTTAGCACATTACATGCATACATATCATGGTACCATAATTTCGGTATTTTCACTCTCCACCTTGTCTGTTAAATATTGCTTATACCTGGCCCATATATTCCTCGGTTTTGAGGAGGGCAGCACCGAATCAATATACAGTTCTTCTGTATCTTTAGTCCATAGCATGTCGTTGTCCCAATCTGCCTTCGTCGGGGGGGTTGCACTTTTCCACCTCATAAGTATCACTCTCTTTGCAATCAATAAGCCAAGGTTTAGCAGCTTTCGCCAGGTTGGGTCCATTTTCCCTGTCACGCCCAATAAACATAACCGTGGTAACCATTCTACTGGTTGATCTGCCATTTCGTCTAGAGCTGCACACACCTCCTTCCAGTATTCGCCTAATTTTATACATGCCCATAGCATATGATGAATGTTCGCGTCTTCAGCCCCGCATCTTGGGCATTCCCCCGACAGAGCGGGGTAAATTAATCTGAGCTTAGCTGGGGTGTAGTGGGTGCGGTGTACTATTTTGTAGTGTATTAGCCTATACCTGGCGTTGCAGGATATATGTTTAGTGAGTTCACAGATCTTAGCCCACTCGTGATCATCGATTTGCTGTTCGAGATCCTGTTCCCATTTGGCTTTGGATGCGCTTTCAGGTATCGGGCGTGTTTGCATTATAACTTTGTACAGTGCTGAGGCTGTGATTTTCTGTGTCCCCCCTGTGAACATATACCCTAATCCCATATTAATCTCCGGTTCATTGGGAAAGGTGGGGAGTAATTTTCCCATCGTTGATTTCACCCTCATATATTGTTTTTTATAACAGTTGGACCTTCCCACCGTTTCCTGGATGTCTTCCCATTTTACAAAGAGCTTTCCTGAGAATAGTTGTCCCCACTGGGATATACCTTTGGAAGACCAGTGTGTGGCCACTTCCCCGTCTAGAGTAAATGGTGTCCGAGGATCTCCCCAAATCGGCATACTCGGATGATATAGCCTGTCTTTACCATGTATGTCTGCCAGCTTGACCCAGGCCGTAACCGTCACCTTAGTGGGGTCTATGGAGTTATGATGTGTGTGTGATGTTGTGGTCATTTGGTGTAGTGCGGTAATTGCCTCTTGTTCAGTTGTGCCTAGCGATGGGGTACCTGGATCGATGAAGACAGCGGCCCATTGCGCTGCGTAGTGCGCCTGTGCTGGTAAGTAATATAACTCTAGGTCAGGTGCTGTTAGCCCCCCTCTGGTGTATGTGTTTGTTAACAACCTCCAGCTCAGCCTGGGGTGCCCCCCCCCACACAAAGGAGATACACGCACCACTCATCCTTGTAAACAGGGCTCGGCCCGGCCAAACCGGCACAGTGCTAAACAAATAAAACAGTTTTGGTAACACTATCATCTTAATAAGGGCTATTCTTCCCATCATCGAGATTGGTAGAGCGTCCCAACGCTTTATCTTAATACATAATGCGTCCGCCAGCGCGCTATAGTTCAAGGCCCGTGTCAATTGTGCTGTTCTGGCTATGTGTGCCCCCAGGTATTTGATATGCACAGGGCTCCAAATGAGGCCATGTAGATCATTAGGTACCACGGTATTTTTTGTAAGCGGGAAGATCTCCGATTTGGATCGGTTAAGACGCAGGCCCGAGAAGTCTCCAAATTTATTAACTTCAGCGAGAATTTTGGCTAGCGTACGATCTGGATCCCGTAAGTACAACAAGATGTCGTCAGCATAAAGATTGATGATATGGAGTCTACCCTCTACCCTCAGACCAAATGTGCTGTAGCGTGACCGCAGTATATCCGCTAGTGGCTCTATCACCAGGGCAAACAGCAGTGGCGATAGAGGGCATCCCTGCCTGGTTCCACCGAATAATTCTAATATCTCCGTCAGAGTGCCGTTGACTCTAATCTTGGCGTAGGGATGCGCATATAGTACCCGTATCCACTTCATGATATAAGGGCCAAACCCATAATTTCTAATAACCCCGAATAGAAAGGGCCAATAAACTGTATCGAATGCTTTATGCATATCAAGAGACACTGCCACTCCCTGTGTTTCGGGGGCTAATTTGGACAATATATTGTAACATCTCCTAATATTCGTTGCCGTGGATCTGCCCAGGATAAACCCCGCTTGGTCTTGGTGGACCATATGGGGCATAAGTGATGATAATCGGGTTGCCAGTATTTTCGCAAAAATCTTCGCATCCGTATTAATTAATGACAGGGGTCTATACGAGCCGCATTCCTCTGGTGGTTTACCTGGTTTGAGTAATAGTGTAATCACCGCCTCCCTGGTGGTCTCAGGTAATTCCCCTTTGTCTAAGGCCTCTACCCAGACGGCGTGTAGCCTAGGAACCAAGATAGAACTGAATTCCTTATAAAATTCTGCTCCGAGGCCATCCGTCCCTGGGGCCTTACCGTTAGGCAAGGCTTTTATAGCTTCTGCTATCTCTGCCTCCGTTATCGGATTCTCAAGTGATTCTCTAGTAACATCTGCTAATAATGTTGTTGGTATGCGGGAGAGATATTCATCAATCTCCTCTTCCGTTGCATTACATTGAGGGGAGTACAATGCCTTATAGTATTCATAGAACACCTCCTGTACTCTAGCATTGTCGGTGGTAACTGTGCCGTCCTTTAGCGTTATGCATGGTATTGTTGCATGGCCCCCCTCACCCCTTATTGTTCTGGCTAATAGTCTACCTGGGCGCTCACTTTCCCCGTATCTGCGGGCAGCTCTTGGCCTGTCGAAATATCGGATCTCACGGTCCGCCTCTTCCTTGTATTCGTCTAATTTTAGCTTAATCTCCAAGCTCAGTTGTGCGGATGATGTGTGTGCATATAACGATTGAAGAGAGGCTATGTGTGTTTCCAGGCGCGCCAATCTTCCCCTGATATCTTTGAGGACTCCCGCCTCTGTGGAGATTGAGTTACCACGAATACAGACTTTAAACGCCTGCCACAATATGGCCTGGCTAGCTACTGAATTCTCATTTATGTCAAAATAATCCTGTATGTATCTTGTCAGTGCAGTTTTGTACACCAGGTCTTGTAGGGCCGCCGGTTTGAATTTCCATGGTGCTCTCCCCACTTTAGCATCTGGAATGCACAGCGTTATCTGTATCGGGGAGTGATCAGAATATGTTCTGGGATAGATGTGTACGTTCTCAGTCCATGTTAACACCTCATCATCTACCAGCCATAGATCAATTCGAGAATGCATGTCATGTACAGTGGAGTAATATGTATATTCCCTTTTCAGCGGGTTTAACACCCTCCATACATCCTTCACATTCAGGTCAGCCATGTGGGTGAGTATATTCTGCGCCGCTCTCGACAATGCCCTCTGTTGTGTTGAGGTACGATCTAGATGTGTGTCAAGAATCGTGTTAAAATCCCCCCCGATTAACAATCTGGCCGTGGGATAAGATGCAAGTTTTCCAAATAATGTTGTATAGAACTCTGCATCGTCTATATTGGGGCCATATACATTTAATAGGACCACCTCTTTGTCACCTAGGGTGCCATGAAGTAGTACGTATCTTCCTTCAGGGTCACAATCGGCGGTGCTGCAAGTAAACGGGAGGGCTTTGTGAATTAAAATGGCCACCCCTCTAGCCCTTTTGGAATATTTGGTGTAGTACTGATGCGTCCCCCAATGTGCAACCAATGGACCCGCGTACTCAGGCCCTATGTGTGTTTCCTGCAGGAAGATGATTTTAGGGTTCTGTCTGTTGACATAGGCAAATATTTTCCTCCTCTTGACTCGAGCCCCCAAACCTCTAACATTCCAGCTCAGCATTTTAATAGTGCCTGTGTCGTGTTCAGCCATTATCTATAACACAGGTGTGGCCATGTGTTTGATGGTGTATGTGTAGTGCGTGCTCTAGAACCAAAGTGCTATGAACCAACGTGCTTTTTGTTCTTAAACTTCCCAATGCAGAACCAATTCCCGCAAAACCTTTCCACACCCTCCCCCCTCCCTCATAGTTCCCCGAACTCCAACTATGTACTTCAATGTTTCCCCACCCCCTCCCATCCCACGTATTGTGCACCTGCTACAGGGGGAACTGTGGCGAGTGCAAGTGCCCATGCCTTTTCGTTTCGTTAACTCAGTCCAGGTTCTTCATGTTGCTCTCACTGATGATGACACATGCGGGACTTTCTCCGATCTTCGTGATTTGCAATGGTCGATATTTCTTCCCTATTACTTCCGGCTCCCTTGGAGGGGGCCCTGCTATTACATGAGTCTAATGTTCTCCATTGACGTGCTTGTTGTCGGATAACCCTCTAGTTCAGGGGACATTTCCATTCGTCTTTTGTGCGGTTGGCTCGGGTATATGGGTTTCAATGAAATTTGCCGCCTCATCTGGGAACGTGAAGAAATATGTTTTGTTTTGATGCTGGATTTTCAATCTTGCCGGGTAGAGCATTGCATATTGTACCTGACGGGCCCGGAGTAGTTTCTTGACCTCTATGAACTGCTTTCTCTCTTGCTGAACCGCCAGCGTGAAGTCTGGGAAGATGCGGATAACGCTGGTTTCCCATCTCAACTCTTGCTTTTCTCTAGCAGCCTTCAGGATTAAGTCTCTGTCACGATAATTTATCAGTCTCGCTATTATAGGCCTAGGGTATGCACCCGGTTTCGGTTTTGGGGCGAGCGATCTATGTGCACGTTCTACAATGAACATTGCCGACCATCCAGGGTCCCCCAGAAGATTGCGAAGAAGGTCCTCCACTGCCTTTTCCATGGATCCTTTTATTGCTTCCTCCGGTATTCCGATAATGCGGATATTATTTCGCCGGGATCTAGCCTCCAAATCCTCGCATTTAGCTTTTACTGTTCCCAGTTCGATTGCCATCGTGGAAACTGTGGTCTTCAAGGTCTCAAGTGCATCTTCCGCGCCAGATATCCTCGTCTCTGCTTCGGTCATTCGTGATGTAGTTTTATCCAGCTGTGATCTGATAGTGGCAACGTTCGCTGTTATTCCATCGAGTTTTTCGTTTAAGGAGGAGAAGCCCTGTTGCATAGCTAAAAAGACCGCCTGGGGGTCCATCATCGGTGGTGGAGGAGCCATTTGTTCCAAGGGGGAAACCTCCTCTGTTAACGTCCGCTCGGACTCCTTCCGCATTGTCGTTGTATATCTGTCAATGGCTCCTGTTCCCTTCTTTGGTCCAAAACCTTTGGGCATCGTTCTTATTTCCTCCCTGTCAGAAGCCCCGGGTCAGCGAACTCCAACAAGTAATCGCCTTGGGATTTGCACTGTGGTCAGAGGGTGCCCTATGTTTCCCGAGGGGTTGGCGTGAGCAATGTCTAATCTTTCCTCGGCACAGTACTCAGTATTTCGGGGGCCCTTTACTGACGGTGGTATCGCTTAATCAATGCATTAACTATACAGTTCTTCGCGGGCGAAATTGCCGTAGGCCTCGCACATGGGGTGAATCAGGAAGTGTTTTATATCATGAGACCTCCGCCGTTTCAATGTGTTTTCCTAAGCCCCCTCCTGTCTGTTCGCCAAGGCTGCTATTCCCATGTCCCGGGATCAGGGCACAGTTCAGTGTTCCTTCAGTTCCTGCCCATATGGCCTTGCCCAGCTTAATGCGTAGTTTGGGAGGACCCAGTCCAGCGCGGGGCCCAGGGACCAGCCACAGGGCTGTGACTATCACCACCTCCCAGCGCCTCGGTGCGCTCACCGGAGTGGCTGTCGCCAGATGGGGTACCCGCCAGGGGGGGCCCGGCTTCCTACAATTGTCCGCCTACCTTGCAAGTTCCCCAGGCAGCCGCTGCAGGGCTCTGAGATGTCCGCCTGGTTCCAACAGGCTCGAGAACGTCCTCGAACCCCCTCCGTGGGAGCGTGTGCACCTTGCTCGGGGTTCGCTGTTTCCCAGTGCGGGTGCTAGTATGTCAGCCCCGCTGCAGCGCCCGCGGTCCTCTTCTCGTGTCTATCTGGGCGCAGCCGGTGGCATCAGGAGGAGTTCTCCACTACTCCTCGTCTTTCGGATCATACGCGGCGCGTCTGCCAAGCGGCTCTGTCGGTTGTTTCCCGGCCGCTGCTCGCGTAGATTGGGGCCAGGCTCCTCCCACCTTTCCGGGCCGCGCCTCAGGCTGCCCCGTCCTTCGGCGCGTGTGTCGGTGGTGTGGCCGCCGCTTCGGCCCTACACCAGCCCGGGTCCTGAAACCCCGCCGGGCGGTTCTGTATACCCTGCCACACGTCTCTGGGGTTTGTCGTGAAGAACCGGACTATATCGACGGATATCTCGGCATTACGGCCCTCGTCCTCGCCGGAGCTTACACACGAGCGGCCATTTCCAGTCGTGCGCAACAGCGCCCCAATTTTACCTTGAGTTTACTTTGATGGGTCCAACTCAATAGGGGTGTCCTGCTAGCTTTCGTGATGTATACCTTTCCATTCGCTTTTCTATTTTTGAATTTTAGCGTACTCCAAAACCACCCGACGATATCTATTTTAACTCTCCCATAGGCTCTGGGCCTTATGTCATTTTCATGAAGGTATTCATGTCTGTTCCTGTCCCACATTGTCTGTGGTATGAGAGTGTATTTGGCACCAGAATCAATCATCATATGCATGTTTACTCCGTCCACACATACTGCGGACTCTCCATTTCTTCCTCATTCTCTTCATCTGTTACGACAAATACACATTCTTCCTCATCTCCATCGCTATGGTTATTGTTGCCTATACAATTCATAGAGGTGTTCTGTACTCTACAACATCTGGCATAGTGTCTTTTGCCTTTGCATTTACCACAAATAATTTTTAGGGCTGGGCATTCCGGGTTGTCTGCCCAGTGATCTGTACCATCACATCTGAAACACCTGCCAGTGTTCCTCCTCCTTGGACTGTTTCTTTGCCTGCGTGGGCTTCTCTTCCTTGCAAATACTCTGGAAGTTCCTTGCTCTTCTTGTCCTCATTCCATGGTGGTCTGCGAGTCCTTTCCAACCTGCCTCTCCCACTTGTTATTTCTGCCACTTGAGCTATTGATTCATTATTTCCATTAGTATTCGTTACCGTGATATTAGTTTTCGGGACATCATCTTTAATTTCCACAGTATGCATTCTGTTTTCCAATTCTTGAACACATCTCTCAGTGTGTTCACCCTCCTTGGCCACACATAGAACAGTGTCCAGAGGTGGGTCATCTTCAGCCCAAAGCCTTTCTCTTACTGTACTACTCCTGCACTCCAACATGAACTGGTCACGCAGCCTCTCATCCAACTGTGCTTTAAAATTACATGTTCTAGCCAATTTCCGCAATTCAGTTATGTATTGTTCGACACTTTCTCCCTCTTCCTGTACTCTTTTGCCAAATGTATAACGTTCAGGAATAGTGCTTATTTTCTTTTCATAATGTTTGCTCATTTTTCTTACAGAGCGTTCATATTCATTCAAGTTAGCACCTTCCTCAGGAGGCAAATCAGGTAAGTCTTCAAATTTTTCTTGTCCAGCAGGGCCGAGACAGTGTAATAATAGTGACTTTCTTTTCTCCACACTACAGTTCTGACCACACACAACGCCTGCAAAATGTTCAAAGGACTTGATCCATCTTTTCCATGGAGTAGCCGGCTCTCCCACCTCTGACAAGAAAAACATGGGTGGGGGAACGCTATTGAAAGACATGCTGGAGTAGTTTTGAATTCTATGTGACAAGAGTATATGGGAATAGATTTCAGTATTGTAAATGGTTCCTGTACTGAGCGCAAAATTTGTTTTGAGCTATATTATGGCGTTGTTCTCCTTTTTCTTCCTGAACAATTGTGATAATAATTGTGCTGTGCTGTTTATATTGCTCTGTGAGTTTGCTCTCACCTCCTATATGCTGTCTGGAAAATATAAGGCGCTACTACATCACGTATTACGTAGCATGTAAGAGGAGGCAGAGGGGAAGGAAAGCCGGAAACAGATGGAGAAAGTGCAGTGAGGCGGAAGGTTGGAAAGAGACGGTAGTTTGGCTGATGGCAAAGCGCCGACTTACTTGTTTGCTTGAGTCGTCCGCTACTACGTTCACATGAACGGAGCGGCAAATGTTTCCAAATGATTCAGGAAACGAGCTGTGAGCGGAGCGGCGACAGCAGTGCTAGGGCTGATGCAGAGCCCGATGCGACGCTCCACGGCAAGCTGAACCGGAGGAGGCAGTGGGGCTCAGGACTATCCTCGTCGCCACTTGTAGTGGTCGGAAAGGAAAAATAAAAAGGTATGATGGCTTTGATGTATTTTATTAATATTTATATTTTACATATAAATATTACTATGCATGGGAAAGTAGATTGGATGTAGAGCCCCACCAACTGGCAGCTACAGCATATCGGTTGTCGTTTGAAACCCTGTTAGTGTTCTCACTTGCGCTGTGGCACATCTCCTGCATTCCGGAAGCTGGTGCGAACGCAGGCTGTATCTCGTGGCAGGGTCTGGTGACAGTAAGGAAAGATATGTACATACTACACCTACTCTTTAATCTACATCTGCCTGAAAGTGTGTCTGTCCACAATCCCTGCTCCCACAAAACCATGTGTAAGTGTATTCGTGGACTAAGCTCTGAAATCCAGAGAAAAGGGGAATAACGCACCATTAATTCACCTTGTTTGATTAACTCACTAAATTATATTACTTAAGGACATCCAACATTTTACAAGGACTGAACAAATATTTCCTTATAATCTCATATAATAATATTAATAATGTTATATTTGTAGAGGTGAAGTCAGGATTCCTGATAATTTTAAGATCTGTAATAATAGATAACAATATTTAACATGCATATACTCCCTCCCTTTCTGTTGTCAATGAAGTTTGTGTCAGACATCAAAAATCACCCCATAACCAAATCTAATTATTTAACCACAATATAATATTGGAGGAGTATGACCAGTCTGTGCTGGCAAACTAAGGTTTTCGGCTTAGATACTCCACGACCAGTCAGTTTATCTTTTGAATGGACAAGCAAACTGATGAAACCACGAAATCAACTGACAACGTAAATGACTAATTGTGATTGATAATAAACTTTTTTTATTTTATTTTTGTTTATGGTTTTTTATAAACTTTTATACAAAATTCCAATGTTTGGGGGTCAACAAAGAAAAGGAAAGGAAACGAGATTTAAGACAGGGAAGAAGAGGAACAGTGACTAAGAAAAGGCATTTAGAGTGAAGGGAGCAAGAAGGAAATAAGGGAAAAGAGACAGGGAGTGGGGTGCGAGACCATGAAGACATTCAAAGACCAGACAGAGAAAGTTGAATAACAAGCACGACTCAAACGGGAGCACCTGAAGTGAACCGAGTGCAGGGGAGATAGGGTAACGTGAAGATAAAGAAAAGAGAAGGCGGGAAGGATAAGCAGCAGGGAGACCAAGAAGGGGGGAAGAACAATAAAAAGGTGACAACAAACAAGAGGGAATACACACATTTTAGTAGCATTGAATGAAAGAAAAGGCCTTGCCCTACAAATATTGAAAAGATGGAAGAGACAGGACCAGACAAGGGCAGAGATGTGAGAAGAAAATATAAAAAAGGAGCCAAGAATGATACAAAGATTCCAGGCAGAAAGGAGAAATAAGGAGAGAAATAGGGGGAAAGGAAATAGAGGGAGGGGGACAGAGGAGAGGGCACAGTGGAGGCAGAAAAGAAAAGAACTTCAGTCTTGGATGGGTTTAGATGGAGGTAGTGAGCCATCATCCAAGACTGAATAGCGAGCAGACAAGAAATAAGAGTTGAGTGAATGGAGGGGAAAAGTTGGGAAAAGGAAAGAAAGAGCTGTTTATTGTCTGCATAGAAAGGGTGAGGGAGGCCAAATGAAGAGATGAGAGAAACATGAGAAAAGCTGAGGCACTAAGATGGAGTCCTGATGCACCTCATAGTGAAGAGGGAGAGCAGAGGAAGTGAGACCAGCCCAGGAACAGAATAAGTGCAAGTAGTGGGATAAAAGTGGAACTAATTAATCCCTGAACCATGAAAACCAAGAGAGAGAGCGAGAGCGAAGAAGAAGAGAGTGATCAATAGTGTCAAATGCAGCTGACTAGTCGAGTAAAACCAAGAAAGAATATTGCGTAGAATAACAGGCGGAAAGGAGTGAGCTGCAGACAGAAAGAAGAACAGTTTCCGTTGAGCCAGATTGATGCAGAGGGAGAAAAGAAGCTGTGGTAATATGGGAAGAAACTTGAAAAAAGATGATACACTCCAGTAATTTAGAGAGAGTGAGATTGTGTGATAGAAGGATTGGAAGAGTCCAAGGAAGGTTTCCTAAGTATAGGAAGTGTAGCCTGTTTAAACAAAGAGGCAAAAATAGAGGACAGAAGAGAAAGATTAACAAGAGAGGCCAGGTATGGAAAACGATAGGGACAGACCTTAGGAATAAGAGAAAAGGGGAGAGGATCCGAGGGAGCAGCTATAGGATGGGCTTTATAAAGAAAAGAAGAAATATCAGAGGTAGAGAGAGGAAGAAAAGAGGTCAGGAGAGGAGAAGAAGGTTCAGGATGAGACAAAAGAGGGTAGAGGGCAAGGATGAAGGTGATAGATGAGCAGAGAAGAATAACTTTGGAAGAGAAATAAGAAGCAAAATCAGAGGACAAAAGGGACAAAGAGATAGAAGGGCCAGGGGGTCAAGGGGAAAGAATGTGGTTGAGAATCTGAAAAAGATGACCCGGAAAGAAGAGAAAGAGTTAAACAGATCAGTGTAGAAACATTGCTTGGTATGAAGAGCAGTTTGATAGCACATAGAGAGGGAAGGTTAGAAGGCCAAAAGGACATTGCCCGTGTTATGGTATTTTGAAACATTTGTGGTGAGTCTTATAGTGTGTAGAGCATGCTGCACAGTTTCATTCAACCAGCTCCAAATCCACGACCACATTCTTCCTTCTATATATTTTTCTTACTCCTCTGTGTGTCATATCTCACACTCAATGACCCTCATGGACTAAATGTATCTATAAATCAATCTATCCATCTGTCATGAGATATACCATATTTGATATATCACACACAGGACCATGATTTAAACCCTCTACTCAACTGAGATCCAATGGAGACCTGGAGGTTGAGTAGAAATATTATGAAACATGCTATAATCCTTAACCTGGACTTGACGATACATATTGTTTGGATGCTCCTCATAAGGGGCTATTTACATAATGCACCCTTGACACTATAGGCAGCTTAACAGCTATCAATCTGGCTTCCTGGGTATGAAATGTAAAAGTGTTCTGAGGAATTTGCAGGTGGAATACATGTGACGCCCAGGGATTTAATCAAGGAAGTTAAATAGAGGGCAGCATCGAACTTGGAGCCAAGATCTTTTACTCGATCGACTGAGGTATTACAGTCCCGCAACCTGTTAGGACAGACACATAGGCTCCAGATGTCTACAGTCAAATTCACTACCATAGGTTTCTCAATATTTGGCTTGGGCCAGTGGGTGCCCATCTAGTCTTGTGCTACCACTGTGCATTGTACTCTAATACTTGCAGCTTTGACGTGGATGACTCATCAAAAGCCCCAGTTGTATCATTATGGAGATGGAATTCTAGAATCTGGCTTGGTGGACAGAATTCAGGAGGCCACCCTAGTTATAGTGAAGAGGGTGACTCTGAGATGTTAGCCAAAACCCAATAAAGGTAAGCGTGGGGAGCAGTCCAGGCTATTCCCAGGAGAGTGTGTGTGGTGTCAGGGGACCACAATGAGTCCACACGGTAAAGCACAAAATAAGTTAAGTATAAAAATACTATATTTATTCTAGACCCAAAAAAATACTAGGTTATGAAGCAAGCAGGTGATATTTTACACAACACTCAATTATAAAACATATATAGGTTCTTAGGAATGCATTCAATAAAATATAGAGCAAAAAGAAGGATGCACTAGAATGGTGCCAAGTCACAAGAAATATACCCTAACTTTATTAATCCAATCCCTGAGTGGAGCCTTGTAACCTAAAGTCTCAAAGCTTCCTAGGAAAGTAGTTGTAAGTAGGGATCTTGTGTTGCTGATATGTTACAGAGAGATATCCAACAAGGTTACCCGTAGGAAAAATGATGTTCCTATCTTTCAGGTACAGCAGCTTTTAAACACGATGATCAAAAAGAGATGGAACGGAAAAACCAAAGTTTATTCTAAGGTTTATTCTAAGGAGAACAGGGGGATACAAATGTGTTTACTTAGCCCCTGATGCCGAATTTCCAAGATGACTAGATGGGTCGACTGGGGGTCACTGGTCAGTCCACCAGGTGGTCCAGGGATACTTATGAAGGCTCAGGACAGCGGGAACCTCTAGAACATGTTGAGACTGGATGGTCCCACCAGTTTTAGGGTTGCGGCACCACTCAGGGCCTTCGCAGATCAGGCAGTCCAGCAGGGCTTCATCGGGCCAAACGCAGAGAGGGGATGCTGGGCCTCTTCAGGAGTCATCCACAGTTTTTAACAGTTGGCTGCTCGTCTACACAGGATACTTGGCTCCAACGCTGAGCTGAAGAAATGGCTGCAGGAGTCCTCTTCTTATCTGAAATCCTGGCTGGAAGCAATTCCAAGCCCACCAATGGTAAGGACCTGCACCATACAAACAGCCAGCAGTGGTCCAATCAGGGACCAATGTGGGTTTGACTCATGCCACACACCATGGATGTGGAGTGGGACCACACATTCCCACCTCTTCCTGGGCCAAGCACACACAAAGGCATCACTAGCCTGCAAAAGCATCAGCTTTCCCAGGCAAGTACATGACCTTATATGGGATATATGGGATTTTCTGACCTGAGAATGCAGGAAGAAGGCCAAACAACAATATGGCCAAAGAGCAGGTATTTTGGGGCACTCACCACGTTTAGTAGCCAAACGTGGTCAACGCAAATGTGCTCCCCAAAATAATGCACAAGTTGTCAAAAATCCCAACTGTAAGAGACTGTAAGAGAGTAGGACAATACAAAAGTATCCTAAATGCACTTCATTGTAAAATGCTGTGTGAACTGTTAAAAAAACTATCAAAAGGTAAAAGATAAGAAGACAAAAGGGAATCATAGTTTCCCAGTACTGATAATCTGAAGGACGGATCAGCTTCTCGATAACTAAACGAGCAAAAGGCCAGAGGAGTGAAGCTGAAGACTTGACTTCCCTGTAAAACGTCAGGCCAGTTTTAAAAACAAAAGCAAACGTTTGGGGATTCACAGAAATATGGAGGGAAAGTTGCCAAAGTAGAAATCTTTCCGAACCACCATCACCGCGCATTCTAAAGGTTTGATGTCCAAAGAAGGAATATATTACAGAATTATTTGGAAGGCTCTGAAGGATATAACAGAGGTTTCTTTCAAATTGATCTCAGAATGACCGGATTAAGTGGTCTCAAAAAAATCTGGAGCCAATGAGATGGGTAGTTATGGTAGACTGGGAGAATATATTGTGTAGTAAACCCCCATACTGTGCGGCTGCAATTATTAAATGGCTTTCCCACTGCGCAAATAAAGTCACAGTGGTTGGAAAGGCTTACGTACACCATGCAGATAAACAGAAAGCAGGTGTTTATGATCATACCATTCGCGACGTAAGTGATTTCAATCCGGCACTTCACCTAAGTCAATGCGTAGCGTGTAATGCACAACTGAAATCCATTTTTTTTTTTGTGTCTAAAAGTTATTTTATTCTGAACGATGTACCACTTATATCACGCCCCTCTCTTGGAACCCCCCCTCCGCCCGGTCACAATAAACCAGGAATCAGGCTGGTTTGCAAAGTTAAAATATTTATTTATGGATTCACAATATAATCACACTATGTTTAATGGGTATACAATAATCACCAATGGGGTGATGTCACACTAAGCAATCTCTTTAATCACAAGGAGTAATAATGAGCAAAACAATTGAGCACAGAAATAATACTTCTTTTGTATGTTCAGATCAAATAGCAGTATGCTTACTATTTCCCCCTGCACACCCCTCTCAACCCCCCAACAAGCAATGTAAAGAGATAGGAGGAGAGAGCAGGTATTCAGGCATGCAGAAATCAAACAAAAGTGTCAATCCCAATTTTCCCCCAGCAACACAAGAGAGAAACAGAATTGATTGGCAAACTGTCAGAATGGTTTTGAAAGTTATCTGAGAATGAAATGGGTAAAACACTAAATATGGCTACATTGCTGAAATTGTTTACATTCTAATGGGAGCCACTTTGGATACTTGCAGACAAACACTAGCAATGATTTGACACTAATAAGCAATGTGTAAACTTAAAATTGAGGTCAGGTGCAATCAAAAGCTGTTTTACACGCGTAATGTTTTGCCAAAAACGAAAATTACCAGCAAACTTTAAAGCACGCGATGATCCTGATCGCAGGAGAACTATACGGATCTGGAATGCGTTTTTGGTTCTATGGAAAGCTGTCGATGTTAGCTACAAGCAGAAGTTGAAATCTTGTGTTTCTAGCATAAAAATTGAGAAAGTTATGGACGCTTTAGTGGAGGTCGTTTTTCTGAGATAGGCGCAAGAAAGGAAAAACAGGGATGCGCTTTCAAAAGACAAACAGGATTTCTTTACACTAATGGATGACTATGAAGAAGCAAATACCACACGGAAGCACAGCCGCTGGACCAGGGCACCACTGGATCTGGGCGACTGCCTGCCGAGGAGCTTGCCTTCTTCAGATGAAATATATGAGCGCAAAGATATTTAACAATACTAGTACCAAAGGAGATAGTAGGGATAATATAGAGAGTTCAGGCAATTCAAAAATATTTCTAACAATGCAGTTCTGAATATAAAAGAGGATGGGATTAAGACAGGGATTACTATGGACAGTACATATGCTAGTGACACAGTCCTATCTATAGATACTCACTATACGGGTTTCAAATGGAACCGTCAGGGATTCTGGTCAGGGACAGACTGCTGGGTACACCGGACTGGACTGGGTCTGCAATCAGCAAGGCGCCCTGGTCACCGCACGACAGGACTGGACAGGATCGGCACAGCACAGCCCAGCACGGCCTAGCATGGCACAGGATTGGGTTTAATCTGCCCTGGTTCTCTGGTCACAGCACGGCACAACTGGATTGGATCTTTTGGTTCTGGTAATAATTATTTTAGCAGGAAAGCAGTTACAGCACAGCCCGGCTGTTTCTTTTGTTACCCTTATGTTTGGTGGGATTCTTTCTGGTTCTGGAAACTCAAGGCCTAGTTGAAAATGGTTCAACTAATGGAATATGGGCCTTTCTGCTTGCCAAGTTTCTGGAATCTGGAACAAGGAATATGGATGGATCTGCTTCAGTGTGCTTCGCCAGGAACAGGATAGTGGGTGAATCTGTATGACCTTCTAAGTCCTCAGCTTTCTCTATTTATGCATATGGTAAAGGGGTGTGTGTGCTGGATTATCTTAAGCGTGCCCCCTAGGCAGACTATTGGCTAGAGTCTCCTCTCTCCCTTGATTGGAGGAGAAAACAGGGTGTCACCAAGATGATGTGGGTTTATGAGTCAGAAAATCCTCCCCCTGTTCCTTTGAACATAAGAAAATCCACTTTTAGTACAATACATATTTACAAATGTGCAACCTTTCTAAGAATAACATACATAGATCACATATTTTGTGGAGCAGATACTCTTCCAAGCCCCGTCGGTGTAGGATCTTGGGTCTGCTTTTGACAGAATTCTGCCCTTTTTGTCCGGAACACATGGTCCAATTTCAGAGCAAATTTCCACACATGTGCGCATTGTTTATGGGCATAAGCGTGTGAAGTTTCATGCTTTTGACATAATTACATTTGGAGTAAGACCACATTTTCCACTACTACTTCCCCGAACATCTCACAGAGTTCTGGCGTCTCTTACACCGTGCATCCAGAAATCACATTAACAATGCTGTTCTATAATTTGTACAATTTTACACAGTCATTTATCAGTCCTTTTAAAAATGTACTTTTGTCCTTGTGAATCAACAAATGGTTGTCTGTCCCCGCCTCCTTCTCCTTCTGCCAGCTCAGAAGCAATCTCTGCCCCCTTCCTTCTGGGAGAGGGCATTTATGACTCTTCACACTCTGCATATCCTTTCAGCCAGAGGAAGTTCATTGTCCTCTTCCCCTGATCTAATCCTCACAGAGGTGTGATTTCCTGCCCTCCATGGGGGGAAGCTGTGGAACTGGTTTGATTGTTTTTAGGCAGGCTCAATTTAAATGTCATTTTGTTACATTATTTTCTTGGTTTAAAACCAACTTGCAATTTTCAAACAAGCAGCTAGAACACTTATTCCTGCCCCTAAACCATGGGATTTAAATAGTTACAACCTAGGTTACTCTTAATAACAGGTCACTCAGATTTCAGACATTAGATTTCAGTGGCACAAGTTTACAGTTTTAATGCAGGCTTTTGAAAACAGTCATTCAGGACGCTGAGAGTACTGCGCCCTGATTTTGACAGATCCCACAGGCAGGCACTTTGGCTGTGGATGTTTTTATGACAAATTCAGCTTTTCGGGATACTGCAATTTCACAATGATTTCTTTAATTCAGTAAATTGCGACACCCAGCAAGAATATTGGATGTTTGTGGGTGTTTTGTACTGGCATTCTGCAGTTTCAGTAACCACGAAAAAGGATTTAAATGCAAGATTTTGGATTTCTTCAGCAAAACACTGCTTTTCATGCAGTCTCCATTTTTACTTGTTGTGAAGCCCAGTGACATGTTTCAGGAGTGCGCTCTATGTTCCACCACTGACAACATGCATGGTAGATTTGGCAGCCATCTTTTGGTGCTTTATAGAGCGCCATTTTCATAGGTTTTGGCACGCACAAGCATTTTGTGGCCATTTTGACATTTCTGGCACCATCAGCACACAGTGATGCCACAGGGCAGAGCATAAGTGGGTTGATACATCCCACAAAGCTCCCCCTAACAACTTGAAATTTGACCGCCCGTCAAGGGGAAGTCGGGAGATTGGGATGTTCAGTTTTTCTTTTTGGTCCAAGTAGAAAAATGTGTCTGCTTCTCCCATCGGTGCTGGATCGACGGGTTCTCCTCGCCGGTTCCAGTTGGGACTATGGAGCGATACCCCGGGCCCCTTGGGTCTTTCCTTCTGGTCCCCGAGTGGTCCTCCTTTGTACTTAGAATCCTTGGTTCCAGTACTATGATGACAGAACAGAACAAGGTTATGGACATTTCTCCACCACTATTCATGTAGTGGGGTAGATGCATACATTTGACAGACAATTGACACTCTTTCCCGTCTGTAATTACTACTGATTTTAACAGGTGGAATGGTTTTTAAAAGTTGTAATTTTCTGGGGATCCGGAAGGTCCCCCTCTAGGTTTCCAGATGGCTCCTCTAGTTGCTGCAGAGTATGCCTAGGATGGCAACACTTCAGCTGGTTGATGTGGACCCACTTATCTTCCCCTTCTGCCAAATTGCCTTTGGGGATACGGATTTTGTAGGTCACCGGTGAGATTCTGTCTACAATTTCAAAAGGACCCCGCCAGCTAGGAAGAAATTTGCGCTGTTTGGCCTGGTTTCTTTGGAAATTGTACAAGTAGACCCAGTCTCCTACTTGGTATTCTTTTCTAGTTGTCTTAAGGTCATAGCGGGTCTTCATACTGTCTGCAGATCTTTCTAGATTCCGCTGAGCATAGGCAAAAGCATGTTGAAGGTGTTTCCTCAAATTCTCAACATACTAATGAGTTGTGGAGGCATTTATCAAGGTCTGCTCTTGGGTTCTGTAGAGCAAATGCTGGGGAAGCACCATCCTTCATCCAGTCATCAGCTCAAACAGTGACATTTTTGTTGCAGAAGAAGGGGTAGATCTGATGGCCATCAGGACAAGAGGTAGTTGAAATTCCCAACTTGGCCCAGAATCTGCCACAAACGTTTTTAATATGCTCACAATTGTCTTGTTGTATCTCTCAACTCCATCACTAGAGGTTGGCCGGTAGGCAATGTGTAGTTTCCTTTTGACCCCAAGTATCTCTCACATCTTTGTCATCATTCGCTAGTGAAGTGACTACCTCGGTCTGACTCAATCCTTTGGGGTAATCCAAAACACGAGAAGATATGGTTGATCATTGGGGCAGCTGCTGTTTCTGCCTTGCAATTTGGGGCCGGGAGACATTCCACCCATTTAGTGAACAAGCATGTCACAGTCAACATGTACTTGTTCCCCCTAGAGGAGCGAATCACGGGCCCAATAAAATCGACTTGTAAATCTGACCAAGGCAGTGTCATCCCCCTCTTTTGGAGGGGAGCATGGTGTGTGAGTGATGTTGGCTGAAATTGTGCACACACAAGACACCCCTTCAAGTATTGGTCGAGGTCCTGCCCCATGTGTGGCCAGTATGCAACCTCTCGCAAGATTTCTAGTGTGGTGTGAAAACCCGGATGACCAGCTGTGGCCGCATCATGGGCGTGACTTAGCATCAGGCTTCGGAATGAGGTGGGGACCACCCACTGGTCATGGCCAGCTATGGATCTCCTTACCAACAAACTGTCTTGGATTCAGAACATTTTTGGACATTCATCAACACTCTGAGGTCCTCTTTCCCAATGTAATCGGTATCCGTCAGGGGAAAGTTCTCATGTTCCTCAATGTGTTGATAAAACTTACCAATTATTGGATCCCCTTTTTGAGCCGTAAATCAAATCAGCATCTGGGGTCTGCTTACTCCATTGGGCAGTTGAGAGTTCTTTGTGAGCATTTGTCTGGGACCTAGTGATAGCAGTGACCTGGATTTCCCCCTACAGGGACTCGATCTCAAGTAGATCCCCTTGTATGGCTCTGGTTTTGGCCGTGTGATCAGCTAGGTCATTTCCAGTTTTGTCTGGTCCCTCTACTTTAGAATGACCCTTGATCTTTTTCCAGTAGATGGTCATCCCATTCGAGGTGACCAGATCCTCAATATTTTGGATTGATTTTCCATGTTTCAATGGTTTGTTATTAGCACATAGCATGCCTCTGGTTTTCCAGTTAACCAGGTGCTCCACGAACCTGTTCCGTACATAATCAAAATCTGTGATTATGACCAGTACGTGGAGTTGATGTTGGACAGCAGTGAGGATGGCTTGATGCACAGCCATCAACTCTGCCACTTGACTACTTCGGGGACCGATTTTGTACTCAGCAGAGGGTTCTGGGGCATCATTCACCCATGCATTCCCTACGCCGGCAACAATTTCTTTTTTTTTTTTTTTTATTGTTATCGGTTTATTACAAACCTTTAAAAAAAAGAAAAAGAGAATGTTTTACAAACAAACACACAATACAACACTTCATCAGGAAAATAACTGTCCGTTAACACTCCCTTAGCCATCCCTTAGGATCACTTAGCAATACCCCTACCAAGGTCACATACAACTATGCAAGACATTGGCCTCCTTGAGCTTCAATTGACAATGAGTTCAGTCGATTTTCAATTACCAGCAGAAATCGAGTTAATGGTAATATCAGCTTCCTGTCGCATCCTTGAAACATGTGGGCCCACCAATCGTCTGCACAACGGGAGGGGTAGTTTGCTCCCCAAGGGCCCAGATGGATTGTCCTTTCAGAGCGGAAATTAGTGCAAAATAGGACCAAATGCTTTAGGGTTTCCTTGTCTTTGGTACATAATCTACACATCAAGGATTCAACTTTATTTGAACGCCAAGACACCAGCCGTTCACTGGTTTTAAATGCATTCAGCCGCATCAGCATGAACACTCTTCGAGCCTGTGGGTCTGGAAATAATTCAATGTAACGTTGTAAGACGTTAAAAGGCCTTGTCTCGAGCGGGATGTCCTTCATCATGGAAGCTGTGCTGCGTTGCGTACAAGTTTGGTCCCAGTCTGCGCGCCAGATTTTTAATTTGGCAGCGTTCGGGTCATTATGCAGCTGGTCCATACTAATCCCATGATTTCTTAAGATATCTTCACATCTTTTCGACCATAGTGATAACATGCTGTTGTTTGCCGGAGATGGGTCGTGAAAGATATCAAATTGTGGAATGTGTTCACGCTGGCGTGATTTCCGAAATAAGCTTATTAGGGCCCAGCAAACCCTTGCGTGTAACGAGATAAGTGAAAGTTCGTACCTCACACAAGCTGTTGCAATCCCCCTAGGCAACGCCAGTACCTTCGACCAAAAGCAGTGCTCCAGCGAAGACCATGTGTCAGAACTACAGCCCAAGGCGTTTTCTGCGCCATATAATAATACTGGGATTACCTTCTGGTGATAAAAGGCAAGAACCGGTTTTAGTGAAAATTTCCCATATTTGTTCCATATGATGACGGCTTGACTGGCCAATTGTTTGCATTTACGTTTATTTTCAGACAACCATGGGCCGTCGTTGACTGATGAATTTAGTAACATTCCAAGGTATTTTACGTTCAGGGTTGTCTGAATAGCCTCCCTACCCAAGTACCATCTTGGATGGCTTTTCGTATTTTGTCTTCCACTGTTAAGATTTTTTAACACCATCATTTCGCATTTCCTTGTATTTATTACCAAATGGTTTGATGCAACATATTGTGCTACTGAATTCAGTTTCCTCTGTAGACCTATGGG
This sequence comes from Ambystoma mexicanum, assembly GCF_040938575.1. Taxonomy (NCBI): domain Eukaryota; kingdom Metazoa; phylum Chordata; class Amphibia; order Caudata; family Ambystomatidae; genus Ambystoma; species Ambystoma mexicanum. The sequence goes on along the minus strand of NC_090935.1, from coordinate 639,373,659 downwards.
AGTTTGATCCATAATAACAAGATCGTCGGCATATAGCAGCCAGTTTACGCAGGTCTTTCCAATCTTCGGCGGAAAGGATCTTACTTCGTCGAATGCCAGTCCAATATCGGATATAAATAAACTGAATATTGCAGCTGCTAAGGGACAACCTTGCTTCACCCCTTTATAGGTCTTGATAGGTGTTGTTACGTTTCCAGATTGATCCAGCCGGATTTTTATGGAGGTTTCAGAGTGCAATTCGCGTATTGCTGCCATTAAATCGACTGGACATCCCCAACTTTGCAGTTTTGCCCACAAGCCGGCTCTGTCGATGGTGTCGAAGGCGCAAGAGAAGTCGATAAAGGCCAAGTAGATCTTAGATTTAGATTTTAATGCTTCCATTTTCAACAGATTTAGAGCTAACAAGTTTAGAGAACAGCCCACTTGCTTTACGAAGCCTGATTGCCTTTTGTCTATGTGGTTAGACTCGATTGCCCATTTCACCAGTTTGTGTTGTAACATTGTGGCATAGATTTTCCCCAAACTGTCGAGTAAAGCCACAGGACGATAGTTCTTTGGGCAAGTTCTGTCTCCTTTCTTGAATATTGGGACAATCACAGCAGATTTCCAGGATTTCGGAGTTTTTTGAGATTTGCAAATCCTATCAAATAGGGATACGCATATGGATGCCCATAGCTCAGGCTGTTGTTTGATCGTGAAATTGGAAAGCCTGTCCGGTCCAGGAGCTCTTGATTTTTTTGCTTTATTAATGATAGACACAATCTCTTCTCTTGGAAATGTCAGATTCCATGGTGTCACGGTCGGACCCAAAGTGGTAATCTCAGGGATTTTAGCTTTATATAAGGCTTCGAAATGATTAATCCAGGTTTCTTCGGAAACCATGCTGGACTGTAGAGCCAGTTGAGGAGCCTGAAAGTTGTTAATGATTCTCCAAAAATCGCTCGTGTTTTTATTTTTCAGGGTGTTTAACATCTGTTCTGCATCATTTTGCACTTGTATATATTTGTGCGTTTTCAGCCAATTTTTGTATTTTTGCTTTGCCGCCTTTGTTTCTTGTTTACAAGTAGTCCTGTCAAGAGCCTTAGCTCTCCTTATGGTAGTGCGCATCATTCGTTTTTGCGTCAATATCTCGAAATCAAAGCGGTGGACACGGGCCATGTTGGGGTTTTTGGAACCCACTTTTACCGTTTTAAATTGTGACAGGAGATGTTCATATTCCAGATCTGCGCTCAGATGACAATACTGGAGCATCACCCCCTTAACTTCGCTCTCCTCTAGTCTTAGGCGAACCCTATTAGATTCGACCACGAGGTTGTGAGTCCATTTTGGCCTTTGAATGGTGCTGGTTGATACAAATTCCATGAGCAACATGTTGTGGTCGCTCTGGTCTTTTTCACAAATCCTCAATGATTGGATCCTCGGATGCAAGGCTTCGGATGCGAACATATAATCGATTGTTGAGGATGAGTCCTTGCGATGCCATGTTTGCCTAGATGGTAAGTCGCCGCACGTGTTGCCATTCAGCATCTGAAAGTTACGTAACTTCATTTCAGATGCCCAAGCATGTGCCAGTGAGTTATGAACTAACTGTGGATCCTTACATAGATCGATGTTTAGATCACCGCACAAAAGAATCTTTGGAGAGACAAAGTGTTCCATCAGATGATCAATTACACCGGTTATCTGGTCGATGAACTCCATTTTACCGGCGCGTAGGTGGTTCCAATATACGTTCAGGATTATAATCATGTCCTTCTGCAAGTTCCGTCTCCCTGACTTCTCAATGATGGTTTCCTGAATATATGGAGAATGATTAACGGACTTTGTGACACTCCAGCCAGAAGTTCTTCTGACCATCGTTAGGAGCCCTGACATAGGGCGGCCCAACCTAGCTTTTATGGCCGGATTTAATACCGACTCAAAGTCCGTTATGAGTGGGAGCTCGCTTAGCCAAGTTTCCTGTAGACACACAAGTTGGAGGTTTTCTAACCAAGGTGTGTTAAACAGGTGCAAGAACCCTCGAGTATTCCAGGAGGCAACAGAGCAGATGGTAGGGGCTTTAAGGTCCTGGCATTATTGGCTCTTCTTCACATTTAGAGCCCCAGCAATCCAATTCCATTCTAGGTTTTCAGCTGCAGGTGTTATCGAGTGCAGACGCTCATTAGAAGTTCCATAGAGAGAATCCTTTCTTTTAATTGTTATTCTTATCTGAGCATCGGAGCCGTCCCTTTTAGAGGTAACCTCGCTAGATGGCAAAAGAGGGGTCCTTAGCCGGCATGGTGCTTGCTTGAGACTTTGGGTGCCGGTATTTGTCGAGTGAAACGACCCTTCCAGAGACCTTGTTGGCACTTCTTTCGACGGTATTGGTGCTGCGGCGGCAGACGAAGGAACATCCTTTCCATTGTTGGAAATTCCACTAGTTTTGTCGTGGTTCATCAGAGTCGTTCAGATTATAAACATCGAAACCTAATGAAAACAATGCCACATTTTCTTCTAAAATTGACGTAATCAGAAGGTTCGATGTAAAGTGAAGCAACACCTTGTCATTCGTGCCCTCAGCTGGGAACTCCACGACTTTTATGTCATTCGAGGAAATTGTACGTAGGCTTGGTACAAGGTGAAGTAATTGAAGGACCATTCTTCGATTCAAGATCAGGTTCGCGATTGGTTCCAAGCTCTCAATTGCCAGTTTGTATATACGGACTTTATTCGGTGCTGAATTTCGGCCCTTATCGTGTGAAATTTGAGGACGTCTCTCAACCACCAATTCTTTTAATCTCCTTCGCTTGCTTTCTATAAGATCATTCTCAACACATTCCAGTTGAAATTTTTCGGGCTCCTTATTTTTGTCTATTTTGATCAAGGGGCATGACAATGTCAAGGATCCCCCTGGTCTGCTGATTTGCGCCTGAGCTATGCAAAAATTCCGTTTATCGGCCATGGTCATAAACACAGGACTAACTGCTGGCGGACACATGGTGATCGAATTATCACAAGCTTCAATCAATTCACAATGTCTTTCATAAGACTTGTGTTTAAGTGTAGAATTTTTACCAATAACCTCCTTGGGGCACGGCTGATTCGTTATTACAGGATTTGAAGCAACTTTATCCAATAATTATGCAGGCATCTCCAAACCTTGAGACGAAACAACTTTAGATAATGGCGCGGTGATTTGGGGCACATCCAAGCTTGTAGATGAAACAGAATCTAGCTCTACGAGTTCTGGATCGTCATAGGTTGAGAAGTCCAGGATTTCAGTCAAGCCATCCTCAGACGGCGTGATATTCTTTATTTGAGATTGTTTAGCTGAAATCAAAAGGGCACTTTTTTGTGATATTAGGGCGTTACTCGATACAGGGGCTTGAGCCGTTGAAGTTTTAGCCGAGTCACTAGAAAGAGCCTGTACCATTTTTATATTTCGTAAAAATTTCTGAGATCCGTTTGAGATGTTTTTCTTTGTCTTTTGGTTCTTCGGTTTCTTGCTGGTTACAGCGTGGTTTGGTTTTAAAGGCGAAGTCGCCAAGTTCCTTGTGGCATTGGAGGATCGTGTAAAAATGGAAAAAACCTTAGGTAAACCTTCATTTGCGGAGATACTCGCAGCTTCAGCTGTTGTTTCAGTTATAGTACCAATACCCGAAGGAGAGGCCGTTTGGGGGTCAACAGAGGCCTTATTGGCAGCGCCTCTAAACTGCTCAAATACTGTGTTAAAGGACAAATTGACACTGTTTGTTACAGGCAAACTTGTCACTAGGCAAGAACCAGTGGTTGAGGTAGATAAAACAGTCGGGAGCCCTGAGTCATGAGGGACTACAAAGGCCTTTACAGGGGTCGAAACTGGATCCACTTCCGCTAGGGTATTATGCGTTGCTTGTGACAACTGAGGGCAAAGAGGATATTGGTTAGAGACAGCGTCCAATAGGGAGTGCTGTTGTATTGATGCTTCAGTAAGGGCTTGTTCAGCCTGAGGTTTGACTTTCGTGCTAGAGAACTTGCTACATAGGCACTCTTCAGACAACCGCCTCCCTACAATTTTAGTGTCGTGTTTAAATAGGGCAAGGGTCTCTCGAGCCACTTCGGCGAACAGTCTTTTGTCAGAAGAGTCGGTTTTCTTGCTCTCATTTAACAAGACAAACGCTCCTTCCAGTCTTTTAAGGCACTCGTGTTGCTCGACATACGAGCGGTCGCAAGTTTTTTCTATCTGAGTTAGTTTTGAGCTCATCATTGCGACCACCGTTGTTAAGTCCTTAGTGGCTTCATGTATGTTTTCGTACAGTTTCATGAACGGGGCCAATGAAATCGACGAAGAGGCCATAAAGAGAGCTTGTAATTCCGTTGTTGAAGGCATCGTCGGCAGAGTTATACCAGATGAATTAGGTTGTGGCTCAGAAGGTCTGGCCACATGAAGCTCCTTCTCACGACGAATTTTCGGAAATGGGCGTTCCATTAGTGAAGAATCCATAGAGTCGTTATGTGAGGAGTGGTCGTTGCCATCGGATTCATCAATGGCTCCATGGGACTTCCATTTAGAGGTGGCAAGTCTTTTTTGGGAAGTCAAATATAATTCAGAAGTCTCGTGCCTCAAATCGGCATTTAAGGACTGCTCAGTTGATTTTAACCGTTTGTAACACGAGTCAGGCCATATGTCAGAAGTTGCTCCCGACAGTTGGCTGTTATTGCGTTTTGCTGCAGATTTTACTTTCGATTCGGCTGAAAGGTTCGGCTCTTTGGGTGTCTTACTGGCGCACATTTTGTTCAAGCGCGTTAAGTTCTGAAGGACGTTGTTCACTACCCCAAGGGAATCTCTTCTTGCGAGCATTGAATTGCGTGCCTCTGGCTCATCCGTTATACCGCTCTCCAGATTAAGTACGCGGTTTTGGTCGCAGCCGTGCAGACTTGTGTTAAAAATGTTATGTTGCTTGCTAAAGTTGGTCGCGTTCGTATATACGAATTCATCGTGCGAACCCACTGTGGTCAGATTCGTGGTTACGCTTACTGGAGAACTCGCAGTAATCCTTGTGCAAGAGTCATTTGGAATGGGTCCCACGTCATCGCAAGGTAAGCTAGAAAAAGAATGGGTGGACGGCCGAGGCCCAGCGGACTGATTTACGACAGTAATCAGCTCCTTCTCTTGGTCAAGTTCCTGGACTGCCGTGAATTCGCTGCTAGAGGGCGCTGCTCCATCGTCGCTGAGGACTCGAGCTGTGATTGAGTCTGAAATAACTCTGCCGCGCGAGCTCGAAAACACACACGCTCCGAAACCCTGCCCCACGGCGTCATCGCTCGCGGGAGCGGCGTCCAAACAGACACGCCCTACATTGAGAGCCGGGATGAGAGCTCCGCCACGGCAAAGTCCAGTCGGTTCATCGCTGTCGCTGTCGAGGGGCTTCAGCGGGGCCTCAAGAACCCCGCAACATCCCGATCCCTCAAGCGCCTGCAGGGGCTCGCCGTCGTCCAACGCACGGCAATCGTCGTCCCCCCCACGCCGCCCGTGAGTAATGGCGCAACCTGTGAAAGCATCTGCGCTAGCATCATACATGCTACATATATTGACAAACACGTTGTCACAGAGAGGGGGTAGGTTAGCAATGTTCCTCGTAGCGTTTTCACAATCCTGAGCTTCGTGTGCTTGAATAAGACCTTCATTATACTCAACAGACTCAGGTTCAGAAGTGCATGAATGGTAGCAACTTACTTTCTGTGAACGAGAAGGTCGGCAAGTAGCCTTTGTCTCATCAGGAGCCGCAGCGCCGTCACGCCGCCTCTGTGCCCGGGTCCTTAGCACAGGGGACTGAGTAGACGCCATTACTCGCCGCTCGCCAAACAGCAAACAGCTTTGCTTCCACAGCCCTTTCCACCTCAGGGCTTCACATGGTAGGAACATCCATCCACATAGACAGTGGGCATTCCCTCACACTGGTCTTCTTCATAGACTTTGTGTGGGGAATTAAGGTATGCCTCCATGTTGTCCTTTATTTTAAGACTTTCGTCCTTTCTTTCCCTGGCACAATCATGCAAGTCAGCCAGACCATGCGCGAAGGGAATCCAGGAAGTAATTCGGGAATTACTCACATTTCCGGCCCGGATTCTGTCACTCTGAAGATATTGCAAAGGTTAGGAGTCTCCACTATGATGTCTTCCCCCTGGATAAACGGGCGGTAATTCTTCAATGCCCACACCGTTGCCAGGAGTGCCTTCTCACAGCCATTGAATTTTTCCTCCACAGAGGATAACGTTTTACTCGCATAGGAGATTACTTTATTGACCTTGTCATGCTTTTGATACTGCAGTCAAGCATGTAATTGAGAACCTTGTCTCCAAGAAGAACTCCTTGTTTTTGACAGGGTACGCTAGGCAAGGTGCTTGTGAGAGGCTTCTTTTGAGATGTCTTACTGCCTCGGCTTGTTTTGGACCCCACTCCCACTTGACCCCCCCTTCAAAAGATGGATCAGGGGTCTTGTGATCTCTGCATAATCCTCAATGAACTTTCTGCTGTAATTAGTTAGTCAAAGGAGGCTCCTTAGTTCACGCAGAGTTGTGGGGTCTTTTAATTTCTGAAGTGCTTCCACTTTCTTTTCCTGGGGACAGAGACGCTGAGGAGTTATCTCATGCCCCAAGAAATTGACACGGGTTCTGAACCACTGTGCCTTTTGAAAGGAAAGTTTTGCTCCAGCAGCCCTCAACTGTGTCAGAACATAACGGATCTCCGCTATGTGTTCCTCCAGAGTTGGGCTTTTGACTAGAACATCATCTACATAATCCAGGTTACCCCTTCCACCCAGGTTGGGCATGGCCTTGCGTAGAAAAATGTTGAATTCATTGTCAGAGTTGATGTATCCGAAGGGAGACTGGGTCCATGTGCATTGCTGCCCCCCAAAGGTGAAAGCCAGCTTGTATTGGTCCTCTCTACTGACAGGTACAGTCCAGTACCCATTGGTCAGGTCAATGGCAGTGAATACTTTTGACCCCTGGATCTGGGCCAGCCCTTGGTCAATGCAGGGAAGAGGCCATCGGGAAGTATGGACCCGTTTGTTGAGCTCCCTAAGGTCAGCACAGAGTTTCCACTGGCCGTTTCCCCAGCACCGGATTATTGAAAGTACTGTGGACTGGACGAATTATCCACGGGTCTCAAGGTTCTTAATTATTTCAGTAAGGGACTCCATTGATGCGAGAGGCGAGTAATATTGTTTCACAAACACTGGAGTCATGCCAGGGTCCGTGGGAATTGTTGTTGTGTGGATGTCGGTGCGACCACAGTCATATGAGTCCACCGCAAAGAGATCTTGAAAATCTAAGAAAACTTTTTTCAATGTTGCTTTTGCTCCAGAGTCTCACAGGCAATAGCTAGGTTGACTCTCTCTTCAACCATCTGCCTGAAGCCCTGAAAGACGTCCGGTTTTGCTATCTCAGCGGCCTCCTCCAGCTGGGTGGAGAAGTCCCTGATCAAAGTGTTGATTTGGACTGGTGGCATCAGGTGGGGAAGGCAGTCCTCCTGGACTTGGAAAATTACCTCATCCCTCCTGAAGTCAAAGGTCACATCTTCCTTGCCATAAGAGCAGGAAGAGTACACCAGGAAATTCCCCCCATGTCGGGTGAAGATCCTGTCTGGTGTTGCGTCATTGTTGCTCTCACTGTCAAAACAGTCCTTGGGGATTGGTCCTAACAGTTCATTACCTAAATCTATGGAAAAATGTCACTCATCAACCCCCATTCCAATACTGGTGCCTGCAGCCAGAGTGATATCCACCTTTATTGGAATGGTGTAGTGTTCTATATTGACTAGTGGTGTTGGGTTTACCCCCAACCCTTGCTGTTGGAAATGGACATTAAGATGATTATAGGCGTCAGGGTTTTTCAGTTTCTGTCCTCTTTTAATTTTTACTTCTAGTGAGAATTGTCGATCCTTTCTGGGATGGTGACTTCCTCTCCAATCTGAAATTTCAACTGCATAAGGCAGCAGTTGAGCTGACCTAAATGCTTTCTCTGGGCCATCAAAGTCCATGGGATTACCCGCTAATCGGGACAAAGCTTTGAAGTTTATTAGATCCAAACTAATGGCAAAGCGATTGAGAATGTCACTGCCGAAGTAAAATGCAGCAGGGACATCTCGCACGACCCAACTATTATGGACTATGCTCTTGTTGCCTATGGAAATTCTGAGAATACACCTGCTAGGCAGGAGATGTTTGGAATTGGGTGTTTCCAGGTCCATTTCCCATTTGTCTAACAGTTTAAATGTGGGAATGGCTGGATCTTTTGGGAGTTTGCAGAACATGGCTTTGCTGATGAAGCTCTTACCGTTGTTCACACACACTCGGGACGAAAACAGAGTCCTTCCCTTCATTTAACTGAATAGGGATGAAGAACTGTTCTCCAATTTTCTGAATATCAGCCAAGCTTTGAGCTGGTTTCTCATCTTTCTGGACTATAGGAGTGGGTTTTTCTGATTGTGAATTTGTAAAGAATTTCAGAGTGTTTCCTTCCAGTGTGGAATGCCACCTTAGACTGGAAGGAAGGTTGATTTTCAGAAATAGAGAGGGCTCCCCATCACCAGTGTTTTGTCCTACTGCAATTACTGTCAAGTCTGGGATTTGATTATTCTGGAAGTGAAATTCTATTTGGTCAGGTTTTTGTCCAACCATGTGGCATGTGCCGTTTAAACTAACATGGTTGGCACTCTGTTTTAATTTAATTGGTCGGTTAGTCTGGGACCAGAGGACCTTGTTTACACAATCTATGAGGGGAGATAACCTACGCAGGGTGTCATTCCATAGTAAACAAGGTGTTCCCCATGGAGTCACAACTATGACCGGGTGCTTCACCTTGTGTCGCCCAATTTTAATGTCCAAATCCGCAGTCCCCTCGACAGGAATTTCCTTCCCATTGAAGTTCTGAAGTTGTCCAGGAAGAGGGAAGAGAGGAATTTGGTATTTCTCCACCCTTCCCGAATTCAGTTGATCAAAGGCCCTTTTTGACAGAAGGGTAGTTTAGGATCCAGTGTCCACCAGTGCCAAAATTGTACATTGCCCCTGTATTTGGACCGGGGCATAGAATCTTCCCACCTTTTCCTCAAGGGGGCAAAGATAATGTACATTTTTGGACAACTGGTGGGTTAGTTTCTTGGTTTTGGATACTGACAGAAAGGTGATTTGGTCAGGATTCTGTTTGGTGTCTTGGGAATCTGAAAGAAAAAGGTGACAGCTAGATATGGGAGAGGTATTGGGTTTCCCTGGTTCTGATTCTGGGCTCCCTCCCCCTTTATGGAGGCAGTCACCAGCATGGGTTTGAACCAGGGGATTTTCCTTCTGGTGATTCTGGGTACTAATGATGGGTGGTGCTAACTCAGTCCCCACATCTACCCAGTCTGGATTTGGATCCTTTGGGACCCATTTTTCTTTGGGAGGAGTTCCCCCATCTCTGAAAGAGAAGATCCTTTTCCCAGGAACCTCTGTGGATCCCTCTCCTTCAAACTGGAATATGTGTACCTCCTCCTCAAAATTGGTCTTTTTGGGCTCTTTGTTTCTCCTACCCGCCCTCTGCTCCTTGGGTTGCAGACTTTTGGGGGCAGGAGATTTTGGTCCTGGTTCCTGGGTTTCCAGGGGCTTTCCACAAGTGGGGAAGGAAGCTTCTTCCAAGGCTTTACACCCTCCTTCCCCTTGTGCCTCCTCCCTGGGAACCGGTGGGTTGTTGGGGTTCTTCCCCTGTCATTGCTCTGGGGCACAGATCCTGGATTTGAGGCATTCTGAGCAGACATGCTCATCTGGGGGTTCTGTTGTGCTCTCAGCATGTGACCCAGATCCTGTGCCATATTCTGGACTAGGCGCTCTTGTTGGGACACCCGCTCTGGCTGGTACGGGGTCCTCATGTCTCCCCTGGGTTGATCCCGGGAAGGGTAGCTATCCCTTCTCACAAAATACCCCGGGTTAGGGAAGTTTGGGTACTCCTCTAGCCTTGGCCTCCCCTCTCCCGGATTGGGCTGTCTGGGCTCAGGAAAGTGGGGAAAGAAGTATGGGTTGTTTTGGGGGTTGAAATTTTGCGGGTACCTAGGAAAGAAATTGTGTCCGGTATTTGGGGGATTACTGCCCTCTGGGGAAAGTGAGGAGGGAAGTTCCCTGGGTTTCCTGCTGTCTGGTTGGATTCCTCCCCCCCTTGGGCTGGAGGAGTCCACACATAACTCAGGATGGGCCTATTCCCCTTGTAGAGTGGGCTGATGTAGTCAGGGGAGTTAGGGGTCCCATTGGTGGGGTTACCTCCATGGCTCCCTGTTTGTGATTGGCCCAAGGGCCTTCTGGGTTTGGGGTTGTTTGGATTCTGTGTGGGAAGGTTTTTAAGCCCCCCATCTCCAGATCTAAAATGGAGGCACCCTTCACCTCTGCCACTTTAGCAGCAGCAGGGGTGTTGGTTGTTTTGGGGCTTTTGGGACTATTTTTGTTTTCCAACGGCTTCTGCACCTCATAGATGCACGTTGCTTGTTCAATGACCCAGTCCAGTGATCTTTTCTCATGAAAGTCCCTCACTAGCTGGGTCATAATATACTTAGGGAGAGCGTGAAAGAAAGTGTTTACAAATTCTTTGCTGTCAGTCCGCACCCTTCTAGTGGTCTGTGCAAAGGCGCGTTTCAACTCCTGAACAAATTCTTGGGGAGCCTGGTCTTCCCCACATTGTAAGTTATAGGCTGCCTTGCGAGCCTCTTCAGGATTCCTGTGAGCGGAAAAATGTTTCAGGATGGCCGCCCCATTTAGGTGGACCATCTGGAATGATTCTGATCCTCCAGCCCCGCAAAGAAGTTGGAGTACTCAGGAGAAAAGGTCCACTTCACGTACTGAATACAACTTTGGCTGTCCTTCAGATGGAAAGTGTCCATCATCTGTTCAAATAGCTGAAGGAGCATCCCAAACTGAATATTTTGCATTCTTGTGATAGGGCGTGATGACGCTCCTAATGGCTTTTATTTGTTTGAGGGGATCCTTGAGCAAGGCCCTCTTGACTTTGTTGGCTTTCTTAGTTCTGGTCACCCTGGTCCACGCACGCTCTGACTCAGAGGCACTCCTACCCGAGGTGGCTGTCTGGTTTTCTAGGCTCTCCTCCGGATTCTGCGAGCTTGGGAATGGCTGGCAGAATGTGGGGGCCTAGTTCCTTGGGTCCTGTGGGGCTCAGAATAGTCTTCTGACTCATCCTTGCTCCCAGGATTGGATGAGTACCCCCCTACTGTCCTAGCTGGGGAGAGGTTTTTAATATACTCTTAGTGGGCCTACCCTCATGGAATTCCCCACAAAATTTTACCGTCTGATCTCTGGATAAGTGATATTTCTGAGGATCTATTTCTCTGATTCTCCCCTCACTGGAATCTCCCTGACCAGAAAAGATGGCCCTATTGCTTGGGAACCCATACATAGATGCCCGCCCTTCCATTTCCGGGAGGCGCTGACCTATAAGCCCCATATTCCTCATTGGGTTGCGGTCTACCATCCCAGTGGCCTTTGGCTCATGTGCGCCAGTGGACATGGGGGTGGCAGAGTCCATAGAGTTGAAGAGATGAAAGTCTCTGGTACCAGGGTTCCTGAGGTTATGCTCAGGTGTTTCCCTCTCCCAGCGGACCTCATCTCGCTCAGCCCTTACTCCATGTTGATATGCAAGAACCTGATCATTTTGTTCTTCTATCAGGGCCTTACTAGTCTCTATTAGTTGTTCCTGCATAGCTACCTGTCTATGGCCCTGCCATTTTTCTCACAGAGAGCCTCATTGTTTCTCTGTGCATCCTGTGTAATTTTGGAGTATTGGGCCAATTTTTACTGCAGGAGGGTTACCTCCTGAGTCCTGTCCTTACTGGCCTGGTCATTCTTTGCTAGAGCATCTTCCACCCTCCTGAGATGCTCTAACAGTTTTTTGTAGTCCCTTTTGAGCTCACCCAGTCCCTGAAGGGCCAGGTGATTTTCTTCCATCTTGGTTTTTAAATAACTGACCTCCTGGCCTAAGGTTTCCCTTCCTGAATTAGAGTACCCCTCTGTGCAGCCAGGTTGTCCCTTTGTTTTTTGAGTGCACCAGCTTTCTGGCGCTCTTCATCAAATTCTGTCTGGGAGTCAAGGTCTTTGATAATTAATGTGTTATTTTCCTCTTTTATCTCATCAATCTGATTTTCCACAGCAATTATCTGCCCTGTGCAGGCTCTATTATAGTTCAATTGCTGTTCTAGCTTTTGTTGGCTCCGTAGTAGAGAGTCCAAACTTTCTTGACACTCTTTTTGCAGTGCCAGTATCCTGCTCTACCTTCTCTTGCTGCAGGATATCCAGATCTCCTTTTACTTTTATCAGGTACTGTCTGGTTTCATTCTCTGAGATTCTTGGCTCTTTTGTAGCCTTTGCTCTGCAGAGTCCAAATCAGTTTGGGTTTTTTCTAATGATTGTACTTGCCTGTTTGCCATATTTAGGTTTTCGGCATATTTTTCCTGTATTGCTCCAATGTGTAGATACAGATATGTAGCTATTTTGGCAATTTTGCTTTGCTCTTCTTTTACCTTTGGGGCCACATACAATTCACTAAGGGCCATGTGTAAAGGACCCTGATCCTGCCAGCTATCTAGTACTGTGGCAGTGGCTTGTTCTTTGATTTCCTGACACCAAACATTCTGATCCTGCTCTGTCCATTCACCCCTGACAAATAATTTGTGCAGTAGGTGTTCTTTTGCCATATTAATTTCTACTGGGGTCGCCATTCCAGAAATATTAATTTCCTTTCGGACTTACAGGAGTTATTTTATTTTTGCAAAACAGGCCAAACTCCTTAGAGCATTTCTATTAAAGGGTGTTTTCACAGTGTAGCACAGTGTGGTAGCCCAACAGGGTTTATGTACCCTGTCAGTTAGCACGTTGTATTAGACTGTCACAAGTGGTATGTCTAATTCAGAAATATTGTGACGAGCCCCCAATCTGTAAGTGATTTCAATCCGGCACTTCACCTAAGTCAATGCCTATCATGTAATGCACAATTGAAATCCTTATTTATTTTGTGTCTAAAAGTTCTTTTATTCTGAACGATGTACCACTTGTATCACGCCCCTCTCTTGGAACCCCCCCCCCCCCCCGGTCACACTGAACCAGGAATCAGGCTGGTTTGCAAAGTTAAAATATTTATTTATGTATTCACAGTATAATCACACTATGTTTAATGGGTATACAATAATGATGTCACACTAAGCAATCTCTTTAATCACAAGGAGTAATAATGAGCAAAACAATTCAGCACAGAAATAATACTTTTTTTGTATGTTCAGATCAAATAGCAGCATGGTTACTATTTCCCCCTGCACACCCCTCTCAACCCCCCAACAAGCAATGTAAAGAGAAAGGAGGAGATAGAGCAGGTATTCAGGAATGTAGAATTCAAACAAAAGTGTCAATCCCAATTTCCCCCCAGCAACACAAGAGAGAAACAGAATTGATTGGCAAACTGTCAGAATGGTTTTGAAAGTTATCTGAGAATGAAATGGGTAAAACACTAAATATGGGCTAAATTGCTGAAATTGTTTACATTCTAATGGGAGCCACTTTGGATAGTTGCAGACAAACACTAGCAATGATTTGACACTAATAAGCAATGTGTAAACTTAAAATTGAGGTCGGGTGCAATCAAAAGCTGTTTTACACGTGTAATGTTTTGCCAAAAAAGAACATTCCCAGCAAACTTTAAAGCATGCAATAATCATGATTGCGGGAGAAATATATGGTTCACTGGAAAGCTGCGGATGTTAGCTACAAGCAGAAGTTGAAATCTTGTTTCTAGCATAGAAATTGAGAAGGTTATGGACGTTTTAGTGGAGGTCATTTTTCTGAGATAGGCACAAGAAAGGGAAAACAGGTATGCGCTTTCAAAAGACAAACAGGATTTCTTTACACTAGGGGATGACTATGAAGAAGCAAATACCACACGGAAGCACAGCCGCTGGACCAGGGTGCCACTGGATCCGGGCGACTGCCTCCTGAGGAGCGTGCCTTCTTCAGATGAAATATATGAGTGCAAAGATATTTAACAATACTAGTACCGAAGAAGAGAGCACAGAAAATATAGAGAGTTCAGGCAATTCAAAAATATTTCTAACAATGCAGTTCTGAATATAAGAGAGGATGGGTTTAAGACAGGGATTACTATGGACAGTACATAGGCTTGTGACACAGTCCTATCTATAGATACTCACTATATGGGTTTCAAACGGTACCGTCAGGGATTCTGGTCAAGGATAGACTGCTTGGCCCACCAGACTGGACTGGGTCTGCAATCAGTAAGGCGCCCTGGTCACCGCACGACAGGACTGGGCAGGCTCGGCACAGCATGGCACAGCACGGCCCACCACAGCACAGGATTGGGTTTAATCTGCCCTGGTTCTCTGGTCACAGCACAGCACAACTGGATTGGATCTTTTGGTTCTGGTAATAATTCTTTTAGCTGGAAAGCAGTTACAGCACAGCACAGCTGTTTCTTTTGTTCCCCTTAGGTTTGGTGGGATTCTTTCTGGTTCTGGAAATTCAAGGCCTAGTTGAAAATGGTTCAACTAATGGAATGGGCCTTTCTGCTTGCCAAGTTTCTGTAATCTGTAACAAGGAATATGGATGGATCTGCTTCAGGGTGCTTTGCCATGATCAGGATAGTGGGTGAATCTGTGTGACCTTCTTAGTCCTCAGCTTTCTCTATTTATGCATATGGTAAAGGGGTGTGTGTGCTGGATTATCCTAAGCGCGCCCCCTAGGCAGACTATTGGCTAGAGTCTCCTCTCTCCCTTGATTGGAGGAGAAAACAGGGTGTCATCATGATGATGTGGGTTTATGAGTCAGAGAATCCTCCCCTTGTTCCTTTGAACATAAAATCCACTTTTAGTACAATACATATTTACAAATGTGCAACCTTTCTAAGAATAACATACATATATCACATATTTTGTGGAGCAGATACTATTCCAAGCCCCTTAACTGTAGGATCTTGGGTCTGCTTTTGACAGAATTCCTCCCTTTTTGTCCGCAACACATGGTCCAATTTCAGAGCAAATTTCCACAAATGTGCGCACTGTATATGGACATAAGCGTATGAAGTTTCATGCTTTTGACATAATTACATTTGGAGTAAAACCATATTTTCCACTACTACTTCCCTGAACATCTCACAGAGTTCTGGCATCTCTTAGACCATGCATCCAGAAATCACATTAACAATGCTGTTATTTCTATAATTTTTACAATTTTACACAGTCATTTATCAGTCCTTTTAAAAATGTACTTTTGTCCTTGTGAATAAAAAATGGTTGTCTGTCCCCGCCTCCTTCTCCTTCTGCCAGCTCAGAAGCAATCTCTGCCCCCTTCCTTCTGGGAGGGGCCATTTATGACTCTTCACAATCTGCATATCCTTTCAGCCTTCCCATGATCTAATCCTCACAGAGGTGTGATTTCTTGGCCTCCATGGGGGGAATCTGTGGAATTGTTTGATTGTTTTTAGGCAGGCTCAATTTAAATGTCATTTTGTTACATTATTTTCTTGGTTTAAAACCAACTTGCAATTTTCAAACAAGCAGCTAGAACACTTATTCCAGCCCCTAAACCATGGGATTTAAATAGTTATAACCTAGGTTACTCTTAATAACAGGTCACTTAGATTTCAGACATCAGATTTCAGTGGCACAAGTTTACAGTTTTAATGCAGGCTTTTGAAAACAGTCATTCAGGCGGCTGAGAGTACTGCGCCCAGATTTTGACAGATCCCACAGGCAGGCACTTTGGCTGTGGATGTTTTTATGACAAATTCAGCTTTTCGGGATACTGCAATTTCACAATGATTTCTTGAATTCAGTAAATTGTGACACTCAGCAAGAATATTGGATGTTTGTGGGTGTTTTGTACCGGCATTCTGCAGTTTCAGCAACCAAGAAAAAGGATTTAAATGCACGATTTTGGATTTCTTCAGCAAAACAATGCTTTTGATGCAGTCTCCATTTTTACTTGTTGTGAAGCCCAGTGACATGTTTCAGGAGTGCGCTCTATGTTCCACCACCGACAACATGCATGGTAGATTTGGCAGCCATCTTTCTTTGCTTTGTAGAGCGCCATTTTCATAGGTTTTGGCGCGCACAAGGGTTTTGTGGCCATTTTGACATTTCTGGCACCATCAGCACACAGTGATGCCGCAGGGCAGAGCATAAGTGGGTTACTGCATCCCACAGCGATGCAAAAAATGAGCTGAGACATGTTTTAAGAGCAATAATAAGAAGTGAGCCTGTGGCTGCGAAGGGAATGGTGCTGATATAAAGGTAAAAAAATAACTCCTGCAGCTAGTTAAAATGATGGCGTCTCTCTATAAAAAAATGCACACTGACAGCAAATGCTTAGCCACCTAAAAAGAGGTGACCCTAAGCAACTTGCGAAAACATTCAATGAAATGAAAAGACCTCAATCTAGCATTGTCACAACCCCGATCTCAGAAGTAATCCGGACAAACCACATTAGAAAAACATACAGGGGATTGGGGGTTGCTCATCAACAAAGGAAGATCCAAAGTATTGATATTAGCTTTGTCAGGGTGGATATTGAAATTTCAATCCGCAAGCTCAGAAATTCGCACACACCAGTGCCAGAGGGCCTGGCTAGTATAGCGATGACTAGGAACCATGTCTGGGTGGATATTTTGTTGGTTTTGTTTTCTCATGTGAATATGGAGGGACTCAACCCAGAATCCTGGAGAAGGGCAGTATTTGTACGTACCTAAAAAAACAA
Organism: Ambystoma mexicanum; assembly: GCF_040938575.1. NCBI lineage: Eukaryota > Metazoa > Chordata > Amphibia > Caudata > Ambystomatidae > Ambystoma > Ambystoma mexicanum. The sequence goes on along the minus strand of NC_090935.1, from coordinate 639,356,908 downwards.
GGATTGCAGTGTCCAATGAACTATCGACTTTTATCAATGCTCGATGTAGCTGGAAAAATATACGCATCCTTGATTTTGAGAGACATAAAAAGATGGGATTCAGAGCTGGCTGCTCCACATCTGATAACATTCTAACGCTGAACCAAATGATTGCTGAGGAGAGAAAGAAAGGAAATCCCTGCTTATATCTGCTGTTCGTGGACTTTAAGTCCACTTTTGACACAGTGGTCAGAGGCTCACTGTGGATTAAGAAATTGGGACATAGCAGCACAAGTCCTGGAAATGATACAGCAGCTTCACGAAGGGACAAGAGTCCAGGTGAGATTGAATAGCATGGACACCTGTACATCAAGGATCCCGACTGGTAAAGGACTAAAACAAGTGTGCATCATTGTGCCCATGCTATTCAATCTCTGCCTGGCTGAGTTACCAGCAAGGTTAGCAGCAATCCAATGTTTTCCAACCAAAAGTGGTACTCAGCAGATCCACTGCCTATCATATGCCGACGATTTGGTCCTAATGGCCCACACTTTGATAGAGGTTAGATGTGTATTCAAAGAGCTTACAAAGTATGCCACAGAAAATTAGCTAATCATCAACATAGATAAGACTCAGGCTATGGTAATCAGTGGATCCTGGGGAGTGTCTAATATGGTTCCAGTATATAAATATCTTGGATTACTGACAAGATCAGACAATAGATATGGGGCCATTTTTGAGGCTATGGAAAGAAGCACAGCTGCTCATACTGCCACACTGAGGGCTTTTTCTGGAGATACGGTTGGGCATAGTATAGAGGGAGTACTGTTGATCTATAAACAGAGCATAGTCCTGGCTATCATGTATGGGCTGATATCTACCCTTATGACTGAGGTGCTTTGGTTAAAAATATTAGCGGGTAAAATCTGGAGGAGACTCCTGGAACTTTCTGTGTATGCATTGAGGCTCTAAGAATAGAGCTTGGCCTGACTTCCTTGAGCATATTGTGTCCCTGTACAGTTTTATCTCAACCAAATCCCACCACAGGCAATAACTGGCCCTAGAACTTGTATACTGAAGGAAGATAGATGGTGTCGATTATGCAGGTGTAAAACCCTCACAGAAAACCAACAGACACTTCTTGACCCAGTGTAAAATGCTGGGATCACCATACATGAGGTACCTGGGGGAATCCTTACATAAAGTTAATGATATGAGATCTAATTTGTTTTGCATATTTGTTTGTTAGCAGGAAATAATCATAGGAATATGGAACTGTTTAAGATGTGGCACAATAGAAAACAGAAATTAGAGAACGTAGTGTCATAAGGATTTGTACTGATATGAACACATTTAAATAGAGTATACCTGAGTGTATTCTTTTAATATGTTTTGGTGAAGTTTTATTGTAATATATGAAGTTTTCTCATTATATATAGAAATGTGAAAAGTGAATTTTAACTGCAGCACCAAATAAAAAAATACAGAATAAGGCTCTGAGGGTTGTAAAAGAGGTTTCTTTGAAATTGATCTCAGAATGACTTCTTAATTTGATGGGTGGCAGTGCATTAATGCAGAGATATATTGTGAATGTTGGCAAAGGAGCTATAATCGTAGGGGCAAATGTTCTAATTAATCCCACAGGACAAGGTTATACCTTGGTTGCAAATGAAAAATGAGAGCAATACATCTATCCATCCTCCTCACCTTGAACCTTCTCCTCCTTACACTAAGTCTCATTAAAAAAAAATGCCCTTGTCCTCATCAGCTATTCATCTCTCGCCCCTCCCTCTACCTATTCCTTTTTATTTAATGAAGCATTGAAATCAGCATCCAACATTTACACCAACTCCACACTCATTTCCTCATCCATAGAATCTTCGCCTGCATCCTGCCGTGGAAGTTTTGAAAGACAACCTGCTTCCTTGCATGGATTCCCTGTCATGCCTTCCATGCTGAATGTATGATCTTGTACTTCGACCTACTTTAGCCACGCATGATTTTGTCACACACTACTCCAGCACATGGTTGTGAGTAAATGGGCCATCAGAGTATAATTTATTCAAATTCAATACAACAATGCCTAATGATACCCCTTACAAATGTTGGTACCATATTTCTATCTCCTGCTTAACTTTCTCTGCAGCCTCAATCAGAACACCCTGCTTACTATGTACCTAACTCCTTACTGGATCCACAGAGTGATCACTTGCACCTACCATCAGCCATGTCTGACCTCTCACGTAAACTCTGTGCAAGGTGAGCGAGTTGCTGGCATACAATTGGACTCCACATGAGGACCTGCAGTTTTCATCCCCGATGAACACTTTCTTAACTCTTTGAACGTGACTATCTTTTATTCTTTTATGAAACGTTCTTTATAGTTTGTTTAAAACAGAATAACTGCTCCTTTTTTCAGAAGTGGAATTGACTACGCCTTAGTCTCCACCAGATCACCTTTGGGTGAATGCCTCCTTTTTAATATAGTGACACCTATATGACCCTTTATGAAGCATAGTAGGACATTTCTCAATTCAAATGATGACACCTGTCAGTCTCCTGTCATGATCCATTTATAAGGATGTGATCTGGAAAGTGTCATACACTCACCTAATGGAGAATGCATAACTAATTTATGCACAAACACTGTGATAACCCCTGGTCTGGGTGTTACATAAATGCAATAAATAAAATACCAACAAATCAGAACTCTATAGATGCTGATACCAGCCTAAAGATATGAGCTTAATTGTATATGCTACCAGCTAAGACACAAAGCATCTCAATAATACAATATGTATTTCTGCAACTGTATCTGGCAAAGACATTTCGTGGATTAAACCATTCGGTATCCCCTAGGAAAGGGGCCTGCAACCTGTGGCTCTCCAGATGTTTGGACTACGATTCTGGTGATCCCTCAACAGTGACTATGCTGGCTAGGAGTGGTGGGGGTTGTAGCTCCAAACATTTTGAGATCCAATGTTTGCAGACCACTGCACTAGGATGATGCAATATTGGCCAAATGATTCTGGTGAACTACATACATTTTCAAATAGTGAGAGAGTGTGTGTGAGTGTGTGTATGTGTGTGTGTGTGTGTGTGTGTGTGTGTGTGTGTGTGTATATAAAATAGGCACGGAGATTAATTGATTCATAGTAAGTTCAGTCACTACTATATTAATGTGCATAACTGTAATTTGCAGTAATTTGCAGTATAAATTCATTAATAATGTATTAACTAATAGTATCCATATGTCATGGCGTACAGTTCAAAGAAATAATTTTATTGTTTACTCTATATATAACTTCAGCACATCCTAAATGCTGCAGCCATACTCCTGCGCAAAATACTACGAAGATAACACATTACCCCAGCGCTGAAACTGCTACACTGGCTATCAATAAAACAGCGAATAAAGTTCAAAACAATGTGCATAACACACAGAGAAATCCACGGCCAAGGAGCAGAGTTCCTAAAGGAGGAAATAAACGTCTACCATCTGACCTCTCAGATCAAGCAGCGACATTCACTTAGAACCAAAACCATTCAGTAAAAGAAAATTTGGAGGATCATCCTTCTCTCACCTGGCAGCAAAAACCTGGACTCATCTACCAAAAAACAAACACAACACAAAGGATCATTTGGAATTCAGGAAACTAATCAAAACTTGGCTCTTTGCCCCAGAAACATGAGGAAATTACTAGGAAGCATAGACCCAATGGGAAACAAGAATCACAGGGAGGAAACCATGGGCCTCATTACGACCCTGCCGGTCGGGAAAGAACGGTGGTGGTAAAACCGCCACCACCGTTCTTTCCAGACTGGCTGATTGAGAGTACTGCAGGCGGGAGGTGTCACTCCCGCCAGGTCTGACCTGGCGGGTTTAACACCACCCGACTGCAGGCGGACATGGAAACACCGGCTCCGTCAAAGACGGAACCAGTGTTTCCATGGTCCCCATCCCCATGGAGTCCTATCGGACTCCATGGGAATGGGGACTAACAGAATTCCGCCTCCAGAATTCCCAGGTCACAGGGGTCATAATGCCCCGGTAATTCTGGGAGTCACGGAGGCGGAATGGTAATACGAGTCCGGCGGTAACCTGCTGTTTTTTCCGGCTTGGTTACCGCCGGACTCGTAATAAGGCCCCATGACCCTTAAATTTATCCTCCCTTACCAGGAACCCGGGGGACGCCCCAACCACCCATGTCCACATACCTCCACAGTGGAACATAGGTAGGTAAGATGAACCACGTAAGAAGGTCAGGGAGGGACCAGAATCCCCTAACCTAAAATCCCCAATCCAGGGTGGGGGAATATGACTAGAGTAACACAGAGGAAAACTGCCACTCCTCAACAGGCCTGTCAACTAGGTGGACAAACTACAATTCCAAACAAACAGGATAATCATAGATGTTGATCACAGAAACGCAAAGACAAAACGGTAAGGAAAAACTGCTAACCCAATTCTCAACTTTCCACATACACTTCTCGTACAGAAGCTCACACAACCACGTCTTGGCACAGTAATCCCACTCACTTCACCACACTGCAACAACAGACTAACAACACATAAGCTTGCACAACAGCACATGGGAACTAGCACAGACTCGAAAACCGCACTTAAGCTCAGCGAACTGTGCAAACTGAACTGAAGCTTCCAACAGGACATCACACCTCTCTCTCACTTTGCTATTCCCACTACACCCTACCAAACCCCTTCTTGTCCATCCCACTCCCTCCTTTATTCACACTCTCCTTTACAGATCCGCCAGAGCACCTGGGGACCACTCCAGTGGTGATGGTGAGCAGTACAAATACCTTTAACATTAACATTAATATTATATTTGTAGTGCTTTAAACAGTCTAAGCTATGCATCTATACTCCATTAAATGCGGTTAATTAGACATCAAAAGAGCTTTTGGGTAATGAATGTTAAGTACAATTATAAGTGATAGGATTGACTGAACCAGTTGAACAATAATCTGTAGACATTTTCTAAATATGGAAACATTCTTTGCAACAAGACATACTTTTATTTTAATATTAACATAATATTGGCTGCAACCACAAGTTGCATCTATTTTGTATTGTCGTCAATTAAGAAAGTAGACTGATTCTGCCACAGTAGAAGCAATGTGTTACAGTTTCCTTTTTTTGTTAATCTTTGCTCTTTGCAAAGTGCTAAATGTCATAACTTTTCAAAGAAAAGAAACCAAAAGGTATGCACTCCATTGACTTTTGGCTGGCCTTCAGCAGCCAGCAAATCACTGTTGAGCTCTTGCTAATTGTACTGTGAAAAAAGACAATAAGGATAAGTATGCTGCCGCTCTCTATGTGTTTGCCAGAGTTATTATTAAAGTTGTTAGGCCAGAGGGTTTCTTCTCTATCAATGGAAGAGGTCAAAGGTGGTGGTGGAGGATAATGGAAAACCTATAGGGGCAGGAGACTACAGGAGAGGAGGTCTAGCAAGAAGTTGACTTGCTCCATTGAGGAATGTGATAATTTGATGAAAAAGTGATGTGGTGGTTGCCATGCCAATAGGCTGCAAAGGAGAAATACAGCAGCAGTGTATGGGATAGTCTCCTTGTCCTTCAGAGTTCCCCTTGAGGCTGAAGGAGGAGCCGTGCCGGGCTCTGTCAGATATGTGTACTAGTCACGCTGCATTGAGCAGGAAATAGGGCAATGGGCACACTGAGTCTGGTAGATTCTGGAAGGCACAGTGGTCAATTAGCTTCCCAGTGGTTATGCTACCCTGCCTCACTGACGGTGTTAATGCCCTATATTTCTGCCCTTCAAAGCTGAATGGGACCAAACCATATGTGGGAGCTAGCATGGTTGTTTTCAGGTCTGAAAGGCTAGGGAGGAGATGGGGGCATGTTTCCCAGGTCGATAAAGCCTGACCATAGGCCATGGGTAAAGGTGTTATGTGACTGGACTTGGTTGGGAACCACATGGATGTGTACCACGTGGCAGGAATAAAAACCAGTGGCGACTTGCTCCTTGTCATGCAGTGGTCAAAGGATGGCCAGCACTCACCAAACGCCAGCCTAATATGTCCTAATCCCTCTGAGATGCCAGCCTGTTAATGGTTATCAGCTGCAGCCATTGTGGGGTTAAAAGAGGACAGTGTTTCCTTCAATGTCTTTGTGTGGAAATACACATTGGTCTCCAATTGCTTGAATAACGGAGGTAAGCAGATAAGATCATCAGTTGCTTGGGTGGTTGTGTTTGGTAGGGTGATTTCCCTTGATGTTGCCTCAGCGGGGGAAGTTCCTCACAGAGTCCTCCATCCCATACGCCAAACAAGCCACTAATTCATCAACTGTGTGGGGAAAGCTTTTGAATGGTATTATTCCAATACGTTAGCTACTTATGGACACCTAATGACTTATGGGACAATTCAAACACTACTAAGGCACAATTCATGAATTATATGTTCACTGTTAAAGTATGCAGGGGGTTATATAGGAACAGCTAGCAACATAAATCAATTATTGGACTTAAAGGGGGTATCACTGTACGGTATATTAGCAGCTCTGTGCCAGTATTTATTAGGCAGCATTAATGCAGTGAAAGATGTAGTTAAAACTATTCAGCTGCTAGTGTAACAGGGAAAGAGTTGAAGTGACCAAATGATAAATGATTTAATACACAGATATTGCTCATTACAGCCTAAAAGTTCCTGGATAACATATGTGTGGGAAATTAAGGATCAAGATGCATGATCCTTCTATTTATTTTTATTTTATTGTTTTTTTACACCGAGTTCGGTTTCTAAGCGTGGATTTGAACATCTGTTGCTCTGCGTCAAATGTGCTCGTCCAAATTTGATTTTCAAACTCACTTCTCTCTATGAAGTAAAATAATTTGTGGCACAAGTCTACCACTATTCCATGCCCCCACCAAAAAATATACCATCATATTTCGTTTTGGAAGTAATCACATTTTGACAATTCAAATAGCTCAAGTGTTTCACAAATCTAATTTTCTAAAACCATTTTACTAAAACCAGTCTTTTGATCGACATGTAAAACACCAAACAATTCATACTTATCTTGATATTTACCTACCAACTCCTCATTCGGTCCTTCCCTCTTCTAACCTACAACTACAAGTAGGATGTAGAATATGCCTTATTTCAGAACCCGACCAATTTGCCTTTTTAGTCTACCAGAGCAGTGCCTCCTCTTTCATTCCTTGCACATGGGTGGAACCGGGGTAGAGTAAAGTTAAATACTTAGCAAGCTCCCAAGTGTGCATTGTTGTAACTAGATTCTTTGATATGGTTAATTGGTGCGGCACTAGAGTGCTGACAAGCAGATCCTTTCTTATTGAGACCTGCAGAGCAGTATCTGCAGAGATCAGATTTCTACTTGGCTGTTAATGATCCAGGGGATTTACCAAGCGGTGCATCACAGAATGAACAACGTAAACAACGTAAATAATGACATTGACTTAGCAAGCAAACGGTCAATTTTCATCAACCTGTTCTATGAGGCTGATCAAATATGTATTAAACATAATGACATTTAGTAAACATTGTGTGAAGAGAACAAATACATTGTCAGTGATGTGATCAAAGGCAATAGAGCATGACGTTCCCTGGGCAGAGCTCTTCATAGTTCAGCTGTGGAAACTTCTCAAAATATTGCTCTACCTGTAATCGTGCAGGGACACACTGATTGGCACTTTTGTCAACTTCAGGTTGCAGTCTGCCATGGATTGCTGTTTATGGTGGACATAAATATCATGGAATCCGTTCATTTTAGGGGGGAAGCAATTCAAGTTAGATCTATTAGGTCCAGAAGTCTCACGCCTCTGGGCTGTTTGAGAAAATGGAGAAGAATCTCTGGCTGCAAAGGCCAAAACAATAGACACCAAATTGGTCAATTGCTATAGGAGCCTTCACGTTGAGAGTGAGATAAAACTATTTTTCATCAATCTGTGATAAAGGTGAGGCCCATGGACCTAATAGATCAATTTGCATGGCCTCCTACACACCAAAATGAGCTTACCCGTTTTAATTTTTAAAGCGATAAGCAAGCCCACTTAGTGTTGGCATATATTTATTTATTTATTTGTTTAAATTTGTAAAGCGCACAAAGCGGCTGGGGGCATTGTTGCGCTGTTACAGCAGTGCTTACTTGGTTGCACAGAAGTGACATAGGCACCTGTCTGTGGTTCATAGTTACATTGAACCATGGACAGACAGGTGAGAGAATACAGTGTACATATACAGTAGACTAACGTAAGACACACATAACGTCCTTTTTAGAGCCCATTTCCTCCTGTGCGATTAGAGAGACCTGAGGACAAGATCATTTTGGGGTGAGCTCGTTGAATATTTCAGTTTTGAGAAATTTGCGGAAGGCTGGATTTGATGCCTCGTTTTGAAGGGTAGTGGGGGGGTGTTCTAGGGGCAAGGAAAGTGAAGCAGGCCCCTCCTGCTTTGGCCCTTTTGATGGTAGGGGTTTTTAACTGGTTGGCGTGGTGTGACCTTATGGGTCTGGCTGATGTTGCTCTGGTGGTTTTCTCTGTCAGATAGGGGGGGGCTGTGAGTGAGAGACATGTGTGTGTTAATGACAGCGTCTTGAAGAGTATTTATTCTTTGACTGGCAACCATGTGCTTTTTGTCTGGCTTTGGTGATGTGGTCTCTTTTGGGGATACTTAGGGCAGCCCTGAGTGCATTATTTTGAATCACTTGGAGTCGGTTCAGATTGTTTGTGCACGTGCCACAAATAGAACATTACAATAGTCTAATTTGGCTCCAATGGTGGCTATGCGATGGAGAGGCAGTTAGCAGCAGGTAAATACGGTTTTACCGCATTTATTAGTTTTGCCGTGAAGTCCGCTGAGGTAGCAATGGCGCTGACTTGTCATGGCATTGAGAGCGTCGGGTCTAGGTACACCCCCAGTGTTTTGACTGCCGCTGAGACCGGAATTTGGGAGTTGTCACTGCTGAAGGAATTGTACTGTTTGTCTAGCTTGTTGAGCGTTTTGATGGTGCCTACTATGAGGAGCTCAGCTTTATCCCCATTGAGGCATAGTCCATTGGTTACTCCACACATATAAACCATTCAAGCCAATATTTCTCTTCTATTTTGGTGTAGCGAGAATCCTCTCTACACTAGCAGACATAATATTATACTACTTTCCATAAGTGATTGCTCATCAGTTGCACCAAGGGTACCTTAGCAGATATCTGCCGAGTAAGTGAAACTTGGATGTTTCATCATAATTCTTTTTTTTTTTAAATGGACTATATATAGTACCATATCACCCCAATTATACGACACTCATTTGTTTTACTACAAATCTGTACACCCAAATTCAGTGTATGTTTTTACAGTATTTCCCTGTTGATTATGAGGTATGAATGAAGAGAGAGAATGTGATTTGTTTAATCACCATGATGGGTGCTGTGAATTATTATGATACTAATAAAATGAAATTATTTTGCATTAACATATATTGTAAATTGGGTGGTTCTTAGAGACTGGTTATAAATTAATTTAGGTAATTATCTAAATTGATAGAATAAGTAACATTTGTCTTATTCAAGAATAATTATGAAGTCTTTAGGTCTCCAGAGGGAACCCGTCTTTCAGAAAAAGATCATTCTCATGAAAGACATCACAATGTGCCTGATTTCTGTGCATGTACACTTTTGATTCTTCCAGGACCTTAGGCTGTGCAGTATGCAAAGATTACCCAACACAGGACTCTTTCCTCCCAAGAGCACAACCACAAAGAGCTAATAGTACTCTGGGGTTCAGGGCTCGAGCACAAAGGCAGGAGGGTTCTTAGCCAGGCTGAAAAGGAAATGTTGATAAGTGGTTACAGGAGAAGACACAACCTTTAGCCCTTGACCTCCACCCATATCCCTCTTTCCTACCTTTAGAAAAGGAGCCAGGTTTGGATACATCTACAGAGTTCCACCTACCAGCAAAGACGTTCCAAGGTCAAGAACACGCTGGGGCCATGATGTCACACAGAAACTCTTGTAACCATTCTGGTCCGAGAACAGCATGAGGTATTTAGAATAGAATAGTTCCATGAGACGGAGGTTGGCTATTTCTCCAAGTCCAAACAAATCACAAAATCCTAAGCATTCCCAATCAGCAATGTGGCATGGAGAAATGGAGAAAATCAGGTTCGCAACAAAGAAGACAAAAGCCAGAGTCACAGAATCCAAAGGAGTCTAAAAGCAGCAAAATGGCATATTGAAAAGCAGGTCAGCAACAGACAAGACATAGTCAGAGCCACCAAATTCAAGGGAATTCAAAAGAAGCAAGATGGCATGGAGAAAAGTATATAAAAAAAGGTGATGACAATCCAGAGTCACCATATCCAAGGGAATCCACAAAGCAATGCAGTAACACCGAAATCGAACAGTGTTGGCAACAGGGCAACCAACAAAAGGATGGGTGCCACTCACTTTAGGAACCTAATGCATTGAAAAACACGGCGTTCTTCCTTCCCCATTTAGTATTTTTTATTTATTTATATATTTTTTATTTAGTATGCAGGGTTTGTGGGTTTCAATGTTGCCCAGTGGTGGCTGGTGAATTTTTTAATGAGAGGGACATAAATATTTGGCACAAATGTGCAGTGACCAATGGGAGTTCAGGAGGCTTTCCCCGCAAAAATATTTTGAATAAAGAGTTAAAATGGTGCATTATAAAGCATACTTTATGTGAAAAATGGAGTAAAAAGTGTGACGAATCTGGAGACTTCATCCATTCTTCCATCGGGAGCCTCCACCTTTGAGGCTAGAGGTGTGAGCCTGCTAAACGGAATCCTACCTTTGGGTTTGGGAAAGCAGGACCTCACTGAGAGTATCTGCCCGCGAGGGGACGAGGACTAACATTACCATGGGGAACTCCGTATACACAAGATATTATCTGTCTACATGGGAGTAAGTAATGCTGACAATACATCTATGTGTTTGGCTCAAGATTATACTGACAATGCCTCTATGCGTTTGGCTCAAAGTAATGCTGAACTTTAAACCTGTTCAACAATCTGTGGTGAACAATAGGACCCCTCTCATTACAGGAGCAAGAATAAATGAACAACAACTCTTGAGTGAGGAGGAGAAACCATACGCAGAGGCAAGCCTCCGATGTGAATACGTCTGTGAGGGGTGGAGCCACATTGAACAGTGGAGTGTGGCGCAGTGAGCGGCCAACACAGAAGGGAGACACCACACCGCCTTCCTGATACAGTGACGTACTGAGCCAGAGAAGCTAAGTGTCAGAAATTAGGGCTGCGGCAGACGTGGGGTGTTGCAGTTGACCTGGTAGTAGAGGTTTGCAGTATAAGCAGGCTATTTAGAATGGAAAACAGCCTGTGAACTTCAAATCCCAGCAGCCTCTGGGACCAATTGTAGGTTCACTGTGCGCGCACGTATCCAGCTGACAGTGATTGTTGGCAGCTTATTAGCAGGATATGGCACGGCCCAGGTGCAGACTTTTTTTTTTTTGGGGCACAGGCGTTTCCAGGTGAGACGAGGAAGATTCTCTGCATGTTTTCTCCACATGCCAAAGGTCTGCAGGAGGAGGGACCGGGGACGGTGGGCGATGCAGCGGTGATCATTCAGGGTCCCTGACTACATGCTACTTCATCAGTCCGGTTAGTCCCGCGGGGCTCCCAGAGCAAAAGCTAAGTACTTGTGTGCATGATTGTAAAAGCTAGGGTCGGCGCTCCGACTGCATTAACAAAGGGATTTCCGGCATGTTACAAGTTTAGCATCAGGTCGTATAGATTACATTTGAAAGACTGCAATAGGGTGGCTAACCGCGGGATGCAGTAGACGTGCGTCTGCTCGGCTCCCGCGGCCGCACTAACATCCTGTTATAAAAAAAGCCCGTTTTCGGGGGTAACAAGAGCTGGAAATACCCCGATGTGACGGTGAACATCCTTGGGCACCCCCGGAGTGAAGATCTAAGAAAACCGCGGTCGGATTCACCGGAGACGACCGTGTGAAGTTCTGTGGTGACAGCATCTAGCCCGCCTTTAAAATGGCCACGGGCACACACAGCTGAACGTCCTGTGCGTGTTCAGCGAGGCCGCACTGAGGCAATGTCCAGCCCGCAACAGACTGGTCGATCATGGTGGAAGAAAGGTGCGGACCCAGTGGGGTCCCGGAGAGGTCCCGATCAGCGGGCACGCTCTCGCAGGTCAGCACAGACAAGAGAGCGGCGGGAGAATCTGCCGAGGAGTGGAGTCAGGGCCTCCTGCGCCGGCTCCCGTCCTTCGGGGGGGTCCGGCCGGAGCATCGGACTAGAACGTCCCTGGCCGGGATGCCAAGAGGGCCAGCGAAGGGAGAGAGGGCCGTGCACCCGTGGGAGCCCTGCCCCCCGATGGCAGGCGAGTGGGGAGGCCCGGAGAGAGGCCCTTCTGCCTTTCCGCTCCTGCGGGTGCAGCTGATCCAGTGACATACGCGCAGACCCATGGGCCTGTGCGGGGACCTGCGTGCCCGCAGCGGGGGATACGCCTTGCCCCGGAAGGCGGGCTGCGGCTGGGCAGCGGGCGACGGTGAAGGGCTCTGAGGGAGGCTCCCTAGAGGCGCAGAGCTGCGTCGGCCCACGAGTAGAAGCACAGCAAGGACATACCCCGGCAGCATCAACAAAAGGAGTGACTTACCAAAAAGGTAAAAGAGACAGGAGGCACACCGGGAAGCGTAGTGCTCAGGCAAAAGCTGGCTGGACGGGCGCCCACATTGGTCCATATAGCGTATAAGGTGGACTTGGCGCCATGGGGAAGGATAGGCCGAGGAAGCTTCATGCCCAGAGCAGAATGGATCAGTACACCATTCCTCCACCCCAGCCCACTGACCTCCACCCGCAATCCTCAGATGACATGGAGACGGACCAGGGAATCTCACTGAAAGACATCATGGCCGCCATAACCGACTCCCGCACGTCCATGGAGCAGAAAATGGACGGAATAAGTATGGATGTTTCCCTCCTCAGGCATGACCTCCAAAAACTAACGGCACGCACCGGGGAGGCTGAGCAGCGCATTTCCAACACGGAGGACAGGATGAACTCCATGCAACAGCAGCTCCATAACACAACATCCAAATTGAAGGTGCTGGAAGACAGAATTGAGGAGGGAGAGGGCAGGTCCAGACGCAACAATGTGCGCATCCTGGGTATACCCGAAAAGGCAGAGGGCGCCTGTATGGAACTTTTTCTAGAACAATGGCTTTCCGACCTGTACGAGCCTGATGCCTTTTCCAAGTTTTTTTCCATAGAGAGGGCACACAGAATACCCACGGGCAGACCACCGCCTGGTGCCCCCCCACGAACTGTTATAGCAAGATTCTTAAATTACAGAGAACGCGACACCCTACTGCAACATGCGCACGCTAAAGGAGCTGTCACGTTCAATGGCTCCAAAATCGGCTTTTTCCCGGATTACACGAGGGAAATGCAAAGGGCAAGGCAATCCTTCGACTCCCTGAAAAGGCAACTACACACGATGGGAGTGAAGTATGGCCTGCTCTTCTCTGCACAACTCAAGATTTATCACAAAGGCACAACAGTCCATTTTAGTGATCCTAAGGAAGCTTGGCGCTGGGCCGAGCAAAACATAGAGGGAGATTGGTCCGCCCCCTGCGAAAATAGGGGAAGAAATCAAAGACCTCCGCCAGACCAACGGCGAGAACCCCTGACGACCACCACCGCAGGAACCACCGGAAGACTTGGGGGGGTGATAACCCCCCCCCTCACCACGGCTGTAAATATCCTGTGGCCACACTGAGATACCCAAGTCAGACCATAGATCTTCCCACAGTACACACACACACACACAATGATAGGCAGCACATACCCACCTGTAGCGGCCACGATATGCCCCAAGCCCTACAGCAAAAGGAGAACCCCCCCCGAGAGTGCAACAAATTCCATGCGTAGTACACACATGAACTCCCTTGGGGACCACCTTTAGAGGAGTATTACCTTCCCCCTGGCCACTTTTATTTGATATCAAGTTCAGTGCATGTTAGGTGTCCAGTTGACACCATAGATTCTTTGTTCAGGTGACCGATGCTTCTAGTTGGGAGGAGTATGGGGTGGGGGGTTCTGGGTTTGTTAACCACAGCTTCATTGGGGACCAGTCGAACTAATAGGGGAACATGACCAGAAAGGATGCCAGTACACCGGTTCTAGGTCATTTGGTCGAAAATAAATGGTCGACAGGACAAATGGTCGACACCAAAAGGTCGACAGGTCTAATGGTCGAATTTATTTTTGTTTGTTTTTTCACATTTTTTTATTTTTTGGGGGGTCCCCCTCCCAACCGCCTTTTTTTTTGCTAAAAAAACCCTTTTTTTCCCTAAACGAAAACCTAAAAAATATATATATAAATTTTTAAAAAATTGGACCATTTGACCTGTCGACCAAATTGTGTCGACCATTTGTCTGTCGAGCATTTGACTAGACACCCAGTACACCACGGCATATTTCCAACAGGCGCATAACGCTGCCGGTGACAATCAGGGCAGCTACCAACACAGGCTCACATGGCAGAGTATCGTAGTAATGTCGATGCTCTCAGAACACTGAGGCTCATGTCGTGGAACGTCAATGGCCTGGGCAATGCAATCAAGCGCCGCCTGGTGCGCCAATTTCTGAACAGACAGGGGGCTGATATAGTGTTCCTATCCGAGACACATCTCGCAGGTACAGAATGTACCCTATTTAGGCGTACAAATTATAAGCTGACATTCCACTCGGGCTTCACGATGGGCTCAAGAGGCATCATGATCTTAGTACACAAAAGCCTCCCCCTCCACCTCTACACGATGACCCATGATACAGGCGGCAGATACATATATGTGATGGGCGACTTATGGGGGCAATCCATCGCACTGATAGCTATCTATGCACCACTGACCCTTCTAGAACCACTGCTCACTGACATTACCCCGCTAATCGCTAATGATACCGCCAACGGCATGATACTAGGTGGTGACTTCAATGAAGTCATGAATGTAACCCTGGATAGATCGCACATACGGAACAGGAACCCCAATGTCCCCACTAGGCTTGCCACGTTCGCCAACGCACTCGGCCTGTGCGATGTATGGAGGGAACTTCACCCAGACACTAGAGTGTACTCTTTCCACTCGGGGGCCCATGCCTCGCTCTCCAGATTAGATTACTTCTTCACTCCTGCAACTGACCTATATAAGGCACAGGAAATAAAAATGCTGCCTAGAGGCATCTCTGACCACTCTCCGCTAGAAATGTTACCCATAACGTCCCGGAGGATGCCACTGCCATGTTGGCGCCTGAACAGTTACTATCTGGAAGATCCTGAGCTGGTGGACAGACTACAGGAGACCACCAACACATACTTTGAGCTCAACACACAGACGGCAACGAACCCTGAAATGCTATGGGAAGCCTATAAAACGGTGCTAATAGGCAAACTAATATCATGATTTGGCGGCCAAAAAGAGGCAGCACATGAGCAAGATTCTTGAAGCGGAGCTTCATGTCAAACAGGCAGAGGAGGGGCACGTAAAAGAAAATATGCCGGCCTCTAATCGGACGTTGCTACTAGCACAAAAAAGATTGCAAAGCATAGCGATGGACAACGCTCACCAAGCGCACACTGCTATGAGACCAAGGATCTATGAAACAGGCGAAAAGGCCGGCAAGATGCTAGCATGGCTGGAAAGGAAGGAGCAGGGACGCAGCCATGTCCGGAGGCTCGAAGCGTATGGATCAAACGCAAGGGTGTCAGACCAGGAAATAACCCAGGGCTTCGCAGAATATTACGCAGAGTTATACAGTGAATCCACAACCCTAATGGGCGCTACGATTATGGACTGAATTGAAACCCCTACCCTAAATGAGGCACAGCGGCAACGGTTGGAGCGGGAGATCACTGAGGATGAGATCCTAGCCGCCATTTCTGGTCTCCAGACCGGTAAGACCCCTGGTCCAAATGGCTTACCGGTGGAGCTATGGCGAAGGGTGGGTACCAACGTGATAGCCCCCCAGCTACTGCAAATGTACCTCCATGCACGTGAAAAGGGCATTCTCACTCCAGATCTCCGAGAAGCAACGATAGTAGTGATACCCAAGCCGGACAAGCACCCGGAAAGATGTAGCTCGTACAGGCCCATTTCACTCATCAACTCTGAGACTAAAATACTGGCAAAGCTTTTAGCGGACCGCCTACAAGAGGTAATTCCCTCCCTGATTCACCCGGACCAGTGCAGCTTCATGCCACAAAGATCAACTTGCATGAACCTCCGCAGACTATTCTCAGCTTTGGAAAGAGCCAACAGCATACAGGGGCCACTAGTCCTGTTAGCAATTGACTTGGAAAAGGCCTTTGATTTGGTGAGATGGGAGGCTGTCTGGACAATAATGCGTTGCATGGGCTTCGGTGAGAACTTCATGAGTTGGGTGCGGCTGCTGTATGAATCCCCGGTTGCTAGGACCAGGGTCAACAGCTGGCGATCAGAACTGTTCGGTCTGGGAAGGGGTACAAGGCAGGGCTGCCCACTATCGGCCATGATTTTCGCTATTGCGATCGAACCCCTGGTGATCCTGCTGCGAAACGATCTAACCTGGGAGGGCTTCTGGTGGTCCGAGACCTGGGAAGACAGAATATCCCTCTATGCGGATGACCTACTCATCTACCTAAAGGACCCAAACACTTCTTGCCCCAGAGTTATGCAACTGCTGGGCCAATATGAGGCAGTCTGTGGATTACGCGAGAACTGGTCCGAATTCATCCTCTTCCCTATACGGGACACCTCATTGGGGAGTCTGCGACCGGCCCCTACCAGATCGAGAAGGAACAGTTCAAATACCTGGGGATACACATCACGACGCACCTTACTGAATATACAGCCTTAAACCTCTCCTCCTTGGTAGCAAGATTTGCAGATGACACTCGCCACTGGATCTCCTTGCCACTGATGCTGATGGGTAGGGCAGCTTTGTTCAAAATGATTGCCCTCCCTAAATTCCTATACATCCTCAAAACGCACCACTGTACATCCACCATCGGGACTTCCACAAAATCGAATGCACCCTCCGGAAACTGCTTTGGAAAGGAGGCCACCCAAGAATTGCTCTTGCCACCCTTCAGAGGTCCGTCTGGGAAGGGGGATCGGGCTGCCCAGGCTGCAATCATATTACTGGGCCAGCCAGATGGAGGTGGTAAACAATATGCTTCACGGCGACGGGAGCCTCCCACACATCAAGGGCTTCCACTGTAACACTACAAATAAGCCAATAGAGCACCTCTATAGAGACTTGGATCGCCCTCCGAAATCTGATATGGCATCGCACATAACGAGAGTTTGGAAGGAAGCACTTCGATACTTGGGGTGGGGTGGGAAAACAACACTGGCCCAACCGTTGTGGAACAATTGCAACCTTCCGAAATACGGAAACTACCGAGATGGCCCGGGTGGACCCAGTGTGGAATTTCTAGCGTTGGGGATGTGGTACATGAGGACAACCTGGCAACATTCGAGATAATGCAAGAGAGGTTCTCCCTGCCGGACACAGAGAGGTTCCACCATATGCAGCTGAATCATGCTTGGAGGACCCATCGACAGATCACACAAGACCTGCCGGAAAGCTCCCCGCTTGAACAAAACATAGTCCTGGATCGGGTAGAGCGGAAGGTCACCTCCACCATGTACACTGTGATAACCTCCTTCGCGACACCGGAACTATCTAGTCTGAAATCAAAGTGGGAGCAAGACGTGGGTGCACTCCTTCTGGAGGACTGGACAGAGGCCCTGATGTACCCGCGTGAAACAACCATCTCCTCGAGGCTCCGACTCGTCCAGTTGAAGATCCTGCATTGCACCTACTACCCGAGAGTGGCCCTCTTCCGTTAGGGCAGGGCTGCGGACGCAAAGTGCCTACGCTGCAAGCGAGAGGAAGGTACCTTTTTTCATATCCTGTGGGAGTGTAGTAATATTCAGCTGCTCTGGCAGAAATGCTGCGACAAACTGTCTAGCGTTCTGGGAAAGACGATACAGAGGTGCCCGAAACAATTGCTTCTGGGGGTCTCCGGAGAATCTGACTTATCCCGATATGAGAAACTGCTGTGGTCAACTGCGCTTGCAGTCCTTAGGCGGAACATTGCACAACTGTGGGCTCGGAGCGCACACCCAGCTATGACCAGTGGGTCACAGACGTGGACATATGTGCTGTAATGGAGCACAGGGTGTACAAAGCAAGAGGTTGCCCGCAAAAGGCGGGGAAAATATGAAGAAGATGGGAGGAGGATAGCTGAAGGACAAGGGCGACCCTGTAGCTGCTAAGACTGTGTGAGGCCCACCGAAAGGGAAATATTGACTCTGTTAAGTTCACCCTATGTCATGAAGTCATCCTATGTCAAATTCGACGGTCTGTCGGACCATGGTCCCTGAAGCTGAGTTTGTCATTCTTATTGTTTCTTCTTTTGATTGTTTTGCTCTCTCCCCATCACTACCCTTCCCTGGCATTTGCCCCCCCCCTCTTCCCTCTCTTCCTCCTCTCCGCCCCCCCCAGCCCCTCCGGTGTCCCCTCCCTGGAATGTAGAGAGATGAATGTAATGTTGTTTTAACCTTGAAAACCTATAAAATCTTTGATAAAAAAAAAAGAAAGACTGCAATAGTGTTTTGTCTCCATTACTCCAGACGAAGTGGGTCGAATAGCGTTCATTATAGTTAAGAATGTAGTCTTTGGAATGGCATATGATTTACCCACAGCTATGGTCATGAGAAGCGGATGGGAAACCCTCCGTTAAGTTTTGGAAACGTGTGATTAGATAACACGTGTAATTCCTACTCAGCAAGCTTGGTGCAACATTGTTCAGGCTGGGAAGTGATGTGCTGTGTATGTTGCTTCTGCCTGCCCCCAGGGCCATGTGTTTTGACTATTCATCCGGGAAACTTTCCCTTCTTTGTTTCATTCAGCTTGCTGCTACATGTCCTTATGCCTCATGTTTTTATGTTTCCATGTAGTATGCTGTATGTAACTAGATCATGAAGAAAACAGGGAGTTGATTAAGCCCATATAGTACAGGAGTCTTATAGTTCAATAGGCAGTCAGGAATAGTATGTCTAGGTGTTTATGTGTTAGGGAGAATTCTCTTATAAGGCTAATAAGGCTTATAAGGCTAATTTCCCTTAGCACTAAGAAAAGTTATTTTCTAACATGGGAATTTACAGCCAGGAGTCCCTTTCTGCAAAAACTGCTGATTGTTTAAGAGTCCTTTGTAGACATAAGGATCTTCCTGTAAAAGGCAAGAAAATGGAATTGATAGAAAGATTGTTAGAAAACCAAAGTCTGGGTAGTGGTTCAGATGAGCCTACCTCCCCAGCAAATGTAACCAACAGTAATGGGGTTAAATTGGATCAAAGTTTTGATAGTAATGTTATAGAGTTGGAAGAGGAAGGTGAGACCAATGTAACTTCCCCCACTGGCCCTCTGCCTGCTTTAGCACCTCAAGCTATGTCTACTGGACCATTGGCAGGTCCCACATTAAGTCCTGCATTCATTGAACTATAAAAGATTAGACTTAAATTAGAGTTCAAAAGAATTAGTGCCCAATCTGAACAAAAGTACCAATAACTAAGGCTCAGAGAAATGGAGCTCAAACATGAGCTACAGATTAAGAAATTGTCTGTGGAAAATGCTTCTCTCCCCGGATCCTCTAGGAGTTCCAGTCCCAAAAGACCCCGGATGCCTAAAGAGATTGTGGGTATGTATGAACCTAAGTTGGATGTGTTAGATTGGTTGGCTATGTTTGAGTATAATCATGGGCTCCAGGACATCACAAGGAATCAGCTGCTTCCTTGGTTGTTCTCTAGGCTCCCCCCTGTTGCATCTGATGTGGTAATGGAGTTGGGGGAGGTGGATAGGATGGACTATGAATGTGTGAAGCTAGCTTTAATAGCTAGATTTGGGAAGACCCCTTCCCAGTACCTTAAGAGGTTTAGGACCCTCGAAAATCATGATGGTAACCCTTGGGCTACCTGGGTGAGTGAAATTTTGAAGAACTTAGAGGGATGGATTAAGGGTTACTGAGTGAACACTTATGAAGGAATGAAAAATCTTGTTATGTTCGAGTCAATTTATGATGCCTGCTTTCCTGAGCTCAGGCAGCACTTGGCTGATTCAAAGGAAATAGATTCCAAGAAGCTAGCTAAGGCTGTTGACTTGTGGGTTGCCAACAGGGCTACTCACAAGGATTCTGGGGTAACTCAGAAAAAGGATGAGGGGAAACACCCTAAAAAGGACTCCAAAGATAATTCCAATAATTCCAATTCAAAAGAGGGCCCCAAACAGCACCATAAGGGTAAGCCACATGGGAAACCAAATAAGGCTAGTGTACCTTCTGGTCCCAGACCAGAAGGAGGTCAGAACAAGCCACCATTGTTGAAGGCATTTGGAACATGCTATGTTTGTAAGGCTACTGACCATGTGAAAGGGGATCCCAGATGTAAGGGTAAACCTTCAGGGGTCCACACTGTCTCCTTAGCCTTCGCTCCAGAGGAGGAAGTACAAATGGCCAGTGGAAACTTTCTATTACTGGCTGATGAACCCACAGGAGTCTCAGCCAGTGTTTCTTTAGTGTCCCTGGGGTTGTGGGAACAACAGAATTTAGATATATATAATTCTATCCCAGATAATAATAAAGAATATTAAAAGGACAGTGTCCAGGTGAATGGTCAGGAGACTCCTGCCATTAGGGACACTGGGGCCAGCATAACTGTGGTGGATGAATCTTTTTTCAAGGCAGAGGATGTTGCTAAGGCACCCAAATGCCTCACCAAGTTAGCTGGAGGGCCTGTGCAGATGCTTCCCCAGTTACCAGTTCTCATCCAGTGCAACAATATGGCTGTGAAGATACCTGTCAGTGTACAATTTGAGGAACCAGGAAGGGTTCTGTTGGTAAATGGAGTAGTGTCACACACCCCCAGACCTCCTAGTAAAAGGTTACAGGAGCTAACCAGACCTGCAAGGGAGAGAACCATGAGAGGTTCTCCCAAGGAGATGATAAAAAAAGAAAGAACTCCTACTCCACTAGAGCTACTTACTGCTACATCTGAGCAATCAGAAGCAAAGGGGAAACCCAAGACTTCTAGAAGGAAACCAGCAGCAAGCACTCCAGTGCTTCCAACTAGGACTTCCCCTAGGTTGTCCAAAGTTACACCTGTAACTCCAGCTGAGGCTGAGAGGGAGGTACAACCCTGTGTGGTTGAACTAGACTCTGAAGAGACAGAGCTAGTAGAAGGCCAAGAACTTATTGAAGATCTGGATCCTGATGACCATCCTGAGCTGCAGACCTTACTGGCAGAAGGTGGACCCAACAGGGCAGACTTCAGTAAGGGACAAAGAGAATGTCCAACTCTGGAAGGTCTTCGCCACCAGGCAGCTTCTCATGCTGATGGGCAAGAGCCTGGAAAGTATAGGTTACACTGGGAAGATGTCCTCTTCTACAGTGAACCGACTGAGTCTGCACCTGGAGACTACAAGAGGCTTGTAGTGCCTCAAGCAAACAGACTCCAGTTCTTGCAACTAGTCCATGAGATTCCTTTGGCTGCTCACTTGAGTTTCAAGAAGACCAAGGAAAGGCTCTCTCTCTACTTTTATTGGCCAAAAAATGGGGGCTGAGGTAGATAAGTTCTGCAAGAGCTGCCACACCTGCCAAACTTCTGGTAAGAGTGGTTCCAAGAATGTGGCACCTTTAGTGCCTCTCCCAGTAGTGGGAGTCCCATTTGAGAGTGTAGGGATCAACATTGTTGGTCCCCTTGATCCTTCAACCTCCTCAGGCAACAGGTTTATCCTTGTTGTAGTAGACCATGCTACTAGGTACCCTGAGGCAATTCCTATGAGGACTGTTACAGCGCAAGCTGTGGCTAAGGCCCTCCTTGGGATTTTTACCAGGGTTGTGTTTCCTAAGGAGGTAATCTCTGACAGGGGGTCAAATTGTATGCCCCACTACATGAAAGCCATGTGGATAAACTGCGGAGTTGCCTACATGTTCTCGACCGCCTACCACCCTCAGACAAATGGATTGGTTGAAAGGTTTAATAGGACCATGAAGAGCATGATAGGTGCTTTAGAAGAACCCCTTAAGAGATAGTGGGATCTTCTACTGCCATGCCTTCTCTTTGCTTATAGAGAAGTCCCTCAGGAGGGAGTAGGTTACAGTCCCTTTGAACCTCTTTATGGCCATCCAGTCAGAGGTCCATTGGCCCTGATTAAGGAGGGGTTGGAGAGTGATCCTACCCCCAAGCCAGTCAGAGTGACTGACTACGTGATAGGACTCCGGAGGAGAATGTCACAGATGATAGCCCAAGCTAGTGATAACCTGAAGGCTAGTCAAGCTTTGGTCTGGCATGATCAAAAGGCTAACATGGTTGAGCTCATTCAAGACCATCTAGTTCTCGTTATGATACCAACAAGGCAGAGGGCCTTGCAAGACAAATGGATGGGACCCTTCAAGGTTGTGGGAAAACTTGGAGAGGTGAACTATTTGGTGGACGTGGGCAATCCCAAGGAGGCTCCCAGAGTCTTCCACACCAACAGACTAAAAGCGTATGTCTCTAGACCTGAAGTAGGAGCTTTGCGTCTAGCTTCATCAGAAGAGGAAGAAGAGAGTGAACCTCTCCCTGATCTCCTCAGAGGCTTACCTTTGGATGAAAAGATTGAAGGAGTTAATCTCTCTTCAAATCTGACACCTGAGCAACAAGAGGGGTGCAAATCTATGTTATCAGTTTGTCTCCCTGTTCTCACTTTCACCAGGCTTGACCCCTTGGGGCCAGCATGATATACTCACTGGTGACTGTCTGCCAGTAAAAAGCAGAGGGTACAGAATGTCAGAGAATGTAAGAGCCCACATCAAAGGAGAGGTCTGCAAGATGCTGGACATCAGGGTAATAGAGCCCTCTACTAGTCCATGGTCTAGCCCAGTTGTGTTAGTACCAAAGGCAGGATCCAAAGAATTGAGATTATGTGTGGACTATAGAGCTCTTAGTGCGGTCACCAAGACAGATGCCCATCCTTTGCCAAGGACAGATGAGTTGGTGGATAGACTTGGTTCAGCCAAGTACCTCAGCACATTTGATCTGACGTCAGGCTATTGGCAATTAGCCCTGGCAGACCATGCCAAGGAGAAAACTGCATTTACCCCAGTTGGCTTATACCAATTTAAGGTTATGACTTTTGGACTGAAAAATGCACCTGCTACATTCCAAAGGATGGTAAATCAGGTTCTGACTGGGATGGAGGACTTCTGCATGGCATACTTGGATGACATTGCAGTGTTCAGCCAAACCTGGGAAGAGCATGTTGACCACCTGGGACATGTTTTGCAGGCTCTTGAGAAGGCCAATCTGACCATAAAGGCAAGTAAATGCCAGATTGGACAGAGTAAAGTGGTCTACCTTGGACCTTGGACATGAGGTAGGAGGTGGAGAAATAAAGCCTTTGCCCAGCAAGATTGAAGCTGTGCAAAATTGGACAACACCTACTACTCAGACCCAGGTGAGAGCCTTCTTAGGTCTCACTGCATACTACAGGAATTTCATAGAGAACTATGGGACCATAGCTTCTCCACTGAATGTGATCTCCTCTCCTAAGTTCCCTAAAAAGGTCAGATGGAATGAGGAGTGCAATCAGGCCTTTGAAAACCTGAAGAAAGCCCTTTGTCAAGCTCCAGTGCTAAGAGCTCCTGACTACCACCAAACTTTCATTGTACATACAGATGCTTCAAATGCAGGTATAGGTGCAGTCCTTAGTGAACTGGATGGGAAAAGTAGGGAGCACCCCATTTGCTTCATCAGTAGAAAACTGAAGGAACCTGAGACAAGGTGGGCAATCATTGAAAGAGAGTGTTTTGCTATTGTGTGGGCTCTGAGGAAGTTTAGGCCATACTTGTATGGTCCTACTTTTGTTATTCAGACTGACCACCAACCCTTGAGATTGTTAATGCAAATAAAAGGGGAAAACCCAAAACTATTTAGATGGTCAATCTGCCTCCAGGGGTTTGATTTAACGATTGAGCACAGGTCAGGGTGTCACCACCAAAATGCTGATGGTCTCTCTAGGATGTTTGTAACCGACTAGAGGTATGAGATTCATCCAGGTGTGGATTCAATCCTCCTGTCCCTTAGTCTGGGGGGGGGCGAGTGTTAGGGAGAATTCTCTTATAAGGCTAATTTTCCAAACCTAGTGAGCCCCCCAGCAGCTTTTCTGGATTTTTGGGGTTTGTTTTTTTCTCCTGCTAAGAGTGAGCCTCTTTCCCTCCCACTCTTAAGCATGATTTGAGGTATGTCTTTGACTTTTTGTGTGCTTATGGGCTATGTTTTTTTTTTACTCCATAGGGTATCATCTGTTTTTGTGTATGTGTTACACAGCACCCTCAGTGCAGTAACCCAGGGGTGTCATAGTGACCCCCAAACATAGACTCCATACCCTGGGACTGACTACTGTCTCCCAGGGCATGTAAAGTCACCATTGACTTTACTAGTCTAAAATTGTGAACAGAACCAGTGCAAACCATCATATTGTGGAAGTACTGGAAGGGGTTAATTAGCTTGCCCCTGGGTCTGTTTCCAAGGGGGCACTGTCCAGCCCCCCCTTGTTGAGCTTCTGGCTGGTGGCAGTGGTTACCACGCAAAATATTCCTCTGGAATATTTCCTGTGGGATTTTCCCATTGATTTTAAACGCACTACTTTTCGGAGCAATGTTAAAGATACCGCCGGTTTATTTATTTAATATTAAATCACTGGTTGGGCCCTTTTGCCAGAACTCTTTTCTAAAATGGCCGTGTCCGTCTCTGTAACTCCAACCAAGGTCGGGCCCTTTGTTCAACTTTTTGGCAGGCTTCTCCACAGAAGCCCTCCAACTGGTGCCCCTCTGTCTGGGTTCCACAGGATGTGTGGGTGGGGGAATTGGCACCCTGGACTGCATTGCCTTAGCAACCCAAGTCGCACTCTGTTCTGATTGGGCCAGTGGTGAGCCGCCCGGCTCACCACTTAGCATATTTGAGTGACAGCTAGGCTGTTGAATGGGGTTTTTTTCTACATAAAAGCAGGGCTTTTGGGACTGGAACTTCAGAAGTCGCCACAAGACCTAAGAAAGCTGAGCCATCTTCAACAATGACAATACCGGTGGAGCCCTGCTGCAACAACCTCACCACTTTCCCGACGACAAGAGAAGATCTTCTGCTGAAAGAGTCTTCTTCCTCTGAGCTGCTGGGATCAACCAGTTCGCCATTTTGCCTTCCAGGACATCTCTTGGTCGAATTGCCCGTGCCAAGCACCCCGGCGGCCGGCCAAGTTTCACCACTGTGACCGTGAATACCAGGAACGCACCTTTTAACCGACGAACTCCGTGGCTGGTTTCTTCCCTGGGCAGTGCAACGACTCCAAGTTTCCTCCTCGACAAAATCCTCTCTTCCCCTGGTTGAAACCTCGAACTGCACCCACTGCCAGGAACAACTGCTACCGCTGGAGCTTCCTCACTCTTTAAGGTACTGTGATCTGCCTGGCCTCCCTTTCTTTGGATTGCTAAAGGTGACCCTTAAATCCTTGGCTTTCCAACTGGGTTGGCCCCCAGACCTTCTAACTTTGTCTTTTGGATCACCCTAACCTATTTTGAACATTTCTACCAAGACCTGAATGCATTGCTAAACGGTGTGATCTTGGGCACATTTCGCCTTGCTCCATTCAAAGTGGGTCTGACCTATGAACTTTGGCACTTCAGTATACCCCGCCTTCACTAACTTGATTTTGTCTCTTAAAAGTGTTGGGAACTGTTTTATTTTTAGGACCTGCCTTTTTCTCTCCCTTTAACCTAATTATTGGAGTGCCATCTAAGTTACGCGCTCATCTCTGTTTTGACAAAAAGTGGTGTTTTGACTTAGACTTGTCTGTAATTGCTAAGGGAGGTGTGAATACTTTTCTGATTGTGTTGGAACTTGCTTTTGATTTATAGCGCTACTGTATTTTCTAAAGTGTGTTAAATAAATAATTATATACTTTTGATAAAAGGCTCTGGTCAGTGTTGCTCTACTGTGTTTTTAGCCCTATTGTGTATCCTCTGTATACTGCCTAACTCTTCTTGAGGGACGTCTGACTGCTCAGCCACAGCTACCAGGTAAATCTGGGTGGTACAGACTGCTACCAATTGGGTTTACTGCTTACTCCTGTAGGCTTAATCTTCTTGCAGTGGTGCCCAAGGGAACTGCACAGGATTCTGCCTAACATTATGTAGGTTAGGTTTTTACCCACTGCTTCCCCCATACCTATCCAAACTAGGTTTTCCCTCTACCTCTTTACGGTTTTCCTACTTACCCCCACCATATCCACAACCCCTCCCTAATCACTCTCCCCCCCCTTGGCTGCCAAGTGGTACCCTGGGTTCGTAAATCAGGTGCCTGTGCCAACCACGTGGGAGGGTCGAATCCATTCGGCTTCTGTGGTTCGGGGGAGAGTGTCGAAAACTCTTCCCTTCTAAGTGTTGCTGACACTAAGGCCACCCAAAATGAGGCTTACTTGGAGATGAGAGCACGCAGAGGACGTGGTAGGCCAGGTGCCCGCTGACACTGAAACAAGGAACTGAGCGAGTCCTCTGCTCTCAACAAGCGAGCAGAAGGCCGAGAGAGCACAGAGGTGAGTGGAATCCGAAAACCACTTGTATCCAGTCGGGAAGAGTGGCAAGCCATGGAGAACCACACTGCTACTGAAGAAACACACACTCACTTGAGAAGACCCTGCAATGAAGAAGGTATGAAGGTTGGCCAGATCGGAAGGTGACAGAGAGAGGAAAGAGCAAGTGGGCCCTAACCCCATAGCAAGGTAACAGAGTGTCACACCGATGCGGCCATGGAAGCTATGGGCAAGATGGAGGCGCTATTAGGACTCTACGGCTTGTCTGTTAGCGGTCTAGCCTTTTTTTTTGCTACAGGCATATATGGAAGCCACGCCCCCTGCGAGTCGCGTTGCAACTCGCTTTCGCTGACTTTCGTTTTGTTCCTTACCAGTGCCTTCCTAGATTTCCTCCCGTCCCAGCATTTCCCCTTTTGCTGCGATATATTTCCTCTGCTGCCCTATCCTGCTCGCCGGATCTTGGTTCTCTTCCTTTGCCTTCCTTGCATATCACTCTGTTTATGTTTTCTGGCTTTGTCTAGTTCTGTTTCTGCCATCTGCTTCGCACTGCCGCAGACCTGCCTTCCCCGGCGGCCGGGTTCCGACGTGTCGGCTCCCACCCGCTCGGGGTTACTTTCACTGCATCTCCTTTCTCTCGCTCTCTCACTCTCTCACACTCAAGCTCACTCATTCTCTCTCACTCTCCCTCACTCAGACTCACTCGCGCTCTCTCACTCTCTCTCTCACTCATTCTCTCTTGTGCTCTTTCTCGTTCTGACTTCTAGCTCTCTCTGATCTTACCTGTTTCTCCGGTAGTACTATTCCCGTGCTTACCCTTCTTTGTCCGCTTCTGTGTGTATTGCAGAAGTCCTCCTCAGCGACTCTTCCTTACCCCTCCTTCCCGGGCTCCTTCTTCCAGAAAGGCCCCGCATCAGTGCCGCTATCCTTTGGAGTTACAACCAAGATCATTGTAGAAAGTCCTCACCTGCCTCTGGACCTTCTAATCTACCCGGCCATCGTCATCTGCAGCTACACAGGGTTTTTTCTGCCTTTCAGGCTTTTTCCCTGTTTGAAGGAGCGGGCTCCCCAGGGTTCACTTGACTGTTTGTTTTATTAACGGTCAAAGTGGCCTCGGGAGGAGACCGCCCCTATCTCTTTGAACGTAAGAAGGGAAAAGGACCTCTAAAGAAGGAAGGGGAAGAAGAGAAACCTCCAAAGGACCGGAGAAGGAGGCAGAAGGTACTCAGCCACAGTGAAGATCCAGGTGAGGCGATCCCTGGGAAAGGAGCCTTGGGCAGTGACAGTTTGCAACGCCTAACAGCTACCATGGCCTCCTTGGAGCAATACCAGGAGATGGTGACAGCGATCCAAGGCCTTCAGGCAGAGGTTCAGAGCCTCAGAACAGAGAATATCAACCTACGTCAACAGGTAGCGGCTCGAGAAGATTTCCGAGGCGATTTACCACCACTGACATTCTCCTTTGGGAAATATGATGGCAGTCCTCAACTCTTGAAAGAATTTTTGGATGCCTGTATGATATACTTTACGTTTCGACCTAAAGCTTATGAACTTGACAGAGCCAGGGTAGGGTTTCTGGTCTCCAACCTTGTGGGTAATGCCTTGGCTTGGGCTACTCCACTGATAGCTCAGGCAAATCCTGCGGTTAATGACTACACTCAGTTCACTCAATTGATGCGTGCCAGGTTTGAAATACCGGAAGTCCAATATTCTTCCTACGAAGCCCTCCTAGACCTCCGTCAAGGACACCAAGATGTCCAGACTTATGCTTCCACATTTATGAAATTGGCGACAGAGGCAGGGTGGCCGGATTCTGTACAGCAGACCCTCTTCCGACGAGGCTTACATGATGAACTCAAGGACGAGCTTGCTCGGATGGCACGTCCTGCTGCCTTCCAGGATTTGGTCACGATGTCTCTGCAGTTGGAATACAGATTGCACGAGCGAAGGTCTGAAAGAAGGAGGTTTAGACTTCATCAGTCTATAGGAAACCCCACGGCAAATACCCCTACCAGACCACAGACAGAAGAGCCTATGCAAATTGGAACAACTAGAGGTCCGTTGACTCCTGAGGAACGAAAGAGACGCAGAGATCAGGGTCTGTGCATGTACTGCGGATCCTCGAAGCATTTGCTTCGGAGTTGCCCTGAGGTACCCCTGAGACGTTCGGGAAACGCATCTCCCCGGTCTTGAGCAGGGAAAGGAACCGGGCGGAGCTGAAGAATCCCTGCAATTCTAGACAACAGGACGTGTCGGGAGAGGACCAAAGACTTATGGTATTTACAGTTCATCTTATTTTTGAATCAGTCGCTTCATTAGAAACCTTGGCTATGTTGGACTGCGGGGCCGCAGGAAACTTTATCGATATTCAGTGGGCGCAAGAACAAGCTATTCCCCTACATCAAAAGGATTGTCCTTTGCCAGTAGAGGGTGTAGACGGAGCTCCTCTCTCATCCGGACCCACCATCCAGGAGACCGGTCCAGCCACCATGTCTTTGTTTCAGCACCAAGAACAGATTACCTTTGATGTAATTGGAGCTGCTCACTTCCCTGTCATCCTGGGCATACCTTGGTTACGCAAACATAATCCCAGGATTGACTGGTCTGCCAACACTGTCAGCTTTTTGTTGCCGTTTTGCTCGGCTTTGTGTCTACCCCTGGCATCTCCTGTTGAGGGGAGGGGAGTCGCAATTCCAACCTCCTCGGCGGTTGTTCAGATGATTCCTCCGTATTACCAGCAGTACGCCGAGATTTTTGAAGATAAACTACCCCGTACTCTACCCCCACATCGAGCAGAGGACTGTGCTATCGATCTGAAGCCCGAAGCATCGGTTCCTTTCGGGCGTATGTATCCGATGTCCCTCCCGGAAAGAAGGGCACTGAAAGAATATCTAGATGCCAATCTACAAAATGGCTTGATCCAAGAATCTCATTCTCCAGCAGGGGCCTCAATGTTCTTCATTCCCAAGAAGGGCACCACAGAACTCAGGCCGTGTATAGATTACCGGGGATTGAACAGCTTGACTATTCGAGATAGATACCCTATGCCCCTTATAAAGGAGGTACTTGAGGCGGTTGAAGGAGCTTCGATATTCACCAAGCTAGATCTCCGGGGAGCCTACCACTTGCTGAGAATCAGGAAGGGGGATGAGTGGAAGACCGCCTTTCGGACTCCTCTGGGACATTTTGAATATAGAGTCATGCCCTTCGGTCTGGTGAACGCCCCTGCTGTATTCCAGCGTTTTGTTGATAAGATTCTATCGGACTTGTTATATGCCTCTGTAGTGGTCTATCTGGACGATATCCTGGTCTTTTCTTCTTCCCTTTCAGAACATCAAAGGCATGTCACTCAGGTCCTCCAAAGGTTATGGGATAATCAGCTCCTGGTTAAGCCAGAGAAGTGCGTCTTCGAGGCTGCCTCTGTGTCATATTTAGGGTTCATCCTCTCAAAGGAGGGGGTACAGATGGATCGCAAAAAGCTACGGGCAGTCCTTAGATGGCCTACTCCTAGGAGTCCTAAGGAGATACAGAGGTTTCTGGGTCTGTCCAACTTTTATAGACGATTCATCTCTAATTTCTCTGACATAGTATTGCCCATCACTCGTCTTCTTAAGAAGGGTCAGAAGTTTGAATGGGATTATGAAGCTGGCCAAGCCTTCCAGTTACTCAAGAAGACCTTTACAACTGCTCCCATTCTAGTGCAACCTAACCAATCTCTCCCCTTTGTGGTCGAGACGGACGCCTCAGGAGGAGCAATTGGAGCCGCCCCCCTGCAGGCTGGCAAGGATGGAATGGAACATCCGGTTGCATATTATTCTAGGTCGCTCACACCAAATGAAAGGAATTACTCAGTTTTGGAACGAGAACTACTGGCGATCCGCCAGGCCTGCATTGAATGGAGACATTTATTACAGGGAGCTGCCCATCCTTTTCTGGTCCGTACAGACCACCGGAATTTGAAGGTTTTACAGCAGATGGAGTGTCGGAACTCCCGACATGCTCGTTGGGCCTATTTCTTTTCCCAATTTGATTTTGAAATAACTTCCCTTCCCGGAAAGGACAATGCCTTAGCGGATGCTCTTTCTCGGAGCCTGGAGTACCAAGAGAATCAGGGCCAGGATGAAATACTTGTGGGCAAGAGAATCCTGGGAATGATTAGCTCCTTCTTGCATGATGTAGAGGTTGCTACCAGTCGTTCCGAAGTGTCATCGGAGTACCAACCACTCCTTGTTAAGAGGGATATGTTGTACTTTCATCAGGGCGCACTGTTTCTACCGTCTAAGGAACTTCAACCTCAAGCCCTGTATTGGTGCCACGACCTTCCTTCGGCTAGGCATAAGGGCCAAGGGGCAACTCTACATTTGGCTTCTAGAGATTTCTGGTGGCCAACAATGACAAAGGACATTAGGGCATATGTGACGGATTGTCCAGTATGTGCCGCCAACAAGCAAACCACTCACCGACCTTTAGGCCTGCTCCAACAGGAACCTCTACTGTCTCAACCCTGGGAACATGTTTCTACTGATTTTATTGTAGATCTTCCCCCCTCTAATGGGTACACAGCTATCATGGTGACTGTAGACACCCTGAGCAAGATGGCACATTTTTCTCCCTTGCCTGGTCTGCCTTCTGCTCCTGCTGCGGCCGAAGTATTTCTAAGAGATGTGGTGAGATTACATGGCCTGCCCCGGACCGTTGTGTCTGACAGGGGGACTCAATTCACCTCTCGATTTTGGTCAGCGTTATGTAGCTCGTTGGGAATAAAGAGAGCTTTATCCTCTGGTTACCATCCCCAGAGCAACGGCCAAACAGAACGTTTAAATGCCACCCTCGAACAATATCTCCGCTGTTTCTGCCATCAGGAACAGGACATGTGGCAGTCTTATCTAGCATTGGCCGAATTCACCTACAACAATACCCAACATTCCGCTACAGGATGTAGTCCCTTCTTCTTTACCTACGGGTATCATCCGAGACACATACCTCTTTTTGGGGTACCTCCTACTACAGTGCCCTCGGTTGATCAACGCCTTCATGAGCTTCGTTCCATCCAAAAGGAGGCAGTGCAGAAGTTGGAGGCTAGTAGGATTCGCTACAAGAAATACGCCGATAAGAAGAGATCACCTAATCCCAGGTGGACAGTAGGAACTAAGGTGTGGTTATCAACCAAATATCTTCCACGTTGGGTTCACCCAGGGAAATTCTCGGCCCGCTTCATAGGTCCGTTTCCTATTTTGTCTCAGGTGAACCCTGTCGCTTTTCGCTTACGACTACCACCTAATCTGAAGAAGATTCACCCTGTATTTTATACCTCTCTTCTGAAGACTCATCATCCAGATCCCATGAGTCGTCGTGGACTCTCCTCTTCAAGGATCGAAGATCCTGACCCTGAAGAGTATGAGGTAGAGAGGCTGATGGATTCCCGCTACAGACATGGCACTGCACAGTATTTGGTCCACTGGAAAGGGTACTCTGCTGCAGAGCGATCTTGGGAACCCAGACGTAACATTCACGCCCCACGTCTACTTAGACTGTTCCATCGCCTTCACCCAGGGAAACCTGGAGGAGAAGGGATAAGGAGAGGGCATACTGTCACACCGATGCGGCCATGGAAGCTATGGGCAAGATGGAGGCGCTATTAGGACTCTACGGCTTGTCTGTTAGCGGTATAGCCTTTTTTTTTGCTACGGGCATATATGGAAGCCACGCCCCCTGCGAGTCGCGTTGCAACTCGCTTTCGCTGACTTTCGTTTTGTTCCTTACCAGTGCCTTCCTAGATTTCCTCCCGTCCCAGCATTTCCCCTTTTGCTGCGATATATTTCCTCTGCTGCCCTATCCTGCTCGCCGGATCTTGGTTCTCTTCCTTTGCCTTCCTTGCATATCACTCTGTTTACGTTTTCTGGCTTTGTCTAGTTCTGTTTCTGCCATCTGCTTCGTGCTGCCGCAGACCTGCCTTCCCCGGCGGCCGGGTTCCGACGTGTCGGCTCCCACCCGCTCGGGGTTACTTTCACTGCATCTCCTTTCTCTCGCTCTCTCACTCTCTCGCACTCAAGCTCACTCATTCTCTCTCACTCTCCCTCACTCAGACTCACTCGCGCTCTCTCACTCTCTCTCTCACTCATTCTCTCTTGTGCTCTTTCTCGTTCTGACTTCTGGCTCTCTCTGATCTTACCTGTTTCTCCGGTAGTACTATTCCCGTGCTTACCCTTCTTTGTCTGCTTCCGTGTGTATTGCGGAAGTCCTCCTCCGCAACTCTTCCTTACCCCTCCTTCCCGGGCTCCTTCTTCCAGAAAGGCCCCGCATCAGTGCCGCTATCCTTTGGAGTTACAACCAAGATCATTGTAGAAAGTCCTCACCTGCCTCTGGACCTTCTAATCTACCCGGCCATCGTCATCTGCAGCTACACAGGGTTTTTTCTGCCTTTCAGGCTTTTTCCCTGTTTGAAGGAGCGGGCTCCCCAGGGTTCACTTGACTGTTTGTTTTATTAACGGTCAAAGTGGCCTCGGGAGGAGACCGCCCCTATCTCTTTGAACGTAAGAAGGGAAAAGGACCTCTAAAGAAGGAAGGGGAAGAAGAGAAACCTCCAAAGGACCGGAGAAGGAGGCAGAAGGTACTCAGCCACAGTGAAGATCCAGGTGAGGCGATCCCTGGGAAAGGAGCCTTGGGCAGTGACACAGAGGCTCAGAGAGAGAGAGATTAAATGAGAAAATGACAAGGGTTACGGAATCCTGAGAACTCTGAATTGAATAAACCTCCACATGGGTCACATAAACCCATAAGAGCTAAGAGCCATGAGAACAGAGGGGTTACCGATAACCCAGAGAACTAAGTGGGTTATTGCGACAGAGAAACCCAAGCGAGCCAGACGGGCCCAATAAGCAAAGCGAAGAACAGATACTAGAAGAGCACAGAGGCATCCAATATCTGAACCAAGTGGGGATGAGACTGACCCAAGTGGTGGAGAGGGATCAGAGAAATTTCCCTCCATCTAAAGAAAGTTGAGCATTTTGTTTTTGCTGGAACTGAAGATGTTT
The DNA here is from genome assembly GCF_040938575.1 of Ambystoma mexicanum. NCBI lineage: Eukaryota > Metazoa > Chordata > Amphibia > Caudata > Ambystomatidae > Ambystoma > Ambystoma mexicanum. Next base: position 639,323,236 of record NC_090935.1, on the reverse strand, counting down.
TGTTGTTGAATTTGGGAAACTTGAGGAACTTTGATACAAGAACTGCGAAATAAGGAGAACTGTTAAATTGCTGAAACCAGAACCACAACAAATTCCTGTCACACCTCAGAAATATCCTTGTGACCAACACTGGGGGCAGTGCACTCTGCGCAGAAGTGGTAGGGTCAGTTTAGTGGATAGGTTTGGATGGAGGACTATTTTTCTTTTGAATATGGACGAGCAGCTCAGTTTAGTTTGATAGGAAGGGAACTCCTATTTAACAATAGGGTTAATAAGGCGTTTTATCTTTATGTTTATTTATTTTATTTATTTATGTATTGGTATTTGTAAGGTGCCAATCCTATACAACAAATGGTTTTTCAAGGTACAATAAGACAGAAAATGGGGTTAGGGGCCAAGAGAGAAGATAACAATAACGGTCCTACTAGGCATTGTGACATTCGGATTGTGCAAGTGCAGTCACAAGATCTGCGAGAGAGAGGGGGTGGGTGAAGTGCCAGTCAGCGTGAATGCTAAATGCTAGGGTGGGAAGGGAAAGGCAGGGTAAATAGGATAGAGTGCAAGTGAAGTGGGGGTGGAGGGTAGAGGGCAACAGGGGCTAGATGCATGGGGTGCAGGTGGTGTGGGTCCACATGCTAAGTGTGAGGAGCAAAGAGCGGGGTAACAGGGACAGTGGGCTGGTGCCCTATAGAACTCAGAGGGAACGAGGCACCCTGTCACTGTGGCAGATGGGGTGTTCGCAGGGGAGGGGTAGAGGGAAGGAAGAAGAGAAAAGGAGGGTCTTGAGGAGCTTCTGGAACTAAAGGAGATCCGGATCAAACCTGAGAGGGACAGGGAGGCTCCTGCAGAGGAGGGGGATCTACCCCTACTCTCTGCTTAGCGAAGCATCTGATTTGCAGAGAGTTGGAAATAGAAGACTGAAGGTCTCTAGCAGGAAGGTATTTAAGGAGAAAGAGTTGGATGTAGCGAGGTCTAAGGCCCTAAAAAAACATGTGGATGATGCAGATGGTCTAGAATTTGATCCTAACATCAACCAGGAGCCAGTGGAGAGATTTTAGGGCTGGAGAGATGTGGCCCCTGGGCTTGAGGCCAACGATAAGTCTTGCAGTCCTATTCTGGATTAGTTGAAGGGGAGTCAAGACAGGATAAAGGAAGATTTAGGAAGAGGCTGTTGTAGTAATGGATCCAAGTTTTGTTGCCCTTCACCTTGACTGCAGGTGGTGTAGCGAAGATCACTTCATGAGGCCCATTGAAACACTGTTCATTCCAGCTGTAAGCAAAGGAACGCGTATAGACCGAGTACCCGGGAAGTAGCAATGGTTGCTGTCGATCTTCTCGTTCCTTGCTGTCTTTTCCCGTTGCTTGCTGATGTGATGCTGTAAACTGTGAAGACACAATCTTAACGCTCTTAGTTAAGGCCTGAAGATATTCCCCAAACTCTTCTCCAAGAATCTCTGCTGACTTATGTGTGCCTGAACCTGTGTGTGTGGGTGAGAGTGGTGTATACAATCTATGCCCCATCACCACCTCTTGAGGACTGAGGTGGTGATATTTCCCTGGCTTATTTCATAAGCAAAACAGGGCCAATGAAAGACGGCACAACAAACCTTTTTGCAATTTACTACAACTGCATTTTAAGCAAACCATTACGCTTTTCCACTATACCGTTGGCTTGTGGGTGATAGATTAAGCACAACTGTGCTCAACCTGTTCTTGATATTCAGAAGGGATGTAATCTCGGCAAAGAATGCATTAAAATAATGGGGCCCATTATCTGATCTCAGGACCTCACATATTCCCCACCGTGGAAATACCTCCCTCACCAAAAATGTAGCTGACGATTTTGCATCAGGGTGCATGTAGGGACCAACCTCAAGCCATCCAGAAAATGGACATACAACTACAATCAAATACCTGAAATTATTACACTTCTGTATCATGTCAACAAAGTCAATGTGGAGTTCTCTGAAAGGATCTGAAGGCTGTGGTATTACCCCTCTCATTGCTTTCATGGTGTTACCAGGTGCAATGAATCGAATAATAAAATACAAGCAGCCTGGTATAAATGGATCAGGAAAATCGTATGTTACAATGCAGGTATAAGGATGGGAAAGAAGTACCAGAATGCTGTGAAAGAGGTCAACTACAAATCAAAGGAACAGTCCTTCCTCCTAAGGGATGGACCAATGGACTGATCATATGCAAGGCATTGCCATTGTTAGGACAATGGGAAGCAGTTGGGGTGAATGCAGAAAAAGAATTCAAGGACCGATGGCCTATGATCACAAGGTTATTAATGTGGGTCGACGATGAGAGGGGACCATTGCAGATATTACCCCTGAAGAATGCATCCCTATACTTAAGAAATATGGGCACAATACAATTTGGAGAAAATCTTGTGGGGTTGTGTTGTTGACATACCAGGCATGAAGTGAGGAACAACAGTACTCATGGACCACTACTTGGCCTGTGGATCAAGAGAATATATAAAGTTGCTACTAGAATGGGGAGGAGTTTGTTCATCAGTACTGATGAACATACCAGCCCTAGTAGTACCACAAAGCGACCTACAGATCACTGACTTTCCTAAAATGGATATACACCAGAGAAAGAAAAGATTTCTTAACCTTAGTCGACAAAAGAGGGAGGATTACTTCTCTGCAAAATCAATAGAAGCCTATTATGACATTCCAGATGAGCATACATTGTTTCAACAGAATGGCTGTGAAATGTCCAGCTATATTCATGCCAGGAATTCAAACTACAGTAAACGCCAAGTGGTTACAAATTACTGGGTGGGAGTTGCTACAAGTGATCAACACGACAATAAAACGATTTAATGCGATCAGAGAAGGACGAAAGATTATCTAGCTCATGGCCCTCAAGGACTAGTATGTCCTGGACTTAATTACAGCAATGGAAGAAGGTGTGTGCACCAAGATCAGGCCTTCCTGCTCCACATACGCACCTGCCAACAATGGACAAAATGGAACCCTGACAGAAGCAATAACTATGCTGTCAACCCTGCATACGAAGATGGTGAAAGAAGTAGACGATACAGAGGATGAAGATCGGTTTTCATCCCTGTTTTCATGGGTTCCAACCTGGCTGGCAAACGCCTTCAAACTACTTGGAGCAATACTAGTGTTAGTGTTGCTGGGATTCTGTCTTATAAGAATCATCATAGGACAGTGTAAGAGGACAGCAAAGAAATCAATTAGGATGAAGATAATGAGCGATGTGAATGCTGTGGCTGACGCGTGCAAACAGACCGAAACACCACCCCTGAGCACCTGAGAGAAAGTCCTCTGACACCGCAGGAACAAAGATTTATTACCCCAAGAGTCATAAGAACTATGAAGGTGTTCTGCCAACCAACTGGGGAGTGCTGCCATATGACCTGGTTTGCGGATGAACACATAAAGAATGCAGGTGACCTGAGGGGGGTGACTGAGATATGGATCCTAAAGAAGTCATTCTGTGGAGAAAAAATGAAGAAGATTGAGGATGAAGTGGTTGAGGACTCAACCAGAGGGGGTAATGTAGAGAAGCAGACATGTACGTCATTTATAGACCCCACCCCCTCACCTCTGACATAATGGATGAAGGACAAGAAGATAGTGTGCATGACACCAGGTATCATTTCAATATTGCATCGGGTGTATGAGAGACGATATGCACTCAGACAACTGTATCAAATGTACCCTCAAACTAAAGTGGTAGGAGATTTGCAGACACCACTGAACATGGAAGAACTGTAAAGGAAATCTTACAGGTGCAAAGTGATGTCATAAGAAGAAGACACAATGATGTAATTGTTTTAATGAATAATGAAATGTCTCTTAGTTAATCGAAAATATGGAATTAAGAAGGGATCAAGAGGGTCAAAAAATGGAAAGCAGAAGCTGCAAAGAAGGGGGAAGCACTGGTTTGTTGATTTTTATGATATAAGCTAATTGAAGCTAGCAATATGTGTATTATCAGAAATGGCAATTGATGGTGGGAGGTTTGGCTGAAGTTCACTCTTAAAATAGATAAAAATGCATGCTTAAACGTTGAACGGTTTTGTCATTTTATTTAAGATGGGTGTCTTGATATATTTCTCTGGGAAGGCTGTTGGATACTCACAACCTCAGCCCAGCTACCTGTCCCATGGTAAGGTGAGGGATAGCAAGAAACCTGGAGAGTGTGGTAAGGGGGGTGCATACGGGAGGGATATTTTTGGTGGGGAGATGAAAGATAGTGTAACTGCAGACTTTGCTCCAGCTGAGCATGGACTACTAGGATTGGGTGAAATTAATTACAGTTGCTAGAGACACATGGTATAGAACTACAGATTAGCACTAGATCGAATGCAGAATATAAGCAGGTGATATTGAGACTGGCCGAAGGGGTGCGTGCGGGTCTGTATGCAGGGGAAAAACATGAACTCATCACTAAAGGTGAATACCAATGTTTTGGTTAAAGCCTTCTTGCAAAGAATAAAAATGCAGGAAACCCAGCTGACAACAGAGGATGGTTGACACCAAATAAATACTTGTGGCTCCAGGTGTATGCTTCAAAATCTACCAAAGTGCTGCATGGTCCCTTTTCAAATGCTCAATGCATTACCATGCTATGGGTAGCTTTGTCTTAGTTCGTTGGCTATTATTATTTTATTATTTTATTGATTTTCCATAACTCAAACAGAGCAATTACATCAAATCACAGGTTCATACATCCAATCCTAATCCAACTACTTAATCATATACACAATAGTTAGTTACATTGATAACAGCCGTATAGGTCACACCCATTAATTTATTTATCATTCAAGCTGGAGTTCGGGACATTAACACATAGCATTTCCTCTTCAGCTGTGCAAAGCCATTATACAGTTTAGGTGGTATTCCATGGTCTGTGTGAGACCCAGACATCCCATCTTCTTCAGAAAGTGTGTAAAATGATAGACATTTCACAGTGCTACATCCATCAAAGCAGCTCAGGGTGCCTCAGGTCAGAAGGAGCCTTTAATAAATCCCATACCCCATGCCAGGTGCTGTAATGGTCTGTCACCGAGTCACACCCACTCATCCTATCCATAATAGATATCTCAGGTTTGAAACATTTCATAAAGTCATTCAACCAGTAGCTCAGGCGTGGTGCCCTAGAGGCATTCCATGTTATTGCAATCCTGTGCTTGGCTAGGATAAACCCTGGAGAGAGAACCAGAGCCAACATTTTACTCTGTTTCCCCCTACCACTAACGATCAGGCCCAGTAAGCAGAAATTCACTGACCTTGGATTTGCAGCCTAGTAAATTCTGCTAGTCTGTTTAGCACCTGATTAAAAAATGTTTGGACTGTTGCACATTCCCACCATATGTGTAAATAGGAACCAATTGCCCTTCGACATTGCCAGCATTTCGCGTCCGCTTCCAATGCCATTTTGGTGACCACAACCGGGATGACGTATGCATGCATGATATAATTGTATTATATCCATTTGAGATGGGTATACCTGGGCACCAACTTTGCATGGAGTAACACTCCTATTAGCTATTTCAGTTGTGTAAATCATTCCATTCACCCCCATCCAAAAGCTGGTATAGTGTCACATTAACAGAGTGCTCAGTGGGCCGTAGCGGGAACCCCTGCCAAACACCCCTAATATCTTCCATCAACTTAGCAAACTCTAGGAAGTTGAGGCGAATATGACCATGCTTTCTACAGAACTTGCGGTACATGTTTGCTTTATCTCCCATATATAGCTCCTCAACCGTTTCACCTCAACCAATGTTGGGCCTTCACACAGTTCTAGCCCCCTTTCAGGCTTAAATCATTCTACCACAAAAAATATTTGGTTCCAGTAGGAAGGGCAGTTTCTGCTGCAGTAGTCCAGTTGCATGTCACCACACCCAGACAAGCATGACCACAGGCAAAGGGAGAGATTTAAGGTCCTCATCCATCCCTAATATGTTAAACATATTCAACGGCTTACACATAGTCACAATCGTAATAGTAATAGCATCCTTCTGTGGGTATGTGAACCAATCCACAAGGTGCTGCAAGGTGGAAGCCCATTAATTAGCTTTAAAACCTGGCAGCCCCCTCTTCCTGGTCGGAAGTTACAAAGTCGTCAGAGCAATTTTCAGTGTCTCACTGTTCCACAATAGCTGACCCAGTATCACATACAATTTGCAAAAATATTGCTACGAATCTGAGGACGTCATCCCTTCCCCTTTAGGGAGAGTCCTTTGCCATAGGGCCACGGCGGTTCATCCACAGTGCAATAATCCCCTTAGGGGTGTTGCGCCAAGGGAGGATCACATGGGGAAGGAAGTCCCCTTTGGAATTGGGGACAAGTTTTCTCAGGAGACACGGTATGCCCCTGCCTCACTACCACCAACCCCTTCTCCAGTATTAAGTCCTCCCTCCCTCTATCCAGAGCCAATATGTTCTATTGTCAAATAAGTCAGACTAATAGAGTTGACAGGACTGAAATACCAACTAAGAACTTTACCTCAGGCTTGAAAAGATGTACTGTGAAGAAGAAGATAACCGAGAGTCCAAGCATCACATTAAAGGATCAACGTGAGTGGTCTAGCTTCTCACGGGATGTCATTGGCCCAAACGAAAGCAATAAACCAGCACAGGAGTTTAAAATAAACTCAGCTGGGATGCAATAGTAAAATGGTCTGAGGAGGAGGAACTGTGGGAGCCGTGCACTGGACGAGCAGACAAGAGCCAAATGGGAAGCCGTGGACAGAGGAAAAGGAAAACACAAACTGCCGAAATGAACCTCTGGGCACCCCAGGCCCTGGCGAGGCATCCTTGAGGAGAGATGTGCTACCTGGCAGAATCAGAGGTCTTCAGAGCCTCTGCAGATCCTGCAACTCCCCTGGACACTACCAGAGCCTTGAAGAACAATGCTGCTGCTCGGTAAATGCTGGTACCTACAACGAAGACGCTGACAGGTACGCGGGTTACACGAGAGGCATTGTAGGTTCGGGAGAGCAAGTGTGTGAAGCAAGAAGTTGGAACAAGAGGGTCTGGGACACTGAGAAGTGACTGCGAGTATGGGACCTGCACCCCTTTCAAAGTCAGAGGGAGACAGAAGGGCCTGGGACCCTGAGATCAACCAAGAGTGAAGATGCGTAGGTTTGGCAGGAGAGTGAACCAAACAGAAATGACAACGAAGTGCGAGTCTGGGACCTGCACCCACATGAGAAGCCAAGAATAAGAGGGTTTGGGACCCTATTTGAAGAAAGAGCAAACAAGGGAAAGTTGTATGCTTGGCAGGGGAGTAAACCAATCAAGTACAACCCTATATTGCGAGCCTGGGACCCGCACCCACGTGAAAGGCAAATGCCTGAAAAGGAACAAGAGGGTCTGGGAACCTGTAAAAGAAAGAGAGACAGTCCATGAGAGGACAACGGCTTGACAAAAGAGTAAATCAAGCTGTTCACATCTTTGCGAGTCTGTGACCCGCACCCATATAAGAGGATTAGAACAAGGGGATCAAGGACACTGGAAGTAAAATATAAATAATCATATGCTTGGTAGGGTAGTGTGCCAGGTTGATGGGATAAAATAATTGTGACATTTAGCTAAAAGGATATGGGCTCAGAAGCCCAAAAGGGATTGAAAATAGAAGAAGTCTATGGGAAAAGAGCACAAGCCTAGCATTGGAGTCCTATACTTATGAACATTGCTTATTTCATCACATTTGGGCCGAAAGACGGGGAATTTTTCTGTTTGCGGGATCTATTATGAACAATTTACTTTGGGAAGAGATAAGTCTAACAAAGTTGGTTTAAGTTGTTATTGTCAGGGACAGAGGTAGGCTTTTGAGACACAAACACTGACCAACTTTTTGGTTTTGGACATCCTGACAATTTCACTAGTTTTCTTTGAGGTAGGGAATCCATCCCCTTGTAGCTTTAGAGATAGAGAGGCCTTTTTCCAACCCTTTCTTAATTAATAAAACGCTGTACCCAAATATATGCCACCATTGAGTCTGAGCCTTACTTCTGACCTCTTATATAAGATGTCAGGAGTGGGATCTGACCTGGTTGATACAAACTGGGGGACCCTTACTTTTACCAAACTTACTGAGCATGACAGTACCCCCTCAATCACCACTAAAGAATTAATAATATTTGATCCCTCCATTAGCATGGAAATAGTCCTAGAACATGGCAAAATACAATTGATACCAACCGATTCAGTATTGATCCCCCCTTCGGGACCTATATCAGGTTGATCTCAAAATCAGGTCTGGCATGGAAGCATGGCCTTGATGTAATGGCTGGTGTAATAAACCCAGATTTTAGAGGGGATGTCAAAATACTACTACAAAATAATTGCAATCATATTATTATCATATTAAGCCCGGGGACAAAGTAGCTTAAGGTATTTTGGAAAAAACCCTCTTGCCCAACCCTCCCACGCAGCATTTGGAGAATGGTTCTTGAGATTGCACACGCCCATTTTACAGCTGGACACTTAGGAGCCGCTAAGACTCAGACTCACATTTTGAACCTCTTTTACTTGCCTGGGGTATATGTTGAGGTAAAAAAACATTGTTCAGACCTGTCCCCTCTGTTACTATTACAAGAAGTGGGCCCAAGCACTCTATAACATGGCTTTACGGTGGAAAGCGTGCCTAGATCCCTGACCAAGAAACCCCCACCTTCCCGGACTATACATTGCAAGTACAAAGATGCAGGGCTATGTTTAATTCCACTAAGGAAGGACTACATATGACAAACCTGCGGTACATGCTGATATACCCGACCAGGCTCAAAGTGCTATACAACGGCAAGTCGTATTTCTTTGAGGACACGACTTAGGCGCACACTGGATGGATACGAAAGGAACTGCACCACTCCCAACGAGGAGGATCAATTGATTACACACACTCTAAAGTTGTGCGATAGAAGTGACATTGGAACAATGCTACAAATGGCATCAAGAATTTGCTGGTTGCAGGAGATTGGAGTTCGTGCATGGTTCAGACTCTGGACTCTGCCAGGCAGTCTGACTGCTGCTGTCGCACCCCTACACAGGTTCACTTATCAGACACCAGTTTGATGGTGTTCGCTGCAGCACGCCACCTTGAGTGATAGTAGGAAGGTGTGTGGCAGAAGAGGCTGAGGCTACATATGTTGTGTGATGTTGGGCTATTGTTATGTGGTTTGAGAGAATGTATTCTCTTCTATTCCTTTCATTAATCTTTTTTCTCTGCTTGTTTTGTACAATTTGTCTTTTACGCCCGCCGAGCTCTATCAACGATGTTTTGTCAATTGACACAGAAATGCTGGTAATGCCCATTATTCAGACTGCGCCCATTGGGCCTGTGCAGGGGGGCGGTCACATGTCTAGGCTTTGGGACAGGCGATGCAGTGAGAAGGCTCCCCGCGAGGGGGTTTCTCGCCTGCAATCCGCACCTCATGGTTAGCATTGTGAGAGCAGTCACCTGAAATGTGTGTGGCCTCCATAGTTTTATTAAGAGGAATATAGTGCTGGCTTATTTGCGTAGAATAAAGGTTGAGGTCGCTATGTTACACCGCTGAAAGGCAAAATGCAATTGCTAAGAAATGGGGGTGGTCTTTGGCTCCATCTACTCTGCATATGCCAGGGGTATACTCATATGGATAATGCTGTCTGTGCCCTTTAAAGTACTGCAGACAAAAAAAGATGATGAGGGCAGGATGGTGTTGGTTCCTGGCTTCCTCGAAAACAAAGAAATATGCATAATGAATACATATGCACCCAACCACGACACTGCTGCTTCTCCAACTCTGTGCACCCCAGATTGTCCTCTTACAGGGGTAGCTTGTGGATATGGGGTGGGGATTTCAATTGTACACTGAACCTGACCATGGACAGATCCGACACTAAGCATATGAGATGTGCACTGCCTGCCAAGACCCTGAGCACTTTGCTACGCCACCTTTGTTTGGTTGACGTTTGGAGTCCTTAAACAGGGACACCCAAGGATATTCACACTTTTCCGTCCCTCACGCGGTAATACACACACATTGACTATGTGTTTATGGGAAGTGAGACTTTAGGCAAATTCATTGCTGCTAACTATAAGGCTAGAGTCCTCTCGGACCACTCCCCACTTTTGGTTATGTGGCAGAAAACAACTGGTAGACCAATAATTCTCACATGGAGCCTGGGATTCGAAGCATTACAGACAAGACTTTTAGGGAACATATTAGAGATGTGATAACAGGTTATTCTGAAACCAACACTGGTAGTGTGGGAGATTGTGTACGCTGTGGGACGCTTTTAAAATCAGTGACTAGAGGAGAATCAATAGTCAAGATGGGCGGTATCAGGAAGGATTTATGCTCACCCTCTGCAGGACTGAGGCGGAAATTGAGGCTGCTGAACATAGTCATTTGAAGAAGGGGGCGGTTGTCAGAAACCTAACAGAGCTGAAACAGAAATGCATCGCTACTGAGACAAGCTAGGCAAGTTTGACTATGCCACGTGCACCGAGAAACTGCATGAAGAAGGGGATAAACCTGGGAGGTTGCTAGCATCCTCTCCAAAGAGGAGACAAAAGGGAAACGGTAAATACCATAAATGAAAGAGTGTAGTGTCACTTGGTGAGCTCAGAGTGAGATCAATGACACTTTCTTTAGATACTATAGTTTCCTGTATTCCATAGACAACGGCTGTTGCGAATAGGATCTCAATAAGGCGCTGTACCTGATTAATTTGCCTCACCTAGTTAGAGAGCTACCTGATGCCTTTGATGCCCCATTCTCAGTTGATGAATTGAAGTCTATCATTATGTCACTGACTTCGGGCAAAGTTCCTGGAGCAGATGGGCTACCGGGTGAATTCTATAAAGAATTTGCCAGAGAATTGGCACCTAGGCATATGAAGTGGGTTTACTTCCTCCAAGCCTGAGGAAGTCCATTATTGTACGCATGCCTAAGCCCAATAAACCCCTGATAGATTGCGGCACCTTCAGACCCTTATTGATGGTCAATCAGAATTGTAAAATCCTTATGGCCCTCCATTCAAATAGGTTTAAAAAATGTAAAAGGTATTCTGATACACCCAGACCAGACTGGCTACATCGCAGGCAGGAATACCTCCTGGAACTTGAGGAGGATGCACCACATTATTGACAGGGTCATGTCTCTTGAGGAGCCCTGTGTAGTGTCCTTGTGAGATGCCATTAAGGTGTTCGACACATTTAGATGGGACTGGCTGTACACCACCTTACAAAAGTTCAATATCGGGACAGAATTTATGAAATGGGCGAAGTTTGTCTATGCTAACCCAATGGCCAGAGTTAAATCTCCATGGGATGGGAGTTGAAAAAAGGCACCAAACATGGATGCCTGCTGTCCTCAATGCCATTTATCCTCACCCTGGAGCCACTTCCAGCATTCCTGAGGGCAGAGTATGTGGATGCTGGCATCCCTATAGCTGGAGTAACGCATGTGGTATCCATGTACGCCGATGACATGCTGATCTATGCGCGGCCACCCAGAGGTTAATTGACAGCACAGGTTGGACGTGCTAGATCGCTTTACTGAGCTCTCAAGCATAATTATTAGCAGCGACAAATCAAGCCTGTTGACGCTTGTGGGCCTGAGGGGGCTGAGTCACAATAAACTTCCTATTTTCAACTGAAATGGTCGGTTGATACTTTTAGATATCTGGGAGTAAACATATGGCACGACTCCAAGAACTTGCATGAACGCAATATGCAAGATGCTCTTGACCAGGTGGTGAGATCTATGGATTTCTGGGCGAAAATCCCTCTGCCGTTGATGGGCAGGGCAGCCCTCTTAAAAATGGTGGTTCTCCCTCATCTTCTATACCACTTTTTTAATTTTCCCTTTAGCATATCCAGGAGGTTTTTTAATGGCCTGGATTCCATAATTAGAGTTTATATGGGGAGAGAACAGAAAGAGAAGGGCCTTGAGCACACTTCAAAGAACCTACGAGAATGGTGGAATTAGAATACCCCATGTTGAGCTTTACTTTCTCACTGGGGAGCTGCAATTTGTAATGGGATGGCTGGCTGATGATTCATCATTGGACACAACACGTTTTCTCCGAATAAGCTTCAGTAAGTGGTTCAGGTACCTGGGATCTACAAGTTCCAGAAGATTTGGATTACTTCTTGCGGGCAGTTGCGTTGTCCGGTGAATAGGTATGCGCGATCCTGTATGTTCGCCACCTTGCTATCCCAATAAACAAGTATCCTCAGGTAAACCAAGGTGGAGTTCTGCCCGAAACCCACAAAAAAGGGGAAAAGCCAAAGGCCTAAAAACACCAGCTGGAAGTTGAGAAGATCCGGCAGTATGGCAAGTTACTGTTACGCTCACCTGGCTCTCACAGAGGCGTCGATCTGGACTGGACTGCTGCGGTCTCCACCAATGTGACGCGTAGGGCCTAGATGACGGACTGGACTGGCCCACCTAGCTTTGTTTGCTTGGCCCGTAGGAATATTCTTCTGCAAGTGGAGAAAGGGAATTAACCACCTGTGGAGTTGAGCGTTAATCCCCCCACCCCGCTGTTCTCCCCACTGATCACCTTGGAGTTTCCCTCTTATAGTCTCACCTGATGATTTGAAAAGATGAGCTCTCCATCCTGCATTGAGCGCAGGGGCGCGTAGATAACCAGTTGCTTCACTGGCTCGAAGGAATTGGTGAGTTCCAGGACAATATTGACTCCGATATTCCCGGCAAGACACCGTAAGTATGTAGTTCGTTCGTAAGAGTTCAAATGCCTGAGTTTCACTCTTGTCCGATTCCTTGCAGGTTGCAGCTTGACCCTACTGAAGAGTTCCTCGTGGCAACCGGTAATGTTCTGGTAAGGATGTGTATTATCCAACACAGTTCGATAAAATAATGTCCATATGTAACCTGTTGCTTTCTCCCTTATTCAGGAGCTGAGAGAAAGTATAAAGTCTCGGGGAATAATGCCTCTGGCGGTAAAATCAGGTAATTCTTTTGTGGTGAGGAGGGTTCCCCTTGTTAGTCCCTTGTTTCACCTTGCTGTCCTTTTGTTTCCACTTAGGAGCCAGGGTTCGGCTAGGATGCAGTGGAAGCTGCGCCAACCTGTGAAGAAGAATAGTACCTTGGTGGTAAAATCAGGTAAGTCTATGGGGGGTATTCCTCTGTGTGTTCCCTTGGCTCACCTTCCTGTTCTTGTCTTCTCCTTAGGTGCCGGAGTGTGGCGGTAACATGCAGGAGGATGCAGTGAAATGTGAAGATGCTGCGAAGGCCGGTGAGTTCAGCGCGGCGCTGCAGCAGGCGAGGCGACTCGCATAAAATAACTTCATTCTTCCAGCTCGAAGGCGCGATGGATCGGGAATTCAGGTAAGGATCAAAGGTATTGCTCTTGTTCTAACCTTTTGTCCTTCTTTCTCCCTTTTTCTAGGAGCTCCAAACTCGAGGCGGGCGTGGCAGAAGACTGGATGCAGGCTTGCAGGCACGGTGAGCGTTACGCTGCTGGATGCAGAATAACGCGAAGCGTGTGCTGCTCTTCGGGTGTGGTTTAAATAGCCTCCAAAGTAGTCCCAGGTAAGTATTCTTCCCCAGCCCCACCCGAGTAAAAAAATAGTCCCTAGGTAAAATAGTCCCTTCCAAGCCTCGTTTGGCTTGGAGCTCTTGTAGCATGGTCTGCATCAGGTAAGTTTGCAGCATGGTCTGCATCAGGTAAGTTTTAATCTATGAGCCTGGCACCTATGGCTCCAGGACTGACTCTCCATATGAGCCTGGCGCCATAGGCACCAGGACTGCACTCAAATAGCCCCTAGCGGAGGTTGTTGGGCTTGCTTGGGGGTAACTTGATGCTTGCTTCCGGGGTTGCTGGACTTGGTCAGGGTCCCCGGGGTAGGCATCATGACAGTTACACAATTTCCAAAACAAGTAGAATATACAGTAGTGCAAAAAAAACAAAATGATGTCCAGAACAAAGAATGAATACAAATTAGGGAAAAGAAAAAAAACATAGAACGAGTAGGAGTAGTAATCCAGGAATCACGAGGGCAAATTTACATAGGTACATGAAGGGAATATACATGGAGATCCAGGAAGACAAAAAACAAAAAGAAAAGAGAAGCAGAGCAAAGCAACGGCAGGTATTACCAAAAATACACAGTGGTGGTGAAGGTACGGAACTGAGTCACCTCAATCAGGAGGAAGTCGCGCGTTGTGATGCTCCGGGCTGGCAACACCGAAGAACTAAAATAGGACGCTGAACCCAGCCGGCGCCATCTTGAAAACAACTAGACCTGCAATTCCACCTCGACAAAGACGTTGCGGCAAGCCGTAATGGCTTCCAGAGTTTCCAGCGCTACCAAATTGGCCATTTTGCAGCCGTGACACTTTTGCAGCCCTCAGTTTGACAATATTGTTTGAAAGAGGTGCTGTGGATACAAGAGGCCCAACTCACCCAGATTCTGCCTCTCCTCGCACTGGGCAGGATGCTGTGGTATAGCATCTGGAAGACTTTGAGTGTTGAGGACCCCTTCTCCCCTCACATACCCCATGTCATGGTATTGGCTAAACCTTCAAGCTGTGTACAGGCATCAGGAAATATTGGGAAGTCAATGGAGCGGCTACACTAGAAGACTTGCTTCAGGATGGCAAGCTAACTGAGTTTGCTGCACTTCAACAATGGTTTGGCATGCATAGGGGCCTATTCCTACTGCGAGATCTACAACTAATGTAGAACAGGACTGCAAGACTTGTCCTTAGCCTCAAGCCCAGGGATCGTATCTCTCCAGGACTGAAATCTCTTCACTGGCTCCGAGGGGCTGCAAGGATTAAGTTCAAAACCATCTGCATTGTCCACAAGGCCTACTACGCTCTCTTCCTAAATATCTTCATTCTCAAGCTCTTCGCTCATCCGCCTCCAACTCCCTCAGGGTCAGTCGCTTCTCCAAGCAACAGGTTGGTGGTAGATCTCTTTCCTCGCCTGAGGCCTCCCTCTGGAACAGCCTCCCTGCCTCCCTGAAACTTGAGGCGAACCATCTCCGGTTCTGGAAGCACCTCAAAACCTTCCTCGTTGCTTCTGCTTTCTCTCCTCCTCTCCCCTGCTGAATTCCTGGCTAAACTGTACTGGTTACCTGGCCACCCTCTGATCTGGGGCCCAGGTCCCCTCCCCCACCAGTTACACACCTACATGCCTCCCTGACAACCCCCGCACTTGGGGCTGTTTTCTGTATCCCTACAGTCCCCCACCAGCATTCGACACTTGAACTTGCAGTTGCCACCAGCTGGCCCTAGTTCTCATATTGTTTTATTTATTCAATTTCTTCCCATGTAGTGCACTGTCCCCATCCCCCTCCCACTCTGCACTTTTCTTCTTCCCCCTTTCCCTGCACTTGTGCGAGCTGAATGACACCTGGCCTAGTAGGATCGTTGTCTGTGTCTTCCCTCTGTTCCCCCTCCCTTGCCACGTCACGCCTTGAAATACTTGTGTATAGGCGCGTTATAAATGCCATATCATATCATTTCATATATGAGCTTAATACGAGAAATTCAGAACAGATGAACTGTAATCCCGGGTGAAATGGACAGCAACCCAGTGTTAGCGGCAATGTACAACATGTCAGAAGGTGGCCATGTGATCACCAGACTTTATGATCTTACATCAGACCTTGGGGTACAGGCTAAGTGGGAAACTGATTTGGACTTGAGGTTCTCAAATACTGAATGGGCACGAATACTCCTTTACACAAAGAACGTCTCCAGAAATTCCAGGTTTAAGCTCACGCAGTTATACGTCACACATAGGGCATAAATGACCCCTCATAACATATCCCTGTTCCAAGGCGCAGAGAAACAGAGCTATCCCAGATGCACAGTCTTAAAGGCAGACATTATCCAAATGTTTTGGTCTTGACCTGTGATACAGGAGTTCTGGTTGGGGATTCCGAATAGAGCGTCCAGAGGCGGTAAAGCTATGCATGCATGGCTCCATGTGGTCTGTTTACTGGGGTTGTTCCCAACAAGCGAGGAGTTGCATACCTCACAAAAATGAAAGCTCTATTGAGCATGCTAGCCAAGAGCAGAATCACAACAGCCTGGAAGTCAGCAGGGGGCCCCAGCGTTGATGCATGGTGACATGACTTTCAGAGATGGTCGATGGCTAAATCTGCTGTCTAGCATAGATCAGTGTATAGGGGACTGAGGGAGGTTAGTGCAGATGTGGCATCAAGGAATGCACTGACACAGTAAATGTTTTCCCCCTCGGATGTGCTGCACACATCAGAATGACTACACTGGACTGTTCAAGTCATTATATTGCCATTTGACTATAGTTACTATAGAAAGAGTCGTTAATACATGATTTGACAGTTACTAGTTTGGTATTGTATGGAGGGTACTGTTTTAAGTTGAACATGCACTACAGAAATTATGTCATGTAATTCTGTTGCTGTAGCCACCGCACTGAATATGCTAATAAGAACAGTTTACATTTTTTGATTTTAAAAGACACAAACTCTGGGATTATGCACTGGTTTCTTGATTTCCAACCCTATTGTTTTCGTGTGGAACCCTGGAAAGGTAAGGAGCAGGGCAATGTAGACTTTTTGTTCTGATTTACACTTGGAGATGAGGAAACCAGCAGCATAAGGGGAAAAGTAAGTAACAAATCTGAGGATGCCGTACTTTCTCCTCTAGGGGAAGACCTTTCCCATGGGGCCGGGGCCAGGGCGGTGCGTCCACAGTGCATATCCCCCTGGAGGTGGTGCACTGAGGAAGGATCCCATGGGGAAGGAAGCCCCCTATGGGAATGGAGACAGCCATTCTCAGGAGATGGGGTATGTCCCTGCCTCACTATCACCAATCAATTCTCCAGTAGAAAGTCCCCCTGTCACCCCTATTCAGAGCCAATATGTTCTTTATAAAAGAAGTCAGACTACTATTCTTGACAGGACTAAAACACCAACTAGGTACTTTACATCAGGCTTGAAATTATGTTCTGTGAAGAAGAAGATGACCGAGAGTCCGGGATTCATTTTGAAGGGTCAAGGTGAGCAGTCTAGCTTCTTACAGGATGTCATTTGCCCAAACGAAAGCAACAAACCAGCACAGGAGATTAAAATAAGCTCAGCTGGGATACAAAAGGAAAACAATTCTCCAAGGAGGATCTGTGGGAGCAGTGCACTGGGCAAGCGGACGAGAGCCAAATGGGAAGCCGTGGACGGAGGAAAAGGAGAACGCAAACCTGGTCCATGCTGGAAGGGCCGCTCGCGCTGCTGCCGAAATGAACCTGTGGTCACCCCCATGCCCTGGCAAAGCATCCGTGAGGAGGAATGCACATCTGGGTGAAGTCAGAGGTCCACAGAGCCGCTGCAGATCCTGCCGCTCACTCAAAAACTACTGGAGCCTCAAGGAACAACGCAGCTACTCGATAAATGCTGGTACCTACAATGAAGAAGCTGATAGGTACACAGGTTACACGAGAGGCGTTGGAAGTCTGGGGAAGCAAGGGGGTCAAGCAAGAGCTTGGACCAAGAGGGTCTGGGACCCTAAGAAGTTACTGAGAATCTAGAACCTGCACTGCTTTTAAAGTCAGAGGGAGACAGAAGGGTCTGGGACCCTGAGAATAAACCCCTTTGAAAGTCAGAGGGAGACACAAGGGTTTGGGACCCTGAGAATAAACGCTTTTGAAAGTCAGAGGGAGAAAGAAGTGTCTGGTACCCCAAGAGCAACCAAGAGAGAAGAATTGTTTGTTTGGCAGGAGAGTGTAACAAACAGATAAAACAACAAAGTGCAAGTCTGGGAACCGTACCCATATGAGAAGCCAAAAATAAGAAGATCTGGAACCCTTTTTGAAGAAAGAGCAAACAAGGGAAAGCGATTATGCTTGGCAGGGGAGTAAACCAAGTAAGTACAACCCTACATTGCGAGTCTGGGACCTGCACCCATGTGAAAGGCAAAGGCCTGAAGAAACGAGGAACAAGAGGGTCTGGAACCGTCTAAGAGAAAGAGAGATAGTCCATAAAAGGACAACGGCTTCGCAGAAGAGTAAACCAAGCTGTTCACATCTTTCGAAATCCGGGACCTACACCCACATACGAGTTTGAGAACGAGAGGGTCAAGAACCCTGAAAGTAAAAAGGAATCCTATGCTTGGTAGGGAAGTGTGCCAAGTTTATGGATTACATAATTGTGACATTTACCTAAAAGGATACAGGCACAGAAGCCCAAAAGGGATTGAACGTAGAAGAAGCATAGGGGAAAGGAACACAACCCTAACCTTGGACTCCTATACTAATGAACATTGTTTATTTCATCACCTTTTCCACGAAAGACTGGTAACTTTTCTGTGTGTTGGAACTATCAAGAACACTTTACTTTGGGAAGAGATCAGCCTTCCACAGCTGATTTAAGTAGTTTTGTTTAAGGGACAGAGGTAGGCTTTTGAGACACAACACTGACAGGTGTTTTAGTTTTGGACATCCTGACGATAACACTAGTTTTCTTTGATGCAGGAATACTCCCTCTTAGCTTTAGGGATAGAGAGGCCTTTTATTCCAACCCTTTCTTGAATAATAAAAGTCTGTACCCAGAAATATTCCACCATTGAGTCAGAGCCTTACTTCTGCACCCTTACAGTATTCACCTGGAACTGTCTTCGGCATTACCTGTTGGAAGAACATTTTTGGCAGAGCGATAATCTTTGCCAAAGACACATTGCTGATGGCAGAAATCTAGCCCAAAATTCTGTGACTTTGCTATCATCCGTGGTCCACATTCTGTTGGTAGACCCATTCCCCATCTGCACTGATCTTAATCTCAAGATACTTGAAACCATCAGTAATAACCTCCATTCGGAAGAGTGCCAGGTGATGACCCACCACCTCTGTTATCGTATAAATGTTAAAGTTAGCACAATTAATCACCAGCCAGGATGAGACTCTGAACTCATTCACTGAGACGAGAACAGATTCTATATTCTGAACCGGATCCCTAACATACAATAAAACATTGTCTGCACATAGACATGCAGTGCCTCGTTCCACCAAACGATAGACCAAATGCTTCATGCTTTTTTTTCGAATTACTCTGCTTAAATGTTTAATGCCCACTGCAAAAATCATGGGGTATAGCGGGCACCCCTGACGTGTACCCCTGCAAACTCTACATCCCTCCTGTCCGGCCAACTACTGCCCGATCTCCATCACTCCTTTCCTGGGAAAACTCCTGGAAAAGCTGGCTATCTCTCAGCTTAACCTTCACACTGAATCTGTTGGTTGTCTTCATGACCATCAGCTTGGCTTTAGTGCTGACAGAAGCACGGAAACTGCTCTTCTGAACATCCGTGAAGGCCTGCTCTTAAACCTCGGTTCTAACCTTCCTTCTGTCCTCATTCTCCTTGATCTGTCCTCTGCTTTTGATACGGTCAATCATGCCATCCTGCTCAACCGGCTTTGTGATAACCTTGGTATCACTGATCAGGCCCTGGCATGACTGACCTCCTTTCTCACTGATCGACCCTCCCAGGTCCAATTTGGGTCCTTCCTCTCCTCTATCTCTCTACCTGTGGTGTTCCCCAGGTGTATAATCTCTCTCCCTGGCTGTTCAACCAATACCTGGCACCTCTTTCCCACTGCATAGCCGCACTCTGTTCCAACTTCTAGTGCTATGTGGATGACACTCAGCTCTCCTTCAGGCTTCCCTGAGCTGCCCCCAATCTTTCTTTCATTCCAGACTGTCTCCCTGCAATCCAGAAGTGGTGTGCCACCAATACTCTCAGCCTTAATGCAGGTAAGACTCAGATCCTCCTCATCAGAACACCAGCTCTCGCCTTTTCTCTCACTCTCTGGCCGCCCTCCCTGGGCCCTCTTACATGTGAGGCTTAGAACCTCAGGGACATCTTTGACTCCACACTCTCATTCTTTCCTCACATCTCCAATGTCTCCAAGAAGTCAAATTACCAGCTGCACCTCCTCAGAGGTCGTCTTCCCTTCCTCACATTCCCCCAGAAGCTCACTTTCTCCAGAGCTCTGGTTCTCTCTAGGCTGGACTACTGCAACAGCCTCTCTCTAAATCTCCCTGCCTCTACTCTCCGTCCTCTTCAACTCATTCACAACAGAACTGTGAGACTTGTCCTTTGCCTCAAGCCCAGAGATCGTATCGCTCCTGCTCTGAAATCTCTGCACTGGCTCCCAGTGGCAGCAAGGAACAAGTTCAAGAAACTTTGCATTGTCCACAAGGCTTTCGGGGGCCGGGGACCACACTACCTCCAACTCTCTCTTCCTAAATATCTGCCTTCTCAAGCTCTCCGTTCTTCCACCTCCAACTCTCTGAGGGTCAGGCGCTTCTCCAAGCAAAGAGTTGGGTGCAGATTTCTTTCTTTGGCTGGGGCCTCCCTCTGGAACAGCCTCTCTGAAACTTGAGCAGAGCCATCTCCGGTTATAGAAGCAACTCAAGACCTTTCTCTTTGCTTCTGCGTTCTCTCTTCCTTCCTCTCCCCTGCTGATCACCTGCCCGTTCCATCCATGCACTGGTCACCTTGTCACCCTCTGAACTCAGGCCCAGGTCCCTGCCTGTCCAGCTGCAATCCTGCACTGCCCCCTGGTTCCCCTGCACTTGTGGTCTGTATCTGTAACCCTACAGTCCCCTCCCTTGCACTTATTGCCACCCGCTAGTTGCACTCTTGTTTTTTCTCCTTTGTCCCACACTTCTCCTTCTTCACCCTACCCCCTTGCACTTCTCCCCTCCCCCTTTCCCTGCTCTTGCACAATCTGCACAATCTGAATGATACAAGACCTAGTAAGATTGTTGTTTTTGTCCTCCTTTTTTGTTTCCCCCTCCCTGTCTTGTCGTGCCTAGAAACACTTGTGTACAGGCGTGTTATAAATGCCACATCACATCATATCATATCATGCTATGAGAGGAGACAACCTTGCATCCTAGAGGTAGGTGCTTCTTACAAGAGTCACACCCAATTAATGAATCTCGTGCCCAATTTGACTTTCTCCAAAACCATCTATTGAAAGTTCCAATCTACAGAATCAAATGTTTTATACGAAGTAAGCAATGCGATGTCCTCCTCAGCATCCCTGTACATATCCACGATGAAGAAAAGTATCCTCAGGTTATGTACAGTACTATTAACTGGAATAAATCCCATCTGATCCAGATGTAAAAAGCCCCCCATCACTAACAACACGTGCCCTGCAAGTATCTTACACAATATTTTGACATCCATGTTGATCATAGACAGAGGTCTATATGAACCACATTCACTGTGATCCCTACCCACCTTAGGGAAAACCACCACCAAATAATCCATCATGGGACCAGGGAGCCTACCAAAGGTCCACAGTTCTGTAAAGACCTCCAGCAGTTAAGGGGTGAGCAAGGTCTTACAGGTCCTATACCATTCCCCCGGCATCCCATCTACTCCAGGGGTCTTACCCAAGTCAAGGTTATCAATTTCCCATTCCACATCCTGCAATACTATTGGGGCCCCAAGGTGCTTGTCCTGTTCTTCAATCAGGATCCACAAACCTGCTTCCTCTGAACATGCAGTCACAGAGATATCATTAAAGGAGTCACATGGGGCATATAGCTCTGTATAACAATTCGGGAACACATCACAGATACCATGCTGATCCGTAACCGACCTACCCTCTGGCTCCCAGATGCCCTCACAGGAATGTTAAGCATCCTTCCTCCTCACTAGCCAGGCCAAATGTCTAACGCCATCACTCTCTTCATGTTGTCGTGCTATATACACAGCTTAGTCAAAATGGCACCTCCTTCCTAACCCAAATGAGCACACCTCATGTGTAGGACAAAAATGAGGTAACAACCGCCTGTCCTTTCAGCTTTACCAGTTCGGCTTCCACAAGATGTGTTTCCTGTAGAACCACTATATCCACTTTAAGCCAAGAATGAGTGTATCCTTCTCCATTTCAATTGATAAGTGTATACTGTGAGGATTCACCAGGTCTCTTCACTTCTCCCCATAAGGGAGCCCTTTTCTATGAGGATAGGGAGGCGAGGCCCCTGCCCAGTAATCCCCATACGGGTGGTAAAGCGCAGGGGGACCGCATAGGAAGAGACACCCCCATGGGGACAAGGACTCCCGTCTGGTGACAGACCTCCCTAAACCGTTGCCCCCTGACACCTTAACATTTTTTACTCCTTCCATTTATTCTCTAGAGGATTCTGCTGTGTGTTATTGTAAAGTTACTAATGTCTCAGATGTAAAGTCTAGTAATACTGGGAAGAATAAGATCAAAGGAGTGATTACTCCTAGGTTAAAGCTAGACCCTACTGAGAAGAAGAAGCCCCAAGAAGGCATGAAGATGACTACCTGGAATGCAAAGAAAGACTTTGACAGTCTGCTGGGGAGGAGCCAGCTTTAGAATATAAAGGGAGAGAAAGGACTGAGAGAGGAGGAAGCCGGCTTGAACGCTGGAAACCCTGGAAAGTTCAAACCTGGGAAAATCAAGGAAAGCTGCAGATGGTGGTCCCCTGTGAAGATTACGCTGCATCCAGGTCGGCAGGGCACCCCAGAGTGTCGAGGCTACCAGCAGTTGGAAGAAGGATGTCAGTGGCATGACCTTGCTGAGGTGGACTGCTCGGTCCTGCAACTCAGCCAGAACCAAAAGACCAAACACCCCGTAGAGTGAGCACGGAGTGGCAGGGAGCAGAGAACAAAGACCAAGCAGGTCGGCCATGTCCAAGACCAGAGGAAGAACAAGCGGTGTGGTTGATCCAAGAGAAAGGTAACAGGGGCCATGGCAGGCCCATTAGGGGCTTCAGCAAGAGTTAAGAAGCACTCTGGAGTAATCAACCTCATCGAAGTAGCTAATTGGATACAAGTAATTTTAAGGCCTGGACATTGTTGTTTAAAAGTTCATCGAAAGGAACTAAAGAAACTTTGTAAGGCTTATGAGAAGAACGGCAAAAAAAAGTTGCAAGAACTTGTACAAGCAGACCAGGTAAAGGGAGTCATTCTCCTGGCCCTGGGACAGTTGGTAAATCAGACCCTATTGCAAGAGGTGGCTATTCAAGAAAACAGAGATTGTTATACTTCAACAGGTGAAATGACTAATTCTCCTGGTGTTTAAAGAAGAACTTTATTGAACACTTCATGATTTACTTTTGTAGTGACAGGTATAGAGTAGTTGGTTTGGGACAGAGGACAGTTTATACATTTTTGGTTGACTTGCATCCTGACCAGCACCCGGGTTGTTCTGGTTTGAGGAAGGGAACCCCTCCCACTCTAGAGGTAGGGAGAGATATGTTTCTTACCTTAGTTAATACAAGTTTGTAACCAAAAATTAAAACACGTTATCAGTCTCCTTACTCCATCTTGCCTCAACAGCCCACACATTCCAGCTAATTTTGGTTAGTGTAGTCATGTTGCAAGGTTACTCATGGGAGGGAAAGTCCCCCCCATCATCCTCACATGGGAGCCGAATCGCCACATTGTCAACATTGCAAATTCAACTGTGAACAGAAACAAATACCACATTTCCTCCTCCTCCTCCATTCATCCCTCCCTGAATCCGGTACCCCAACTCCCAGATGCACTATTCATAGCCCCTACCAGAGGGCAACAGGCTCATCGCAACACATCTTAATGGCGTCCTCCTCCATACCCAAAGCTGCTTCATCAAGCTAGCCGCTCTAAGCCAGGAGAGAAGAAACTCATAGGTAGGCCGAACCAGACTACAGGGAGGGAAACCCCGTCTATACGGCACTTGTAAACAATCGTCTCCTCCCCCGTACACTTCTCATTGCCCCACAATAATATATAGTTCACCTTTGTGCAACATCATACAAACTGGTACCATATCTTACAGAGTCCTCAATCGATTTAAACTTCTCATCATTGCCACATTGTAGCTGTGGCCCACCCTGCAATCAATTGTGACAAGACACGCAATGTCATTAAGGAAAATCAACCATTTCAGGACTGATCGTCATTCGTTTCATCCATCGGTGGGAAGGTTGCACCAGCTGCACCCGATCCAGATATATGCAGAGGGGTGCAGCTGGGGCTCGCATCGTGGGAGACAACCTGCTTATGTCCAGCTTCGGAACTACCATGTTCCAACACCTCCAGTCAATCCCAGGCCTATTTAAGGTTGTTAAAGAAGAAAGACCTCTTATTGGGCCAGCACCCTCAGCATGGCCAGATAAAATATAATTTGTTTGAAAAAGAGATCTCTCGGCTTCCTTTTCACACTGTGATAGGATTTCCGCTAACGGAAAGATTAGGGTCTTAGAATTGCCTATCTCATATGCAGCTCGTCGTCAGGCATCCTAGAGCGTTGCATCTTGGTCCTGGAAATTATCAGAAATTGGAGGTTATTGCACTGGGGGTGCCCCCGCAAGAGGTCTCTTCCGGGGGATTCTGTGAGCCCTTTCTATAGAAAACCATTTAGAAATGACAATTCCATGCTCTGCCCCTGCTCCCACTCAGTAATTCCAAGAAGACATACATTGGACCTTCCTGAGCAGCCCTCTGTGTCCACCACTCTGTCCTCCAGAGTTATTGTAGCTTTAGCCAGTACATGTATCCTGGCTTGCAGAACAGACACCAAATCTTCCATGTCACTGTCGCTGTTCAATCTGTGTCCCCCTCTCATTAACCTTCTTTAGATCCGCTCGGATCAGTGATACATCCACGTCCGCCGTTTGCCCCTCCAGGGAGGAGCGAGAGTCCTTAATGGCATCCATCAGCTGCTCCATAGTAATGGTACCTGTGTTTGGGACAAGTTAGGAGCGTCATCCAGTTGCTGCCTGGACTGCCTCCCCTTACTCCCTACAAAACAGTCCATCTTCTGTTGCTGGACTTTGACTATGTGACAATTTCGACTAGCACTGTGCACCGATGGACCAGCCACAAACGTGAGGCAACAGCATGCGATATGCATCGCCTTTCCACTTTTGTGCCACATCATAGTAGCCACAGCATATATGTGCAGGCACTCCTCCTACTAGCTCCAGCACACAGAGCAGAGTGCCAAGTATTACCAGCACCACATAGGGCAAGCCAAATACCCAATCATCTGTGTATCACATGGGCGGAGTCACCCAGCTCAGGACAGGGTCATACCCAACGAGGGCTAGCAAGCGACAGTCAATCCACAGAATGGCCCACTGTGCCCCAGACTCCAGGATCCACCAGAGCCAGCAAGCGACACTGAGACGGCTGCCGCACACCCCGACCCATTGGGAGCGACACACACCGCGTGGCCTCCGATGAGGTCCTCTGGGCTGCAGGGTTCACAATGAAGGGGCTCACATGGCCAAGCTCACCTCCAGCTCCACAACACACTCAGCACAGTATTAGGGCCTGGGCTCGACCGCTCCCAGCAGGCAATGCAGGCCGCGGCGCACCGGTCACTCCAAGCCTGCTCCATCCACTGAGAAGCTCTCAAAATGGTGGTCATGAGGCATCGGCGTGTACCCCTTTTGGTTGTGGCACGAGTCCACCGCTACACTGCCTCACCAACCCCAAGGAAGTCCAGGGGTTACAGCTCCCCCAACAATTTATGACCATCATGGTGCAAAACAGGATACCACAGGATTTACAGGGTGTCGGCCAGAACTCCAAGAAACTACATCCACTCTGGTCAGTGCCAAGCATGACCCCTTAGTTCATGGACTGTTGAATAGGAATAAGTCGACTCAGTTCTTAGAACCCAATGTAACTGATGAGGGATTCTTTAGTACAATGGCAAATGTGATGGTGTGGCAAGTGCAGACAGCATTTTGTTAGAGGGGGCTACCTGAGTCTTAACCAAATGCCTCAATCAATCCAAACAAAGTGTAGCTGATTTTAAAGTGCTGGTTGAAGAGATGGGATTGTATGGCCTCCTATACGAGGGGCATACCCATTATCACAGCTGGAGTGAACACTCACATTACTTTTAAGTGTACGTGGTGTTCACAGAGACATGAGGCATCATTATGAGTATGACGGTCCTGAAACAAGGGAGTCTGACTGCTCATGTGCTGAGAATACCAATAGGGGCCTCACCTGCTGGGAAATCAAGCTCCTACCAGAATGTCTCTCACTGAACCCCCGGCACCGTTAGCTACAGTGCCGGTGCTTCAGTGTTCCCATTCCCATGGTGTCCTATAGGACTCCATGTGAATGGGGATTTACCATTCTGCCGCCACTTTTGATATCCTGGTTGCGGAATCAGTGTTACAGGGTTACCACCAACCTCATAACGAGGGCCATGGTGTTGTTGAGTGGTAATTTGATGTGCTAGGTGACTGGCTTGGAGTATTGGGGTAAGGTTATTGGATCATTCTCTTTTAAGATTGTCATGCAGTGCTTGCCAGCTGATAGTAGGCTTCCCCCTGATGTATGAACATGGAACTATTGCATGACTAGTGCAGACAAGCCCTGAGGGAGAAGGTGAATAACTTTAGGGAGCATAATCAGCTTGAAGAAGGATGTGTGTTAATTGCATGAGAGGCTTTGAACAGAGCGGTCATGGGGGAATGTGTTGCCATGACTAAGGGGGCAAGGGCTCTTTGGTGAAATTATAGCAGAAGATGGAAAAGGTGGAGCGTACAAGAACCAAAAACAGCAAGCTATTGGTGCTTAAGAGGAAATATGAGAAGGTAGCAGAGCCCAGTGTAAAGTTGACTAGCATACATATCTAACAAGACTACATGAGGAAGGAAGGAATGTGGGTTTATTCAATTATTAGTGTTTTAGTGACAGTAAACCATTTTTATTCTATTATTATAGTGGTATAGTGACAGTAAACCTTTAACATTAGTTCTTACATACAAATAAATATCCGAACTTGTATTTACAAAGAAAAAAGTAAGAAAATCCAAGAAATGTATACTGTTTATACACATTATCCGATATCCCAATAATTGCCTTAAAATGCTACAAATCTAAAATCAACCCATTGTTCAGGCCCACCATAAGAATTTCCCCAAACGGATCTGTTTTCATTTCCACTGTTTCTAAAACTCGATGATGAATTATTCCAATTCATAATTAATTTGAATAAGGGTACTCAAAATATATATACATGTTTGTGTGATACAGTTTGGTCCTTTCAGCATTCTTATTCAGGCACCCATTATCGCTGAATTTACAAACGGAATAATACTAAACATTGGGCCTCATTATAAGGCTGGCGCTCCCGTAATGAAGGTGGCTGGTACGGGACCGGCACCCTTCATTCCGGGAGCGCCGATTACGAGCTTCCCATCGCGGGACCCGGATTGCACACCTGGTAAAACCAGGCGTGCTTTTCCGGGTCCCACGAGGGGAAGAGGGAGGCAATAACGGGCCAGATGTAATCTACCCGTTATTACCTCCCTCCCCATTCCCATTCAGCCCTATGGGGGCTCAAATGGGAATGGGGATGGGTTCCTGCAAGGAGGAATTACTGGGTCCTCCTATGTCGGAGTAACCCGGTAAGTCCCCATTGCAGGAACCCGGTAATGGAGCCCGGAACGGAGGAAGCCATGGAGCTAATAGCTCCATGGCTACCTCCATTCTTGTAATGAGGCCCATTGTCTACTATGAAAATCGCCCCCGCGTCAATGTGTGGACATGGCCGGTAACGGCCCGCTGGCCTGGGAATAGGCAGGCCTGAGTGAAGCAAAGGTCTCAGCAAGGGCCATGGACCGTCACTGTCACCGTCCATGCCTGCCCCCATTCATACCCCAGGGTTCATCCGGCGTGCGAATGGGTTAATTTTAAGAATGCTTTACAGGGATAGCTAAGCGGATTATGCTCCATTGAGCGGGAACGGGTGGTATGGGAGTTCCAGACATTGCCCAATACTGCCTCACAGCACAGCTGTCACATGCCTTTGTACGGCAATCGACCACGAACCAACCTCGCTGGAAGAAGATGGAAGAGGACTGGAGCCAGTACGAGCCAGCCGCACTCCTGCATATCACAAGGCCCCGGTATCCTCCCAACTCAGGCCCATTAACTGCCACCAGAAACACAGTGGATAGCTGGAAAAAAGGCATCCCGCGGATGGGGCTGGAAAAGCACTGTGGGTCCCCTGTTTCCAATCTGGAATAATCCAGAATTTACCCTGGGTATCCGCCTAAATCGATTTGGTAAGTGGAGAGAGGGTGGCTTAAAACAGATAGCGGACTTCTTTGCCGGCCGTGCCCTGCTAACATTTGAAGCATGCAAAACAAAATTCCAATTACCAGAAACAGAACAATTCTGCTATATGCAGCTTAGGCACTGGCTATCCCACAGCAGTATAAAAGCATATGGGAGCAGAGACCTCACAGCATTAGAACGCACCTTTAAAAGCCAGCGCCCCGAAAGGCAAAATATCAACCCTATAAGCTCCTGGACAAAACTTATCCCAACAAAAAGGAAAATGATATTCAGAAATGGGAAACAGACATGGGAAAAGAATTGGATCCAGAGGAATGGGGCCAAATTTGGACACGAATGCACAAAAGCTTGAAATAAATGCATCACAAACAAATGTGTTACAGGTGTTACCTGACGCCGGAAATTCTAAATAAAAGCAACCCAACAATCTCATCACAATGCTTGAGAGGCTGCGCAGCCACAGGAACCCTGTTTCACCTCCTATGGACATTCCCTAATGCAACACAATTCTGGAAAGCCGTATTGGAACAAATTAAACTAATCACAGGCCTGAAGATCCCATGGGACCCAGGGATTTTCCTACTAGGGGGCACAGGAGAAAGGCCATTCCCAATGACTGGCTGCCTAGCGGAACTATGTTCTCACCTACTCACAGCAGCAGAAATCTCCTTGGCCAGACAGAGGAAACCTCCTGAAGGCCCGGCTATTCCCATATGGTGGGCAAAATGCTGGGATATAGCAGTCGCAGACAAAATCGCAGCCCTCCGCAATGGAAACAGGAGCAAATTCTACAAAATCTCGGCACCTTTCCTAGAGTGCACAGAGCAATTTCCGGGCGTGACCAGACAACCTCCGTCCCTCCGCTGGGTTGAAAATACGACTAAGAGACATCCACGGAACTGGTTCTACTGCGCACCTCCAGAAGCCCTGAAGTCACAGGACTATAGAAAGGAATTTCTGTCTCATGTGGGATATTTTGACCCATTCCAATGTGCCCCAGTGCATCACTCTACAAATGGTGAAAGAAACAGCCTAAAATGGATTCGCTGACTCCATTGTGCACCAAAATATTCAAAACTGTGTTTGGGTCAAAACCAGGAAAAAGCTGCACACCCTGCCACACACAGTCAGGGGGGGGTGAAAACAGAGTTATCACTGTAAGAGCATGCCAGTGGGCTCTGTTACATTCAATATGGAACAAAGCAGCAGAATTGTGCTGACAACTGAAAATGCGTTTTAAAATGCTAGCTTTTGCAACCTTCAAAAGTGCTGTTTATGGCGCTAGATTAATTTATTTCCATTGAATCATTAAGAGTAAAAGGGTACTGAAATGTCAGGATCATCCACGTGGCTCAGAGGAACCGGGCCTCATTGACCGACAGCTTTATGAAATGTATCTAAGGAAAAGGTAGCCTAGGAACATTGTTTTCAGTTCCACAGGGAAAAATGCAGCTAAAATTGCAACATGTAACAAAATCAGCTGTGCAGACAAAAACTTTAAACAAAGGCTGGATACATGTATCCAGACAGCAAACAATCCTAGCACTCAAGGGAAGACCTTGAATCAAATGTGTGTGTGTTGCATAGGAAAATCGGATTTAAAATATCTCAGATTAATGTGTTTTTCCATGAAGAAAGTGTAAAATCGCCTGTTTTGAAAGCATGTTTTTGTTGAAAGGCCTAATTCTTTAAGAAATGTCAAAGGATTGCTGTTGTAATGATCCACCTATAAACTGTGTTCATTTTTATATGTTTTAATAAAAGATGTAGGTGAAACTTAAAATAACCCATCTTGGAGTTAATTAACTATTTAAAAAAAAACAATTCTGCTTGACAGTCCTCAGCCTGGGAAAGGTTGACAATTCACTGCTGGCAGGAAGGCCTAATTGCTGCTGGGAGGCCTCGCATACTCATAACAAAGGATCTCATTAGACATTCGTCTTTGCCTCAGGCAAAGACAATAGAAGGCTGGGACACTCATCCTTCCAGAGGAGGGGCAGGATTCTGGGAGAGGCTTCTCATTGAACTTCAAAGAACTGGCCATTTGCTCACACTTGGAAAGTAAGAAAAAAAAACAGAACTGTGTTTTTGAGTTTAAATTGCTTATTTTGCCACAGAACTTCATGACATTTAATTTTGCAGGAAAAATAAGTAAAGGAATGAAAAGTACATACATTGAAATCTAATTTTATGATAGACATATGAAGACTTGGTAGGATTTCTTACTGCGTAAGGAACAAAAGTTACACAAAAAGACTAATTGCGCAGAGACTATTAATGCTGCAAATCTAATATTGTGTACCCATGTTCTAGGGGTGATTGCACATATATGTACCGAATTAGGAACTGTTAGGCCAGACCTTTATGATTAAAATTGCTCAAATTCAAGAGAACGACAACAACAGGTCCTACTGCCTTGGGAGTTGGATGTAAATGTAACCCACAAAATATGTAATGTATGTGTCCGATTTTATTAGAGGGCATAATTATCTAAAGATGTATTTGTGGGAAAGGTACATTTTGGTCCAAATAACTGTGGGAGGATCCCAAGTCACATCATAAAATATGACAACATGTTCTGCCATCCAACTAGCAAAAAGCAAGGCGGAAACTGTGCCTTTGACCAATCATAGCCTTGTGGGTGTGAGTTGTAAGTCTGCCCCTACCATAAACTTAGTGATGTCATTTGGTAGGATAAATAAGGGAACCTCAAAACACACAGAAAGACACAGATTTCTGACTCCATCCTGATTTCCGCGTGACGCCCTGTTCCTGAATTCTACATCTTGTTCCTGATTCCATATTTCTTTACCAAGCCAAGGCCTCAGTATTGCTGAACTCTTCTTTAGCTAGGCTCAAATCCTGAAATCATCCCAAAATTTAAGGGAAATAATTTTGATCCAGTCTGGCTTGCTGCCACTAATGCTTGCCTGCTGAAACTCGCCATCCTGCTGATCTACAGTGTCAAGTAACAAGAAGGGCCAATCCATTCCAGTCCAGTCTGAGATGCCAGTCCAATTGACCAGAACTGCTCAGCTGACCTATCCTGCCAGAAGTGCCCTGTTGTCTATATATCCAATCCGGGATGACCAGAACCTGTAAGTATCAATAGGAATCATAGTGAACCATAGAATATATTGCCTTGCCTATCTCAATCTATAACCTATCCCATCTTTAACTTAAGAACCTATAATATTGTCTGAACCATTCTTGCAACGCTGTCTGTAATTCTTAGTGTTAGCACCAACCTTATCACATTTTGTTTTTCTTTAACATAAGTCATAAGCGATTTGGATTAAATAAAGTAATTCCCATAAAGAAAAACGTGGTATCCACCAGGTATTTCACCCGTTTTCTTAAAAATCACATAGTGAAATTTAGGCAGGAATTTGCAATTTTGCTAAATAAATAAATAAATAAATAAATAAATAAATAATACCTTTACCAACAAGCCTGATTCCTGGTCCATGGTGACCTGGTATCATGAATGTCAGGCTGATCACTCAATTCGTCGGAACCAGAATTGTCTTCATGCAGAACCCACTCCTCCTCACCTGATTCTTCTGTAAACTCCTCGCGTCTTCGCCCCTTTTTTCTTCTGTATTTCTTTTTTGAGAAGAGATATGGTCTTCCGCGGTTAGAAGCCACCCTGTTCCCCCTAGTTAAACCAGGGAAACAAGGGACACCCTTTCCGCAGAAGCCATAGGAGAGGAAAAAAGCGTATGCTAAAAAAAAACTCTCTTTTGTATTTCGATCTTGTTGTGGAGCAAGGTTAACCAGACAAGTTGCTTTTCCAGGTATCCGAAGGAGAGGGTGTTCCGGGTTGCAGAGGATCGCAGAGACCGCAGAGGATCATGTGAATGCCTAGCTGGGAGGGGAAAAGGTAAGAGTGGAATGCCGGAAGAGCGGCGGTAGACTGGAAGAGGAAGAATGGAAGCGGAGACCGAAAAAGAAGAAAGAGAGAGAAAGTAAGAGGTCAGAACAGAGGAAGGATGATAGACCGGTAAAGAAAGGGTAAGGAAACAGGTAAGCACAGAAGAAGGTAAGCACAAAAGAGGATGACCGAGGCACCGGGAAACAACAAAAACAGGACGAGGAGAGAGGGAACGGGAATGGAGGAAATGAGCTACTATGGAACGCTAGGACGCGTGGAGACGAGGAAATAGCATAGGACCAAGGAGGGAAAGGGCACCAGAAGGAGAAAAGCTAAGAAAGAAGGCAGAAAGGGAATAGAACCGGCAAAAGACCAGCCAAGCAGCAAGCAAGAAAACTGGAGAGCGAGCGCTTGCGAAACGGAGCGAGAAAGCTTCAGTTGCAACGCACCGGGTAAAACAAAGAGGCGTGGTTAAGAGCGAAACCAGGAAGAGGCCGGGAAAAGACTAGAGCGTAGCAAAAGGAAATGGGGAAAAAAATTGAACAATCAATGGCGGCGGAGTTGCCATTGGCTTCTCAGACTCCAAGGGAATCTCCTTGCAAAGGGCATGACAGTATGCCCCCTTCCATGGGACACCCCCCCACCGGCTTGCCGGGCTGAAGTCTGTGAAATATCCGCACCAACTGAGGTGAATGGATATGAGAAACAGGTTCCCAAGAATCATCCGAATGCGGCTAGCCTTTCCAATGAATGAGATATTCCAGTCTGCCTCCCTTATATCTGGAGTCCCGGATGGCTGCTACTTCATATTCGTCAGGTGGTAAGTCTTTGGGTTTCTGACCTTTCGGTATTCTTCACTTGTAGGGGTCTTCCCGATATTCTTTCAAAAGAGAGGAATGAAAGACCGGATGAATACGCTTCATGTAGTTGGGCAACAGAAGTCGATAGGCCACTGGGTTTATCCTTTCCAAGATGGTATAAGGACTATGATAGCACGGTGTTAGTTTGGACGAATGCAACCAGCGCGGAAGGTACTTTGTAGATAACCAGACTTGAGTCCCCTTTTGCCATTGGGGAGAAGGAAGGCGCTGTGGATTGCTGGAGGTACTATAGCGGATCTTACTGTCTTGCAGACTAGTATAAGCAGTCTTATGTGCCTCAGAACTACTGCTAAGCAAAGCGTCGACAGAAGGTATATCCCCAGGAGGAAAGGTTCTGATTGGCAAGAAACGGGGATGAAAGCCATAAGTACAAAATAAGGGACTTAGTTTGCTGGCACTACGAGTGGAGTTGTTGTAAGCAAACTCGGCTGTAGGTAACAGGGCCACCCAATCATCTTGTTGAGAATTGGTAAAACAACGAAGATACTGCTCCAGTAGAGCGTTTATCCATTCTGTCTGACCATTAGTGTGCGGATGGAACCCTGAGGACATAGCCCTTTCAATTCCAAGCCTCTTACAGAGCTCTTTCCAAAAGCGGGAGGTATAATGAGTACCTCTGTCAGATATAATCTTGTCTGGAATTCCATGTAACCGGAATATTTCCTTGGCAAAAATAGAAGCCATTTCGGCTGCTGTTGGCAGTCCTGCCAAGGGGGTAAAATGTGCCATCTTTGAAAAACAGTCCACGGTTACCATGATGCAGGTGCAACCATCCGAAGGAGGTAAGTCAACTACAAAATCGGTGGAAATTATTCTCCATGGTCTCCTAGGTGGCTCTTCTAGTTGTAGATATCCAACCGGTTTCTGAGTGCTGTACTTAGATCTGGAGCAGATGGGACAGGTCGAAACATACTCATCTACTGTCTTTTCCATTCCTGACCACCAAAAATGACGTCTGAGTAAATCCAGAGTGTTCTTAATACATCCAGCTACTTGGTCATCGTGACACCATTTTAAGACCTGTAAACGGGAGGTGGAGTCTGGAAGAAATAGACGTCCTTTGCAAAGATATACGCCATCCTGGAAGAAGAGATCCTCTGAAGCCCTAACCAAAGGGGGTTTGTCCAGGTTGGCAGTGGCTTTGCGTACCCCTTCTAGAAAGGCATTAACAGTACATATCACCTTTTTCTGAGGCAACATGAGGTTTAGATGTTGATCGGGCAGACGTTCTGGAGAGGGTCTTCTGGATAATGCATCAGCAAGCAAATTTTGGGTTCCAGGTAAGTAAGTAAGCACAAAGTCATATTGGGAAAAAAATGGGCCCATCGGGCTTGTTGTGAATTTATACACTCCATATTTTGTATGACCTTTAGATTTTTGTGGTCCGTGCGCAGTTCAAAGGGGAAAGAAGCCCCTTGTAAGAGATGTCGCCACTCTTAACATGCCACCTTCATCGCGAGCAGCTCCTTCTCTATCACGGAATAGTTCCGTTGGCTAAGGGTTAGAGTCTTTGACACATAGGCTACTGGAAATTCAACTCCATCATGTTCTTGTAGCAATGCTGCTCCCAAAGCTGCAGATGAAGCGTCAGTTTCTACTATAAATGGGAGGTCTTGATCTGGTTGACGTAGAACTGGGGCCGAACAAAAGGCAGTTTTAAGTTGGTGAAAGGCGTCCTCTGCTTCATTGGACCAAAGAAAGGGAGAAGAAGATTTCTTTAACAAACAGGTAATGGGCAATACCTTGTTGGAGAAATCTGAAATGAATTTGCGATAAAAATTGGCTAGCCCAAGGAATCTTTGCACTTCCTTTACCGAAGTCGGACTTGCCACTGTAAGATGGCTTCTACCTTCCGAGGGTCCATCTGAATTCCCTCGGCAGACAAGATAAACCCAAGATAAGGAACCTTAGCTACCTGGAAAACACACTTGTCTGGATTAGCCTTTAGGTGGGCATCTTTAAGTCTTTGGACAACCTGATGGAGATGTTGTGCATGTAATTCCGGGGATTTGGAGAACACTAGAATGTCGTCCAAGTAGATGATGGTACAGTTATACAACAAGTCAGAAAAGGTACGGTCCATAAATCGCTAGAAAACCGATGGAGCGTTTACCAGACCGAACGGCATCACCCTATACTCGAAGTGGCTGAAGGGGGTCCTAAAGGCAGTCTTCCATTCATCTCCGGATCAAATGCGTAGCAAATGGTAGGCTCGTCGAAGGTCGATCGTGGAGAATACAGTGGCCCCTTGTACGGCTTCTAATATATCCTTAATCAACAGCATCGGGTACCGATCTCTAATGGTGATGCTGTTCAGACCTCGGTAGTCGATGCAGGGTCTTAATTCTACAGAATCTTTTTTGGGCACAAAAAACAAGGATGCCCCAGCAGGAGAACGTGAAGGTTGAATGAGACTGTTTTGGAGATTGGAGTCAAGGTATTTCTTGAGGACTTCTTTTTCCTTCAGAGAAAGGGAGAACATTCGCCCAAACGGAACTAGGGCCTCTGGGACCAGATCAATGGCGCAGTCCTCAGGTCTGTGTGGAGGTAATTCTTGGACTTCTTGGTCTTGGAAAACTTCACTATACTGAGCCAGGTCGATGGGAATGGTATGAATTCCCAAGGTAACAGATGTTGGACAGGATTCAGAGATGGCTTGGACAGTGGCGTAGCTGGTCTCCGGGGGACATTTCCTCGAACAGAAATCAGAAGAAAAAGACATCTGATTGGTTTTCCAGTTTATGGTAGGATTGTGTTTGCGTACCAATGATACCCCTAGTATGACCAGAAAATGGGCAGCTCTTATTAGGTCAAACTGGATAGTCTCTGTATGTTGAAGCAACTTCCTAGTCATGGGCATAGTGGTATGGGTAATCAGACCAGAACTTAAGGGCTTGCCATCAACTCCTTCCACCTTCTGGTCTTCATCTTTCTCTAGTCGTTCTATGCCAGATTGGTTTGCCCACATGATGTCCATGAAACATCCTGCTGCACCACAGTCCAGTAAAGCTAGGACATCATAAGTTCTTTGATGAAGGGTGAACTGAACTTCCAGAACCATGAGACGAGTGTCCTCTGTGGATGAGATGAATGTTATCGACATTGAGACGTAGGGACCAGGAAATCCCCCTCGGTAACTTGTCCCCACTAGTTCCGAGGTGGGGCGTTTCCCGACCGTCGTGGAGGTACTTCTGGACAGTCACGTAACAGGTGCTGGTTAGAACCACAATACAGACACAAATTATTGTCCTTTCTTCTCCTTCGTTCATCAGACGAAAGGGGCCCCCGGGTGGTACCTATCTGCATGGGTTCATCCTTGGTTTGATGGGTGGAGGAGGCAGTGGGTAGACAAGGCTCAGAGGAAATAGGTGTGAATCGACCTCTTCGTTTTTCTGAACGTCACTCAGAAAGGCAGAAATCCAATTAGAGAACGGTAGACCACAATTCCGACAAGGTTGCAGGTCTGGGCACGCGTGCCAATTCATCTTTCAGTTCTTCTCTGAGGCCACGACGGAAAATGGTGTATTGAGCCACCTCTTGCCACCCGGTATCAGAGGCGACCCTCTTAAAACGGGAAATGTAGGATAGCAAATCTGAGTTACCCTGACGGATGTCAAGCAACTGCTCACTGGCTATCAAGGCTGTTTCTTGTCTTTCAAAGGCTTCTTTAAATTGTGCCGTAAAACCACTATAGTCTTGTAGCAGTGGGCTAGCACTGGTTACTAATGGGGTAGCCCATGCCAGTGCATTTCCAGTAAGGTTGGAGATGAGAAACCCTATGCGGGCATTATCGGAGGCATATGTCTGGGGTCTGAAAGTAAAATGTATTATACATGCCTCCATTAATTCTTTGAACTTCTGTGGAGAGCCGTTGTATTTACCCGATCCCAAAGGCATAGGGGGTAATTCTGTACGTGCTCTTTCTTGGTTATCAATACATTGCTTTAGGGCCGCGTTCTCTACCTTGACAGTTTGTAGTTCCTGTGTGAGATTATGTACCGCAGTTAGCAACTCCTGTATCTGTTCAGCTGTAGCCATTGTAGGATCATTTGGGCTTTGCAATCTATCATGAATGTCAGGCTGATCACTCAATTCGTCGGAATCAGAATTGTCTTTATGCAGAACCCACTCCTCCTCACCTGATTCTTCTGTAAACTCCTCGCGTCTTCGCCCCTTTTTTCTTGTGGATTTCTTTTTTGAGAAGAGATATGGTCT
Organism: Ambystoma mexicanum; assembly: GCF_040938575.1. Lineage (NCBI taxonomy): Eukaryota > Metazoa > Chordata > Amphibia > Caudata > Ambystomatidae > Ambystoma > Ambystoma mexicanum. The sequence continues at coordinate 639,286,188 of NC_090935.1, read as the reverse complement.
TCCGCGGTTAGAAGCCACCCTGTTCCCCCTAGTTAAACCAGGGAAACAAGGGACACCCTTTCCGCAGAAGCCGTAGGAGAGGAAAAAAGCGTATGCTAAAAAAACCTCTCTTTTGTATTTGGATCTTGTTGTGGAGCAAGGTTAACCAGACAAGTTGCTTTTCCAGGTATCCGAAGGAGAGGATGTTCCGGGTTGCAGAGGATCACGTGAATGCCTAGCTGGGAGGGGAAAAGGTAAGAGTGGAATGCCGGAAGAGCGGCGGTAGACCGGGAAGAGGAAGAATGGAAGCGGAGACCGAAAAGGAAGAAAGACAGAGAAAGTAAGAGGTCAGAACGGAGGAAGGATGATAGACCCGTAAAGAAAGGGTAAGGAAACAGGTAAGCACGGAAGAAGGTAAGCACAAAAAAGGAGGACCGAGGCACCGGGAAACAACAAAAACAGGAGGCGGAGAGAGGGAATGGGAATGGAGGAAATGAGCAGATAGACGAAGGGAGAAAAAATACTACGGAACGCTAGGACGCGTGGAGACGAGGAAATAGCGTAGGACCAAGGAGGGAAAGGGCACCAGAAGGAGAAAAGCTAAGAAAGAAGGCAGAAAGGGAATAGAACCGGCAAAAGACCGGCCAAGCAGCAAGCAAGAAAACTGGAGAGCGAGCGCTTGCGAAATGGAGCAAGAAAGCTTCAGTTGCAATGCGCCGGGCAAAACAAAGAGGCGTGGTTAAGAGCGAAACCAGGAAGAGGCCGGGAAAAGACTAGAGCGTAGCAAAAGGAAATGGGGAAAAAAATGGAACAATCAATGGCGGCGGAGTTGCCATTGGCTTCTCAGACTCCAAGGGAATCTCCTTGCAAACGGCATGACACCTGGGGGTATTTTGAGGGGTTTGATATGAGTGGTATATCACTCAGAATATTGAACCTATAGACACAATAAAATAGGTATTTCATTTGTGCATTGCATGCTAGGCTGAGACCCGGGTGTATTGCCTGATTGAAATCCTTAACACTCACCACTACGCCAATCAACCCCAGCCCCACAGGTATCACAGCAGAAATTATAGACTTCAGGTCCCCGTTGTAATGAGCATCCATACTGATGAAGTACTATTGCCTAGACTCCTCCCCAGGTCCTCCCACACCCCATTTTCTTTCCTCCTTAATCCTGATTATTTTATGTTTTGTTTGTATACTGATGAAAATCTTAATAAAAAGATATGTTGGGAAAAAAATGTATTACAGGAGATGGACTGCGCATGTAGTGCACAAGCCAAATCTCCCGTCCCAAAGAATTACATTCGGAGACTACCTCAATTATGTGTTTTCCAAGAATCCATATACATTTTTATATCTTAGATCGATGTGTATTGCTGCATATGCAGGATCCCATTTGTTGCTTTCCAGAGACACTGAAGGCAATGGAGGAGTATGGGTTAATAGCTATTCTACAGGTACCTTAGGAAATGTTGGACCTATTTCCATTGGAAATACATGGAAGTATACACAGGTGGGAATTCAGTGTGCAAGCTGCTGCTGAGCCCTTTCTGGGTTGTTGGTAGTGGTTGGCTCATTACGTCATGGCCGTCAGTGCAGCGTTGAGGCTGAAGAGACCTATTCACTGTCTTCAGCCTGCCTCCGCAGTCTGCGGATTGGCTGTGGCCCGGGTCTTGTGATTCCCGATCTCTTAGCCGGCGCGTGACGCCGGCCCCCTCTACGGGTCCTGTGAACCCCCTGTCTGGGCTCACTGCAACATCACCCCAGGAAGAAGAGCATCATGCCCCTGAAGTGGAGCTGCCGCTGAGCCCTTGCTGAGCTTGCACTATAATATTGGTAGCGGTCGGCTCATTCAATCATGGCTGCTGGTGTAGCATTAGGCTGCAGAGACCTACTCACCACCTTCAACCCACCTCTGCAGTCTGCGGATTGGCTGTGGCCCGGGTCTTGTGATTCCTGATCCGGGAGCCGGAAAGCGACACCGCCTCCCTCCAAGGGCCCCCTCTAAAAGTCCTGTGAATCCCCTGTCTGGGCGTATCTGGGCACGTCTGGCACCTCCTAGACCTTCCATCTCCGTTGATCCTTGTCCTCGTTCACTTTACCTACCCATCGTTGTAAGACTCCACATCTTGCTGCTGAAGTTAGTGATGTGTGTAATGCCAGACCGCATGGGTTGCACCACACCAAGTAAGGGTTTCTACACCCTTGCAGCCTGTCCACCTCCATGTCTGTCCACTGACCAACCAGAGCTATTATCCCACCGGCTTCACCCACCTACAAACTTTGGTCTCAACCTTACTTCCCTCGATTCATGTGTCTCTCGGACGTTATTCTGATAACATGCACTGCACAATAACGCTTCTGCAAGATGCCATCTTCTTGATGTCTATTGTTGTTCACAGTACACTACATCTGCTGCCTCCTGTATTATTAGGTATAGCCCAAGCTGCTCAACAATTCACAGGCATCTTAGTCACCATTCCTGCCTGCCCACCAGCTACAGCCCCCCGTGCCTTGAGGTGAGGCTTTCCCAACTTGTGCACCCACACTCATGTCGCTTTTTACCTATTTCTACTTGCACATTTATGTAGCCCCCCATTCCATGAGGTAAGGCTTTCCCAGTGTATGCGCCCTTACTAATGTCGCTTTTACCTACTTATAACAGCATTTTTGATGTAGCCCCTCGTACCATGAAGTGAGGCTTTCCCAATTTGTGCGCCCCCACTAATGTCGCTTTTTACCTATTTCTACTTGTGCATTTGATGTAGCCCCCCCATACTATGAGGTAAGGCTTTCCCAATTTGTAAGCCCATACTATTGTCGCTTTTTACCTACTTATAACTGCATATTTGATGTAGCCAGGAGGTGTGACTTTCCCAACGTGTGCACACACACTAATGTCGCTTTTTACCTATTTCTACTTGTGCATTTGATGTAGCCCCCCATACTATGAGGTAAGGCTTTCCCAATTTGTAAGCCCATACTATTGTCGCTTTTTACCTACTTATAAATGCATATTTGATGTAGCCAGGAGGTGTGACTTTCCCAACGTGTGCACACACACTAATGTCGCTTTTTACTTATTTCTACCTGCACATTTGATGTAGCCCTCATACCATGAGGTGAGGCTTTCCCAATTTGTAAGCCCATACTATTGTCGCTTTTTACCTACTTGTACCTGCATATTTGATGTAGCCCACCACACCATGAGGTGAGGCTTTCCCAATGTGTGTGCCCTTACTTATGTCGTTCTTTTCCTACGTATACCTGCATGTTTGATATAGCTCACCACACCCTGAGGCAAGGATTTCCCAATCTGTGCACCCACACTAATGTCACTTTTTACCTATTTCTACCTGCACATTTGATGTTGCCGCCCCATACCATGAGGTAAGGCTTTCCCAATGTATGCACCCTTACTAATGTTGCTTTTTACCTACTTATACCAGCATATTTGATGTAGCCCCTCGTACCGTGATGTGAGGCTTTCCCAACTTGTGCACCCACACTAATGTCGCTTTTTACCTATTTCTATCTGATCATTTGATGTAGCTCCCCATACCATGAAGTGAGGCTTACCCAATTTGTGCACCCAAACTAATGTCGCTTTTAACCTATTTCTACCTGCACATTTGATGTAGCCCAACGCACCATGAGGTGAAGCTTGATCAATTTGTGTGCCCTTACTTATGTCGCTCTTTACCTACTTATACCTGCATATTTGATATAGCTCACAGGACTATGAGGTGAGGCTTTCCCAATCAGTGGACCCATACTAATGTTGCTTTTTCACCTATTTGTACATGTAACCAATATGCGCCTTCTTGCACTTCACTAATGTAACATGCACTTTCTGTAACTAGCGCCTGTGTGCGCTGAAATAAAGGTATAAAATAAATACAAATAAAATCATTTAGGTACTGTTCCTTTTTATGCTTTTTATCTTCAGGTGCTTCTTCCACCATTTTCTTATGTTCCTTTGCCTTTTCCGTGCACACTTGCACTGACCTTTATTCTGTATCTTGATTGTGCTTCTTGCAGGCTTCTTTCATGCTTTTGTGCACTCTTGCACTTGCTTCTTTCTTTTTCGGTCCCTCATACCCTTTTTATACTGTCCGTTCCTTCGTGCCTCTTGCATTCATCTTGTTTCATTGTCCAACACACATGCGCGTCTCGCGCTTACACTGTTACACTGTTACTTGCATCTTTGTTGAAAGCTTCCCATCAGCTTCAAACGAACGCCCATTCAAACACTGTCCACTTACGTACGCGTTTGTGGTGTTACCTTGTATCACGCTATTCACAACCCAGCTCTGCAATGCTTTCCGACTCACCGGGCTGACTTCAGCGCTGCCCCTTCACACCAGCTCTTGGTTCCGAGGTCAGGGTCTCACCACCTGCCCCTCGGACACTCCTGGGCTTTCTCACTGGCTCAGGGAACAAGCATTCACAGACATAGGTTCTGTGGGGCACCAGCACAACTCTCGGCTCCCATACACGGACCATTCTTGGCTCCTTCGCCACGCTTCTGCCCGTTTGCACAGAAGTTGCTCAGCATCTTGGCGTTTGGCCTCTGGTCCTGGGCAATTCTGGCATCTCGGCTCTCCTCCCAACTCGTTCTCCTGCTTGCTCTCCTACTCACTCATTCAGTTGTGAGAAGTCACGCCTTTTATAGTTGAACACATAGTCAAGTGGAGTCAGGTATGAATGGGTAATTGCACATTCCTGACTCTACATGATTCCATCAGTGGGACAGTAGTTGTTTTCTTTGCAGTAGGTTTCCCTTACTTTACCCATATTGTTCCTATGGGTAATCTCTATTGCTCCTAGATGCCTCTTCTTTGTCCCAGTGTTATCTGGCAATGTTGAGGGGGAGTTAAAAGGTGGTTGTGGGTCGGATTTGTTTATGGAAATAATGACAGGTGACTGACAGGGGATATGGGAAAACACTCTAACTTGGTTTTTGTTTTAAGGAGTAGTTTTCACTCTCTGTAGGTTGTTTTGTATTCCTATCACAGCATTATACATACGTGGAACTTGAGAATATTCTGTGTGGTCTAGAGTAGGGGGTGATAAATGAATACTTTCCTTCAGACCATGTTTCTGTATTACTTGTCTTTTGTTCTCTTTTATATTGGGGTTAATGAGGTCTTGGTAATGGATGATGGAACCCATATATCCCAAAAAAGCTTCTTTTCTTTCCCTTGTTCTTTTATTGCGATACCGTGTCTCACCTAGAGTATTCCCTCAAGGACAACCCCGAACTCCCCTATCCAGGTGATCCTCCCTCGCTCGCCCACCTCCAGGTATGGGATCCAAGAGCTAGGACCCTTTCCTGGCCACCTGAAACGAGGACTCTCTGGGTTTAAATGGGAGAATACCCCTAGGATTTTCACAGTACCTTGGGATACCTATAGGCTGCAGTGATGAGGATATGCTATGAGACAGTGTGCTCTTAAAACGATGGAATTAGATGATTGGTGGGGTTTTGGAACCTATACTATTGTCAATCATGAGTTGGAGAGCAATTAATAAAATGATAATTCTTCCCCAACTGCTGTACCTATTACAGGGACATACATGCAGCTTCCTAACAAAAGCTTTTACAACTTAGAAAGTATTCTGAACTCTTTTATTCAGACTGGAACAGTAGAGAGAATTGCTCTTGCAATACTTAAGGCTGGGTAGAGATTCCCAAGCCTGAACATTATTATTGTGTTTCACACATTGAGTATGCTATAAACTGCCATAGAATGAGCCAAATATATATGGGCAATCGGATATGGTGAGCGGGATGTGTAAGAGCACACCTGTGATAGGGTTGTTACAGAGTGATGTAGGGACAGGACTAGATTTCCCATGGCAATCACAACACTATCCAGAACCGGCCTACACAATTGTGGCTGCAGAGTTTTCTGGTGGGCTCAAATACTGACTTGTTTTGCACTCGTTTATTTATTGGATAGACAGTAGAATTGGGACATGCTGAAGTCCAACTGTACAAGGTGGAGCAACATCTTTCATGATGGGTGGCTACTGAATTTCAGTGCACTGTGGCCCAACTATGGCTTATAAAGGGGATAACGTAGGGCTTATCAGAAGAAATGGTCTGTGTGTGGGGAACTTTTTCTAGAGACACCGAAAAAGCCCCAGTGTCTCAATTACATTAAATTACTGATCTCGGATGTCCCCAAGAGAGTGTCACGTGTGTACAGTTTGTTGACATTGTTGTCATTGGAATATGGGCTGCAAGGTAAAGTGAGTTGTATGGCGGAATGGTGTCAGGAGTTAACTTTGGGAGAATAGGCTAATTGATGTTCACACACGAGAAAGGTAATGTTCAATTCCATATTTCAATTGATTATGAGGTGTAGAGGCTTTTTGACTGCAAAACAGATTCAGCATTTTTCAAAGGATTCAATGGATTGGCCACTGATCTGCCTAGATGTGGGTGTGCACGTAGATCTAGTTTCGAATAATCTGATGTATCCGGAACAGTAGAGGGATGGTGACATTTCTGGAGGAGATGAACGGATAGAAAAGTTAGGTCTCGGTTCTGGGGAAACTTCGACAGATACCAAGGTTTCTACCTGTGGCTCAAATGGGTAATGGTGGAGGAGGCATGATTATAGGAAAGGGTGATGAGAGAACAGGATGCTGCATGTCACATATGATTGTCTGTATAATTATGCTATGCATATGTTCTTACCACCACTTTGTTTATCTTGAGTGTTATATACAATGAATTGTCCTAACATCAATCCCCCATTCTGCCCAATAAGCAGCTGAGGGAGCGCTGCCAGACTGGCTTCCTAAACTGTCAAAGGGAGACAGTTTGTACCCCTGCACGAATGACCAATGGGCCATGCAAGGCTGGGGCGTTTTGCTTCCCCAGCCTTGCATGGTCCATTGGGAATGCAGGCTACGGTACTGCCACTCTGAATGTGCGAGGGGGTGCTCCTGCGCCTCCCTACACGTACAGAGCTTTTGGGAAAAAATCATGTGGATGCTCCAGCTCCTGTGCACGTGTGCAGGAACCAGGAAGCGCTCTGTGCTTCCAATTGGTGTTGTGCGAAGCCAGCTGTCATCAGACCTGGCGGAGTGGATTCAGGACTGGGTGCCTGGAGGGAAGACATTTTTTTTATGTGTGCGTGGCTGCTTGTGTGATGAATTATTGTATATTTGGGTGATTGAATGATAGAATGTTGTGTGGGTGCATGTGTTGTGACAAATTGAATGAATGTGTCCCTTCTCCCCAGGGTGAGCCCCTTCCTGTGAGGCTAGCGAGGTGAGCCCATTCTGAAATACATTCTCTAAAGGTAGAGGTAAGTGAGACCTAAGCGGGAGAGACTCCCCTTTTGGGGGACAAGGACCCCTGTTCCCGTGAGAATTTGGACTATCATGACTGGGACGAGGAACATCCAAAAGGATATCATTATCCTGTAAATAAAGGTACTTTCCCTTTAAATGAAAACATCCACTGCACTGGGATGAGTATGTTAGAGGACATGAATCTGAAGAGGAGAGGAGCGAGATGATGGCCAACACAGGCTGTGGGAGGCCCCAAGCTACGACACGCAAGAGAAGAACGAGATGCTGAGAACAGTGAGTTTCAAACTCGCCTGCAAAGGTTGCATGGGAAATCAAATGCACTGCAAACCCATGGACCAAAAAACCCACTGGGCAAACGCCCAAGCATAGGTGGTGGCAAGACCATGGGGAAGAACCTGTGGTGGACCGATGGTCCAATGAATGTTGCCGATACCACCAAGCACAAAGGAACACAGTGTGTCTGTGAAGCCAGTCAGTCATCAGGAAGAGACGAGAGAGAGACAGAGAGAGAGAGAGAACAAGGACACGAACATCAGGAAGAAGATGGCATCCCTGAGACACAGAGAGAGATTGACCCCCCAGACTAAGACCTTCCGAATATGTTCTCCTTAAGAGGGAAGGTAACAGGGAGACTGGGAGGTGCGGGAACACTAAAGGGAATCATTGGAACACGAGTTAATTTGTCACAGTACCAAATATGAAAGAGAGTTAACTTTAAAGCCAAAAGAATATAAGAAGTGCAAAGAAAGAGGAAATCATAATAGCACTGAGTTAATTCATCAAAGTACCAAATATGAAACAGGCTTAACTTTAAAGCCAAAAGGATATACGGAGTGTGAAGAAAGAGAAAATCATTATAAGTGTCTGTTAACTCAACCACAGTACAAAATATGACGCAGAGTTAACTTTAAAACCAAAGGGAGACAGAGATTATGAAGTAAAAGAAAAGCCGGGCCAGACAAAGTTAACTGATTGCAATGGAAGAAGTCAAACAGAGTTAACTGGTAGACCAACTAAATACGAAAGCTATGACTTCAGGAAAAAGTCTAAGGACAAATTCGACAATAAGAAAGAGAATCAATGTAAGAAAATCCCCTGGGGAAGGAGGAAAATAAAGTGTCATCCTGTATAAGCACAATTTAGTATTGAAGAGAAAGAAAGGTGCAGCCCTGAGCTGAAAGACAGAAACCAAATAACAAACCTTAGGCCGACTAAGGGGGTGCCAAAAGCCATTCAAGACACAGAGAGAAAGTTCAGCATTTCACATGTGGAATTGCAGAGGTTGATTCTATAGGTCACAAGAGACTATTTGCGGATCATATATTAAAGACTGGTACTAGCAGCATCCTTAGAAGAAGACACCCATTCTCCTGTCTTATATTAGTTTCTCTTAGTGGTAGAGTCATTAAGGGTATTTTTGGATAGTGGACTTGTTACTTTGGACATTCGCGACTGACAGATGAGCACCTTAGTAAAGTAGGCAGGGAACACCCAAGGGTTAGGTAGAGGTAGGTTTTTAAAATAAATAAGAGTTCAATATGTCCTCAGAGAGTCCGTATTCTGCTTCCGACTCACCACAAGTGAGTGTCCGATGTGTCTGGCTCCGTGAGTGAATGTGTATAAATGCGTGACAAAAAGGAAACCCTCCCACCATACCCCTAAATCAGCGATTTCAGGGAGTGGATGCCCCCAAATCAGAGAGCCACTCACCAGCATGGTGAGCACTGCTCACCGTGCTTTTGAGTGGCCCTCTGATTTGTGGTGAAATCAGAGTAGAGACCTGCTCACCAGCACGGCGAGCAGTGCTCACTGTGCTGGTGAGCCGACTTCTTTGATTTAATTAATCAAAGCAAAGTCCCACAGGTGAGTGGATGCATTAAATCAAAGGCTCGCTCTTTGGATTCCCACTGGTGAGCATGTCTCTGTTTTGATTGATTAAATCAAAGAACCGCTGCTTTGATTCACAAAATCAAAAGTCTGCTCACCAGTACATTAAGCAGCGCTCATGGTTCTGGTGCCTGGGCAATTTGAGAATGAATCAAGTGGCCCGCTCGCCAGCACGGTGAGGGGGCCTCTGATTTGGGGATGCAAGGGCAAGGGTGCTGTTTTTTTTACTGGGCATCAATGTTAAAGTAAACACGAAATCATATTTGTTTTAACAATGATGTCCAGGAATGAAAATGCCATGCCAGAGGTATAAACCGTAACCAGACTGGCTGCAGCAATGCAGTCCAGTCTAGCCATGTAATAATGCTAAGTGCTGAACTTTGAAGCACTTCACTTGTGTATAAGCGCTTTACAAATAAACAATTACAATTACGTGGCTAGACTGAACTGCATTGCTGCAGCCAGTCTGGTTTCATTTTCTGCCTCTGGCATGGCAGTTTTTACTGGGCATTTATGATAAAGCAAGCATGTTATGTATTACTACGCGGCTAGACTGGCATTTTGATGCAGCCACTCTAGCCGTTTCTTACTGTGGCATGACATGTATTACTGGGAATTTATGATAAAGCAAGCATGTTATGTATTACTAGGCGGCTAGACTGCCATTTTGATGCAGCCACTCTAGCGGTTTCTTACTGTGGCATGACAGTTTTATAGGACATGTATGATAAAGCAAACATAAGTGTCATTACGTGGTATTACGTGTTAGATTTTATTCATAAAAGATGGAAATGGAATGGAGGAAAGACTACAACCCAGACAAAAAAACAATGTTTCAGAAGCAAATTCGCGCATACAAGAAGGAAATTCAAAAGGCAAAGAGAAGGCATTATGATGACAGAATCACAAATGCCACCAACACACAAAAAGAAATGTTCCGCATCATTAAAGAAATGAGAAACCCACCAGGCTGTGACAACACCCCAACCCCCTCGGAGAAACTATGCAACAACCTTGCAGACCACTTCAAAAAGAAAATCAATGACATCCGACAAACCATCCAACAGAGGCCAACCAGCAGCGACATACAACCAAACTAACCTAAATCAGAACCGCAGCACAAACTCAATAACTACCCTGAAATATCAGCAGAGGCATTCGCAATGCTGGTAAAACACAGCAAGAAAGCAGGCTCACCGATGGATCCCTGTCCCCCGGACATCTACAAATCAATCCTCGCACAAGGAACACCAGCAGAATACTTCAGAAACCTTCTAAATCTATCACTGGCAACAGGAACCGTACCAAGGATCTTCAAATCGGCTTACATCAAACTACTTCTGAAAAACACAAGCAGGAACGTAGATGATCTCTCCAACTACATACCAATCTCCAACATCCCCTACACAGCCAAACTCCTCGAAACCTACGTAACAAACCCAAAAATATGTTGAAGACCACCACCTCCTAGACCAAGCTCAAGTCGGCTTCAGACCCACTAGAGGTACAGAAACAGCACTACTATCCATCTGGGATGACCTAAAAACAAACGCAGACTCCAACTCAACATCTGCCCTTATTCTGCTCGACCTCTCCGCAGCCTTCGACACAGTTAGCCATGACACCCTAACCAAAAGACTAGAAGACATAGGCATAACAGACACAGCGCTACGCTGGACTAAATCATTCCTAGCAGACAGAACTGAAACCGTTTGGATCAAACCCTTCAAATCCACCCCACGAGTCAACGACTGTGGAGTACCTCAAGGATCCTCTCTATCACCACTGTACTTCAACATCTACCAAACCCCAGTAATCGGAATCTTCAAGAAACACAACATCAAATGCTACAACTACGCAGATGACACTCAAATCATCTACAAGATCGAAGACACCCAAGCAGATCATTCAAACTTAACCGACTGTCTAAAAGAAGTCCTCAACTGGATGAATGCCAACAACCTGAAAATCAACCCAGGAAAAACAGAAATCATGATCATAAGCCAAAGACCAAGAGAAGGAAACCACCATCCCGTGGCCAACGGAAATGGGATCCGCACCATCACCATCTAAGGTAGTAAAAAATCTGGAGTCCTGATGGACAACAGCCTAACCTTAGAACCACAAATAAACGCAACAAGAAATGCTTCTTCCTCCTCACACAGCAAGGAAAATACTACCTTTCCTCTCCTTCACACACAAAACACTCACTATCGTCGGCCTCATCATGTCAAGTATCGACTATGCAAACAGCCTCTACCTCGGTATACTGGAATACCTACTGAAGAAGCTACAACGGATCCAAAACACAGCAGCCAGACTACTCCTCAAACTATCCAGAAGAGACCACATCATCCCGGCCCTAAAAACACTACACTGGCTCCCAGTAAAACAACGTATCATCTTCAAAACAATGTGCATAACGCACAGGGCAATCAGCGGACAAGGAGCAGAATTCCTACAAAAGAAAATAACAATCTACAAGCCAACGAGACCGCTCAGGTCAACCAACGAAATCCGACTGGAACAAAAACCTTACATTAAGAAGAAACTCGGAGGCACCGCTTTCTACCACTTAGCCGCGAAAACCTGGAACAACATCCCAAAAGTAATAAGGAACACTAAAGATCACCTTAAATTCAGAAAATTACTAAAAACCTGGCTCTTCAACACCAGAGACTAAAACCGAAACAACAATAAGACAAATGACTCAACAGAAAAAGACATTGACAAGCCCCTAGAACCTACAGAAGTACTCTGAGCACCAGTAGGGCTGACGTTGGACACAGGGGTCCACCTGCGAGACCTAGGGAGACGGAGGCAACAACTCCAGCCAACCCTTACCATCCCCCACCGCCCGTACAGCCACAACTAGATACCACGGGGTTGTGGAACGGACGAGATACCACCAATCACGACACAATCCGAAGTATAGACACTAGCAGGTGCGCTAGTCATGTGGGTGGGGGTGAGGAGCATGCAAAGTTATTAAGGGAGCGGGCGGAGGGGACAGCTAAATCCTCAAACGGCCTTGAATGCAAAAACGGGCACGCACCTCCTGAGGCACAGGGTGCACAAGCATCCCGTCGTGTAAGATTACTTGAGCCCAACCGATTCAATCCAGGATAGAGATACCAACTAACCAATACCACTAACAATTTCCTTCTCTGCATACACCTCTCAAACTCTCAAACTCCAAACCAAACACAACTACAAACCTCCAGCACAGCAAACCGCTCGAACTTCACTACACTGCAACAACAAAACAAAAAACACACATAGACTCGCACATCAGCACACAACGACTACCGGCCGCATACACCCCAGGCCCAGCCGACGGAACCACTGGGCTGAGGCTGCCAACAGCACATCACTGCAATCTTGCACTTTTCCAGCCTCCACCCACTAACCCACCCCTCCCTCCCTCTTTCAGAGCCGCCAGAGCGCCAGGGGACCACTCCGGTGGTGATAATGCGCGGTACAAATGACCTTTAACATTAACATTAACATTAACATTATTGTGTCATGGCATTTCTAATGGCAAAGCCAACAGGATTATGTTCTTATGCTTAGACAGCTTGGACATGTGTTCTTATAGTATCATTGCTGGCATTATGCACAAGAAAAACAAAAGTATGTTCTTATAGAGGGAATACTGGCATTTCCACAAGGCTTTCTGGGACCTGGGTCCAAAAAAATACCTTCAACTATCCCTCTGTAAATACCTCCACTCTCAAGCCCTTTGCTCCTATACTTCTAACTCCCTCATGGTGAGTCGTTTTTAAAAAAAACGATCTGTGGGCAGATCTCTGTCTTCAAATGGTTCCACCCTTTGGAACAGCCTTCAGCCACCTTGAAACTTGTGGAGAACCATTTCCTGTTCCGGAAGCACCTCAAGACCTTCCTCTTCGCTTCTGCCTTTGACCCTCTTCTCCCATGCTGATCTGTTTTTCTCTCTCGGCACCGTGCACCTGGCCACCCTCTGTCCTTTGGGCCCAGGTACCTGCGCACCCTGCCTCCCTCCTGGCCACCCCTTGCACTGGGGTCTATATCTGTACCCATAGAGCCCCCCACTCTTCTTCTGCACGTATCAGATATACCCAATCTGGCTAATCATGCACTTGCTACTTGCTGGCTGCACTACCACTTTTCACTGCCTTTATTTATTTATTAATTGCACGTATTATTTATTCTGTTCTCTCCTCTGTTCCACACTTTCCACTTCTCCCCCTTTCACACACTTTCCTATTTTCCTTGCACTTGCATGTTCTTAATGTCACTGAGCCTAGTAAGATTGTTGTTTTTGTTTGTTTGTTTGTTTTTTTTATTTATTTATATAGCGCTCCAGACCCAGAGGTAAAAGGGCACTTTGGGACACGGTTCGATAGTACTTTATATACAGTTTACATAGTACATTATATACAGTTTACAAATATGCATTAAACAGTTTGCAGGTAAAGAGCACAATTAAAGAATAGGCTGTGTCGTCAGGCATGGGAGAGAGAAGATGGTAAATGCTAGTTTTTATCCAGTAACCATCTAATAACCTGTTTTCTAAAAGACTCAAAGGATTCGATGGATTTGATGTTAAGTGGTAGGGTGTTCCAAAGTTGGAAGGCAAGGACCGTGAAGCTGGATCCTCCAGCTCTTTTTAGGGTAAATCTGGGCACTGTTAGGCATAATGTATTAGAGGATCTAGTGAGTCTGGTAGCAGATTTCAGGGTGAATTTGTTGGTGAGATAAGGTGGTGCTAGCTGGTTTAAGGCTTTGTATGTGAGACAGATGGTGTTTAAGTCGATTTTTGTTTCCCTCCCTTTGCTTGTGTATGAGCGCGATATAAATAAAATATCATATCATATGCACCAGAGCTGGAGAAGGGAGGTGGGTAAACTTGGGGTGTCCCTCTCTCGTCCTCCTGTGGGTTTCCCACCTCTCTATTCACCATGTCTGCCACTAGAGATCGGTAACACCTACTACCTAGACTTAGCTGTTAGTGGTTGACGACAATAGCCTTATCTGTTTGGCTCCCTCTGGTATTTTCTAATGATGCCCTAGCCATACACTCCACAAGGTTGCCAAAATGGCTTGCTGGGAAAAGGTTCCAATATGAGATCTATGCTCTCCCTGATCCTATTACTCCCTCTATTCTACTGTCTCTCCCTCTCCCATCTTGTCTCACTCCCTCCGGTTGTCTTCCCACTCTGTCTCCTCTGTACCTCTGAGGTCGACAATTCTTTTCTCATCCCTCTCCACTCTACTCCCCTCTCAATTCTACTCTCTTCTCCCCTCTAGACTCTCCTCTCACTCTCCGTCTCACTCTCCTATCCACTCTCCTACACATATTCCCCTACCTTCACCTCTATACCCTCATCTTACCACCTTCTCTCGGCATATCGCCTACAACAATCTTGCCTCTCCTCCTGCTTCACTCCGCCCTAACCACTACTTCCACTACCGCCTTGCACTCTCCACATTCTCCTACCATACACTCTCTCTCACTTTCACTCCCTCTCTAATTCCCTCTACACTTCCCCATCTCTCTTTCCTTCCCTATTTATCACTCACCTCATGCACACACCCTTCTCACACTGCATAGAAATGGCACCACTCTCTCTCACAATCCATACCTCATCTGCTCTATGCTCCAACTCTGCCACCAGCTCTTCATCGCTCCACTCCCCAGCATGTCCTCCCCCTGGTCTCTCAGTCCACTTCCTCACCTCTTGGCCTCACGCCTGCTACCACACTATGAATTCAATTCCCTGCCTTTTTATAGTGCTCTTTTCCTTGTTCCGCCTACCCTGCTTCCATGAGTTCCAGCACTCACCTGACTCTGTTGGCCAATCGGTGCCTGTCTTTTCCCCAGGGGCTCGGTTACACAAGCTAAGCAGAGACATAATATGAACAAAAACATATGCACCACTTCTTGGTGGAAAACATTTGGCCACAGGCTTAATTGTTTACAACACAAATGTAGGCATGATCAAACTGTAGGTGCTTTTAGGCATCGTGGTCAGAAAGAGTATGCCCAACTCCCGCCAGACCATTACAATTCCCAGAGCTAGATTCCAGTCCATGCCGGTCTGTTTATTATCCAGTTAATGCTCTGTTTTTTTTCGCCCAGGTCCACTTCAGCATTCAGAACGCAGAACCTGGTCTTATATGAGTCTTATCATTGCCTTCATTTTCTTGGCTGGCACTCCCTAATTCGCAGGTGGGTTTCCTCTGCTAAGACTCGTGCCGCCACGCTGCTGTTCTTTCTCCTGTGACATTTTGCTTGTTGTCTCTGATCCATCAGCATCTCTTCGAAGTCATTGTTTGCTTCCCAGCCTGCCTCCATGAGGGATGCAGTTAATGCTTTTACCTCACAACCTGCCTCCGCGAGGGGCACAGTTAATGCTTTCGCTTATACAACCTGCCACTGTGTGGGCCACAGTTATCTTTCCCATCACCAATTCAATTTTTCCTTCTTGCACAATTTGCCTCCGTCAGGGGCACAGTTAATACATCTTTAATCACCATAACTTCCTTATTCATTTTTCTATTTACTATTATTTGGAGTGGGCGGTTGGGAACATTTTTGTTTTTTGCACATCCTGCCTCTGTGAGGGGCACATTTAGCAAATGAATTGCGGTGTGTAGCTCTGTCGTTTTATTATGCCTAGAAAAACACCTCGGGGCAAAGCCTGTGGACGCCAAATGTGCATTGAGGGGCGCGACTCCTGGACTTTTTGACGCCCCCCGCCTGGAGCTCTATTTCTACTCTTCCTGTGCTCTTCTCCAACACCGAAGTCCTTGCATGAAAAGGTATTGCCCCATCCCAGAATTGTGACACATGAATGTCACTGCCTACACTTGCTTGCTTCTGTCCTTTGATCATGCCTGGTGATGGCTGAAAATAGCCTGGTCTTCCTGTCTTGCTCGCTTACAGGCTTGGCCCCTATACCTCCATGGCCTCTGGCCACTCCGGGGCCAAGAACAGAAGCTAATCAGAGACATAATGTGACCCAGTGAAATAAAGCCATATACACCACTTCTTGGTGGAGAACATTTGGCTGCAGGCTTTATTTTTTTACAACACAAAAGTAGGCATGATCAAACTGCAGGTGCTTTTTGCAACGTGGTCAGAAAGAGTAAAGCCACCTCCCTCCAGCCGATTACAATTCCCAGAGCTAGATTCCAGCCCATGCCGGTATACTTATTATCCGGTTATCACTCTGGTTTTCTCACCCAGGTCCCTTTAGCATTCAGCAAGCGGGACCTGGTCTTACATGAGTCTTATCATTTTCTTAATTTTCTTGGCTGGCAATCCCTTATTCACAGGTGGGCTTCCTCTGCCCTGTCCTGTGCCACCACACCTGAGTGGGTCCATGGTTGCTCAGATTCCCCCCCAAAAGCCACCTTAATCACAACCCTTAGCTGCCAAGGCCTCAAAAACGTTACCAACAAAAATTTCTATGCCTGTGTTAGACAGGTGACCCCCATCCGGTTGGAACAGGTCCGGGTTATCCAAAGCTATTCTAACATGTCTAATGAAGTTCAATACAATGCCCTTGCAGAATTTCGCTAATGTCATATTCAATTTTCTCCTGGATACTTCTACCACCTTGTCTGAGTTGACTCCATTCCAGAGCCATCTTGGTTTTAATTCGGACATGAATATTTCAGTCTCTTTCCAGCAGTGAGCGATGTTGCTCAGTGACATACAAATCTCCCCAATTAGCCATCTCCTCCCCATGTTCGCCAGGTCGGTCCCACCTAAGTGTATGACCAGGTACTCTGGGGGAATCGCTTAAACCAATTAGATCAGACAGCCTGTCGTTTAAATCATCCCAATGCATTCCTGGTATTCCCCACCATGTGACTGTGGTGTTGTTGAAACGTGGGCCTGGGCTTGTGGATTTCAGCCACTTGCCTGCTCTTGTGATCAATGAATGGACAACTATCCCAGCGGACCTGTGGGGGGTGGAGGGGTGCGATCTGTGGATGAAAAGAATCTATATTAGATCTTTTCCTGAATGGTGTTCCTCTTGCAACCAGGCTGATGTGGCCGCAACCAGGCTGATGTGGCCGCTCCGATGCAGAAGGAGTGTGTCCCATACTCGGGTGGGTCCCAGACGGCTAATATAACCGCTTTCTTTAGGATGGCCTGAAATTGAAATCTACCAAGGGACTTGTTGCCCCTATGTATGAGGAGGGGCTTGCCTTCGGGGGGCAGGTAGGGCTTAATTTCAAAAACACCCTTGTAATGCATATTGGGCAATGCCGGGGATCTTCAATACAGTACAGGTAAATCAACCTACTTTTCCCTGTTTGACCTTCTCAGCAATATTGTCATGCTATCGCTGGCTATCCTTACGTCAAAAGAAGAGATTGAGTTGCTAGAAACAAAAATAAAACAGGACGATATAATTAAGGATATAAAAGACAATTTGGCTAAAATCGAAGAAGAAATTAGCAAATTTAAGAAGCTTACATTAGACAAAAAAAATTGGAAATTGAAAAAAGATTTAGAACAATACAAAGAAACAAAAACATACCCATACCTGATTGACTCTTATCATGATGACTTCAATAAACAGAGCCAAGGGAAAGGTGGCAAGGCAGGCAATAGAAGAAAACATGTGAATTTCTCAAACACCTCGAACAGCTCAACTAGTAGCGGCTCAGATACAGGCTCTTCTAATATAGCATGCATGACTACTTGACAACAACCACCAGAGTTTTTTCGGGGACAAGGGAAAAAGAGCCGCAACAAATAACAAGGCCCCCGCAGAATGCAAACCAGGAACTGGTACGGACCACCCCAGAACTGGTAGTCCCTATATATAACCTGACAAAATATAATCTGTCTGAAGCAGAATTTAGAATCCTGACAAAAGGTCTAACATTTGTCCCCACCACAAGAGCGAACAATTTTGAGACAGAGGTGGAATTGCACACATTCTTTCGGCTGATATGACTAAAATATTTTTTCAGCGATTTTAGCCTTTGAAAATAGAATTATGTCTGAAACACAAGGCCTATTAAGAACTAAAAACAACTGCAAAGACAATCTTTCAAAAATGGAAAGATTAGCCTTAAACAGTCCGAAACAGAATGAGATGTTTGTCATCAAACCCGCAGACAAGGGCGGGGGAATAGTACTATGGGAAACATCTGCCTATGAAAAAGAAGTTCTAAAACATCTTAATGAGCCCTTGTTCTATCGGAAACTAGAAAAAGACCCAACAAATAGGTTAAAAGAATAAATAGAGAGTCTAATGAAATATGCAGATGAAGGCTGGATCGATATGGATGAAAAAACGTTTTTAGTCAACAATCACCCCACAATTTCAGCTTTCTACATCCTTCCAAAAATTCATAAGGATCCCCAAACACCACCTGGGTGACCTATAGTTTCCGCAATAAATTCGATTGTAGATATATTGATGATATCTGTATGGTCTGGAGGGGTTCAATCACTCAACTAACATCTTTCCAAATCTGGTTGAATGGACAGAACCCATTCATAAAATTCACCATGGAACATAATGAGCATAAAGTACCCTTCCTAGACCTAGAGATTATGAAAACTAGCCAGGGCACTTTAGAATCCATCCTCTACAAGAAACCGACAGACAAAAATATGCTCCTAGAATATGGACATTTCCATCCACAGAGCCTAAAAGAAAGTCTTCCCATTGGACAATTCATGCGGATTCGCAGAAATTGCATACAAATGGAAGCGTATAAACACCATGGGAAAGCCTTAATAACTAGACTTGAAAATTCTCAAGTCTATGCATCCTATCAATTGTCCGGGCGAACTGCTTCCATCCAAATTTATTTTGGAACATAAGGAACTCTTTGCGCCTTTTCTTTGTAGATTTGCCAATGCTTCCTTTCGAACAGGTGTCATTCCTCAATCTATAAAGGACGTAGCAGTCACACAGCTACTAAAAAAAAATGGGCCTTGATCCCACTGATGCAGCAAACCTTAGACCAATCACCAACACTTTGTTCTTCCTTAAGCTTATAGATAAGATAGCAACTATCCAGCTTCAGGTCCATGTTCAGATGGCAGGCATTTTGCATGCCAAGCAGTCGGGTTTCAGATGTTACCATGGCACAAAGAGTGCTCTTCTGGACCTACAGACCTATATGTTTTCCAGGCTGGAAGATAGCAAGTCAGGGCTGCTGATGTTGTTGGATTTATCAGCAGCCTTTGACTTGCTAGATCATAACATTTTACTTGAAAGAATGCAGACTGTTGGGGGCCTCTCCGATCATGCTATAGTTTGGTTGAGAGCCTTTTTGGAGGGTCGTCGGTCACAGGTGCACTGGGGGGACAGTGCCTCTGGGCCACAAACTATAATGTGTGGAGTGCCCCAGGGGGCATGCCTTTCCCCATTGTTATTCAATATTTACATTTATCCACTCTGCTACGAATTAGATCTTTTTCAAACCTTCTTTTGTAACTATGCTGACGACTTCCAGTTGGTCCTCAACATCACTGGCGATTATGATACAGATCAATTCACAGTAAATGCGGTTTATCAACTGATAAAACAGTGGATGTCCACGAATTGGCTGTGCCTGAATGTCACAAAAACCGAGCTCATGATTTTTGGCCCACGTCGGGCACAAATCAAGTTGGGCCAGGAGTATATGGGCTTCAGGATTGACGGCAGTCTTATTAACGTTGTGCAGAAAGTTAAAACCTTGGGCACTTTCATGGAAACCAGTTTGGACTGTGAAGTCCATGTTGCAGCAATTAGCACTAGCACCAACTATCATCTTAAAGTGCTCAGGCAGGTCGCACCAATAGTCTCGGTTGAAAACCGTATTAAACTCGTGAGAGCTGTCATCTTACCATGGGTAGACGAATGTAATGCCCTTCTAGGCGGTGCAGGTAAAGCCCAAATTCAAGATCTACAAAAATCCAAAATAAAGCTATCCGCATTATTTTTGAAATGAGACGTTCTGAACCCACTACTGCGACCAGGAAGAAATTGCACTGGCTTCCCGTGGAAAGCAGAATTCAATTTAAACTGATGACAATATGTCATAAATGCATCTTTGGAAATTCTCCTGCTTACCTAAAGGATGTCATTGGTATCTACCAGCCTAAAAGGAATCTTAGGTCGGCTGAAGGCTATTGTTTGGTACAGCACCGGGTGAAACACTCCCGAGGTTCTGGAAGGCCTTTCCACACTCAGGGAGCTAAGGCATGGAATGCACTTCCTGCATCCCTGCGTAAGACAGAAGATCTTCTTGCCTTCCGAAAACAATTAAAAACGTACCTTTTTAATTAGTGTTAGTGCAAACCTCCGCGGTAATCATTTTGCTCACTATATTCTGTTCTCTCGGCGCCTGGATGCCTATGGGCTTTGGCGCGGTTTAAGCACAATAACATAACATAACATAACATAACATAAAGATCGGGGATACGCAAGGGAAACCATACAGCAAGCTTATAAAAGAGGTCAACATACTAATAGAGATAATTGCTTAAATCCTACCAAGACCAACAACTTGGACAAAATCACATGCAGGAGTACGTTCAGTCCTATAAGCAACTCCCTCAGAAAAGTCAACCTGAAAAATTGGAATATGATAAAGACAGAAGACTTCAATCCATCCACTCCTCGTTTTGCCTTTAAAAGACAAAGGAATTTGAGAGATGCATTGGTTCACACATATCCTGTTAACAAGAATACAAAACAGGGACAATTGCCCCTATGGGGTCTCTCACCGGTAGTTGGACACCACAGATGTGGTAAATGTTCCGTCTGTGGACAGACAATAGATATGAAAACCATCACTTTGAAAGGAAGGGAAATACAACTTACCACTTTCACCAACTGCCTGACACAACGGGCTGTTTATGCCATAATATGCCTATGTAATTTGGTTTATATCGGCAAAACTAAGCGACAAATCCAGCAAAGGATATGTGAACATAAATCATGCATAAAAAAACAAAGTAGACAACAAACCACTTGTAGCCCACTAAATACAGAAACAGCACAAGTTCACAGACATCTTATGGTGTGTAATACAGGTGATTAAACAAGAAATGGAACAAAAATGGATCTACGATATGGATACTGTCAAAAATGGACCGAACATAGCAGTAGAATGTAATTTGTTTATTTAATATCATATACAACACCATTCAAGCCCTATTCCAGCGAGGATATACACAAGACGCATGTGCTTTTACCAGTTTCTACGTGTGCTTTGTAAGAAAAAATCACATATGATGAAAGGAACATCAGTCACTACAAAAGTGACTTACCAAAACTGTGTGACCAAATTAGAAGGAGATTTAGAACACAAATATAGAAGAACTTTGCACAAAACCTGCTACTGGAAAAACAAAAATACATATGTGTAGCATGTACGGTGGCTCTGTGAAACCATACACCCACACTAAGAAGGTCCTTTATAAAAATAGTGTCCGTTGATGGATGGTACGCTACCCATCAAAAGTATGGGTTGGGACATTTTTGGAATTTCCAAAAGCAACATGTCACATTAGCATGACGATAATAATAAAAACATATTTTAGAAAAAGCTACAATAACGCCTAAAATTTGTATAGATATATATATATATATACATATATATATATATATATTTATATATGCGCTACTAAAAACCTGTGAAATTCACTAAAGAAACTTTATAAACGTGACATTATGGTTCAAAGTAAAACCGAAAAAACCCTAAAATTCGCCAGTTATGGTAGGCTAAGCAACCATAACTGCCCGCACCACTGTGCACTGCTAACACTAACACTCAGGACATGAAAGATGGCATCACAAATGTCATTGATGACATCACTGATTACATCACATGTGCATTTACTTTTCAGACGAGGTGTTGTGAATGTAATTTTAGCAAAAAAGTATCAGGGATTATGGGGACATGTGTAATAAACTACATACTTCATCACACAATGTAGTGTTCTAACGAAAATTCCATTGCAGTGTTCTTTCTAGTACAGGAACCTACTCATACAGAAATGTAGGTATTGGCTGCAGCATACACCACAGAGGTGCTATGTTTGTACTTTCCAAAGTTGTATAATAAAACGGTGAATGTTTCTGTATCACATTTTTTTGGTCTGTGAAACATGTACTAAGTTGCTAATAATGCATCACTTACCACATATTTCTACGAAAACACACAAAACATAAATAGACTACAATGCATACAAATATGGGGCTTATATATGGAGAGTAAAGTAAGCATACAAGACGCAGTATCATTACCAATTGTGTATAATCTACATTATTGTATCCACGCACAAAAATGATTGCTGTGTTTCAGGCCTGCTTCTTCCCGTATATATGTACATCATAAGATGCGATTAAATTATAAGGAAAGTATTGTACGAACTTGTGAGAATAGCAATATCTATAAATGTGATACCTTTTGAAAGTTTACTTTCTGACTGTCGGTAAATACACCCACCTGGCCTAGATATGGCAGTGAACAAAAACAAAGGGGCTACACATGTGATGTCATCAGTGATGTCATCAATGACATTTGTGATGCCATCTTTCATGTCATGTTAGCAGTGCACAGTGGTGCGGGCAGTTATGGTTGCTTAGCCTACCATAACTGGCGAATTTCAGGGGGGTTTTCGGTTTTACTTTGAACCATAATGTCACGTTTATAAAGTTTTTTTTAGTGAATTTCACAGGTTTTTAGTAGCGCAACTTAATCATAACGTCCCCTTAACAAAGTTAGTGAATTCTACGGGTTTTTAGTAGGGCAACTTAACCATAACGTCCCTTTAACAAAGTTTTTTTTACTGAATTTCACAGGTTTTTAGAAGGGGAACTTAATCATAACATCTCGTTAACCAAGTTTTTTTTTACTGAATATACACTTTCATCATGTGATTTCGGGAGATATGTACTATAATATCCTTACTTTATATACATGTAACATAGAACATACTGAACCCCCTCGCTAATGATATTTGAAAGGCAGGGACTGAGCGCCTGTCTGCGGAAGGGCGCGGACGAGATCAACACTACCCAAACAGTCAGGGGGTATCTGAAATTGTACTATTGTGTTGTATGAAAAATGCACAACTTTGAAAAAGAACACATAAAGACATTATGAGTACTAATAAATAACCAATTGAACCTAAACGTCTGAAACATTATCCATGCATTTAATGACCATGTAGAATGAAATGGATTATACCATAACAGAAAAAGGTATGCCTCCAATGTAATTACCTCACAGAAACTGTGCAGCCAGGAGCGACAGTAGATGCACACAGTACAACGAAGACAAATTACAGCAAAATAGTAAGTCAACTTCATTTTTCTTATATGTGTGTGTACTTTTTTTGTATGAGGGGTAGAAAAAATTTTGACACAGAAATGTGCAGTACTTTGGAGTGGCTGGAGGAGAATTTTCCAATTGGGGAAATGTCGGAAGATAGCGATAATAATGGTACACACTACTCTGCATAAGGAAATTAAAGGTCAGTATTTTATGGGCATTTAACATATATACATATTTTTTTAACAGACCAGGTAAAAAAAGAAGAAACTCCAACAAAGGACAAAGAGCAAGACAGGCTGAAACGGATAGAAGTGAAAATGGACATACTAAATGACAATTTTAACAGTTTAAGGCAATTTGTGGAGGAATATGTGAGAGGAAAAATACAATATCACCTGTACCTGCCCCCTTCTCCATTTCCTAGTGACCCATCCCCAAACCTTCAAGAAGAAAATAAACGTTTTGATGAAACATCCATCCCTTCACCCCCTCACAATTCATCCCCTCACAACCAGCCTGTGTTAAACCCTAATTCCCCTATATTTGTTTCAGTATCTGCTTCCCCCTGTATTTCTCTTGATTGATGTGTGTGTGTGTATTGAAATTTTTTTATGTTTGTTGTAGTGGAATCGTTTGGGGCAAAAAAATGTTTTAAAAAGAGTTAAAATGTCCGCAGACAGCACGCCTGTTCGGGCTGGCCGTAAGCAATAGAATATGGATGTTCTAAGGGCAGTACACCTACCCGTACCAATCGCAACCAAGATGGAACTGATCTTAGAATGCACCAGCTGTTCAAGTTGTCCGTAAATGAACAGAATGGGGCGTCCTAAGGACATTATACCTCTCTGTACTGCTCACAAACAAAATAAAATATTTTCTTAGAACACACCAGGTGTCCGGGATGTCTGTAAATGAACAAAATGGGAGTGTCCTAAGGACACTATACCTGTCCGTACCGTCTGCAGCCAAAATGGAACTGTCCGTAGAACAGGTGCGGTGGCTGGCATGTCTGTAGTCAAACAAAATGGAGGTGTCCTAAGGACACTGTACCTGGCCGTACAGCCAGCAGATCATGTACGCACATGCGCACCACACCCATAAGTACTACGAACATCGCGCCTGTCCGTAACTGTCCGTGTCACTTGTGTCACACTTTTAATTAGCTTCAGGACTCGAACACTGTCCGTAGAACACCCGCACGCATACGCACGTCCGTTAATCTGCATTTGCTGTCCACCCATTTACTTCGCGGATGTGTTTACGACGTCATCATGTGACCGCACCCATGCTGAGCATGTGGACTAATTTGCACAGTTTGTCTGCTTCTGCAACATTTCAAAAGAACTTATGCAAACATGTGAAATAATTTTACAGTATAAAATCACCATTTCACATGTCCCATACAATGGCCCTACCTTTCAACGTATTGTTTAGAATGTTTGCAACGCTTTTGAGTGATCAATATGGGCACGAGCCGCACCCCTCCACCACTATAAATGGCCACACCCCGAGCTCATCTTCATTGTGCTTTTGGCTATAGCAAATTGAGTTGTGCTGCCTTCACTGCTGTAGCGAACATTAGCCGACTAATCCTTATGGCATCCATGGCTGCTGTTGCTTCATTAGCCTCAGCACCACCCCCAAACCCTCCACCGCCACCACCTCCCCAAGGGCCTGCAGAGGGAAATACGGGTGAGGATGTAGAGAGCGAGGAAGAAGAGGAAGAAGAGAATGAGGTGGAGGAACTCCGCACTACAAGCACTCGCCGGGAGTCGTGGGTGTGGCGGTTGTTTACCATTTTTTGGAAATGTACCAAAAGAACGTGCGAACCAGGTCATGTGTAAGCAGTGCAACTTGGTGCTGAGTCGCAGGAGACCTGGTGCGTACAGCTTTGGTACGACAACCATGAAGCGACACCTAACTTCGTACCACAGTGCAGACATTCGCAAGGTGGTACCATGTGAAGAACGTAGTAGATTGAGTTCCTCCACAGCATCCTCCGTGTCCGATCCTCTCACCACAAGAGACACTCCTGTGAGGGAGCGCATACCTCCAGCTGCATCACAGGCCATTTGCGATGCTGTTGACCCTTACCTTGCGAGGGTCACAGTATTGTGTATGTACTGCGAAGCAGTACTCTGCATGGGGGAGAGTCTTCGAAGTGCTATTGAGACTACGGTCACGGAGCACCAGAAGAACTGCTCCCTACCTAAGTAAAGCATACCCTGAATCTTTCTCTCTCCACCTGCCCTTTCTTATCCCTGTGGTTGGTGTCCCTTCCTTACCCTCCTTTACCCTCCTCTCCTAGTGTGTCATGTGCTGAAAAGCAATAAACTGGAAAACAACAAAGATTTCAAAAAAAGGCTCTTTTCAGAGCCGCCTTTTTCAGTTTAAAAATAGAACTATCAAGTGACCTGTGTAGGCCACCGCGCATTTTTCAAAAAGTCCACGGACAGTTGTGCGACGCACAAAAATGGAGGGTGAAAGCGGAGCAAAACCAATGCACTTTTCGCTGGGAGTAAGTGGTGGCTCTGAAAACAGCCTTTCAGTGGTGTTTTGTGTGATTCAAAAACTGTGGATTGGAACAAACGGATTGCCAAATAGATGACTATGAATACAAAAAAGGTTGCAATGCATTTTGTACATTGCGAAGAAAAATCTGATTGCCAGCATATGTGAGATGGACTCCATCTCTGTGAAAAATGAAAGTGCTTTGAAACAAAATGTTTTCATTGTGGAATGAGGACATGCCAACACCTCTTAGAAAGGCACAAACAGCCTTATTGACATTGCGCCTCGCTTTCTCCATTTGTGGACCAAATGCAGAAGAACGCAGCCATATTTGTCTTTGTGCAATACGGGAAAAAACTATTTTGCAATTTGGAAACATGTCCATGACCTTCGCAAGTCCTTTGTTCATTGCAAATTGCAAAGAAATTCTAGAGACATGGCCTAAACTGTCCTCCGCAATGAATGATAATTATATCAGGATGACGCTTTGTCTGTAAAGTAGCACAGAAAGGTACCAAGTCCAGCCACTTCATTCCACGCACTCCACGCCACTGCACTTCCACATGAGAAAATCTAAGATCTGCAAATAGACCGCAACTTTCCGCGTGCACCTTCAACCAATGTATCCATGAGTCTCCCAAAATCCAGATAATCTGTTTTCGAGCACACAGAGCCATGGCTGTCTGGTTTCCTGTCAGAGAAAAGACGTTCTCACTAAGGGGTAATTCATAGAATTCAGCGCACAAGTGGCGCACGTGGCTGGCGCACAGTGTGCGCGTGCGGCAGTCTGCGCCAGCCGAGTTTGCCAAAATCAATTTCCACGCACAGCATATTCATGGATTTCATCATCCATAACCAGCTGTGGCGCAGAGTAGTGCAGCGACCCTGAAGCAGCGCCAGTTACGCCCCCAATCCCTCCCCGTGCGCCATGAACAGCGCACAAATCCCGTACATGGTGCACAGGCCAGTGGACCAGCATACAGCACCCCAACAACGAAAATGTCTGTAAAACTCCCCGCTCGCCCCTCCGAATACACGTACCCCGCTGTGTGGGGAAAGTTTCACACGCGATTGGCCCTGTGCGAGTGGGGTAAGTGTATTTCTGGGGTGCGCGGGAAGTTTCACACGCGATCAGCCCTGGGCGAGCGGGGTATGTGTATTTCTGGGGTACACAGGAAGTTTCACATGCGATCAGCCCTGTGCGAGCGGGGTACGTGTCTTTCTGGGGTGCGTGGGAAGTTTTGCACGTGATTGGCCCTGTGCGAGCGGGGTACGTGTATTTCGGGGGTGTGAAGCAATTTTCACATGCGATTGTCCCTGTGCAAGCGGGGTATGTGTATTTCTGGGGTGTGCAGGAAGTTTCACACGCGATTGGCCCTGTGCGAGCGGGGTACGTGTATTTCAGGGTGCACATGAACTTTCACACACGATCGACCGTGTACAAGCGGGGTACGTGTATTTCAGGGGTGCGTGGGAAGTTTCGCATGCGATTGGCCCTGTGCGAGCGGGGTACGTGTTTTTCGGGGGTGTGCAGCAATTTTCACATGCGATTGTCCCTGTGCGAGCGGGGTATGTGTATTTCTGGGGTGCGCGGGAAGTTTCACACGCGATTGGCCCTGTGCGAGCGGGGTACGTGTATTTCGGGGGTGCGCGTGAACTTTCACACGCGATCGGCCGTGTGCGAGCGGGGTACGTGTAGTTCGGGGGTGCGCGGGAAGTTTCACACGCGATCAGCCCTGTGCGAGCGGGGTACGTGTATTTCTGGGGTGTGCGGGAAGTTTCACACGTGATCGGCTCTGTGCGAGCGGGGTACGTGTATTTCGGGGGTGTGCAGGAACTTTCACACGCGATTGGCCCTGTGCGAGCGGGTACATGTATTTCGGGGGTGTGCAGGAACTTTCACACGCGATTGGCCCTGTGCGAGCGGGGTACGTGTATTTCGGGGGTGCGCATGAACTTTCACATGCGATCGGCCGTGTGCGAGCGGGGTACGTGTATTTAAGGGGTGCGCGGGAAGTTTCACATGTGATCGGCCATGTGCGAGCGGGGTATGTGTATTTCGCAGGTGCGCGTGAACTTTCACACGCGATCGGCCGTGTGCGAGCGGGGTACGTGTATTTCAGGGGTACACGGGAAGTTTCACACGTGATCGGCCCTGTGTGAGCGGGGTACGTGTATTTCTGGGGTGTGCAGGAAGTTTCACACGCGATCGGTCCTGTGCGAGCGGGGTACGTGTATTTTGGGGGTGCGCGGGAAGTTTCACACATGATTTCGCTGTCTGAACGGGGTACGTGTATCCTTGGGGTGCGCGGGGTGTTACACACATGAATTGCCAGTGTGGGTCCTCCCAGGTGTGCCCTCGACCCCCTCCCCAGCCCGTGCAGGCAGCCCACACCACAGGGGACTACCCTGTACCCCTGGTCATGTCCCGCAGGCAGCCCATTCACCATGGGCTTGCCCCCCAGCCAGCCCACATGTCACCGTGCACTAGTGATCACCGACTCATGTCCCTCAGCACCCCCCACCCACCCAGCATTGACGGGCACCTGCCAGCAGGCCCCGACTCATGTCCCTCAGCACCCCACCCACCATTGACGGGCACCTGCCAGCAGGCCCCGACTCATGTCCCTCAGCACCCCCACCCACCCAGCATTGACGGGCACCTGCCAGCAGGCCCTGACTCATGTCCCTCCCAACACGTCATAAAGATGCACAATCATGGGCCTCATGTGCACCAAACTCCCACAGCACGCCACCCCAGTCTTGAGAGGCAATCAAGTCCCCAATCCACCTCACACTGAAATGGCTATTCCATGACACAAAACCAAAGTGAACTATGTACATCAAAACATGTCCCTCACACACACACACTGGGTGCAAGTGATTGTCTAAATCCACTTTTTCACATGCAGTAACCCAATGAGCGAATACCACACATGGAAGTAAGAAACAAAAATGTATTATTAACAAAATGAATGAAATGAAATGAAAGCATAAAACATATTTCAAACGATGAAATGAAATGTATGTCCGAAACAGAATAAAAATACATATGAAGAACCAATCCAAAGTGATGAAAAAAAAACATGTGTCCAATCTCACGGTCCACCAAATGAAATCCAAAGGAAACGTAAATTGAAAAATCCATTGATCCATGGTGATTAATAAAATAAAATCCTCACATGATCCACTGTTCAACTATGTACACCGAGTTCATCCAGGGTCCATGAGCTCAACGAAAGAAATGAAACCTATCCAAAAAACTACCTAAGAAAAGAACTATATACAAAATTGTGGGGCATAGTCCATTCACCCCCAAATAAAGCAAAACAAAAAGGAAACCTAACACTAAAAAGTATTTACAATGGCGGGAGGCTAGTCTGAAGGCTCACTTTCCGATGTCCCGGGCCACGGCATCATCAAACTCCTGCTCAATGTCCTGGAGGCGGTCCTCTTCCATGGCCCTGAGGGTTCGCAGGGATGATGCCAGGTTGGACTCCAACTCCCTGCGAATAGCATCGAGGCACTCGGCCCGCCTCAGTGTCCTCCGCATGGAGTTCTCCGCCCTGACCATTGTGAGCCATGCCTCTTCTGCCCGCCGCTGCTCCGCACCTATGGCCTGGCCCAACCGCTGCCACACGGAAGACACTTCCAATCCTGGTTCCTCCTGCCTTGTGGCCAATGCCTGTATCTCCAATGTTGATGGCCCCGAGCCATCATCGCTCCCACCTCGTTGCTGCTGCTGCTGCTGTGCCTGTGCCCTGGCTCTTGCTGCCTGCACGTCCTCCTCCGGCTGGGGTGCAGTTGTCGTGGTGGCCACCCCTGCTGGACGTCCGACTCCCGACTGTGGCAGGGATGTGTCCTCGACCAGCCTGGCCGCTGGGTCAGAGGCAGCTCCACAGGGTACTCAGGTGATACATGGGTGGGAAGATGGCATGGAGGACGACTGGCGCATAGGGGATCAGGTGAGGAGGGGGTCGGAATAAGGTCCAGCATACGGAGGAATCCAGCCCTGGTGACCCGTCCCAGTAGGTCAACGTGGTCAACAAGGCATCCGAGATGACGTGCAGTGTCTTCATGAAAACACTGCAGGTCACCTCGCATGCCCCGTTGACGCAATGCCATCCCAACCAGGACAGGCTCAACCCGGTCCCGGATTGCCACGTCCGCAGGGAGAGGAAGGCCAGTTGTTGTGCGCTCATCCCTCCCTGAAAACGGGTCTGGACGTAGGTATCCCTGCTGGTGCAGGATGATGCAGTCACAGGATCGGGGACAGGATTATACACAGGCACCTCCGCGACGGCCTGTGCTGCCTCCCGTTCCTGCCCTTGCACTGCACCATTAGCACCAGTGAAATCCCTACCTCCAGACCCCGTGTGTGTCCCTTCCACGGCCTCCTCCTCCACCAAACCCCCCATCAACCTGGATGACTCCATGCCATCTTCCTCCGTCAGACCCTATGAGGTCTCAGCTACCTCTTCTGCTGCCGAAGAGTCCACCTCCGACCTCCGCCTCTTGGACATACCCTCGGCAGCTGCGGCCTGGGACGCGGCACCAGACTCCTCACTCCCCGACGAGATGACAATATGGGAGTGGAGCAGGGCATTGCCTCTCTGGCTGGTGGTGTGATCCCTGCCACTTTGCTCCACAGCACCCTCTCCGCCCTCTTCATCAGTTGATGCTGCATACAGGGAGAGATAGAACACAGGCATCAGGGCACTGTACAATGGACTGATACACACATGACAGTTGCACATGAGTGGCAGTGTAAAACTACAGACATGGCATCACACTCCCCAACATACATGTCATTTCAACTCACACACATGAGCAAATCAACACGAATCTTGCACCAGGCAGCACCGTCCATACACAAACAACAGCACGAGCAGCCGAAGGTGAGCCTGATGTCACATAAAACACGGGGAGTGCATTACACATGCACACATGACACCAGACTTACATGCATGTGTACATCTCCACCAACTGTCGCAGTGATGAGATCGCCATCCATGTCACATCTCGCATTCAGCCTTCTACATGTCAGTGTCACATGCATCCATGTTGCATCACAGTTGCACACTTGTCAAATACACCCACATGCGCATGTGCATAGTGCAGATACATGCAGCATGAACCAGCATCCATGTGTGACACCACAACCATGCCACAGTACATACTCATAATTCATTACATGTGTGCACCCACACATACATTTGCACAGCATGCTTACCAACACATACACCATCGATGTGTCTCACACTTGATAGGAATCACATGTGGCAGGTTCACGTCCCTGTACATACACAGCCATACATGTCCCTACAAAGACATATGTGCAACCTGCACACTCCTGGCACACCATAACACGCACAGCGTCCGATCAGTATGCATGTACACTTACCGCTTGACTCCAGATGGGTCTGCCCCTCAAGGACCTGGACGTGGAGCGCTGGGTGTATGCGTTCCAGGACCCACATCTGGTTGTCGGTCAGGTGGACCCGGCACCCCTTGGCATCCGCTGCCTTCAAGAGGCGCCGGGCCTTGTTGAGGGTCCTGGACCTGAAGTCCTCCCAGCGCTTCCGGGCATGTTTGATCTCGCAGACTGCCACCCCCTCCTCGTTGATGGCAGTCACGATGTCCATCCAGATCCTCTTCCGTCCTTTTTTGTCGGCACGCAAACTTACAAAGAGGGCATCATACTGCCCCAGGACTTGCTCCCTCAGGACACCAACTTCACTGGCACTGAAGCTGGTGGCCCTCTGCTCTCTGTCTGGGGGTTGCCAGTGGTGCCAGATGGTGTAGTGTCCTACATGGCAACCCCAGAGGCAGGTGTGGGTGGGCAACTGGTTCCTGGGGCTGGGCTGTGGAGCGATGGTATCCCAGTCAGGAGTCTTCAGTCACGGCAGGGGTGGTCACAGCAACTGCACCCCTGGCTGACGTGCAGGCACCAAATAGCAGGGCACGTAGGCAGCAGGCAGGCAGCAGCAGATGGCAGGTGGGAGCGAGGGGCAGGAATATGGCCTTCTGGGCAGGAGTGTGGTCTTCCGTGTGTTTTTGCGTGGCCAGCTTGATACGGAGTGATTTTGCAAGTGAAAAAAGTGCACGTCAGCGTGAAATCTGAGGAAAGGCCCTTAGCGCATAAGCGCGTAAGTGACGTTACACGCGCGGGCGTTCCCCACAACACGGGTGCATAGTGAGACAGCACGTGAGATAACTGCACGTCACCGTGCTATTGGAGGAAAGGGCCTTAGCGCGTAAGCGCGTAAGTGACGTTGCACGTGTGGGCTGGCTTAAAAGGTACGATTATGACGCTATTTTCTTGTACGTGCTTTTCGTGGAGAGCGAGCGGGTGATTCTTGTACTTCTTGTCGGTTCACACGCAATGACTTCACAACGTTTCCAGTTCGTACTCCCTGTTTCCTCAGACTGCGTTCTTTTCTTCTTTTGGCGGGGGTGTTGTCAACGCGCACACGTGCGTCTTTTCCACGTTCTTTTTCGAGGCAGACGGTGAGTCGCACACACATTTTCCAACTGTGGTTGCCCCCGTGTGTCACGTACCCCTTCAGAGCTCATTGTAGGCTGCGTGTAACACGTGTACGCTTATTTTTGTGTTTCTGGGTGCCACAGCGTAGTGCAGATTCATTATTCCATGCACGTGGTCTACCAGAGGTTGCGTGCACCTGTACTTTTGTTTTAGGGATGCCTGTGCATTGCGTGACCCGTCATCTTCCCCCAGGGGTCACAGACAGCCTTGCTAGAGCTCTAGGGTACGAATTCCATCTAGCACCCTACCTCTTTCACCCCAATTGCCCAGGACAATTGTTTACTGCAACTCCCATATGCACAACAACATCATTGCCATGGTTGGGAGGCGACCAAGCAGTAAGGGAGGGAAAGGTGGCCGATCTCAAAGAGGTGGGCGTGGTGGTCACGGTAGGGGACGTGGCCAGGATTTGCAGGGTGCTCCTAGAGCCCAGTGTGTGGAGGACCAATCGGGGCCACCTATGCCCCCCCCCCAACGGTTGTGGGAAACGTAGCTGACACCATCCCAGCTCAGCCCTTGTTGGACCGGCCCATTTTGTCAACTGAACTGGCACAGGATGACTCCCAGGCTGACTTCCAGGTCACCAAGTCTAAGCCACGTGTGGCGGTGAAAGTTGCTGTCACCAGGCCACGTGGATCTGAGGCAGCAATGTCATCTGCTGCCCCAAGTAGCCAGGGTGGGGAGGCTGCAGCAGCAGCTGCAGCTCAATCCACCCCAGCTCCGAGTCTCCCAGCTGGGACAGTGTCGGTCCAGGTCCATCACACCGACGCTGGCCATGCCACCATCACCCTGCAGCCAATGCCTGCACCAAGACCTTTGGTCATTGTGCCTTTACAGGCTTCAAGTACCCAGTCCACCTGTGCTTCTGCCCCTACTGACCAGAGTGGCGTAAGCCACTCAGGATCCGCACCACCTTACAAGAAGAAGAAGGGTGCTCTTGCACTACAGGCTGAGACCCCAGACACGGCTACACACTCTGGCACGTCTAGGAAGCCTAGCTTCAATGACGTCGAACTTGATGCACTTGTGGCCTGTGTGTTGGCACATAGCCGTGAAATAGTGGTGACTGCAGGCTGCAAGACTACGCCTGCTCAACCTAGGGCCCACTGGCAGACCATCGCGGACCACATTAGTGCCCTTGGATTTGTGAGGCGCACAGCTGATGATTGCTACAAGCGGTGGAATTACCTGAAACGCAGAGCAAAGAACAAGCTGGCTTCCAAGCATGCCTCTACTCTGGTGACTGGCGGTGGGTCTCCACCAGAGGACGACCAACTCAATGAACATGAGTCTGTTGCTGGAACCTTCATCACAGAGGAACAGATCCAAGGTGTGGGAGACCTACCAGATTATGAAGCATTGTCCGGTGAGTGCCCGTGCGTAATCCATGTGTATGTTGCTTGGGTGATGTGTTATGATTGAGTGCCAGGTGAGGGTGTGTACTCATGAGTGGTATGGGTCACCCATGTGCTTCCTGCAAACCATTCACCGGCCTTGCATTTGGGTATGACAGTATCCCTTCTGACCACAGTGGCCAATTAGCACCACATTACTGCAGTTGCCCTTGAAATGTCATCTTGCAACAACATTGTCCGGAATTTTCAGTGTTCTTTTTTTTTTTTTTTTTTTATTTATTTGTTTGTTTTGGTAGCAAAATTAAATTTACACCTTTACAAATTATATATAACACATATAAAACATATAAAATCTCATAAAACAAACGCAATAACACAAATAATTACACAACCAAACAATACTAAAATCATTGGAACGTTGGAACGTTAAAACATTTCCTAATGCATCAACAAGGATCCCCGAAATCACCGACTCACAAAGTCACAAGATCACATAAACATGGCATCACCGAATCACAGGATCACAGAATCACAGAATCACAGAATCACAGAATCACAAAATCACAAGGGGGGTCTACGATACCAAATATCAATCCTAACCTAACCTAACCTACCCAACAGGATGGTGCTAATAGGCGTCGCAGGCCTCTACCAACTTAGGTCTTGCCTCTAACAAATGGCAAGTACCAATAGTTATTGAATATGCAAAATCTCAAAGGTTTAAAGGTTTACCCTCTCCAGAAGGTCCTATTGAGTAACAACAAATGTTCTTCTATTATTGCAACGAGTCTAACGGTTGCTAATATGATGGAATTAGAATTTCCCTGCATACATCGCAGCCATACTAGGTGGCATTCAAACAGAGAGAACGAAGTAAGATATGCGGCCAAGCAACGTTGTCTATGCCTGAGAAAGAAATTACAGTGCATGAAGAGATGTGTCAGGGTTTCAGGCTCAGATGTGTTTAGGCAAAATCTGCATCCCTCCCATTTTGCCAATGCCCTATAGCCGTTCCAATTTCTAATGCGGGCACCCGTCTGGATGAGGTCCATGCGGAAGCGCATATAATGCCTTCTTGCTCCTTTGTCTGGGAAAGACAGGATATAAGGCAGCCGAGGTGCGACTGCATGTCTAAAGGTGGCATATATAGTGAAGGAAGAGTAGCGTCCAATTCGATCACAATTGTGAGCCCAAGAATTTTTGAAAAAACGCCTTTTGACTTTGGCAGGGTTATTTACCAGATCATCCTGCGTCATATTCAAAGAAGTTAAAACCGCTTGTATTTTATCTTTCACAATGGTGAGCGAAATAGGACACGTTCCGGCTAACATTTCCTGAAAGTCCTCATAGAGAGAATTTGGGGGGGGGGAGATCATTTTAGAAAACACAGATACCATCCGCCAAATAAGTCTGTCTTCTAGTGGATATAGACCCAATTCATGAATAATTATGGCGTTCGGTAGGTATCCGGGCAGCCCCAAAATGTTCTTCCAAAGTTTACCCTGTAGGATGTTCAGGAGGGGCCCCAAGTTCAAAAGGCAGATGTCTACTGCATAGAGGAGGGTGGGCTCTATCTTCATGGTGTAGTAATGTATCAAAGGCAGGAGAGAGTAACGACAATATTTGGTGAAAATGATTCTCATTTGGGCCAGAAGGGGGTTAAACTTTGCAATCAATACTGAGCGCCACATGTTAACTGACATCCCATTCGATAAATGATAGCCCAAATACTTCATCTCCTCTTTTCTCAAGATCACCTGAGCATTAATTGTAAAGTTGAATCTCGGAAGCTTTTTTTTAGCAGTGAAAACCAATATATGCGATTTAAGTGAGTTAATAGTCATATTGTTGAGCTTACAATATTCTCCAAACAGATTTAATTTGTTTTGGAGTCCAAACGGCACTCTATCAAATATTATAATATCATCAGCGAATGCTAGCCAATGCAGCCGCATAGAACCCAGTATGACCGGAAAAGAGTTAGAACCTTGCCAGATCTCGTCGATGTCGGCAAGGTAAAGATTAAACAGGACTGCTGCCAAGTTGCAGCCCTGTTTAACACCTATGTATGTGGGTATGTTGTTAGACAATAGCCCTTCCGCATTAATGCGGACTCGGTAAGAAGTCTTCTGGTGTAAGGCTGCAATTAATGCAACTAGTGGAGATGGTATGCCATAGGCCAGCATCTTTTGCCAAAGCCGGGTACGGAGTACGTTATCAAATGCAGCCGAGAGGTCCAAGGCTGCCATATATATAGTTCCATTAGTTTTGGTATGTGCATTCCGAAGAAGATGGGCTAGGATCGTAGCATTTAGTTGGGTGCCCATTGCTCTGCGGAAACCGACCTGTGCTTTGGAAAGAATTGATAGCTCATGTATGCAGCCTTCCAATTCTGATAGAAGCAGACGTGCAAACATTTTCGCAGCAGTATCTATAAGGGCAATGGGCCTGAAATTTAAGGGGTTGTTTAGCACACCCTTTTTATGTATTGGAATGATTATGGCAGTCAGCCATGATTCCGGGATCTTACCAGTTAAGTAGATTAGCTGGTAGCAAGGAAGAAGGTAACTGGCCCAAAAGTAAGGGTCATCTTTTAGAACGCAGGGAGGAAGCCCATCAGGACCGGCTGCTTTGGAGAACTGCAATTGGGAAATCGCCCATATGATGTCTTTTTTGGCCCAAGGACAGACTTGCGGCATGGACAAACACGTGTCTGTACTCTCAGTAGTGGCATGAGTGGTAGGCAAGGCATATTTTTGAGAGAAATACTTCTCCCATTCGGAGCCCGAGATAATCGCCACAGATCGAGTGTCCACCTTACCTGAGGGGTTTCTTAAGATTGCCCATATCTCTCGAGTTTTTTTTTTTGCAAAGCAAGCTAATCATATGTTGATTCGCGAGAGTGAAGGCAGCCTGAAAAAGAGACTTAGTATGGTGCTTAAAGCACCCAATGATATGGTTTTTTTCCCGATGGTAGGTGAGAGGGCTGAGGGCCTTTTTTCTTAAAGTAGCCAGATCCCGATTTTTTTGCTTTTTTAATATTGCTATCTGATTCAGGTTTGGGTTGGCATCCAATGGGCTGCCTTTAGCCAAGGCGTCCTTCGCTAAGGAAAGTAGGTGAAGCTGAATCATGTTGATGTTTCTGTCGTTGATTTTTTTGATATTCCCCTGCGACATAAGGTCGTCATAGTTTGGTATGAGATCTCTATTCACCAAAAACACCAATTTCCTACACACGGCCGGATTCCAATTGACAGAGATGGTGTTTCTGTCGGGAACCGCCAAAGAGACTGGAGGTGAAGGACTATAGACCTCACACCTCATCTGAAGTATTGAACACAGCATGTGGTGGTCGCTCAGACCCAAGTCTAGGATTAAGACTGGTTCAAGCAACCCGGAACACACTTTGGATGCAAGGAAGTAGTCAATAAGGGATGAAAGGTTGCCCCGTGACCATGAAATATGTGAAGGGTTAGGTGCAAATTGAATTGGGTAGATACCCCATTTTTCAAAGAATCTTAACAAATGGTACCCTCTATGAACAGCTTGTTGGGCGTAGGAGGAAAGGGAAGAAAGAGATCCTAGTGAGTGAGAGAACTGAAGGTATGAGTTTAAATCGCCTCCAATCACAATTTCATGATAGGGACACGAGACTGCAGCATGACCCAACATCCTGTCGAGATCATCCACGAGCAGGGGAAAAGAAACAGACTTGGGGTTCCAATACAGCGACATTAAAAGCAAAGGGACAACCTCGGCGGGTTCAAACAACAGCTCCACTAAGACGCAAGATTTCGAAGTATCAAGAATGGAGGCCACTGCTTTTAGACCATTTTTGATAAGGACAGCAATACCGCCCGAAGGACGGCCTGTAAGAATGCGACTGGCTGGGACCGAGAAACTAGAGTACCCATCGAGATAAAGCTCGGATAGGCTCATCGTTTCCTGCAAAAATAAGATGTCGGGTTTCCGATCAGGGGCAACCCGCTTGTGCCATGCAACCAAATTGCCCAGGCCACAACAATTCCAGGATGCAATGGTCAGTCTGGACAGTTATGAGCCTGGAGTAGGCCCTTTGATGGCTGCAGCTGTTTTTATCAGGGGTTCCAGCCAAGCTAGCCCACTCAATGCTTGGGTTAGCGATGCTAATTGGAGGGCTAGTTGCGTAACCTGAGAGTCAGATGAGTCTGTACCCTGCCCCACAGGACATACTGGCAAGGTGGGAGCTACCCAGTCAAGATAGGCCCATGCACTATCCATGTCCGAAAATAGGCATGGAGTCAGACCGATGGAATGGAAGTCCTCAGCAAAGTCCAACAGCATTTTGGTAATAATCTGCGATTGGACTCTGCACAGGGCTCTATGATTGTTATGGGTTGCCAATTTAACCCAATCGAGATCTTTAGATGAAAGGTTCCTAAGGGCTGGAATTTGAAAGAATGAGTTCATCAAAAATGACCTGTTTATACGAGCAGGGCCGTTTGACTCTGGATTGCTCGACCAACCAAGGATTAATTTCATGTCCTTTGGTGTGTGCGAGAAGGACAGGACAGCTGGAAGAGATTTTCCTACCGCTGAGGGCGGGAGATGCATCACCTCCACGTTGGGAGACGCCGAGACCCAAGGTACTTCTAAAGGAGAAGGAGGACGACCAAGATCTACACTTACAGCACCATAGGGGGCTAGGGGAATGGTAACTGCATCCGTCCCAACCAAAACGGTTTCCAACTGGGGGGGAGCACAACTTGGACTCAGAACAGGGGTGACTGAGGCCTCGGCTAGCAACGTCGAGCTCGCCTTTCTGGGTTGGATGTTGGGAAAAAAAGAATGTAACTGTGATTGGAGCTTGACCGTGGAAGTTCCTTGGGGGCCACGAGAGGCGATCTGTGTGTTCCCAGCTTTCAACGCTGCAACCTGAAGATGTTTCCTACTTTCTTCGTCAAGGTCGCAGAGGGTTAGGCCAGAATCATCGTGGCTGGTCCCCGTACCCAAGGTTGCTATAGGTTCGGGGATCGTTAAAGCACGAACCGGAGGTGGTATGTAGATGCTAGCTTTCTTTAAGCCAGCCTTAGTAAGGTTTAGACGTTTTTGGGCTCTTAGGAAGGACTTTCTCGCTTTACGCGAAACAAAGTGTCTTCCTTCATGCACCACGGGTCCTTCCTCCAAGTCCGAGCCCAAGTCTACTGCCAACAATGCAGGACTGGGCGGAGCCTCAATGATGTCAGTCAGGGCGGAGGGACTATCAGAGGGAGTAGCAAGACCTTGAGTAACTTTGGATCCCTCTCTTGGGGGGTCTTCTGGATCCAAGAGCTGTTTGGTGGCAGCTAGCTTATAGAGAAGCTGTTCCACCTGTAGTAGACGTTCGTGCTGGAGTTTAAGAACCTCCACCAAATCAATGGCCTCCGAGTTGGCATGTAACGTCATCAGTGGATTGGACCCTGACACTACCTGAGAGTAAGAAGTCTGTGGGACAACTATGGAGCCCATTCCCGGCTCAGTCTGGGAGCCCTGAGTGTAAGTCGTAATAGGAGTTAGGAGCTGGGGTGCTCTATGTGGGACACTCTCCAACAATTTTTCAAAATGGGCCAGATAGAAGGATCTAGAGTGCTCTTCAGCTAGGATAAAGCCTTCCAGTCTGGCTATCTTGTCTTTCATAAGAGAAAATGAAGATTGCATCTCCCTTAGAGTGCAATGTGTCAGCTCGTGTCCCTTATCCAGTAAATTGAGAATGCGTGAAATGACTGGAAAATTGAAGGGTTCGTTTAACTGCGAGTGTGAGCAGTATTCCTCTGGGGTAGAGGCCGATCTAACTGCTCCCTTTGGAGCAGAGACATCTGCCTCTTCATTCACCAGGGAAAATGGAACCGCGCCTTCTACAAACAAAGGCCCTGCTGCCGTCTCAGTGCCAAAAGATGTGTTGTCATATGGAGTGGCGACACCCCCTTCCAAGACCCTATGTGAAAAAGTCGGTGGAGCCATCCCATGGTCGCCATTTATTTCACTGATAGTTACTGGGGGAATATGAAAGTGTACTTGTTCACGGAATGGAAAAGCGGATGACGCAGGAGACGAAGGGCCCAAGGAGAGCCGCACTCTTTTACTTAGTTCGCTGACAATCGTGGGTGCCAAGATAGATGTGCCTGTGAGACAATAAAGGCCTCGGAGGCCTTGTGTAGAGGAGCAATCTACGTCAAGCCCATGATTGAACACCTCGCCCTCATCACCAACATAGACGTTAGCGTCATGGACTGAAAAAGTTGGCACAGCCAATGCCGGAGACGGACCATGCAGTGATGGGGAGCTGGTCAAAGATGGTGCGGCTGCTATGGCGAGGTCCATATATCCCGCCTGACCCCGTCCCACGCCTCTCTCTATAGGGAGGCTAGGCCTAGGTAGCAAAGGAGCGGAGGCTGCCGAGTACTGAAGAAGAGGAGGGATTAGCGGATTGGTAATAACCTCTGGGGCGAGGTCTTGCACGGGAGAGCCGATTTTACTACCACTTCTTAGTATCGGACTCATACTCAGGAGCGGCACACACCCCAAAACCAAGCTGTAAGGCCCGTCCCTTTTTTGCCAAGGCAAAAGATAATGCCAAATAACAGTGGTATAATGGCACAAGTCCGCACTTCAAGACGAGGCCTCTATAGGTTTACAAGGCAAGTTACCAAAAGAGTAAACATGGCCTCTAGACACATAAAAGTAACATGTTGGAGTAATAACAAGAGTAATGCACATTTGTTTGAATTGTGGACCCAATGTTGAAGGCACCCCACCCGGAGCACCACTCACTGTACCCCCCCGGACGGTGGGACTCCCCAAAACTTGGGTGATTGGGCCACAATAACCAAAAATATAACAGAAATATCCAAATAATTTACAATAAACTGTGGACGATGAATGACAAACCGCTCGTGCCTCTAGGTCAAACAGGACACTAACGGAAGCCTAAGAACCTCCTCCGCGCTCCCGCGAACCGCGAACAGCCAACAGTACTTAGAATGTACTTGGCAGGTGCGCGGCGCGGGTGCGCGAGGAGGCTGATGTTATCAAGGCTTCCTGGGCGTCACTCGACACAGGGGGGCGGAGCCTAAGAAGAAGAAACACAGAGAAAGAACGTTAACCACACCTCCGGGACTTTACAAGGCGGGGAACACAATTGAAAGAATGTAACAAGGAAGGGCCCTTTCCCAGAGAGCAAATCGATTAAAGGTAGATGGAATAGGCAGTTCAATGGGCAGTTCAGTGGGCAGGGACAAGTTAGGTCATAATAGTCAGTCACCTCCTTTTCACGAACGGGGGCCAGGCAAACTGTGTGTATCACAGTAGGACGTCCTCCAGGCATTCGAAAAGCTCCGAGCCGTACACACGGCGTCCAGAGGCAGGGAATAGTCCAGTGCAGAGCAAAGGCGGCGCTGCAGAGAAAATCCAGGGAACAGCGCAGACCAGTCCGAGTCCACAGCCAACAGTACTTAGAATGTACTTGGCAGGTGCGCGGCGCGGGTGCGCGAGGAGGCTGATGTTATCAAGGCTTCCTGGGCGTCACTCGACACAGGGGGGCGGAGCCTCCTTTTCACGAACGGGGGCCAGGCAAACTGTGTGTATCACAGTAGGACGTCCTCCAGGCGTTCGAAAAGCTCCGAGCCGTACACACGGCGTCCAGAGGCAGGGAATAGTCCAGTGCAGAGCAAAGGCAGAGCAAAGGCAGAGCAAAGGCGGCGCTGCAGAGAAAATCCAGGGAACAGCGCAGACCAGTCCGAGTCCACAGCCAACAGTACTTAGAATGTACTTGGCAGGTGTTCATTCAGCCTGATTGTTTCAATCCTCCCATTTTGGCAACACATTTTTCTGCCCTAATGCCACATATGTGACATGCTTCTGTCATAGATTACACCCCACAATCTCCCACATTTATTACCATGTTATGGGAATGATTTGACCATTCAGGGTAATTGAGTAAGTGCCTGCTCACATTACTTTTTGCGGCCTGTTTGAATGTGGAACATGATTGTTGTTTCCTGTCATGTTGAAGTGACCAACCATTGATGGATCCATCTGCCTGCCATCACTGTATAATTGTACACTGGATGTGTTGCAGTGTGTGGCACATGCGTATTTTGTCACACTATTTTGCATTTTTCATCTCATCATGTCCATCTCACATGGATGGGTGACAGTACTCATTCACTAACATGTGGCTGTACTTGTCAAAGGTACCATGGCTATGCTACATGCCATCTGTGTGCTGGCATGTGTCATGTATGTGTATTGGACATGCCACTCAAAGGCTAATGTGTGATGCCAGTGCTATCCAACATGCATCAAATGTGTTGCTTTTCCATCTTGGAGTCCTCAGTGTCTGCTTTCTGCCTCCCCTTCAAACTCATTGACAGTGCATGCATGCCAGGGTTATAGTCATGTGGGACATGTGTAATTCATGTAATGAATCTCCGGCTTATGTGTGTGCTATGGTGCTCATGCCTGTTTCCATTTCTTGTCTTTCATGTTTTTGCAGGTGATGAGGCACTTGATGCTGTTGAGGTGGAGGAGATGGTGCAGACCCAGGAGGAATCTCAGCCACAACCGGGCACTAGTGGAGGACGTGGGATGGTGGTGGGTGAAAACCCAATCCTGCTGCAGACCATACTGTCCATGGGTGTCTCTGGGTGCACCTCCCCAGACCTCTATGATTCAGGTGCTGAATCGGACAGTGAGACATATGTGGCGTCGCAGGTGAGTGTTACTGGGAGGTATGCTGTTCTGTCCAACCCACCTGCACCAGGGGGAGACCCCTCGATGGGGATGTCAGTGTTGGTAACTCCGCCTTTGGTGGTTACGGATGCAGGGT
Organism: Ambystoma mexicanum; assembly: GCF_040938575.1. Classification (NCBI taxonomy): domain Eukaryota; kingdom Metazoa; phylum Chordata; class Amphibia; order Caudata; family Ambystomatidae; genus Ambystoma; species Ambystoma mexicanum. The sequence continues at coordinate 639,243,428 of NC_090935.1, read as the reverse complement.
CACGCTCCACAACATCTGATCCTGTTCCTGGGCCAGCAGATCAGAGGGGGAATGCAGTCCTGCAGCCTCAGGCAGTGCCAGCACAGCAAGGTGCAGATCGCCTTGCCCCAAACAGGTGTGGTGCCCGCCGACGCGGTGGCCGTACGCCACCAGGCAATACTGTATGGGAAAACTCCATGTACAGTATAGCAGCACAACAGGGAGCATCGGTTGAAATGATGGCTCAGGCAATGGATAGGGTGGCCACTTCCATTCTCCCCTAGAAAGGCAGATGGAGCAACAACAGCAGGCAACAGACTCCATTTGCCAATCACACAGGGAAGACATGTTGGCATCCAACAGGGACCGAAGGGCGGCACTGGAGACTCTGCGCAAAGCCATATCTGCAGAGTCACAGGGTCACAGGGAAGCCCTGAGGTTAGAACTCCATTTCCTCAAGGAGACTCTGAGTGAACTTGAGGCTTCCCGAAATTTTAGTTCAGAACAGCAGCTGGAGCAGCTCACACGTTCACTCTCAGCAGAGCTCCAGGCAACCCGTGTGGAGATCCGGGCATCACACGAGGCCATACGGGTAGAAATGCAGGCTACCCATGAGGTGCTGCATGGGGATCTCCGCACCATCATCCTCCAGAACGAAACCTTCCATGCGCGCATGCTTGCTGCCATGGAGGACCATACCAGGGCTTTGCGTGGGCTGCCTTCCATAGCACAGCCACCTCCTGATGTAGCAGCAGAGGGTGACGAGAGAGACAGCAGTTCTCCCACAATAGCGTAGCCGTGCAGGCCATGAGCCCATGGAGGTATTTTTTTTTGCAACTTCCATGCATGTGGGACAATCCTGCTGCAGACCATACTGTCCATGGGTGTCTCTGGGTGCACCTCCCCAGACCTCTATGATTCAGGTGCTGAATCGGACAGTGAGACATATGTGGCGTCGCCGGTGAGTGTTACTGGGAGGGATGCTGTTCTGTCCAACCCACCTGCACCAGGGGGAGACCCCTCGATGGGGATGTCAGTGTTGGTAACTCCGCCTTTGGTGGTTACGGATGCAGGGTCACGCTCCACAACTTCTGATCCTGTTCCTGGGCCAGCAAATCAGAGGGGGAATGCAGTCCTGCAGCCTCAGGCAGTGCCAGCACAGCAAGGTGCAGCTCGCCTTGCCCCAAACAGGTGTGGTGCCCGCCGACGCAGTGGCCGTACGCCACCAGGCAATACTGTATGGGAAAACTCCATGTACAGTATAGCAGCACAACAGGGAGCATCGGTTGAAATGATGGCTCAGGCAATGGATAGGGTGGCCACTTCAATTCTCCCCCCTGAAAGGCAGATGGAGCAACAACAGCAGGCAACAGACTCCATTTGCTAATCACACAGGGAAGACATGTTGGCATCCAACAGGGACCGAAGGGTGGCACTGGAGGCTCTGCGCAAAGCCATATATGCAGAGTCACAGGGCCACAGGGAAGCCCTGAGGTTAGAACTCCATTTCCTCAGGGAGACTCTGGGTGAACTTGAGGCTTCCCAAAATTTTAGTTCAGAACAGCAGCTGGAGCAGCTCACACGTTCACTCTCAGCAGAGCTCCAGGCAACCCGTGCGGAGATCTGGGCATCACACGAGGCCATATGGGTAGAAATGCAGGCTACCCATGAGGTGCTGCATGGGGATCTCTGCACCATCATCCTCCAGAACGAAACCTTCCATGACCGCATGCTTGCTGACATGGAGGACCATACCAGGGCTTTGCGTGGGCTGCCTTCCATAGCACAGCCACCTCCTGATGTAGCAGCAGAGGGTGAAGAGAGAGACAGCAGTTCTCCCACAATAGCGTAACCGTGCAGGCCATGAGCCCATGGAGGTATTTGTTTTTTGCAACTTCCATGCATGTGGGTGTTGGTGTGCACCCTGTCCTTCCTCGAAACTCCTGGGTTCCCTCCCCACCCCCGGTCCACACGTGGCCATTTGTTTTTTTTTTAATTTACAGTGTGTTGCCTTGTGTGGCTCCCGTGGGCATCTACTGTGTATTCCAGCTGAGCACATGCAGGCTTGCCCTGTCTTTGGGTTAGATGCCTGGGTTCCTGACACACACACCCCTCCTGATTCCCCTTTCCATGGGCTTGCAAAGGTTGTGACCAAGTGACAGTAACTTACACAGTGGCATTGGACTCCCATGAGCTGTGTGGGCAGTCTGTAGTCAAAACTGTGTGTACATCCCTAGTGGGGATTGTTGTTGAATTGAACACTGCATGGTGTATTGATATGTGTTTGTGCATCCATGACTTTCTCCTTATTCACATGTACCTTCTTCATGTCTTCACAAGGCCGTCTCCTTTGCAGATGCAGTTCATGTTGTATGCAGTACACTGACACATTTGCCTTACAGCAACACTCTGCAGTTGGAAGGGGTCGATGTGCTGCCTTAGTCAGGTTATGAGACTTGCACTACTTTGATTTTGTACTGTCGTATTTTGACACTGTTTAATCCTGTGTTGCTGTGCTGTGTTGCTGGTAAGTATTTGTTCATGAGTGCTGTTTCTTATTGATTACTGGGAGCATATTGTCTGTGGCCTGTTCACATTTGGAACAGTGTACTTTGTGACACTTGTGTCATGTTTTGTGCATTCATTTTGTTGCTTTCACATTGCATGACATGCCATGGTCTGTTGAGTAGCTGAGATGGGGAGGGGTTAGGTGACTTGGCACTATTTTCATGTTGTATTTTTCAAGGGGGTAGTCATTCATGCAGCATCAATGTGTTTTTTTGTCACACAGCATTGGTTGTCTTTAAGTAGGTAGGGATGCACACAATGTAACACTTCCAGGTGACCAATCTCAGGCTGGTATGGTTGTGACAGGTGACTGTCCCTTATGTCATCATCAGCTAGTATGTGCCAGGGCTGTGTGCACTCCACAGGGGTAGGATTTTAGGTGAAGTAATTAGCCACCAGCTGTGTACGGGCTGCCTCACCACGTGCCCTTTCACCTCCCATGCGCGGTGGCCGTGCATGTGGTTGGGGATGTGGGGGCACCACCATGTCCACCGGCGGGCCCCGGCGGGTTGCAACGTTGTGCAGGACACATGCTGCCACTATGATCCTGCACACTACAGGGGGCGCGTATAGCAGCTGCCCACCAGAGCGGTCAAGGGAGCGAAAACGTGACTTGAGCACTCCGAATGTGCGCTCCGCTATGCCCCGGGTTGCAATATGGGCTGTGCTGTATCTTACCTCAGGTGGTGTGGTGGGGTTCCGAATTGGCGTCATCATGTGGGTGCTCAGAGGGTAGGCACTGTCCCCTGGGGAGGTGATGATGGGTATCATTAGTGGGGTTGTGACATTACTCAGTATCTGACATGCATGCATGTGCAGAGGCATTTATACTCACCAAGCAGCCATGTATCGCCATGCCGCCCAGCTTCTAGGTCCCGGTTTAGGGGTGACATTCTGAAAATGAAACTATCATGGGTGGATCCTGGATAGTAGGCATATACTGAGGTGATGATTCCCTTGGCATCACATACTAACTGCACATTGATGGAATGCCAGTGCTTGCGGTTTCTATAGATGTGCTCAGTTGCCCTGGGTGGACGTAGAGCCACATGGGTGCAATCAATGGCACCAAGCACTTTTGGGAAGTGTGCCACCCCGTAAAAGTCCTGGACGGCAGCCTGCCTTTCTGCAGGTGTTCTGGGCATGTATATGTGCCTGCGGACTGATGAGCGTGCAGTCATGATGGCCAACACCTGGTGTAGGCAGCGTGACTGCATGGCCTGTGACACCCCCCCCCCACTATGGTACTTGTCCACTGAAATGAACCAGTGGCCAAGAAGTGCAATACATTGAGCACCTTTTCCAAGGGAGCACAGGGTGGGTGATGTGAGGTCATCCTCCCACTCACTCACCAGGTCGAGTATTATGTGTGGTGGAAACCTGTACCTCCCATACACCTGGTCATCAGGCATCCCAAAAAGGCTGGTCCTGGGTGTAAAAATTTGGGGCCTGGCTATCCTCCTCTTCCTCCTGCGGTGTCCCACGACCACTGCTGCGAGCAACGGTATATTCATTGTAGCGTCTGAGCTTGTTTGTTGTTTGCGTGCACTTTTATGCTGCATGAGGCCGCGTACGCCTGCTTCCTGTTGGCGTACGTGTTTCCGGATTAGCGCGTCTTTTTTGGAGCACGTGTTTCCCCTGTTCGTTTCCATGAATACGTGTTGTAGGGGCGCGTGCGGGCGTTGCGAGCATTTACCTCCTGTACTTCCCCCATAATGGCCACATTTTCACGCGTTGTTCCCCATTCAGCGTGTTACGCCCCGTGGTCTGCCCACTTTTGTTGTGTGCGCTGCGCTATGTGCGTTTTCGCGGTGCGCGTAACGCACACCGTTTGATGACATGTGCGCCCGCGTGCACCACCCATGATTTTAGCGCACATCCCAGGATTTACACGCGCACGGACTTCCATGAATCGATGTGCGTGGCTTTGGCACGCTTGCACTGTGATTTTCACGCTTGCGCTGCGATTTTCATGCTTGCGCTGCGATTTTCTGCACACATTAATTCCATGAATCGGCCTGTCAATTTCTCCGTTCAGAACACACCCACTGAACTTTACTGACCAATCCCTACCTTCGCACATTCTCATTTGCATGCGTCTCCACCCCAGAAACCCTGTTGGTAATACGTGCTGCCTGTAGACTACCGCCATGTCCGCGGACACGTAGAGGATCAGAGCGTGATGACTGTACATTCAAATATTATTCCCCTTATCCCCTCTAAGGTGGGCTCTGAAAAGAGCCATTTTTTTTTGTTTTTTGGGCAGATGCCTTACAGACACCTGTTATTTTGTTTTTTTAAAATATTTTTTCTTCTTACTTTACTCCTACAATCATTACAGAACCTTCTCCAAAGCAAGCCTTACATTCCAAAAGAAAATGGCATTTCCCAAAGAAGATAACGCAACACCATCTGCTTCAAAATAAGCCGCATTACTGGGAACAATGTTCTCGTGGCTGCAAAAAAACATACCAGCGCGTAACATGAAAGCACGCATGCTGCGATTGATGTTACACCTCCCTATACTTTGATCAGGACAGAAAACAGAACTGTTGTCGCATTTTCCTCTAGGGAGTAAGCCAGAAAAAATTACGTTTGCAGTTGGAAAGAAGTTAATGACTGCTTGCACCAACTGTTCCAAATCTTCTAACAAAGTATGTGAACTCACGTAGCCCAAATGGCAAGCACCGTAGTGCAAAAGTACCACATGGGGACTGGTCATCCTACGCATGTCTCTGCAAATTTGGAGAATTGCCGCAACATTGCAATCAGTCTCAGCGCTCCACACTACCTCCACTCCTCTCACATTGAAATTGTGTGCCACATACCTACTTTCGGAATAGTGCTGTAAACCATGGACAAAAATATCTCCAAGCACCAAAACCCTGACTGTCTCCACCTCTGCCATCTTCAGTACACGCACCGTCTTTTGACACAAAAGAACAATGTGAACATCTGATTGGCTGATGCCTACAGTCCCCTTTTCATGCTGGATTTGATGTAGAACCCCGTATGTGGCACCCCCTACCCGCGTCAAGTGCTGTCTACGTGCGGAACGTAACTTTTAGCCAGTCCTTCTACCGTTTCCACATCACTCGCGAATCCATTCCCTCATTGGACACAACTAAGCAGTCACACAACCATCCACCAATCACATTCAACATCTCTACATCTAACTCCGTCATCAAAATTTCACACTTCAAATGTACTATTGATCACTCCGAATGCAAGTCGCATATCATTGGAAAGCACCTACTTCAAAAACTACTGTGCAAGTGTCGCGGATTTCTACGTACAGCTCCATGCATGCGCACATGCATGAGTACAGAGTACAGGTATGCATATTTTAATCAGAGAACATGTGCAACCCTTATGATTTCATTTAAACAAATTAGTGCCACTAAATCTGCATAGCCAATTCATACCAACGCTCCCCCTTTAAGTGCAAGACTTCTGATTTTTCATTGACAAACCGCACTACTTCTTACTGTTTCCTGCATAACCTATACATACGTAACAACCCTCCCGATTTAGCACAAAACTCAATTTTCCATTAGAAAAAGTCACAATTTTTTACTGTGTACCGCCTAAATTAATGCTACTTCCAATCGTATGAGAAAAATAAATGTTCCCGATTGCTGTGGTGACATCTTCCTCTGAGGGTCTCCCGATTTTTCGGATTCGTACTTATAATATGAAAGTAGTGACATTTTTCCCATCTACTATAATGTCCTATCACTTACAAACATCTCTGCTATCGACAACACAGCTTAAAAAAACAAGACATTTTCATAAACTAAAAATTGTACTCATTTGCGAATCAGGTTCAACTAACATACTGCAAATAACAAATAAAGGAAGCACATAGTGAAGTGAAATGCACATATGCACTGTGTTGAGATATCAAAGGAGAATACTCTGACGAAAGATGCAAAATTAACGTGTACAGCAACATCACTGCTTTAAACACACAAAGTTACTAACTTCTTCTTTTTACAATTGCAGTGAATACTACTCTCCTGAAAATCAACAGCATCTACACTGCAAACGACATATCCGAAGAAACCTGGTCATTTCGCAAAAAAGAGTAAGTACAGTACTACCTTTATATTCTTACTGTTACTCAAACAGACTGTGTGGGTTCTTTATGTAATTTGCGCACGAAAACAAACATTGATTTCTGAACCATTCTACGCACAAATCCCCATTTATTAAAGAAAGAATAACAGGCAGAATGGCTCACAAATCCCTGTGTTTTTGGAACATAAATAACATACAGAAGCCTTACAATGTTAGTACTAGAAAACAAATAGCTGTTTCAATTTTAAACCATTATGTTTACTATTAATGCTTCTCCTCACCACTAGCTCACTTTCTACTCACATCTGAAGCACAGTGTAGTAATAAGAAACAGAAAAATAGCCTTCCCAACTCATTGTAACTGCCCAATGCACATTCACACACCACCACAAACAGCTTCCCAATCAAACTCATGCACGCATGCACACAGCACACATACATTGTACAACAGACCAAACCATGCCTTGTTTTTTTCAACAGAGCCCAAAGAATGCCTACCAAAAAGCAAGTCCATAGAAAGGAATGCAGAAATAGAGCAAATGAAAATAAAAGTGTCCAAAGTAAGCATCCATCTGTAGCAGAGTTTGGAGAGAACGTTGGAACAAAACAGCTAATACAGTCGTTTAGCAAAACAAAGGAAGCTTCAACTACCGAAACTTTGCCTCCTCTATCAAAATGTGGCACGAAACATAAAACGCTTTACAAAAAATCGTCTCACAGTACTGCTAACAATGCTGCTATTAATCCTGATACCGTAACAAGAACCCATAATAAAAAAAAGTATTTTAGCAAAACTGTTTCGCTACAGAGTCCTTCAGAATCTAATAAGAAGAGGACCGAAATCATCCTCAACCCTTAAACCCTAAGGTAGAAAATTAATCCTACAAGCTCTCGTAGACAGTGCAATCCTTCTCAAAAGGAAGTTATTTATTTTAGTGTTAAATAGGATGAAACCACTAACAAAACTAAGTACTAAACTACAAAAGAAACTTATCAATAAACGGAATGTCAACAAAAATAACTTCTTAAATATTTGTGGAGGTGAATGGAGTCACACAACAACCACAGAACCATATTTTAATGAAGAAGCATACAAACAAAATCAAACAAACACAATTGCCATCCATAGCAGTGGACGAGGATATGAAAAAATCAATAATACCATCATGGAACAAGAAACACTGCTTACAAAAGTATCCCCTGAAAACTCAGAATTACCTCTCCATTCGACTGAACCAGACCATCCAGTATACAAACGGCCGTGCACGTCAATGTGTGACATTCCTAACAAATCTTTCAAATCTTTACGTAAGTTCCTCAATCAGTATGTGAAAGGTAAAGACAAAATCAAAATGAAAGTGCTGCAAAATATGGATATCTGTTCAGTGCGCAAATACACAGGACTACAAGGACATTCATTAGCCTGCATTTCAGGACCTATTTGCAAAAGCACCTTCCATGATATCAAAAGGATATCACTACATCATTCAAATGTAAGAAATATACTGTATAAAGTGTACTATGCTAAAAGTCCAGCTTTAGAATTAGCCAATTTAAATAACACTCTTCTACATGGTGCACCCAAATACATACAAGAAGAAATCAACCGTATCCAGAGAAAATACTTTGGAAGTGAAAGCCACTTACAAAAGTCAATAGTTTTAGAACAGACTAGCAACAATTATGCACATAGCAACCTTCTATTACACACATACAAAAAAGAAATACTAAAATTTAAAAGTGCATCAGCTGAAGTACCAAACCATGTGTGTGTCTGTCGCCGCAGAACGTTTTACAAAAGGAACACAAAAACTATAGACGTAACATACAAAATAGAAGACAATGAAGATTCCAAATGGTTTGAATTAGCTCGCTACCTTTTAGCAGAAAACAAATACCAAATAAGTGAACCCCTAATATGTTGCAGTTACTGCACTACAAAACTGGACAACAACCAAACTCCTTCATGTGCTATCACAAAAAATTTTGAATTGTTCCCACTACCAAAACCCCTGCAACAACTCAATTTGTATGAGAACATCATAATTCAAACAGTTCACCCATTTCAAGCAACAATACACCTTCAACCAAAAACAGCAAAATTACCTCCCTCTGAATTGGTGAAAGGCATTTGTCGCAAAGTAGTTTATTTGCCATTAGATCTGACAGAAAATGAACACACTCTAGGAGTGCAACGTCAAATAGAGCATTCTTTAATTGTCTTGGTAAATGGTGTACCAACAAAAGACAAAACAATTTGGCAACAACTGGTGGATTTACATAAAATTAGACAAGCCTTGCAATATCTGAAAGAGAATAACGAATTTATTATTGAAGAAATAAATATTGAAGAAAGCTTAAGGGAAGCAACTGAAATAATTCAAGAGTCAACAGAAACTGGTCAATTTGAACTTCTGGATCCTGCTGCAGTATCCACTCTTTTGGACCATTACACAATTCATCCATTGTATTCCAATGAAAGCATAGATGATGCACTCGAAACTTACCAAATGCGACAAACCAAAGGGTCACCAATGAGCATATGGGAAAAAAGTATAGAAGCACGTGCTTTTCCACTGCTATTTCCTACTGGCAAAGGCGGAAGATACGATGATAGACCCACTCAGGTTACGGCATCAGAATACCGCTCATTACGAATGTATTCTCAAGATCCCAGATTTAGACAAAATGTGTAATACATATTCCACCTACTCTTTGAAAGTGAACTAGCAACCCTATGTTACTGAGTTGCACACATTTTGAAATCTGGAACCCACTTTCAAAATATGTCAGCTATGCAATTAATACAAAAAGTACAAGAAAAGGATGAGGTTTTACAATCAAGTATGACAAATCTGTTTGCAAACATGCGTGGTACAAAAGAATACTGGTTCCGATGGCACGGAGACGTACGTTGTATGATCAGAAACCTTGGACCACCGACTTGGTTTGTTACACTAAGTTATGCAGAGTATGCATGGGAAGATTTACATGAGTTCCTACGCATATCAAGCAACAACAAAACCAACATAGATATACTAACACCTGGAGAACGTTGCTCTCTAGATCCAGTTAATGTGTCACAATATTTCCATCATCGTTTCATTGCTATGCAACACTTTATTTGTAATAAAACTGTTCCTCTCCTCGGAGAAGTGCAACACTTCTTTTGGAGAAAAGAATACCAAGTGAGAGGAGCACCACATATTCACATGCTTTTATGGATCAAAGGTGCACCTAAATTTGGTCACGACAGTGATGCCACTGTTTTGCAGTTCATCCAAAAATATGTCACTTGTGAAATCTCTTCACAACGGACACATAGTGACCTGCATGGACAGATTTTACAATTTCAAAGACACAAATGTGGCAAATATTGTCGTCGCAAATACAAAAGCAAAGGGAAATACTACACCAAATGCTGCTTTGGTTTCCCTAGACCAGTTACAGAAATAGGTGAAGTGAACAACTTCATGTCTTCAGTTCGACATAGTGTTAAAGGTAAATCACCTAAGAACACGTATTACATAAAAAGAACAGAAGAATCAAAATATATCAATGATTACAATGCAATCATTGCCCTCTTATGGAATGCAAACATAGATGTGCAGACAATTCCACTGAAGTTGGACGATATGTTACAGCCTACTTAACAAAAGCATAAAAAACAGAGCTTCACTATCTCAGAAATTGTACAGCCTAGGCATAAAAATGCTCTCTCATAGAGAATGTGGCACCTATGTAGCGGCAGATCATTTAACTGGTACTACTTTGTATGGAAAATCGAAATCAGACAACATAGTATGGCTAAGTCTTGGTTCTGCTACATCTAGAAAAAGAGTTCTGAAATCATATGAGGACATGGAAACAATTGCCAGAAATGATCCCAACAGCCAAGACATTTTAAAAAACATTTTACCAAACACATACTATCCGAACAGGGGTAGCACTTTGGAAAGCATGTGTCTATACCACATAGCTCAAAACTGTGCATACAAAAATAATATAAAACCCGATGAAACCAAAGGTAGATATAGAGTGACAGATTGTGAAGGCAGCTTAGTGAAACTTACCAAACGAAGCTTAATTAATCATGTCAAATTGTCATTGAAAACTCCTCAACAGAAAGAAGTATATTACATGTCTCTGCTACAACATTTTAAACCGTGGAGAAAAGAGGAAGAGATACTAGATAACTATGCCTGCAATGAAGATGCTTTCAAAGCAAATGAAAGCGCTATCACCGATGTGAACTTTACGCAGTACAAAACAATGTTGCACAATGAACAGCAACACGGAGAAGAACTGCAGGCCCAACTAGATAAGGACACTTCTGACAGTAGTCAACCTTCTGTAACAGGAAGCCAAGAACCGCTAGGACAGCCACTAATAGCAAATGAGGCAGAATTAGCTATGACAGAAGTGGAAAACACCATGTGTCACTATGAAGAAGATATAGGAGACTTAACTGTCCTACAAGCAAAACTTAACAAAGATCAGCGCACCATTTTTGAAGAAGTAACAAAACAAATTGCACATGGTGTAGAACACGAAAATAAAGAATGTACCTGCCAAAATTACAATCCTATACTGCTGTACATCAGTGGTGAAGCTGGGTCAGGAAAACATTCTTAATCAAAATCATCAGCAAGTTCCTTCAACAATTGACAAACAACAAACTGTCAGCTGTTGTAACTGTCCCCACAGGTTTAGCTGCCTACAACATAGGCGGTGTCACTTTACACCGATTACTACTCCTTCCAGTAGAGCACCAAAACAAATTAGACTATTACAAACTTTATGCAGAAGCTGCAATGGAACTACGCAGAGTATTAAAACAAATGAAAATGCTACAAATAGATGAAGTGAGCATGGTCTCCAACCTAATGTTGGCTTTGATTCACCTCAGATTGCAAGAAGTACTTAAAACAAACTACGAAGAACTCTTTGCAGGTAAACACATTATCGTTTTGGAGATCTTCTACAATTGACACAAGTGAAAGGTGAACCTATTTTTAAAACCTTAGGACACAAACATTGCCATATAACTGTTGGCAGCATAGGAAATGCCAACCTTTGGCAACATTTCCAATACAGAGAATTAACAGAAAACATGCAGCAATCTGCAGATCTCAATTACGCCAACATTTTAAAAAGTATTAGAATTGGCGTACTATCTCAAGAAGCACAAGCAATATTGAAAAACCGGCACTTTCATGCACTTTATGGCGATAACGCATGTGCTACTGATGTTATGGAACAATTAGTGCACAGAAATGTCAATTGTATGGCCTTAATGCCAACTCTTGCAAGCTGTTTCAAATTCAATGAAACAATGTTAAAAAAAGAAATGCAACCAATATTGGAAATTTGCGCCACAGACAAACTAGACGTACATGGTATGACACTACCCATGTGTGAGCAAGCCACAACAAGACTAAATACCTTAGAAACTTCAATCTCCAACACAGCTGGCTTGTAAAAAATATTAAAATTATCCTTAAATTGTAGAGTAATGCTTAAACGTAACCTTGACGTGGAGCAAGGGCTAGTTAATGGGGCACTGGGTACAGTTGTTGGCTTTCAAACATACCCACGTGACAACAACATTAGTTTGTCAATATTCACTTTGACAAACTTTCAGAAGTGAAAATGATAGGGCGCTCAACTGCTCGATTCCTTCTCTTCAAAGACGTGTATGTACGTAGAGAACAATTTTCTCTAACTCTTGCATATGCAATCACCATTCATAAATCCCACGGTCTTACCCTAGACAAAGCATTGATAGATATAGGAAACACAGTCTTTAAAGAAGGCATGAGCTATGTAGCATTATCACGCTTACGTACACTTGATGGTCTATTTCTAATCAACTTTGATGCAAGTAAACTGAAGGCTGATATTCCTTGCATTTTAGAATACAATAGACTGCGTTCACTGTACACCCCCCATGTGAAATCATATCCTGTTCCAGAAAAAGTAAAATGTGGTAAAAGAAAACTAATTCAAACAGAAATGCAACAGAATATGACGGCAAATCCTTCAAAGAAAACAAAAGAAGCTAAAACTTCATCAATTAATCAATTACCACAAGCAAAGAAGAACCTATTAGGGAAAGTAAATCAGGTACTTATTCAAAGATGGAACAGAAACTCCGTAAAAATCACTCAGAGACAGAACTAGCTGGTCCATTCAAATTTGAAAATGAAACTGGTGTAAATTGCTATGCAAATGTAGCAATGAATATTCTATTTCAATTGCCACCAGTTGTTAACAACATTTACTTACACAGTACAGACCAATTGTGTTTGCAAATGTTAGTCCTTCATAGAAACGTAACAAACAATCCTGACAACACGTACAGTGTTCACGGAATAAGACAAGAATTGGACTACTGTGCTGGAATGATGAGATTCACTATAAACTCACAAGAAGATCCACAAGAATTTCTAATGTACTTACTACAAGTACTGGAAAACAAAAACATACCCATAAATTAAATCTTCCAGATTTCAAACATGTGGAAACATAAATGCACTCTCTGTAACAATGTGATACAGGAACAAATCCCAAATGAGCGATTTGTGTATGTATCCATACCTAATTGTGAATCCATTCAATTTCAGCAACTTGTACAGAAGGCAAACCATGGCAGATTATGTACTATGTGCAATTCAGATAATCGCTCCACCTTCTGATACAAACACATAGTAACTACATAATACTTATGCTTCTACGTTGCAATGCAGATGGTACCAAAAACAACTGCAAGCTGACTGGATTCACACACGGTCAAGTGTCACTTGGGAAGAAAACCTTTACAATAATAGGTATAATCTACCATGCAGGAGCTACAACCAATGCAGGTCACTACACTGCATACATTAAAAAGAAATGTGGATGGTTCGAATGTAATGATAGCACCATTACTCTAAAGCAGAGATTGCCAGCTAATCTTACAAATCTGTATTTAATCTTCTTAAAGCCAAAATGTAATAACTAATGTGTACTTCAACATTACATTAACAAAAATTCAAGTAAAAGACTATAAACAGTTAGAATACGCCAACAGGTATCTAACTGCCCAAGAGTGTATAACAACCACACAGATAAATGAATACCACAGATCTGTAACAAAAAATGCAAAGTTAGAATACGCCAACAGGTATCTAACTGTTTTTAAAAATCTGCAACAATCGAACAGACATAACATTAATCAGAAACAACAAGTAAACACTCAAAGAAAACAAAGAAATAGTTTGTAGCATAGAAAAGAAAGGTTTTTTTTAATCCGACAAGGATTTTATTTCCCCCAGACCCAAGGATTTGAAAAACAAACACAGAAACTGAGCAAAATGCACAGTACACTGGTTTGTAAACTAAATAAAATGTCTATTGTACAATGTAATAAGTCTTTATAAAATACAAACACTAACATGCTCTTTTAACACAGAAATTAAAAAAGGATATTTCCGCCAAGTACTAAAGTCATGTAAGAAATATATGGAATCTCAACAAAGTAAACAGTAAGTATAATTACACACATGTCATACATATTCAAATCTATACGTCTAATCTATGGCAGTAATATGGTGCAGTGGCTGTAGGCAGGGCCTAGCATCTTGGATGTATAACCTACCACCTACACCCTGCGGCCAAGCAACCAAGACTATAGGTCCTACCCACAACCATCGCAGCATATTAAAACCATGGTGCTTATAATTTCACTACTTATAAGTTTACTCTTGGGTGCATGGTCTGCAGCCATGCACCTAAGACTGTAGGTCGTGCACACAACCACCGCCCCACAGCACACCCATGCTGACTTATAACCTCACTGCTTATGACTTCAGTCTTGGGTGCATGACTCTCGGTCCTGGCCAGAACCACCACAGCATATCGCACCCATTGTGGCTTCTAACTTCGTGATGTATACATTTGGTTTTGGACGCTAGGCCCTCCCCACAACCACCTGAATGATGTTTGATACTACGGGTGTACCTATAGCTGTAATATGCTGCAGTAGTTGTGGCCAGAGGCTAGAGTCATGGGTGTAAGGCCATGGATATTTCAATGTATGGGTGTGCAGTATATAAAACCCATAGTGGCAGTGCCTATAACTTTGTTCTTGGGTGCATGGCCTTTGGCCATGCACCCAAGACTGTACACGCTCCCCACAACCATCTGACCGTTAAGCAATACTACAGGTTTATCCATTGCTGTGATATGCTGCGGTGGTTTTGGCCAGGACCTAGAGTCTTGGAAGTATGGCCTACGGCCATGCAGCCAAGACTCTAGGCCCTGGCCACAACCACTGCAGCATATTGCACCCATGGTCGCTTATAAATCATTAGCACACCCATAGAATGAAACATTTTAACTTAACTGTAGCATGTACTCAATTTGCACCCAGGACTCTAGGTGTGCTGTATGAATGTCATATGCTGCAGTGGTTGTGGGCAGGGTCTACACACTTGGGTGTATGGCCTACGGCCTGCAGCCATGCACCCAAAAGTCTACGTCCTGCCCACAACCACTGCACTATATAAAACCCATGTTGGCTTATAACTTGAGTGCTTATAAGTTTGTTGTTGGGTGCATGGCCTTTGGCCATGCACCCAAGACTCTAGCTCCTGCCCAGAACCACCACACCGTATCGCACCGATTGTGGCTTGTAACTTCACTACGTATACATTTGGTTTTGGGTGCATGGCCTTTGGGTGATGAATAAAATTTGTATTAATAAGTATTGTTACAACCATGTTTATTATCTCTATTTTGTGATTTATATAAAATAGACCAAGTACCATACCTGTCACCTCGAATCAAGCGGATTGAGAAAGGGCTAGTTGATCAGACAAGAGAAATACATGGCGTGGCATAGATGGTATATTATGCAATACCTGTAAACTAGGTATACCCTGCAAAATAATACTTTTTCCATTAAAAACATCATGTCATTTTGGCATGATGATGATAACCAGAAAAAATACATGTTTATTAAGAGCTAGAATACTGCTTAAAATACCGATAACCATGCACGTATAGACCATGATGTATGGTATTTCCCAAGCATCGTGGCCAGTCACGTGACAAAATGTGCAAACGTCACACATAATCAGGAATTCACTATGACAGATTTTGTGTGCTTTTGAATGACAAGAAAAACCAGTCACTTACGGAATAGCATGTACAACAGTACAAAATAAAAATACCAGGAGGCTAGTGAGAAAATAAGTATAAAAATAACGTATTGATCACGTGGTGTCTGTTTACGATATCACGTGACCGCATGTATCTGAAAAGACCAAACCTTGTACGGCAAAGGTCCAACGCTACGAAAGAGCAAAACCGAAGTAAGAAGAACAGTCAAAGTGGATAGATGCGTATGAAAACAGGCATCAACGAATGGTAAGTAAATTAGCTAGCCCTTTTATATATAAAAATAACTTAGCACTCATAATTGGGGGTAGACATATTTAAAAGATTTAAAATCTTGAATGGCAAAACGGAACACCTGAGTATAAATAGAGTTGCAGCTAACGCCACGGGAGAGGCATATTGAAGTAGAAACACAAGCCCCCCAGTATATCATTATCCGCCACTATAAAGCTGGCATGTGGAAACGTCTGCAAGTAGACGGATAAACACAGAATATTTAGAAAAAGATACATGTTGAAAGTATCCGTTGTTTCCTTTGTATAGTGACCCAATCCGATCTATCTACAAGGAGAACACTACTTGAATGAAGGAGCAAACGTGTATAAGAAAAGCCCTGCAGGAAACATGAACAATGATGATTCTTGATACCAAATCCTTGTGGAATTGAATCTCATGTAAGGTGAGAATTATAAGAACATACTGTCTGTGATAAAAAAAACAATCTTCCTCCAATTAATAGAGAACTATAACTTAATCTTCTATTGTTTAACTGGTAGCCACTGGCACCTGACAAGTCAGGCTTCAAGAGAAAAGTTGCCTTTCTCTGAAAAGCTCAAGTTTCCAATTTGGTGTGTTTGGGCACCAGGTCAGTGAACGTGTTGGTACCTTTGCTGATACCTAAGACGTCATCTTTGTAAAAAGCTTTCTTAAATGGTTTAACTTTGTCAACTTAGTAATAGTGATTTATGTATTCATGTTGTAGATTGAAATCGAAGACTTGATTATTGGGGGAAGAATTGAATTCTCATAGAAAAACCTTTTGTCCTGAAGATGGCCTTAACATCCACCAGACCGACAGCACTCGAGATAGTGCAGTATGTCTCATAAAGGCCGAAACATATGTCGACTTAAATGGGAGCACTAACACTCAGCTTCCTGAATCTCGTTCAGAATACCCGAATATTGGTTTCCATAATTGTATCTTTTGTGACTGTGACTAAACAACATAATATCAAGTGTAGTGAGGATAAGTGTTAACCAAGATCACCTCACTGTTTGTCCCTCACTAACTTAATAATAAAAAAATAGAGGGGCATACCTGAATGTCACTTATGTACCCCAACAAAGATGTTCTCTTTTAGAAATGTTTTTTCTGAAATTATGTCTAACCTATGGTGTATAGAAGAACCCATTTGTATGTATTACCCTACAGAAGGGATCTGTTTTATGTTTTATGTTTATGACATAAGTGATCACATGTTTTGTATGTGTTTTTAAATAAAATTGTCTTAAAGGTCTTAATAAAACTGCAAATACTGTGAGTATTTGGAAAATGTTTGAGAGATTTTGTCCATTTACAAAATTAATAAGCAGATAAACGTGTCCCTGTCCTGTTGTCCACTTGGGGACAAAAGAGAGGGTTAGTCGATCTTGGGGCCTTCTTTTGATTTATTATTCTCCCTATCTGTTCAAGATCGACCCCGATACCAAAAAATAGGGAGTACCCAATTATGTAAATCTATCCTTACGTCAGCCCGTGCAAGCCCATCGTCGGCTGCTGTGTTCTGTGATATCAGCTTGCTGACCATGAATGCCCCGAAATATGCTAATGTAAAAGCTGTTCTTAACAAAGTCATCTCATACTTGCTGGTGCAAATTCTACCCAATAATCTCAGCAGTTTCTCGAAGTTTAATGGATGTCTTTTGCCTGTTTTTGTTCCTTCTAACCTGGCCCATCCTTTGAGTGCATATTTAATCAGCCTGTGTGGGGTCTACCCTCCCTGTTAATTTAACAAAATATGACACTGCAGTTAAATGTGACAGCACCCATGATTTCCTCCCATTTTGCAGAAATGGCCACTCCAAAAAATGTGTCACATAATTTTCAATGGTATATTCAATTTTTCACAATCTTGTTGTTCTCATAAATGTTTCAAGGCACTTACTGTAAAGCCTGGCCGTTTTAGGAGCCAGCACTTTTTGTGCCAAATCCATGAATAATCCAGCGGAATTTCTTGCACCTTCTCCGGATTCCATTTCTTGCGTTTTTACTTTAGAGTGCCTGGCCATCTTATTGGTCAGCATGTTGTATTTCTGCTCCATATTTATTGCATCAGAACTTTCCATACTTCCTCTGGTATGGGCGCCATGTTTTGTTCTACTACTGGATTTAATATCCTGAATGTCTCCCACTCCAAAGAAGACCAGGAATGAGGAAGGTCATTTTCCTTTCCGGCGATATGACTGGCTCTGAATTCAATCTTAGCGTTTGGTGTAGCCACCGTTATGGCCCTAAATAACTTCAGTACATGCTGGCATGACGTGGAACCTTTATTGATCACCTCGACTACTGCCAAATTAGCAGACCATGTGGCTACTTGCTTGTTCCTCAGCCACTCACCCCATATTCTGAGAGCTAATCATACCAGAAAGATCTCCAGCAGAGTAATGTTTTTCGTCAAGCCCTTGTCAGGCCAAATGTCAAACCCAAAATCGCCCCAAAGCCTTTGCTGCCTGCTGCATCCATGTACAGCACCCTCTTATCCTTTTCATTTGTCGGCGTTCTCCATGTTATAGAGCCATTGAATTTCTTTAGGAATTCTTCCCAGACCGATTAGTCCCTTTTGACATTCTTCCCCAAGCGGGTGTGGTGATGCTTTTGTGTTGCACCCTTAAGCTTAAGCTCAATGCTTCTTTGAAAGGTGCACCCTTGTGGCACTATCCTGGATGCAAAATCCAATTTTCCTGATAATGACTGCAAATCGGCCACTATAGCTTTCTGCTTATTTTTAAGGGAAGCAATTGTGTCTAAGATATCATCCACTTTGTCCGTAAGAATCCAACATTCTCCTTTGAGTGTGTCGATTTCGATATACAGAAATGACAGTGTGTGTGTTGGGCCCAGTGTTCTCCCCCACTAACGGGATGCCCCACTTGTGGGTGAGTTCCTTAAATGTTTGCATTGCCTTCCCATAACTTTCACACCCTTCTGATCCTATGAAAAGAAAATTGTCTAGGTAATGTACTACCAATGCTTCTGGTAGGATCCTCTTAAATGTCTATTGCAGGAATGAACGGAAGCGTTCAAAGTATGCACATGATACTGAGTAAACCATGGGCAAGCACTTATCAAAATAGAATGTACGTTTGAAGTCAAAACACAGCCAGGGATGCAAGCTCGTGTCCACCGGTAGTAACCTAAAAGCGCACTGTATATCTAGTTTTGCTAGCAGCGATTTCCTGCCTGACTTTCTGACTATTTCGGAGGCCTCCTGAAAGCTAGGGTATGACTCTGATGCCTCTATGTGTGATATCCCATTGTTCATGGGCCTAGCAGCTGGGTGGACTCAATGGCGGATGAATCTAAATTCTCCTTTCTCTTTTTTGGGCACTATGCCCAAGGGAGAACACATACATTTATATAAAGGGATTTGTTCAAATGGGCCACTTAGTCTCCCCAATGTAGGTTTTTTTTGGATTTTTCTTCTTACCACCAGCGGATCTGCTACTAATGATTTCATGTTTCTGTGAATGTCCGATGAGCTAGGGCCATGGTACAGGATGGTAAAACCATGTTTAAAGCCCTGCTCATTAATTTTCGCACCCTTTTATCTGGAAATTCCTGGAGCCATTTTTCCATGGCATCCAGTTTTATTGGTGACCTACCTAATGCAAAAGCCCATTCAGAGATGTTTAACCTCAGCTGGCTCTTCGCTGTTTAGTAATGAGATACCTTTAGTACATGTAACAGGACTGTGTCTGCCGCCGCACTTGCTACATTGATGGAGTAATCTGCACTCGCTTCCCCATTTGCAAAACCATTTCTCGAATTTCCAACATATTATTGAGTGGTTGCTATTATGCCCGCCCTGCTGAGGGAAATTAAACTGTGCATTAAACCAGGGGTAAAATCTCTGGTTCCCGAACTGTTTCCTCCCGAAGGAATAATTTGTTTTATTATGCTGCTGGTTACTTTCGTAGTGCTTGGGCAAATTATGAAATGTGTTTATTTTGTTTAGGAAGGGGAGTTAGCTTGCTTTTCAGCACATTAAATATATAGAGGTTTGCGTCTTCTTCCTCCGATCCCAGATCAGGAAAACGATCTTAAGCTCACCTTTTTGTCATAGGAAGCTCAGAAGCTTTCCTTCAGCATTCTAAACTCACTGTCATAGTTAAGCCAAGCACCGCTAACCCCCCAAACGTTTTGTGTACTTTCAGTATTCTACTCTTCTTTGCCATGAGAGAACACTGTTCTTCTGGGAATTTTTCCAAAAGGATTGTTGCCAAGAGGTGGAAGGTAGATTGCTAGTTCTGAAAATTCTGCATCGATCAGTGTTTTTTTCTTCTTTCTTTCTGATCCTCCTTATTGATGACAAATCCTCTATTTTCAAATTTTCTAATTTTTCAAATTCTCAACTTTTCTATAAATTGCTTCATCTATCTCTTTCTCTTAACTTTCTTGTCTATGTGCCATGCCAGTGTTATATTCATTTTTCTCTGCATGTCCTTCCCTACTGAGTGTCTTCCGTACTTAGTTTTTAACAGCCCTTGTTGCTGCTTTTTCTTCCTTTCCAGGTTTTACTGATCTTTCCTTTTCACCCAAGCTTTTAAATGTGTCTGCTCCACTTCCTCGCTGCTACTGGTTATGTCTTGTTCCTCACTTTTCTCTTCAGTAGTAGAGGAATTAAAGCCTTCCTTGATGTTGCTTGCTCTATTCTGTTTTCTCTTTTTTAATATATTTTTCCCCGTGCAGTGTAAGAGGAGCACAGGAACCTATAAAAAAATGTTTTGAAATTCTTCTGATGATGTACCTGAAATCTGCTTGTCTGCTGCCTTAAGCTGCGCAGTTCTGCTTGATGACAATTTCGCTGTCGCTGCTTTCTTCTGTTTATCTGTGGCTTCTTGGACTCTGGCGCCTCGTCTTCGCCTGATGCTTCTGAACAGGGGTCATCGCTCTCCTGAAACAAGCTTGACAAGCAATCTTATGTTGCGGCTTGTTCTGGTATGTCAGCGTCTCTCTGTAGGCTATTCTGAACCCATTCTGTGGCAAATTCCGTCTCGGCTGTTCTCACCCAAGACAGTAGCTTGCTGTCTGGGGTTCTGCTCACCAACATTCCCGCCTTCAGGTACTTCGCTGCTCACCGATCACATTCTCTCGAGATTGCAGGATATCAATGTACTTCTTCCCAGTGTGAGGGACACCAAAAATAGCCAATATTGTGCTCCCTCGTGTCAAGGACACAAAATCATTCTTTTTTGCAGAACCTGCCTCCAAAAGGGACACAGCAAATGTATTGCAGTGTGTAGCGTTGTTGTTCCGTTTATGCTTAGAAAAGTGCCTAGGGAAAATCCTTGGATCCCAAATGTGTAATGGGGGCATGACCCTCAGGTTTGTCGGCACCCCCTTGGGGAGCCCTATTTCTACTCCTACAATGCTCTTTCCCTACCTCTGTGTACCTACCTTTTGTTGGCTCCCTTTGAAGTCCTTGTGCGAAGAAAGTATTGCCCCGGGCCCAAAATTGTGACAACTGAATGTCACTGCCTACATTTGCTTGCTTCTGTTGTAAGGAAGGCATGGTATCAACAGTAAGACAGACAAGTGACCACAGTTCAAGGGTGTTTATTGTACTTTCACAAGGGTGAGATAAACGCATATCTAAATCTAAATCTACAGATCGAAGCAAGCTATGACATCAAATAATAAAGAATGCAGTCCTAGTGTAGTCTTGTCAAATCAAAAGGGGTCTATACTAAAAAACCTGTTCCCAATCATTACTAATAATTTACAAATAGTGTGGGGTGAAGGTCATGAAAAAGCAAGAAGTTTTCACAAAATGATAAACCAGGATGTTTGGGCCATTGGCCTCCCTGTGCCACGTTTTCAGCACGGGACAAGGCGGTTCACTCGAGCAAAGCACACACTCTGGTTTCTGCAGCACAAGGATACAGTTCTATTTTCACAGTTCAGGACCTCGTATGTCCAAGTCTCTTTGCTTCTTGCAAGTGTCTTGATTCAGAAGGCCTGGTGCACACATAAACAACACGCAGACGTTCTTTTCCTTTTTACCAGTGTTCAATTTTGGGGCTCGCCCTGGATCTCCCTCATCCGGGCTCAGATCCCTTTCAACTATGTTCAGATATTTCTCTGGTGACTCACGGTTTACCCCGGATCCCCCCACAGCCAGGCTCAGATCCATTTCTTTTACTCAATTAGTCTCTCTCAGCCGGGATTGCACCAATTGTGTTGCACTTTATACTATCAAAGACTTTCGAATGTGCACCGGATTTAGCAAGACCCGCTACATGACCACTTCGATCTCAGTATTCCTTTTTCTCACAGTTAGCATCAGGTGGATACCTAACAGAGACCTTTGACTGAGCGCCGCCGTGGTGCTGGACCACTCTGTGTATGGTATCATCCGTTGCCTCCAAAAATTCAATCACAAAGTTCCATTACTTCTTTTGCTTTCCAATGATATCTGCATCACTCTTTGCAAATGCCTCACACACTGTTCTCTTTGTACAATGTTTCCGCTTGCAAACTTGGTTCAAAACACAAGCTGGTTTGGTATCAGTCTCGCCGACTCACCAGCTGTGCTGTCTTTTCTGATGCTGCTTTGTTGTAGGAGCCAAGGACAGTACCATGGCGGCAGTCGCTCCTCCCTGCGTTGGTTATCGAGGCGGGAGAGCCCCGGGTAACTCCGACACACTGTGCAGGTTTGAATAGCCTTAGTTGATGGTCTTCGGCTTCTTACTTTCCAAGGCTCATGAAAATAACGGTCTTAAGAGGTCACAGGTATTTCACTTCCTTCCTTGTGACTCTCACTGGACTCGCCATCTTCTTCCTTGTACTAAACTGCCATCTTGGAACTGCTGTTTCCATGTGTGGTTTGCCTCGCTCAGATTGTGCTTTCGTACTCCGCCTTTTATCCGTGTGGGGAAGTGTGATGAAGTCAGATATGTGTAATAATCTGTAATTGCCTGTCCATGGTGTTGGGACATGTCAGGTACACAGCTCTGGTGTTAGTCCGTTGTCACCACAGTGAACTGTCTGTGAGAAAGTGTTTGGGTTGGAAAAGGGGTGGAGGTGAATTCCTAGGTATCCCGGTAGACTGGGGAAAAGGTGTTATTGGGAAGAGGATACCGTGTCTCACCCTCCGGTGTCCCATTTCCACTCCACAAGGATCCCTCATCCAGACAATCCTCCCGCACTGGTCCACCCCCAGGAACTGGATCCAAAAGCAATGGCTGTGTCCAGGCCACCTGGATAACAGATCCCCGGGGACTAGCGGATGAGACACTGTCAGGTTTCTCACACTGTCCTTTGATTATACCTTGGCGGCACCTGAAAATAGCCTGGTCTTCCTGTTCTGCTTGCTTAAAGACTTGGCCCTCTACTCAAGGGCCAACAACACACGTGCCCGGCTTTAAAAACAACTAAACCCGCCCCATTTTCAGTCTCTGTTTGCAGAGAAGCAGCACATGCTGCTCATTTCCCATGTGGCTTCCATCAGGTACCAGTGAGATTTGCTTCCAATTCCGTTTGGGGAAGGTGCCTGTGCCTCTCCTGTTCCCCTGCAGCCTTTCCTTACTCCCAGTTATTTTTGTTTTCCCTCCATTCACCTGTCTGCAGTTAAAGAGTCTGGTGTTGGGTGTCCCATCTCTGGTTGATAAACGAAATTCCAATCCATTCTATTTGTGTTGGCGATTCTGTTCCCCTGGCTTCTGACTGAGTTTTCTTAGGTGCTCACAGATGCATTCTAGGACCTGCGGTTCTGAAACAGAAAAGAGAGAACACTGGCTCAAAACAGTACTTTGAGGCATCATTCAATAGAGGGTGGTATGGTCATTAATATTATTAATAATTAGGGGAGCGGGGGTCAAGGACTGGGCCCGTTTCCCAACTCCTACTGCCTGCCTCTGAGACATGGCTGTACCAGGCGTGTGGCCAGGTAGCCCCCATGTCCCTAATCAGGAGGGGTGTCAAGTACCTCCTGACAGGGTCAGACCCGTGGCCCTGTCAAAGTATCTATTTAGGTAACATGGTGTATCTACCAGAAATGCTTCCAACTGTAACAATGGTATACAGAGAAATGCTGTACTAACTGCCTTCTTTTTACGATATTGAGAAACTGAACAGTTGGTGTTGGGTGATGCATGATACATAGACCATAGACAACATAAATGATAGAAAGCGGTCCGAGAGGACTGGAAATGTACAGGGTACTATATTCAGTGCATCTAGTGGCAGACTAATCAGGGAGGGGGATTGGTTTGACAGGATACTAGTGAGTGCAACCCTTCCAGGTTTAGAAGATGGAGCTTCAGGGCAGATTTCAAGGAGTGGATGGTAGTGGTGCTTTTGACGTTGGGGGAATAGTGCATTCAGGAAAGTAGTAATGGGGGTTGGAGGCACATCCCTGACTGGGTTTGTAGCCCAGCAATACACATTTTTAAAAGGGGCATTTGGTTATAGACAGCAAACTGGCATGCATAAAATGTGGGGAATTTCAGAGAAGAGCGGGGAAGATTATGGAGGGTGCCTGTGGTGACAGTAAGTATTTGGCAAGCATGGAGAAGGAGTAGATGGGAAGCAGAGGAAAAGGCTAGCACAGATGTCAAGGCAACTGAGTAGCAAAGTTATTATGAGGGATTTGGTGGAATTGTAGGTGAGGAGAGAGCACATCTTTTTTAATGTTATGTAGGTTGATCCTGATGTCAGCAGAGGCAGCAGTAATAATGTGGTGTAGATTGAGATTGCTCTCTAAAAGGACCTCAAGTTTCTGTGCCTAAGGCGAGGAAGAGAGTGGATGAAGGGGAAATAGCATAGGTGAGAGAAGGAGAGATGGAGCGGTGGATGCTGGGAGCTATATGTCCTCAGTTTTTAAGGAGTTAAGCATAAGACCCTAAAGTGTCATCCAGTGGTGGATTACTAAAAGAATTCAGAAATGCGCGTGGAGAGATCGGAAGTGAGTCCAGGGAAAGAGCGAAAGATTCCAGTGTCATCCACAAAGAGGTGCTGGGAGAACCTAAACAAAGAGGTAGGTTGTCCGAGGGAGGAGGTCTAAAGGGTGAAGGGAAAGGAGGCAAGGACGGAAGACTTGGTCGACCCAAACATCGATGGAAGTTGGATCAGAGATGGCTGTGTTCCATGGGATGGTGTAGGAACGTTGAGTAAGGTAGAAATCAATTCATCCATTAATGGTATCCTGGATATGAAGGTCATCAAGGATCCTAAGGTAATAGGGGCTCATCAACAGTTTCAAAGGCAGCAGGGTGGTGCAGAAGGATTAGGAAGAGAAGAGTTTATGAGGGTGAGAACTTGTCAGAAAATTGGAGATATAGGTGAATGCTATTATAGTGGATTGCCAGCTGTGAAGTCTGGACCGGGTGGGGGATCACAGTGGTCATTTGAGTCAATGTAGGTGGAGAATCAGTTCAAGAAAAGTATTTCTAAGATTTTAGAATAGTGAGGAAAAAGAGATGCAGGACATTGGTCAGCAGGATTGTTGGGGTTAGTCAAAAGCTTCTTTAGGATTGGTAGGACAGTACCTTTCTTGAAGCAGGCACAGAAGGTAGCAAAAGAAAAGTTAAAGAGGAAAGGGAGACAGAAACAGGTAAGTGGGTCAAGCTTCTCGACCCCTGTGGGGCAGACGGGTCAACAGAGGTGAAAGAAGGGTTGGCTATTGTCAGGATAGGAGCATGTCCTTTAGAAGAAGCTGGAAACAAGGGATACAGGCAGGAAGTGATAGCGATGGGGGAGAAGAGGGTGATGAGAGTATCCCTGACTTTAGAGATCTTGGAGAAGAGGTATAGGGCAAAGACAATAGCAGATTATAGAGGATGTATGTATATAGGAAGACAATATGTGAGGCTACCAAGTTAAGATTGTTATGTTTATAGAAAGAACACTTTTTAGGAGTTCTAATAACTAAGGTGGCCTTAGTGTGGCATAAAGCACTATACAAACATCAAGCATATCACAATGTTATGTATTGACAATCATGTAGCGCATGAACTCTGAGCTATGTGCAACCAAGCTCTCAGACAAGGGGCTAACCCTGTGAAATCAGAGCAATGACAGCTGTAAGGAATACTCCAGTCAGTTGCTTCAGCAGAGATAGTCAGGACTCGCCTTATTTTCCCCACTCAACCTTTCAGGGAAGAGCCCAATAATAGCCAGTAGAGTCACACAACTCAAATTTAGTTCTCCTGCCAGCAATCACTAATTCAATGATATAATGAAACACACAGTGCTCCCTACCAAATTCATAATAACCTTTAAATGTAATGTTACACTAGCAGTCATTTTATTTTTCAAAACAGCTGTTATTGTTCTGCAATGTAATGTAGAGTTATCATGTAATGTTCAAGATATGGCTGACCGAATTCTCAGTTAATCCAAAGGGTTTCACGGCCAGAGCAATGCCCGGTAGGCACTATACAAATGTTGCATAACATATATGTCGCTGACCTAGCTCTAAGGAGCCACAGAGCACTTTACAAGATCGCTTATTGGCACAAGAGCATCTCGAGCATGGCATGGTATGCTCTGCATCGCTCACTATGCTGTGTAGGGTCTGTTAGCGACCAGATAACACGCGTTTAGAACACTAGACAGCACAATGCATATTTACTGAACACATTTACAATTTGTAAAAGGATGATAATGTGAGTCACACAGAATCGGGCATCTTTTGGTCATATGCCAAAGCTGGGCTTAAATGGCAGGTTGCCGAGTTCCATAGCCAGCTAATTAGCCACTAGATCACGTCTTCTCTCATTGAAACTGTGCATTATCCATCCATCTGGCACTTTTGGTGAACTGTCATACATAGTGTTTGCTCTAGATGCACAGAAATAATCCTATAGAGGTTTCAAAAGAAGCACTGTGTTGGGACTCTTAACTCTTGCACAGAAGATCACCTTGTGATAAGAACATCCCTCAAAACCTGGCTGTTCCATCACTCACAAACTAGCAAGGTACCCTCCAGGACCATACTAATCAGAACCTCTTAACCTAATAGCCACCTCAGACTTGGAATCAGAGACCCTCCAGAAACAACCAAATGAACTAATGTGCACATGCAGCCCCAAGAGGTTCCGCCAAGGGGGGCCACAGCCACCCTTACAAAAACACTGCCCCATCGCCCACGGCAATGAATGAAACTTTGCCTGCGTTAGCGACAGGCCACCCCTATGAAAAATGTCAGCCACCCCTATGAAAAATGTTTGGGGGTGCCACTGGCCACCCCCAGAGGGTAAACCGCTTGAAGATTAACATAAATAGCTATGACGTACATGGACCCAAAGACTGACCAGAGCAAGGACCAATCAGAGCACCAAACCAGATGAAAGAGAGATGGAAGCTCTTCGGGTCAGTCCTGCCAGCACAAGCAACATGTTTGGGCACTACATTTAAATCAAGAAAGGTCAGGGGTTCAGACTCAGTTGAGTCAGTCTACTCAATATTTTACTGTAGGTCTTAAGACATCAACACCCCCCCCCCCCCACCAGATTAATTATCCCCAGGAGAGTGGCAGAGATGTCATTGCCCAGCAGTGATGTGTCCAGACTCTTTTGACTGGGGTGGCCCAAGTGGGGCACTCACTTGTACAGGGGTGGCATGAAGTACGAGCGCACACACAGATAATGATCATAGTTTAGGATAATGGGGTGGCACCTGGTGTTGCCAATCAAATTCCAGGGGTGGCGCACGCGTGCCACCCCAGCCCACACCCTGGACATGCCTCTGTTGCCCAGCCCGCTACATCTTTAGTTCTATCACACCCTACCGTCATAAGATATAACCAAGAACAGCAAGAAGCGCTTCTGATGATTCCATACTGCGTGACTAAACCCCTGCTTCCAGCTGACTGAAAACCAAACAGCACTAAACCTTCCGTAGCAGCACTTCCCAGGAACCCCAACACTACTCTTCACTCTCCTAATGACTAAACTCTCTGTATACTCGCACCCTTAGACTTTGCACACAAAAAAACACCCCCACACACTTCAGCCTATGCATTTTGGACCCCCACATTAATTAACCTCGGGGGAGTGGTAGAGAGTTAATTGCACAGCCCCCTATATCATCAATTCTATCACACACACTCTACATGCCAGTGCCAATGCTGTCATCTAATACACCTTGGGTTCACCACGCGTTAAAATCTATATAACCAAGTATTCACGTGTAAAAGCCACAAACCACAAACAACCATACCAGCACATACCCTTTTTTTTGCCACACTAACGCCCCACTCTAATTTTGCAGACACACGCAAAAAAGGTCATCAAAATGGCAGAGGTCCAGTATAATACTACTTGGCATCACATTACTATACTTGCTGCCACCCTAAAGCAGATGAAGAGTACATCTGAACTAGGGAAGATCTCTAGTTATTTGCATATATTCACATATTTGCTCATGGTTATTTGCACATCTGTTGTGGACAGATGCAATGGTTATCACTTTCCTATTGGCTGCACCTTTAAAACTATAAAGCATAAGTGGGTGATTGAACATTTAGCATAAAGCTTAGAGGTTCAGAAAGTACCAATGTTTGCCAAATGCACCTGGTGTATTACCATTCATGACGTCGGCGGCAGAGTCCGAGGAGTGTTCTTTGTGTTCAGGACCCTTTTGTTGCGGGATGTGTGTGAAACTGCTGGAGGAGTGTTTTTTCCTTGTTCATTGGAGATGAGGAGTAGCCATGCTTAAAACCTATCCTCTGGACACGCAGCATCGCGGAATGCGAGGAGTGTTCTTTGTGTTCAGGACCCTTTTGCTGCTGGCTTTTGTGTGTGAAACTGCTGGAGGAGTGTTTTGCCTTGTTCATTGGAGAAGAGGAGGAGCCCTGCTTAAAACCTCTCCTCTGGACGCAGAGTGCGAGGAGTGTTCTTTGTGTTCCTTGGGTGCCGCGGGTGTCGCTGAGCACTATCGATGCCCCAGGGAACAGCCATGAGCCGTGTCCAACAACCCCAACGACTATGCTCCCTCCCCGCAGACGAGGATGAAGCTACGGAGATGTAACTCTGTCTTGCCCCACTTGATGACCACAGAGCGAAGCGATAAAGTAAATGGGAGGGGCATAAGAGATCTAAGGGTGGGCTTGAACTATGAGCAAGCGTTGAACAACTTGAAGTCCCTGCAGGGCAAGCCACGCACCATATTAGTAAAACATACGGCTAATAGCTAATAAAAAAAAGACGATGCACGTCAAAAGGAAATGTGCTGTGATTCCATGCCTCTTACGTGTCAAACGCCAGGTGCGCTCAGACCTATGTCCTATGACGCGGAGCAGGCGGCGCTCAAGGGCAATTGTAAAATCGACTCAATTCATGGAATGCATAAGACACATTATGCCAAAACGCCGTCTTTGAGCTCTGAAATGTGCCCTCAATACAAACTGAAAATAAGTCGGGTGGTAGCCAGTGTAATATCCCCTAAGCTTCCCAAGCTTTGTGTGCTGGCGTGGCGCGCAGTCGAGTCAAACAACAAGCTACGCAAGAGTAGTGAGGCCCTTGAGCCCGGCGTCTGTTCCGGGGAAATGTTGAATTACATGGTGTTGAATGGTACTGTAAGCAAGGCTTGTGGCGATACTATCAATGAGTTGCAAAGAGAAAAAACTCATAATCACATGCAAAGAATGACAACTCATTACAGCCCCGTGTTTAGTCTGAGTGGCGGCGCCTTGAATTTGCCACATTTATTAAGCTCGCCCACTGAACATCGTGACAGTAATGAAAGGAGTGAAACAAATGAAATTAGGGTGCAAGCATCAAAAAACAAGGTAGGCAACATCCTAACACATAAAGACCAAATTACACCCCGACTCCCAGATGAGACTGCAAAGGAAGTGAGCCCACATGTAATATCGCTCCCTTGCGAGACAGAGCTACTGTCTACAGTGAATTTATCGTATATCATTGACAGACAACGGAAAGACCTCTGCTTTGCAGGAAACAACTGCGAGTGGTGAGCCTGTGGTCTTGACATCTCAGTCGAAACAGAAAGAATCAAAAAAGACTTTGAATGCACAAATTCTAGACGCTCCGAAACAAGGCCTCATGACAGAGATGTTAAATCTATCTACATATGATACAGACACAGAGGATGAAAGTCAAGAAGTATGTACTGACCAAACTGGGAGAAAAATCATATGTATTGATTCGGAAGAAGACCAGGACCGATCTTTAAATGAATCTATGCAGGAACAGAAGAACAAATTTACAAAGAGAGTATGTACAATAATTATGACACAGGATCCTAAGGCAACCAGAGAAGAAGCCGTGAACCATCATAATCAAGACGCAGATG
The DNA here is from genome assembly GCF_040938575.1 of Ambystoma mexicanum. NCBI lineage: Eukaryota > Metazoa > Chordata > Amphibia > Caudata > Ambystomatidae > Ambystoma > Ambystoma mexicanum. The sequence goes on along the minus strand of NC_090935.1, from coordinate 639,213,097 downwards.
ACTTTTGAACGATTGCTGAAAAGAGAGCAATCATAGAAGCAAAGAAAACAAACTTAGTGGAAAATTTGCTACCACAGCGACGACCGAGCTTTAAGTCTCGAGAAAGTGAAAATTATCTGAAACAACCCCCCACATGTTACTACACTGAGATAAAACAAGTGAAAAGCAGAGTCAAAAATGAGACTGACAAGGAGTGCAGGGTTGATAAACGAATCGCACATTCTACAACACACATAAAAACAAGCAAAAAGCAAAAGACTGGCTCAAAGTATTGCCTACTGCTTGAACGTATACTACCAATCAATGATGGACTCATCCTAAATAGGAAAAATGTGCTGCATCTATTCCATCATATACCACACTTGAGAATGATCTCCTCAAACGACATCAAAACAGTTGAATTCATAGAAGAAACAACGTACAATTGTGTTTCAACACATATACTCAAGAACAGTAAGTGACAAGATTCTCAAGGCTATGTCTGACATAAACCCACTGGGATTTGACATATTGGAAGTTATCGTAGCTGACAAAGAGCCTGAAAACCAAGCCAAGCCATCTCGGCCTGATCAGCACATTTTTGACTTAAATGCCAAAACAGGAAGAACCTTACAAAACAGCGCTTCCATGGGTAATGATGAGAGAAAGCAGGCCCACCTGATGAAGAACTCAGAGGTGACAAACCATAGTCCACAAGTGGAAGCCCCGATCATGCAAAAGCAAAGAAAAATCACATTTTCAACCAACAAAAATGATGTGAAATCGACTAAGGTCAAACAAGACAACACTAATGGAAACAAAGTGGATGACAACTGCAGCTGGATTGCAAGAGCCCTGAATAGCAACAATCACAACTAATGTCCATTAAAATCAGTAAAAACATTGATTTAGATTGGCTCCTGGAACACTCAGGGATTCGCCCACCTGTTTCATAATACATCGCAAATGCTTAGATCTTTAGACATATTATGTGCCTCATTATGACATCAGCGGTAGCCATGCCTGTATTACAGGCACGGCTGCTGCCGGTGTTATTTTTTATTCAAGCACCCATGAATGGGCAATTACCGGGTCATTACGGCCCTGCCGGACCCGGTAATTGCCCATTTGCGGGCACCGGAAAAAAGATGCTCCCCATTCCCATTCCGCCCCATAGGGCTGAACGGGAATCGGGAGGTCAGATGCACCGGCACCGTTTATAACGGTGCAGGTGCATCCGACATGCTATGCTCGGGGGTGCCTTTATGCCCGCCAGGTCCGACCTGGTGGGCAGAAAGGCACCTGCGAGCACAACTCGTAGTTTTCCGGTCCGGGAACTACGATACCGGCAAGCTTACCGGTACCGTAGTTCCCACCCAGCAAATTTATAGTGAGGCCCAATGTCTTCAAGAGACCTGGCTCTCAACATAGCCATAAACCCTGCCACAAAAAAGGACAAGGGTCATCCGATGGCAGGCCTAGTCACTCTAATCAAGAAAAAAAGTGGCTGCCGGATACTGAATACTCACAATCATTCTCCATATATTCAAATAACCACAATCGACTTATCGACCCACATCAAAGAAATGGAGCAAAAGCTGCACATTATAAATGTGTATTGGCAACACCAGGCAGCCGGAGCAATGACATTTATAGACAACATATGTGAGATAATTGACAACATCATGGCCACAGAGTTAAGACCAAACATTATTCTCTGTGAAGATTTAAATATGGAGTGTGTAATGTTGGAATCTGTCCAAAAAAAAATAAAGTGGAAAAAACGACACACCTACCTCAAACCAGAGCCACATGGCTAGAAGAAATGGAGGCCAGGGAGATGTCCCTCAAAACTGTAAACACAGTGGGACACATTCCCCCAAAGGCCAAATGAACAAGAGACAACCAAAAATCTGTCCTTGATTACTTCTTTGCATCAGAACAAATTGCACAGAAAATCAGTAAACGTCATGTTATTAATACGACTCAGAGTGATTACAATCTCGTGAAAATTAGTCTGCTTGAAACAGCAATGTCAAACTTAGCGACATGGAACCAACCCGTGAATGTGGAACCAGGTAGGAATAGATTGAGAATGGACTCTAATAAGGTGAACAAGATCACGAGAGCTCTACAAAAAAAATCGTTATAAAACTAACTACTGTGCCCTATTAGGACAATTTACTGAAATTACCCGAGGAACAGGGAAAACAAGGTTCAAAAAGCGGCATTTGTATGACATGGAAATTGTGAAAACGAAATGAGAACTCAGGAAAAGCATTAGAGTACTCATGAAGACAAACAACGTAAATCGGTTTGCAGAGAAGAAAAAAGCCAAAATTGAATACAAAAAAATTGCCTGACTTCCCACAAAATTATAATAGAACAGCGGAATGCAGAAATGATGTTGGATACTTTAGCCCGAAAAAAACTCGAGAGAGTTCTGGCCAATCCTTAAAGACACATAGGTCCCTCAGCAATCTATGAAGTGTAATATGGTTTCTGAGGCGCAATGGATTGCTCATTTTACCAACCTGTTTATGAAGAAAGGGGCCATTGAAGAACCCTGGCTCCCTTGTCTTGAACAGTGGGACATTTGTATTACAAAAGAGGACATCTTGAAGAACATCATTTGAATAAGTTCCTTCAGGGCCCTGGGCCCGGATGGGTTAACCAACAAAATGTTCAAACAAAATCCGGAAGAATGGGCCAAATTCTGCAACACACTGTTTAGGATAATTCTGAAAGATCGTGTGATACCGAAGTCATGGAAAAGCGCTATTGCTGGGCCCATATTTAAAAAGGGCATAAGATTAGAGCCTAAAAACTATCGGCCAATTGCTCTCCTAGACGTTGTAGGAAAAATCTTCACCACACAACTGCAATGTCACCTAACAACATGGATCCAAATGTTTGGCACTTTTGATCCGCGACAAACGGGATTTGGTAAGGGCGTAGGTTGTGGGCTAAATTTACTGGTGATCAATTTTCTTAAAATGGAAGCAATCAAACAAGGTACAAAAATCTACCTTGCTTTCGTTGACTTAGCCCACGCCTTCGATAGTGTCGACAGAGAACTCATATGGACAAAGCTAAGATATTGGAAGTGTCCAGTAAGTTTAATCATGGCGATTAAAGAACTATACTCCGAAACAGAGATAAAAATTTACCTTGACCAAAAAGGAACCCTGTCCTCCCCCCATAAAAACGTTCAGACGTGTGAAACAGGGGTGTCCTCTGGCCTCCATATTATTCAATTTGTTCATAGCTCACATTGGAGCAACATTGGGAAGTGTGAATTCGTTTTCTCCAAAACTCTACGGAAATCATCTGAGTTGGTTATTATATGCAGACGATTTAGTCCTTGTTTAGTAATTGTCTGCCTTGGACAAGTCGGTCGATGCAAATGGCCTAAAGATAAACCCTGCTAATTCTGAAATCTTAGTGCTGCAGAACCTCAAAGGAAAAAAGGGGCTCAGAATAAACAATACCAGTGGAAGCTGGGGAAAGAAACCTTAAAGAAACCTTAAAGCGTATAGATCAGACTCTGGGCATGACTATTAACACCAACATTAATGATGAACCAATGGCACAGAAGATCAAGGCGAAATGTAAATAACTAACCGCACAAGGTGCCATAATAAACAAAAAAATGTGGCAAGTTCCCATTGAAAACTGTTGTTGACTTCTATAAAACGACGGCAGTGCCAGCTCTGATTCATGGAGTTGGAGCGCCATTGGGATGCTCACACTTGACATGGACTAGTTGCGAAAACGTGTTCTGGCAGAAAATTCTACATCTACCAAGGGGAAAGCCAACTGCTTGCATGAGGTATGAGCTAGGTCTCATATCGATAAACGCGACAATAACCTGGCGGAATGATGTGAAGAGACACTAACGCAATTGAACACAGACGCTAATGAAACATTTAAACATTTAACCTTATTCTGTGTAAGGCTAAAAACACTGAGTACAAAACATCTTGGGCCAGAACCTGCAAAAAGACTGTCTCTATGTGGGAACGACTGGTGGGTTTTGGTGTCAGAAGGAACCATCAAAAAACGAACATTTGCTCTAACGTTTTACTTGGATCAAGTCAACAAGATGTTGTTGAACTAAATGTCTGCAGACATGAAGGAGTAAAGTCTAAAATATTCTAATATGATCACAACAAGATAATGAACCTCAGCGTTTTGGTCTTATTCCTTTCTTCTGTTCTTTCTCTTAAAAAGTTTGTAACAAACTATAATAAAATTAAAAAAAGAAAATAAAAAAAAATAAAGAAGTCGCCAGCTCGATCCTGCTGCTTTTTCTTCCATCTGAGACTGGAAATAAAATGCTTAGTGGGCAGTCAGTGCCCACACCGAGAGATTGCACAGCAGTTAGATAAACACTGCTTGGGCCAGAGCGTCCTTGGAAAGACTGGAGGTTATTGGCACAATGGTGCTCAGTGAGCCTTGACTGGTTTTATGGGCGCCGAATGGAGTCATGTCGCTCAGGGCGACTCCTTCCGGATTCCTGCTCTGTTTAATTGGCTGTCCCAGCAACCAGGCTGCCCACGAGCCTGCAACACTAGCTGGTAGTGCACTGAGCCAGATGAGGGATGCCTAAACTATTCATTCTTTCACACAAATGTAAACGTTATTAACGTTAAAAAGGGATGGAGTTATGACAGCGAGAAATATAATGAGCAAGTAACATGCTCTCTATGAATGTATGTTATTTTGGCTAGTTATTTGGCGTGAACTTAGCTTCAGAAATCAACGGAGTGCTGTACACCAGATGGGGGTTAAAGGCATACATTAGAAGGATGCATAAATGGTAGGGGCAGCCCTTAGACGGTAGCATGGTTTGCCTCTGCCAGCAGACCATTCAGGTAGCAGCTGAAGTTAGTGGGGGTCGGGTGGGGTGTTCAGCCGGGGGCCCACATGCTCAGAACTCTTCTTGAAAAGAGCAGTTAGTCCTACATTGAAGTGGTGCAAGGCTGCACCATGGGGTGCTTCTGTATACCATGTAGCTGCAGTCTTTTAAACATTGGAAACAGCAGTCAGGAGCTCTGCTCTCCCGTGCGTGCTCACCAGGGGCGCAACGAAACCGTAACTTCGGGGAGGGATGGGGGGAGGAGGGGGATAACGCATCACATGGTTGGGGAGGGGATACCTTATGAGACTGTGTGGGTGGAGAAAATGTACTTGTATGGTGCCCCATTCCCGTTTACCCACAGGAATACACAACAGTGTGCTTTCAGTAATGTAATAAATACTGGGAGGTGGGGGGAGGGGGAGGGGGTGACGTCCTTTTATTTTAATATGTAGTTTATTGGAGTACACCTATCACATTTTCTCTAATGAGCAAACTGGTCTCCTGTAGTTGTAGTCATGTGCACAATTAAGTGCAAAACAAACGTGTAAATTCGGGCGCAATCGCATATACACCTTTGTTCACTTTGTAGTGGAAATGCCACTTGCCATGTATGCATAGCAGGAATTGCAATGAATTCCTTCGTAATCTGCCTGTTTTTAGCTGGTGTAAAAAGCCGTCAGAGTCCATACGAACCCAAAGCATTTGCACTAGCATGAACATATAATTCTGGTGTAAATGGCTGTGCCTTTGTATGAAGGAGAGGATAGAGGTTGCAGAAAAGGCCATTTTGTTCCGTGCCCTTTCTCAGCCATACAAATAAATGATAGTATACGACAGCAAAAAAAATCATGCGTAAAAGTTTACATAGACATTTTACACATGCTTTTTACACTTCGTCTTAATAAACATTCCAAATCACCTGGCATATGTTATAAACTTCCAGCTAGCTGTAATACATGATGTTAGGAACATTTGATATCCACATAAAAGCAAACCCATGTTTTGTGCATGTCAAGCTAGTAAACATCATGGGTATAAACTAAGCTTTAAAAGGTAGCTTTTCTGTTTTACACACATTGGCCCAGATTTAGGAAGCGTTTTTCTCATTGGAAAACGCGTTTGTAAATCAGGCCTTTTGTCATGGAAGCAGACACAGAATTGCCAGTTAATTGGTGCTGTGAGGGGGCGGGGGTCTATCTGTTGGAAATACCCCCACTGCTGTGCCTGTTGGGTGACAATTCACACCTAAGAACGGCCCTTCTGAGAACAAAAGGAAAGCATTTATGCAGCCTTCCTGTAAAAAATACTCCTACGTTTGCACTGCTCAGTAGAGTCGAATCTTTGCTTGATGTTGCTGGTATTTATTCAGATCGCAGACACCTGCCATGTACTTGATGAGTCAGGAACTGCAGATTGAGCAACCAGTTCAGAGCCTGCTCCCTGTGCCTCTGTTTGCCTCGCGCCACGCCCGTGCAGCTCCACGCGTCGCTGTGACACCAATGGCGTGATGACAAGGAACAGGCACAAGGAGGAGCGGGTGCGTCAAAGCATCATCCGCAATTGTTACTAATAACTAATTGTTCATACTGACGGAACCGTTCTGCTATGCATCTCCTTCTTCTCCGTCTATCAGTAGAAGGTTGTGGATCTATTGTTCTCCTCTCTTCTCCTGCATATCTTCTTGCGTCATGCTGTTCGTGGTCAGCTGCTTGCTTAACCTCTCCATCCTCAAGCTGTGCCCCATTATGTGTGGTCGTTTCGACTGGTCATCATCATTGTGCTGCTCTTGTAGGTTCGCTGTTCCAGCACCACTCTTTATGCTTCGTTGACATACTGCCACTCTGGCCATGTTCCATTTCTTGCCACCCTCATCTTGTCATTTTGGGGCATTCTTAATTTGATGAGATCCCCAACATTGATTAGTCTATGAGTGTCAGGGCTGCCGAATAGCTCTCTCCAATGCTGCTAAATCTTGGACACCTTACTCTGAATTTTCATAATGTCTAGCTCTTGGGTCTCACCTCTGGGCTTTGTCCAGGCTGGATTTCTTTTGGTGTTACCCTTTCCCCCCTCATCATCTGAAATGGTGTGATTCCTGTGGTGAATTTGATCATGACCCTATGGACCAAGATTGTTTTCTGACCTGTTTCATTACAGTCTGTGTGGCTAGCTCTAGCTTGTTGTATTGTTTCCTTTATCATTCGCTTTGCTCTTTTAACCTGGTTGTTTCCTGTTGGGTGACAGCAGAGAGCTGATCTAAGGTGTTGTATGTTGTTTATTTTCAGAAAATCTAATGTCCTTCGAGACAAACTGTACACAGTTATCCAAGACCAGCTCTCCAGGACATCTTTGCCTTCTGAATACTTAAATAACAGTTCTTATAGCCGCTTATGTGGTAAGCCATGGTAAGATTTCATCCTCAATCCACTTGAACGCCTACTCTATGAGCACCAATGCAAATCAATGTTCTTCATCCATTGAACCAATTAAATCAATGACTATCTTTTTCCATGTGTTACCTGTCCTTTGGACTGACCTCATGGGAGGTGTTTGAGTCATGAGGCGTTTGTCACCTTATGTGCAAGCAGAAAACGATTATACATGTCTTTCCATGTCCGTGTGCATTACTGGCCACCAGTAGCACTCTCTTAACCTGCGTTTCGATGGGGTGCTTCCCAAGTGGCCTCCCTGAGATAGAATGAGGACCTTGTTGATGAGTGTGTCCGGTGGAATTGGCTTGTTTCTGCACAACAGGTCCTCTTCTTCGGTGAGCTCTGAATGCACTTTGCTGTATGGACATGGACTCTGTGGAAGGTTCCTTTCAGACTGCCGACCTGTTTTAGCAAATTTCCCAATCTGCTGGATAGGGTTGTCCTCCCAATCACTGTTGGGATTACTTGGTAGCAGTAGCCTAGTTAGACTGTCACCCTGCGAGTTCTGCCAACCTGCAACATATTGGACCTTGAAGTTAAACTCTTGAGTATTGACGTCATTTTGTTGGTGCCTCCCTGAGTCAGGATGTGGATGAGGGGCCTGTGATCCGTGCAAAGTGTGAACGGTCTTCCCCATAACAAATTCCTAAAATGTTCCATAACCCTTGCACATGCTAGTATCTCCTATTCAATCACAGAGTAATCATTTTCTGGATCAGGTGGTGCCCTGGAGGCAAATGCAACGATACAGTAGTCACCTCTTCCATTTTGCATCAGGGTGGCACCCAATCCATATGCATTGGTGTGAGTGGTAAAAATGTGGCTGTCTGGCATGAAAGGATGGAGCATAGGCGCATTGAGTATGTCTGCTTTGATGGTGTTGAAGGCATGTTTGCATGCTGGTGACCATTCATACTGTGTGTTTTTCAGAGAAAGTGCTCTGAGTTGCTCGGTTTTTGCTGAAAATGCTTCTACCAACTTGGAATAATACTCAGAAAGGCCCATGAATGAGTATAGTTGTTCCTTTGTGGTAGGGTCAGGTTCCTTCCTGATGGCTTCTATCAAGGATATTTTAGGGCGTATTCCTGCAGCAGAAATGGTGTATCCCAGGTCCTCCTCATCCGGCTTTCTTGAAATGCACTTTTCTCTTCTCAATGTCTGCCCGCTTTCCTCAAGCGTCCAGAGGACAGGAGACAGATTGAAACAGTGCAAATCTATGTCTCGATCATAGACTAAAATGTCATCTTGCAAAAAACACCACATGGAATATGTTCTTGAGTAAATTTGCGACTAACCTTCGGAAAACTGCTGCTGCACAAGATAATCTGAATGGCATCCAGGTATACTGGAACGCGCGTTCAAGGGTAATGATTGCTGTGAGATGCTTGGAGTACTCATATAAGCGAATTGGGTCATATGCGTTGCTAAGATTGAGGTTGGTGAACATTCTTGCACTAGCAGGAGTAGATCAGTAATGTTCAGCAGCAGGTACGAGTCTGTCATGATGGCCGTATTCAGGTTGCAGAGATTGACGCACATGCGCAATTTGGCGCTCCCTTGTTTCTTAGGACTAGGGGCCTCAGCCACTCTGTGGTTTCTACTGGCTCAATGCTGCCTTGTTCAAGCAGTTCATCTAGCAGTTTCTGAGTTCCTTTCATGCAGTCAAGGGAACTGAGCACACTTTATGCTTCCTGAGTTTGGCATTCGGATGCAGCACGATTTTGTTTACGTACTGCTCAGCGTACCATATGTCCATCAGAAAATATTCTTGTGATGTTCAATAATGCCCCCCGTAATAGGTCATTTTCCTTGTGGTCAGTGCATGATGCGTAAGTACACAAAGAAAATGCATGAGGTCGATATTGGTCGAAATGAAAAATGGTTTTTCAAAGAAATGACAAACTGCAACAATGACAATGTTGTGCATATGATTACATGTCCTTGCGGTCTACACTATGTGGGCAAAACCAACAGAAAGTGGAAGACCAGATTGATTGAACACCGCAGCTGCATCAAAGGAAAAATAGTTTTGGCACCCATGGTAAAATATTTCTTGGAGAATGGACACACCCACAAAGACTTTCCTTGGGTTATCCTTAAAAAGAGCCATGGCCAGAACAAAGAGTACACTAATTGTAAAATTTTGAACAAAAAATGATATTTGAAATTCAAAGCCATTTAACGGGCTTAAATGAGGAAATAGAATGGCATCATGTGACCCCCTGTTTAATGGTGTGGTTCTCTGGTTAGTGCTTATGCATTTTGGATGATGTAGCTGGGCTGTTTATGGTCAACTGGTCAAAAGATTGGTGCTTCTATTATAACATGTGTGCAAATGTTAATGATTCAGTTTCCGTATGACTCTCAATATTGTAATAAAATATATCTTTGGACTCTGAATATGTGTCGAACATTTGAATAGGAGTTGTACACTATGTGTGTTACTTAGAGAATCATTGCATGGTTTGAATATCTTAATATTCGACCAGATGCTGTGTATCATTTGGCTTAGACCTTAATCCTCTAATTCTGATTTATTGGCGATGCTGGTTAACTCACTTAGTATATTTAATGGCACTGTTTGATTACTCAGCCACATGTGTCACAGTATAATATTGCGCAATATGGACTTAAGGGGTCGGAACCACACCATTCTACAGTACCTACATGGTACGAGATTAGGGAAACCAACACGGCTGCCGGCAGTGTTTGACAGCAAAAACTAGTCTGTTCTTTGTGTTTGGTGTGACAGCACACATTTAAATAAGACATGGGAAACAGCGTTCTGATCGCGCAAATTTTTCTGTGGTCGGTGCAGAAGCGTTCATGAAGCCTTTGTAAGGTGAGTTGTAAGTGGATGCCTGCACTACTACGCTTATACCACAGCAAATATTATCAAGGCAACATTATCTCGTAGCAAAGTCCATTAATTAACCCCAGGGCACTTCCACAGGTGTGTTAGCGATCTTACAATGCTTTGAAATTAGTTGGGTACATAGTTAATGATACTTTAACAGGCATCTCACGACCAATTAAAGACGTGTGCATGGGAAAGGCTAAATAGCAATGTACTGTATGCTTTATAGCCTTTAGATTGCACATTGGATGTCTCAGCCCAGAAGAAAAGAAATGCATCAAAGAAACACCAACCATGAAAAAGATGTGAACAGCTTGGGCTACTGATGAGTCATTACAAAGTAGGAGTGGTTATTTTGGTTGTTGACTAGTGGCTGTTGGTGGGAGTGTAATGGTGGACTCTCGTTGGAAGAAATAGCATTGTGACTAGCGCTTTCTAATGTTTCTGTTGACAGTGAGGCTTGTGTGCTATTTGGAAGCATTTGAGAGTTATTGGATTCTAAATGAAATGGAATTGTGTAATTAATACTACAATACGGCAGGAGTATCATGCATAGTTAGCAGGTATTTCTACATATATAAACATTTTGGTCTGTGTGCGTCACAGATGTTCACCATGATGCTTTAATCTCTTAGTGTTATGGTGTGTATAGATGCAATTATAGCATTAATAGACAATTTGGTGATATGGTATCTTTTCTTCTCCTTATGGTTTCATTTTCTTAGTGTTTCCTACACTGCAGAAAGATTTGGAATAAAATCACCAACTTTTAAAGGACATCCCCTAATGAATGTTCTACCAACGTGGTGCAATGAACAGAAACATGTTGGGACTATGAAATTGGGACACATTATTTGGATTGAGTCATCATTCTTGTAAAATTGTGTCTGTATGATAAATTGTTTATGTGTATGTATTGTTATTGAGGTGTGATTCTAGTATACGGGTATATGATTTTCTTTGTGTCTTGTTGGTTGTTATCGATTAAGAGTTTTAATGGTTAATATATGTCATATTGACAAAATAAATAGATTTTTGACTTTTTACTTTTAGGTCTACTGGGTCCATTTTTTTCAGGATTTACAGTGGGATAAGATAAGGGCCTGTCACCATATATGAGTAATTTTCGGATTATGATATCTATCTGTCTCTTTTTGTTACTTACATAGTTGGGTCTTCCCTAGACTGCACAGATAGATTGACCTCGACTGGGGTCTATCGCGGGGTGTTTGTGTATCACCTGTATTGGATACACATTATCGTATTGTGAGCCATCTATTTGTTGCTACATCTGCAATTTCAAAATGTCTTTGGCCCTCTGTGCCAAGTGCATTTATTCTTTGCCATCTATTACTTATAGATAGTTGCGAAATGGATACTTCCATTGGGCCCTAGGGATGGGTGGCTCACCTGGGGTTTGTAGGAAAGTAGGTGCTGGAGCAACTCCTTGCAGGTTGATTTCGATTCTTTATTGTTTTTTCTTTAGTGGTGCAGTTGCTTCTGTCTCTCCACATGTTTCTAATATTCCTCAGGTGTTGTTCTTGAGGGAGAGATTGCTGCATGGCCTCAATATCCCACCTTTGTTGCCTTCGTAAAAACACTCATACATTTGCACTGCTCAATACAAATTCCACTCCTTGACTGAAGTTGCTGGTATTTATTAAGTTAAGGAAAACAGAAGTTGCTGGTATTTATTAAGTTAAGGAAATCAGATCTCTGACACCTGGTGGCATGCACTTGATGAGGCAGGAGCTGAAGGGAGAGCTACTGACTCGTAGCATGCTCCCATTGCCTCTGTGTGCCCCCATGCCATTCGACATTCAACAACAGTGTGATGACGCAGGGCGAGGCATAAGGCGGAGCAGGTGCAGCACTACACTTGGACTTGTCTACTTATCGTCCTGCTCATGGCTGTTCTGAAGGTCAGCAGGCACTATACAAATGGCCCAGAATTTCGGTGGGGGTGGAGCCTAATTAGCCCAATGGTGTTGGGCCAATCGTGCTCACTGCTGTAGAGGCTGATTATACTATTTCCACGATTGTGCCCACAGCCTGAGTAGAGGGTATGTGAAGCTGCACAGTGGAACAGGTGTGCACAGCCGGAATGGAGTGCATGTTGCCCAGAAGAACAGCAGCAAAATGGCGAGCACAGTAAAAACGAATTGGTACTTGGAAAACATTGAGTTATTGCATCTTTAAAGCCATCTAACTCTAAGGGCGATAGCTGCCCGGCCCAACTAATTAAGGATGCTGCAAGGGACTTAGCCCCCTTTATTACTAAACTGATCAACGTCTCCTCCTCCACTAACACCGTCCAAAGTAACTTAAAAGAGTCATTGGTTTTTCCTCTTCTCAAGAAACAAACCCTTGACCCCTCTATCCCCACTAACTACAGGCCAATCACCACGGTCCCCTTCCTCCTCAAGATAATAGACAGAGTGGCCTACTTACAAATCCAGCATTATCTTGAAACTAATCATCTCCTAAACTCCTGCCAATCTGGTTTTAGACCACAACATGGCACAGAGACTGCCTTAATAGATCTCAAAACACAGATTGACGAACTCAATGACTAGGGACATACTGCCATGCTGCTCCTCCTTGACCTGTCGGCAGCCTTTCACTTGGTGGACCATGCAGTCCTGTGTGAACACTTGGTATCGGCGCCCCACTTTTCAAGAGAGGCTACAGCTTGGGTCCAGTCATTTCTAGACAATAGAACAATGAGAGTTTTCTCCACATCGGCATCAGCGGATCCTATTAAAACAGCATGCGGTGTGCCCCAAGGTTCTTGCATCTCGCCAACTATGTATAATATCTTTACCAAGCCCTTATTTGACAAATTGGACAGACTGGGTGTCACCTACACTAACTATGCAGACAACACCCAGATCCTCATTCCCCTTTCGGGCTATTCTGTCTCCGATACGGCCTTGGTAAACAAAATATACCTTATCATTCAGGCATGGATGGCAACACATGGCCTCTGCCTGAAGGACGAGAAAACAGAGATCCTGCTCCTCGGCTCCGTTGCCAACCTAAAAAAACTCAACCCTGACTACTCCGTATTTAACATTGATGGCAACATAATTACAGTAGCTAAAGAAGTGAAAATGCTAGGCTTTTACCTTGACTCTACCTTAACCCTGAAGAAACAGGTAAATTCTTTTGCAACTTCAACTGCCTATACCTGCAGAATTATTAGAGCATGCAGAGCCTTCCTAACTCAAGCTAGTTGTATTATCCTCGCCAATGCCCTCATACTCTCCAGATTAGATTATTGCAATGCCCTGTACTTAGGAGCCAATAAATATATCACAGACAAAATTCAGATATTGCAAAACAATGCCTTGAGAATGGCCTTGAACCTTCCCACCAGAGAACATATATCCAATATGAGAAAAGAACATCACTGGCTAAAAATTAGAGACAGAATTTCACTTAAAACAGCTTTGCTAACCTTTAAGTGCCTTAATAATGCAGCCCCACCTTACCTTGCGGAAAGAATAGTCAGAAGAACATCAACACGTCCCACCAGAGCTGCCAACTCCCACTGTCTCTCAATACTGAGATTTAGACTAAAAGAATCAGGCGGAAGTAGCTTCCCCATTAAGGCGGCCCAGTACTGGAACGCACTCCCACTTGACCTCTGAAAAGATCAATCCTACTACAGCTTCAGACGTAACATTCTCACTTAGCTACACTCTAATGACCACCTTGTTTAACAATGTACATTGCATTTGCGATTATCTGATTTAATGCTCCCTCTTGGTTCCATCCCTATGTATATTAATGTATATTATGTATATTCACCAGCTAGACTTGCTGATTATGTATTGACTCCATGTATGTATCTAACTTCATTCTGTAACTCTGTAACTAAGCTTGAAGTAACCTTGTATGCTGTGGCACCCAGATACCTAAGGGTCCGGTGCGCATTACAAGTTAATAAACAAACAAACTTCTCTGAGTATTGGGTACAGTGGCTGGTACCTGTAAAGTGGCATCCAGGGTCTTACCATGAAGATTAATGTGGATTGTTTACCACCGCCATGGCAGTCGATGGAAGAGGCCTTACTTTGCCAACATTTGGCATTGAGAAGCTACATTTGAAATCACTGACAGTCAAGGATTCATATCATTCAAACTGCAGCACTGGCGTATTGCTTGTGCGTGACAATACAATAACACTGAGGTACAGGAGAGCATGGGGATTATGGTTTCCCTCTGCGTACCATGGGCACGTGATATCAGAGACTGGAAGGTGGCAAAGTCGCACGCTAGATGTAGCTCCCTAACAAATGTAAGGATAGAACAGCCTTCTAGCTATTATATCACAAGCAATACATGCATGGTGAGGCATAAAAACAAGGAACTCATCATCATTATTTGCTTTAATTTGACAGTTTTGTCATAAAAGCAAGGAACTTCTTGAAAGACAATTACAACCAGCCCTATTAAGTCACAATAGGAACACTATTGACAAGAACACAACAAGGCAGTGGCTTAGAGATACAGCTCCTGCATCCCCAGCGTACAGATAATAACAAGGATACAATTAGTACTTCCAATAGCAAAAAGAAGCTTGACAATGCTGCTCAGAACCCTACTCCCAAGAAGCTGTAGCAAGTACAACCTCAATCACTGGAGGACATGTCAGGCCCAGAGGAGACTTATGGCCTACTACTGTTGTTGACATAGGATGTAGGGGATATGAAGGCCTCTTTGATGGGCCGCAAAAGTGGATCAAGGTTGAAAAGAACACAAGTGGGCTGGCAACAGAGATAAAAGGAAGCTTCACAGCCTATAATTACTTGAGAAGTGAGATGTTCAGAATACAAGAGAAAACATTGGATTTGGAGAGGAAAAACAGAAGTCATAATCTTCGATTAATGGGCTTGGAAGAAAATAAGGAAGAAGAGAAAAATATGAATGATTCCTTAGTGTGCATAATAACTAAACTATATGGTGATGGACTATTCAACTAATCGGATACTGACTTCGCTTACAGGGTTGGGGGATGGAACCCACAGTCAAGTAGACCTCGACAGATTATTTTGGTTCTTATAACATCAGCACAAAAGATCCTGAGAGCATCCAGAGAAAAGGACATGGTTGTTTATCAAAATAACCCTATCACCATATTTCCGCTGGTAGACAGAAGGAAGGCCTTTGGCGATGCCAAGGCGATGGCAAAAGACAGAAGCATTCAAGCTTTTTTTTTTGTGAAACCTCACAAATTAAAAAATGGTATGCAATAAAAGGTATTAAAAGCACAGAGTATCCTAATGAAGCCCTGAAATGTTTGAAGGTCATCCAACCGATTTCTCCTATGTAAGAATTGCCTCTCCCTTTCAACTTCCACATCCCAATGTCATTTTTAATTGTTCCATTGTTTGCACGGATATACAGTTTTCTTAAGAATTAATATGACATATATTTAATATATATTTTATCTCATGGGCTAAAATGGCACCGTACTGACCCTACAGTTACACGGCTCACCTGTGGTTAATTTGTTTGAAACATGCATCTCTGAGGTGAGCGCAACGGAAAATAGGTCCCTTCCTTTGTGAAGCCTACTGACGTCAGAGTGTCTTCATGTGTAGGGAAGACTGAAGCTAATCGTCACAGAAAAGGTCCTTTCCTTTAGGACGTCTTCATATGTGAGGAAACAACATTCATCCAGGAACAAAGACATGGATAACACCGGAGGATAACAGTTTGTGGACGCAGAAGGAACAGCCACACTTGCTCCAGGGTTTTGGGCCTGTTAGATTGACTACTATATGTGGTTTGTCCCATACATAATGCATATGTCATCATTGTGGTCATAGGCTGTGAAACAGGGGGCACACGGTTAAGGTGGATTTAGCTGAATTTCAAGGGTTTTGTTGTGTTAAGTGTCTCACCTTAACTGTTCCTTAAATAAAGCTATTTCATTGAATTTCAAGGGTTTTGTTATTCAATAGATTTCTTTTCACGCCTTTGGTTACGGCCAGTGTATATTTTAGAACACTATCTTTGTCTTGCATTTCCATGCACCCTGCCCTGTATGCATGGACTGCTAGGAGTGACTAACATGGAATGCTGTGTGTTTGTTTGTTTGTTTATTTATTTGTAATGCGCGCCAGACCCAAGGGTAACCGGGCGCAACAGAAAGAATATGCAAGGCTTAAAATGTTACAGGAATTTACAAACTTACATAATTTACAGTGAGACAGAGAAAAAGGTTTGTACATGCTTAACACTAATGCAGATATAACCAGTGGTTTATGGCACTAATATCAAACGAAACAATGAGTTATATAGAGTGTTAATATAGTTATATACATTTGTGGTATAAATCTAATAATACATATATACAGTCCAGATATGCTAGCACAACAAAGGTATCTAGCGGTGCATTACACGATATTGGAGTTGATGTGTTTGATGAAATTCCTTCTGAAATGTGAGAAGGGTTGGTCTACTCTCAGGTTATGTGGCAAGGCATTCCACCATTTAACAGCTAACACAGGGAAACTAATACCGCCAATTTTGGCAAGTTTAAATCTAGGTACTACCCGGCAGTTAGAGTTGGTAGTTCTTGTCGGTCTGCTGGAAGTTTTTCTTTTTATTTTATCCATCAAGTAGCTGGGAGAGTGTGAGAATGTTATGTTCTGAGTGGTTCTGTGAGGTCAGTTGGAAGATGGGGATATAGAGAGGATGCTGGTGGATGTTATCCCCATGTAACTTACCTGATGTTCCCAAAATGTATACCTATGCCTTGTACCTGAGACTGGAAGGTAAGTAAAGACGTTCCTGTTCCTACACCAATCTCAGTGTAATCTCTAGCCAAGATCTCATTATTACACACTACCAGACCACAAGCCATGGCCTTTGGCACGGTCCCGTTGATCTCCCTCATAATCCCATATGTCCCATAATACCATTTTGTATGGCATTGTAAATTCCTTCTCTTGTAATGTGCTCTTGGGCTTTGCAACAGACATGCACCAATTTAAACCAGTCCTCAGTTACTCAATGCGCTGAATTTTAATGGTTTTTGTTGCGTTATGTTTACTCACCTTTTGTGCACTTTAGCTAATGTTTTTTCCTTGAATTTCCAGGGTTTTGGTATTCCATACTTCTTTTTCTGTGCCACTGTACATTTGAAAACACAAATGGGCCGTACCCACTTTGGTCATTCCCACTATATATTTTAACACACCTGCAGCAGTTTTGGCTGTGCGGTCGTGCAAAAATTGGCCCTTTTTGTCTATAGGAAAATGAATGGGGAGTAGTCCGAAACTGTGTTTTTTGTTGTTGTTTGTTTTCTTAATAACCTTTTAATTTTATTAACTGATCTTTACCAAAGTTTGCAGTCTGCACATCAATCAAATTCATCGTACAAGTCAAAAGTTACTATCAATTCATTTTTCCTATTTACGTCAAATACACCTTAATTAAAACCCTTTTTTAAATGACTTTTTTGCCATAGCCACAGGTACAATTATGATTAGGGTTTCCGGTTTTCAGTGTTGTTGTTTTTTAACTTCTGGTTTGTTTTCCAGTGTTTTCAAAAATCTGGATCTGTGTTTATCAGTGTTTTCACATGTGACCCCTTCAAACAATCCCAGATAGCTGTTTTTTTTTCCATTGTAAACACACAATATTCTTTTATTGTTTCATTGCATGCATACATAGGGTAATCTCTCATATGACTGGCTCCAAGAATAACATATGCCCAGGTTTGAGAGGTTAACCTCGAAATCCACCCAAATGCAACCAGGCTTTGAGAACTCACAATTATTTTAGGCAATCCGCAGTGAGATTTAATTATATGCCGAGGATCATACATTTTGGTTAAGCAGCGGGCTACAAGCCCCTTGTTTTATGGCCGGTCTCTTGGTGACTGTTGTGATTCATCGCAGAACCCCAACTAACTGCATTTAAGCAGTATGGAAAAGAGAAAAATTACCGGCTGCAAGAATAAAATATGCCCATGCACTTTTGACCCGATTGCGAAAATCAAAAGCTGGCATCCATAAATATATACGCACAGTAAGTGAACATATATCTTTAAGTGAACTATACAAATGTAGTTCAATTTACCTTTCCCTTAGAAGAAAGTGAGCAAGACAAAATAGTATTGGACTTTAAAAAAAGTAATGAACACTGTAAGAAGATTCAATTCAACACTACAGCTAAGTCAATGCCTAGTCTGGGATACTGAATGGAAACCCTTATTGATATATCTCAGAAGGGACCAGGTCACATTGGACCTTCTCTAACGCCATCTGTCGCCTATTTGCCAGATCTTGGCTTTCAGTACATTTATTCTGCATGTCTCCCATATATAGGTACAGGTATGCCGCTATCCTGGCAATCTTATTGTGTTCATCTTTGGCTTTAGGAGCCATATATAGTTCACTCAGGGCCACATGTAATGGACCCTGATCTCTCCATCTGTCTGACCCTGTTTCAGTGACCTGTTGTGCGATGGCCTGCAACCAGACCGTTTGGTCCTGGTGAGTCCACTCACCTCTCACAAATAGCTTATGTAAGAGGTGCTCCCTTGCTATTTTCATGTCTACCAAGGTCGTCATTCTAGAGATTGATCTCTGTCCTGACTTACAGAAATTAGTATTTTATTTTTGCAAAACAGACCTTTTCCTTAGAGTGTCCCTTTGAAGAGTGCTTTACAGCGTAAAACAGCGTGGTGATCCGACCGGATGTATGTATCCCGTCAGTTAGCACACTGTATTAAGCTGCACAAGTGATAGGTCTAACCCAGACGTCCGGCTCGAGCCCCCAATATGTAAGAAGATTCAATTCAACACTACAGCTAAGTCAATGCCTAGTCTGGGATACTGAATGGAAACCCTTATTGATATATCTTTAGGTCCAGTTCATGAGTTCTGGATGACTACCCCTATATAACACCCCTCTCTTAGAATCCCCGTGACCCCACTGAGCCAAGAAGTAGTTCTGTTTTGCAAGTTTAAAAGGTTTATTTGAGAATTTAAACAATATATATATCACACTTTATAATAAATTAATATCTGATAGTACACTTAGACATATGATGTTGATCAACAATGGGTAATCTGGCACTAGCACACTTCTTTACCATCAATGAGGAGTTAGTATGGGATGGATAAAGTAGCAAAACTACTTTTATGATTTCAAGGGAAAAGCAATGAGGAATAAAATGCAGTACAGAAATACTTGATATGATTTTAGCAAAAGATAAAATAATCACTTTTTCTCTGGCAATTCACCCCCCCCCCTATGCAATGTAAGAAATGGAAGGAGATGGAAAGGGGAGCACACAGTTCTCAGGAATGCAATCAAAGACAATACGAAATTCAATTCCCACACCAGCAAGCTTAGAGAAAACAGGTATGAGTTTTAAAACACAGGCCCAAGTGCTTTGAATGTGGTGGCAATGAAGTGAGAAATATGCTGAAAATGCTTTTAATTCCCTTTAGGAGGTTCAGGGTGAGTGAGAGATACTTGGGATGAGTTCAGGCTCACTTTAGCAATGATTCAGAGATGGTGATTAAGAGGCAAACAAATGTTTAGCAAGGAAAGAAATGACTGCTGAGGGATACACGTGGCTGGATTTTTAACCAAATCGCAAATCGTGGCAAAATTCGCGAGTGCGTGAATCGTGATTACGGCAAAAGTATAAGGAGTCGGTTCTAGGCTTGTTGGAAAGCAGAGATTCTAAGCTTTCAGAGGAAAGTTAAACCAAGTTCCTAGCCCAAACGGTTCCAGAGATGCGGACGATTAAATAAAGGTAGTTTTTCGGATTTAAAGAAAAACTCAAAATGACAGGTGACAGCTTTGCAGCTGCAGAATTGACAAGTGACAGTTGTGCAGCTTTAAAAATGACAGATGATACGATTTCTAGGAGGCAGTTCTACTTAGTTAAAATAATCCAATCCAAACTATTTTAACCTAAGAGATTGGTTCTGCACAGTTCTGCTAGGTACTCACAATATAAACTTGAAATAGGCCTCGCCACGGATCTGGTCAGGTTTTGGACTGGACTCCGGTTCTGGTCTCGGCACTTCACAGTGATCTGGGTTAGCTCTGCTCTGCTGGTCTAGCCTCTCTGGATTCTGGATGTAACACTGCTTTCTGGGTACTGCTACAGGTTCTGGAGATCGATGGATTTGAAGTCTGGATCTCTGGATGTGAAGTCGTCGGTCAGCATGCTCCGCAGCAAATGGAATTGAATGTCTCTACCTGTCCCAGCAGCCTCTTTTTATGTGTTTTGGAAAATGGGTGTGTGCGTTGGTCATAACTAAACCTGCCCCTTCACTTGTCATTGGCCCAATTCTCCCCTCTCCCATGATTGGGGGAAGGAAATGTGAGTCAGAGTGATGCTGCAGGTTTTATGGGTCAGAGGATCCTCCACTGGTCAGTTTGCCCACAAATCTATATTTGATTCAAATACATATTGCACAGATACACAGTTGTTTAAAATTACATGCACCCATCACATATCACATGAGGTATACTCTGTTCAAACTCTGCTCTTCCTGGGGGCTTGCATTCAGAAATGGCAACATTTTGCGCTTTTTAACTGGTTTTGCAATATTGGTTTTTCATTAAAATGTATACAAATGTACACCCTCCTACTACACATATCTCAGTAACTTTCCAGGTCGCTAGCTTAAACACAGTGTCTACAATATCAATAAATGGTGGGGTTTTGCCCCAGAACATCACACAAATTGGAGTTTGGGCTTGAATTGTAGGCTAAGTTTCCATTTTAAGGTTCCCCACATTTCACATTTCTGTCATCCGGTTACCAAGAGTTATCAGTGTTTCTGTAAAATATATATTTTGCTTTCAATTCAGTTCTCAGAGTGTTGGAGTCCGCCTCCAAGACTTGGGTGGGTCCGTGATCACATGTGTCTCCTGGCCGGCAGGTCTTTGTTGACAGGAAACAGTCAAAATCAACATATTCTATTCAAGTGCAAGAGCCTATTGTGTGGTCTCCAGGAGGCTGCCAGCCAGTCTGCCTTCTATCAATCAAGAGGTCATGTGAGATTCTAACTCCTGGTGTGAATCTCTGGAGGTGAGAGGTTTCCCAGCCTTTTGGCCTGTTAATCAAATCAGATTGTCTCTGGGAACAGCAAGTGGTTAAGTGTTTAATTAAATGCAGTCTTTTGATTTCTCAGTTGTCACAGAAGGCGGATTGGCTTCTGAAGTAGCAGTTCTCCTGTCAGAGTTTAGACTGCTAGCGCGCCTTGAGGTATTTATCGGTACTGCGTCCATTTTTTGGATCAGTCTTGAATGAAAGCATTCCAAACAAGAGATTTTACATGGAAGTATATTATCCCGGTTCAGCACATGGCACTGGTGTGGTTCTGCAGTAAAATAATTTTGTGCCCATTGAAGAAATGAATTCCCAATAGTTGTGGGTTGCTTTTGGCAATCAGCATTGCCCCTTTTGCAATGGTTTCAGGCTACTATGTGTAGCCCAATGGTGGTTTTAGGCAGTGCCCTTCTGTGCCCATAACATCGGCAAAAATGGGTGGCAGCCTATTCTTCATGCATTTCGGTCTTGATGGGAAGATTGGGCGGTACCCCGGGCCCCTCGGGTCTCTGCTCCCGGTCTCCGGATCGTCCTCCTTGGCCAGTCTCCAGGTTTTCTTTCTCCTAGGACGACAAAGGAAGAGCGGCAATACCTATTAATGGACATTTCTCCCCCACCATTGATATAGTGGGGTGGCATATATATTTTAGAACTCAACAGATATGAACATGCACATTTTTTTAAATTAAGAGACAGGAACACATAAACTTGAGAAACACAGAATTTGATAGGCTATATGTAGGATATTTTAGGGTTGGAATTGAATTACTCTGGAGCGGTACCCTCTGGGATTACAGAGGACTCCTCCAGTTGCTGCAAAGTGTGCCTGGGATGGCAACACTTCAACTGGTTTATGTGGACCCACTTGTCTTCCCCCTCTGCCAAACCGCCTTTGGGGATGCAGATCTTGTAGGCCATAGGGGAGATCTTGTCTATAATCTCAAAGGGTCCCTTCCATGTAGGCAAAAATTTGCGCTGTCTGGCCTGGTTTCTTTGGAAATTGTATAGATAGACCCGGTCTCCCACCTGATATTCCTTCCGGGAAGTTTTCAGGTCATAGTGGGTCTTCATGCTATCAGCTGATCTTTCTAGATTCCGCTGAGCATACGCAAAAGCATGTTGGAGGTGTTTCCTTAAATTCTCCACATACTCATGAGTTGTGGAGGCATTTATCAGTGTCTGCTCTTGGGTCCTGTAGAGCAAATGCTGAGGAAGCACCATCTTGCGCCCAGTCATCAACTCGAATGGTGACATTTTGGTTGCAGATCAAGGGGTAGATCTGATGGCCATTAGGACCAGAGGTAATCGGATATCCCAACTTGGCCCAGAATCTGCCACAAACTTTTTTAAGATGCTCACAATGGTTCGGTTATATCTCTCCACTGCTCCAGAAGAAGCTGGCCTGTAAGCAATATGTAACTTCCTTTTGACCCCCAGTATCTCCCACATCTTTGTCATTACTTCACTGGTGAAGTGGCTACCCCTGTCTGACTCAATCCTTTGAGGTAGACCAAAACGGGAAAAGATGTGGTTAATCATCAGGGCAGCTGCTGTTTCTGCCTTGCAGTTTGGGGCTGGTAGACATTCCACCCACTTGGTAAACAAGCATGTAACAGTCAACATGTACTTGTTTCCTCGAGACGAGCGAATCACAGGGCCTACAAAGTCGATTTTCAAATCTGACCATGGCAGTGTCATCCCCCTCTTTTGGAGAGGCGCACGGTGTGTGAGGGATGATGGCTGAAATTGTGCACACACAAGACACCCCTTCAAGTATTGGTCGAGGTCCTGCCCCATGTGTGGCCAGTATTGAACCTCTCTTAAGATTTCCAGTGTTATGTTAAACCCCCTATGACCGGCGGTGGCCGCATCATGGGCGTGACTTAACATCAGGCTTCGGAATGAGGTAGGAACTACCCACTGATCATGGCCAGCTTGGGATTTCCTTACCAACAAACCGTCTTGGATTCGGAACATTTTTGGACATTTCATCAACACTCTTAGGTCCTCTTTCCCTATGTAATCGGTATCCGTCAGGGGGAAGTTCTCAGGGTCCTCAAGGTGTTGGTAAAACTGACCAATAATTGGATCCCCCTTCTGAGCTGTAATCAAATCAGCATCAGGGGTCTCCTTGCTCCATTGGGCAGTTGAAAGATCATTGTGAGCATTTGTCTGGGACCTAGTGATAGCAGTGACCTGGCTTTCCCCCAACAGGGACTCTATTTCGATTAGATCCCCTTGGATGGCCCCAGTTTTGGCCAGCTGATCAGCTAAGTCATTTCCAGTTTTGTCTGGTCCCTCTACTTTGGAATGACCCTTGATCTTTTTCCAGTAGATGGTCATCCCATTCGATGTGACCAGATCATCAATGTTTTGGATTAACTTCCCATGTTTCAGGGGTTTGTTATTAGCGCATAACATGCCTCTGGTTTTCCAGTTGACCAGGTGCTCCACGAACCCGTTCCGTACATAATCCGAATCTGTGATTATGACCAGTTCGTGGAGTTGATGCTGGACAGCAGTGAGGATGGCCTGATGCACAGCCATCAATTCTGCCACCTGACTACTTCGGGGGCCAATTTTGTATCCAGCGGAGGGTTCTGGGAACTCCTTCACCCATGCATTCCCTACGCCAGCCACCAGTTCTTTCTCCCCGTCGTTGTCAACATGGTAAGAGCATCCATCCACATAGACAGTGGGCATTCCCTCACACTTGTCTTCTTCAAAGACTTTGTGTGGGGAATTAAGGTATGCCTCCGTGTTTCCTTGATTTTTAGACTTTCGTCCTCGAGACAGTTTTCTCTGGCACAATCATGCAAGTCAGCCAGACCTTGCGCGAGGGGACTCTTCTTGTTTTGGCCATATCTGACCTCCACAGGAAAGCCTTGCATTGACAGAATCCAGGAAGTAATTCCGGAATTACTCACATTTCCGGCCCGGATTCTGTCACTTTGGAGATATTGCAGAGGCTGGTGTGGAGTCTCCACTATGATGTGTTCCCCCTGGATAAACGGGCGCTAATTCTTCAATGCCCACACCGTTGCCAGGAGTGCCTTCTCACAATCGTTGAATTTTTCCTCCACAGAGGATAAAGTTTTGCTCGCATAGGAGATTACTTTATGGAGCTTTTCATGCTTTTGGTATAATACTGCCGTCAAGCACGTATTAGAGAACCCTGTCTCCAGGAAGAACTCCTTGTTTCTGACAGGGTAAGCTAGGCAGGGCGCTTGTGAGAGGCTTCTTTTGAGTTGTCTTACTGCCTCGGCTTGTTCAGGACCCCATTCCCACTTGACCCCCCCTTCAGGAGATGAATCAGGGGTCTGGTGATCTCTGCGTAGCCCTCAATGAACTTTCTGCTGTAATTAGTCAGTCCAAGGAGGCTCCTTAGTTCCCGCAGAGTTGTGGGGTCTTTCAGTTTCTGAAGTGCTTCCTTTTCCTGGGGACAGAGACCCTGAGGAGTAATCTCATGCCCCAAGAAATTAACACGGGTTCTACACCACTGTGCTTTCTGAAAGGAAAGTTTTGCTCCGGCGGCCCTCAACTGGGTCAGAACATAACGGATCTCCGCTATGTGTTCCTCCACAGATGAAATTTTGATGAGGACATCATCTACATAAACCAGGTTACCCCTTGCACCCAGGTCGGGCATGGCCTTGTGTAGGAAAATGTTGAATTCATTGCCGGAGTTGAGGTATCCGAAGGGAGTCTGGGTCCATGTGTACTGCTGGCCCCCAAAAGGTAAAAGCCAGCTTGTATTGGTCCTCCCTACTGACAGGCACAGTCCAGTATCCATTGGTCAGGTCTATTGCAGTGAATACCTGTGACCCCTGGTCCATGTAGCCCTTGGTCAATGTAGGGCAGAGGCCATCGGGAAGTATGGACCCGTTTGTTGAGCTCCCTGAGGTCGGCGCAGAGTCTCCACTGGCCGTTTGGCTTCAATATTCCCAGCACCGGATTATTGAAGGTGCTGTGTATTGGACGAATTATTCCCCGGGACTCAAGGTTCTTAATTATTTCAGTAAGGGACTCCTTGGATGCGAGAGGCAAACGATATTGCTTCACAAACACTGGAGTCATTCCAGGGTCCGTGGGAATTGTTGTGGTGTGGATGTCGGTGCGACCACAGTCATATGAGTCTACCGCAAAGAGATCTTGGAAATCCAAGAAAACTTGTTTCAACTTTTGCTTTTGTTCCAGAGTCACACAGGCATCAGCTAAGTTGACTCTCTCTTCCACCATCTGCCTGAAGCCTGGAAAGACTTCTGGTTTGGATTTCTCAGCGGCCTCCTCCAGCTGGGTGGAGAAGTCCCTGGTCAGAGTGCTGATTTGGAATGGAGGCCTCAGGTGGGAAAGACATCCCTCATGGACCTGGAAAATCACCTCATCCCTCCTGAAGTCACAAGTCACATCTTCCTTACCATAGGGGCAAGAAGTGTACACCAGGAAGTTCCCCCCATGCCGGGTGAAAATCCTGTCTGGAGTTGTGTTGTCATCACCGTCAAAACAGTCCTTGGGGATTGGTCCTAACAGTTCATTTCCTAGATCAATGGAAAAATGTCGGTCATCAACCGCCATTCCAATAATGGTGCCTGCGGATAGAGTAATACTCTTTAAGTCGCTGTTATCCACCTCTATTGGAATGGTGTCATGTTCTATGTTGACTAATGGTGGTGGGTTTACCCCTAACCCTTGCTGTTGGAGAGAAGCATTTAGATGAATATAAGCATCAGGGTTTTGCAATTCTTGTCCTCTTTTAACTTTCACTTCCAGGGAGAATTGTCGGGTCCTTTCCGGGATGGTGACTTCCTCTTTGATCTGAATTTCAACTGCATAAGGTAGCAATTGAGCTGACCTGAATGCTTTTTCTGGATCATCAAAGCCCATGGGATTATCCGCTAATCGGGACCAAGCTTTGAAGTTTATTAGGTCCCAAACTAATGGCAAAGCGATTGAGAATGTCATTGCCTAAGAAAAAGGCGGCAGTGACGTCTCGCACGACCCAACAATTATGGACTATGCTCTTGTTGCCAATGGAGATTTTGAGCATACACCTGCTTGGCAGGAGATGTTTGGAATTGGGTGCTTCCAGGTCCATTTCCCATTTGTCTATCAGTTTGAATGTGGGAATGGCTGGATCTTTTGGGAGTTGGTGGAACATGGCTTCGCTGATGAAGCTCTTACCGTTGTTCACACACACTCGAGCGAGAACAGATTCCTTCCCATCATTTAACTGAACAGGGATGAACAACTGCTCTCCAATTTGCTGAATATCAGCCAGGCCCTGAGCTGATTTCACATCTTTCTGGACCATAGGAGTGGGAGTTTCTGATTGTGGATTAGTAAAGAATTTCAGGGTGTTTCCTTCCAGTGTGGAATACCACCTTAAACTGGAAGGAAGGTTGATTTTCAGAAATAGAGAGGACCCCCCATCACCAGTCTGTTGTCCTACTGCTATTACTGTCAC
This sequence comes from Ambystoma mexicanum, assembly GCF_040938575.1. Classification (NCBI taxonomy): domain Eukaryota; kingdom Metazoa; phylum Chordata; class Amphibia; order Caudata; family Ambystomatidae; genus Ambystoma; species Ambystoma mexicanum. The sequence continues at coordinate 639,186,403 of NC_090935.1, read as the reverse complement.
GTCTGGAGTTTGGTTGTTCTGGAAGTGAAATTCTACTTGGTTAGATTTTTGTTCAACCATGTGGCAGGTGCTGTTTAAACTAACATGGTTGACACTCTGTTTTAATTTTATTGGTCGGCTAGTCTGGGTCCAGAGGACCTTGTTTACACAATCTATTAGGGGTGACAACCTTCTCAGGAGGTCATTCCCTAGTAAACAAGGGGTGCCCTCTGGAGTCACTACTATGACCGGGTGTTTCACCTTGTGTCGCCCAATTTTAATGTCCAAGTCTGCAGTCCCCTCAACGGGAATTTCCTTCCCGTCAAATTTCTGCAGTTGTCCAGGAAGAGAGGTGAGAGGAATATGGTAATTCTCCCCCCTTCTGGCATTTAGTTCCTCAAAGGCCCTTTTGGACAGAAGGGTAGCTTGGGATCCAGTGTCCACCAGTGCCAAAATTGTACCCTGCCCCTGTACTTGTACCGGGGCATAGTATCTTCCCTCCTTCTCCTCAAGGGGGCACAGATAATGCACATTTTTGGACAACTGGTGGGCTAACTTTCTGGTTTTGGACATTGCTAGAGAAGAGATTTGGGCAGAATTATGTGGAGAGTCTTGGGAATCTGAAAGAAAAAGTTGGCAACTGGAGATCAGAGCCATTGTGGGTTCCCCTGGTTCCGGTTCTGGGCCGCCCCTCCTTTTTGGAAGCAGTTACCAGGATGGGTTTGAACCAGGGGATTTTGGTGTTGTCGGTTCTGGGATGAGATGATGGGCGGCGGTAGCTCAGTCTCCACATCTCCCCAGTCTGAATTGGCCTCCCTTGGGACCCATTTTTCCTTGGGAGGAGTTCCCCCATCTCTAAAGGAGAAGATCCTTTCCCCAGGATCCTCTGAGGATCCCTCTCCCTCAAATTGGAAGATCTGCACCTCCTCCACAAAGTGGCTCTGTTTGGGTCCTTTGTTTCTCCTACCCCCCCTCTGCTCCTTGGGAGGCAGGCTTTCAGGGGCAGGAGATTTTGTTTCCGGTTCTTGGTTTTCCAGGGGCTGTTTACAAGTTGGGAAGGAAGCTTCCTCCAAGGCTTTACACCCCCCTTCCCCTTGTGCCTCCTCCCTGGGAACCGGTGGGTTATCGGGGTGCTGCCCCCATCATTGTTCTGGAGCACCAGGTCCAGAGTTTGGGGCATTCTGCGGTGGCATGCTCATCTGAGGGTTTTGTTGAGCCCTCAGTATGTGACCCAGATCCCGTGCCATATTTTGGACCTGGTGCTCAAGTTGTGAAACCCGCTCAGGCTGATACGGGGCTCTATTTTCTCCCCTGGGCTGATCCCGGGAAGGGTAGCTATCCCTTCTCTGGTAGTACCCCTGGTTGGGAAGATTTTGGTACACCTCCACCCTTGGCCTCCCCTCTCCCGGATTAGGTTGTCTGGGCTCAGGGAATTGGGGAAAGAAGGATGGATGATTTTGGGGCGGGAAATTGGGTGGATACCTGGGGAAAAAGTTCTGCCCAGGATTTGGAGAATTTCTGCCCTCCTGTGGGAAGTTGGGAGGGAAGTTCCCTGGGTTAGGTGCTTGGCTGGATCCCCCCCTTGGGCTGGAGGAGTCCACACATAACCCAGGATTGGTCGGTTTCCCTTATAGCGGGGACTTACATAGTCAGGGGAGCGGGGGACCCCATTTGTGGGACTACCTCCTCGACTCCCTGTCTGTGACTGGCCCGAGGGCCTTCTGGGCTGTGAATTATTTGGTGCAGGCAGGTTTTTAGGCCCCCCATCTCCAAATCCAAAACGGGGGCAACCTTTACCTCTGCCACCTTGGCAGCAGCAGGGGTGCTGTTGGTTTTGGGGTTTTTCGGCGCGTTATTTTTATTTTCGATAGGCTTCTGCACCTCATAGATCCGGGTAGCCTGTTCAATGACCCAGTCTAAAGATCTTTTCTCATGAAAATCTCTCACGAGCTGGGTCATTATATATTTAGGGAGAGCATGGAAAAATGTATTGACAAACTCTTTGCTGTCTGTGCGCACCCTTCTGGTGGTCTGCGCAAAAGCACGCTTTAATTCTTGCACAAACTCTTGTGGGGCCTGATCCTCCCCACATTGCAAATTGTAGGCTGCCTTGCGAGCCTCTTGAGGATTTCTGTGAACAGAAAAATGTTTCAAGATGGCCGCCTTATAGGTGGACCATCTTAAATGATTTTGGTCCTCCAGCCCTGCAAAGAAACTGGAGTATTCTGGGGAGAATGTCCATTTGACGTACTGGATGCAGCTATTGCTGTCCTTCAAATGGAAAGTCTCCATCATTTGCTCATAGAGCTCCAAGTGTTCCCAAACGGAATACTTGGCATTCTTATGATAAGGCGTGATGACACTCCTTATCGCCTTTATTTGCTTCAATGGGTCCTTAAGCAAGGCCCTTTTTGCCTTATTGGCCTTTTTGGTTCGGGTAACCCTGGTCCATTCATCCTCTGACTCAGAGGCACTGCTCCCAGAGGTTCCTGTCTGATCTTCCAGGTTTTCCCGGATTCTGGGAATGGCTGGCAGAATGTGGGGACCTGGTCTCCTGCGTCCTGCGCCGTTCAGAGGAGTCTTCAGATTCCTCCTTGCTGCCAGGATTTGATGGGTACCCCCCCACTGACCTAACTGGGCAGAAGTTTTCAGGATGCCCTCAGTGGGCCTACTCTCCTGGGGTTCCCCACTAAATTGCACTGTGCTTGGGTGCCCATACCCGGATGCCCGCCCCTCCATTCCTGGGAGGTACTGGCCTATGAGCCCCATACTTCTGGTTGGATAGTAATCTGCCAACCCCGTGGCCCTGGGCTCATGTGCGCGAGGGGACATGGGGGTGGCAGAGCCCAGGGACTGAGAGATATGAAGGCCTCTGGTACTAGGGCTCCTGAGGTTATGCTCAGGAGTCTCCCTCTCCCAGCGAACCTGGTCTCTATCCGCCCCTGCACTTTCAGTTCCTCAGTTAAGGCCTTACTAGACTCTATCAGTCTCTCCTGCATCGCTACCTGTTGTTGGAGCCTATCATTGTGCTGACAGAGAGCCTCATTTTCTCTCTGTGCCTCCTGATTGGTCCTGGAGTACTGGGCCAGTCTTTGCTGCAGGAGGGTTACCTCCCGAGTCCCTTCCCTACTGGCCTGCTCCTTTCTTGCCAGAGCCTCCTCCACCCTCCTGGTGTGCTCTAACAAGTTCTGGTGTTCTTTTTGGAGGTCACCCAGTCCCTGGAGGGCCAGGTGATTTTCTTCCATTTTCCTTTTTAAATGGCAGACTTCCTGGCCTAAGGTGTCCCTTTCCTGACTAAGAGTCTGCATCTGTGCCGCCAGGTTGTCCCTTTGCCTTTGGAAGGCACCAGCTCTCTGGCGCTCCTGATCAAACTCTGCCTGGGTATCCAGGTCTTTCAGAATCAATTTATTGTTTTCTGCCTTTTCCCTATCTAGGTGGCTTTGCAGGGTGACTACCTGCTCAGCACATACCCTATTGAAATCTAATTGTTGCTCCAGCTTTTTCTGGCTCTGTAGTAGGGAGTCCAAACCTTCTTGGTACTCCTTTTGCAAGGCCAGAAATCTGGTATCCTGGTCAGCCTTTTCCTGTTGCAGGATGTCCATATCCTCTTTTATTTTAATGATATACTGCCTACTATCATTTTCTAACTCCTGGCTCCTCTGCAGCCTCTGCTCAGAAGAGACCAGGTCAGATTGGACCTTCTCTAACGCCATCTGTCGCCTGTTTGCCAGATCTTGGCTTTCAGTACATTTATCCTGCATGTCTCCCATATATAGGTACAGGTATGCCGCTATCCTGGCAATCTTATTGTGTTCATCTTTGGCTTTAGGAGCCATATATAGTTCACTCAGGGCCACATGTAATGGACCCTGATCTCTCCATCTGTCTGACCCTGTTTCAGTGACCTGTTGCGCGATGGCCTGCAACCAGACTGTTTGGTCCTGGTGAGTCCACTCACCTCTCACAAATAGCTTATGTAAGAGGTGCTCCCTCGCTATTTTCATGTCTACCAAGGTCGTCATTCTAGAGATTGATCTCTGTCCTGACTTACAGAAATTAGTATTTTATTTTTGCAAAACAGACCTTTTCCTTAGAGTGTCCCTTTGAAGAGTGCTTTACAGCGTAAAACAGCGTGGTGATCCGACCGGATGTATGTATCCCGTCAGTTAGCACACTGTATTAAGCTGCACAAGTGATAGGTCTAACCCAGACGTCCGGCTCGAGCCCCCAATATGTAAGAAGATTCAATTCAACACTACAGCTAAGTCAATGCCTCGTCTGGGATACTGAATGGAAACCCTTATTGATATATCTTTAGGTCCAGTTCATGAGTTCTGGATGACTACCCCTATATAACACCCCTCTCTTAGAATCCCCCTGACCCCACTGAGCCAAGAAGTAGTTCTGTTTTGCAAGTTTAAAAGGTTTATTTGAGAATTTAAACAATATATATATATATCACACTTTATAATAAATTAATATCTGATAGTACACTTAGACATATGATGTTGATCAACAATGGGTAATCTGGCACTAGCACACTTCTTTACAATCAATGAGGAATAAGTATGGGATGGATAAAGTAGCAAAACTACTTTTATGATTTCAAGGGAAAAGCAATGAGGAATAAAATGCAGTACAGAAATACTTGATATGATTTTAGCAAAAGATAAAATAATCACTTTTTCTCTGGCAATTCACCCCCCTCCCCTATGCAATGTAAAAAATGGAAGGAGATGGAAAGAGGAGCACACAGTTCTCAGGAATGCAATCAAAGACAATACGAAATTCAATTCCCACACCAGCAAGCTTAGAGAAAACAGGTATGAGTTTTAAAACACAGGCCCAAGTGCTTTGAATGTGGTGGCAATGAAGTGAGAAATATGCTGAAAATGCTTTTAATTCCCTTTAGGAGGTTCAGGGTGAGTGAGAGATACTTGGGATGAGTTCAGGCTCACTTTAGCAATGATTCAGAGATGGTGATTAAGAGGCAAACAAATTTTTAGCAAGGAAAGAAATGACTGCTGAGGGTTACACGTGGCTGGATTTTTAACCAAATCGCAAATCGTGGCAAAATTCGCAAAAGTATAAGGAGTAGCAAGTCGGTTCCGGGCTTGTTGGAAAGCAGAGATTCTAAGCTTTCAGAGGAAAGTTAAACCAAGTTCCTAGCCCAAACGGTTCCAGAGATGCGGACGATTAAATAAAGGTAGTTTTTCGGATTTAAAGTAAACTCAAAATGACAGGTGACAGCTTTGCAGCTGCAGAATTGACAAGTGACAGTTGTGCAGCTTTAAAAATGACAGATGATACGATTTCTAGGAGGCAGTTCTACTTAGGTTAAAATAGTTTGGATTGGATTATTTTAACTAAGAGATTGGTTCTGCACAGTTCTGCTAGGTACTCACAATATAAACTTGAAATAGGCCTCGCCACGGATCTGGTCAGGTTTTGGACTGGACTCCGGTTCTGGTCTCGGCACTTCACAGTGATCTGGGTTAGCTCTGCTCTGCTGGTCTAGCCTCTCTGGATTCTGGATGTAACACTGCTTTCTGGGTACTGCTACAGGTTCTGGAGATCGATGGATTTGAAGTCTGGATCTCTGGATGTGAAGTCGTCGGTCAGCATGCTCCGCAGCAAATGGAATTGAATGTCTCTACCTGTCCCAGCAGTCTCTTTTTATGTGTTTTGGAAAGTGGGTGTGTGCGTTGGTCATAACTAAACCTGCCCCTTCACTTGTCATTGGCCCAATTCTCCCCTCTCCCATGATTGGGGGAAGGAAATGTGAGTCAGAGTGATGCTAGGTTTTATGGGTCAGAGGATCCTCCACTGGTCAGTTTGCCCACAAATCTATATTTGATTCAAATACATATTGCACAGATACACAGTTGTTTAAAATTACATGCACCCATCACATATCACATGAGGTATACTCTGTTCAAACTCTGCTCTTCCTGGGGGCTTGCATTCAGAAATGGCAACATTTTGCGCTTTTTAACTGGTTTTGCAATATTGGTTTTTCATTAAAATGTATACAAATGTACACCCTCCTACTACACATATCTCAGTAACTTTCCAGGTCGCTAGCTTAAACACAGTGTCTACAATATCAATAAATAGTGGGGTTTTGCCCCAGAACATCACACAAATTGGAGTTTGGGCTTGAATTGTAGGCAAAGTTTCCATTTTAAGGTTCCCCACATTTCACATTTCTGTCATCCGGTTACCAAGAGTTATCAGTGTTTCTGTAAAATATATATTTTGCTTCCAATTCAGTTCTCAGAGTGTTGGAGTCCGCCTCCAAGACTTGGGTGGGTCAGTGATCACATGTGTCTCCTGGCCGGCAGGTCTTTGTTGACAGGAAACAGTCAAAATCAACATATTCTATTCAAGTGCAAGAGCCTATTGTGTGGTCTCCAGGAGGCTGCCAGCCAGTCTGCCTTCTATCAATCAAGAGGTCATGTGAGATTCTAACTCCTAGTGTGAATCTCTGGAGGTGAGAGGTTTCCCAGCCTTTTGGCCTGTTAATCAAATCAGATTGTCTCTGGGAACAGCAAGTGGTTAAGTTTTTAATTAAATGCAGTCTTTTGATGTCTCTGTTGTCACAGAAGGCGGATTGGCTTCTGAAGTAGCAGTTCTCCTGTCAGAGTTTAGACTGCTAGCGCGCCTTGAGTTATTTATCGGTACTGCGTCCATTTTTTGGATCAGTCTTGAATGAAAGCATTCCAAACAAGAGATTTTACATGGAAGTATATTATCCAGGTTCAGCACATGGCACTGGTGTGGTTCTGCAGTAAAATAATTTTGTGCCCATTGAAGAAATGAATTCCCAATAGTTGTGGGTTGCTTTTGGCAATCAGCATTGCCCCTTTTGCAATGGTTTCAGGCTACTGTGTGTAGCCCAATGGTGGTTTTAGGCAGTGCCCTTCTGTGCCCATAACATCGGCAAAAATGGGTGGCAGCCTATTCTTCATGCATTTCCCTGTGCATTTTCTGGGAAGCTCTGGCCATCATGATGTTTTCAATGCCAGTAATGCACAGTTTTTCTGGTAGGGCTCGGATGCATGGGTAAAAACATCCCACACCACCAGAAAAATAATCTGAGAGAGGAAATATTCCAATATATATGCTGTCAAAGTAAAAAAGGAGCTTGCCTTTTAAACCCAGCAATCTGTAGTCAAATATCCCCGGAAAACAAAATCCCAATAGGAGACAAGTGCTTGTGGCTTCATGGGTAAGCGTCTGCACTGGAAACACGACAACCTGAGTAAAACCCTGGTAGCCAAATGCTTGAACTAGCTTGCCAACCTAGAAAAAATAGAAAACAAATCGCCCTCTGAAAAAAAGTTACTTTGTACACCCACATGTTTCCTTTACTTGTGCCCTGAAAAGCATCCACAATCAGGGGGAAACAACTGCACCAGTGTCCAGGATTGCAAACTCTCTTGCCACATCCTGTGCAAATACTTACGTCTTACTTGCCCTCTGATTATTTCCCCTCCTCACCCCATGATTGGCTTTCAACAATGCTGTGCTTTATAAAGATAACTTGAAAAGAACACATACCTTAGTGTTACTCAAATATATAAATCGTTATAGAACTATGCTAGGCAAAAAGTGTACATCTGTGGCATTATTCCCCCCATCTTGATTGGGATACTACAAATATCAGAATGCAATTCAGCAAAAGAGCACTGGGAACATAGAAGATATTTAAACCAGATTGGGGCATATATATATATATATACATATATATATATATATATACACACACATAAATAAAACACAAGGTTATTCTAGTTTGCCATGCACGTGCAAGCTGGATTTGCAATTGTCCAACTATTAGCAGAGATGGCTGCTTTTTTCATGTGGGCCTCATGGCCACTTGACCTGTAGAGTACAATTATTTCAAGGACTTACAGTAGAACGGTTTGTAAAAAAATAATGCAGATGCTGTGTGTTTTCTTAGTGTGTATTTTCTTAGTGTGTTATGAGATATTTAAAAGTAAGAAAACACACAGCATGTGTGACTGTACACTGTCTCTCATCCGTGCAGTAACCTGGACTGACCCTGCTTAGCTTCAAAGCAAGGAAGGGGCCGGCCCCCTCAGGCCATGTTGCTCTAAGTGTTCTTGTAACTAGTGCTCATTTATAAGGTAACATGGCCGGAAGGGGCCAGCCCCTTCCTATCTTTGAAGCTAAGCAGTGTCGGTCCCGGTTACTGCATGGAGGGTAGTCCCAGATGCCTCTTTCCAGTAAGGACTGCAGACAGCCGCAGGATTGTGTAATTTTATAACTGCGAATATCAGAAAAATGACTGGAAAAGAAATGCTGGACGTAACAGCATCGCTGAAATGGGAGGGAGGGAGGGGGTGAAATGAAGGTGCTGTGAAGGGACTTTTTGTCCACTCCAAATAATTTGTTTATATATATATCACTATTATTACATGTTTTCTTTCCTCCAGGATACGATGACAGCTTCTGAAATGATGTACCTTGACTCCACGTAAATCAACTCCTTTATTCAGCGATTACCAATCGCCCCACTGGCTTCTCCTTACAGCCTCTATCTCTTTCCCAACTCTCTCCCATTCCTTGTTCCCCATTCCACAATTCCACTTCTGCATAAGACAGAATGCTACCCAGCTCCCTTCCTTGTGATCTAAATAAAAACTGTATGAACTGTAAACTGTCTTCTTTTATACAACTAAAATGCATGAACTATGTAGTCTTTCTATATACAGATAGCAACACAGACCAGGTATGATATCAGATGGCATTTATAATGCACCAGTACACAAGTGTTTCTAGGCTCGACAAGACAAGGAGGAGGAAACAAGGGAGGACAAAATAACGATCTTACTAGGCCTTGTGTCATTCGGATCGTGCAAGTGCATGGGAGAGGGATGATAACAAAACATAACATGCCCTAATGAAAGCAGAACAACAAAAGACTAAAAAATGCACAATGGGAACAATATGTAAATTCCCTTAGATTCGCTCCACATATTTCCAGAAATAATTTGGTTTGCGACATTCCCTCTTGAGACAAGCACTCTGAAACTCTTCCATTCCAAACTTAGTTCAGTTCGTGTTTTTGCCTTTACTGGTTATTAGCTAGTTTTTCGCATAGCTACCGCTTTACCCCTCCCACCCATCCATGCTGCCGATTGGGATATTCAGTGTGTCCATACTGTTCTTTTAACTTGCAGGGGTGAGCTGGTAGTGTTTTTGGTGCATACTGTGTTTAATGTGATTTTTGTATGGACGTGTGTGTACATGCCTTTCATTTGGTACTTACTGTACTACGATTGGATGATTCCTCTTCTGACCCACCTTTCTGGAGGTCATAGCTTGCCTTAGGCCATTGCAAACTAATGCGAATGGCGAATGAGGCGTATTATCTTCTTTTCTTTGTTTAAACTTTATGATTTCAATAACTCAGAACCTGGGTTGTGGTACAAGTTTGTCAAAGTGCATTGAAGCTTTTGTTACACTCTTGCACTTCCTCTGGCCAGAGTCGGATGTCCTCACAACAATATATGATCCATTTTATGTGAAATGTTTGTAATATTGACTGTATAAGCATACTTTGCACAGGTAGGTGGGGGCGGGGGATATGGTGGAGGCAGAGAAGTTCTTGCAGGTAATGTGGAACAGCACTTTTTGACTATTGGAAGGGTCCTCCTCAGGGCTGGGGGTCAGCCAGGATCTACGGGATGAGTGGTTATGTGATGATTGTATACATACAGATGTCTTTACCAGGATTAATAAGCTTGCATCTGGCAGGCCAGTTCCTGATGCATGGTTTGACGTGGGGAAGAAGTGATGGTTGCCCTCTCTAATTCTTTTTCAAACCAGCCATCAAATGGATGTGACTCTCACCATCCTGGGAGAAATCCCTAAGATGATATTGCAGCTATCACTGCCTGAGTCCAAGGCAAAGGATCTACGTGAAATGGCCAAATCCAAAACTCTGAGTCCCAAAAGTCTGTTTTTTTTTATTTCCCATTTGTTCGCATATATATATATATATATATATATATATATATATATATATATATATATATATATATATATATATATATGGGGGGGGGAGATCTCCCACAGCCCCTCCACCTTACCCCTATACATTTTTATTAACTTTATCCCTCCCCCGACATAAATATATTCAAACAAATAGGGGTCAGACTTTTGGGCTTCAGAATTTTTGTCCTTGATAATTTCGTACAATACCCACAGCAAAACACAGGAACAGCACAATTCTCATAAAATAAAGTATAGCAAAATAATGTAGTCATAACATACCCATCTTGAGACGGCATCCTCGACATACGAACTGGAATTGTATGAGAAACTGGCTACATTTCCTTTTGTCGAAAAAAAGGTAGCTGTGCAGGAATAAAAACAAGATTGTCCAACCTGCACCTGCCCTCCCATAACCCCAATAATAAATGAAAAAGGAATTCACAAGACTATTACAAAGAATGCAAAACAGACCTATGCACTGTCCATTTGATTACAGAAGGCTAAGTGGAACCGATCAGCCGGCTGTACCACCGCTGGTTGGTGGGGCTCAGGCCATCTATGTTTGGAAATCATGAACCCTCTAAGTGTGTTGTGCCCCTTCCCAATGACAGCAAACCCTTTTGGAATCAAAATACTGCCTGCCAGTGGGCGGTGAATCATAACCCAATACAAAGACCTGCCTCCAGCAGGTCTTCATTTGTGCCTTGTTGGGTTGCCATGCCCAGGACTCACTGCCTCTGCTAGGGCGTGTCCTCCCCACACACCTATGCCTCTAGGTTCCCCCAGAGGGAATGCAAGGGGAAAGCACCATGGATCAGTTGGTCAGGGATATTTGCATACACTTTTCCTCTGACCCCACTCTTGAACAGAGTAATCCACAAGATGCATCATGGCACTTAACGATGATCCTCGTGACTCCAATGTGGGCACGTCACACATGGTACTCTCATCTACTCAAGACGTCTGTGTGCCCACCAATGAAACTAATCAACCCTTACAAAATGTTATCTCAGCACAAAAGGTAACCCTTCCTCCACATCCTCTGATAACCAATTTAGCAGCTTGGCTCCTGAAGTCAGAGTTCGGACATCTTAATTTACCTACCAGATGCACAGAAATATTAAAAGGAGGCACGTACACTAGACACTGCTACTTTAACAAATGGAAGTGATTTGTAGTATGGTGTAGAAAGTCTAATGTGAATCCCATTGCCTATTCACCTAACATAGTGAACTATCCACTACACGTATGATTCTGGTCTAGTGTTCAATTCCTTGAAAGTACATTTAACTACACTTTTTGCATTCACAACATCTCAAAGTAAGGTTTAATGGTGGAATATCCCAGTTATGAAAGCATTCATGGAAGGGATAGAAAGAATATATGCCCTGATTGCAAATTCACCCCCAGCATGGGATTGAAAGATTATTTTAGGTAAACTCATGGCCCCGCCCCTTTCCCACCCATGCATAAGGCAAGTCTCAGAGGTGTCCTTTACAAAACTGCTTTTCTTATAGCCATCACCTCGATAAGAAGAGAAAGCGAGCTCCAAGCATCATCAGTTTCAGAGCCCTTTGGCACAATACATAAAAACAAGGTGACCCTAAGAACACACCCATGTTTCGCACTTAACTTCATTTCTAGATTCCATGTCAACCAATCTATTGAACTACCTGCATTTTTTTCAAGATCCACAAAATTCTGGGGAGAGAGTCCTCCATGCACTTGATGTTAGGAGAGCTGTCATGTACTATCGCAATAAGAGGAAACCAATCATAAAACAGACCAGTTCTTTGTTTCCTTAGATGAAGGGGCAGAAGGTGATCCTGTCTCCAAAGCAGCCATTTCTAAAAGGATTGTAAAAAGCATACGTCAATGTTACAAGCTATCCAACAAAGAATTACGATTTACACAGGCCACTCTAGCCTTCAATGCAAATGTACCCTTAGAAGCAATATCCAAAGCAGCTACATAAACTCAGTTCACACGCTCACCCAACTAAACTCAGTTTACACGCTCACCCAACATCAGTGTGTGAAAACACAAGCTAGGGGAGACTCAAGTAGGACAGGCATTGTTAAGACATCCATTTTCCTCTGTTCCTTCTGGCAACCCACCACCTTCTCCTGGTATTAGGTAGGAGTCTCGGGAGGATAGCTCAGGGAAAAAGCGCTCCCTTGGAAGCAACACGACGCGGCGCAACACAGGTTCGATCCTCTGGGTTTAAGCGTGTTATAAATAACCAATTACAATTACTGCTCTAGTCTATGAAAAGCATGTGATTCTAAGCAGATCCACAAGCTTCAGAAAACAAATATTACATACCTGTAATTGTCTTCCTGATATTTGTATCTGCTTCGATTCACATGCGTACACCCTCGTTGGGAGTAGAAGGTACATAGACAACTTGGACCTTCTTCACTTCTCTTCTCTTATATATGACTACAGACTTCATGCTACCTCAGGTCAGAAACCAAACAAACTAAGGACCTTGACGTGAAGGACCACGGGATAGTATTACAAACATGCCTTGTCAAAATTCCTTTTCGATTTTGAAAACAAGTGATGTAATACTCTGCACTAACCACTAGATCTTGGCCTATACAAAACTTGTGATTATAAACTGATACAAGCATCAGAAAGACAATTACAGGTATTTCATGTTTGTCATATATATATAATTTTAGAAACATGTTGATAAAAAAAAAAGTATGGAGTAATTTTGTTTTTAGTCCTAAATTGCACAAAGGGAACCACTTCTGTTTGCACTTGTGGGCGGCAACGGGGAATTTGTTGCAATTTTAATTATTTCCACCATGTAGTGTAAAAGTAAAACACAGGTGAAACAGCCATTACTCTTCACTTTTCCATTATCTGTCTCGAAAGGCGTGAATGCCTACCATTATTAACAACTGTGGGAACCATCTACAATGGATTCCTTTGAAATCTGTCTGCTTTTACTAGGTGTAAAGGTCAGGTGGATTGCATAGCAATCTATTGGTATTCAGCCAGCATAAAAATGCATGCTGGTGGAAAACCAAGTGGATTTGTCAGGGGGAACTTGGCAGGAAAGACAAATTAACTTCACCTGCCACAACAAAATCCTACAGGCGTAAAAAGCTTTGCCACTTTTGCCACTTTGCATGACTTGGAAAAGAACCCCCTGTGAATATAGCTTTGTTTGTTTGTTTATTGCATTTATAAGGCACACCAGACCCAGGAGTAGCAGGGTGCAGACGGATATGCAAAGCTTACATATGTTACAAATATACAGACAAAATACGATATGTCAACATTACATCTGAAATAATACAATATAATACAATATACAAGACTTAAGTTGCACGTAGAGGCAGAATAATTTACATGTAGGTAGTTGGAACTATACACAATTTACAATCTAGCAGTAGGTCGTGCTGACGTACCATAGTTTCAGGGCAAACTAATTCTCATTCAGGTTGAGGTGAATAATGAGGTTCTGTCTGAAGAGAGATTAGGGGAGGTCGGCTCTCAGCTGGTGTGGCAGGGAGTTCCAACGTTTGGCGGCCTTCACGGGGAAGCTGATGCCGCCAATCTTAGACAATTTGTATCTGGGTACTACCAGACAATTAGTATTAATGGTTCTGGACGGTCTACTAGAAGTTCTTCTGGATATTCTGTCAGTAAGGTAGCTCGGTGCCACGTTGTGTAGAGCTTTTTGTGTCAAAGAGGCGATTTTTAGTTGTATTTTATTGTGGGTCGATAGCCATTTATGATGACGTCTGATGGCAGAGATATGCACTCTTTTGTTGATGCCTAGTGCAGCTCTAATGGCATTCTTTTGTAATATTTGGAGTTTTTGGATAATGGTTTTATTAGCACAGCTGTAGAAGGCGTTGCAGTAATCTAATCTTGATAGAATTAATGATCTGGCCAGTATAAGGCAACTGTCGTTGGAAAGGAAGGGCCTGCCTGCTCTAATCAGCTTACAGGTACAGGCTGTGGTAGAGGCCAGATAATTTAGTTGTTTGGTAAAGGACATTGTTGCATCCAGGTAGAAAGCAAGAGTTTTTACCTCCTTGGAGACGATGGTATTACTACCGTCAATGATGAGAGGCATATTCATGTCCTAGTTTGGAGATGTTGGATGGGGAGCCAAGGATTATCAGCTCTGTCTTGTCATCATTTAGGCATAGGCCGTGAGTGGCCATCCATGCCTGAATGATGAGATAAATTCTATTCATCAGCGCCAGGTCCTTGCCATGATCCCCGGAAAGCGGGAGGAGAATCTGAGTGTCATCTGCGCAGTTAGTGTAGGTGACACCCAGAAGGTCCAGATCATCGAACAGTGGCTTGGTGAATATATTGTAGAGAGTGGGGGACACACAAGAACCCTGAGGGACTCCACACATGATAGGGGTAGGGTCTGCAGCTGCAGAGGGAGAGAATACTCTGCTGGTTCTGTCGCTCAAGAAAGATTCTATCCATTTAACAGCACCTCTAGAAAAGTGGGCTGCTGTATCAAGATGCCTACAGAGGATTTTATGATCAACCAAGTCGAATGCAGCTGAGAGAGTTCGAGTAGCAGTAATAATGCTGTTTTCCCTTGGTCTCTCCGCTCATCGATTTGTGTCTTCAGGTCTATCAGTGCAGTTTCCGTCCCGTGTAAAGGTCGGAATCCTGATTGACGGACCCCTAGGAGTTTGCGCTGTTCGAGGTGTTTTTGGATCTGCAAATATGCAATTTTATCCAAAATTCTAAGAAGAAATGGTACTGTTGTGATGGGGCGGTAATTGGTAGCGATAAGTGGGTCTAAGGTTTGCTTCTTGAGAAGCGGAAGTACCCAAGATTGTTTCAAATTGGCTCGGACGGTGCCGGAAGCGAAGGAGGCGTTGATCAGTTTGGAGATGAAAGGGGAGAGGTCTCTCGCAGCCTCTTTTATGATATGCGCTGGGCAGATATCACCTTTACAGTTAGATGGTTTGAGAGAGAGGATAGTTTTTTCCATCACGAGGATAGTAATTTTGGTGAAGCAGAATGTGGTATTAGGATCAGAGATATTTGCATTAGGTAGGGGGTGGTGGTTGGTTGGTTGAGATAAGTTCAGAGAGTCTTTTTTGTTTTTTATTTTAGTTTGGAGGGTGTTGATTTTATTGGTTAGTGCTAGTTGCATCTCTGAGCACCAATTCTTGTCTTTAAGGCAGATATCAGGGGAGAGATAGGGGACTCTAGCTCTTTTAGGATTGAGAATAATTCTTTCATACTGGAGTTGGACTTAGCTATCCGTTCATTGTAGGAGTTTCTTTTAGCATGGCAGATTTCTTTTTTATAATGTGATGCAGTGGCCGCTAGCTTCTTTTTGTTTTCGTGGGAAGGGCAAAGGCGCCAATCAGTTTCACATTTTCTTTTTAATAGTCGCAGGTCTTTTAACTGAGGAGTAAACCACTTGTTGAGATGTAGTTTAGGTTTGCTAGCTCTCAGTTTGAGAGGGGTGACTTTGTCCAAGGTAGAGAGCATGATCTTGTTGTATTCATGCACCAACGTACTTGGGTCCAGGTTGTCTGCCAGAGAATTTAGGGTGGGTAGAATATTAGGGATCACACTGTCCACTGTTATATTCTTTTTTAGCGTGGTTAGAGAGGGTGGTGCTTCTTGGGAAGCCATGAGTTTTTGTCTGGTAGTGGAGAGTGTCAAGGACACGAGGAAAAGGTCCGTCCAAGATAGGGTAGAGATAGAGGTAATGGTAGCTGTACAGTTGTAGTAGGCTACCCAGTCCAGGGTTCTACCCTTAATGTGGGTGGGAGCGTTCACCTTTTGGGTTAATCCTAATGCATTGAGGGAATTTACTATTTGCACAGCATGATTGTCAGAAGGATCATTCAGGCCTAGGTTAAAGTCTCCAAGCAACAGTACTTGGGAGGTGGGTTTGAGATTACAAGCAATTAGATTATGCAGATCCTCTTCAAAGGTCCCAATGGGACCAGGGGGTCTGTAAACTATATGCATGGTGAGGGATTGGGAGTTCTTTAGTGGTAGCTTGACAGAGAGGGATTTGCATGATTGCAGGTCATGTGGGGCTACTAGTCTCAGCGATAAACTCTCTCTAGATATGATAGCTATTCCGCCGCCTCGGGAGCCATCTCTGTCTTGTCTGAGAATAGTGTATCCTTCTGGGATGGCTAACGTGAGTGCAGATCCTGTGGCCTTGTGTAACCATGATTTGGTTATCGCTAGGAAGTCTAGGCTGTCTTCTGTAATTAGGTTGGCTATGTTGATAGCATGGGCCACCAATGACCTAGCGTTGAGGAGAGCTCCTTTTAAGGGTAGGTTGTCTTCTTTGGTTATGGTTGTGCATGAAGTAGGGCTATTAGGGGCTAATGCCTTGGAGATAAGTGTGGGAGTCTGAGTATCAGAGATGCTACAGGTGGGAGGAGTAGTGGGCCTTTTGGCGCTAGTGGATGTCGTGGTGTGGTGACAATTGGTTTTCTTGTTGGAAGGTGGTAGCGATCTGGTAAGCGGCTCGTACATTTTAGGGAGTCTGTTACGTAATTTAAGATCTCTGATGTACGTAGTACAGGGGATCATGGTATATTCTCCTGTAAACTGGTAGTTGGGATGGGCAGGAATACTAGGCTTGGGTGTCATGTTGGTGGAGGTATGAGGGTGTGATTTCCTCTCAGCTAGAAGGGTAGCTTTAGTGTAGGCTACTAAGATAATGAGCAGCTGAAGGATGATAGGTCTCATAAGGATATAGAGGATGCGGCGGCCTGGCATGTTAGAGGTGAGCAGTGGGCCAGTTCAACTTTAACTAGGTAGGCCTGGGACTCGGTATGCATAAGTGGCAGAGTGGGTCTGGCTGTTCTAGTAGTAGGAGGACAGGTGTTATACAGTGAGGGCTAAGCAGATACCACACGTGGTAGGGTAGTAGTTAGCATTGGGAGCCAGAAAGGCACCAGTACAAAATGCATAACAAAAGGTCACCTAGATTCGAATTTTGCAGTGGGAGCCATAAAGGCACTAGTACAAAATGCATAACAAAAGGTCACCTAGATTCGAATTTTGCAGTGGGAGCCAGAAAGGCACTAGTACAAAATGCATAACAGAAGGTCACCTAGATTCGAATTTTGCAGTGGGAGCCATAAAGGCACTAGTACAAAATGCATAACAAAAGGTCACTTAGATTCGAATTTTGCATTGGGAGCCAGAAAGGCACTAGTACAAAATGCATAATAAAAGGTCACCTAGATTCGAATTTTGCATTGGGAGCCAGAAAGGCACTAGTACAAAATGCATAACAAAAGGTCACCTAGATTCGAATTTTGCATTGGGAGCCAGAAAGGCACTAGTACAAAATGCATAATAAAAGGTCACCTAGATTCGAATTAGCAACGAGGAGGAATCAAGTAGTGAAAGTACAGCAAAATGCAGAGTGCACAGTCAAAGTTGCATCTGGAGTCAGGCTGTGAAGTAGAGGCATATGCTGAATGGCATTCAAAGCGGTCACAATAATTAGTGTGCATGGCTAGTGCAGGTGGAGTAATGAAGGGAACTGTAGGTTCCGGGTGACTAGATATATTGAGGGAGCAGAGGCAGTAAGTTTAGGCAGACATAGGTAGTAGTGGCATAGGCACAGTACAGCATGCACCAATACCTAAATTCGATATTCAAGCTGGGAGCATAAAATGCTAGGTAGTAGTGGCATAGGCACAGTACAGCATACAACAATACCTAAATTCGATATTCAAGCTGGGAGCATAAAATGCTAGGTAGTAGTGGCATAGACACAGTACTGCATACAACAATACCTAAATTCGATATTCAAGCTGGGAGCATAAAATGCTCGGTCGTAGTGGTCATGAGCACAGTTAAACATAGGCAGCAATGCAAATGTGCGATTTTCAGGCTAGGCCGTTGAGACAGTAGAGTTTAAGGAAGCAAAAGGAGTAGATTCACCCTAGTATAGACAGGCGATTGTACATAACAGGATATAGGTGCTGAGGTGGGGGAGGACGCAGGTAGTCGGTGCAGCGTGGGAGCCAGGTGGTTGAGGGAGTATACATTGTGAGTGAGGTAGGTAGGAAATGTACCAGCCTCAATGAAATAAAAGTACCTTTTTGTATGGATCGTCATTAGGAGGGGGGCCGTTGTGCAGCGTGTCCGGCCGACGGCTTGTAAGGCTTGGACAGGCAGGGACAGGTGAGTGGCCTTAGTGCATGCCTTTGTGCATTGGCCGGCTCCGCCTGCCGGCTGATGTATTGGCTGTTAGAAAGCCAATGGGGCGAGCTGCAGCCACAGGTCTGGAGTGGGGAGGGCTGGCAGGATAACCCTAATGGGCGGCCATGTTGGAGCGTTGTGCACGCTGCTAAAAATGGATAACTTTGTTGGTGCCACGCGGTGTGGCAACCGCTCTGGTAGCGAGGAGAGGATTTCCCGCAATCGTGCAGGCGAGCGCATTTAAATAAGCACTTTTCCGATTTTTGGTGCTTTCAAAAAATATGAATGAGGGCCAACGGGCCTACCTCAGAAATGGTGGGGGGAAGCTCCTGCTTCACCCCAGGCGTTGCACTGCTCCAGCAGTGTTTGGAGGGGCTCCTACTCCTCCCGATCGTGGAGATGAACTGAATCCAGGCAGGGGCAGGTGAGAGGCCTCAGTGCAGGCCTTCGTGCATTGGCCGGCTCCGCCTGCCGGCTGATGTATTGGCTGTTAGAAAGCCAATGGGGCGAGCTGCATTTTATTTATTGCATTTATTTTACAAATCTTGAATGTAAACCTACAAGTGCCAGCATGCAAATTATTAATCTACAAAAAGTCTCCTACAGTCACACACGGAAATGAAATGCATGGCACACAGCTTGTAGGTTCTTCTGGACCCCCTCAATTTCGAATCACCCCACAAGTTATACTTAATTCTAAGGAAAGAATATAGCACAGTAATAGTCGCTGCCAATTACCTATTCCAATCACTAATTACTTCTCGTTGTTAAGTAGTCTGCTGCTGAGATGTGTTAAAAAGATAAGGCTTTACTGGGAGACCTTGTGCAGCCTTGGCTGTTTGTCTTTGAGGCGAGAGAGGACGAGGGAGGGGTAGACTTGAGCATTTGTTACTTATCCGACTGTTAAATCTGCCTCTGGCACAGAGGTAATTTCATCCAATTTATGCAGGAGGATTTACATTTTTCTGACAAACACTTCAACCTATTGGTTCTACTGCAATCGGCAATTGATTAATCAACAATTAAGGTACAATCTGAGGCACTCCAAGAGACAAATTCATTGTTGCATGTTTTTTGAACATTCGGTGTCAACACAACATAGCGGATGAGTGTATAGAGCGGATGAGTGCGTATGAGCGAACGACTTTGTAGAGCAAATGAGTGCATATAGTAGATGAGTGCGTGGAAAGAACAAGTGCATAAAGCGGATGAGTGATGAGTGACGGGAGCGGATGAGTGAGGGGAGCGGATGAGTGCGTGGAGAGGTTGTGTGCGTGGAGCGGTTGAGTGCGTGAAGCGGATGGGTGCGCAGAGCAGAAGAGTGCGCAGAGCGGAAGAGTGCGCAGAGCGGAAGAGTGCGCAGAGAGGAAGAGTGCGCAGAGAGGAAGAGTGTGCAGAGCGGAAGAGTGTGCAGAGCGGAGGAGTGTGTAGGGCGGCGGACTGTGTAAGAACGGAGGAGTGTGTAGAGTGGATGAATGTGTAGAACAGACTAGTGGGTAGAGAGGACGAGTATATGGAGCAGACGAGTGCGTAAGAGCGGATGGGTCCGTAAGAGTGGAGGGGTGCGTAAAAGCGGGTGAGTGCGTAGAGCGGGTGAGTGCATAGAGCGGGTGAGTGCATAGAGCGGGTGAGGGAGTAGTGCGGGTGAGGGAGTAGAGCGTGCGTGGGCATAAAGCAAACGTGTGCCTTGAGCTGACGAGAGCCTAGAGCGGACGAGTGCCTAGAGCGGATGAGTGCCTAGAGCGGATGAGTGCCTAGAGCAGATGAGTGCCTAGAGCAGATGAGTGCCTAGAGCGGATGAGTGCGTAGAGCAGATGAGTGCGTAGAACAGATGATTGTGTAGAGCATGTGGAGCTGATGAGTGCCTAGAGCGGATGAGTGCCTAGAGTGAATGAGTGTGTAGAGCGGATGAGTGCGCAGAGCCGTTGAGTGCGTAGAGCGGACGGAACGGGTGAAGTATGTGGATGGAATGGGTGACGTATGTGGATAGAACGAGTGATGTATGTGAATAGAACGGGTCACGTATGTGGATGGAACGTGTGAAATATGTGGATGGAACGGATGAAGTATGTGGAAGGTATTGGTGTAATATGTGAAAGGTATTGGTGTAATATGTGAAAGGTACCGGAAAGTATGTGGATGTCACGGGTGAAATACGTGGATGGAGTGCATAAAACAACTTAGAATACACGGAACGGATCGGAGTACATAGAACAGATTCGAATGCATGGAACGGATTCAAGCGCGTGGAACGGATTGAGTGCGTGGAACGGATTGGAGGGCATGGAATGGATTGGAGTGCGTGGAGTGGACTGGAGTGCGTGGAAAGGACTGGAGTGCGTGGAGCGGACTGGGGTGCGTGCAGCGGACTGGGGTGCATGGAGCGGACTGGAGTGCGTGGAGCAGACTGGAGTGCGTGGAGCAGACTGGTGTGTGTGGAGCGGACTGGAGTGGGTGGAGCGGACTGGAGTGCGTGGAGCAGACTGGAGTGTGTGGAGCGGACTGGAGTGGGTGGAGCGGACTCGAGTGCGTGGAGCAGACTGGAGTGCGTGGAGCAGACTGGTGTGCATGGAGCAGACTGGAGTGCATGGAGCGGACTGGAGTGCAAGGAGCGGACTGGAGTGCATAGAGTGGACTGGAGTGCATGGAGCGGACTGGAGTGCATGGAACGGATTGGAGCACATAGAATGGCGCGACTTACATGGAATGGTTTGGAGTGCATGGAACGTTTGAAAGAGCATGTAACCCATCAAATCACATCACCATGCTTACTCACTTCTTTACACCTCCATTCAACTAGAACACAGAGATACTATGACACCATTCGGTATAGCTGTTCTCATACCAACATCTGCCACATACTCCCCATCACTCTAACTAGACACTGCTGGTTAGACACACCCCCAGCCAGGCGTTCTCCTCAGGCCTAACGCAGCCACAATCGGTCTGGATAAATCCTGCCAGAACAAACATATACTCTTGATCTCTCAACCACCACACCTACCGCTAAGAAGCAGCTATTACACGAATGCCACACCAGCTGCACGCATATCCGGTGCTCACACGCACCTTTGACTCTCTCTACTCTCTCTACTGACTTGAACTTCGGTTCCCAAGGGCGTTCACCCTACCAGCGCCTTCTGACCATACCAATGGTACATAAGGCGCTAAATAAATGCAAAGTAACATAACATAACATATCTAGCCAAGATATCTGCTGTTTTATAACCTCACTTTCTGCCCCTTTGGAACAAGGAATCTAAAAGATTCTGGAAACGAGTTAGAAACTGCAGCTCCCATAGAGTAGCTATCCCTCATTGAAAGGGGACACCTCAGTGGTCCAACTCATGGTTTCATGCAGAGAGTATTGCTAGCCTTATTGTTCACATGCCCTTTGTGGAGGCATACCTTCAGTATCACTTTTATACTTATTAGGCACCATTTATAAATGCATCGTTCTTGGTCACTTTTCTTTTACTTTCTTTTACTAAGTCTGTCTTAGAAAGCCCTGGATAACCAACATGGGCAGAATGAAATAGGGACTTGTACCATTTTATTAAACACACAGCACCGATGCATTTGCAGGAGAATTCAGCTAATCTGCAATGGCCTTATATAACTAAAAGAAGTGTATCTTGTGACATTGGAAAGTTGCAGGCAACACTTAGACACTTTCTGGGAAAATGCAACAGACAATTCAGGAAGAGTAAATGCTCAAGAAGCAGAGATGCCACGGAAGAAGGCAAAACGCTTTGTGGAAGGAGCAGACCATTCTATTTTTGGAAATGAAAAGGATACATTAGAAGCAGATCAAACAATACATGTTCTGGTGCCAGAATTTGCCAAAGCTGTGCGATTATTTGTATTTATTTGTATTTAGTTTATTTATAGTGCGCACCCTGCCCAGGGGCATCTGGGCGCATGTTTAGAAGGCAGTTACAGGTTGCAGTAATAGGTACGTTGCATTTTATACATATCTACAGCAAGGATAAGACATTGCAACGGAAAGCAGAACAGACCAGCGTATACAGTATATACAGTGTGCAGCCAGATTACCGCTAACAGATGCCTAGATTACAGTGGGGTGGCCAGGGCATCCTGTTCATGAAGCCACAGTTTGGTTTTATTTTTGACGGATTGGAAGGCAGGAACATTTCTGAGAGCATTAGGTAGAGAGTTCCACAGCTTGGCCGCTAGGACTGGGAAGCTCGAGCCTTTGGCTGTCTGCATCTTGAAACTGGGAATAGTTAGAGTGTGAGCCTGTGCCGAGCGCAAGGGTCTGGTTGCAGTGTGTTGTGTAAAGCGCGTGGACAAGTAGGCAGGTGCTGTGTTATTCTGGGCTTTGTGAGTTAGGGTGAGTGCTTTGAGGGAGATGCAGTGAATAATGGGTAGCCAATGCAGGTTGCGTCTGGTGGATGAGATGTGGGAGCGCCTGGGGACATTGAGAGCTGCCCATATGGCATTGTTCTGAGTGACCTGAAGTTTATCTAGATTTCTTTGACTCGTCCCTAGGTAGAGGGCGTTGCAATAGTCGATTTTGGACATGATGAGAGTTCTAGCAAGGATTAAACAGTTGCCCGTTGTCAAGAAGGGACGGCACGCTGTGATCAGTTTACAAGTATAGGCAGACGCTGAGGTAACTGAATTGGTTTGTCTGTTGAGAGAAAGAGTGGAGTCTAGGTAAATACCAAGTGTTTTGGTGACATTAGTGACTTTGATAATGTTACCATTGATAATGAAAGATTTGTATTTGGAGTCTAGTATAGCAAGTTTGGACTGAGAGCCTAGGATGAGTAACTCAGTTTTTTCATCATTAAGGCAGAGCCCATGATGAGCCATCCAGGCTGGATGACGGTATAGACTGAATTTAGTGCTTTGACATCAGTTACATAATCGCAAGTGATAGGGATGAGTTACACCAATTATGCGGGTGTCATCCGCATAATTGGTGTAGGAGACACCCAGATAGTCCAATATATCAAAGAGCAGTTTAGTAAACACGTTATAGAGCAGGGGAGATACACAAGAGCCTTGAGGGAGTCCACATGGGACATGTGCCGGGTCAGCTGCAGCTAGGGGGGAGAAGACCCTCATGGATCTGTTTGCCAGGAAAGAGCTGATCCAGGATATTGCTGCGTCAGAGAAGTGAGCAGCAATCTTGAGATAATGAGAGAGGATTTGATGATCGACCAAATCAAAGGCAGCTGAAAGATCTAGGAGGAGCAAAAGTGCTTGTTTGCCCTTGTCTTTCAGGTCCTCGATTTGGGTTTTCAGATCAATCAGTGAAGTCTCCGTGCCGTGCCTGGTACGGAAGCCGGATTGTCTGAGCCCTAATAAGTTGTTAGTATCAAGATAGTCCTGTATTTGGAGATAAGCTGCTCGGTCCAGAATTGTAAGTAGGTAAGGCACCGTGGTGATGGGCCTGTAGTTAGCCGGGTTGCTAGGATCTAGATTAGGTTTTTTGATAAGAGGGATGACCCACCCATCCTTGAGGTTGTTAGGTACAGAGCCCGATTTGAAGGAGGCATTAATGAAAGAGGTAATGAATGGGGCGAGATCATGTGCAGCTTCCTTTATGACCGGAGCAGGGCAAGCATCTCCTTGGCAATTGGAAGGCTTGAGCTTCAAAATTATATTTTCAACTTCCTTAATGGAAAGGGGTGTGAAGCTAAAAGGTTTGAAGGAGTGCTTAGGTGGGGGGAGGGTTTGTAGGATGAGGGGTAACCCGCTGAGTCTGAAAGGTGGCTTTTTTTGGTATTAATTTTGGCTTGTAGCAAGGCAATTTTGTCTAATAGTGCATTTGAATGTTGGAGCACCACTCAGTGTCAGGGGTGCACGTATCAAGAGGGGCAACTGGAGACTCAAGTTCCTTGAGGATCCTAAAGAGTTCCTTGGTGTTAGATTGTGCTTGTATGATCCTATTGTTATACACTTCTTTTTTAGCTGATAGGATAGCTTCTTTGTAAGTAAAGGAAGCTGTGGTGAGGT
This sequence comes from Ambystoma mexicanum, assembly GCF_040938575.1. NCBI lineage: Eukaryota > Metazoa > Chordata > Amphibia > Caudata > Ambystomatidae > Ambystoma > Ambystoma mexicanum. The sequence continues at coordinate 639,162,217 of NC_090935.1, read as the reverse complement.
TGTTTTTATTCACTAGCGAGGGTGAGCTTTTCCAATGGGCCTCAGCTTTTCTTTTTTCTTTGTGCAGTTCACGTAGATGAGAGGTGAACCAAGAATTAAGGTGGTTACAGGGTTTTTGTTTGCGCAGTTTAAGAGGGGCAATGGTGTTGAGAGCTTTTAACATGACACGGTTGTAATCTACTAGGACACTAGGGTCCGAGCACGTAGATGTAGCGGAGTTCAGTAAGGGGAGGATAAGTGGGAGTAATTTCTTAGCCGAGATATCCTTCTTGTTGCGTGTATAGGTGGGCGGGGCAAGGTTAGGTTTGTCAATGGGTGGGCAGAAATTAATGGAAAACAGTATTATGTGGTGATCAGACCAAACACATGGAGAAATATAGGTTATGTTGAGCGCACAGTTCATGTCAGAGACCCAGTCAAGGGTGTGCCCCTTGATATGGGTAGGTTCTCTAATATGTTGGGTAAGGCCGAAGTCAGCCAGAGCCCTAGCCAAGTCAATGGCTTTCGCATCATTAGTGTCTAGGTATTCTAGGTTAAAGTCACCCAGCAATATGAATTGAGAGTTAGGCTTGGTGCTGGTAGCTAGGATAGATGAGATGTCCTCCACGAAGGAGTAGGTAAGTCCCGGTGGCCTGTATATGAGATGTATTGAAGCGGTATGATTGGGTGAGATCGGTATTTTAACAGAGAGGAGTTCTGCTGATGGCAACTGCAGGCTGTTGACAACTCTGAGATTAAGTGAACTCTTAAATATGAAGGCTAAACCGCCCCCTTAGTTTGCGGAGTATCCCTGTCGCACCTGATGATGGAATAGTTGTTGGTGATGGCCAAGGTCAAGGCAGGATCTGAGGCCGCGTGCAGCCACGTTTCAGTGATTGCAAGAAAGTCAAGATTTTCATGGGAGATGAGATCGCAATGTCTAATGCATGCGCGGGCACAGAGCGTGCATTAATGAGTGCACCTTTGAGTTTAGTGGCAGCGTTGGGTTTATATGTGGGCAGAGCCGTGTCAGTTTTAGGAGCCGGTGGAGCAGTGGTGATAATCATGCTAGGGTTAGTAATTTTGTCAGTAGAGGTGTTATTCAGGTGATAGGTCTAGCGGTGACATCTGGATGCTAATCTAAGGTTTCTGACAGAGGTAGCACATGGTTGACTAGGTAGGTTGGGCGGGGTCAGTTTGGACGGTTGAGATAGAAGGGGTTTAGTGGCGACTGTATAAGCCTGCGACGGGGAGGAGTGAGAACTCGCAGTGGGGTCCAGTGAGGCTGTGTCAGGCACATTGTTGTGACTGAAGGGTGAGGTTAAGTTATTGAGAGTGGTGGATTGGATGCCTGGTATGTGGTACAGACGTGAGCAGAGCCTGGAGTTCCTAATGAAAGTAGGGCAAGGTTGGTTAGGGGTGGGTTTGGTGGTGAAGTGGTAGCCAGAGAGCCGGCAAGTTTAAATAAGGATTGGGATCTGACATGTTGAGTGGGGGGGTGGCTCATGAGGTACGGTTATGCACATTGTAGGAATGGTCAGTGCGTAGTGCTGGGCGGTAATGGGCGGTAATGGGGCTGAACGGTGACCTGGATATGGCCTGTAGGGTGAGCAGTACGTAAATGGAGAAGTGTAGAATGGGCAGGATGGGCAAAGATTACTACCAGCTGTACCAGTAACAATATCTTCAGCAGAAAGATCATTCTCTTCACTAAGGAGATTGAACAACCTATTCAAGGTCCACAATGTCATAAGCTCAATTGTCTCGATTTTAATTTTAAATTGTCACTCTGATATACTGAAACGTTTGAACATGAGCACTGTTATGGATGAAGTTAATAGGAGGGCAACTGTATGGAAAACACATTTGCAGGCATTGTATTTACATTTGGAATGCTTTGTTTACACTATTCTCCTGAATGAAACACGAAGGAATATGCTATGCTCGTTTAGGGTCCTTAAAACAGAATCCAATGTTTTGACCAACTACTTTAAGGTGGTAACAACTGTTGGTGCAAATCTTGATACTCTTACAACATTATGGGTTAAGGATTCAGTTGCACACACACAAAAAGTCACCCCATACTGAAAATCAGAAGTCGGCACCTATGACATCAGGAATGCGTGCACACTTTACAGGGCTACGGAATTCTGTCTTCCCTGCCTTGTGCCTGAAAAATGTGAGGCGCGTATTTCACATATCTTGTTAACATTTTCGGCCTGTTCAGGTCAGTTCGACGGTCAATGAGTCATAATGCTCGTCCGGTCCCGCATTTCCATGACACAACATAAGATTTCCCTCCTTCCCACCTCTTATTAGTGTTGTTGTCAATGCGAGAATGTATATGAAGAAAACACTATTATCCCTAAACAATAATTAACAATTCCTTTACCCTGCGCACCCTGGCATTGAAAAGCATAATTATACCTTTATCCATCACAGCGGTTTTGAACTACCAACATGGCAAAATTCATGCAGGACTTATTAACTCTATGCTGTACTCACTTGTTCCGTCCGATTGCCAAAAATTAAGTGGGTCAAACATGAAACCCAGAAAGGGAAGGGCTGCGGTTCTTTTTTAACTCTTAACCGTCATTAACCAATTTTGATCTCAGACCTGGGATGAATTGTCTCTGATCTGTTCTTTTAACTTACACTAATCTTTCAGTCATTCTCTTAACAGTTTCTCTGCTATCGACCCCAGGTTCTGTGGATCCGTTTTTAGATAAACTGGATGAATTTCTTTTGACAAATTTAATAATTCCATATAACTTATTATTAACTACTTCATATACATAACGTATTATCGATTTTTCATCAGCCTCCCACTGTCAGGGGCACTATCTTGATTTATTACTATGCAAAGTCCCACGAAATAGTTACCTTAATACTATACTGATCTCTTGGTCTGATCCTTCTGTGATTCTTCTTTACGATCCAACAGGACCTCCCTACAGCTGCCAAACCTGGCCATTCTACTTGTTATGTTTCACGTAGTATTAAGGAATTTAACAGAATCACTGAGCAGGACCGGTTATGTCCAACAATCAAATATGTTCAAGCTGCGTAAAATATGCAACAATATGGCCCTTCTTAAAACCAGACAAACCAAAAATAAGTCTAATAAGTGGTACTCTGCCTCCCTTTGGGTGCTCAAGCAGGACTATCACAAAAAAGAATAAAAAAAGAAAGACCATGCTTCCTATTATGCAGCACAAATTGCTCTCATGACCTATAAAAAGGCTATCTAATTGGCTAAATATAGCCTTCTATGGAATTATATCAACCTCGCCCGCAATAAGCCTAAAGAACTTTGTGAAGTCTTAAAAAGATTTTGTAATCCTCTATGTATATCTTCAAAATCATCTCCTACTCTACAACTGGCAAATGACTTCAATTATTTTTTTCTGAATTAAGTTAGCCAGATCAGAAATAATATTGATGCCCCACCAGTAACGTCTAAAACCCATCCATCTGAAGAAACTCCCATGGTAGTTAACCCTTCTTGCATCTTTGAGTTTGCGCCAGTTTCCTTCGAGGAATTATCATTAGTAATCACAACATTGCAACCTACCAACTATAATCACAATCACTTCCCAGTCTACCTTTTCGGTACCAGATTAGGGCATAAAGCGCTTTTATTACTTGTTTTGTCAATTCTTGGATTACTCAAGGGTCAGTTCCCCAAGTAGTTGAAAGCCTCAATTTTAATACCCTTGCTGAAAAAAGCTTCCCTAGATCACAATATACTGCAAAACTATCATCATATTGCTGGCCTCGTATGGCCAGAAAAAAATAGTTAAAGGCAGTTACTTTATAGATGCAAAAATGTGTGGAAGAAAGCCAACTCTTGGATCCTTTTCAGTCTGGCTTTAGGCCATTATACTGAAGGGAAACGGCCCTTGTTACTGTGTGGGATGATCATTTGACATCTGCAGATGAGGGTGATTTTACCATGCTGGTTATCCTTGAACTCTCGGTAGCTTTCCACACTGTTGACTTCAAAATGTAACGATCTAGATTTATCGAAGTCGCTCATGAGTCTCAGAACTCCCTAAAATGGTTCAATTCATTCTTATCTGAGAGAACCCAAAGCGTTTGGATTGGACCATATTATTCCGGCTTAATCCCTTTGTTATGTGGTGTCTCTCAAGGCTCCTCCTTGTCCCCGCTACTGTTTAAGATCCATGTTTAATTGCTCATGCATATCTTTTCAAGGTTTGAGCTACACTACCATTCATATGCAGACGTTACGCAGATTTACCAGCCATAAAAGACTCGTCTGATTCTTTCCAGCGTATTGCACAGCAGAAATTAGAAGCTGGGTGGCATCTAGCAAATTGCAACTAAACCCTTCTAAAACAGAGGTTATTCTATTTGGTTCGAAGTATATCTTAAGTGTTAGGTAAAATGTAATTTACTGCTGTTTTACCTCTCTATTTGTGGACCCCCCAACCTTTTGCTTTGTTTTAAACTCCTGTCCTGACTTTCGGCCAGTGGAGCGAAGCCTTCTGCTGCACTGCACTGGGCTTTCGCTCATCGTTCTGGGGAAATTCACTTGTCCTTCTGACAGTCAGTACTGGGAAACATTGTTTGCCACTTTTGGCAACTGTATTTCAGATGCGCAAAGTACATTACTGTACCGTGCACTGGTGTACTTGGGTTGTTATGGGCCTTTGACATCCCTTAAGGATTTCCTGGTGACTGGACAATGTGCCGAGGAATAGACTGGTGGCAGCAGAAGCATTTTCAGGTATCTTTACATACTTTGTGAACAGAGGATAGCACGGGGGCAATGTGCTGGGATTGGAAGCAAGACCATGCCGAGCAACAGAGGTTCAAACACCCGGATCTGCACTTAGAAACCAAACTCAAGTATGGTATTAGACACATTATAAAAAACCAGTTAAATAAAAAATTAAATGCATACACTTTGCTGAGCCATACCGAGCTTACCGCGTTTGGCTCATGACTGTGGCTAGTGTCCGTCAAGGCTGTGCCACGAGGTCTGTCTTCTCCTTTGGCCATTTTGTCCGATGGCCTTCCCCTTGCTCTTCGTGACCCAGAGAGTCATTATTTGTGCATGCATTCACCCGCGAAAGCCAGCACTTTTCACGGACTAATGCATGTCACGTATGAAGGTAACCAGGAAGAGGGCTGAGACTGTCTGGCCCCAACCACACTCCTGGTGCCAGGATGTCTGGTGTGCACGAGGGCATGAGAACTGCAGTGGTCCCTGATTGGACCACTGCCAGCATGCATGAGTAGGGCAGATCTCCTCATTGGCCAGCTGGGGTGCAAGCACTCACTGGACTTTTGGATATGAGGAGGGGCTCCGAGTGCAGACCCAAAGATCACCCTGAGGTCCGAATCGACCTCTACATGGAGCCAAGTATCCAAAGTAGCTAAGCAGATTCAAGGACTGTCCGAAACTGCACAGAGAAGGTTTGGCACCCTGAACCACTGTTGTCCTGGTAGAGCCATGCTTTGCGCTCGATCTCAGAAGACCTACTAAGGTGCTTTAACCCTTTTGAGTGTTGGAACCAACCGTTCTCAGCTCCTCCTTGGTGCCCTGCAAACAAGCTCTCTCTGAGGTGTCCCTGGGCTCTCCATTGGATTGACTAGCTCCCCTTGGCACCCATGCTGGAGTGTTTTAACATCGAGTTTTGGCTCTAGCTTTGGGAGAACCCTAGTTCGTACTGTAAGTCACCTTCTTGCCAAATCTCGTCGTCCCTACTGATTTGGGCCGGGTGTGTCAGTCCACAAGATTTGGGTGCTCCTGCGTCACTGTGCGACAGTGGCGGTCACGTCTGGCGACTTTCCCACCTTTCTACAAGTGCCCAGAGACCAGCTGCATAAGTGTCTTCATCGTCCTGCAATCGAGATGCAAGAGCCAGTCCCAGATGTAACTTGGACCTGCATCCGTACCTGCAGCACCTGTGCACTTTGGAGCCCAAACAAGGATGGGATATTGTAGTCCAGTCGACCTTCGTCAAACCTGCCAAGTTTGACCCCAGAGTGAGCTAAGGGCGGTGAGTAGTAAACCCACTTACTGGTGGGCCCTAGCTCATCCAATCCCTTTTACGCACGAAGGATCCCTTGTGGCCCTTCGACTTGGGTGGCTCTTGCTTCCCGTGGTCGTCCGAAAATTGGGGACACCTTTGCTCTCTGCAGAAGATCCGCCCCCGACTTTAGGAACGAAATTCCTCACACTCATGTGTCCTCTTCTAACTGTTCCTCCCCATTGAAGTTTTTCCTTTGTGTCCTGTATGCTACTAAGTACTTTTACGCACAAACATAACATTGAGTATAAGGCTCCAATCTTTGTAGGGCTGGACTTCTTAAGTCAGGGATATCCATTTCTGGAGTTGGCCAATGTGTTAAAGATTGTGTGTTTTCCCGCCTTGCATGGTTTGGCTGGAATCTGCACATTATTGCATTATCCGAAAGTGACTGTAGATACGTTTTCTTAGTGTGTGTGTTTTAGCAATATTATTACTGTGGTTTTCATTATTAACTTGTGTTTTGTTAAAGGCCTAATACATTGTATATTTTTATATACTACTGTCTAAGGATAATTCTTGTGTCTTACTGTGTGTGTTCATCCAATACCTCATATCACCCCCACTACTCCTGAGCCTTAGCCTTGACTGCTCTCCAGCCCACCTTGAAATGTCCTGGCTAATTTCACAGAGTGTTCCCTGTTTCACTGACAAAGGTGGCCTCCTGAACATCTGTCCATCAGAGCAGAGTTCAGAAATCTACTCTACCATTGAGTAATCCAGTTGCTTTTTGTCTTTTCCACACCATTTGCCCACCAGATAATGAACTTCAGCTGCATTTGGCAATCCAATATGGTTGTGACCACCACGTAGGGGAAATAGTTAAGTCTATTTATTTCTGCCTCAGACTTTTATGACCAATTTGTTCTTTTATCCCAGAAGCAGACCAACCTCTAATGGTCGGTTCATTAATAAATTCTAACCTTCACTATTGCAATGCTATCCTGACAATGACTCACTCAAAGCAACTTGCACAGTTACAAAAGGCCTGAAATGCTGCTTTGAAACTTTTGTGTCAAGCCCCTAAATTCTCACTTATTTCATTCCATTGGAAGGCCCTTCATTGGCTTCTTGTACAGCTGAGAATCATTTTAGGATCGTCCGTCTTGTTTTTAAAAGCTTACATTGGCTCGCTCCTACCTATCTAATGTTAAAGATCATTTGTACCGCGCACTATCACAACAAAACTCATACGCTATTGCCCAGCACGATCATTGCGATCCCCCGATCAACACCTTCTAGTAGTACCTGTCTTCTCGGTTCCGGGCCCAAGCTTATGAAACTCACTCCCTATTGATCTCAGAACTAAGGACTCATAACTGCCATTTCGAAAACATCTGAAACCCTATCTTTATGTGTAACAGTCTATTCTCATTTCTATACAATATTGCTCTTTCTGTAAGGGTGGTGCCTAGACACAGTCCAGTCTGCTTGGTTTCATTCCCATTCGAGGAGAATATGTGCTTGACAAATGAAATTAAATTCACCACAAGATGTCTAAAGATATCAGTCGGCAGAAGAAAGGGTATTTGTTTATAATATGGCCTCTGTGTTTCAGATCAATCTACATGCTGCGTGGAACAAAGCAATACTGAATAAAATCCATCAACTGTATGGTATTCTGAGACCCTTCCTTCACAGGCACTTGGAGACCTGATACCTAAAGAGGTTGTGCAGGCTTCTTACAGGTTATGCCTTTCTAGGGGAGGGACCATGCTATCTTAATGAGTTGCTGGGCAAATGAAGGGCTAGGTGTTATGCAAGCATTCCTGTCTGTATGGAAGAATTCAAACATATCCATTTGGAAAAGATCCCATACAGGAAAGTGCAAATCATACCTGTGTTTATTTTGCCGCATCACTTATATAATTTCGCTCTCTTTGAGGAAAGACCGAGCAAATGTGAAAAAAGGTTACCCAGAGGCTACCAAATGTGCATCGTGACCAGTGAGAAATCACAAACTTTGAGACCTCCTGATTTGAGGAGCTGGATTGAGATTCAGGTTAAGGGAGATTATCCCTTTGATTGTACTGCTGGAAAACCAGCTCCAGAGTGAAATGCAGATACTGTATCTGGGGCTGGTCCACTACTCATGGGACAATTAAAGAGGACCTTCCGAGGCAACCTCCAGACCTGCCAGCTGCTATGAACAGACACGTCCAGAACCTAGACATGCTGATGAGGTGTAGTTCTCTTAGCCCTGACAGAGTATGCAGTTGACGTCAGTACAGCCTGCTATTCCACACCAAATTGTGTTCTCTATACCTCCAGGACAAAGTGATACCCTGACCAAGACTGGGACAGGGCAATGCGACCAGAAGATAAAATTAAATCGAGGAGAAAAAAGGAACTGTGAACCATGCATGGAACCACTACTGCATACATTGTATGGATGACAATGTGTTACTTGGAAATGGAATGCATGTGTGAAACAGTAATCGAAAGAAGGGGGGGTTCATAAATGTACATCCTTACATCAACATTGAACACTATGAGCCTCATTCGCAAATATATGCATAGCTCAACGAGATCCACAATTGCACAAAGGTGCATGTGTGATCATTCATCTCATTGCGTTGCATGTATTCTGAGTGAAGTCTACAAACAATGTGTGCTGTGCAAAACTTGGCCAAAACATGCATGTAGAAAAAGCACGTCTGATGGCAGAACTGATTAGATGCGCATGTTTGCTGCGCCTCCATCAGATCAGCAAGTTTTCCATGCAAATGTCGTCACATGAAGCGTAGTGTGCAAAAAATGTGTGCGTCGCTTCAGATGCATCAAAGGCATTCACATTAACCCTCAAAACCCTGCAAAAGCAGGAAGCAGACCCCAAAAACAGTGGATCCCCTGTGGATCATTATGGGAGCTGGAAAGTGCTCAGGTGCAGGACAACGGCTGAAGAGCAAGGCCATGGTGGCCAGGAAGATGCAAAGGGATACAGGACTAATAACTCATCACAGCATGCATGGAGGAATGCAAAGGGATTCACTTCCACATCCATGGGCAACGCTCAAGCATCACAGTCCAGAATGCTCTTTGGATGGAGCTTTAGACAAATATTAATGCTGTGTCTGTGAAGCCAATCACACCACCAAAGCTATCAATCGGTGCTGGGTTATGTAAAAAAGGTAAACAAAGGAGAGCCTGGCAGATTCCTTGAAATTGACACAGGCAGTGGACCAGCCCCCCAAAGCACTCTGACACTCACAGAGGGGGCCGCAGTGGGGAGGATCCATACTGGGACCGTCCCTGGCATTGGGCTACATTCACTGTCCTTCGCCATCATTTGCTGTGTGATAGACAGGGTGCTATAAGGTTGGCAGCCAGGATGTACAGATAACAAATCCTCCCTTAAAAGCATGCGTACACCAATAAATGGCAGGTCAAGCCAGTACTGTGCGTCTGCAAGTGGCACCCTGGACCCGCACATGGTGCACATTGGTCCACTGGCGGACAGCAGTGATGTTATGGTGTGTGCCTCATGTATGCACCCACAACCAGTAGCCATGTCAATTCCCCTGCATTTATCACAACAGCATTACAGTTCGCCACAGACAGAGTGGATGCGGAGTGTCCGTTTTGTGTGAATACTGTGTCCGTGTAACCAAGAGCACATATGTATCACTAGGCATACGGCCACAGAGGCAGATGAGTCCAGAGTCTGAGGGTCAACTATCCCACTGTGGCTTGTGCTGTGACTATGCGGCTGCATGCCAGGTGAAGTTAGGAAAAGCAGCTCACCTACCCGGAAACAATGAAATGTGTAACAATTTAAAAATGTGTAATTAATTAGGAGATCCAGACATGGCCAAAAATATACCATTATCCCTTTCTTCTCTCAAACAGATGCTGCACCACAGGACACCATATGAGGACCTGCAACCACTAGAGGGATGAAAGAATGGAGGAGCTCATACAGGTGGACATGTCCATTTTGCCTCACCAACATCAAGGTACGTTGACTGGGGATGCCAATGTAGACCACAACTGATACACCGACAGCTAACACTGAGCTGCTCCGTAAGGTGACTGGGAGAATGAGTAGCAGTAATATCAGGTCCCGATCTCTGGATCCAGCACACCTCCACCCAAGTGACATTGACAAAGGGTTTCCAGTGTGTATCTAGTGAGGATCCATCTACAGGGTAGGCCCTAGTAGCGGAGGTCAGGGCGGCAAGACTGGACCTTGTGGAGTAGCTTGGGTAATTTAGGAGCGTACCGCACCATAATGCAATGGGGCAGGTCAGAGAAATGATGCAGTATCATTCTGGGAACCTATCATCCACCAAGTACAAGTGCCTAACCAATGCACAGTAAAATTAAAATAAATCTCAGAGGCCCTGGAGGGCTATGTGGCAGCTATGGTCACATCATCCAGCAACAGTTCGACAGACAGTGGGCCTCATTCCGAGTCTGGTGGTAAAAATCCAGTGTTACCATAATGGGGGTTCTACTGGGTCCGCCCCCGTGTGGTGCCGGAAACAAGGTAGGATTACGGGTTGTCAGTCGCGCGCATCCCTTATCAGCTGAACCGGTGACACCGCCATCACGGTAACACCGGTGTAGACGGATGTACCGTCACCAATGTTGGCTCTGCATCCGCCTCCACTGCTTGCAGGCTGGACCTAGCGACATCACGTACATGGAGCCGGAAATAACGTGATTGACGGAACCGGAAAGAGTCCGGCGGCCATTGCAAACATCACAATCTACTGCAATCTCCCTGTTTCTGAAGCCATCGCGCCTTACTGACTGCCACAACACATCCAGGGACATGTCATCAAGAATTCCCCAAACCTGCCAGTGGAAGCCACGCTTCGGTGAGGCAGAGCTCACCATGGTGGTGGTTCACATAGTGGACAATGCAGGGGAGCTGAGCTATTCTCTGCAGACCAGCGCCGCAGCGCACAGCTCTGATGCAAGGAAATCTGGGCAGAAGCAGCCCAGAAGGTGATAGCTGTGGGGGTGACAGCAAGGACTGGGAAAGACTGCCACAAGCGGTGAGATGACCTCCGGCTTAGGGTGCGCAACCTTCTGGCTGCCCACAGCCCAAATGCAAAGCTACAGGTGGCGGAACACCCTCACCCCTGAAGCTACTTCCCTGGCAGGACAAGTGCAGCAGTGTGATGCATTTGGAAGGCATAGAGGGAGTTGGCGCAGCAGAGGCAGGAGCTGGGACACCTGTCGAGGCTGGTGAGTACAGAAACTGAACAAATATAAGGCTCACACAAGCTTATCATGCCCCCCTACCATAAATGCACATAAATGCCCATAGCATTGGCCACACCACCCCGACCAGACCCAGCACTCCCATGCCCCCCACAATGAATTGAATGCAAAGCAAGTTATATGCCCTGCCCTCCCCAGCATGCCCCATACACAACCAAATGACAATGCACCACACATGACTGCGTGTGAACTCACACTATGGTGGCTGTAAGTATACCGCCACACGTGACAGGACCAGCAAACACATGATGATGCCCCATTACAGTGGCAGCCAGGGCTGCAGCGCCCAACAGGCCTGTCCGTGGTGGGTGCTGCAGTCCTGGCAGGCTGAGTTGCCATGGAAGCACTGCCACTGTCAACAACGTTGCCACTGCCCCTGCCTGCCCACTCCCATGGGACCGCATGCGACTCAATGTGAATTTGAATCAAGAACATCCTGCCACCTGACTTCCTGGGCCCTGGACCCTGGACTTTGATTAGTCCAGATGCACTGTGAAGTCAGCACATGTACATTGTCAATGGCTCCAGCAGCAAATTGCTGGTAGCACTGGAATGGTTAATACTGGGTCCATAATGATGCACAGTGTCACCTGCACACTTCAGCACGCACACCCATACACAGCTACATGTACAGCAGGGCTATGGCGTAGGCCACACACCCATGCCCCCCCAACCTGCACATGCAAACACTGATGAACACCTCTTCACCAGGCTCAAATGACAATAGAAGAAAACAATCTACAAAGGCGATACTGTGCATCCTGGTCACAAGTATTGCATGTGCGTCTGCCGTGCTGCCACTGCCAGCACATCACATCACAATACTGGTACGCCCTCACTTGCACATACACATGGGCACACACTGATTGGGGAGTCCATGTTCCTCATATGTCCCCACCACACATCCTGGCCATGCAACCAGGTCAAACATCGACTCCAGGCACACACCCCCCCCACAACCTCGCAACACATCCCAAATATCAGCACACGGGCAGACACGCATGGCACTACCCAATGTGGGTGTACATGGCAGCATACCGAGCACAGCTGTGTCACATGTGGTGCCTGCACAGTGCTTGCAGCTGAGTCTACGCAACACATGCATGAGTTAGACATATCATGCAGCAGTGACTGACCCCACAATGTAATGTAGCACGATGACCATTGTGCATGTCATTGTACAATACTCAGCCAGTCAGTTCCCTAACATCATGCCTTTCATTCACCCACAGGAACATCATCTGACACGGACGGCGGTCAAGCACACACATCAAGGGACCGTGGATGTGACCGTCCCTCAACCTCTGTTGCAAGCACCTCAGCCATCATGGGAGTGACAACTGCAATGGTACACCAGGCAGAGCCGGCAGACACCCATGCTGCCACCGCCAAGCAGGCAGCCCCTCTGCCTGATCCACCTGCTGTCCCAGTTACACAGGCAGCCCCTCTGCCTGATCACCCTGCTGCCCCGTCACACAGGCAGCCCCAAGTAGAATCCCACAGGGACATGCACCACCACCACCATCCCAGCCACCCGAGTCATATGCCACAGACAGAAGTGATGGCGATGGGGCTGTCGACAGAGGCCATAACACCGACGAGGACACAGAGCACATCCCAGCGGTTTTGGGCACATTCAGCCCCATGCGCCCCAGAAGTCCTGTGCGCTCGCCCACCCCCTCACTACAGGAGATGAATCCACGTATCCAACGCGTGAAGGTGCGACAGGACACACTAACCGCACTGGTGCAGCAGCACTTAGAAGAGTCATGCCTTCAGAGGGAGAGCATCAGGCAACTGGGCGGCGGGTTGCCCATGCCATTGGCCAGTCTTCTTGTGTCACTGTCATGTCTCGGAGGGTCCGTAAGGGCAATAGTGTGCAGTCTGACAGTCCATAGACAATGGCACTGGCCCCACAGGCTATCATGTCCCGATTACCGGCTGAAAACACGCCAGTGCCCTCCACCAGCAACACACCTACAAGCTCCCAGGCAGGCAGCCCCAAGAGGACATCTATGCGCATGTCTGACTCTTCTCAGAAGGACAAATATGCCACCAAGCATGGGCGAAAGTAGTGCCGAACCATGGACACTTGCTCCACATGTGAACAGTTGGGTGGTGGGAGCTGAGAGGGCATGTTGGGGGGTGAGGGGTCCATAGTTGGGATAGATAGTTGGGGCCTGGGAGGGTACGTTGGGGAGGGTATTGTTGATGCACCTGTTTTCAATTGTCTTCATCATAATACACTGAGTTGTGCAAATCAATCATGACTGGACATTCTTTTTCTGGGTGAGTATTAATTATTTAATTGAAGTGTTAGAAATTACATGTCAGAAATTGTGCACCATGTGCTTGTGAGGATTGTTAAAAAAAAATTTGAATTAGTGCATCACATGCATGTTGACCATCCATGGAATCTCGCCGGGGTCGTACTGCCATCCCTACATCGTCCTCATCCCCATCCTCCTCATCTGCAGGGTCCATGTCAGGGGGCATTGCAATGTTCCATCAAATACACATATTGTGCAGCATAGCACATGCCAGGACAATTTTGCCAACCTTGATGGGGCTATACATCAGTGCCCCGCCGGATCTCCTGAGGCAGCGGAACCTGGCCTTGAGCAGTCCAAACGTCTGTTCTATGATGCCACGTGTACGGATGTCTGCCTGGTTGTAGGCCTCCTCATGGTTGTTCTGTGGGCATCTAGCGGGTGTCATCAGCCATGGTGTAAGGGGGTATCTGGCATCACCTGCATGGGCGTGACAGAATGGTGACTGAATGTTTGTGGTGTACATTTCATGTCAGCTATGAGAGCATGTACACATTTCCGGAATTTAAATTAGCACACAACATGGTACATGCCACAGATGACCCAGTGGATTTTTACTATGTGGCATATGACAAAATTTCAATATTCTAATGTTTGGTCATTCATTCCATCTGAAACTGTTTGGCCTGCTCACTGTCTGCAGTCATGATATGGCCTTCGATGCTACTACATCTTTTATCCCTTTCAATGTAAACAAGGGTGTTTGTGTGCCTACTAGGAGCCTCATGTCTTGTATGGGGCCAACAACCGGCATTCCGCACCCGCAACGCGCAAGAGGCCAGCCACTGCCGTGTTCAGCAGGCCCAGTAGGCAGTGTGCACAGGGGAGCACCTACTACTTTCTCATTGGTGACAGTACTCCCAAGTACATGTCACCATTGCGTAGCGTGGGACTCCATGGTTAGGGGGACTTTCGATGTGCCGGTACATGGATGCCTGTGACATAGCAACCTGTCATGGACCTCATGCAGCGGTAAGCCAGGTCTACTCTGGTGAGTGCCTATTTACACCCCCCCACCCACAATACACAGGGGTCATGCATTGGTCAGTCTACTCACCCAACAGCCAGGTACACTCTGGTGAGTTCCTATTTACCCCCACCACACAATGCACAGGGTTCATACATTGGTCAGTCTCCTCACCCGACAGCCAGGTGCGCTCTCTGATGTGACGTGCCATGAACCCTGGCAAGTGGAGTTCTGCAACACTATAGAGTCATTTGTGGATCCCAGAAAACTTGCACAGCAATGGGTGATGAGGTGTTCAGCATCACACACCAGTTGCACGTTGAGGGAGTGGAATAGTTTGCATTTTATATACACTGCCTCAATGGCATGTCTGGCCACCAACTCCACATGGGTGCAATCTAACACACCTGTGCAATTGGACATGCCTGCAAGGGCATGGAAGGCCACTTTGGTGGCATTAACCTGGGCAGGGGTTCGGGGTAGGGCGATGTGGTCTGCCACATGGCGCAGCAGTGCATCCGGCACCTGGAACAAGACTCTGGAAAAACAGAGTTGCAACATCCCGTGCAGCTCACCCACGGCATGCTGGTATGTGCCAGTTGCAAGGAAGTGCAGTACCAACACTACCTTCAGCAAGGGGGGGATTGCAGTCTGTATGTTGTCATTAATGAGGGTTACTATTGATATTATGGTCTCCCCGTCAAGCCGGTACAGGGTGTGTATTTGGCTGGGGGTCAGTTCCAGGGCGAGGCCCTGATGCAGGGTATTGCTGGCTGCCTGCGGGGCGCTACCACTGGACATTGAGGTTAGGCATGGCCAACTGGTTCCTCATTTGCCTCCTGCGCCTACGCCACCTCCTCTGCCTTTCATCTGCTTCATCCTCAATAGTTCCTTGCAGGTTCCCCAGCCCAATTGCTGCTATAGCAAATGCCAGCATGGCCGTGTTAGGTGGTGGGTTGGGTGTCCTCCTTTTGTGCATTGCCAGTGGTCCATGGTGTGCAGCTGGGTTAATTTTGTACACCTGTGGCCCGTTTGCCAGCATGGTTGTGTTGGGAGGTGGGTTGGGTGTGGGCCTTTTCTGCATTCACAGTGGTCACTGGTGTGCAGCTGTGCTGGTTTCGTACACCTGGGGCCGGTTGCTGCTCACCTGGCACTGTTTAGCACCTGGTCTGTGGTGCCGGTATTACAGGTGCGGTGGTCATCGCCATTTTTATGGTGGTGTTTCCATGTAGGCGGGACTCTAAATGTGCCCGTACTACAGCTGTGCCAGTAATTCAGGGACATCCGGCAACTCTTTCTGCTGTTTACGGTACCGGTGCTACCGGGTCCGCACCGTGGGTGTCACTTTGCGGTGACAGTGTTTCTGCACTTGTGACCCTGAATGTGCTGGTCCGGAAAACGGCGCTGGTACGCTGCTACCGGCACCGTTATTTCCAGATTGGCACACTCGGAATGAGGCCAAGTGTCTTTCGCAACACAAAGTGCCCAGGTTTAGCCAACCCAGACATGAAGTCCATTGGTGGCACTGATGCAGGAGAAGCTGGCTCCAGAAAGGGGCAAAGCCTATGCCGCAGAAAGCAAGTGACATTGCCAGGGTTCTTTTTTAGATGACCCTCACAGGGCGAAAACATTCACATTTTGGGTTGGGGTGCCCACCATCCAAGCAAACCATGGAGCTATGTCCTAAATCAGTATTCATGTTCAAGTGATTAACAATGTGTGCTTACATATATCCTGTGAAAGGATCATTCAGTAGGATTCAGCCATAATGGTCTAGAAACCTGAAGCAGGACTACAGTGTTCTACATGAACGCACTATGGGATTTCATGTGTGCAGTGTTTTAACGTTGCCGCCCTTTATCCACTAGGCTCCAAGCTGGTTTCCCATAAGGGGGTTACCACAGTCACCTGTGGAATAGCGAGGTATCCTGTGATGTGTCCTATCACATGCACATAGGCGTGCATGGAAAGTAGAATGTCATGACATACCAAGTAACCATGTATCGGCAAACTGCCTTGCCTCAGTTGCACTATGAGTAAGTATAACAGTTATGTGCAGATCATGGGTAGTTTGCATTCACAATTGTGATGGTGTAACTAGTATCACAATCCATCAGTACATTCATGGAATGTCTTCTATTCTATTTCAGGTGGTCTGGGGTCATAGTGGGCCTAAGAGCCTCATAGCTGGAATCAATGGCACCACACAAACACCAGGGAACCGTGCTATGTCCTAGAACATCCACAGGATAGCAGCCCTTCTACGTGCATCATGGGGCATATAGATGTAATGCCCCTGGTTTAGGGATTGTGACGGAGGTCTGCTGTAATAGCCAGCTATTAAGGCAGTAGTTCTTTGGAAACAGCATTCAAGTCTGAATAGTACAGCTTTGCTAGCCGGCATATGGTAGGTGCAGTAAAGCTACCTTCCATGTGTGTTAGCATATCCAGTGTTAACCTGGGGAAGAAACCATGCCTCAACATGACCTCATCAATCTGTTCAAAGATAGACACTCTCCTTCAGTATATTCTTTCCTTCCTATGGTTGATGCAGCAGCAGCATGACTGACCCACTGGGTCAGTCATTTTGGAAATCGCTATACAGTTAAAAATGCCTTCACATTGCGGTAGGTAGAGTTTTGTGTTTAATATAAGATGTTTCCCTTAATTTGGGTATGCAGTGACTTGCTGCATAATGTGCTTGGAGAAAATGGGGATGGGAATTTCTTGAAGCAAATTATTTGCTCTACTTTTTTTAATAGGAGTATTAGAGCATTTTTGCCCACTATTGACAGACACTCCCTTTTTGTGTTCTTAAAATGTCGGATTTACATACTATGACAAAGTCCTGCGCCTAATTCTGGGGACTGTTGAGGAAGCAGGTGTGGGGGCAAGGGGCCAATGTATAATGGTCGCAGGAGAAGTAAGGGGAGAATCCACCGGTCACACTACCACGATCCCCACTCCTTAGCAGGGGACAGTCATATTGCCTCAAACCCAAGGCCTCACAAGGGTCCAAGCCCAGACCATTCCATTGAACAATCCGGGAAAGTTAGCCCTGGCCTCAGACCTGGGCTATAATAATACTGTGTGTGCTTGTGGAAAGGCTCTCTCTCGAATGGAGAGAGAGCTTAAATCGCAATTTAGCAGGACCCTAATCTCCAAAATGGAAAGGGAAAGGTTGTCCCTTTAAGGGGGAACCATTCTGTGTCTTCAATAGAGGTAGCAAATATAGCACAAGTGTTTCTATTTTGCATTGCTCAATGAAGAGAATGGCGTTGAAGTTCACTGGTCATAGCAATGAACCTGAACACTGATTCAGAATATACTGTGTTTCAAATCCATGACTTTTCATGTGCAGAGACTCTCACACGGAGTGCCGGAAAGCACACAAAGCGAGGTAGTTGGATCCCTTTCACACAGTGCCCATACTGGATCGAATAAAAGAGGGCTCATCCTGCAAGTCTACAATCGTATGCTAGAAACACCACAGGCATCAGCACCATGCAGGCTTCTCTGTGGAGAGTCAGAACACCAATTCTGAAATCCAAGATGGCGCAGGTGGCCAAATGTAGTCACATGGGTGCTCAGGGAGAGCCCTTATTCAATCAGTACTCAAGAGGTGCAGACCCTCTGACCAAGGCCCATCCTCGGCAGAGGAGGAAACAATATAACGACAGCCAGCCCAAGTTGTCAGGTGTAGGTTGTTGGGAGGAAGTTGTGGCTGACAGTTGGAGGAGTTTGCAGAATGTTGCAAGGGCTGTGGAAGAGGGGAGGCTGCTGCAGGTGAAAGGGGGAGAAGGAGCCAGCTGGAGGAACATGGCAAAGGCTGGAGGAGGTAGTAACATCAGTGGTTGGTGGAAAGAGTGGGGAGAGTTGAAATATCAGGAGGAGGTGGTGTCACCTAGGTGAGTGGGAACAATGATCAGACAAACACAGAAAATGAAAGTCAAAGGTGGTTTATTTGGGAACTAGAACAATGCTGTAGCAGAATACTAAATGAGGATGGCAGACATTGCAACTAAAACCTGCCAGGATAGGTCTGGGGACTTCAAACAAAAATTGTAGTTCCAAGGGCTTCCTTGCAGCCTTCAAATGTGCCATGGCTCCTTTCCCGGGTGAGTAGTTCATTGTAAAAATGTTTCTGGTTATTTAGAATCTCGGGCTTGCCTTCTGCCCAGGGACATTGTGGACAGTTCTTAGCAATAAATGGTTTTACTGAAACTTATCCTATTTCTTTCTTGTCTTGTTCTTATTGGTTGCTTGTTTTTTGCTGTCCTCTGGGGCCTTTAGCTTCTGCACTTCAAGGCACTACCTCGTTGGGAGCCTAGTAATCTCGGCTGCAAGGAATTTGGGGTATGGGGAGTGGGTGTGATATTTGTATTTATTTTATTTGTATAGCGCTTTATGCCAAAGCACTTTAACAAGCTTAAAAAACGTTACAAAAATAACGCGTAAATAGTGTCAAGTATGGAAAATGGTTAGGTGGTAGAGGTGGAAACTAGATGGTCTTTCGAAAGTGCTTGAAGAGAGAAAAGGAGTAGAGAGAACAAATAGAAAACGCGAGGGTGTTCCAGTGTCTTGGAGCATGAAGCAAAAAGGAGCGAAAGTGGGAAGGTAGATGACGAGGGACAGAAAGAAGAATCTGAGATTTCAAACAAAGTGCGCAAGAGGGAGACACAAGAACAGAAAGATAAGAACAGAATGATACAGAGGAGCTAAGCCATGTAAAGATTTGAATACAACACCAAGGAAATGAAAAATGAGACAGGCTTCAAACGAAAGCCTTGGAAGTGAGGACAGGGCAGACGAAATAGAGTGATGAGGCGATAGGCCAAGAAGGAGGCATATTGAGGAGTTGTAAATGGAAAATAAGTGGCCAGTTGAAAGGCATGAAGACCCAGTAACAAAGAAGAACAATAATATAATCTGGAAAAAACAAGGCAAGTAAGCAGGAGTTTAGCCACATGGAAGGAGAGGGCGGGATGTGCTTTCCTGCTGTTATAAAGCTGGTAGTGACCAGTGCAAGCAGTAAAAGATTTATGAGTCGAGAAAGATAGAATAATCAAAAAGAATACTAAAATTTCTAGAAGATGAAGGTAAAGGTAGATTGGCAGGAGGAACAGGTATAGAAGGTGGAGGAATGGGGCGGAATAGAGGAAGAGGGAAAGAACAGAACCTCTGTTTTGGTAGGATTAAGGTGAAGGTAGTTAGCCAACATCCACTGCTAGTAGACAGCCAGAGAGAGACGAGATACACTTAGGGAGGAGAAGGGAGAAGGAGAAGATTTGTGTCATCGGCATAGAAGTGATGACAAAGACGGAAAGACGTAATTATAGCGGTAAGAGGAATAGTGTACAGAGAGAATAAAGATGCCAAACACAGAACCTTGGGATACACCATACTGAAGAAGGAAAATTAATTTGAGAAATAGAGTTAGCCCAAGAAACCGAGTAAGCGAAGTGGGAGAGATCAGAGTGAAACCAGTCAAGAGGGAGAGAGTAGAAAGAAAAACAGAGTGGTCTACAGTGACAAATGCTGCAGACATATCGAGGAAGACAAGAAGGGAAGACTGCTTGGCGTAGTGAAAGTATAGTAAGGAGTTGGTGACTTATAGGAGAGCAGTCTATGTCAAGTGATGTAGACAGAAACTAGAAGCAGATGCTTGAACGTAGACAATGCATTAAAGTAGTTAAGATAGAAATGGGTGTAAAGAGAAAGGACGGACATTGAAGGTACGTAAGGGATCAAGAGTTTTTTTCAGGATGGGGAGAATAGAAGTGGGTTTGAAAACTTTAGGAAATGTAGCAGAAGTTTGAGAAGTGTTGAGTATCAGGGTTAAATAGGGGAAAAGTAGAGGATAGATCATAGGTATCAAAGCAGAGGGTCAAAAGAAGCTTCTGTAGGATGGGCTTAAGCAAGATAAGTGGCGACCTTGGACAAAGGAGAGATTACTAAAGAAGGAGAGGGAAAGTAAGCGTCAACATGGGCTGAAGGAGAGCAAGGTACGCAAGAGACCCGAAGATTTACTTTAGACGTAAAGAAATTAGCAAGGTTAGAGGCTGAAAGTGAAGAAGTGAGAGAGGGGCAAAGGGGAGGAGGAGTGAGAGTGTGGCTAAGAACTTGAAAAAGTCGTTGAGGGTGAGGAGAAAGCGTGAGAAGATTATCAGCACAATATTGACACTTGGCGGCCAGCAAAGAAGAGTTAGAGGAGGTGTGAAGAAATGATAGTATGTTAAGATCTGTAAGGGATCGCGTCTTCTTCCAGCATCTTTCAGAACGCCGTAAGGATTGGCGAGAAGGGATAGAAGTGGTGAGCCAGGGCTGTGGAGGTTTATGGGAGGGGGAGAGAGGAACAGAAGGATAGAGATGATCTAGAGTAGTTTGGAGAGAGGATGAGAATGTACTTGCCGCTGTATCCGCATCCTGGGTAGAAGTTCTGTTAGAGATGGAAGGGAACAAGATTGTAGCTGTAAAAACAGAGGGATCAAAAGAATGGAGTTTTCACCAAAGGAAAATGAAAGGGAAGAAGGAGGGAACAGAAGGAATAGGTAGATTAACAGACGATGAGAGAAGTGGTCAGAATAATAGATGGAGTAGCTAATACTGGGGATAAATAAAGTATAGTAGAAAAGTGAGATCAAGAGAAAAGCCAGCTCGATGGAAGGGTAGTATTGAGATTTGAGTAAGGTAGTACGAGTTTAGAATAGACAGCAAAGGAATAGAGGCATGCATGGTTGAAAGGTGAAGACTGAAGTTGCCAAAAACAATAAGAGGTACATCAGTAGGAAGGATGAGGGAAAGTAAGGAGTCTAAATCTTCACAGAACAAGGTGACTGGTCCAGGAGGGTGATAAATGGTAAGGACAGCCAGAAACATTGGGTGAGAAAAGATAGAGTAGTGATATTCAAATGTGGAAAAAAGGGGAGGATTTAGTGGGGATGGCGAGAGGAGCCAAGAAGAGCGATATAGAATGCCTACTTCTCCATCTCTTGCAGCAAGACAAGAGATGTGAAACTGGTTGAAAAAAAAAAGAGTAGCAGGAATTAAGGAGTCAAGAAGAGAGACAGTTATGCACAAGAATTGTAGCTCTAGACAGAAGAAAATGTCAAGAATGGAATGGGTCTTGATGCAAATTGGCCACGCATTCAATAGGGCAAGAGAGATAGGGGGGGCAGTGGTGGTGAGTAAATAGTGTTCAGATAGATTAGATTGGAGAAAGGAAGTAGAACGTGTATGAACTGTTTGATGAAGGAAGATGTGCATGGTAGTCCTGACTGTTGTAAGTAGATAGGCAGAGGATGTCAGTGGAAGTCCTTCAGAGCTGCAGATGGTATTATTCATCAGGTGAGTAAAGGAAGGATAGAGAAGCTCAAAAAGTATCATTGCAGGTAAGAAGAGGGTGACCGAAGGTGGTTGCATAGCTAGGAGAGAAATGAGTTAAGAGAGCCACGCTGCATGCGTAAGCAGCAGACAGCGAAGGAGGGACTTTGCCTGGGCCTCGCCTGAAGGCGGGTGATGCAGTCCCACTGATGACTGCTTCCGGCTAGGCTGGTCGTTAGGGGTATGCATTCACAGCTCTGGGTCATATAACCATAGAACCTGGAACCCCTGCAGTGTGTAGAGGTTCCAGGGAGCTCAGTTGGCTTGTGATGGCGAACTGTGAGGTCGCTGTACATGACTCTCTTACTAATAAAGTGCTGTGCCACTTCCCTAAAGTGTCCTGAGGCTTCTTCGTAACAACTGGTGACGAGTTGCTTGGGGCAGCGACCTCTGGCTGGGTTTTAACTCCTTTGATGTTCCTGAGGTGGTGGTGAGCACCCCGAAGGTCCAGGCACAGGTCCCTGTGCTGGTGAGGCTGCTTTCTAAATCGCGCATCTGCCGGCTCTCATTCACAGTTTCTGGCTGCTGCAATGAATTTTAGTCTGGTGTGATCGTGTCCAAGGACTGCAGGCACTGAAGCGTGCGGACGGGCACTCTTTGCAGGCATCTTTTGGTCCCGGTGAGTTCGCTCGCGGCCGCTGAGGTGTGCGCCGGCGCTGGCCTGCTGCGAGACAGGAGGCTCTGACGCATTGTGGTGTGTTAGAAGAAAGCACCCTAAGGCATGAGTGAGCATGCAGCCATCTTGTCGGTTGGCTCTCACAGTAGTGATCAGCACTACTCCACCAGATTCTTCTTCGTACTGGTGTGTGTGGCTGAACATGTGTACTGCATGCCTTTACTCCTCCTCGTCTCAGTACTTGGAGTGGATGCTCATATGGGCTGCTCAGATTTTGAACTGCTGAGTTGGTCTCAGTGCTTGGTGGCCGAGTCATAATAGCAATTTGTTTCTTCCCCCCCCCCCCCCCCCTTCTTTCTTCTTGGGAGTTGCATTGACTGCTTGATTGGGAATTATGGTTAATGTGCCACGATCAGTATTTTTCTTGCCATTACCTGTTGAGCCCAAAGTAAGATGGGCGGATTGGAGGCACGGTTTTACAAAGATTGGGGTGAATTAGATTGTGAAGAACATTGAGCACAATGAATTGTGTATCAGGATATTACACTCAGAGAAAGGTGGCGATGGTTACAAGACAGTGGTGGAGGATGGAATGTTCAACAAGATCACCAAGGCAGCTCAGAAACAATGGGCTGAAAATGGAAAGAGGGGTGACCAGAAAGGGAAAGATGGCTCCTAAGAGGGTGGTTTGATGGCACAGGGGGCCAATAGCACTAGGCCTTCCTTGGGGTCCACCCAAAGTGGAAGCAAGGAACATGCAGGGCAGAAGATGTTACTGATGTGGAAGTGGCAATCACCCAGCAAATGACAAGGATTGTGTGGCGGTGCACATAGTTTGTCGTGAGAGTGACCAGAGAAGACATCTTGCCCGGTGCTGCAAACATTTCAGAGTTTATGGACAGATACGGGAGGTATAGAAGGAGGAAATGGGAAGAGAAGTATCTATTCTGTTCAAGCAGTATCAGGAAAGGTGAAGAGATAAAAGCCAAACCATGGTCTCTGTGAATGGGGTTCAGGTACCCATGTTGATAGTGAGGCAAACTATATCCTTGTGATGGTACAGGTGTGAAGAGAGGAGTTCAAATGCTGCATCTTAGAGGAGCCAGAGGTCAAAGCAAATGCTTATGGTGATTGTTCCATTGATACAATAGGCCAGTTCTCAGCTGAATTACAATTCAAAGGAAGAGGAGAGCATTTGGTGTAGTATATGTGGCAAGGAAAGTAGGTGAATGACTTTCATTGGGTTACTAAGCTGAACTTGCCATCAAGTTAGATCCTTGTCATCCAGAACAGGTCTTCATGGTTCAGGACAATGGAGAAAAGCACAAGAGTATGGATGTGTCTTCTTGGTTTACGGAAGTCTTTGAAAAGAAACTAGGTTGTCTCAGAGGTTTTGTTCATTGGATACGACTCAAGCAAGGGGTGGTATCTGTGTCAGCAAAATTGAGAATGGTACTTTTAGCCTTGCATAAAGAAGTGTAGGCAGAGATTAAAAGGATGGAGAAAAAAGGGATAGTTGAGAAAGTCGGCCCAATTCCTGTTGTACGGAAGTCGAATGGCACTGTAAGACTTTGTATTGACCTCAGAAGCTTGAATGGCAATGTGGTGGCTGAAAAGTGTCTGCTTCCGAGAATAGATGACTTATTGGCAAGAGTGGTTGGTGCACATCTCTTTTCTATTTTAGACTTGACAGCGGCATACCATCAAATTGAGCTTCATGAAGATTTAATGGATTTGACACCTTTCATAATACCTATTGGATTATTTAGGCACAGAAAGATGCTGTTCGGGCTTGTCTTGGCGGCAAGTGTATTCCAAAATGTCATGCATAAATTGTTGGGGGATTAAGTGGGGGTATTGGTCTATCATGATGATGTCTTGGTGTGTGGTGCATCAATGGAGGAGCATGATGGTCGGCTGAAGAGGGTGCTTGAGATTTTGAAGAAAGTTGGCTTGATGATAGCTATGGAAAAACGTACATTCAGAGCTGACAAAGTTACATATCTAGATGAGATTACAGACAAGGCGTCAAACCGAAGCCTGACACAGTTGAGGCGATTAAGAAGATTCCTGAGCACAAGAGTAAGAGTGATGTGACAACATTCTGAGGTTTAGTAGAATTCTGCAGAAAGTTTGTTAAAGGATGCAGCCAAGACCAAACATGAGGCGGCCCACAAAAAAAAGGTGTGGTGATTGATTGGGATGTTGAGCGTGCCAAATTAATTGATTGTGTCAAAGACTGTATAGATCAGCTGTTTGCTGGTTTCATGGAAGTAAGGAAGACAGTGATTTACACAGACGCAAGTTAATTTGGTCTTGGGGAAGCACTTATGCAAGTGGATGGTGCAAGTGGATGGTGGTGAACTGCTGACTATTGCGTTTGCCTCAAGAATACTCAAGGAGGCTGAAAGAAGATATTCTGTAGTAGAAAGGTAGGTGCTGGCATGTGTGTGGGCAATCAACAAATTCAGGATGTATTTGTGGGGGGTGAGATTTCAACGTCAGCAGAGATCATAAACCCCTTGTAAGCATATGCAATAGAGGAGGTTTGGAAGGAGTGTCACGAAGAATCATGAAATGGTGGAGTAGTTGTTACGCTCACCTGGTCTCTGCGGAGGCATTGGGGCGCGGTTGCAGCCCTCCCGGAGTGAGGTCGCTCGGGTCCGACTTCGCTCTCTGCGCTTATGTGGTGACTGGTGGTAATAGGTGATGCTGCTCGGGACTGCTCCTGCGTGGAGAATAGGGGGCGTTCGTATGCCAGCTTGTGCGCCTGATCCCCTTCCAGACCCCTTCTCCCAAACCGGTTGTACCCGTGGGATGCGCTGTCCCTGGAAAGCTCAACTGTTGATTAGTTTTGGCGAGCACTGCGTCCTGCTGATTCTGGCAGGGGCGCTTGTATGATCTGGACCGAGTTCCTTCACTGGTCCCTTGCACGTGGTAGTCCAGTCCTGCTGCGACTGAGCCACTATATCTCAGGTAAGTGTTCCTGTTTGCCTTTGTCTTTCTTCGTCTGTTTTTGTTATATTGTAAAGTTTGTTGTCTTGTATTGCTGTCCGTTCCACGTTTTATGTTGGCTCTTTTGCTTGCTTCCCTTACAGGTGATGTTGCCGGCCCGGCAGAGGCTGCGGAGCTCAAGGCGACAGCCAGAGGGAATGAGGAACGAAGCTGCAGCGGTACAGTAGCTGGTAAATTGTTAACTAGCGGGCGCGCACGGTTAAAATGCGGCGCGGCCCTAGGGCGGATGTTGTAACCTTGTCTTTCTTCTTCTTCACAGGGTCCGAATTTGTGGGTGCGGAGTGCGTGCTGCGGCGTTGGGATCAAGACCACTGGATGTCAGGAGATGAGTCTGCAGATGAAGCACCGGTTTCCTGGAGGTAAGTATGCAGAACGCCTGGTTTCAAAGGTAAGTAAACTGGTACAAGCGGCGGTGAACGTCACGTTGCACACGAGTGTACAGTAACATGAAGCACCAGCCTTAAGGATGGAGCAGCTTATATAGCTGAGCTTCTGAAGCCACAGCCACCAGGTTCAGCCTATCTGCCACACCCGATAAGACAGCACATGAAAACCAGGCCTAGGAAGCCACACCTGATGAGTCAGCACATGAGGATGTTCTCCAGAATAAAGGCTTTCAGCTGCTGGAAAGTTATTGTAAAATAAAAGCACTCCTGCACTGAAATAAAGTAAAAGCACTTCTACACTGAAATAAAGTGCTCCTGCTCACATCTTTATATGAGCCTGGCGCCAAGGGCGCCAGGACTGAGTCCAGCCAGGGCCCCTGTGTTTATACGTCCCAAAAGGGACATAAGTGAGTCACGAGACCCATTTCCCCTATCACTAGATGGTGTGGTTTTTGTGTTCTGGGGCCTGTCACCATGACAGCACTCCCCCTCAAGGCCCCCCTCATGGGTGGTTTCCCCCCTGGCCCTGGTTTAGTGGGGTTATTGCGGTGGAACTGACTGATTAATCGTGGAGCGTGGACATGCTCACTGGGTCGCCAGGTCTGATCTTGGGGTCCATAACCTTTCCAGTCTATAAGGTAGTATAACTTGGACCAGACCATATTAGAGTCTAGGATCCTTTTAACTTTGTATTCTGGTTCTCCTTCAACTATTTCGGGATCCTGTGGAGTATCGATCCACGTACCTGGTCTCAATGGTTTTAGGAGGGAGACATGAAACACCTGGTGGATCCGTATGTGGGCCGGTAATTCTAATTTCATGGCTGCAGGGTTGATCACAGCCTTGATAGTGTAGGGTCCCAGATATCTGGGACGGAACGCCCATGGTCCTTTCAGGGGGGTGTCTTTGGATTCTAACCAAACCTGGTCTCTTACTTGGTAGTTGGGAGCTTCCCTTTGGTGTCGATCCGCAAACTGCTTCCGTTTCTCTTTGTCTCTGGCAAGATGCTCTGCTGCTTCCTTAAAAACCTGGGTGATGGTTTAGTGTAAAGTCGTTACAGCAGGCATTTCTAATGATTCAAGTGGGTCGAAAACGGATGTCCGTGGATGTCGACCATACACTTTGTAGAATGGGCTTTGTCCCATACTGGTGTGAATAGAGTTGTTATATGCGTATTATGCTAATCAAAGTATGTTCTTCCAGGTATCCTCGGTTTGTTGCAGCATACACCTTATGTATTGCTCGAGCGTCTGGTTAGTCCTTTCGGTCTAGCCATCGGTTTGGGGTGATGGCTTGTAGATAACTGGAGGTAAATTTTGGCAATGTTTACAACACCTTTTCCAGAATGCAGAGACAAACAAAGTTCCTCGGTCTGATGAACCCGTGTAGCCGGACAATCTGTTCCAAAAACATAGTAGCCAGAGTAGAAGCAGTTGGGAGACCTTTCAGGGGAATAAAGTGGGCCATTTTGGAAAACAGATCTACGACGATTAAGATGGTATTGTATCCGTTACAGGAGGGAAGGTCTGTAATAAAATCCATTGATAGCGTATGCTAAGGTGCTGGGGGTACTTCTAAAGGACATAGCAGACCTGCAGGACTTTGTTTTTGGGACTTGTGTTGTGCATTGGTGCCACAGGTTGCGATGAACTGGACAATGTCCTTTTGCCAAGTTGACCACCAGTAATTTTTCTTTATTTTAGCTTGTTTTTTGGCTATTCCCAGATGCCCTTCTACTAATGAATCATGATAGTTTGCAATGATTTGATTCTGTCATTTCTTATCCGGTATGTACAATCGTCCTTGGTAGTATGGTAGGTTGTCCACGATCATATACCGGTCTCCCTCCCCTAGCCATTCCTGTTGCGCTGGTGGACTCATCAAGTGTTGCAGGTCAGATTGTAAGTTGTCTAGAGTGGTGGTTGCTGCAATCATGCCTTGGATTCGTCCTTCCGGGATGATGGCCTCGGGGTCTGGTGTAGTGAATGCCTCTTCTCCCTCACTCATGCGCACACCTCAGCGGCCACGAACGAACTCACCGGGACCAAAAGATGCCTGCAAAGAGTGCCCGTCCGCACGCTTCAGTGCCTGCAGTCCTTGGACACGATCACACCAGACTAAAATTCATTGCAGCAGCCAGAAACTGTGAATGAGAGCCGGCAGATGCGCGATTTAGAAAGCAGCCTCACCCGCATGACCCCGAGGCCATGCACCCGCTTTTCCCATGCATACTCTGGGTCTATAGGTGATGATGAAGTCTTATTCCGCAAAGAGAGCAAGGCGGAGTTGGCGTGATGATTGCGCTTTACCGGTCTTCATATATTGTAAATTGCGATGATCCGTGACAACAGTGACTATGTCTAGCTCCAAGAAGATAATGTCTCCAGGCTTTGAACGCTGCCTTAATTGCTATCAGTTCTTTATCACTGATTGCATAATTCAATTCAGGGGCTGAAAACTTGCGAGACCAGAATGCTCCAGGATGCAACTGACCTGTTTTGGGGTCTCGTTGTGACAGGACTGCTCCATGGCTATGTTGGAAGAATCAGTTTCGACCATGTATGGTAGTTCTGGTCGAGGATGTCGTAGAATTGGTGCTGTGGTAATGCTTGTTTTAGCTCCTGGAAGGCTTTCTCTGCGGACCAATTAAATTGTTTATTTTTCCGTAGTAAAGAGGTGATTGAGTTGATGATCTGGGAGAACCCAGGAATGAACCAGCGATAAAAGTTGGCGAACCCGAGTACACTCTGTACTCCCTTTATGGATGTCAGTGAGGGCTAGTTAAGGATAGCGTCTACCTTGCACATGTCCATGCGTACGCCCCGTGGTGTGAGAATAAAGCCGAGGAATTCTACCTCTGTCACATGAAAGAAGCATTCCTCCAATTTGGCATATAGCCGGTGTTGCCACAGTTTCTCCAAAACTGCCCGGACATGGTTGACGTGGTCCTCCTTGGTGGTCGAATAGATAAGAATGTCATCATTATAGACAAGAGCGCAGATGTCCAACAGTTCGCGGAGCATGTCATTCATGAAAAATTGGTACGCCACCGGGGCATTACATAGTCCAAAGGGCATAAACTGATATTCATAAAGGCCATATCTCATGCAAAAGACCGTCTTCCACTCGTATCCTTTTTTGACTCTTACTAGATGGTAGGCCCCTCGTAAATCTAGTTTTGCATATATCTGAGCGTTTTTAACTTGATCCAAGTGCTCGGGGATGAGCAGTAACCGTTTTTTTACCGTGCTCTGTAGTCGATGCAAGTTCTTAGGTCTCCCTTCTTCTTAGGCACATAAAAGAGGGGCGAGGATGCAGGGGACTTGGACGGACGAATGAAGCCATTTGCCAGATACTGATTTAGGTAGGTTTTTAGATGCTGGTTTTACTTTTCGATTAGGGCGTAAATCCGGATGCAGGAAACTTGAGCTCCAGGTACCAGATCAATTTGGCAGTCATATGGTCTGTGCGGAGGTAGGGTGTTCGCTTGCTCTTTTTGAAAGACATCTTGGTAATCCAGGTATTCAGGTGGTAGTGAAATGGTGAGGCCCAGTATTGTTTCTTTCTTCGACGAACCTGGGTTGGTAAGACCTTTTAATGAGAATCCCTTGCTATAACAGTTGTCGGCACAGTCTTGGGGAAAGGTCAGAACTTGTTTACGCCAGTCAATCCTGGGATTGTGGGTCTCCAGCCAGGGCATTCCCAATATCATCTGGAACTGAGGAGCACCGATGGTGACCGTCCTGACACAGAAGCGTGACCTTCTCGGTGTAATGCGTCACTGGGCCGGATGATAGCTGAGATCAATCAACTGCTGTGACGTTTTCCGAAACCTGCTTCTGTTGGAGAGGAAGGCCTATCTTGGTCGATGTAATTTCCCACAGCCCCACTGTCAATGTATGCCCCCAAGGCATGTATTTTCGACGGTTGCTTGTGGTTTACCAGGAGCACAGGGATGACTAGATGTGAGGTCTGTATAAGTTCCTTTTCACCGCTCGACAAGTGGACCCCTCCGCTTGCTGGGCATTTCCAGAGTCCTGTTCTTCTTCTTCTTCACCCTTGTCAGTTGCTCTAACTGCTTTCCTGGGTGGTTTCACCGGCCATTCTCGGAGATAGTGACCTGCCTTACCACAGTACAAACAAAGCTGCTGCTGTCTCCTTTTCTCCCTTTCTGCCTTGGGGAGTAGGCTCCGCAAACCTCCGATTTGCATTGGCTCGGACTGATTGTGTGATTTGGTTGGGATTCTCACGGGGTCGTACGTAGACCGACTGCCCCTCGGCCTTCGCCCGATCCATCTGCCGATCCTGCAATCTGTGATTGAGCTGCACGGTCAGGTCGAGGTATTCAGCACATCTTTCTGGGGGATTTACTACTCGGGCTAATACGTTCTTAAGTTCCCCTCGCAAGCCTTGGTCAAAGAGCGTAGTTCTTTTCTCCTCTGGCCAGTTAGTTTGTGCTATCAGACGATTGAAGGAAGTGATATATGTTAGTAGGTCTTGATTACCCTGCCATAGTGATAACAGTTAATTGTCCAGAGCAAGCCCGGGAGTATGCCGTGCAAATAGTATCTCCATTTCATGTTGGAAACCTCCGGCGTCTCGAAGCAAAGGATCATCCTGGTTTACCAAGGGTATTCACCAGTCTGCTGCACGACCTCCCAAATATCAGAGTCCAAATGCCACTCTCGTTGGATCGTTGGGGAATGCCCCAGGTCTGCACACGAAATGTA
This sequence comes from Ambystoma mexicanum, assembly GCF_040938575.1. Classification (NCBI taxonomy): domain Eukaryota; kingdom Metazoa; phylum Chordata; class Amphibia; order Caudata; family Ambystomatidae; genus Ambystoma; species Ambystoma mexicanum. The sequence continues at coordinate 639,131,517 of NC_090935.1, read as the reverse complement.
GGCGACATTGATTCATAAAGATGGCATACTTATTTGGATTGCCTATCAAGCGTTCTGGTGGGGCCAGGGGAACCCCCCCTGGAAGAACCACCTGTACTGGCGTGGGCTGTGGAGGCGCGGCAGGAGGGGCATACCCCGGCAATGGGACCTGGCCTGTCTGGAGCATTTGCCTTGCTAGTTCATCTGTCTGCTCCCGGTTCACAATTAGATGCCTCCTTAGGGCATTGGTTTCCTGCCTCCTTAGGGCATTGGTTTCCTGTCGTGAAGCATGAACTTCAGCCCGTAACTCTCCCAGTAATCCGGCCACCTAGGCAGAGATTCAAAGAGGCTTCGCATTCTGTTATGCTCACCTGGTCTGTGCAGAGGCGTTGGGGCACGGTTGCAGCCCTCCCGGGGATGAGGTCGCTCAGGTCCGACTTCGCCCTCTGCGCTTATGTGGTGACTGGTGGTAATAGATGATGCTGCTCGGGACTGCTCCTGCGTGGAGAATGGGGGGCGCAAGTATGCCAGCTTGTGCGCCTGATCCCCATCCAGACCCCTTCTCCCAAACCGTGGTACCCGTGGGATGCGCTGTCCCTGGAAAGCTCACCTGTTGATTAGTTTTGGCGAGCACTCCGTCCTGCTGCTTCTGGCAGGGGCGCTTGTATGAACTGGACCGAGTTCCTTCACCGGTCTCTTGCACATGGTAGTACAGTCCTGCTCCGACTAAGCCACTATACTTCAGGTAAGTGTTCCTGTTTGCCTTTGTCTTTCCTCGTCTGTTCTTGTTGTATTGTAAAGTTTGTTGTCTTGTATTGCTGCCCGTTCCACTTTTGATGTTTGCTCTTTTGCTTTCTTCCCTTGCAGGTGATGTTGCCGGCCTGGCAGAAGCTGCAGAGCTCGAGGCGACAGCCAGAGGGAATGAGGAACGAAGCTGCAGCGGTACAGTAGCTGGTAAGTTGTTAACTAGAGGGCGCGCAGGGTTAAAATGCGGCGCGGCCCTAGTGAGGATGTTCTAACCTTGTCTTTCTTCTTCTTCACAGGGTCCGAGTTCGTGGATGCAGAGTGAGGTGCTGCGGTGTCGGGATCAAGACCACTGGATGTCAGGAGATGAGTCTCCTGGAGGTGAGTATGCAGGAGAATGCCTGGTTTCAAAGGTAAGTAAACTGGTCCAAGCGGCGGTGAGCATCACGTTTCACGTGAGTGCACAGTAACGCAACGCACCGGCCTTTAGGATGGAGCAGCTTATATAGCTGAGCTTCTGAAGCCACGCCCACCAGGTGCAGCCTGCCTGCCACACCCTGCCACACCCGATGAGTCAGCACATGAAGACCAGGCCTAGGGAGCCACACCCAATGAGTCAGCACATGAAGATGTTCTCTGGAATAAAGGCTATCAGCTCCTGGAAAGTTCTTGTAAAATAAAAGCACTCCTGCACTGAAATAAAGTGTTCCTGCTCATATCTCTATATGAGCGGTGCGAGGAATGAGTCCAGCCAGGGCCCCTGTGTTTATAGGTCCCATAAGTGAGTCAAGTGACCCATTGCCCCCATCACTAGATGGTGTGGCTTTTGTGTTCTGGGGCCTGTGGCCATGACAGTAGTCTACAGGGCTTGCAATTTCAAGTGGAGCATGTTCAGGGGAAGAACAATGTGATGCCTGATGCTTTGTCCAGGTCAGCAGTGACACATCCTCTGGTGGGTGAAGAGGATACTGAAAATGAAGATGAAATTGCATGCATTTTTCGGGTTCAATAAAACAAAGTAGGTGAAATGGGACAACGCATGTTCAGGTGATGAAGTTTATCAGACTATTTTGGAGTTGGTACAGATGAATTCGAATGATTGTGGTGATGAGAAGGTCAAGGCTTACAGGTGAGTGTGAGATTAGTTGCATGTGCATGGAGGGTATTTGTGTAGAGGCCATCGGCTGGTGGTCCCGGGGAGATGAGGAATGCTATCATGTACTTGGGACATAGAGGACATTTGGGCCTGGCTAGGACCAAAGCGTTGATAAGGGCTGAGTTTTGGTTGCCTGGTGTGGACAGTGAGGTGAAGAGTATGGCCAAGGAGTATGCAGACTGTGTGGTAGGTGACACAGGACATCAGGTGTGCAGGCCTATGAAGGTGTGAGAGACACCCAAGGTACTGTGGGATGAGATAGCACTAGATTTGTTGGGCCTGTTCAATATCAAGGGAACTAGAGATATGTACTTGTTGGTGGTCATTGATAGGTTATCCAAATCCTGTATCACCCACAAGGAAATGGGTGTGTAGAAAGATTTAATTTCACTCTTATGGATTTCATAAGAATTTCAGTGGCCACAGGTGTGGATTGGATTTCGACGGTCATGGTAAGGATATTTCAATACAGGCTGGCACCACACAGGGTGACAAGGGTGTCAGCATTTCAGTTGTTGAGGGGCAGGAAGCCCAACACTCATTTGTGTCCAGGTTGGATGGGCAGATCATGGTGTTAGAGTGTCGATGTGGTCAAGGTTAGAGAAGGGATTTGCGAGAGTGGAGGGAAATCAAATGGAAGAGTTGATTAAAAAAAGTGTAGGAATCCGAGTGTAAAACCAGGTGATGTTATTAAATTGAAATTGCTTGTTAAAGTGAAAAAAGAAGGATCTACATTTTCCAAGGAAATAGAGGTTGTCAAGGATTTGGGTGTGTCGGTCATGATCAAAGGTGGGGGGGTGTGTAACAAAGAGGATGGCGGTTATGAGGAGGGGGAATGCTGGGTGTGTTTGATGGAAGGAAAGGAGGTGTTAGGGGTATGCATTCACAGCTCTGGGTAATGTATCCATAGAACCTGGAACCGCTGGAGTGTGAGGAGTGTAGAGGTTCCAGGGAGTTCAGTTGGCAGGTGATGATGAGCTGTGAGGTCGCTGTACACAACTCTCTTACTAATAAAGAGATTTGCCACTTACCTGAAGTTTCCTGAGGCTCCTTTGTAACACTGGGGGTGGGCGGGTCTTCAGTTGAAGGCGGCAGCAGGCGATGCTGCGCAAGTGTGCCGGGCCGCATGGATGTGGGAAGGGAAAATGGTAGGCAGCAGCAGTGTCAGTCTTGGGCCTGGTGGAAAGGCAGCTCCAGGTAAGAGCACGCCTGCTCACAGGGGCCTGAGGCTGCAGCATATTCACACTAAAACGGTAAAAATGCCCAGTCACCCGATATTGGTGCCTCATCTTTACCTATACAAAAGCCTAGAGCCTAAATTAAAGCCTTTGCTAGTACTTGCTTTCAAGAGGACTTGAATGCATTAAGAGCACACACATGTCTTATTTTAGTAAAAACAGGAACTCATGTACATGCACAATTAAGGTACAAACTCTCAGAAGACTGCTGAAAAATAACTCTGGCAGGACCTATACAATACAAATGCTGATATTACAACATGCTAGACACAGCTACAAATTAAGGAATAGAAGCTGCCCCAAGCACTGCTACAATGGACCGGACAATAACATGGCAACAGCTGGAAAACAGTGCAAGTACCCGATCTTATGATGTCAGTGCCTCACAAATCCCAGTGTGTGTGTATGTCTATACACATATTAGGTTAAAGCTCCTACAGCAGCATTCAACAACCCTATACCGAGCTTACAAAGTAGCGTAGGCATTCACAAAATGGCTGATCCTATCCACGGAAATGCTGTTTTTCCCCAGGGACCTGCATGCTGCTTCTTTGTGTTGCACATGTGCATGTGTCCATAGGTCTCCACACTGGGCAGAGTAGACTAACAGAGATCTTAAAGGCAGCATTCTATAACCCTGGACACAGTTTGCAGATTAGCACAGGCATTTACAAATTGGCTGATCCAATCCACACAACCCCTATTGCACATCCCCAGTTTACAATTCTCAGTTAGTATAGCACGAGACAGAGGGAGGGCAATTTATCATTGCTTTTTTCGTCACAGACAGAACACACATCAGTTACCTAGTCTTTGAATGAATGTGGGCTACTTTCAGCTGCCTTCTCTGACACTGTCCTAAGACATCAGACTAAATTGTTTAAAAGTTGTACATGTAAGAGCACAATTCCGTTAACATCCCACGTACCTCGGCGGAGAGAAAGCCATGTAATCTCTGTCTTCCTTCCTCTCTTCTGTAGTGTAAATAGCTGTTGAAGGAGGTTGTACGCTTCAGGTTCTAGGAGACTCGCTGTGGGGAGGAGCTCCCACTTTGTGCATATGCTGATCCATGATAGCCCACCCCCACCCTTGGAAGGACAGCCCTTAAAATCTCGATGAATGAAGCATAGCTATTCATGCCCTTGTCCCATCATTTAGCTTTGGCAGAAGTAAAGAAATCCTCCTTTCTCCCCCCAAGAGATCCTTAGCCAGCAAGGGGCAAGAGAGATTGCAAACTCAAGATTGCAGCCTTATTGGAAAGGCCACTGTATCCCTCACCCCCAAAATCCCAATCTGTCACCGACAACACACTGCTCTTCACCATCCTGCAGATGTCTCATATTCCCATGCCCTACTTATGGACCAAGGTGCTGCAAATTATCTGCTGCAAGTCTCAAGAAAAATGTGGTGCAGCTGTCAGTCACTGGCATAGTTGCCCTTTCTACACTTGAACACTGCTTGGCATGGCTTTTAGAATGTCTCAAGACTAGCCATCTCCGCTCGTGATTGAATAGTCCCCCAAATTCTAATTTCTGTTCACAACCAATGTAATGCTATTATATGTTCATGTTTGCACAGACAACGGTCTTATGAAGGGTCTTCCACTCGACAGGGCTTCGAAGCCATAACAATGGCAGTAGGCAATATACAAATATCAATTAGCATAACAAATCTTGACTTGCGCAAGAAAACTATTTTGAGAATCTGGCCCTTTGTAGCTATGTGAGGCATTAAGCAATTGAACACATTTTTATAGTAAGTATGTTCTGATCAACGGTGCCTATAGATAAAAGAGAGGCATGGCAATCTCAGACTATAGTGAATAAAACAGATTTCTATGTTTTTGTCAAAAAATAAGTATGCGTGATACTTGGAATATGAAATTAGTTAATAATGAGCGATAAAAACAAAATAACGATGCTGTTGAACATTTACGTTTAAGAAATGTTATGCATGCATCAAACAAAGAACACACGAAGAAAACAGTTTGTAGCAATACAAATGTTGGAATAAGAAAGTTGACACTTGCAGTTTGAACAGGCTTTATTAGCAGGTCAAATAGGGACATCAACGAGGAATACAAATAAATAAAAAAAACACTTTTAAATTATGCATGAGTCATCATGCAAAATATGTACTAAATATTTCCCTTATTTTCTTTCACAAGTTGATTAAAATGAAATCAATAAAACCCACATCAGAATTCACGTCTATTTCTTACAGTACCTATAATAAATAGATTTCACTCAAACTTGCCAGCATTAATATACTATATACAATGCACATAGACATGGTATGTACACGCACACACACACTGTACACTTAGGGCACGGCACTGCACTTCAAGTATCCGCCTGACAAGGTATTGGCTCCTGCTGACACTGGACATAGTTGCTTTATTTCCCTGTTCCTCGGTTTACTCCATTGCAACAGATAATATTTAATAGATAATTCTGCGTGTTGTCCATTTGAGTTAAGTGCTTTGTATATTTGTATGTTTCCATACATAAGACAGAATAGCTTTACATTTGGGGCAGAACTCTGTGTGGCCGATGGCATTTTGTGAAAACAGGCACAGAAGTATTGCACACCCAAACCAAAAGAGTAAACACATGGACTCAAGGGCCAGAGTGGGCCAGTCACAAAGCTGGGATCTGAAAAGCGCAACGTTGAGTACCCCAAGAACATAAGATCCCAATCCACCCCCCACAAAAAGAGGGGTGGGGTGCACACAAACGTGTTTCAAAGAGATACCATCTGCTCATAGAAAAAGGCATTTCAAACCAATGATACTTAACAGTAAAACACACAGTTTGTGCACACATTAGTACATGTCTGTAAAGTAGATCCACAAAAAGCGCAACAAAGCCTAACGAATAGGACAGTAGCCTACAGAAATAACATTTACTATTGCACATAATCCAAGTAATCATCATGCAGAGTGCCACTTTAGATCCTACATACAATAGTAGAAACCCACATTTTGCAAAAATAAATAAATAACAAAACTCTAAACCAAAGAGGTTTTGAACGCACCAATTAAAAGGGCCACCCAGTATTAAAGTTTAATACGGACATCTGTTGTTATAAAACGTGGCACATAAATATATCAAAAGCAATGCCATTGTTTCATACAGGAGCTGTGCACCACTAGGCCTTAAGACTATGTAAACTGCTCTTCAAAAGACAATACACATTTGTGACAAGCTGTGGGGCGCCTACTATGGCAGTCTTTCATGACAGCCGAACAAGGCGCTGGGTGGAGACCGGTGGTAAGAGTAGGGAGGCTTTAATAGACCTGTTTTCAGACACTAATCTGAGAAGGTGTTGGATGAAAGGTGTATAGATCACTGAGAAAAATACTTTCCTGCCAACAATTTGGGTAACATGTCTTGTTTGGTTTAAGTGGCCGCTATTGTGCAGTGGCCCTCCATCTCTTCACGTCACATTGTCAGCCTATCATGTGCCGGATTCTGCGTGGCGCCTCTTTGCGCTTCCTTTTTACCCTTTGCATCGCATAGTCTCAGACTCGTTCGAGTGGAATGCTATGCATGGTATCTTGGCTTACACTGATCGCCCTTTTGACACTTTTTGCACCCTGAAGTTGGCCTCCTTTACGGGTAAGTAGGCTGTATGGTACATCGGAGCACATTTTGCCCTCCAACATGGTTGGTTATCTTTTGCTTCCTACTGTTTACATGGCAAGTCCTCTAGCAATCAGGATTTTACTGCATCCTCGTTAGGATCCAGCCTGTGCTCACCCCTCATAATAGGTCGCATTGCTTTGTTCTAGACTAGTCACCCCATCCTTCTAGTTAGTCCTCGTGTTTGCAGTCTTCAGCGTTGTTTCTTGCACTCTGGACAGTATTTATGGCATCAGTCCCAGTTTCCCTTGCACTTCGACTCTTGGCTTTCTTGCTTATAAAATGTTGCTACAGTTCTTTCCATCTTCACTTTCCTCAACTCTCAGTCACTGCACTTCCTCAACAATATCCCCCTTGTCCTAAGAGACCAGTGATGAGGCAGCTGCAAAGTCTTGGTTAACAGCTGGCGTGGGGACTCATCTAACTCTGCATGTGGGGGCTCATCTAACTCTACGCTAGCTGCTGAGATGAAGTGAAAGGCGAGATTGAGTGTGTGTGTGTGTATATATATATATATATATATATATATATATATATATATATATATATATATATATATATATATATTCATTGTTTAACCCATGTTAAAAATAAATCTTCCCAATATTTCTAACTTCTGATGCTTCTTAACCACAGGAGGCAAGTTTCTCTTTAAGGATCCACATTAAAGCTTCACCTTGCAGGCCTCACCAGTCTATGGCTGCTCAGCTGAGTTTTTCACAAGGACTCTGGCTAAACGGATGATGGGATATCAGGGAACTTGCACAGACTTAAAATACAGGAACGCTTTCCATTGTTATTAGAATGTTCGGGGCACAATGAAGGTCCCACAAACACTTTCAAACCCAACAGTATCATTTCTTTCAAATGAAATGATGGATAACTCAATACCTACGCTGTTTCGATGAGCTGTATTTTTGCGGTTTTTCCCGTGCCACCATGGAATATCTATACATGACATACCATGCACTGCTTTAAAAAAGAACTTCACTCACAGTGGGGCATCAAGTCGGCGTTACAGCCTTTTGAATTGGGCGGGATTGGCGAGTAGCCACCTTCCAACTTGCCGCAAGATATTGCCATTGCCACTGAACGTAGAGAGGGTTTGCCTCAATGTAAAACATATAACAGCAGAGGAAATCTACGTCTCCGAAATCACTCTCAACTCCTCTTCAAGTGCATTTCAACCGCGTCTTTCCCAAACACAATTTTCAGTCAAATGCTGGCTTCTTATTTTATAAAAGGTTTGTATTGACGCACATTTACAAAGAGGGAATGGGTGCACGTTACTGAATAGTGACAGAACACTATATAAACTGATTTTAAAACAGCACATACTTTCACTGAAGTAACTTTAAAACTAAGAGGACTTCAACTTTGCTGAGCCGAAACGTATCTCCTTTGATTTTTTTCCATGCAGCCGTTCTCGCTATTCCTTGATTCTCTGAAGAAGCCATAACATATGCATTTCAATGACCTGTTGAACTGAAGTAAAACGACAATGTGGTTAGAGTTCAGCCATCAATACAGTGGTTCGAGCACATGAACACAGTCACAGCTGCATAACAATACAATGCTTTAAATTATGAATGATGCCCTCCTCGACCATCTTTATCATAGTTTATCTGGACACAACGGCATGGCAAGATATTAGTCCAAGGGAAGCTGCTACACAGTTCTGTAAGGAAAAAGCAACATCTTACTCAACTCGTGGTTCCTCATTCTACTAATTGTATTATTACTACTGTCAGATCCCTCTAATGGGACGTCACTAAAAGTAAGGTAGACTGGAGGACATCTAGGTGCATTTGTGCATTGCAACCTTTCCACCTAACAGACCTGACACACCGTTCCACCACCCATGACCGACCAAACCGAACATTCATTTTCTCTTTCAATATACTTGGAGTGGACATAATGGGGGAGTTGTCTACATGAAGGTCTGCTATAGCTATAGTGAGTAGACCAAATTACTTACCTTCAGTAATGATCTTTTTGATGGATTAGTCTTTCCTCCCACAGATTCCTCAGCTTAGAAATGTATTATAGAGCATCAGTCTGGCTTCAGATGTTTTCTTTTCAACAACCAGGGGGCGTGCTGCGGTTCTGCATCTGCATTGTTGGCACCCATGATTCTTTCTGGATGTGGTGTCCTGGGTGGTATATATAGAGACAGCTGTGCCCCATGACCTCAGTGATGCACAGTTTTCGCCTAATCTAAGCTACTAAGGAACCACAGAAGTGCAGGTTAGGAACCTCTGTAAGAGGAGCAGGTTGGGAGGCAGGAAATTGTCGATGGCAGGAAAAATCCATCAGAAAGTACTCCCACAGAGTCCTGATCTTAGAAAGACTCCGAAAGCAGTACAGAACCTGACAGGAGATTGATGACCCCTCAACTAAACCAGGACATTCTAAAGCACTGATTACCCAAAGCGAGTGTCATGACCGGACAAGGAGACCAGGCAATAATGTTTGGCGAACGTGTGCATAGAAGCCCACTTAGCACCTGCCAGATGCCTACAAAAGGAACTCTCTTCAAGGCAGGCTGCTGGTTGAATGGTGCCCGAGACCCTCAGACGACGCTTTCCCAGCCAGATTGTAGCATTTGAAATGAAAAGTATGATCCACCTGGACAGAGTTTGCTTAATAACCCCCTGGCTAGCCCAAGCACCAGCAAATCTAACAAATGGCTGGTCAACCTTCAAGATATTTCCCATTCGAGAAACATAGTAGTTGAAAGCCCTCATAGGGTCCAGATGATGAAAGATTTCCTTTGTTTTAGACAGATGAGGCTAAAGTTAGAAGATGGGAACATGGATAGGCTGTAACATGAAATTATATTTTATTTATATCGCGCTCATACACAAGTGTTTCAGAGCGCGACCAGATAAGGGGGAGGGGGGGCGAACAAGAGAGAACAAAAACAATGATCGTACTAGGCCCAGTGACATTGAGAGCGTGCAAGTGCATGGAAAAGGGGGAAAGTGCATGGAGGGGGGAGAAGTGGAAAGTGAGGAACAGAGGAAAGAAAAGAATAAATATTAAGTAAAATAAATAAATAAATAAAAGCAATAAGCAGCAGTACTGCAGCCAGCAAGTGGCAAGTACTAGATTAGTCGGATAGGGTATAACTGATAACTGCAGAAGAAAAGTGGGAGCGGGACTGTCTGGGTACAAATACAGTTCCCAGTGCAAGGGGTAGCCCGGAGGCAGTGCTTGAGGCTGGCATGATGAGCAGGTACTTGGGCCCTAGTTAACAGAGGGTGGCCAGGTGCACTTGCCGAGAGAGAAAACAAATCAGCTGGGGAGAAGAGAAGCAAAAGATGAAGCGAAGAGGAAGGTCCTGAGGTGCTTCCAGAACCGAAGATGGTTCTCCTCAAATTTCAAGTAACATGAGAAAGTCTGACAACCTTGGGAAGGAAGGACGGCTTCAGCCTCAAAGTCCTTTTCTCCTTTGAGAAGGTGAGGTAATGGCGTTTGACAATAAGAGTCTGGAGATCACCGAAACCAGGAAACTCAAAGAAGATGACTCTGAACCTGGGAACTCAGACTCGGTCTACATTGCGTCCTTGTGAGGGGCATTGAAAAACTTTGCTGCATGCTCCCGCAGGTTCTTCGTGTTCATGGACTGGAAAGAGCTGCAATCCTCTGTGTCATGGTCGACCCACAGCCAGCAAAGGCAAACATTAGGGGGATAATACATCAACACTTGCCCGATGCAATTCCAGCAGTCCTTAAAGCCAGAGGCCTACGGAGGGTGATTAAAAAGGACACAGTTCAAAGGTTGCCATAAGGAGAAGTAGTGGCTTTCCAAAGCAGCATAAAAGAGTGCAGTAAAAAGGAGCTGGGGTAATGGGGCACAGCTGGCCCCATAAATACCACCCATGACATCACATCCAGAGTCATGGGTGCCAGCGATACTGTGCGTAGCATATACTGAGATACAGTGTGCCCAATGGTGGCTGAAAAGAATGAAGAAGCCAGACTATTACAGGAAAATATACTCCTAAAATGAGGAATCTATGGGAAGAAGGAATCCATAACAAAACATAACTTCAAAATCTTCTCTCCGATCGGAAGTAAGGGAATTGTAACTAAGACTTAAGAAATCCAGAGGTTGCAAAATATGCTTCTCAGCATTGCTTGATCATACAGAGTGTCCAACCTGAAGCTGATGCCCAGCACACTGATGCGCAAATACACAGGTGGCAGCTCAATGCATTAAGTCTCAGTGCATGGAAGAGCCTGGTCTTCAAAGGTCATTGATGCATTCCATCCTGGAAAAAGGTGTTACCGACTCACAACAGAGTTAAGGGCCCGAGGAGAACCAAAGGACTCATAGCAACAGTAAGGGACAATAACACCTGTTATAGCTGCTCCCCCAGGGCTAAAGGGCAATGTACTGTGGTTAAATTAAAATGGCACGTTAACAGCAGGTTAGGAACAAATCAAATATTAAGCAATATGCCCCGAGCGGCGGGGGCATTACCGACCCAGATAATGCCCCCGCCGCGAGGGGTATATTGCTATTAGTACCCCGGCCCGCAAGATCTGTGTGACCGGGGCACTAAAAGCATTTATTTTGTCCCGAAACGCTGCAGCGTTTCTGGTCAGAAAAAAAAACGACCAAGAAAATGGCCGCCGGGAAAGGGAAAACGGAGCCCGTTTTCCCTTTCTATGGCGGCCATCGGGAGCGGACGCGCTGGGAACAGATTCATGCCCTTAGGATTGTGAATTGCGTTGAATGTGGCAAAGACCTGTGGGGAAGGGAGTCATTTCCCCTGGAGTGAATTGCAACACCAAGAGGAGGGGCTCTTCGGCTACAAAGAACTTGGTTATTATTTTGAACTTTTGTTTTGTTGGAGAGAAACCTGGGGAAGGGAGACATTCACTGGAACTGTGAACATTTTGTTGGATTTGTACCTTTTTGTAGAACTTGAACATATGTGCACTTTTCCAGCCAAAGACAACACCCTTAATACTTTAGAGTTACTTTTAAATTGAGAGGGCTAGGATGGGATTTCGGACACAGGACATTTTTGCTTTGGACATCTTGACACAGGACAGGCCCTTTGTCTCTGGTTGAGGTAGGGAAAAACCTTCTAGATTAGGGACATTGAGGCATTTTCCAAACCCTTTATTATTTAAATCTAAGTGTATAATCGATCACCAGGAGTACTCTGTGTCCGTGTCTCATTCCTGGTTCCTCACAATAGGCAGAAATCTTTGGGAAGATATGCAAGATTGTCTAGCGCTTCGGTAATGCATTTTGAACACTCACCACTTCTGTGACCCAATGCTACAGCCAAATCCATGGAATTGTATCCGGAATCTGTCTCAATGGTAGGATCGGCACCATTTTCTAAAAGGGAGGAAAATAAAAATCTAAGAGCATTTACCTAACAAGGTCCTGGAGACGAAGACAATGTTCATCTCAGCAGTCATTAGATACACACTCTTCCTTACCTAAAAGCATTCGGACACACTTCACATGATTTCCATGAACAGCATACAGCAGAGGAGTCCCACCGTTCTGCAAAACACAAGAAATACATATACGGACTAATGCCTACTGAATTCATAGCAACAACTTAGAAATTTAGGAGCCATAGAGCAGCATGGATTTCAAATGCAATGCGATGAAAAATTACCCATAGAAAAATGGTAAAAAGCAGAAATATGCTTAGAATATTACTGAAAGTGAATAATGGAATACCATGTATGAATTTGTAATATCAGGGACATGTTGTAAATTTATAGCATGACTTCATAAGGTGAATGTTTTTTATCAATTGCAAAAGAAATGCATCTGTGAACACAATAATAGCCAGTCGTAAAGACAAGAATCTTTGGCACTAAGGAGGGCAAAAATGGATGCACGTGTCAAATATGTATGAAAGGGCATAGCATGCCTTCTGATAACTTCATGAGATTGATTTTCAGTAGGATACCCAAGCATGTGCTGCGGGACCATGGAACACTTTTAAATGTTTACATTTAATTATTTAAGAAAGCCAAAAACACACATGCAGAAAACATTCTGCTTTCTTTAACACTTCTGCCGAGACTGTATAGAGAATTGGCTGCCATGCCCATTTAACTCAATGAGCCCTTTAACAGGCAGAATACTCTGCACCAACCCAGACCCTCTGTTGAATTGGGAACTAAATACGTATCCAATAGTTTCTCTGAAAGGGAATATTGGTTAGGTCATTAATGAATCGGATGAAAGTACCCATGATCAGGAACCACAAGTAAGGCAAGCACATTTCCTTCGACATAGATCTGTATCAATATTTATAAGTGCTGTAAAGTAGGAAAGACCAGCCTGTTTATTGACATGAGGGGCTATGCAGGGCAATACTCCTGTTTTACCCTTCCTCGCAGCAATTACCTGATTTCCATATGGTCTTTTCCCTTTTGTAATGGCTTGGCAGACGAAGAAGGATGGTCTGGAGGGTTGCCCAGAGCAATGCCAGAGGTTAAGATTAATTCAAAACCTTCCAGCCATCACCTCTTTTGTTTTGCTGTAGTTATGACATGGTGACTACTTGGGTTACCCAATTATACAGTCACAAGGATTGGATGTCAGCTTGATGATGTGACTCATCCATGGCGGGACTGCGGGTACATTAGCTGTCTGGCCCAAGTGTAGGCCCAGGAAGTTTTTTCTGATCTGAGTTGACACCTTCCTTCAGGGACCAGGAACCTGCCCCAGGTGGTCCCCTAGGAACCCGGTGCTTCATAGCCAGACTTGTCATGATGATGGCCATCTCACACAAGGGTGCCGATTACTGGAGTACTTTTGATGTATGCAGACAGCGGATGGTGGAAGTTAGAGTAACCCAAAAGAGAGGTTCATACCAAAGAGGAGTCGCCCCATCTTGGATTATACTAGCACTCCCTAAACATCCTGCCCCACCCGCACATCCTGCAGATAAGGCACTCTGGCTATGACATCAGCAAGCAAAGGACACTTGTTACAGCAGCCTGGATTGAACCATTGACAACAGGTTTGCTCTGGACCAAACCGCTGTAGCATTTTGCCTATTTAAAGGGGATGTGCGGAACCTGAGGGCATCCACAGTTCTTTCTCCCCAATATTCTCTGCTCAGGTAGCCAGAGAAGGGCCATTGCCTTTGGATCCCGGCTCTGGGGATGGATATGCGAGGGAGGATCACCTGGGTAGAGGGGACTTGGGGAATGAAAGTGAAATATCCTTGGGTAAGACGCAGTATTCCCCTTTTCTATTGCACAATGAACCTTCAGTCCCATCAGCCTTTATGGGATATCGTTACCCTTTACCCTTTTCTTCCTTCCAGGATGACCCTAGAAGAGGCTATCAATATAGTAACATTAGAAGGAGGTTGAATAGGAGGATGTCTGGGAGAGAGGCATGCTATTCCCCTTTTCCCTGTGATAACCAACCTTACACTCCCCCCTGCCTTTACAGGCTGTTCTCAATCACATTCCCCTCATTCATACCACTCTAGTACTGGGACGAGGAAGAAGTGACTAGGAGTGCTACACACTAACATGTAATTTCACAAATCTGGTACTGAGACGAGGAAGAGGCCTCAAGGCTGGTGTAAGGGTTAGGCATGTCCAGATTACACCAGTAACTATGGTCAGGCAAACAGGCTTGAGGACTCACACCTGCAAGCTTTTAAGTGGTTTCAGGTGCATAAAAGGTGGAGCCGACCATCAGGACGGAGAGACCAGCAGGAGAGAAGCCAGCCGGGTATTTCAGGTCTGCAAAGAGAGAGATCCTGTCGAGAAGGAGGCTGCCTAGGAGGGACAGGCCTGGAGGCAAGGATGCCCGGGGATACCCAGGAGAGACTGTGACGCTGAGGCCCGAGCGGGCCATGAGAGGGTCACAGCGGTTGGAGCCTCCATGGTCATGTGGGACACGGAAGAGATCCTAGTGCTGCAAGTTAGTGGCAGCGTCTGCGGGTGATGAGCGAAACTGCCGGCAACCCACAGAGAGACCTCCCAAGTGTGAGCGCGGCTCGCAACACTGCATAAACATGAAATGGAAAGCAAGTAAAAAAAAGAAGCCCGGAGGAGCAGCCAGGGACGGGCGAGTGAACAGAAGGGAACACTTGTACCGGGGCACTCCTGGGGCTATGGCTAAGCAAATTTTATTGCCGGATGAACGAAAATAGATATGCAAGCAAGAGTGAACCCAAAGTAAGGGGTTATATGAGCAAATAGAGCTATAGAGACTAAAGTTTCATGAATTAAGAATTATTGAATACAGAACTAAAGGAAAGCTTATGAATGGAAAGAAAGCATGTGTGAAGCACGCATAATAAACAGTAAAAAGCAAGTAATGAACATTACTGAACAGTGTGAAAGAAATGTGGTACAGGAAAGTGAGCGCCACAGAGTGAACTGTATGAAAAAACACATTGTGGCAAAACCAAGAAACTAGCAAGTAGAAACCAAAGTGAATGTGAAACGAAACAAAGAGCAGTGAAAATTGGGTTATCGGTTGTGTGACCTCCAATGGGTGGACCGTGTGGTCTGACAACTGCGCCTAGAACGAGGATAATCTGTCTGTAAAAGCCAAGGAAAATACAAGTACATATGAAAGAGGTTGCTGAAGTGAAAGCAGAAGAGAGTAATTTGTGTAAACTACTAAGGAATCAGAAGGAGTGTACAATTGACCTGGAACTGGTGTTGAATATTAAGAGACTGACACTAAATGTGAGCTGGCAAGCTGGACAAGCTCTCTTGGGGACGGGAAACCTAACACCATGTAAACTTTGTTGTTGCCTTGAGGAAGAAAACCTTGAGGCCCTATTGGAACTGTGTTGCTTTCTTGGGGAAGAGAACTCAGATTTGGTGGATCTGCTTTGCCTTCGGGGATGGAAACCCTGGTGCCATTTCAGAGCTGTCTTGTCTTTTTGGGGGAAAGGAACCCCCAAGAATGTGTGGTTGCCGTGAGGAAGGGAAACTCAAGACACTCTTGGTACTGTGTTGTCTTTCTGGGGAGGAGAACCCCAAGACTTTGTGGAACTGTCTTGAACTTGGGGAAGAGGAGCTAGAAAGTAAGCCAAGATATGGAAGAAGCTCATAACCTTATTTTTAAACACTACTTAGTTTTGTTGTTGACATCCCTACACATTGTTTAGCTTTAGTTGTGAGGGCAAGTATAGGTTTTGGATACAGACAGACTTTTATGTTGAGCTTACTGACTCAGACTATCCTTAGTTTCTTTAGGTAGAGAAATCCCACCTTAGCATAGGGCAAGTTAGGCCTTACACCAATGTGACATTTAAGTTAATAAAAGTATTTCATTTGAAGTTTTAATCTGTTGTCTGTGCCTTGCTTCATGATGCCTTCACAGGGGTCAGGGAGAACCACCACTTAGTTGATTCCTCTTGGAACTTCAAGACAAGAAGGATTCACCTGGAACCCGGTTGTGGATGCAACGCATTCCAAAGTCCTCCAACAGAGGTGAAGGCTCACGGAAGATGAAAGCTTTTTTCTCCCACTCATCCTAGAGGCAAATGTGAGTTGAAACCTCTGTTTGGGCAAGGCCTACTGAAACTGAGGCACTGGTTCCTAGGCCACTGCCAACCGAGGAGACAGAAACACCCCCCCCCCCCCCCCCCAAGTACCCTCTACAAACCTTCCTGGTTGCAAAGAGAAAGAACTCCCTGTATGTGATGAAAGGGCAAGGGTGTGAAAGCCCTGGTAGTTTGATTTCTATGAATTAATAAAATGATGGGGGTAATTCAATGTCTGAAAAGGTAATCTGCTGATCATATTCCCCTTTCATAAGATCAGTGCCAAGGGCATAGCGTGCATCTGTGCCTTGCTGCATCAGTAGCCCAATTGGCAGCACCTGCTCTACTAGTGGCACAGAGTGGGTTCAGAGGCCTCAGTTGCCCATTTAACAGCTGATATGACAGCCAAGTTTCGGCAGCGCAAAGGCTGCATCTGAGATATGCACCCCTGTACCAAGCGTATGATGGTCATAAGTAGATCAAGCTGGTGGCTCTAAAAAAATAAATAGAGTTAAGGCATGGTGCATGGCACTACTTATGATCTTTGCAGCTGTATCCAATTTGATATCGCACATGTCCGCTCCCGTGAGCTAGCTCAGCTGTGGAAGGTGATGTTTCTTCTGGCCAGATAGGTTGAGCCTGCAAAATGACAAGGACAGGAACCTGAATGGCCATGCATTTTTGAGACAGCCGCACAGCAAGCAACTGTTCTGGGCCCAGGCATCAAAGGAGCACACCCAGTCAAAGGGAGTAGCCTCATACCAGGGTGCTGCATTTTATTTGATCCTAGTGAGAAGGGAAGGGAGTGGGGTTAGAGTAGAAGGCAGGAGGGCTATGTACAGTGGAGGAAGACTTCCACCACCTTGTTTCTCTCTACCTTTCTCACTCCTTCCAGTCCCCATCCACTATCCCTCTAGATCAAAGTACGTTGGGTGTGATGTCAGAAGGGCGAAGTCCACTTCTTTCAAGAACAGTGATTGGACCACTAAGGCAGACCAGCTTTAGTCCAATCACCTGCAGACTTTTACCTATAAAATAAGGGGCCTCCCACCACGTCTTTGAATCATCTTTGGATCATCGCTTGAAAAGATTTCATTGGACGTCGAACCGCCAACTTACCTACACAAGGTAATACTGATTGACATCTGCGCCTTTGGCCGATCTTTTGGCCCTAGAGACTGTATAGGTAATTTCAAACCCTTTTGTAAGATCAAGAAGTACCATTTTTGTATCTTTTAATTGCCCTCTTCTTTCCTGTCTCATTACCCCGAGTGCTGCATCTGTTCTGTCTTTGTATATTATGTGTTCCTTCAATAGGGTTGGGTTTTTACAGTGTTTTCTAGTTAGTTATTATTGTGTATGGTGTGTTTAATTAAATTATATAGTTTTATAGAACCTTTGATTGGACATTTTGGTTATACTTTGATGTTTGGGTTGCTACTGACCACAGTCACACCCCTCTTAAGAGAATAGCATTTTGTTACCATAAAAGGTGAAGAAGGTATCTCTCTTGACTGTGCCTGTTTTAACTTTAAGATTGTGTTGGCTCTTGGTTGTAGAAGTGCGATGGATGAGTAAGCGCATTAGCTTCTGCTCAACCTTTTACTCCTGCAGGGCAGAAGTCAATTTGTCACACCTTTCCTCTTAGACCCTAAGACTGGGTCTCCCAGCAACCACAGAGCCAAGAAAGCAACCCACAGCTCTCCCTGCATCTCCAAACAGCGTTGACAGCGGTCTGGGCACCTTCTACACTGTCCAAGCTGCTGCAAGGGAACTGCCAGAGTAATCCTCAACCTTCTCCACATCTCAGAGTTTCACTGAAGCTCTGCAATCGCTGCATCTGAGACCAGCCAAGTCTTCAGGCATTGGTGTCAAGTTGGGGATGCTGAATCCCAAGCTTCTTCGAGCACCAAGCTGACACTGCTGCAGTACCCCAACGCTGTGTTGAGCAAGCTTGCCACCAAAGGCAAGTCACTGTTTTCCGAGTCCGAGGCCCAAGCCTTCCAGCGCCGTGGCCCAACATTACCTGCCTTCCCCAGGGTCTTAAAACCGCAAGACATCGCTGCTGCTTAAAAACACTGCATCGATGGAACCCATCGACTCCACTCCCAGACTTGATCCTGTCTTGGTGAAAAAAGCGCCCAGACTTCTGGTTCGATGCAAAAAGCATGGCTCAGTTATTTTGCGCCCAAAAGACAAGAACACAAGATATTTTAAGAGGCCCTGTCCACCTGGTCGAGCCTTTTACGACCTTAGTGATTTTTGACCCACTCTTTGTTACATTTTGAAAGGCAGGTCCATACACTGACATTTCCCTGATAAAATATTTACTCAAGCAACCCCATTTACCGACCCAGAGTGCACATCGATTGAAAATAGTGCTTTTGCTGCTTTTTCCCTTACAGGGGTGAACCAGTAGTGGTTTTATTAGTTGTGCACATTTTTGCTGTTTTAAAGATCTTATTTTCACAAACCTTGGTTGGGCAGTCTTTTAGGGTGGTACCACCATACTATTGTTGTTGAGGTTGCTACTGTGCCAGGTAATTTATAACGAAACAATAACATTGATAAAACAATGAATTTTGTAATAAAATATATATATATGGCGTGGAGTAAGGGGTTAAAACAGGAAGGGAGGGGTTTGGAGTGGGGTAAAAAACATAGGCAAATGGCGGGCTTGGGATGAACCCCCCCCCCAGATAAAATAAAAACCAACAGTCAGTGATTTATTCAATATTATTTTGTTATAAATGACCTATCTGAAAATGTTTTCAATAAAATGACATAGAACCAAACAATATACCTTGCCCTCAGCCCACGTTACCAAAAGAGGTGAAGGAGATATACCTATCGGGCTGTGTCCGTTTCACCTTAATAATTGGGATCAATGCTGGTTTATTAAAAGAGTGGGGTGGCATAGGTGCTTTAGCACTACTCATACCTGTACCCCAGTAGAGCAGTAGTCATTGTATCACAAAGGCAGACTGACACTACAAATTACCAGAGTAATGCTTACGGTTACATTTTTGCTGAAGCTTTAAGATGATCAGACTCCTACAGCCAGGTTGTGAGTAGGTTGAACGGTTAGTGGAAATCCTAGTTAATTGTGCATCTGCATTAGCTTAATCAGGCTCAAAGCTACAAGCAAGCCACGGGGAGTCTTCTCTCCTCCATTTACCAAACAGTGAATAAAACATGAACATTTCTGATACATGTGCCAACAGTCCATTCTGCAGCCCTTTCTGTCTGTCAGGCCTAGCAGCCTAGAAACATATATCCATGCTTACCGAGAACGTATATATAGCTTGCAACAATGGCCCCTTTGTAGCCTGATCCCAGTCAGCCAGGGCCACACAGTAGCCTTACTTAAGCAAGCAGAATGTTTGGCAGTTTTTCTGCCCACCGCCCCATGAGCGGTAGGTGTGAGGAGTCAGAAATGCGAGACCGACACAAAAGTGTAGTTTTCTCAACATTTGCCATTTATTAAAATAAAAAGGCTTGCGATAAATGCCTATCTTTCCCTATCCTATTGAGAATGTCCCTACCTAGCAAACTAAATCTAAAGAAAGATGACTTGGTGTCCAAAAAGCCGCTGACCCTCACACTAATACATATAACAAAAATGTACAAGGAATAATTGCCTATCTTCAGTTCAACAAAACTGTGCAAAAGTTCCAAAACATAGTCTTTAGAAAGTACTCCTTGTGACCAGGGATGAGCTCCCTTCCCCTGGATCAATTCAGGAATACCCTTGGGAAAGTTCTGATTCAACAAAGTTCTGTTCAGCACACAATGTCTTTTCCATCAATTGCATCCTTCCACTTGCTAAAGTAAATGTCTCTGGCACAAACACTTGTTCATAAACCAAAGCAATTGTTTTTCTCCACACAATGCCTTTCTCAGAATGCAAAGCAAATATCAGTATATCACAATTATTCTTCCAAAGGAATACCTTTGTCAGGATAGCACAGCAACAGTTTGTCAGAATGATAAAGTTACCAAATGTCTTTCCACAACACCTTTTTACCACAACCAAATTTCTTCAAAGTAACTGCTTCTTTCATGGAATACTCACCTGCCAAGACTATCTACAAGTGGTCCTTTTCTGGTTCACTCTCCTGTCAGGAAGAAACACTCCTACTATTACAGTTGGTCTCTTCTGTTAGTGGCAACTGGCGTCTCAGGAAAGGAGAATTGCGCCCTTGTTACCCTTTTATCTCTTTGTTATAGTCTCTGCGCTGTTGGCAATGTTACCCAAGCTGATGTTTCATAAATGGAGAATAGCGCCCTTTTTGCCTTCTTAGAGTTTGCAAATTAAGAGGTTTAATTAGGCATTCATTTAACTCCCTTTGCCTCCCCTTCCTCATTTCACTTTGCTCTCGAGTCCCCGTGGCTTAATTGCGGGAGCAGTAAATTCTACCAAACGCCCTGGTGCCCTGTATCTCTTTGGAGGCTCACTGGTTACTGTTGGCGGATTCTGTGTCCTCCTCAGATGCTGTACTGCACAGCGGTTCTTCTCTTCGGTGTATCGCGTAACTCTTCGGTTCTCTCGCCATCTGGGTCTCTCTCTCTGGGTGCCCCTGCTGCTCCACTTTCACGACTCTCCCGATCTCCCGTCCTCCTCATAGAGACCGCCACGTCCGATTCCTCGCCTTGCTGCATACCTGCTGTTCCGTACACATTCTGACCCCAAGCCACAGTTTGGGAGAGACACATCTCTTCTTGTTTCACCTGCATCTCTTTTGAACTCCAGCTGCTGGAAGTTTGCTTTCCGGGAGCCAATCACAACAGTTCAACAGCTAGACTAATGGCTGGAGTTTGTGATTCCTTCCCTCCTACAACTCTTCTTTGTCGTCTCACTCTAGGGGCATGTCAATGTAGTGTTGGAGTCAAGGGGACTATGTGGTACGATTTCACACACAGCCATTAAGGCCTGGAGTATCCCTAACGGTAAGGGGTAGGGGACATACCGCGTCTGATCTATCGACATCTCCCTCCCCCATAGGGTTGCCTCCTCCATGTGATCCTTCTACATAGAACCACTGCCAGGGTCAGGATCCGGTAGTTTTGGCCTTTCCTTGGCCACATGGGGAGAGGCTATTCCAGGGAAAGGTGTGACGACGTTGTCAGATTCATCACATAGGTCTGCTCCCTTACTAATTTAATTTGCCTACTGTCATAGTTGGAATCTAACAGCTTATTTTTTTGGCTCCATCTTTCTCTCGGGGAAGCAGCTTTTTTTTTAGAGGCCATTTTGCTCTAGACGGTGGTTTAGCTTCCTGTGATCACCCTATCAAGGTACTAATTCTACGGTAAACCCGGAGGCGAGCATTATGCTTAGTCTTCTTTAATTCTACTTGTTAGGGAGAATTCTCAGAAATGTGCTAATTCCTCTATACCTTAGAGACCCCCAGCACTTTTGCTGGACTCTAGGACTTTTTCATTTTTACCTGGCGAGAGCGAGACCCTTTTTCCCCACTCTCTCATGTATTTTAATGTGATTTGGACTGTGTGTTTCTTTTGGTTTTTGGAGTCTGACAAACTCCATAGGCATCATCTTTACATTGTAGCACAAAGCACCTTCAGTGTAGAGCTATAGGGAAGTCTTCCAGATTTCCCAAAGGTTTAAATACCTTCTCTTGGATAAACTACTGTTTCCAAGAGCAGTAAAGTGAAATTGACTTTACTTACAATTGTAATTTTCTAGACCCAGCACACACTATCTTACCATAGGGTGCTGGAGGGGTTACAAAGTAGCCCCTTTGTCTAGCTTCTCATGTAACATTTTTATGTTACACTTTCTATGATTAATGGCTGGTGGCAGTGGTTTACTTTTTTTTACTACTGATGTGTGTTTTTACCACGGGCTGCGTTCGCAGCTGCAGTAAAGCACCCATGTGTTCCCATTTTGTCAAAATAGCCCCGGTCTTCTATTTTTGCCATTCCTTTATGGGAAGGTCCTTCTTGAGATTTACTCTGTGCGCCAAACCAGGTTTGGTCCCTTTGTTAGTTTTGTCTTTGGAGGGATTCACTAGTGAAGCCCGCCGCTGGCTCCCGTATGTCTGGCAGGGGCAGAAAGTGAGGGAGGTGCCTGAAACTACCCATGCTTAATCCCCTTGGTTACAGAAATGCACCCAAAGGGGATTGGACGGCTGGCTGTCCGCCAAGGACAGCCACCCTGCTGTTGACTGGCAGCTAGGCTGGAATGAATAGGAGAAACCTGCATAAAAGCCGAGGCTTTTTGGTTTGGAAGGCAGAGTCGATCACATGACGAAGGAATCCAAAGAAGAACTTGGATGAGAAGCCTGCTGCAACTCCTGGACCGTTGGTTTGCCCGGTGAAGTCCTGCTGCAGTGCTGAAGCTCCAAATTCGCCACGACTAGGGAAGCCCTGCAAGGACGACTTCTCCCCTTGAGTTGGTGGGACCAATCAATTCCAAAGTAAGCCACCTGGACATCCTCTCGGAGCTGGTTGTATTTCCACTGCAGTCGCTGCTGGAACCGAAGAGCCAGGGAGAGGAACACCAGTTTGTGTGCGTTGCTTTTAAGATGGCCAAGAGCTCCAGGAAGTTGCTTGCATCTTCTACTAGTCACAAGTCTAACAGCTTGACTTGATTATATATTTTTTTTGTCTATTTGTAACACGCACTGGACAAATTAAACCGTGATTGGGCGCAGATGTATCATTTTCAATTAGAGACGTGCTTTAATCCAATTCATTATGTAAAGACAAAGGAGATATAGGTATAGAACAACTCAGGGTCCAGTACTCCAGCAGAACAAGTGGGTCTTCAATGCCCTACGGAATGCCGGGAGAGTTGTAATCTCCCTGATTTTTCTAGGTAGTTTGTTCCATGCTCTTGGGCCCTACACTCCGAACCTGCGGTCCCCTTTGTTCACATACCTACAGCGTGGTATCTGAAGCAGATTATTATCTGCTGAACGCAGCTGTCGGGTGGGAAAATACTTCTTAATTTTGTCTGGTAGATATCCTGGACCTGCTAGACCAAGCAAATAACCTTAAACTCAATTCTCTGCTTTATTGCCAACCAGTGTAAGGCTCTCCTTAAATTAGAGATTGGGGCCGATTTTATTTTCCCTACATACTAACCGGAATGCTGCTTTTTGAACCACCTGCAGTCTGCATAGCTGATAAGCTGGTATACCCGACAGTAGTGCATTTCCATAGGCTAGTCTAGAATTAACCATAGTACCAATGACCACCGCTTTATCCTCATTCGCAATGAAAGGCAAGATATGTTTCAGCAGGAGTCATGAGTAAAATGCTGCCTGGTATTTTGAGGCAAATAGAGCCACTTCCGTTTTGCTGGCATTCAGCAATAACTGATTGGCACACATCCAGGTCTGAATTTCCTGCAAACACTGTTCCACTTTTTCATATGTCTCCTCTAAATTATGTATCCTCTTGAACACCTGGGTATCATCTGCATAAGAGTGGAAGTGTATGCCATGCTTCCTCAGGATGTCCATGAGTAGTTTGACATATAAATTGAAAACCAGCGGGGAGAGAGAAGATCCAAGTGGAACTCCACAATTTAATAATACAGAGTCCGACAGGAAATCTCTGAGTCGAACTCTTTGTTTTCTTTTTGAGAGAAATGATTAAAACCATTGAAGGGCTACTTCCCCCACTCCACCTACTTCTCTCAAGCGTTTAAGTAGCGTTCCATGGTCCACTGTATCAAATGCGGCAGACAGATCCAGCATGACCAGCAGGGACAGGCCCCCCTGGTCCGCCGTCTCCAGAAAATCGTCCCATACTGTCAATAATACTGTCTCTGTCCCGAAACCTGGTCGGAAACGAGATAACAATGGATCCAACAGGTTCTCTTGATCTACATGTCCCTGCAGCTGGGTCGTCAAATTTTTTCCCAGGATTTTAGCTGGCCACGACAGTCCTGTAGTTTGTAGTTTTGAAAGTTTTAAGGATCTAAGTTGTTCTTCTTCAGCAACGGCATAACCGCAGATTTCTTCAGAGTCGCTGGTACTACCCCAGATGTGAGAGATTAACAAATTTAGTAAAAAAAGGGGTGATATCTGAGGATATTCGGTTAGCTACTGAAGAAGGAATAACAAAGAGCGCGTCATTTGTTGCTTGTGGCCCTACATTGATTCTGTATTTTCTACAAAGACTTCTAAAACATTGTGCAAGACACTTACTTACATGCAAGAATTGCTTCGGCTCAACTACACTTTTGCCCAGTTGACATTGACATTGGCCTGGCTCCCTGAATGACTCTTCTCCTCTTTGATAGTGTGTTTTGCCTTCCATCCAGGAAAGGGTTAAGTTACTTTGCAGTGGGGGGGTTTAGAAAAGTACTTACCTGCTTCGGAATATTTGCGCGATCTCTTGTTTATTCTAAATAACCCTTTTCTTTGAGACACTTCTCAGTATTATTCTAAATGTCTACAGTAATATATTAATGTCCACAGTTTCCTAGCTATTTAAGTGACCTGAGGGTGTAGGAAGTGTCTGTGTGCCATCCAAAATGGGTATTTGCTGATTTAGAAACTAAGAATGTATTTTGCAGCGTATTTGTGTGTTACTGTTATTGGCCCTTCTGAAGAAGGCTTATTCAAACTGACTGTTAAATTAATAATTGTTTAATCAAGAAACCTTGAGTGTAAGTGTTTATTTGGATACTTGTCACTGTGAATCTGTGTGTAACTACCCTATTACTCACATTAACCCCTCTTGAGATAAGCCTGGCTGCTCATACACACTACCAACCTGTGTAGTACAGACGTATACCAATGGTTGGGTTCCTATTACCAGGTGGCTAAGGTTGTTGTAGTGCACCCGAAAGGGTACTACCCAAAATCTTTACCTAACACTACCCTTCAGCAGATTAAAATCTTCAAACGTTTCTTGAATAAAATATATATATTATTTATTTTTGCTTTTGAAAACAAAACACTTTCAGACTTCATTTCCCATGAACCAGTGTCTCTGGTAGTCCACATGTCCATAATAATTAGGTCACGTTTGGATTACTGCAACTCTCTCTTTGTAGGGACCTCCAGTAAGAATATTGCCAAACTGCAATTGGTACAAAATAATGCCTTCAGGGCCGCCACTGGGATCTCCAAGAGGGACCACATCTCCCAGGTGCGCAAGGAAGTTCATTGGCTCCCAGTAAAAGAGAGAATTGTTTTTAAAACCCTTACCCTCATGCACTGGCACCCCCCTACCTGGTCCAAAGAATAGCTAAGTCCACCTCAACCAGGCCCACCAGGACTGCCTACGCCAACAGGATCTCCCTGCCTAAAACTCGAAGAGTGCGTGCAGGCGGTACGAGTTTCCCCTCCCTCGCGGTATCCCACTGGAATGCTCTACCGCCACACGTCAGGCTCATTGAGTCGCACGTTGCCTTCCGAAAAGCAATCAAACCTTCCTATTTGTATGCCTCCAGTTCAACCTGCACCTGGCACCCCATGGTTTAGCTGGACCCCCAAGCCTGTCGCAACTCTGGGGTCAGCTGTCTCCTGTTTTTGCCTCTTGATAACTGTTTGCAAATTCTTGTAACTAAGAAACTTTGGGCAGCTTTTTTGTAACCCTTAATCAAGCTCACGTTCATTTGCCTGTGACAGCGCCTCGATGCCCCCGGGCTGTAGTGTGCTATACAAATCCAAATAAATATTCAGTCCCATGAGCCACTTCCTGCCTAGGTCCTTTCCTCTTCCTTTTCTGCTCTTCTCAGAGATAAGTTGCATGTTCATGTGTCTCCTGTAATGCGCTTAATGCAGTATGAAACTCCCCCCTTTACATAGGAGTCAGTGCTATAATAATGATCAAGGTGTTTAATAATATAGCAGGGCGCCCAGGAGCTCTTTGCTAGCTGTGAATCCGAGTGGAGCCTTATTAGAACACCGACTGACAAGCCTACACGGGCAAGCGTTCCTCTTTTGTTCGTCTTTGCAGGCAAGCATTTAGACATTGTGCACGCAGCTCCTCGCTCGTAGCGAAGTCAAGCGGCACGCTGTGAAATGTCCATAATGTGACACGGACGCGCAGCTAGGCCCGTGAGTATCGAACTCACGCTAGGGCTACGGCTGTGTTTTCATGTATGTAATTTATTTAAAAGCGTTGCCTTTAAGCTTAGCATCCCGCGAGCACCAGGAGCAGTTACAAACCCAGCGCGCAGAGGGGCCGGCACGCAAGGACACGGCATGCAGTAGGTGCCATCCTCTAAACTACTGGTGAACGCTGGTGAACGCTGCGAGGGAGATACGCAGCCAATTTTCTCCTGATAACATGCAAAATTAAGATAAGGGAGCGTTCTCTCATACACACTGCACCCAATAGCTGCAGGAGCTCAGGAGGGTAACTTCACACTTTCAAGGCCCCTCATTCTTCACACTAAAGGGCTAAGACCTAACAGCTTGGAGGATTTGTAAGTAGGTCCTTGCAGCATCCAAAGCCAGAAGTTTGTTTATTTGTTTGTTTTGTTTGTTTTATTTATTTATAAAGCGCTCCGGACCCAGAGGTAAAAGGGCACATGGTCACATAGTACAATAGATTCAGTTTACAATTATACAAATATGCAGTTTATGTATAAGAACACGATTACAAGGTAGGCCGTTTCATCAGACATAGAAGAGAGAAAAAAGGGTAAATGCTACTATTTGTTCAGTAACCAACTGATGACCTGTTTCCTAAATGACTGAAAGGACTCGGTGGACTTTATGTTGAATGGGATGGTGTTCCAAAGTTGGGAGGCAAGGACCGTGTAGCTGGATCCTCCCGCTCTTCTTAAGGTGTATCTGGGCACCGTAAGGCAAAGTGTGTTGGATGATCTGGTAGTTCTGGCAACAGGTTTCAGGGTAAATTTGTTAGTGAGATAAGGAGGGGCTAGATGGTTTAAGGCTTTGTATGTGAGACAGATGGATTTTAGGTCGATTTTTTGTTGTATGTAAAGCCATTTACACGATTTTCTGGTGGTGGAGATATGCTCACGCATGGGGATATTTAATGCTGCTCTTAGTGCGTTGTTTTAGAGTACCTGGAGTTTGTTAATTATGGATTGGTTGGTGCCTATGTATGTTACAGTAGTCCAGTTTGGATTGTATCAGAGCCCTGGCCAGCGTGAGGCAGCTACTGGAGGACAGAAAAGGTCTGCAGGCCCGGATCAGCTTACCGGTGTAGGCAGTGGCTGATGCAGTCATGTTCATTTGTTTGGTCAGGTTAGTGTTGGCATCGAAATAAAACGCAAGGGTTTTCACATTTTTAACAATAGGAATGGTGTTACCATCAATGATGATGCTGCTATAATTAGGGATACGTTTTCGTAGGTTGTTAGGTGAGCCGACAAGGAGAAGTTCAGTTTCCTCATCATTCAAGCAGAGGCCGTGTGTGGCCATCCATGCCTGAATGATAGTGAAGATTTAGTTAATCCTGATGACGTTAGCATTGTAATTACCTGAAAGGGTGAGGAGTATCTGGGTGTCATCTGCGTAATTGGTGTAGGTGACACCCAGATGGTCCAGTTTGTCAAAGAGTGGGTTTGTAAATATATTATACAAAGTGGCCAAGACGCATGAGCCTTGAGGGACGCCACATGTGATGGGGATAGGGTCAGCTGCCGCTACTGGTGAGAAGACCCTCATGGCTCTATTATCCAGTAAAGATTGTATCCACATGACAGCAGAGGAGGAGAAGTGAGCAGCAGAGGATAGGTGGTTGCAGAGGATTTTGTGATCGACCAGGTCGAAGGCTGCTGATAGGTCTAAAAGGAGTAGGATGGCAGCGTTACCTTTATCTTTGATTTCATCAATCTGACTTTTGAGGTCAACAAGGGCAGTTTCTGTTGCATATTGATGTCTAAAGCCAGATTGGTGAGTTCCTAACAGTTGGTTAGTCTCTAAATAATCCTGAATTTGCAAGCAGGCATGGATTTTTAGCAAGAATTAGACTGTGGTGATGGGTCTATAATAAGTGGGTATGGGCGGGTCAAGTGATTTTTTTTTTTTTTTTTTTAGAAGAGGGAGAACCCAAGATTGTGTCAGGTTGCTAGGGACTGAATTAGTGGAGAATGATAGGTTTATGAGTTTGGAGATGAAAGGGGATATATCTCTGGCTGCGTCTTTTATAATCTGGGCAGGGCAGCTGTCCCCTTTACAGTTGGACGGCTACATCCCACAACAGGCCTGCCCATCCCTACCTCCCAAGAGGACGTTCCACTCAGCCTGCCCTGTTCAGGCACTCAGGCACACTTTGACAATGGAATATGATGAAGGGAGTGTCGGAAGCCAAGAGCAAGTGTTCTCAGAGGAAGAATCAGACCTAACTCTTAGTTTTAAATGAGTCTTAGGAGATTCTTTGGTCGATGCAGTATCACAAGTGGTACGCTCACTCCAAGATAGGCTAGAAGCCCTGGAGTATCTGTTTGTGGATGGCTTTAGGAAGAAAAAAGGTTCTGAAGCAACCAGCAGCACGTCCTCTGAACAGCCTGCTAGCAAGGCAACATGTAAAGGGGAGAGAACAGACCCGTAAATGGAAAGGCTCACCAACTCCCCAGGGTCATGGCAAGGGGGGTAAAAGAAAGCCTCCTGAGATTGTCGACACTTTCGAGAAGCAAGCCGAAAGACACTTTCTTACTGCGGACGACCGTGTGAAGACTCCTACCTCCTTCTGCAGAGGCGCAAAACACAGGGGATGATGACTCCTCATCAGAGTCCACAGATTCTGACTATAAATCTACCCAAAAGTCAAAGAGCGGGAAAAGAAAACACAAGGAGAAGCATTTGAAGGAGCCCAAAGAAGAGTGGATGGATATGTATGACCCCGAGTCAAAAGTGCATCCAAGATCAAACAACATGACCCCATACATATTTGGATCCGTCCCCGTCTACCTAAAAAACCACATACAAACCTTGCCTCACCTTAAGATCCAAGACGCAAGGGTTTGGGAAAGTAACTCACTCCAAAAAAGCCAATGGACTTGGGTGTGCCTTCCCTACCAAAGTGACATCAAAGTGAAATGAACTCCCAAACAACTTAAGGCTAGAATCTAACTACCTATCCTTTAGGAAGAAACTGAAGACACTGCTGTTCAAATAAAGAACCTGTATAATTATTAAAGACCATTTAAAGTAATCTACCCAGGATCAGTAATCCTGATCCGCTGTCCCATCACTTTCGTGTTGTCCTTGTCTTTATGTAATGCGCTCTGATGCCTGCGGAGCTATAAAAATGATAAATAAATAAATGTCTCAAAGGCTACGCAAGCCCATCGAAAAGGAGGCGAGACTACGAATGCGCTCAGAATGTCCCAGGCTGGAGCTACCCGGGAAAGTGGCGGAGATCCTAGAGTTAGACCCAAAGATGACCACATTCATCTCCAAAGCTGCCAGGGATTTGAGAAAGGGCATGGACTGAGCCTGGAAGGGCTGCCAGGAGAAAGTCCTGGACTTGGCCGGCCCTATAGCTAAGATAACGGACTTAGCGAAGAGAGCCAGGGACACTGGAGAACCGGCAGACCTGGATGTCCTAGCCAACTCGGCACAAAGAGCTGTGTGCCTCCTAGGAAATGCAAATTGCGCTCTCTCCTCCGAGAGGAGAAGAACCCTTCTGTTGGAAATAGATTTCAAACTGGGGATTAAGCGTCCTACGAGGCAGGGGAGACCGCCCAAGGGTTGCTATTTAGCAAAGCCTTTGTGAAAGTGATGGGGAGGTTTGTGGGCACGCACGCAGCCCTCGAAAAAGCCCAAACCTCCATCAAAAATATATTCCCTCAAGAGTTTTTGCCGGGACCAGCCGTAACAGAGGTTGTGCGTCTGGTCTCTTCCACTCACAGAAGACCTCGAGGGCACACTACTGGGAATCCCGGAAACAAGACCGGTTCTTCCCTGCACGCGGGCGCAACAGGGGACGCAGAGTCTGCGGTTAATGCCGCTACCCAAACACACCAACAGGTGAGAAAAGCCATAACCTACCCCCCGTAGGGGGCAGGACACCTGTTTTAAAAACATTGTCAGATGCTTTCAAGCGATGCATGGCTGCAGCAGGCAATGACGGGTTTCCACCTAGAGTTTGGTGCGCCGCCATTGCAGCGAGCAAAGCCAAAGCACTTGGCAATGGCGCGCAGGGAGAGCAAGCTCATAGAGAGGGAACTGAGCTTGTTAGCAAGCAAAACCGCAATAGAACGCAGTACTGCGAGAGATGTTTTCACAAGCAACATGTTCCTTGTTCACAGGAAGGAAAAGATGAGACTAGTTATAAACCTAAAGGAGTTGAACTGGTGGCTGGTCTACAGGCACTTCAGAATGGAAGTAGTGCTCCTCCTCCAGGACATCCTCCGCAAAGGGGATTGGTTACTGAGGCTGGACCTGAAAGATGCCTACCTGACGATTCCAATCGCCAGAGAACACTGCAGGCGGCTTCCTATGGAACGAGTAAATATGGCAATTCAAATGCCTTCCTTCGGACTGGCCTCAGCTCTGTGGGCCTTCACAAAGATCATGAGGCCAGTAGCGGCAGCCCTGAAAGAGAGAGGGATCCGGATTATGGTCTACTTAGATGACATTCTGATGCTTGCGGGTGACAGGAAAGCCTTCATCGAACAGAAGCAGTGGGCGTCCTAACTTCTCTCTTTCCTAGGCTTCCTGATAAATCAGGAGAAATCGGAGCTCATTCCCAAACAAAACCTAGAGTGTCTAGGTTTCATAGTAAACACCACAAAGGCAACGTTGGAGCTACTAGGACCCAAGATGAGAGTGATAAAGGACCTCAGAGCGATGCTAGCGAAGGAAATGAGATCTCTTTGAGCCCTTGCAAGAAATGTCCGGCTTTCCAGGGCCTCTCCACTACAGAGCCCTGCAGAGACTGAAGATCTGTCACCTGCAAGAGGGTCTGGGATATCACCAACTAGTACCTCTAGACCAAGAAGGAAGGTCAGAGCTAGAATGGTGGCTTCAGAACATGGAAGCCTGGAATGGGCGAGCCATATTCAGAGACATCCCAGAGTTCATCATGGAGTTCAACGCCAGCAGAGCAGCCTGGGGAGCGAGGTGCGGCCACTGGGAGACAGGCAGCAGATGGTCCCAAAAGGAGCTAGCCCTCCACAACAATTGCCACACTTTTTTGCAATAAAAGCTTTTACCAAGGAAAGAGCGGAGTGTTGCATCCTCCTAAGGATGGACAACATCTCTGCAGTTTGATTTATCAATCACCTAGGAGGGACGCGATGAGGCAAGCTAGTAGAACTAACCAAGGACCTGTGGCACTATTGCCTCGATCGCAAGATTTCCTTGACAGCGGAGTACCTTCTGTGCGTCCAGAACGCGGTAGTAGATTGGAATTCTCACTATTGCCATGACTACAGCGACTGGATGCTGCACAAGGAGGTGTTTGCACAGATAGCAGCCCTCTGGGGTCCCCTGGACACAACCTATTTGCGTCCAGATTGAACAAACAATTACCCAGATTTTTCAGCTAGAGACTGAACCTAAGGGACCAAGGGGCGGATGCTTTTCTGCAAACGTGTTCGGGCACAGTGCACTACACTTTTTCCCCTTAAGTGATGTTAGCGAGAGTTCTGGCGAAGGTCAGGATAGAGAAAGCAGAGGTAGTAGTGATAGCCCCGAACTGGAAATCGAAAGCGTGGTTACCAATTCTGATGGAACATTCCACAGATTTTCCACGAGTCCTCTCTCTCAGAGAGGATCTCCTGGAGGATACGCCAGGGAACTATCATCCTCTGATGAAGAGCGGCTAACTACCTTTGATCACATGCAGGGTATCGGGAGCAGATGGAGTTTGCTAGGCATTTCGGACTTGGCTGCCGAATTTATCAAGCAATCCTGGGCCCTCTCTACGCTCAAAAGTTACTAAGAGACTTGGGGGAGATGGAGCCTATGGTGCAGTCAACGACACCTTCATCCCGTTTCTGCCTCTTTAGTACAAGTACTTCATTTTCTAGCCTTAGCCAAAGAAGGGAAAGTGTTCCGAACTGTAGGAGTTTACAGGTCAGCTATCTCGGCTGGACATGATCCGTTAGGAGTCCCTATAGGGGAACACCGGGAAGTAGTAGACTGATGCGGGGGGTGAAAGCCAGTGGGCCACCCATTCCTAAATATGTGCAATTATGGGACTTTTCTGCAGTATTGCAGCTATTCCTGGACTGGCCGCGTAATAAAGATTTATCGGACCAGTAGTTGTCGGGTAAGCTAGCGATGCTGATGTGTTTAGTAGCATGTAGAAAAGTGTCAGATGTTAAAGCTCTATGTTAGCCATGAGGACTAAGGGCCACTCATCAGTTACCTCGTACCACTACTTCCAGGAGCAACTCAAGTTATGCGTAGTAAACTGTATCAAAGAATACAAAGCGAGAACAGAAGAAATGTGATCAGCAGGCGTACTGCAGCTGCTCATCGTGCGCAGAAAGCCGTTTAAAGCAGAAGCGGTAGCAACCATAGCTCATTGGGTGCAAGAAATCATGTCTCTAGCAGTCGTAGATGTGTCTAGATTCAGGGCGCTTTGAGTAAGAGGAGCCATGGCTTCCAAAGCGTTCGGAGGCTGTGCGAGTATTCAAGACATATTAAAAGCTGCGGATTGGTTCAACTACGCCACGTTTAGGACCTTTTACTTTAAAGCCTATAGCGAGCGCAGCAGCGGCTGTGTTAGATAGCTTTGAACAAGCATAATGCTCGCCTTCGGGCTTGACATAGAATAAAGATTACCCCTGCCTTGGCGCAGGGAGTCTTGATTTTATTAAAGACACAGAGGCAAGCATTTTCCCGCCCAGCGACGCCAGGCAAGAAGAACAAATAATGTGATGAAGTATGGCATTGGTATTTTTGTTTTTTTGCGTTGTGTAGCCCTCCCTAATGTATGTCTTCTCTGACAGGAGATGACCAGAAGATGGGCTGAGAGTTGGAGGATAAAGTGAGAGCAGAGTCAGAGTTGCCAAGGTTGGCCATGAGAGTACTTCAGGTGTAAGCGCACCAATTGGATGGACCGTTAAGACGCCATGTTGGGTTTTTCCGTTCTGAGTCTTTTTAGGGTAGATCATGATGTCGGTTGGTTGGAAGGCATCAAAAGAAGAGTTGGTTGGAAGGCATCAAAATAAGAGGAAAACACCTAGGCAGGAAGTGCCTCATGGGACTGAATATGGACATGTGGACGACCATAGACACTGGGGTTCATGCAAAATGAAGTCTGAAAGTGTTTTCTGTTTTTTAAAAAAAAGAAAATAAAATAAAAACATTTTTATTAAAGAAAAGTTTGAAGATTTAAATCTGCTGAAGAGTAGAATTAAAAGACGAGTAAGCATAATGCTTGTCTCTGTGTCTAATATAATGAAGACTCCCTGCGCCAAGGCAGGGGTAATCTTCATTACATCCAAGCTTCTTTTCCAAAACAAAGAGGTTCTGGATTCTCTGTTCTCTAATGTAGATCTTATGTAGCTCGTTTATTGCAACTTCTTGCTTCAAGAACTGTAGGCATACACCGTTTATAAAGCCTCCATGATACCTAGCGCTTGGAGAAGGAGGCTCAAAACCCGCATTTGTATATTTGAACCCTCCCCTCAGGCCGATGCTCCATCCACTCGTTATGCTCCACTGGTTCAGCTTGGCTGTTAGATCCACCCCCCTGGCATTCTATTACACTCATCCCCTTCCCCACAAGATGTATAGGGTCTTCTGTTTATGGGTACTTGACTCTGCATGGGCCGCCTACAAGGAACAATGAAATGTGCGGGGTGAAGGTGAGTATAACAGACGATATCAGGAGTTGTTTAAGGCTCCTCCAAGTCTAAAGTGCCCAGTTTCATAAGCAGAGTCAGGTGATGACATGCATTACTTACCGTAATAGCATTTCTGATGATTGTATCTGCTTAGATTCACTTGTTGTGCATATAGTCCGACATCTAGTGGTAACCGCAAAGTATTGCATCTCGTCTTTCGAGGATCGAAAGGGGACGTTGACATGAGCGTGCTTGCAACACTATCCCTAATGTGACGTGTAGTGTACCCAGAAACCCTCACGTGTCGAGGTCCCCCCGATTGTATTTTTTGTGCCGTGAGGGAGCCTTATGACTATCGTGAGTACAGAAAAGAGAGAAGTAGTAAGATGTCTACATTCCTTCCATCAGAGTGGGGAGGAAGGGTGGGCGCATGTGAATCTAAGCAGATACAATTATCAGAAATGCTATTACGGTAAGTAATGCATGTCTTCTGATGCTTGTGAATCTGCTTAGAATCGCATGCCGTGCATAGACTAGCGAGCAGTACCCAGAGTTGGAGGTGGGATATGAGAAGGAACAGCAGGCCCGGCTCCAGGAATTTTCATCTGGGTGAGCCAGTGTTGTGATCAGGGGGGCCCACATTCCATTGGGTGTGGGTCTAGGAGTACCCTAAACAAAGTGCTGGCGTTGATCCAGATTTCCTAGATCCGTGATCCAGCAAAACATTTCTTCCCGGATCTGCAAAAATATGTTTGCACCCCTCTATAAAAAACAGTACATTACAAAAGAGAAGCAAGGAAAACAGTGTTGCAACATCAATCTACCTATCTTCCCTTCCCATCTGCTCTCCCCTTTTTGTTATATCTGATCCTCCTTCACCTTTCACCATCCAGTCACCTTCCCTTAGCTGCCCTAACCACCGCTCCCATTTACCTCCCTTCCCACCTATTCACACCAGCACCCAGCATGCCTTTCCTTGCCTGGCTTTGGAGAATTGAGGGTGATGCCTCCTTTTCCTCCTCTGAGAGGGCTGAGCAGTGAGGCCCCCAGTCTTTGCACCATCTCAGATGGTGTCTGCCCAACAATACCTTCCTGAGCACTGTGGCTACTCCCAGCATGCCCCGGAGGAGATGCTTGTGCTCCCTCCATCTTGTTGTGAAAGATAGAGCCCCCCCAGAATACTGAAGCAAGGTATAGCAGATTTTGTTTCCTACAAAATTACATTTTTTTTTCAAACTTCTTTTAATTTCAAGAACAGAACATACCATGTACAATCAACACAGGTAGTCTTTTGATCTTAAGAATATTTCGAGCACAACTACATATCCTCCAATAACATACACATGTGTATACAATCCTCCCTTCACACACCCATTCCACAACCTCCCTGCCCCTCCTTTCCAACTGAAACACTACAGTAGTCCCATTCTGAATGTCTCCTATCAATGGTTCATGTCCAAAATTACATTTTAAACACAAAATGTTATTTAATTGAGTTGAGTGTGCAAGGGGGTGCTAGGGCTGTAAGGGCTGCATCAGGAGGCAGACGGTGCTGTTTGAGGGGTTTGTGGCCTCCTGTTATCGCTCCTGGTGGGGTGTGCCCCTGTACATCATTGTCTGGTACATACTGTTTACACACTGGTTATAAATGCAATTGTCCATGATGACTCTTTATTTGATGTGTTTACTTTGATTTGCTATTGAATGAAACCATTTTGTTCAATAAATGTGGCCCAGACATTTTCAAAGTTAGATGTGCGTGTGTGTGTGTCCTAATGCCTTTGCTGTCCATCTATTAAACCATGAGTGAGGCTTTTTGGAATAGCTTATAATGCGAACTGAATCACTTCTAGGGGCACCTAATTTTAAAAGGTAAGGCATAGTGAAATTAAAAATATGCCAAGGATCACACACTTTGATCAAGTGGTAAAGCCATAATTTGAGTCTAGCCTGAAATTTAGATACTTGATCGCACATCTTCCGAGCTCAAGTTGGTACACATATGTGTTGAAGTTTGGCTTTGTATACCTAAAATAATACTAAATGTTATACAGATTACTTTAGAAATGCACAAGTCACATGATAAACCAACCTCACAATGTATTCATCATGTTGATGAAACGATTAAGGGTGGCATTTTGTTTTGAATCCTATATTGCACAGAGCGTTATTCTCCTGTTTGCACATTCATTCATTTTAATTGTTTCCACCAAGTACTGGAAAAGTAAAGAGTAAAACACAGGCGAAAATTGCCTTTGCTCCTTACTTTACTACTACGTGTCTGGAAAGTGTAAATCACTTCCACAATTAACGATTGTGGGAGCCATCCAGATCGTATTCCTTTGGACTATGCCCGCTTATACCTGGTGTAAACGTCAGGCAGATCCCATAGAAATCCATTGGCTTTCCGCCAACATAAAAATAAATGCTGGTGGAACACCAATCGGTTTTGGCAGGGGGACCTTGTTAAGTCAGTTCTGCTCTCCAACCTCACCTGTCAAATCATACAAAATCCTGCAGCTCATAAAAAGTGGAGCTAAATGCATTTAGCGCCACTTCTTCGACCCCGCTTGACCTGGAAATTATCCCCTATGACTGTAGCTTTATTTTCCCCATCCTGAATGGAAGCCTACAAGCTCCAGCATAGCAATTAATGAGAACCTACACAAAATCTCATACAGACAAAAAAAGTGAAATGAAATGCATGAAAAAAGTTATTGTTTCACACAGCTTGTTCTGTATCCCCTTAATTACTAATCACCCAGCAATCACACTTAAATACCTTCTTAAAATCCTATATAACTTTTTTTAAAGTGCCACAGAAATGGTCACTATCTTTTTACCTTTTCCCATCTCTAATCACTTCCTGTTGTAAATAATCTGCCTCTGAGACACGTTAAAAAGATAAGATCTCACTGGTAGGGCTGTTTAGCCCTGCTGTTCTTATTCGAGGGGAGGGAGTAGAGCGGGGAGATGCGGGGGGTTGGCATTGGCATTTGTCCCTTCTCCAAATGTTAAATCCACCTCTGATTGAACTCTTTAGAAAATTTTTAAAAACTGCTTTTTAGGTATAAAAGATGTACACTTTTTATTCTTTGTCCGTAACATTATAGAAAACTCTATTCTTTTTTGCTATTTTAGGGGTGTTCATGTTTCATTTCTGGCACTGCCTAAACACCCAGCACCCAAGATTTACATCATACTTTCCAAACAAATCCCACAAAACACATGACCTGTTCTGTTTGCATGCAAACTCTGTAAATTTACTCAAACAGAATGAGGTTATCAAGTCAGTACTTATCAGTTTGAATCATGAAACGTTCTGGCAGAGTAGACCGCTTCCAAACAAAGATACATTCTATTTAGGTCAGAGCCCCACTGGTAAGTATGCATGAGAAGATCTGAAATTGGTCAATACTTGCCAACCTAGCCTTATCATTTTCAGGTAGGGCCTTGTTGGACCAGCTCAGTGAGGTGCAGCTTGATTCCCTAGGCATAGCATGCAAGACACCCACATCTGGGTATATACACGTTCACTTAGGGAGACTAACTCAAGGCAACATGCATTGGCCTAGCCAACAGCTTGGGCTTTCGATTAGGCATGGATAGGCATGTGCCAGGTACTGCCATAAGGGTACCACCTGGCCATAAGATGGGAACAGCTGGAAAATGCTGCCAGTAACTGGGCATATGATGGCACTGCCTGGCAAATGTCTTCTAATACCTATAAGCAAGGCAAAACTGCTGGCTTTGTGATTGCCTGTTTAAGACAGGACTTCAGTGCAAGTCAGAGGCATTGACAAATATATTGCTTATAAAATCAACTTGCTGAAGACACACATTAAGAGAATTTTACTACAACAGGAGCTCATTTACAGAGGCAATTAAGTAATTAAATACTCAAAAGAATGCTTAGAAATAACAATGGCAGGCCCTGTACAGTAACACGTTTGTTGTTACTTTGTGATAGAGCTTGCTCAAAGAGCTCTGCAAAGGTTATGTTTTGGTGGTGAGGCATTATGTGGGTAAATGACCAGACACGCCCAGAGAATGTGTGTTTCTCCTGACAGTTTATTGCCACTGAATCTGTGTTCCCCAGCATGAGTTCTGTTTGTAACTAATAGGTAAAAAGTCTCTGAATCAATTAGAACCACTGTCATTGCTCTGGCCAGCCATCCATTGCATTGTTTACATATCAGCCTTAGCCCTGTCACTAATGTCAGAAGCCCTTCCAAAACTGCTAAACCACAGGGCCTACAAATTCATGTGGTTGCTTGTGTTCCAGTGCAGATGCAACACTACCTAGCAATTGAGATTGAACTGCACCTTTCGGTGGCAGCACCAAAGGTCATTTGCTAATGGCTTGTCCCCTTCTCTAATCGCACAGACATACTACAGAATGATGGCATGGAATATTGTGCAGGCAACGGTAGTGATAATGTTTAATTTAATTCAAACATTGATTTTCATCTATCACTTTTTGATTTTACTACACTCCCCACCAGAATTACATTTTTGTTACTACCAACCTTATCTTTTCAATTATACTCAAGTAGTTAATGCAGCAGAATATATACTTTGAATGTAATTTGTAAGGCCCCCCCCCCGTCAGTTGACGCACCTTTTGCAGAGATCTGTGTTAAAGCAACTTTACCTGTCATTTATTGTTTGATATAGTTAACCATTTTATTAAGCATGATGTGAAAAACCACTATATTCCCACAAAAAAACATACTTTAAATTACGGAACCAAAATTGTGATTTTAGGTTTCAGAAAATGTTTGTAGGCAGCCTGCTTGAATAAGTGTGCTACCTAACTTAGAGGTGTGAATGGCCCTCCATCTCCCTGGTCGTTTGTACTTTCATGGCTGTGGGGCATAAATGATTGTCTAGGGTAAGAAAACAAATCCTGGCCAGGCCTCCTGCAATTCAGCCTCTCAGAATGATGTCTCTGAGGTTGCTGCTGAATGTTTAGAGCAGGGGTGTACAACTAATTTTGCCAGAGGGCCGAATGTACCCTACATGCTGCCTATAGTGGGCCGAAAACTAAATGCGGGAGAACCCTCAAATATTATTAATCATATGGAAAAAAATAAATGTTTAGGTGTGCCGGTATTTGTGTATTTCAAACGTACATTTTGTACTACAGATTTTCCATTTTTATAATTCATTTCTTTCATAAGGATATATTGGCAATAGTGGACAAAGTAGACAAATCATTCAGGAGAAAAAACACTGTGCTCAAACATTTCACGCATTATGCCGCTTTAGATTTGCAAGGCACAATCTCATTATTTTGTACTGCTATTTGGACTGCTATACTTTGCTGTTTGAGTTGGTCATATGGCCTTCGTTGTGTCAGGTTTCCACAAAAGGCAAAGGAGGTACATCTCTTAACTGTGCCTAATTTAGCTTTATGATTTGGTTCACTCTTGCATGTGACACTAAGCCCCATAGCCCCCACCTTCCAACCAAACACTATGCCCAATGGCCCCCACACCGCAACCAGACACTATGCCCCATGGCCACCACCCCTCAACCAAACACTATGCCCCATGGCCCCCGCCCCCAAGCAAACACTATGCCCCATGGCCATAATCCCACATCTAAAAACTATGCCTCATGGCCCACACCCCCACACTATGCCCCATGGCCACCACCCCCTGAACCAAACTGTGCCACATGGCCCCCAACTAAACACTATGCCCCATGGCTCCCACACCCCAACCAGACACTATACCCCATGGCCCGACCCCCAACTGAATACTATGCCTCATGGCCACAATCCCACAACTAAAAACTGTGCCCAATGGCCCGCACCCCCACACTATGCCCCATGGCCACCACCCCCACACTATGCCCCATGGCCACCACCCCTCCAACTAAACTCTGCTACATGGCCCCCACCCCCAACCAAACACTATGCCCCATGGCCCCCACCCCCAACTGAACACTATGCCTCATGGCCACAATCCCACAACTAAAAACTGTGCCCCATGACCCGCACCCCACACTATGCCCCATGGCCACCACCCACAACCAAACACTATGCCCCATGGCTACCACCCCCAACCAGACACTATGCCCCAAGGCCCCCACCCCCAAACAAACACTATGCCCCATGGCCACAATCCCACAATTAAAAACTGTGCCCCATGGCCCGCACCCCCACACTATGCCCCATGGCCACCACCACTCCAACCAAACTTTGCCACATTGGTCCCACCCCCAACCAAACACTATGCCCAATGGCCCCCACCCCCCAACCAAACTATGACCAATGGCCCCCACCCTCCAACCAAACACTATACCCCATGGCCACAATCCCACAACTAAAAACTGTGTCCCATGACCTGCACCCCACACTATGCCCCATGGCCACCACCCACAACCAAACACTATGCCCCATGGCTACCACCCCCAACCAGACACTATGCCCCAAGGCCCCCACCCCCAAACAAACACTATGCCCCATGGCCACAATCCCACAATTAAAAACGGTGCCCCATGGCCCGCACCCCCACACTATGCCCCATGGCCACCACCACTCCAACCAAACTTTGCCACATTGGTCCCACCCCCAACCAAACACTATGCCCCATGGCCCCCACCCCAACCAAACACTATGACCAATGGCCCCCACCCCCCAACCAAACACTATACCCCATGGCCACAATCCCACAACTAAAAACTGTGTCCCATGACCTGCACTCCCACACTATGTCCCATGGCCACCACCCCCAACCAAACACTATGCCCACACACCCCCAAACAACAGAGTGACCAGTGGATTTCATCAGCGCAAGAGCCTTTTCACAAAGACAGTGAGCTAAATAGAATTGGCATCAAGAAATGACTCTGTCTGCATCCCGGTTTCACTACGAACCAAAGTGTGTGATCCTTGGCAAATCATGTAATCGCACTGTGCCTTATCTGCAGTGATTCACTTCATAGTTTATGTTAGCATATCATGCTGTTATAAAGTCATTAAGAAAAACAAATCCTAATGACTATAGAGTTGTTATATAATAACAGTGCAATTTAGGCATTTTGCACCACAAAGTTATGTGCCACTTGGCTTACTTATGGCAACCTTTTCTAAAGTCACTTCCATTGTACCTGCAAGTACTAAAAACTGATGATGCTCCTTGCAAAGTCCTTTTCTGTGAGGCCCCTTCTGTTGGTGCAATCCATATGCAAGTGTAGGTGTTAAAATGCCATCTGCCACTAATGTTACCAAACAAAAGTTGATGGGAGGGGAAGCTGCGTGAATGAGGCTGTATGTATGGAACTGCGCACACTGCATTTGGGGGGGAAAGTAGCAGGAATTTTTTTGCGCTTCACCCGACACACTGTTGCAATGCTGGATACTCCCCTGCACACACTCCAAACTCCCAGCACACAAACACCGATAAAGAACATGAGAGCGCCCCCACTTACCAGCACTGTGGATGTGCTTGCGCTGCAGCTGGCGTGGCAAGGCTGAAATGCCTTCCGACAACATTCCATACCATGCCAGCCATAGTGCTGGCCCTCTGTTGGTATAGCCCATGCACTACGCGACTCGTAAGAGCCACGTAGTAAATGCAGTCCACCAATAGAGGGTCAGCATTTCCCATTGGCAAGTCAAAAAAGACTTTCCTAATAGAGGACGGCTGTAGCTGCTTGCGGGAAAATCAACATGCTGGGCCGCACTTGGGCCCCATGTTGTGCACCCGTGGTTAAGAGTGACATTCACCCCCCACTCCCTCGGCTACCTGGTGGTCATAAACATCACTGACATGGCCTCCTTTCTAGGGGGGGGGCAGAGGCTGGCTCTGGGGGGGCCTGGCTCCCCTGACCCCCCTGCTGGAGCCGGGCCTGAGGAACAGTAGTGAAAAGATGTCTTATTACTGCTTGTCCCACCTGAGAATCACAGCACGTCAGATGCACCGGCACTACTCTGAGTGGGGATGGGGAGTCCCTCATTAACGGTACCCGCAAATGGGCAATTACCGGTATCGGCAAACTCGGCATGACCCAGTAATTGCCCATTCGCGGGTGCCGGAAAAAAATGGATACCGGCGGCAGACATGCCTGTACTACAGGCACGGCTACCGCCAGCCTCGTAGTGAGGACCAGAGTCCCCTTCTCTACTATCTGCCAGTAATACGAAAAACTGGTTTGTTTTCCTTAGTGGTTTAGTTTTCTCCAGATAGTACATAACTGCCCTGCACATCCAGTGTGTGTAGGCTTCTCTCTGCCACGTTAGTGGGGTTCTGGAAGAAAGTGGGTAGTTCTATAGACTGGTTCACGTGAAACTTAGAAATGAATTTCGGTGCAAACCGTGGGTGAGTGCGCAGAACCACCTTATCTCTGAATTGTAACGCAAGGGTCCAGAATTTAAAGGGCCTGTAGTTCACTTACTCTCTGTATCAAAGTGAGTGCCACTAGGAAAGCGGTCTTGTAAGTGAGTGCTTTGAGGCTTGCCTTGTGTATAGGTTCAAAGAGAGATCCCATAAATCTGGTTAATACCACATTTAGGTCCCATCCGGGAGCTGGGTTAGAAACAGGGGGGTGAATTCTCTTAACCCCTTCCATGAAAGCTTTAATTACTGGGATCTTCCACCACAACACCTTTTGTTGGGACGTGGTATAGGCCGAAACTGCAGTTAAGTGGACC
The DNA here is from genome assembly GCF_040938575.1 of Ambystoma mexicanum. NCBI lineage: Eukaryota > Metazoa > Chordata > Amphibia > Caudata > Ambystomatidae > Ambystoma > Ambystoma mexicanum. Next base: position 639,088,872 of record NC_090935.1, on the reverse strand, counting down.
TTCAGGGAATTGAACACTAGACCTGAGTCCAGTAGGTGAGTCAGGTATAAAACAATATGAGTCAATGGGATTGATGCTCTTGGAATTGCACCAGATGACAAAGCGCTTCCATTTAATGGAGTAGGAATGTCGAGTGGTAGGTTTCCTTGCCTCCTTAAGTATATCCATGAATCTCTGCGGAAGTTGGAGATGCCCAAACTCTATGATTTCAGGAGCCAGGCCGTTAAGTTGAGAGTCTGCGGGCATGGATGAAGTGTTTCCCCTTTGTCCTGAGATGGCATGTTGTATGGGTAAGGTAGTTTCTTCGGAGGAGAGAGAGACATCTCCATCAGATGGGAGAACCAGGGTTGGCGTGCCCACATTCGGGCCACCAATATCATGGTGACTGGTTCCTGGTACATCTTGTGCACAATCGTGTTGAGTAGGGGAATCAGGGGGAAAAGCGTAAACAAATTTCCCTGACCATGTTATCCAGAAATCGTTCCCCTTGGATTGGTTCTGAAGGAACCTGGAGGTGTAATCTTGATATTGTGAGTTCTCCAGAGTTGCAAACAAGTCAATCTCTGAGAATCCTCATTCTGTTTTAACACAGTGACGCTATTAGGCATACTTTCTAAATTCAGCTTTAACACAGTGACGCTATTAGGGCACACTCAAGTGATGTTGGGATATCTTCAAAGTTCTACTCTAACACAGTGACGCTGTTAGGGCATACTCAAGTGTTGGGAACACTTTCTAAATTCAACTTTAACACAGTAACGCTATTAGGCATACTTTCTAGATTCAACACAGTGATGCTATTAGGCATACTTTCTAAATTCAACTTTAACACAGTAACGCTATTAGGCATACTTTCTAGATTCAACTTCAACACAGTGACGCTATTAGGCATATTTTCTAGATTCAACTTTAACACAGTGACGCTATTAGGCACACTTTCTAAGTTCAAACTTTAACACAGTGACGCTATTAGGCACACTTCTAAATTCAGCTTTAACACAGTGACACTATTAGGGCACACTCAATGATGTTGGTGATATCTTCAAAGTTCTACTCTAACACAGCGACGCTGTTAGGGCACACTTTCTAAGTTCAAACTTTGACACAGTGACGCTATTAGGCATATTTTCTAGATTCAACTTTAACACAGTGACGCTATTAGGCACACTTTCTAAGTTCAAACTTTAACACAGTGACGCTATTAGGCACACTTCTAAATTCAGCTTTAACACAGTGACACTATTAGGGCACACTCAATGATGTTGGTGATATCTTCAAAGTTCTACTCTAACACAGCGACGCTGTTAGGGCACACTTTCTAAGTTCAAACTTTGACACAGTGACGCTATTAGGCATACTTTCTAAATTCAACTTTAACACAGTAACGCTATTAGGCATACTTTCTAGATTCAACTTCAACACAGTGACGCTATTAGGCATATTTTCTAGATTCAACTTTAACACAGTGACGCTATTAGGCACACTTTCTAAGTTCAAACTTTAACACAGTGACACTATTAGGGCACACTCAATGATGTTGGTGATATCTTCAAAGTTCTACTCTAACACAGCGACGCTGTTAGGGCACACTTGCTAAGTTCAAACTTTGACACAGTGACGCTATTAGGCATACTTTCTAAATTCAGCTTTAACACTGACGCTGTTAGGGCATACTCAAAAGTGTTGGGAACACATTCTAAATTCAACTTTAAACAGTAACGCTATTAGGCATACTTTCTAGATTCCAATTTAACACAGTGACGCTATTAGGTCACACTTTCTAAATTCAACTTTAACACAGTAACGCTATTAGGCATACTTTCTAGATTCCAATTTAACACAGTGACGCTATTGGGGCACACTCAATGATGTTGGGAGTGCAGTCTAGGAGCAAGGATCAATATAGTGAAGTCATTAGGGTACAAATGATCGTTTCACCTTAGTATGTGAATGAGTGACGTTACACAGTAAATGCTTTTAGACTTTTAAACTTTTAAGAAAGGGTGGTAGTGCTTTCTGCTGCATGGGAGGATTGGTCCAAGAGACCTCCCCCCTGCATCCTCTCCCTCCGGTGAAGTCCATGGGTTGTCAGGGGTCCCCCCTGCTACCAGGGCCCAGGTGGTGGGTGGGCCACTGGCTGAAGACATTGACCAAACCTGCTGAATTTAGCTAGGCCCTGGAAACCATTTTGAGAAATAAAGATGGTTTGAGACCTGTGCACCGCAGCGCGGCCCCCACCCTTGGAGAGTTTCAATTATCCCTGTGGCCGCAGCTCTCTGGCAGATCCGCTGAGAGCCCGTTCCCACGAACAGACGGACATGAGCTAGTGTTAAATACCAACACTAACATTTCACCTTCCACAGTGTATCGCTGTTTCCAGTATGTCCCGGCCAGCTGGGCCGGGGTGGAAAAGAACTGTAAAATGGTCCCCTGACAAAAACAGAGTCCCCAAATACTAATGAGCAAACCACCTGTGATGAAACTTTTCTCTCCACGACCTCTCTGACTAAAAAACCTGTAGCCTCCATAAAAATGGCAGAATGTATGCTTATATGATATTAGGGATGAAGCACCCACATCCCTGTAGCTATGCGCAAACAGTAAAAGTGTCCTGGGTTTTTTTTCATGTTCTGTGTTTTACCAAGAAGCCTGCACCCCAAGGTCCCATGCCATAACTGAACTAATGCTGCTAGAGTGCAAGGGAAGACAAATGCAACCCTATTGGGAGCTCACGTAAGGGGTGCATGAAAATGCACCATATGTATGTCCAAGCTCACCATGTGTCACTGCCGTCAGTCTTATTGGCGGGTTGTTCCTGCGCGCTCCACCAACCTTACTACTACCTCACTTACAGCACATGTATAGACATATAACAAAATGTTGTGGTTGTTAAATACATAGCGTATAAGTAATGTGTTCGAATTGGCCATATGAAAGGTACTAACAATGTCAAAAACGTGAGCTTTGAAAAGACTCAATGAGGATTGTATATTATGTGAATGTTTATGTCTCTTCCACCTAAATCTGCAACGCACGAGGAAAATACCTTTGTGAGCTCATGCAAGGCCATTCCCCCTTCCCCCAGTGAAGTCTGCCAGACGAAAAAGCAGAGGCCTGTGCTGCTCTGCTCCACCTCCCCCAATTCGGCTGGAGCCGCTTCAAACATTCACATTCCCCCGCAGCGCCCAAGGCCACGGCCTGCCACCTGAATTATTTCCAACCCAGCAGTAAACCCCGGCCTAAAAACACAGATCCAGAGGCGCCCTTTCTTAGGCTCCACGACCCACTGGCTCACCTTAGGTTAATGGCCCCTGTAAAATTAGGACACCCAATATTATGGCAACACTACAGGAACACATTCATAATGACTTCTAACGAGACATGATAACGCGGACCGCCTGTCCCATGCCCTGAGACCCAACCTCGCGACCTATGATACCCGGTCAACAGGACGATGGTAACCATGTATTGATGTATCGCCAAAAGACCCCACTCTAGGTGCATTCCTCCTGTGTTGCATTAACCTGGAGAATAACCTATTGGAAGATTTACCAGGGAAGATAATATTGCAATGTTAAATGACTGCGGTGTGCGTGGCCCTAGGGCAGAAAGCCAGGAAAGACATTCATCACTGACACTGGTCACGGCTGGCACAACAACACCGTCCGGATGAGCCCAGCTGACCTGCCAGGCCCAGCCCAACCCACGAGGGTAACCAGTGACGTCCTCCAGCCACGGCAAACCACATCACAGAAACACCTATAGTTAGTCGTCGTCAGCCAATCCCCACTAACTTGTGCCCCCTATAGCATGTAGGTTCTTATGACGCATTCTGTAAATATATACACCTGTCTTTGCTATTGTCAGACAGAGCGCTCTCGGAGTTTGCAGAGTTCTTTGCATGCCCTATTCTGATTGATAAACTCCCATTTAAGCTCACCCGCACTTGTCCTGGCCTTATTCCCATCCTGGGAGAGTCCATTATTGTCTCTCATTGTGGGGAGGATCGTGCTATCTGGGGGACACTCGCCTTCAGTGGTGACCCCGAAAGCATGATTATTATTTTCCTGCTAAAATATATATATCCCTACCGTCCCCTTTGGCACGAAAATCTCCGGTCGAAAAGGGATACGCACGGTGCGCCGGCTCCGGAAGGCTGCCCGCCAACGGCGACCGGTACGCTCAGAAGTGCGCACTCAACAGAGAGAGGGTACGGGATCCCGGTTGAAAAATCCCCTTTGAGTACCGCTCGCCGGAGACGGGGCTGACCGTTGAGCGTAGGGCAACACTGCCTGGACGGACCCAGTTTCGGAGACTCTCGGTTCAAGACGGGCATGTGAGTATTGAGTGCGAGCGACCGCAAAGGGAGTAGGGGAGGAAATATAGGACAGGGAACGAGGCTGGTTGAAAGGGGACACTTTGGGTCTACTAAGGACCACTCTAAACTTTCTTTGCTTTTTCTTTGCATATGGCCAATAGGATTAAGAGGTGAAAAGAGATAAAGAGACGGGAACCTAGCTCCGCGAGGGGGTAGAAGGCGGCGCCGCATAGTGCTATCTTGACTAGTACTGGGAATATATTGGAAAATGAGATAAAAGGTGTCTGGTAAAGGAAGACACGGAGAATACATTAGTGACTGCTATTTTTTCTATTCTTCTCTTTGGGTGTATGGGAAAATAAACAGGGTTAGTACGAACAAAGATATAATCTAAGTAGGAAAGACAAGTGTATATCAAAACTAGGAGACAAATACATAGAGTAAAACGGAAAGGGACAGCTGGAAAGGGAGGACAAACTGGGCTATGAATAGAGTGTTGCCTATGGGTGTGTAAGCATCGTATGTGTCAGAACATATTTGTGATAATGAGTGTGTGAAGGTGGTCAGAAATGCATAATTATGGTGTGTTTATGGTAAGTGTGACCAGAAGAAATATCACAAAGAAGAGTGTAATGTGGTAAAGTGAGTGTTTATTTCTTTGACTTGTTGGGTAGAAATGTTGAAGTTATTGATGGTTTGCTCTTGTATGTGCCCCCTAAAGTGTATAGAATAGAGGCTGTCCGCAGCCATTCTCATACTGTACAGGTGGCGGAAAAACACGCAGGTCCCCACACCCAGTAAGACACAAATGCGTAGACTCATATGGTGATACATCTATATTAAGATATATATATAGACATACATCAGTATCGGGCAATCACAAAGTATGGGGGCAGAAACACCCTTATCACATATTTGTAAGAGTCTACCTGGGTACGCTGAACGTATTAAGAAATATCATGATCAGTACATCACAGAGCTGAAGGGAGAAGGATTACCTCAGATATGGCCCGAAGGGGGATCGTTTGACAAGAGTGTCCTAGATATGGTAGCTACATGCATTCGTTTGAAATACAAGGGGAAGCAGCTGCATAATAGGAGAGAAATATTAGACCTAAGGAGGTTGTTTGAAGAAATACCCCCGCTTAAGAAAAGGGAATTAGGTACTGATCTGCCATCTACCACGGACAATCCATTACTGATACCAAAAGATGACAAGGTGTTGTAAGAGGGGGAGCCACCGGTAGAGATAACTAGGTTGTACCCAATACTAAATAAGCCAGTGCCCGCAGAAGGATACAGTGACCCAACATATGTACCCCCAACAACAACCACTACCACTCAAGGGCCAACAGCACCCCCACCATATGAGAGTCATAGAGAGCGAGACCAGGTAAGTACACCAATAGTAAAGATGGAGAAATTAACAGTAGACCTAGAGTCCAGGCTCTCTATAGCAAAAGATGAGCTCTCGAGAATAAAAAGCATATGTGATCAGACTGCAATCAATACTGCTAGGTCAGAGCCCACATCAAGAGCGCAGAGTGAGAATAAAACAATTGAAGAAGGGTGGAAAAAAGGAGAGATATTGTTTAGGATACAAGAGCCAGCCCGAATAATTGAACTAGAGGGAAGAGAGGGGTGCACTGATGATGAGATAAGGACTACAGGAGGTAGAGAGGAGCTACTGTGTGATATAGGAGAATATTTAGAGGAAAGTGAAAGGCTAAGCATGGCAATGGGAGGGGGAAGCGAGGGGTTGGATGGCGCATGTTCAGGGAGAACCATGGACGAAGAGTGGATGGGACGACTAAGGAATAGGTTGGGGAAAATGGCACCACTGGGAAAAAAACGGAACCAAGGTGAGTGCAGATACAACGACAAAGTGGAGGTTACAACTCCCACTAATACACAGCGGAGGAGGGAGGCCGCATTACATACCCTGGGCTCAGATGGATAAGACCAATTTGTTAAAGTTATTGCGCCCGCTATCAGGAGGGGCAAGCAAGTGGATATATGCATTCGAGAACACACAGCCGGGGTACCTCTAGCAATAGGCGATGTGAAGAGTCTGCTAGTATCAGCAGTTGGGGATAAAGCTGACAGAGTATGGGTAAAGGCTGGCTTCCCGGGAGTAACTTTAGACTGCGATTGCCATGATGGCGCCTCTTTCAACACAGTACGCGCCAGGGTATGGGACGCCTTACGAAAGACGTTTCCAGATACCCCAGATTTGCAGTCAGTAATGCAATGTACAATGAATGACGGGGAAGATGCTATGGATTACATTTTTCGGGTCCAAGAGTTGTGGACAGCAGAAACAGGCATGCCCTGGTATCAATCAACATCATTATTCTACTTCATAATAAAGAGGGGGCTCCCAAAAGAAGTGCAAAAAGCACTTGACAAAATAGTAGGTATTGAAGCAAAAGGATGGCCCGAAATACAGAGCATAATAGTACACCACTGTAAACGAATAAAAGAGAGGGAAAAGGAGATAGCACAGAAAAGATTGGCAGACAAGGCAAAATGAGTACAAACAAAACTGGTGAAGGTCGCTGCAGCAGTAGCCGCGCTCCCACACAGCAGGGAGGGAGACGAGGAGGAGGAGGGGCTGGTAGCAATACAAGGGAGGATGGCAACGAGTTGGGCAGGAGCAGGACAACGGCAGTGGAACGAACAGGAGCAGAGTGGAAGTCCGCAGTGGCAAGAGTGGGCCCCTCGAGGGGGACGGGGTGGGTACAGGGGTCGAAGAGGGGGTGGACAAGGGTATGGGGTTATGGGAGGAAACGGATGGCAAGGTCCCAGAGGTGCGCAGGGAAGTTGTTGGAACTGCAGGAGGTGGGGGTACTTTTCCAGAGAGTGCAGGAGTAGAACAAACAACGGATTTCCAGAGGTAGAACAGTATGGCCACCCTCACCCCGGGAGCCCATATGGTCTCCCAATGGGACAACAACAAAGGGAACCAGCGCAGGGGTACCCAGAGCAAAGGCAACGACATCGCTACAGAACACAGAATCACCCACAGAACAACAACACTATGTACTACACCCCAGGTAACCATTTTGCAACGACAGCAAATGGAGCCCCAGCACCAGCCCCCTATAGTGATGTATCAGTAGTTTCAGGGAGTGTGTTCAACCGGGGGGGGGGGGCAATGAGACAACCAGCATAGGACAGCCCACAGAGAACACTTGCGTGTCCTGTTCTATCTACAACCTACGATGCAGCAGAGGAACCATTGGTAGGGGCGCAGATAGGAGACAAGCAGTTCATATTCATGGTGGATTCGGGAGCGGAGAAATCATGTATTAGGGAGGGCCGGTTTCTGTTATCTAACCGGAAGTTAGAGACGCAGGGGTTCTCTGGGGCTATAATTGAAGTTCCTTACACAGAAGCTTTGGATGTGACAGTGGGGGGCAAAACGGTAAAAACACCCTTACTATATTATGAACAATCGCCAATAAACCTGCTCAAAAGGGACCTTCTTAGCAAGCTTAACATGACAATATCATTCACAGAAAGAGGAATAGTGTGTTCGACACCAGGAATATGCCCATTACGCGTAATGCTGGTAGTACAGGCTCGAACAACTGCACCAGAAATGCGTGGCCTGCCAGTGGACGAAAGAATGTTCATTGAAGGTTTAAAAACACTGGCCCAAGTAGTTCCTGAGCTAAAAAAAGAGTGGAGAATACCCGCAGAGTTTGTCTTCCGCCCAATAGTGGGCCCAGACATAGCACCAGGGTCAGTGGTATCCTTAGACTTGCATGCTGTACAGGTATCAGAAAAAAGGATTGCAGTGATTGGGATGGACATAGATGGGTGTGAATGGCGCACTGTACTGTGCATCAACGCCAATATTGTCCTACGGGACTTATCTGATGAGGATCTCTTTTCTGATTCAGAAAATGATGGCGAAATAATAATGGAAATAACGATGCCCTGTGACATTTTGATTCAGACTAGACAAATTCCCGTCCAGTTGATGGCAGTGGTGGGAACGCCACCGTCGTTTTTCGACGATGACATGCGACTGGTGCCAGACAATTTGTGGACAACAGGCCCCCATGATGTAGGGTTGTTGCATGGAGTGACACCAGTGGTAATAAAGCTCAAACAAGGGGCAATTCTGCCCCAAGTGAAGCAATATCCATTGTCCCGTGAAGCTGAGGAAGGGATAAAAGAGACGATAAATGCATTATTAGCACAGGGGATAATAGTGCCTTCAAACTCCCCATGTAACACGTGCATCTACCCGATCAAAAAAGCAAAGGGAGGGGCATGGAGGATGATCCAGGATTTACGCCCCCTAAATGACGTCATACAGAAAGAGTTCCCTTTGGTCCCAAACCCTGCTTCAATATTATGCAGCATCCCAAAAACGGCATCACATTTCACAGTGGTCGATTTGAAAAATGCATTCTTCTACATCCCCTTGGCAGAAGAAAGCAGATACCTGACAGCCTTCACATTAGGGGGAAAGAGATACGAACATTGCAGATTACCACAGGGGTACTGTGAAAGCCCAAGCATATTCAACCGCATACTACAGGAAGACCTGGGTAATTTATCAGTTGAAAGCACAATCATTCAGTACGTAGACGATTTGCTCGTCTGCGTGCAGAATGAAGGAACGTGCTGAAAAGACTCAGTAACACTCCTGACGCTGCTGGCGAATAAAGGGTACAAAGTGGACAAGGAAAAGCTACAATACTGTCAGAAGTAGGTACTGTACCTGGGGCAGCTGATATCAAAGGACGGAAAAAGAATCATCCCATACCACGTGGAAGCAATAAGGTCAGCCAGAGAACCCACAACAGTGAAAGAGATGCAGAAATTCTTGGGAATGTGTAACTATTGTAGAGCATGGATATTAGATTATGCAGCCTACACCAGACCATTACTGCAAGCACTCAAGGAGGCCCAACAAGAGAACAGGAAAATAGAATGGTCAGAAGAGATGAGCGACTCATTTAAGTCACTAAAAGAGTTGATTTCGAGTGCTCCAGTACTCGCCAATCCAGATTATGAACGCAAATTTTACCTGTTCTCACACTGTAAGGGAACCCTTATGACAGCTGTACTGACACAAAAGACGTCCCTAGGACACAAACCATTGGCTTACTATAGTGGCACATTGGATGCAGTGATGCAAGGACATTTCGCGTGCGAGCAATCTCTCGCCGCCGCCGCGTTCGCCATTGAGAAAAGTGCCACAATAGTAATGGGGTGCCCTGTCACGTTGTTCGTAGAACACTCATTAATTGCGATACTTGAAAGATCAAAAAGTACACTGACCACACACGAGCAACTGCCTATGAAATTATATTGTCCAGCGCCAATATCCACGTGGTACGATGCAGGACAGTAAACCCGGCAACATTCATCACAGAACCATGCACACTAGAGGACATGCAAGAACACAATTGTGCAACTTACACAGGGGAAACAGGGGAGGACACGGTGGTGTGCGAGAATGCCCTGAGGGAGAGGTGTACTTTGTGGATGGGTCAGCATCGATTGACATGGACACAGGAGAGAAACATGTGGGATTGGCAGTGGTGAGGTTAGAAGAAGGTGAGTATGAGATACTAGTACAGTATCGCCTTCCATCACATTTCTCAGCACAAACAGCTGAACTTATTGCCCTAATAGAAGCATTACATGCAGCTAAAGGTTGTGCAGTAACAATATATACAGATTCAGCTTACATGACGACAACAGTACATGGAGGTCTAGCAAGATGGGGGAGGAGAGGGTTTCGAAGAGCAGATGGGAACCCAGTGCAACATGCAGAACTACTGAAGGAGTTGATTGAGGCCCTAAAAGATCCAACAGTGGTAGCAATAGTGAAGTGCCAAGCACATACGTCCAACACAGACGTTGTGTCTTTGGGGAATGCGGCAGCGGACGCTGCTGCCAAGGAAGCCTCGTACTTTGAAAAACATGAAACAGGTGAGTACATGTTACAGCACAAGACAAGCGAAGAGCTCCCAGAAGGATACAATGCCATGCCCATATCACAAATACTAGAGCTGCAGGAAGGGGCAAGTGGTGATGAAAAGATGGTGTGGGAAAAACGAGGGTGCAGCCAATCGGCAACAGACTTACTACGGCGACAGAATAACTCAGGGAAAGTAGTAATGCCGGTCAAACTATTAGAGATAGCATTTCAGCAATTACACTTTTAAGGCACACAACACCAAACAACACATTGCAGCAGAGATACAAGAAGACTGGTTCGTGCCCTGTCTCCAGGAGCACATATCGAGATTGACAATGGAGTGCACAACGTGCCAGATATATAACTCTGGAATGACGCTACGCACACTCAGGGGAACAATTCTAAAACCGAAAGGGCCCTTCAGAGAACTGCACATTGACTACGCGGATATAGGAGGAAAGGTGTAATGGGGCACGCTACATGATAGTGTTTGTATGCCCATTTTCGAGGTGGGTGGAAGCAGGCCCATGTGTACGACCTGATGCTAAAAGCGCTGCAAAGTTCCTAGTAAGGGAAGTGTTCCCGCGTTGGGGAATTTGTGACGTAATTCGCTCAGACAACGGCACTCACTTTGTGAACGAGCTCTTCAAAGAAGTGACCACATTATTGGGAATAAAACATAAATTGTGCTCAATTTATCATCCTCAAAGTAATGGCATTGTAGAAAAGATGAACGGACTGTTAAAAGGGAGACTGTCAAAATTGTGCTTTTCATTAAAGAAAAACTGGATCTACTGTTTGCCCCTTGCGCTGTTTGAGCTGAGGAATCAGCTGAGCAAGGACCACCATTTGTCCCCGCACGAAATCGTGACAGGGAGACGGGTGCACACTGCACATTCCCCACTACGGCAGCAATCAGACGCACACAGAAGCGCCACGGTATTAGGAGATGAGTTCACAGAATATCCGAAGAAGCTAACTAGGGCAGCGTGCGCAATCTCAAAGCAGCTCTCTCCACCATTCACAAGGGAAGAAGGAAACACAACAGGATCCCATGTAGAACATGAAGTACAGGGACAATTAATGCCAGGAGAGTTCATTTATGTCCGGAGCTTTGTGCGCCGGTGGAATGCCCCACGGTTCCACGGACCATACGAAGTGGTATTTTGTACCCCACCAGACAAATAAATGGTATGCAGACATGAGTGCAACGGCTGTAAAAGTAAAGGGGCTCAAATACTGGATACATTTGACGGATGTGCGAAAGGCATATAATAGTGTGCAGGAAGAGGTGGATGAGGAGGCACAGACAACAGCAAACAATACTAATGAAAATGATGAGTGAACATGTGAATGGAGGAGTGTAACTGCCAAATAAAATTGTTAACGAGAAACATTATATTACAGGTTATTGATAAAGATAAATGATTAAAAAAATAATTTAAAAAAACGATTTAAGTGTAAATAATAATGTGAAGAATATGTATATTGTCTGCTCCCTTCTCTGTATATCCCAACACCCCTCCCTTACCCAAACCCATCTCCCTTCCATGACCGCTTGGCACTGGTAGTGCTAACAAAAATGTTTACATACATGCACTTAATGCACTTTTATATCTCAAACAGGAACTACCATGGCAACTAACGGGCAGCCTGCAACGGATAGATTTATTAGATATAGAGAATTTTTAGCTGAGATGTATATATTCGTACGAGTGTGGACTGTCTGTATGCATTACATTATTTTTTACAATATTGTTTGGCCTGGTTACGTATTGGTTTATAGCGTTCATGGGATTAACGGGATTAATGTGACAAATGAAACAGCAATTGTAAATACTAAAGAAGGTGATTTTTTGGTATGGGACGGATCTAAACTGGTATGGAGGTATTACACGACACCACCCAATGTTGCTATCTCGCCAAATGAAAGCTTGCAGGAAAAAATGCGAAACAGTACAACTTCCCCGCCAAAAGTATCTAATTACAATGCCCATAGTTTAAATGATCGTAACCCCTCTGTTATATCATGGTTATACAACACCCCCACTGCGTGCCCACTCCCGCAACAGAAAACACACTGCTAGATAGTAGGAAGAGAATGAAAAAATGACAGTGAAATATGCAGCGTTATATGATGACTGGGCAAGGGGGGGCGAGAGGGAGAAAGGGGGGCCCACACTGTCCATCGCCCATGAAGCTGGGAAATACCTTAGAAAAAGAACGGAAAAGGGAGGCGGGGAGGAGGAAATATGATGAATATTATGGGTTGGGAATTGGACAAAATGGAAGACCCACGACACCCCCACCAGACAAATAAATGGTATGCAGACATGAGTGCAACGGCTAAGCAAACAACAAATGAGAGCTGTTATGTCTGCTCCCTCATTCCCCATGCTTCAGGTACACCTAAAGTATTGTTACCCAAAGAGTTGCCTATTGTCGATGCCCAGTGTCTCCTTCATCTCACGTTGTGCAGAATTAAGAACAACTTCCAGGCACATGAGGTGACTTTTAAAATGCTGCAGAATGAGAAGACCTGTTATCCGAAGGCGGTAGGAGTGGTATGTTTGGAGGAGCCATTTTTTTATAATACAAAGGACACTTTTTTCAGAAAATAAGTGGAAAGACGAAGAGATAATGTGCAAGGCTGAAGCACTGCGAGGTGTGGCACCAGAGAAACTCCAATGGATAGAAGAGACATGCACACCAGTATGGAAGGAACACATCTCAAAATTGACTGTCGTAACGGCCATTGCAAAACCCTTCAAGCTACAGAAAGAAATAAACTATGAACTGTGTTTCAAGGGAGACGGGAAAACCATCATGGGGGTAAACAAAAATTGTAACAAGACCCTCACCATCCCAGATATGAGAAAGGGGACAGCAGCCCTCATGGACACTTATTGGGTATGTGGCAATCAGGCATACCTACACCTTCCACAATCCTGGGGTGGCAGCTGCTCATTGGCCACCCTACACTCCGCACTAATGGTGATCCCGGAAAGCCACATTGATGGGAGCAAGAAAACGCAAGAAAAACCTCAGCAGAATGAGGCCCAGCCAACTGCAGAGTCACAAATATATGTCCTGTCTTCCAGGAACAAGGAGGAGGTGCTGTCCCGAAACAAACGATCATCGAACTACATATCAAAAGCATCATCAGAACTGCTGGCACAGATCCCGGATAGATATCGATTATTCAGCTCTGCAGAAACTTTCTTTGCCTCACTCACCCCAAGCATCAGGCGCGAGCCAATGCAAAGTGGCTCCAAATCACACGCTGGGAGCTGATCCAGCTGGCAAATGACACTGAAGAAGGGTTTAACGTAATAAAAGTGGAACTGCGAGCACTGCGGCTAATGACCATGCAAAATAGGTGTGTCTTGGACCTGTTAACAGCAATGGACAGAGGCGTTTGCCGAAAAATTGGAAGTGCCTGCTGCACTTTCGTACCTTCCGAAGACGCAGATAACGGTTCCTTGTCCCATGTGATCGAAGCAGTACATAACCTAGGAGAAAGAATGAAAATGGGAGGTGGAGCAGAAGAAAGTACATGGTTCGACAACATCTTCTCCTGGGTCCCATCGTGGCTGGGAATGACTGTTAAATTTTTGATGCCGGCTGTAGTGTTCCTCCTTTTTATTTTTTGCCTGTGCCAGGTGGGTCTTCGATGTTGTGCTAACGCAGTACCGAATGGTGCAATGATGATGGTAACAATGGGCAACGCCCGCGGTACGATAAAAACTATGCAGGAAGTACAGGTACAAACAGGAACAGATTACACGTCAAGATTCTAAATGGTGCCCATGTATCACGACAAGGATATAGTAGATAAGTTATGGCACACTACAATTAAAGAGCCCCATATACTTGAATGGTATGAGGAGGTGTGGGTGGACTTAGAAGGGGAGAGTGGTTGTATATACCTGACCTGCACCCCAGATGAATAGGCTAGGAGAGGCGAAAGCCTGCGAGGGGTGTGCAGGGCATGGATGCCCATAAAAGGCACCCCTGCATGGGATGACGCTATAGCTGACGAGGAAGAGTGCAGGAGGTTGGAGGATTTAAAGTATTTGTTATTTAAGTAACGAAAGGGGCAAATGTATGGGAGGATTGGTCCAAGAGACCTCCCTCCCCTCCATCCTCTCCCCCCGGTGAAGTCCATGTCTCGTCAGGGGTCCCCCCTGCCACCAGGGCCCAGGTGGTGGGTGGGCCACTGGCTGAAGACAATGACCAAACCTGCTGAATTTAGCTAGGCCCCGGAAACCATTTTGTGAAATAAAGATGGTTTGAGCCCTGTTCACCGCAGCGCGGCCCCCACCCTTGGAGAGTTTCAATTATCCCTGTGGCCGCAGCTCTCTGGCAGATCCGCTGAGAGCCCGTTCCCACGAACAGACGGACATGAGCTAGTGTTAGATACCAACACTGTAACATTTCACCTTCCGCAGTGTATCACTGTTTCCAGTATTACCCGGCCAGCAGGGCCAGGGTGGGAAAGAACTGTAAAATGGTCCCCTGACAAAAGCAGAGTCCCCAGATACTAATGAGCAAACCACCTGTGATGAAACTTCTCTCCACGACCTCTCTGACTAAAAAACCTGTAACCTCCATAAAAATGGCAGAATGTGTGCTTATATGATATTAGGGATGAAGCACCCACATCCCTGTAGCTATGCGCAAACAGTAAAAGTGTCCCGGGTTTTTTTTCATGTTCTGTGTTTTACCAAGAAGCCTGCACCCCAAGGTCCCATGCCATAACTGAACTAATGCTGCTAGAGTGCAAGGGAAGACAAATGCAACCCTATTGGGAGCTCACGTAAGGGGTGCATGAAAATGCACCATATGTATGTCCAAGCTCACCATGTGTCACTGCCGTCAGTCTTATTGGCGGGTTGTTCCTGCACGCTCCACCAACCTTACTACTACCTCACTTACCGCACATGTGTAGACATGTAACAAATTGTTGTGGTTGTTAAATACTTAGCGTATAAGTAATGTGTTCGAATTGGCCATATGAAAGGTACTAACAATGTCAAAAACGTGAGCTTTGAAAAGACTCAATGAGGATTGTATATTATGTGAATGTTTATGTCTCTTCCACCTAAATCTGCAACACACGAGGAAAATACCTTTGTGAGCACATGCAAGGCCATTCCCCCTTCCCCCCAGTGAAGCCTGCCAGACGAAAAAGCAGAGGCCTGTGCTGCTCTGCTCCACCTCCCCCAATTCGGCTGGAGCCGCTTCAAACATTCACATTCCCCCGCAGCGCCCAAGGCCACGGCCTGCCACCTGAATTATTTACAACCCAGCAGTAAACCCTGGCCTAAAAACACAGATCCAGAGGCGCCCTTTCTTAGGCTCCACGACCCACCGGCTCACCTTAGGTTAATGGCCCCTGTAAAATTAGGACACCCAATATTATGGCAACACTACAGGAACATATCCATAATGACTTCTAACGAGACATGATAACGCGGACCGCCTGTCCCAGGCCCTGAGACCCAACCTCGCGACCTATGATACCCGGTCAACAGGACGATGGTAACCATGTATTGATGCATCGCCAAAAGACCCCACTCTAGGTGCATTCCTCCTGTGTTGCATTAACCTGTAGAATAACCTATTGGAAGATTTACCAGGGAAGATAATATTGCAATGTTGAATGACTGCGGTGTGCGTGGCCCTAGGGCAGAAAGCCAGGAAAGACATTCATCACCGACACTGGTCACGGCTGGTACAACAACACCGTCCGGATGAGCCCAGCTGACCTGCCAGGCCCAGCCCAACCCACGAGGGTAACCAGTGACGTCCTCCAGCCACGGCAAACCACATCGCAGCAACACCTATAGTTAGTCGTCGTCACCCAATCCCCACTAACTTGTGCCCCCTATAGCATGTAGGTTCTTATGACGCATTCTGTAAATATATACGCCTGTCTTTGCTATTGTCAGACAGAGCGCTCTCGGAGTTTGCAGAGTTCTTTGCATGCCCTATTCTGATTGATAAACTCCCATTTAAGCTCACTCGCACTTGTCCTGGCCTTATTCCCATCCTGGGAGAGTCCATTATTGTCTCTCATTGTGGGGAGGATCGTGCTATCTGGGGGACGCTCGCCTTCACTGGCGTGAAGCAATTGCTTCAGTCCCCCCCTTGTCACACTCACTTTTTGGTCGGTGCTGGTTGACGGCAGGCTACTGGCTTCATGCTTCCCCTGCGGATACCTGTAGATACGATCTGGAGCCGCCTCTGTAGGAGCCGCCCTTTGCCTTGGAGACACGGTCCTAGGGACCAATGAGAGCAGGGGGGGGCGGGTCGGGAGGCGGGAGGGAAGGGGAAACAGGAAGCGGGCGCGGGGTGGGAATTGTGCTGCAAAGGGGTGGATTAAGGGCCTCGGGCCTGCGCAAAATTTACAAATTTGGGCTCACAAAGTAGAGGCAACACTCACCGTGCTCAAGAGCAGAAAAGGAGTCGGTGGAGGTGAACGAGTCGATAGACTCAAACACACGGTCCTGGGGACCAATGAGAGCAGGGGGGGCGGGTTGGGAGGAACGGGGAAACAGGAAGAGGGTGCGGGGTGGGAATCGTGCTGCAAAGGGGTGGATTAAGGGCCTAGGGCCTGCACAAAATGTACAAATTTGGGCTCACAAAGTAGAGGCAACACTCACCGTGCTCAAGAGCAGAAAAGATGTAACCTGAAGATTTGCACCCAAATGCCCTTGGGCAAGGCGCGCTATACGAATAAACAAAATACAAATACAAAGTGATGCGAGAGTAGAGATTGGGATGGGTTGTCGATTCAATGGAGAGCTGGGAGAAATATTAGAGGAAGAGAGAAGAAGACTTGAGGCGAGGGGGGAGGAAGGTAGAACAGGCAGTGATTGCAGGAGGAAAGCAACATTTAGTGGCAGGAGGAGAACAGGTGCTGACAAGAGGAGATGAACAAGTTGAAGTTAGAGGGAGTCTACGGGGAAAGCTGAGAAGCAGGGAAAACATTTAGAATTATCTAGAAAGAACAGAAAGGAGAAGGTAAGCATCACCTAATGTAGGGAATAGAGGAAAGGCTCTGAAGGAGTTCAGCCAGCGATAGGAGGAGGAATTTACATGGCATGGTGTCAAGAATGGCCAGGCTCAGGATAGTTAGGAAAAAAGGTAGACATCATGACCTCAGGAAGAGGAGAAGAGGAGGTGATAAGATGCTTGAAAGCCCATCTGTAGAAACTAGTGCTGGAATGTCTGGGTGGCTCAGACTACCGCATGAAGCAAAATTCCACCTATTATTGCAACTGGTGGCAGAGACAAACCAATGTCCATAGATCTTGCAAGACGGAATTGAAGTGATCGTATCCTAACACAAATGAAAGATGAATACAAGGACGATACCCTTCGGACAAGCAAGGAAGAGAATGTGTGCCAGGGAAGTAACCCCAAAAAGACTTGTGAAATTTTGATGGAGACCTTTTCAACAGCTGCTACTGGGAGGAAAGACTCTGCAGATTCTTTGTTTGAATTACTGAGGAGTGGTTCTTTTGTGTACCGAATTCCGTTTTACCGCATTGTGGTGTCTGGACTCTTTTGTGGTCACCATTGCCCTATATAACAGTCAAAATCTTTCTGGCACGCAGGTTTCAAGTCATAGCTTGCCTTGTTTTGTAAGGTGCTCAAGTCAAAGGTATATTTCTGTAATATGCAACAAAATATTACATTATAACAGCTTTATTTGAAAGAGTGTCAAAAAGCCATCTGAAATGTCTTTGTGAATGTCACTCAATGACATGGTATGAATTGTTCAGAGGAGGATTTCGGCCGAATAAGTCAGACCTGTTATATGGAAAAAAAATGTCTCGCTGGAGCACCATTCCATGGAGGTCTGTGGCCCAATTCCCCCATGTTGTGGAAGCACATTGCCCCCGACTGCAATTTATCTATCTGTGTGATGTTTTAAGTTCAAATGCAGCTCCAGGAAAATCACAAAATTGCATCTATGTACAAATGATGTAAAAGCTGTAATGAAAAGTGATGCTGAAGTGGTCCAAAGAAGTGTATATGGCTTGCAGTTTGCAGTTAATATTTGGGCGAGTATTGGGACAGATGCAATTAGCACCATGCACAGTGTGCATACATTCTCCGAATTATTCGATGCTTGATTTACTATCACATACATATTTGTAAAATAGGTGGTCATTCTTATGTTCTTAAAATGCACTATGATTTTATGCAAAGCACCCAGCATCCAACAACCAGGGCACCCCATATTAATCTACACATAGCTCCGCCTTTATGACCAACCTCGCCCAGACCCCACAAAGGGGAAGAAGGAATAGCTACTACAGTACATTTTGTCCATTTCGAGCATGGGAAATGATACATCAACTTGCCAAAGGTCAAACATAATCTCAGAAGTGAGGAAACTCATCTGAAGAATATTCCTTAAAAGGAATTAGTGTTGGGTGCGAGATGGAATGCACAGCAAGTGCTTCCAAACTAACCATATCTATTAAAAACAGAACTGTTACAAGTTACTTGAATGCCATCATGACACTGAAAGTGTGTATGTTGGGGCACAGACAGAATGCAGCATGGGGCGACAGGAATTATCTATTAGGACTGTATAGAAGGCCAGTGAGATTCTGATGTTACATTCTGCCAGAAACATGTAAAAGTGATTAGTGTTCAGACCAGTGTGGATATGACAAAAAAAGCTGAAGGTTTATTTTGAAATCCATGCAAGATTTGAGGAGAGTGCTTCCAGAGCATGAATTTTTTCTCAGGCACCTTAAGAAGGAGTGATTCATTAAGGGAATAAGGCCTCAATAACTTTGTTAAAACATCTGCCTCAGTTAGAAATGGACTTACCCAATCATATTCATTTACATCAACTCCACAATCAATCAGCATCTTGACGATATCGGTGTATCCTTTACTACAAGCAAGCGACAATGCACTTTCTCGTCCTTTTCCAAGAACTTGCGGGTCTGCACCCTATTGGGGGAGAAGTTCAGTGAATTAATGTGTTGTTCACCTTGGAGGCTGCACCCCTAGACAATTATAATTAAATAAGTAAAAATGACTCCCCATTGTGGCTGTACGCATAGCCCTAGTCTCCATTCCTCCAACTCATGGGATATCTGTGTCATATATATGGGGTACACTCATTTTCTGCAGCAGCATGCAACAATTTAAACCAAGCCCCAGGTACATGCGGTATGCCACCTGCACCCTGGCCTTATCTCCACACCTATCGTATTCTCTTCCACAGTTCCTTGTGCCCTCTGCCAGTACGGTGAGGCATTTTCAGAGTTGACAGAGATGGCGGCAGGCGAGTGGTTATCTGGAGGGAGAAAGGCTATGACTAATAGTACAAGTCACTTTGGTGAGTAACATGCTCTACTTCTACATCCAGTCATCCCTTCCTCAGACTTGCAATTTAGATTTCAAAGAATTTGTGGAAGGAGGGAGGAAGCAGCAATGTGTACAGAATCAAACTAACCTGAACGCTAGCACTGCTTGGCTTAATTGTGCATCTGCTGCCAGGCTCACATCCAACTGCACAAAATATATGCACAGTTGCCCAAGTTTATGCCTGGCAGATGACATCTATGGCACATATAACAGCAGAAGCGAGCTTGCACACAATAGGAGATTGGTCCCATTGAGTAGCATTTGCAAATGTCTCGCATCATCCAGAGAGAAATTGGCATCTGTGCTGCTGCTTTGCTCGGGGAGAAACCTGGAACAATCCAGATAAAAATCTTATTCAGAGGTTTGAAAAATGTTGACAACATAATGTTCTCGTCACGTTCCAATAAAAAGTGTACAGAACTTTGGGGGTAGGTGGAAAGCATTCTGAGCATTATTTTGTACTGTTCTTCAACACTGTTTAAGGCTTTTAAACAAAAAGTGTCTGCAGTTCACGTATCCTGGAGTAACTGCCACCAATGCACTCCTTTCCTTACCAACATTTTAACACCAGATGTGGCTATAGGTACAAACAGATTTGGTTATAAAACAGAAAACACAACAATCAAGTCCCAAGTAGTGTACGAGTACTAAACTGGCAGGAAAAAAGGAGCATCTCCAAAAAATTGCTGATTTTATTTCAATACAAAAAAACCTCTTCCTTGAAATCCTGTAAGCTCCAATAGCAGTCTTACAACACTTGCAGGACTCAAAGTGCCTAACTTGGCAAGGATAAAAGATAAAGACTAAAATCCCAAGGAATGAAAGGACCATGTCTCACCTTGTTAAATAAAATGAGAATATCAGAAAACTACCTCTGTCCCAAACGTCCAGTGTATCAGGAGCCTGCCCTAGAAACACGCGGCGATGTGCTGTCTGTCCAGACAGATCCTTAATATGTAAATACAGCCCGTGGTCGAGATTGGGCGTGGATAGGTAGGGATACAGGCCTGCCCCTGAAGGAAATCTACAAATAAAGACACGGCCACCAGGGTGTAGAGAATAATATTTTATTTAATGTAGGGTATGTGTTTTATGTACATGCACTTACCTGGATTATACCATCCAGCCCACCATGAGTCCGAATAGAATATAGAGTACAGAAAAAAGAAATTAAAAGAGCAGTGGAAAAAGATCTCCTCCCCAGGAGTGGGCTAGACAGGGGAGTGAAGATTCCTGAGAAAAGTTGTTAAAAGTTGAGAGAGAGAGAGAAGGGAAAGGAAACCGTATAGCTCAGCTCTCGGGTGGGTTGTAGCCTCAAGCGGCTCCTCAGGGCCCAATGACTTAATTTTAACTGGATCACATATGACAGGTGCGATCCGGTAGCTGCCACAGGCCTGGGCAGCGTGTGTGCTGCCAGAGGGGACGGGCCTATCCAGTGATGAGTGGGATAGCCCCACAAGGCCTGGTGCCGCCACAAAGACGGTCACAAGCACCATGGGGCGCATTGGCGACGTCGGCAGCACCCCCAGGGAAGGGTGCTGCTAGAAGATAAGTGAGAGGGTGGCATTAATGGGGTGAGCCAGCCCCGTTTTCCAGAATGGGGCAGACCCCCATCCACCAGGACAGCACCACAGGTACTGCAAAGACTGTGTCTGACTGCAGCATCCATCGCCATGTAATATAATATATATTTGTGTATTGTGTTTTATGTATTTAAATGTATATTTGTGTGGATATGTTGGGGTGTATATTCATAGCTTTAGTTATTTGTAATAATAGTTAATACTATGTAAGTGATAAATGGCAGTTCTCTTGTCTTGGGAAAACAGAGAGAAGGGCAGAGGTACTCGACAGTGAGGTCTTCTTTGGCGATTGTGACACTATACTGGAACCCCCAGCGCACCACGACTATCGATTTTTGCTCATCAGTCACAGATTTGATCAATAAACTTCTCGTGGACTATCTGCAACCCAACATAATCATATGTGGTGACGTAAACGCCAAGTGTGTCACAACAATAGAACCCTTCACACAGACCACGCAAAGAACTGGCGCGGAAGATAGAGGCGCAGCATGGCTAGATGTGATGAACTCCCGCAATTTCCATAACGTTGCAATAATCCTGGACAACGGGCCCCAAATCCCAACATGGGAACGCGATGCCTCAACAGCGACATTGGACTATATCTTTGTGTCGCACAACTTGGTACCTCTAATAACGAACTTCAAGGTACAAAAAACGGAAGGGAATGACCACAATCTTTTATCAATCTGCTGGAGCGCCAGGCACGTTCAAAACAACTGTGGAACGTGGAAGTTGAGTTGAATCAGCAGCAAATTCGCTTAAGACTATCGGCGAAAGATGTACTGGACATTACCAGAAAGTACAACCAACAAACAAGATCTATCGCTCTGGAAGAACCGACTATCAAAGTGAACTACCAACCTCTTCTTCTCAAATACATAGCAAACAGATGAGCAAGACCAACCACGCGTCCTCAATGATCCACGTTTACAATAAATTGCTTGTGGAAAAGAGACGACAGCTAAGAAAACTGCAAAGGACTGCCATGAAAAACAGCTCAGGGGAAACTAGAACAATTCTGGCTGCTGAGACCAGATCCTACAAAGCATGGCTGAGAGGGATTCGTGTGACACTATACCAGCAAGACGCTGAAAGTATGCTCAAAACACTGAGCAGTAAGAACACTAAAGTATTTTGGAACTTGATTCGACCATCGATCAATCAGACGAACGAAGCCTTGACAAATTCAGTTACGGAAACTAAATGGGCATTGCACTTCACTGCACTCTTCAGAGCTCCTAGTGACGACAATCAAACAGATCACAACCCCAATACCATCCCATGGGTAGATGTCTCTGATAAAGACAATATTTGTAATGTCATCAAGAAGTTAAAATCGTCCAGAGCACCCGGCCCTGATGGGCTTACGAATATAGACATCAAACATTACCCGGCAGAACGATCAGTGCTAGTGAGCCAGATATTTTGTTGCTTTAACGAGGGAAAATCCATTCCACTGTCTTGGACTATGGCAGTGATTGTTCCAATCTTCAAGAAAGGCCTGCGAGATTACCCAACCAACTACCGCCCCATAGCCCTCTTGGATATTATTGGTAAAATCTATGCGACATTGCTTCTTGGAAAATTACAAGCTTGGGCCGGGTGCGCATTCCTGCACAGATCACTTTCAAACAGGTTTTCGGAAGAACATGAGTACCTCGGTTAACATGATACTGAACATCGTTGAGAGCAAGATCATGATAGGGGCCCCAAGAGTGTATCTGGCTTTCGTGGCTCTCACACAGGCCTTTGACCGGGTTGACCGAGGGAAGCTATGGAAGCAACAAAGAAGTTGGAATTGTCCAGAGCCAATACTGGGCCCTCTTATCGCCTTGCACTCAGGCATGTCCATGCCAGTCCGGCTAAATTGTCAAGGTGTCCTTTCAGAGCAAATTCCATCGAATCGAGGAGTGAAGCAAGGTTGCCCTTTGGCTCCAGCACTGTTTACTGCATACCTGGGCGATTATCAGGATTTTGCTTCCACAGTACGGGCCATTCCTCCCAAACTTGGGAACAACGAAGTGCCACGCCTACATTATGTGGATGATCTTATTCTGTTGAACCAGACCCCTGTGGGTCTTCAGAGGCAGCTAAATAACCTGGTCCAGTACATCGAACAGAATAACTTAGACATAAATAAAGAAAAAACGAAAATTCTGATCCTAGAAAAAGCGCCAAAAAAAACCATGAAATCCACCTGGTTTTTGGAAGACTTTAAAATCAAACAAGTATCCGAATTTAAATATCTTGGGGTCACGATTAACTGTTCCAAAGTTGATGCACACATGCAACAGGTTCTCTGTGACAAAGTTCGCAATTTGTCAGTCCAAACGCGACTAATTGACAAAAGATTTGGAAGATTTTCACTGATGCCGGCCATCCAATACTACAAATCGAAAGTCATCCCAGCTTTAATATATGGAATGGATGCCAGTCCGGCCATCCCTAAGACCATTTGGAACAAGTTAGAAGGTTTTTTGTGGAGATCGGTATTGAAACTGCCTAATTGTACATCCATCGAAGCCATCCGCTACGAACTGGGGCTGCTCTCAATATCAGCCATGGTAGATCACATCAGCATACAACTGTATAGGCAGACGCTGCTGCTGAACAGCCCCAAAGTATACAGATGGATGGCTGAAGAGATCTCAAAAGGCACGTGTTGCATGCTAAATCCCTGGGTGAAAGAAAAAAAAAATCAATTCTTGAATTAATTGCATGCTCAGAGGAAGAGCTGAAATCTAATCCAATTAGAGTAAAGCAAAAACTCGAAGACCTGGACTGGATAACGACCTTAGATAAAACTGCAACCATCAAATCGTTGGCCCACTTGCCTCTTATAGCAAGGAAACGCAAAGTGTTGGTGGAATACGTTAAGTTATTTCCGGATAAAAAACTAAGAAACATTCATGCGAATGCGGCTTAACCTTCTTCCGACCCAGGAAATTTTAAAAAGAAGATCTCAATCTACCTCTAACGAATGTAGATTGTGTCCAGAAGACCATAAACTGGAATCTATAAAACACCTGATGATGTCGTGTCCAGCAACACGAGACGCGAGGCGTGCATATTTTCTACCTTTGTTTTCTGCCAACGACTTAGGTGAAGAGAAAGTTTGGTGGGCTCGCCTCATCTCTGGAGAAAATACCAGATGGACAATTGCGGAGGTAAAGATTGTGAACATCGCTTTTCAAAAAATGAATGCACTGTAAGTGACGATGTGCATGTAAAGCCTAAACTTTAACAATCATTTTAACTACAACTACAACTGAACTTTTGAAATCTTTCCAGACCTTGTAAAAGCCTGAGTTTGGCTAAACACAAATAAATAAAAAATAAAATAAGTAAGTGATAAATTAAGTAGGGGAGTAGAAATGAGTGTAGATAAGGGACGGGGTTAAATAAAGTGTTAGGAAGAACCCTGGTATGCTACAGGAAAGGAGACATGGGCGGTGCCAGGTAGGAAATGGGGATCTGTTCCACCCTAAGGGTCTACCCTGACCTCCTCAAAGGGAGGGTGGGCTGATGGGTCAGATCCCCTAGAAGCAAATGACGCTGGGGGGGAGGGGTGGATTGACAGAAATCAACAGGCAAACGCTGAAATCAACATAATCAATGTCTGCCGCTTAATGCATCAATCGCAAATACCTCATTTGCCACTGGCAAAAATAATTAACACATCTACATAGCTGTGTGAGGTGCCTAAGATAAGAAGGACGAACACAGCCTTAAAACTTTCATGCATAAGGTCTACTGTATATGCAAAGTAGGAACACGTTTTTGAGCAGTCTGAGCCAGTCCGCGGAGGGGGCTCGCCATTTGCCCCCAGAAGAGCTCTCCACCTGTGCATAACTGCTCAATTCCTTATACTAGACATCGCATTATTTTGCTTCAAAGAAAATGTCTGTAATTGCAGCCTTCTGGTCAGGATTAATAAGTGATTTGAGTTGTTGTGTCCACGCTCTCGCTAAAGTTAACTATGTGTTAATCTCTAAACCCCCTGTATGTTAACATTTGTTGGATAATTGACAGTATATGTATATATGAGAGTGTGCATTTCTCATCTGCCAGCATTTCTTTTTCAGCAGCGGGTGCTGGTGAGTTTTTCAATTGGAGGGAGGCAAACTTTTCCCATGAGCGTGAATGCGGCAAGGGAGCCCCAACCAACCAAGGGAAGTTCCAGGCAGTTCTCTCTCCTTCCCAAACCAGAGACCTATTTCCATATGATGGGTTAAAATGGTGCAATTTAAAGCACACTATCTGTGAAAAATGGAGTAAAAATACACACAGTTTTACAGTCTGTTTTATATAGAAACATGAAAAAACTCCAATAGGTGGCAGGTCACCAACAATGCACTGGACCATCTCCCTGCACATGTCCAGGATGCCTTTGCCCGCAATATATGCCAGAGCTTTGCCAGTGTAAAAAACATATTCATGCCGGCTTTGTTCTAACATGTGCATTCTGCCTGTTGAAATTGCCCGTAATGCTTTTTGAGCCATCGCTGGTATAAACTATTTACATTTTGTCTTTCATAAACTACAATGATAACATTCACTTGTAAAACACACAACTCAAATAGCAAAGCAACCTGACAATATGTAAACCCTTATAGAAACGTATGAAGTCAGGAGTATCATTGTATTTTTAATTTGTCCACATCCTGAATGGAACACTACAAGTCCCCGAATGAAAAATAATTGAAGCCTGACAAATCTCCAATGTTTTACACCATTTAAATTTTCAACACTAAAGAAACACAATAGGTCATCATCATATGGTGATTGTTATGCACAATGTTAATAACATTTATCATGCATATAAAAGCAAACCCCTTTTTTGCATGTCAAACTAGTAGACGTGTATAAACGAAGCTTTGAACGGGAGCTTTATTTTATGAGTCTCTTCAATGGTCTTCGAACTAGGCACACATTTAGCAGATAACAGAAGCTATGCTGGGGCTTTCAGTTTCAACTTTCCCATCATAGTCCTAATTACCTAACCATTCACAATATGATGCTGTTAAGAGATTTATTTAATGAATTGCTGGTCACTTAAGGAGCTACCTGCATAGTGGTGTCCATGTTTGTCCTTTGCATCCTGTACCCTATCAACAAAGCTTTGTAGGCTAGTGAGTGGCAGCGGCTAAAACCCAATAGTGTATTCAGCTTGAACAGAAAATACTACAGTGTATGAAGAACAAATTCTTCATCATAATTTCACGAAGATCTCCATGGGGCAAAGTGATGTTCCTGTCCCTGTTGCTCAAGAACAGGGGCAGTTTCTCCCTTTGCCCCATGTACTAGGCACCCATCATATTGGGGATTTATTATCACCATGAATGGCAAACAGTCACACCCAGCAAATGGCTGCGCAGGTTCGAGTGAGGGGGTGTTTCTCCAGGGGCATCTTGTCATAATAAGCATCGTGGTACCGACTGTGAGGGGTCAGAATTGCGAGATGGGCACAGAGTTAACGTTTTCTCAAGGTTCGCAATTTATTAAGTTAAAAAGCGTGAGATGAACGCCTATCTTTCCATATGCTAATGAGGATGTCCCTACCTAGCAAACTAAACTAAAGAAAGACAACCTATTGTCCACATGTCTCTGATCCTCACACTAATACATACAACAAAATAACACAAGGACTATTTGGCTGTCTTGAATTCAACACAATGAAACATATAGGTTCTTGAAAGTACTCCTTGTGACCAGGGTTGAATTCCCTTTCCCTGGATCAATGCAGGAATAAGTTCTGATTCAATAAAGTTCTGTTCAGTTCATCACAGAAGTTATTTTCTTTCAATAAAAACTTTCCACTTGATAAAGTAAATATCTCTTTCATAAACATTGTTCCACAAATCAATGCAATTGGCATCCTTCCCAATATCCTTTTTGGTAAAGCAAAAATGTCTCTCAAAACAAGTTCATGAATCAAGGTAATTGGTTTGCATAGGATATAAAGCAATTATCAGCATATCACCTTTCTTCAAATGGACTACTTTTGTCAGGATAGCACAGCAACTACTTCTGGTAATGCCACACTTGTTCTTCAAATTAAATAATGTTAACTTTTCATTAAATCTCTTTGCCACAATTATACTGCTTCAGAAC
The DNA here is from genome assembly GCF_040938575.1 of Ambystoma mexicanum. Taxonomy (NCBI): domain Eukaryota; kingdom Metazoa; phylum Chordata; class Amphibia; order Caudata; family Ambystomatidae; genus Ambystoma; species Ambystoma mexicanum. The sequence continues at coordinate 639,061,505 of NC_090935.1, read as the reverse complement.
AACATCTTAGTTCCTGGTGTACTCTCCTGCCATGATGTAAATCGCCTACAATTATGGTTGTTCTTCTTGGCAATATCTGTTCCACACCAGTATCTTAAGTGTGGAGCGTTGAACAATGGCTCTCTCTCCTTATAGTCTCTTGAATCTTGGTAATGTGGGTTACAGGTCTCCCCCCAGTTGGTGTCCCATATAAGGGGAGTCACGCCCCTGCTGCCTTTGTACTACTCCTTTGCAGCCTCTTGGCGGTTGGCAATGCAGGCTACAGGTTTCTCTTAGTTGGTGTCCCAAAAAAAAGCGAATTGCACCCTTGCTGTCTTAGTATTACTCCTTTGAAGGCTCTTGGCCGTTGACCTTGCGGGTCACATGTTTTCTACAAGTTTCCCCCAATTGGTGTGTCATATAAGGGGAGTTGCACCCTTGTCGCCTTAATATTACTCCTTTGCAGCATCTTGGCTGCTGACAATGTGGATTACAAGTTTCCCCCAATTGGTGTCCCAAATAAGGGGAGTGGTGCCCTTGTCTCCTTAATTTTACTCCTTTGCAGCCTCTTGGCTGCTGACAATGTGGATTACAAGTTTCCCCCAATTGATGTCCCAAATAAGGGGAGTGGCGCCCTTGTCACCTTTGTACTACTTTACTTGTTCGGTATTCAAAATTGTGGGTTTCTGTAAAATCTCCTGTTTGGAGCGTCCGGGGTCAGCGTTAGGAACCGTCACCGGTCTTCTTTGGCATCTCTGTTCCTCCTGTCTCCCACCAGCACTCTCATGTCTTCAGCGGTTGCACGGTTGCTTCCCAGAGCTCTGCGAGCTCTGTAGACCCTCTGCTGCCTCCTGCACACCAAAGCACTGCAGGTTGGGTTAGGAGCGTATCTCCCTCTCGGCAGGGCTTCTCTTCCCGACACTGCTTCCCGCTGCGCTTACTCTGCAATGTGGCAGACCTTCACGTCTCGCGTCGGCATCAGCTGGTGTTCTCCCTTCATCTTCTGCGGCGCACAGCACTCTGGTCTTCCTCTGCCTCAACTACTCCTTCAGCATCTCCTCCTCGTCTAGCTTCGCCTGTCACCTGACACTCATTCCTGATTTTAAATATCCCGCTCAGGTGTTTTGGTCTAAAACAACAAGAACGCACATTCTGGTTAATGGCATTGTTGATCCTTACTAACTCGGGGTTCCTCTTCCTAGTCCCAGTACCAAGGGCATTATGGATCCTAAAGCCCATAATGGTTTGGGTGTTTGATGTTTATTTAGTTTGGATTGCTGTGTGAGATGAGAGTTGTAGAGTTAGGGAATGTTGTGAAAAGGGTTTGTGTTTTAATTTTGGGGCTAGGACCTCCATTTAATACATGATCGTGACAATTAGAGGATATTTTATTTAATTTCTTAACCCCCAAGGTACACGTCTTGTGTTTGTTAGATGACTTTTCATAACATGGTCTCTGGGTAGTTTCATAGGAGGGATTTATACAATGCCATTATGGTATTGGGGAAATCTCATATTAAGAGGAAGATACCACGTCTCTCCCAGAGGAGTCACCACTTTCCCCTGGTAGCCATCTCCTCCCATGTGATCCTCCCGCTTGTTACCAACCCCTAGGTTAGGGTCAGGTAGCGTCTGCCTTTCCCTGGCCAAATGGGAGGAGACTTTAGGCTGGGGTTTAGTGATGACTCAGCAGGATTCATCACATGACCCACCCCCATTATGGAGGCGCTGAAGCGGGAGCCCTGTGAAAACCCGAGTGCTCCCTCAGCTACAGCATGCAGCTGAGGGAGATCTACTGGGATGGCTGCGTTTCCACTTGGGTGAAGTAACCCAGCTGCGCATGGGCAATGCATTATGCAAGGCCAGGGTGTTTTGCTTCCTCAGGCTTACATGGCCCACTGGTTATGATGACTGGGATACAGCACCCTCAAAATGCCCAGCGGGCGATCCTGCACCTCCCTGTGGATTAAGAGGGCCTGGGGTGGCTAGTTATTGCTGCTCTGCTTTGCTCTCCAGGCATTAGGAAGCAGGAAGCTGTGTTTGATTGACCCAATCCCTGCCTCCTGCCTATAAGATGTGCAGGGAGGGCCTTAAGGTGCAGCCGTGGAGTAAGCAGGAGCCGAGACAGCAAGCAGGTAAGCATTTTATTAATTTCAAAGAAAAGAAAGAAAATTTGCACGTATGCCTGTGTGCATTTGTTTGTGATTGTATAATTGCGTGTGCATATCATAGAGTGCAGTATGTACATGTGTGAGGGTGTAATGCTTTTGAATGTGCACATGAATTAATGCAAATGATTGATGAATGTGTGAGTGAATGAATTGCAGGTGAATATGAGAGTGAGGAATGAGGAAATGAATGCAAGTGAATTTCTTATGTTTTGTTTTTTAATCAGAGTGAATGTTTGAATGCATACAAGGGAAGGGCTCTAAGGGTCCATGGCTGCTCGTGTATGAATGGAAATGAACGTGCACATACATGCATGTTTGGGAGGGGGGTAGTTACTTGAGCATTGCATTTAAGACACACGGACAAAGTCAACTTGAGTGGTCTCAGGTTGAGAGAAGCAGGACACTTCTATAGCCAGCAAAGACCTGTTGTCCTATCGCATGCCATTCAACATTGGCTTTAAAGACTAAGTCCACATGATGATTTTTCTTACATGGGGGGAATTTGTGTAGCCAGCAAAGACATGTTTTCTTACTATGTTACAGCATTCTGTACTGCCTTTAAGGGCAACAGCAACTTCATTATTATGTAATCCTCACAAGATAGACCTAAAGGAGCACGTTGCCACGAAGCTGTGTTTTTTGTGGCAGAGAGAGAGAATTGAGCAATACAGGGAACTGTGCACTGTTAATTGAAGAAATTGGAGAATTATCTTTTGAGAGTTTTTCAAGTAATTACAAAGTTATATTCCGGACTGCTTTCAGATGGTCTGTCCTACAAATGAATGCAAAACTTTCCACATTGTTTTTAGATGAAATAAACAGTATCAAATAGAAAATGAGGAAATATAAACAATATAATAGCTGGGATGGAATATCATGGAATTGTAAATTCTATTTACCAACAAACTTCTTAGACGATTACACTGTAATGAAGTGGATTGTAAACAGCTGGGATAATTGGATTCCAGAAAAAGCCAATATGCTTAATTGATTAAAGCCTAAAGACACTGTCAGAAAATTGATGATCTGTTGCAGTATGTTCACTGATGAGAAATATATCACTGACCACAAAAGAAAATGTAAGTTAACGAAACCGGTGAATGTGTCAGTTGTCCTTACGTTCTGAAGCAGAAATTCCACAATAGCGATCTGTCCATGAGCAGCAGCCCACATCAGAGGAGTAAAGCCTTCTTCATCAATAACGTTGATAACATTTTCTGTATAAAATAAAATATGCAGATGTATGCTAGTAATCTCTTAAATATGCAAAAGCATGTTAGCTTAAAGACAAAGCATATGAGAGAAAAATATACAGCAAGAGCTTTATCTGCCAACCGAGGATGCCAGATAAATAAAAATGCCTTTTCACATTTTCTTGAGCCTCAGCTACTACATTGTCTGAATGGGATAAACCACGACCGAAGGGGCAGCTACACCTAATGAAGAGTGCAGTGATTGTTGGGCATATTTCAACACAGGGAACCTCTGCTTCCAGGTTGCCACAGATATTGGAGGAGACGATGCAAGGCGGAGCCCAGGTGAGCAGGGGCTGTGGGGGTGGAGTGAGCAGATTGATACCAATTCTGCAGAGACATTAAACAGTGATGAATGAACAAAGCAGGAGGGCCAGCACTGGGTCCTTGTCACATTGTCTCGAGTGCCTAATCAAAGCTGGGCCCTAGCTTCTAAATGGTCGGCATGGCGGTGGCCATGGTAGAAAGCACAACTTACTAGTGAAGACTGCACTGATCTTTAGAAAGATTCCAGCATATGAAATCCACTGCTTCCAAGGTTCCACAGATGTTGGAGAGAGGAGACCTCACATAAACGAGGGATGTGGGTGGGAGGATGGCTGGGCTTCTGCGGGGACCCGGTCTCGAGCACTGGATCCCACGGATTACATTTGGATAATACCTCTATAAGGGCAGATGAGATTTCATAATATACTCTGTATACAAAATGTATGGTCTAACTTGTCATAACCCTGTTTTCTGAAAATAACAAAGTTCAGATTTCTGTCCTCGGATTTACCACACATGGGTATTTGTGGAAATTTCAAGCAAGTGATGGATTCAATTTTGGATAGAACATATATCTACAGATATATCAATGACAACACATACAAGGCCTTCCTCAGGATGATGAATTAGTGTAATATATTCTTGCACATTTTCTTTTCTGGGGTTAACTTCACTGCATTAGCCCCACATGGTTAACAATCATGCCTGAGAGGAGTAACAGATGCTAATTAAACTGTAAACTTTTAAAGAACGACCTTTTAAATCTGTACACAAATTCACAAAATGTTTCTCGATAAATGAGCAAGAGCATACCTCAACTGATGACAATTGGGATACTTCTGAAGATTTCTTAAGCAATCAGATCATACTTTATATATCTTATGTATCGCATAAAAAGAAAAAATTTAGATAAATCAACCATCAAACTAGTTAGAGATATCAACAAATTGGAAACGTATATAGCAGTTCTCTCCTTAGATTTAAAACTAAAGTGTATGGTGGTACGAGTACTTAAAGCCAAAACAGAATGTACTAGGATTGTCTGCGGAAAAATAAATAGTGTTGTTAGTCTTATATGACAAAGAAACACTGCAGCAGACTGTTAGGGAGATTTATCATTTGTATGTGTCATCCCCTCTGCCAGTGACACCCCCAGCACCTTTTGCTGAACTTCTGGACCTTTATCTTTCTATCCTGAATGAGTGGAGCCTTTTCCCCCCTCACCCATTCTTATTTGCTCTGACTTTTGGGAACTGTTCTTTTTGTATTACCTTATTCTATGGAGTCTGATTTCCGCCATATCTCTTTAAGGCATCTGTGTATAACTTTTGCAGCACACAGTGTTGCTGGGAACCCTTCGGGTTCTCCATGGGGATTCTTTATTTTTCCCTAAGAACTACAGTTCTTAAGGAAAGAGGGATACTTTGTATTGTTCGTAAAACGTTATATTATGAGAGATTAGCACACAACACCTTATGGAAAGTGCAAAGGGGATACCTAGTATCCCCCTTCTCTCTGCTCCTGTGACTTTCTAGTCACAGTGATAACCCTACTGTTATAGCTGGTGGCAGTGGACGTGTTCTACCAACTATTGTGCTATTTTATACCGCAGACTGTATTCACAATCTCGGTTATGCGCAATAGGGTCACTTATGTTCTAACATGGTGGTTCCTTTCTTATTTTGCCATTTCTCGTGTGGATGTCCTTTGTTAACCCTTCTTCTACCATTCTGAGAGGGGGAGGTCTGTATTTGTGTTTTGCCTTCGGCGGGAACCCTTGGGTGTCCCCGCCTAGGCTCCAGTGTGTCTGTGAAGGCAGAAAGCAGGGGAGGAGTTTAACACTCTGCTGTCCTTTGTCTGCCAGAGTGCCTGAATGGAACCAGGTCCCACCCGCCCCTTTCTGTAAACTGCTGGGAGAGTTTGCAGAGGAGTGGGAATTCCAAATATAAGGTGAGGTTCCGGAGGTAGAAGGCAAGTCGACCACTGGAACAGAAGATCCAAAGCTGAAGATGACCAGAGATGCCTGGAGACCCTTCCAGTAACCGTGAAGCAACCACTGCTGTCCTGCGCCCGTATTCCTATCTAAGAGGAGGTCCGAAGAGGATGACTCCTTCCCTTTGGCTGGAGGACCAACCAGACCCAAGATGAACTACAAATCGAGCCATCTCGCGAGGTGCTGTGACCTTCCAGGGCCGCAAACCGCAAATACCAGGAGCCGTCTGACCCTTTTGCAGTGCAACGTCTTGCCATGGACAAATCTGCCCAGAACTTTGGGGCGCTCCAGTTGCACCTCCAGAAGCATGATCCCACTCATCCAAGTCGCCTCATCAGAGTGCAGGACTGAAGAACCGAGGAAGATCGACCGGGCGAATAACCGTCCTTTGTCCGAGCTGATAAAAAGGTGACAAAACCGCAGACAGACGTGGGAGACCAATGAAATCGGTGCTGAGGGTCCCCTCTTGTGACTGCTGCTGTGCCATCCCATTCAGAGTCCTTCCTTTCATCACTAGATAGAGGAATCAGGAGACCGGGTCTGTTGCTGCTGCAAAGGAGAATATCCAACTACGTTTGCTTCTTCTCACCTAAGGTACTGTGGGGCTAAATGTAGAACTTATCTTAAGCCGAAGAGTCGCTCCAGTGTGACTGGGGTGCGTTACAAGGTACTTGAGTGTCCACCCATACCTCTGGCCCAGGCTTCACAGCTTGTGTCCTATTAGGGAGTCCTTTGCAGGGTCCCTATAACTTGTGTTATCTTGCTAGGCGTATTGAGCAGGCAGGCTTATCTCACGAGGGGAATGTGAGCAGTAGTGATGTTACACAGAGGTTTCCAGTTACAATTGTTGAAATAGACTCTTACACTCAAGGTTTCTTGTATAAACAATTGTTTATTTCGCAGTCAGTTATAACACATTCACTAGAAGGAGGCAACACCAATAATATCACACAAATATACTTTAATACTGTACACTCTAAGCTTCTGAATCAGAAAAGGCCCTTTTGGTAACAAAGGTGCTGGGGACATTAATACCTTACTGTTATCATTCAGAAGACTTTGCAAGAGGAGTAAAAGGCATAGATTAATAAAACATGAAAGACCACAATTACTTTAGATAGGGCAAGGACTTTGAAAGTGCACCCGAAGAGACAATTCAATTCAATAGGCTAGGCCAACGTCAATGGGCTAAAGTCTTGGATAGGATAAAGCGGTTCTTGTAAGCAAACGAAAAAGTCTCTGCACAAGTTCTTGGAAGTAGTTTGAAAAATGAGGAATCATATGTTGGGTCACAAGCTGATTAGACCTGCAAGTTGCGAAAGTTTGACGCACTATCACTGTAGAGGTAAGTTCTCTCAAGAGTATTTTTACAGTACCTTACAATGAAGAAAAATATGCAGCTGGAGACTTCTGTTCCTGGCAGTTCCAGCAGATCTCGCTGTTCCTGGGCATCAGTCGTGGGGACAAGAGGGAGGACGTCGGGGGACTCCTGCACTGCACTGGGACGATCCCAGCTCGCAACTGGTAACTTCAAAGTCAGTGGCTGTTTCGCGTTTCAGCTACCGCATTGGTCACAAAGCTGGTCCTGGCTGTCAAGGTGGACTGTCCTTGCTTCTGGGGTCCCGCTCTCAACTGAGAGGGGTCAGGCTCGGTCAGTCTGACGTCGTGGGAGTCCGGAGGATCTTCCAAACGCTTTAGGCCAGCTTAAAAATAACACACACAAACTGGTGTCCCACTCCCTTGTCCTACGGTTTCCTGCAGCAACTCTGAGGAAATACAACCAGCTTTGAGATGAGTATCCAGGTGGCTTACTTTGGAGTTGATTGGTCCCACCAACTCAAAGGGAGAAGTCGTCCTATTATTATTATTATTGTTAGAATTCTCTAACAATGGTGCAAGGAAATACTGAAACACTGTGCATTGTAAAAATAAAGGGTTTATTTAAATACAAGTAGGCCCAGATAAATCTTGGGGGAAATAAGTACCATAACAGAACATATAAACACAACAATATGCGTTAAAGTACACAGACCAAAGCATAGACCTTATTTAGACAACTAACTGTATTTCTAGGTAAGTCAGACCTTATCAAACACATTTGGTATAAGCTATACCTATTCATTGGGAGTAAAACAAAGTTACTTTTTGATTACTCTGATACTCAGCAAAGAAATCACAATCAACCAACCCGGTTACCAGGATACTTTTTTTTTAATAGTGGAACACAGATTCAAGGAACAGTATATACCTATAACTACTTTGAGGACAACAGTTATACTAGGTGAGTAAGACCTTTTTGGTGTAATGTACAATTACAGTTGTTTTCAGCTCCTCAGTGGAACACAGTCTAAGATCACCAAGAACTCTTTACACTAATTTAGGATTGCACCAGACAGACCAAGGTCAGTGACACCTAAAGAACACTTTAAGAATGGCACACAGCTATTCTAGGCAGGTAAAACCTAATGTTGTAATATACTATTACAGTTGCTTTTCAGATCAGATCAGTGGAACACAGACCAAGTTAAGCAATAACTCTTATTTAACTCATGGTAAGTAAAACCTATGACGTACACTTACCATAATAGCATTTCTGATGATTGTATCTGCTTAGATTCACATGCTGTGCATATGGTCCGACATCCAGTGGTAACCGCAGAGTATTGCATCTTGTCTTTAGGGGACCGAAAGGGGATGTCGGCACAGGCTTGTCTGCAACACTATCCCTATGGTGACGTGTAGTGTACCCAAAGTCCTTCACGTGCAGAGGTCCCTCCGATTGTATTTTTTCTGCCATGAGGGATCCCAAGGCTATAGTGAGCGAGTACATAAAGAGAGAAAGTAGTAAGATGTCTATGTTCCTTCCACCCCGAGCGGGGAGGTAGGAAGGGCGCATGTGAATCTAAGCAGATACAATCATCAGAAATGCTATTATGATAAGTAATGCATGTCTTCTGATGCTTGTTAATCTGCTTAGAATCACATGCTGTGCATAGACTAGCAAGCAGTACCCGGAGTTGGAGGTGGGTTGTGAGAAAGAACAGTAGAGAAAAGATGTCTTAGTACTGCTTGTCCCACCTGAGAATCAACCTAGAATGAGTGTCTAGGCAATAGTGTTTTGTAATGGTGTGTACAGAACTCCAGGTTGCCGCTTTGCAAGTGGACTCTAGGGGAACATTTGCAAAGTGAATACTATGGATGCCATAGTGCCCCGAGTGGAATGTGCTCTAGGCTTGAAGGGCAGTTCTCCCTTAGCAAGAGTGTAACATAGTGTGATGCATTTGACAATCCACCTTGAGATAGCTGATTTAGAGACAGGATCCCCTCTCTACCAGCTGCCACTGACATGAAAAACTGGTTTGTTTTCCTCAGTGGTTCCGTTCTTTCCAGGTAGAACATGACTGAAAAAGGAGAAGTGGGCACCACAAGATAATTATGCTTGAAGCAAGGTAAAAATAAGCAAAATAGACTTAAAACAGTAAAAAATATTTTACAGGAGCTGGCTGTGAAGAGTCTGGAGACACCCTGACTCCAAAGTAATGTGAAGCAAAAGACTAGGTTTGGCCAACTTAGTCACGCAGCCGCTCTCCGTTACACCCAACCTGGGTTATGCGGTTAGTGAAAAATTCTTCTAGAATGTGCGTAGGCTTCTTTCGGCCATGCTAGTGGGATTCTGGAAAAAGGAAGGTAGTTCAATCGATTGGTTCACATGGAACTTCGAGATAAATTTAGGTGCGAATCTCGGATGAGTGCGCAGAACTACCTTATCCCTGTGGACTGTAACAAAGGGGTCTAGCACAGAAAGGGTCTGTAGTTCGCTAACCCTTCTGATAGAAGTGATAGCCACTAGGAAGGCCGTCTTATAAGTCAAGTCTTTTAGACTTGTTTTATGCATTGGCTCAAAGGGAGATCCCATGAGCCTGTTTAAAACCACATTTAGATCCCACCCAGGAGCTGGGTGAGAAATGGGAGGATAAATCCTCCTTTCCATGAAGGCCTTAATCACCGGTATCTTCCACCACAACACCTTTGTTGTGATGTGGTTTAGGCTGAAAGAGCAGCCAGAGGAACCTTCAGGGAATTGAAGACCAACCCTGTGTCCAACAAATGGGTTAGGTACAGCACAATGCGTGTGGGTGAGCAATCGATGGGATTGACGCCGTTGTTATTACATCAGATAACAAAACGTTTCCATTTGCTGGAATAGCAATAACGGGTGTTAGGTTTTCTAGCTTCCCTGAGTATGTCCATGCACCTCTGAGGGAGCTGTAGGTGTCCACACTCTATGACATCAGGAGCCAGGCTGCGAAGTTCAGAGTTTGTGGGCATGGGTGTAGGGTGTCCCCCCCTGTCCTGAGAAAACATGTTGCACGGGCAGGGTAGTTTTACTGGTGGGGAGGGGACATTTCCATTAGATAAGCATACCAGGGTTGGCAGGCCCACATGGGGGCCACCAGTATCATGGTAACTGGTTCCTGGTGCATCTTGTGCACTATCTTGTTGAGAAGGGGAGTCGGGGGGGAAAAGCGTAGACAAATTTCCCTGGACATGTTATCCAGAGACCGTTCCCCCTTGGAGCGGTTCTGGGGGTAACTGGAGGCACAGTCTTGGCATTGGGCGTTCTCCCGAGTCGAAAACAGGTTGATCTCTGGGAAGTCCCATTCTGCGAAGACGTTGGACACAATGATTTCGTGCAGATGCCATTCGTATTCTATGGGCAGAGGGAAATCTCTGCTGAGCACGTCTGCCAGAAGATTGAGTTCCCCTGGAACATGTTGGGATAACAGAAACATCTTGTGTTTGAGAGCCCACATCCAAATGTTTTGGGACAGCTTGGATAGCCCTGAAGAGTGAGTGCCCCCCTGTTTGTTCAGGTAATACATGGCTGTAGTGCTGTCTGTTAGAATCAGCACTGCCTTCCCTTGTAGTTGCATCTGAAAAGCCTGTAATGCCTTTAACACCGCTAATGGCTCCTGTAAGTTTATATGGTTGGACGCTACTTGTGGGGAACACACCCCATGCGCTGTCTGCTGAAGCAGGTGAGCCCCCCACCCCGTGAGAGATGTGTCTGTCGTGAGTGGCTTCCAATGCAGGGATGGTGAAGGTTTTCCCCTTCAGAAGGATTTCCCTTGACCACCACTGCAGAGAGAGAACAAGGGCTGGCGAGACAACTACCAGATCTTCCCATTGTCTGCTGGCCTGACACCACTGGCTGTTGAGGTTCTCTTGCATGGGACGCATGTGCAGCCGCGTGTGGGGAACCAAGCATATGCATGACCCCATCATTCCTAGCAAACGCATGGCTTTGCACACCGTCACCTCCCGACTGGCTACATATTGAGGGATCTGAAAAAGCATGTTCTGAACCCTCTCGTTGGAGGGGAAGACAAGGTCGTCTTTCGTCCGGATTAGAGCTTCCAGAAATTGTTTTATTTGACTCGGGACTAAACTGGCTTTTTTCTCGTTGCTAGAGAAACCCAGACTGAACAGAAGGTCTACGGTCTTTTGGGTGTTCAAAAAACATGTGTCGTACCAGTCCCCTGTTATGAGCCAGTCGTCGAGGTAAGGGTAAACCCGGACGGATAGTCTGTGCAAGTGTGCTGCTGCTATTGCCAGGACTTTGGTAAACACCCTTGGCGCTGAGGCGATGCCAAAGGGGAGCACTTTCAATTGGTAATGCCTGTCCTCTATCATGAACCTTAGATATTTCCTGTGCGCTGGCAACATTGAAATATGAAAGTATGCATCTTTCATGTCCAATGTTGCCATGTAGTCCTCCTGTTTCAACAGTGGGATCACCTCCTGTAGCGTTACCATGCGAAACTTTTGAGGTTTTATGAACTTGTTTGCTGGGTGCAGGTCTAGAACAAGGTGCATGGTGAGGGCCGTTTTGGGTACAAGGAAGTACACTGAATAAATAACCCTTGTTTACCTGAAGAATAGGGACAGCTTCTATGGCGTCCTTTACCAGCAGTGCTTTCACCCCTTGATTCAGGATCTGCAGATGGTCCGGTGAGAGGTGCCGTGAGTGCAGTGGTCTGAATTATGGAGGTCGAGCGAATTCCACGCTGTACCCTTGGGCGACCGTCTTTATGACCCACTGGTCTGAAGTTATCCCCTCCCATGCCGCGAGGAAAGATGTTAAGCGCCCCCCCGACCGGGGTGACATGGGAGGGGACCTGGATCTTATGGTCATTTCTGCGGCTGCGGCTCCTCTAGGGTTGGGACCTCTACCTCTGGCTTTGCCGCATCTCTTGGATTCTCTATCCGGAGGCGCCTCCCCCCTAACAAGGGGTACTCCTGCTCGTTTCCGGGTGGTAGTCACAACCAGGGAATCAGGGGTGGTGTGCCCTTTAATGTATTGAGGGTCTGAAGGAGCTGGCCAAAATAATTTTTCTACTCTTGGGTTCACTGCCCGGGTCTGAGCTGGCAACAACAGGGAGGGGGCCAATCTTCTTTTAACAGAATTAAGGAGGGGAATGGCTTAGATTGAGGGGTGTTTCTCCTTGAGAATGTCTTCTACAAAGTCCTGCTCAGGTACCGCCTCTTGAGTAGTGATTTGAAAGTGATCAGCTGCCTTCCTTAACATGGCATTGAAGGCCATTTGGTTGTCTACAGGCGAGGCCTGGCGAGCCGGGGTGAACGGAGGAGAATCCAGGCACAGAACATCAGTGTCCTGATCTTGTTGGGGGAGCCTCCATGGGTCCGTCCCCATTTGCTGGGTTTCTTCCCAATTGTCTGTGCTATCCGCCTGGTCCTCATTGTAGCCCTGCAGGAAGGAAGGTTCTTCATCTTCACTGTAAATGTCCTGATAAGTATCCATCTGAACGATGTCTTCATGATGGACAGGGACAGAGGGCTTATCTGCTTGGAAATGTGAAGAAGATTTAAGATTAGGTTTTCCACAAGATCTTTTCGGGGAAGGATGTTCAGAAAAATTGATAGTTTTTTCAAGACGATCCATACACCCTTCAAGTTTCTCCCTTGTCCACTTAGAGGAACCAGAAGGGCCTACGGGTGGAAAAACGTCGTCTTCTGGCCTTTGATGCCGAAATGTGTCACTTAGGGTGTTGGAAAGAGGCTCTTGACTGTCCTCATAGGTCTCGCGAGAATCGGGGCGCCCTGGCGTATCTATAGATTTGTCTGCGGCCTTCCCCATGTGTTTCGACTGAATAGGTATAAGCCCAACCGCTGAAGTAATTCTTGCGATACTGTGTTCAATTACCGCCGAATCGGCATGAGTTAGTGGGTCCGAAGGTCTATCGGTAGATTTACCGACTACCGCGGCATTAGTGGGACTAGCGGTCGGTTTTTCGCCTTGAGACCTAGTTGTCATTTTTGGGCCTACCGGGCCTTTTGGGACCGTCGGAGCATCGAAATTCCACGCTTCGACCTGTAAACCTGATTTAGGGGTAGCGCCCTTGTTTGTTTTGGAATGCCCAGTCGCAAAAAACGCTGCTGCGGATGCGGGGAAGGCTGTTTATCTGAACGCCCAAATTTTCAACGGCCCTGCTGGCGCTTTAACCTTTTTTGACGTCCCCGTCGAAATAGGAGGAGGGGTTGTGTGTTTAGTGCAATGCATTCTTTGTATGCCCCTGTCGCCGGGTGTTGTCCCTGAAGCGAGACTAGTGTCAGGCCTTGAAGGGTCGAGGACGGGCGTGGCGGACATAGAAGTGTCTGCCTCGAGATCTAGCACATCCACAACGGATGTTTGGTAATCGGAGGTGCCCCCATCACTTTCGGCGGGTGTGGCGATGGGGGAAGAGGGTTCGGCTCGCGACATACCGTACATGGCTCATCCCTTTACACAGCGCTCCTTAAGGGCCTTAGGCAGAAGGGGTTTACAAGCCGCACACCGCTTCTCGTCGTGATCTAAGGGGAGACAGGAGTTGCACGTCCTGTGCTCGTCCTTCCACGGGTATCTGACCCTACACTTTGGGCAGAACCTAAAAGGAGTCCTTTCCATAGCGAAAGGGAAAAATGACCAGACCTAGAGGGTAAAGAGGGGGAAAAAGAGGAAAGACATATCAAAAATATGGCCACACTGACCCCACTGTCCCTAATGTGAAGACTGGCCAGAGGGCCAGGCCACGTGGATGCCTCAGCCACCAGATATTAGGCGCCGAAATCCACTGCCATAGACAAGTCCCCCGGCGTCTTCCTCAAAGTTCTTCCTGCCGTCGAAGTGCCTTAACGGGGAATAACCAACAAGTCGGTTTATGATAAACAATGTCTCTTATGTAAGAGCTCTGCTATAGGGCGACCAGTTATCTGGGTGGAAAAAAACAATCTGAGGGACATCGGCGTGTGAGGGATTTTGGGTACACTACATGTCACGATAGGGTTACAGACACGCCTATGCCGACGTCCCTGAAAGACAAGATGCAATACTCTGCGGTTACCACTGGATGTCGGACCATATGCGCAGCATGTGATTCTAAGCAGATTATCAGGGTCATCTTCGACTCCACACTCTCCTTCTCTCCTCACATTTCTGACGTTTCTAAGAAGTCACATTACCAGCTGCATCTCCTCAGAGGTATCCTTCCTTTCCTCTCCTTCCCCCAGAAGCACACTGTCTCCAGAGCCCTGGTTCGATCGAAGCTGGACTACTGTAACAGCCTCTACCAAACTCTGCATGCCTCTACTCTCCGCCCTCTGCAACTCATCCAGAACAGGACTGCGAGACTTGTCCTTGGCCTCAAGCCCTGGGACCGTATCTCTCCAGGACTGAAATCGCTACACTGGCTCCCTGTGGCTGCGAGGATTAAGTTCAAAACCATCTGCATTGTCTACAAGGCCTTCTGGGGCCTGGGGTCAAAATACCTTCAACTCTCCCTTCCTAAATATCTTCCTTCTCGAGCACTTCGTTCATCCGCCTCCAACTCCCTCAGGCTCAGCCGCTTCTCCAAGCAACGAGTTGCGGGGAGATCTCTCTCCGCAGCAGGGGCCTCCCTCTGTAACAGCCTTCCTGACTCCCTGAAACTTGAGGAGAACCATCTCCGGTTCCGGAAGCACCTCAAAACCTTCCTCTTTGCTTCTGCTTTCTCTCCCCCTCTCCCCTGCTAAATCACTGAAACTGTACTGAATCAGCAACTGGGCCACTCACCAATCTCGGTCCTTGGCCCAGCCACTCTCCCCTGCACTGCCTTCCTGGCAACCCCTGCACTGCGGGACTGTCTCTGTATCTCTACAGCCCCTCCTCCCTAAACTTGTCTGCACTTACCTTGCACTTGCCACCAGCTGGCCCTTATTATTTATCTTGTTCGTTACTAACCCTGAACTGCACTTTCCCCTCTCCCTTTCCCCTTGCACTTTTCCGTCCCCCCTACCCATGCACTTGCGCGATCTGAATGACACCTGGCCTAGTAGGATCGTTGTCCGTCTCCCCTTGTTCCCCCTCCCTGCCTCGTCGCGCCTTGAAACACTTGTGTATAGGCACGTTACAAATGCCATATCATATCATATATCATATCATAACAAGCATCGGAAATACTTTTTAAAGGGGCTATCAGCAACTTAAAGGTTCGTATAGACCTAGGACTGTTTTAGCATCTGTATAAAATAGACCAGGGAAAGCAAAACCCAATGTTACACTTTATGAATGACTCAAAGTTATCCTAGGTAGGCAAATCACAATCCAGATTTATTCTAAACAGGCTATACAGCAGGTTAGGGGAGGCAAGACCCAGTTGGGGAACTTATACACCCATTCTCTGAAAGAAATACGTAGTGCAGCCAACAGCATTACTTTTGGGAAAGAGGCACAACCAATTCACAGGTGAGCACATTAACCTAATGTATACTTTCCAGAAAGGCACAATGCACTTTCACGGTTAAGTAAGAACTTGTGTAACTGTTCACTTTCAGAGTTGCAGTCACCAACTAACTCTTTCCCAAGTAAGTACTTTCAAACACTTGTTATACTTTTCAAGACTGAATCCTTTACTTATCCAGTCCTCCGTAGTCTATTGCAGGAGTTCACTCAGAGGCAGAAGAGGAACCCTGGTGGTCTAGGTGCCAGCTGTAGGCAAGGTGAAATATGGTTTTGTTGCAGGCAAATGTCAAGAGTTCCTGTGGAAGACTGTTAAAACAAGTAAGTAGTTCACTTTATAGTTAGTTAGAGTCTAGGGACTTCGGAGAAGACACCCTAGGAGGATTCCAGCAGTGGGCCTGGTTGAACTGGATGAGAGGACTCCCAATCACAGAAAACACCCCAAAAGCTTTACAGAAATCACACAGGCTTACGGTAAGTAAATACCGCAGCCAAAACAATACCTCAGCACAGAAGAAGAGTTGCAGCAGGAAGACTTCAGGATTTGCAGTCAAAAACCCAATCGATGGATTCCTTTCTCAAGAACGTTCATCCCTACTTACACAATACCATTCCCTCTATCTCAACCGAATTGGCAAGCTTCCTTCGTCCCTACCCCGCTGCTCCAACCACCTTACCTTCGCCCTTTTCTTTTCTCTCCACAGACTACAGTCCGACAAACCCTACCGAGGGAAAAATACACCTACTACACTGACAATGTTTCTGCGTCGCAAGACCATTAAAGTGGTGATTGGCGCAGTATAAAAGACTACTAACATGACATAACAGAATAAATGCACACATCTAGATGCTCACAAAACCAGACACCACGAACAGTAAAGCTCAGGGGACAGAAGGTCCGCAAACCATTTTTGTGTCTAAATTTGCCCATTTGCTAACCTTTGCCAGCATTAATCCCATTTAATTCATGTAAGGTTTTATTGTTGTGCCTTTACTAAAACTATGTTAGCTTTACTTATGAAACTAGGTAATCTTCTTGAAATAGCCAAATATGATTGCCCTATATCTTTAAAACAATTCTAATTGTAAAACTAACCCTAAATCTTGGTTAATAGAATAATCTTGTCACAGTCTACACTTACTAGAACTGCTCAAACAGGGTTTGTAAAAGGGGAGGTCATAGTTAACAGTATGACCTTTTGTGATATTATTAACTTAACTCTTACATTGCCCAATATGCAGCACTTGCTTGAGATGCCAACAAGGCTTTTGATACAGTGGTTGGGCCTTTTTGATCACAGTTGTAGAATGGCATGGTACAAGTAGCCATTTTGCGTTATTAATTAGTTTGTCTTATTCTGCTTGCGACCAGGTCAGGCTCATCGCCCTGTAAGGGAAGCAAGGGGGTACATGGACTCCTCCCTGAAGTGGGGAGATGGAGTTGGGAGCGCCTAGTCCCAGTTACCCCCTCATATGCAATGCATACTACCAAAGGTGCCACACTGTCAAACCACGGCTCCCAGCACTTTTTCTGGTCAGTGTTCTCCTTTCTGTTTCCAGACAACAGCTCCCCGAATGCACCTGGGAGCAACAAAGAAAACCTGCACCGGAGCCAGAAGGACGTATCAAGAACAGACAGGGAATGGATAGGGAATTTCCTTGCCAAACAGAAATGAGACACCCAACACTCGACCCGCCGACCCGAAACAGATCCCAGGAAAATGCGGGGCCAACAGAAAACGTATCTGGAGTGAGAAGACACTGCAAAGGAACAGGAGAGACACGGAAATCCTCCCCAAACCAAATTGGACATTACGCTCACCAGGGGTGAACCATTATCACCCTAACTACCACATGAAAGGAACCTTTTGGTTTGTTATTTTCCGATCCTCAAAGGCAAGACACTTTTTGTAGTAAAGAGACTTGGCCATCAAGGCTCCTGTTAAGTTAAGAATAGAATTGTCATCTCATGCTGGGGAAGCTCGAGAAGTGTGCTGTGCTCCAAGGTCCCATCTCATCCTGTGCTCAAAACGTGGGGAACGGAGACCCCGACTACTGCATCCTGACATATTATTTGTGAACACTTTTCTTTCTTATGAATCCTTTCCCACACTCTTTTGTATGTAGTTGTAAGGTTTGTCAATAGTTTTTTTTTTTTTAAGTATAGGCCCTTTTTGATTTGACAAGACGTCACAAGGACTGCATTATTTTTTATTTGCTGGTCGAAGCTTGCTCCAATTTTAGATTTAAGTTTTGATTAGGCGTTTATCTCACCCACGTTTGCAGTTTAACAACCTTGAACTGTGATCACTTGGGTCTGTCTTTACTGTTGCCACCTTGAGTATCTTACAGCGAGGACGTCACCGTCCATATAAATAGATTACAAAATGGCAGCGCCCCGCCATCCTCATCTACCATGGCCTCGCCTTGCTTCACCATGGAAACCCTGACTTCCACCTCTCTCCATGGACTGCACGCTTGCGGGGCACTTTTTTCGTTTTTTCAATTGCCATTAGTTAAATAATGGTTAAAAAACTGTGCATCACACCATACCCGTGATAGCCTCTGCTGTGGGTCACAGTAATGCTAGTTGTGGTATAACATCACACGGGATTGTCAAATGGGAGTCCTATAGTCAAAGTTGTTTTATAATTTTTTAGGGAATAGTTCAAGAAACACCAAGTAGTCAAAGCACACACAAGTTTAATCTGTAAATATGTAATAAAACTATATTTTGTGTGACTGTGTTGTTTTGTACAATGAAAAGAAAATTAGGCTGGTTACACCTTAAACCTTTACGCTACAAGTAATTGGATATCACTGCATTGTCGAGCAATTGCTTTATGGGCGAAGGCAGCTTAGGACATTTTTACCATGTGTCAAACCTTTTGTGGTTAAAAACACTTATTAATCTCACCCTGTTCTATACGGCTGGCCAGATAAAGCATTTCACCTTGAGCTGCCAATTGGTGCACCGAAAGCGCTGCAAAAACAGAAAAATGAAACATGTCAAATACAGAAACACCATCTTTCTGTTGATTAAAGACGAAAAACTTTTAAGACTCGTAATGCAAAATATGAGGTACGGAATACAACAAATGTACATGTAAAAGCAGCTTCTTTATCCAAGTTTTACTTACTATTTAAAAGCCGTTTTCAGGAGTATAACTTAAGGACCTTGTGAGGTCTTTGTAATTGTGGTTTGCAATTTGGCAATTGTAATCCATAATGCAAAAATAATCCTTGTGTGGTAGTGAGGAAGTGAGTCTGCAGTCTGTCAGAGGTGCTGGTCGGATCTGCTCTTTGAACTGTTGAGCGGGTCTGGCTGATCGGTGCTCTACTGTGTAACCTACCTGAAGTGGGATCCTTAAAACCCTGCCCACAGTAGAGAGGGCGCGCAGGGCAAGGGAGTGGAAGTGATTTTGCAGACTGGTGGTAGGCTGGTGAAGGCAAGGCATCGTACACGAGTAAGTGACCTCCCATGTATATCGTGCAATCGTACTGGACTGTTTGGACATACCTATGGTATATGTACTGAGGAGTAAAGGGAGCAAATGGAGAAAAATATGCTGCCAACAAGCCAAGTAGGAGGCTTTTCTGCTCATAATGTGAGAAGACAGCACACGGAAGAGACAGATGCTATCACCACCTTAAAGAACTGTAAAAACGTAGTGGTTGGCCGAACAATAGCCACGGTGGTGGCAGGGGTAGGAAACGTGAATCCCTCGATGGAGGGTCTGACCACATATGTAAAAAATACTATGCCGCTGCAAAGTGTGGTGCGGAATGTAGCGGCTAGGGATGAACGGAAGCGGCTGAATCCTGTTAAGTTTGACCTATTGGGGTCCTCTTGCTCTTTGGAGCATATTGATCCAGAGGACCTGGCCAATTGTCCATATAAGGACTTAATTTCTGACACGTCCATCATGGCGCCTATTATATCGCAGGACCTGCCAAGAGAGTGGGCCTCTCTCTGGACTTGCGATCGATGGAGTCTCTGGCGTGGGATGGTAGGGAGGAGGTGTCATTGCATAGAATTTCTCTAAACTACTCAGTAGAATCGTCACCAATATTGATGAAGAAATCCACAGGCCTAGTTAAAGAGCCAGGCTGCCCGTTAAGAAACACGCAGCAGGATGGGCAGGCATATTCTGAACCAGTTACTAATCAGTCTAATACATACCCAGCAGAACAAGTAGTGGATGCCTTTTCATTCCTGGTACTATCACGCATTTTAAACTCAATGGACGCAGGATATGACACATTGCGTTATGAGATACAGGAAGTCAGATCTACCTTAAAAGAAATATGTGCAAAGATGACATTTTTTGGAGGGCTTATCACGGTTTGTGGCAGCTCTCACAATAAATTAGAAAGGGAATTACTGACAGATGCTGCAAGGCCAGCTATGAGCATGACAGGGCCATCCCTCAACAAAATAAGTCATACAGGAGTGGAGGAGGTGGGTCCGATAAGACATGCCTTACTCACCATAATAGCATTTCTGATGATTGTATCTGCTTAGATTCACATGCTGTGCATATGGTCCGACATCCAGTGGTAACCTCAGAGTATTGCATCTTGTCTTTCGGGGGCCGAAAGGGGACGTCGGCATAGGTATGTCTGTAACACTATCCCTAACGTGCATCCAAAATCCCTCACAGGCCGAGGTCCCTCTGATTGTATTTTATCTGCCATGAGGGAGCCCAAGGATATTGTGAGTGAGTACATGAAGAGAGAAAGTAGAAAGACGTCTATGTTCCTTCCACCCCGAGCGGGGAGGCAGGGAGAGCGCATGTGAATCTAAGCAGATATAATCATCAGAAATGCTATTACGGTGAGTAATGCATGTCTTCTCATGCTTGCTAATCTGCTTAGAATCACATGGTGTGCATAGACTAGCAAGCAGTACCCGGAGTTGGAGGTGGGATGTGAGAAGGAACATTAGAGAAAAGATGTTTTAATACTGCTTGTCCCACCTGAGAGTCAGATCTAGAAGGAGTGTCTAGGCAATAGTGTTTTGTAAAGGTGTGTACAGAACTCCAGGTTGCAGCTTTGCAAATGGACTCAAGGGCAACATTTGCAATGAATGCTATGGAGGCCCCAGTGCCTCGAGTAGAGTGTGCTCTAGGCTTGAAGGGCAGTTCTCTCTTAGCAAGAGAGAAACACAGTGTGATGCATTTGACAATCCACCTTGAGATTGCTGATTTAGAGACAGGATCTACCTTCTCTACCAGCTGCCACTGAAACGAAAAACTGGTTTGTTTTCCTCAGTGGTTTCGTTCTTTCCAGGTAAAGCATGGCTGCCCTGCGCACATCTAGTATGTGTAGGCTTCTTTCGGCCATGCTAGTGGGATTCTGGAAAAAGGTGGGTAATTCGATCGATTGGTTCACATGGAACTTCGAGATGAATTTAGGCGCAAATCTGGGATGAGTGCGCAGAATTACCTTATCCCTGTGGATTGTAACAAAAGGGTCTAGAACAGAAGAACAAGTTACTTACCAACTGTAACGTTCTTTTGACTGGATGTTCCTCCCACGTATTCCTCATCTTAGATATATCCTTACCTTTAGGTTTCGCCTCGGAAATGTTTTTCTCTTGTCCAGCAGCAGAGGGCGCTCCACTCGAGGCCGCGGCGACGATGTCCCTCGGGGGCATCCGTCGAGTATCGACGTCATCCCTCGTATAAAAGCCTCGAGCGCGCCCGTTGGCCTCAGTCTGTTTTTTCATATAATATAGTTCATGGATCTTACTCCGTTTTAGGTATGCCTCTTTTGACCCAAGCCCTAAAAGAGTTTAGAGTGTAATACACGTAAACTGTACTATGGGGTTAGGATGGGAGGGTCGATGAGGAATACGTGGGAGGAACATCCAATCGAAAGAACGTTACAGTTGGTAACTTGCTCTTCGAATGGATTGTGTCCTCCCACGTATTCCTCATTTTAGATAGACTCCCAAAGCAGTTTAGTCTTGGAGGTGGGAGTACAGTATCCTTTTCTAATCATGTACAGAATGTAGTACAGATTTTCCAAACAGACCCCCTTGAGAAGACGTCGAGTCCAATGCATAATGTTTTATAAAGGTGTGCATAGAGGACCATGTGGCTGCTGCACAAATATCTTGCACAGGGACACCCCTTTTTAATGCTGTAGAAGTTGCCATGCCCCTGGTCGAATGAGCTCTTAGTCCATCAGGCGGTTCTTTTCCTGCCAATCTATAACATTCTGGTATGGCTAAGATTATCCATCTGGATGAAGTTTGTTTCGTTACCGGAAGGCCCAGTTTACGTCCAGTGTATCCCACAAAAAGTTGATCACACTGGCAAATCTTTGCAAATCCTGAGATGTAAAAACTAAGAGCTCTCCTGGGATCTAGTCTATGAAGTCTTTCCTCTTCCTTGCTTGCATGAGGAGGAGGGTAAAATGTAGGCAAAGTTAACTTTTGTGACAGATGAAAATCCGAAACAATTTTTGGCAGAAAAGAAGGTTTAACGCTAAGAACTACTTTGTCCTTATAAAAGATGGTGTGAGGAGGTCCGCTCGAAAGCGCCTGCAACTAACTCACTTACCCTGCGGGCTGATGTCAATGCTACAAGAAGAATTGTTTTTAAAGTAAGGAGCCTTAAAGGGCAAGAATGTAAGGGCTCAAATGGAATACATGTGTGAAATTTTAAAACTAGATTTAGATCCCACACTGGAACCTGGAAAGGTATTGCGGGAAAAACATTATTTAGACCTTTTAGGAATTGAATTATCAAAGGTATTTTAAAGTAAGATTCTTCTTCAGAAGAGCGCTTAAAGTTGGAAAGTGCTGCTAAATATCCCTTTATTGTCCCAACCTGAAGCCCCAGATTGGCCAAATGTAACAGAAAAGATAAAATTGTGGGGATATTACACTGAAAAGGGTCCACATTCTTTTCTCTGCACCAGCTACTGAACTTGTTCCAACAACACCGATACAGGGACTTAGTTGCTGGCCTTCTGGCCGAAAGCAAAATCTCCATCATGTCATCCGGAAGGTCCCAATCCTTGTATCTCAGCTTTTCAGAAGCCATGCGTGAAGGTTGAGTGTGTTGACCTCCGGATGGAGAACATGACCTTCCTGTCGCGAGAGAAGAATCCCTCTTCTTGGAAAACGTATTGGAGGGCAGATGGACATGTCGAGAAGGTCCGGGTACCACGTTCTCCTGGCCCAATCCGGAGCAATTAGGATCATGGTCTTCCTGAACTTTCTCAACCTCCTGATTACTTGAGGGATCACAGGGATTGGAGGAAACGCGTACAGTAGTGGGAACTCCCATTCCACCACGAACGCGTCCCCCAGAGCTCCTCTCGGGGGAAATTCCCTTGAGCAGTACAGTTCGCACTTCTGGTTGACCCCGGTCGCGAACAGATCCACTTGAGGGGTTCCCCAAAGGGGGAAGATCTCTTGAATGACTTCCGGAGCTATCTCCCACTCGTGAGAGACTGTGCTCTGCCTGCTCAGAGCATCCGCTGTTGTGTTTCGCTCTCCAGCTAGATGAATTGCCGATAGAGAGATCCCTTCTCGTATTGCCCAGAACCAGAGTTGAATCACCTCTCTGCACAATGGTAGTGACCCTACTCCTCCTCTCTTGTTGAGATAGTACATGGCCACTGTGTTGTCCGTCATTATCCGAACATTCTTTCCCCGTACAGAGGGCAGAAAGGCCTTCAGTGCTAGTCTGATTGCCCTCAACTCCAGAAGATTAATATGTAGTTTGGACTCCCATGGAGACCAACGTCTGCCGATTGTCAGATCGTTGATGTGGGCTCCCCACTCGGTGAGTGAGGCGTCTGTCACTACTGTTATCTCCGGCAATGGTTGCCAAAAAGATTCTCCTCTGAGGATATGTCGTCTGCAAGCCCACCATTGAAGATCCTGTGCTACTTGGGCTGGGTCTTGCAGTAGATGTGACATTTCCCCTGAGAACTGGGACCATTGAGTTCTGAGAGCCCATTGAAGAGATCTCATTCTCAATCTGGCTTCTGGCACCAGGAAAAGCAGGATGCCATCAGACCGAGCAACCTGAGACAATCGAAGGCCGGAAGATGCTGAGCATTCTGAAACTTTGTCACCATCTGCAGAATGTGGCAAGCTCTCTCTTCGGGAGGCAAGGCTTTGCCCGAACAGGTATTCAGGACTGCTCCTATAAATTGGAGTTTTCGTGATGCTATCATGTTTTACTTTTTTAAATTCAGAGAAAAACCTATTTTGTGAAGGAAGTGACAAGTCTAGGACAGGTGATCCAGGGCTTGTTCTGGAGAACGTGCTCTGATCATCCAATCGTCCAGATAGGGGTAGACATGAATCCCCCCTCTTCTGAGACTCGCTCTCACCACCGCCATCAACTTGGTGAAAACTCTTGGGGCGGAGGTCAACCTGAATGGCAGAACTCGAAACTGATAGTGAGAATTGCCAATCGCCAACCTCAGGTACTTTCTGTGCTTGAGATGTATTGGCACATGAAAATAAGCATCCTGAAGGTCCAATGATACCAACCAGTCCTGGAGTTGGAGAGCCTGAAAGATCTGAGAAAGTGTGACCATCTTGAATTTGTCATTCCTTAGGAACTTGTTCAAGTTTCTCAAGTCCAAGATGGGTCTCAGTCCTCCGTCTTTCTTTGGAATAAGGAAGTATGGGGAATACCAACCCTTGTTCCTCTACGCTACAGGTACATGTTCTATTGCACCTTTCTGTAGTAGGGTTAAAACTTCCTGCAACAGGAGCGGATCCGGATGCTTGGCAGAGTTGTATTCCGGAGGATGGTTCTGAGGTTTCTTTAGAAAAGGAAGGCAGTAACCTTGGGATACTGTTTCCAGTGCCCAAGCATCTGAAGTAATGCCCCGCCATTCTTTCAGATGCTGTGAGATCCTGCCTCCCACCGGGGTCTTGTGGGTCAAAACCTCAGAGTGGTTTTGCGGCAGCTGCAGCAGCGGCTGATGGTACAGATGCCCCGAGGAAATTTTCTTTGACCTCTTTGATTGGCCAGACCTCTTCCTCTTCCAATTGAGGAATAATAACGAAAAGGACGACCCCTCCAGGAAGAGGAGCCTGTGTAGGGGCATTGCTGAGGTTGTCTTATAGCGGCACTTAGAGATTTTGCTGCCGCTTTGGAAGTCTGTAGCTTCTCCAAACTTTCATCTGCTTTGCTACCGAACAACCTCGAGCCATCAAAGGGCATATTAAGAAGTCTGGATTGCACATCAGGAGCAAACCCAGATTTTCTTAGCCACACAAATCTGCGTAGCACTGTGCTAGTCGCCATGGACCTGCAGATGCTGTCAGCTGTGTCCAGTCCTGATTGAAGGCATTCTCCCGAAGCCTCCTTTCCATCCCTTATAATAGCTAGAAAGCCATCACGCTCTTCGCCTTCTGGGATGTGTTCAGCTGCTGCTGACACACAGTCCCACAGGGTATAAGAGAACCTTGCTAAAGTACAGGTTACATTGGTAGACTTCAAAGCCATACTGCACGATGTAAAGATTTTCCTGGACCATGCATCCACTTTTTTATCGTCCCTATCTGGAGGGATTGTAGGGTATGTAGCATTTTTTTGTGGAAGTGGCTGTCTGTACTACTAAGCTTTCCGGAGACGGATGTTTACTGATGTATTCCAGATCAGATGTACAAGGTCTATACTTTGCCACAAACTTTCTATTCACAGCCCCTATGGCTTCAGGATGTTCCCATGCAGAATTGACCCTTCTTTGTAATGCAATGTGAAAGGGTAAAATGGGGTCATGTTGGGGTGTTCCAGATAATATATCTGTCATGTCATCATCATGACTGACAGGTGAACTCCTACCCCACCCCATAAATTCTGTAACTCTGCCCATGAGTCTTCTATAACTCGTATCCACTTGTTCTGATGGGTCTGGTTTGTCAGATTCATACTCTGGAGAAGTATCCAGGCCACTTGCTGTTTGCAAACATTCTTGCAAGTCTTTAATTCTTGATTGAGGATCAATTAATTCCTCTGAGACAGGTCTTGTACCATATCTAACACCAGCAGAGGTCACTTCCTCTTGTTCTGATGAGTCTCCCTCATATATGGATGACATGGTCCTGAAAAACTCATGTCGACTCTCAGGTTGAAAAACCTTTTCAGGCATTACAGGTCTTTCCTTCAATTGAGGCTTGGGCGTCGACGAAAGCGTTGATGGCGCCGTAGTCTTAACCACTTCCTTTGATATCGTCGAAGGAACTTTCGACGATCTCGATGTAATCATCGAAGAAGCTGTGGAAACCGTCGAAGGAACCTTTGCGGTCTTCGAGCGCGAGCTCGACGTAGCTTCCTTCGAGTGAGTTGTCGACTGCGTATGATCTTTTGACGCCATTTTGTTTCCCTCGGCCTTCGATTTATGCACCGAAGGATGTGTCTTAACGAGGTGATCGAGAAGAATCCCTTGATGACGTTCTCAACATCTTTTTATGAGCCTTTCTTGTTTTGGACCTTCCTCTGTCACCTTTTTCGTGAGTAGGAGCATGGTCTTCCTTAGCTATTTTTGAGGGGGTCTGGGCCGCGTTCTCAAAAATGTTTAACATGGATACTCGAAAGGCTTCTCATTTCCTGGAGAATCATGTTTGGATGGGCATGTTATAACCTCTTCCGAAGATGTCGAAGAGGATGAGGGAGATCGATGCCGTCTTTTCTTCGACTTCTTCGAAGACGAAGAAGAAGATTTCCTCGATCTACTTCTACTTCGAATGTCTTTTACGATGAGATTTTGAAGACTCGTCCGAGTCTTTCTTTTTTAAAGTAGGCTTCGAAACACCCTCCCCCATCACCATTTTACCTCTACGCTCTTTTAGGGCTTTGTGGGTCATCGACTGGCACGAACCACAGTCTTCCGTTCGATGGTCGGGGCCGAGGCACCATAGACAGTTCTTATGTGGATCAGTCAAAGACATTTTCTTTCCACATCTTAGGCATTTTTTAAAGCCTGTCTTCGGCATGGAAGGGTTCGTACTGAAGCGCCGTTTTACTCAATCCGAAGCAAAGCTAATGGAAAAACGGAACTGAGGCCAACAGGCGCGCTCGAGGCTTTTATATGAGGGATGACGTCGATACTCGACGGATGCCGCCGAGGGACATCGACGCCGCGGCCTCGAGTGGAGCGCCCTCTGCTGGACAAGAGAAAACATTTTCCGAGGCGAAACCTAAAAGGTAAGGATATATCTAAGATGAGGAATATGTGGGAGGACACAATCCAATCGAAAGGGCCTGTAGTTCGCTAACCCTTCTTGTGATAGCCACTAGGAAGGCCGTCTTGTAAGTAAGGTCTTTTAGACTTGCTTTATGCATGGGCTCAAAGGGAGATCCCATGAGTCTGGTTAAAACCACATTAAGATCCCATCCAGGAGCTGGGTGAGAAATGGGGGTGGAGGGATGGGGAGGGTGAATCCTCTTATCCCCTTACATTAAAATCTTTAATCACCGGTATCTTCCACCACAACACCTTCTGTTGGGATGTGGTGTAGGCTGAGGGAGCAGCAAAATGAACCTTTAGGGAATTGAAGACCAGTCCTGTGTCTAACGAATGGGTTAGGTACAGCACAAAGTGTGTGGGTGCGCAATCGATGGGAATCACGCCCTTGGTATTACACCATATGACAAACCGTTTCCATTTGCTGGAATAGCAATAGCGGGTGTTAGGTTTCCTAACTTCCCTGAGACTGTCCATGCATCTCTGAGGGAGTTGAAGGTGTCCAAACTCTATGACCTCAGGAGCCAGGCTGCTAAATTCAGAGTTTTTGGAAAGCCCCATTCTGCAAAGACGTTGGACACAATGTCTTCGTGCAGACGCCATTCGCATTCTATGGGCAGTCGGAAACGTCCGACAGTAGATTGAGATCCCCTGGAACATGTTGGGACAACAGAAACATCTTGTGTTTGAGAGCCCACATCCAAAATGTTTTGGGACAGCTTGGATAGCCCTGGAGAGTGTGTGCCCCCTTGTTTGTTTAGATAATACATGGCTGTGGTGCTGTCCATCAGAACCAGCACTGTCTTCCCTTACAGTTGCGTCTGAAAGGCTTTCAGTGCTTTGAACACCGCTAATAGCTCTAGCAGATGTATTTGGTTGGATGCTACTTGTGGGGCCCACACTCCATACGCTGTCTGCTGAAGCAGGTGATCTACCACCCTGTAAGAGATGCGTCTGTCGTGAGAGTGGCTTCCACTGCAGGGGTGGTGAAGGATTCCCCTTTAAGAGGTTTACCCTCGACCACCACTGCAGAGATGGGCTGGCGAGACAACTACCAGATCTTCCCATTGTCTGCTGGCCTGTCGCCACTGGATGTTGAGCCACTCTTGCATGGGACGCATATGCAGCCGCACGTGGGGAACCAAGTATATGCATGACGCCATCATACCTAGCAAGCACATGGCATTGCGTACCGTCACCCCTTGACTGGCTACATATTGAGCGATCTGAAAAGCTTTTCTGAACCCTCTCGTTGGAGGGGAAGACGAGGCCGTCCTTCGTCCGGATTAGGGCCCCCAGAAATTGTTTTACTTGACTGGGGAATTGACTGGATTTTTTCTTGTTGATAGAGAATGCCAGACTGAACAGAAGGTCTCCGGTCTTCTGGGTGTTGTGTTCAAAAAGCATGTGTCGTAGGAGTCCCCTGTTATAAGCCAGTCGTCAAGGTAAGGGTAAACCGGGGCGGATAGTCTGCGCAGATGTGCTGCCACTACTGCCAGGACTTTTGTAAACACCCTTGGCGCCGAGGCGATGCCGAAGGGGAGCACCTTGAATTGGTAATGCCCATCCTCTATCGTGAACCTTAGGTATTTCCTGTGCGCTGGTAACATTGAAATATGAAAGTATGAATCTTTCTTGTCCAATGTTGCCATGTGGTCCCCTGTTTCAACAGTGGGATCACCTCCTGTAGTGTTACCATACAAAACTTTTGAGGTTTTATAAATGTATTTGCTTGACGCAGGTCTAGAACAGGGCGCATGGTGAGGTCCTTTTTGGGTACAAGGAAGTACACTGAATAAATACCCAGGTTAACCTGAAGAATAGGGACGGCTTCTATGGCGTCCTTTCCCAGCAGTGCTTCCACCTCTGGATTCAGGATCTGCAGATGGTCCGGCGAGAGGCATCGTGAGCGTGGTGGTCTGAACTGTGGTGGTCGGCCAAATTTCACGCAGTACCCATGGGCGACTGTCTTTATAACCCACTGGTCTGAAGTTATCCACTCCCATGCTGTGAGGAAAGATGTTGAACGCCCCCGAACAGAGTGACATGGGAGGGGACCTGGATCTGTTGGTCATTTCTGACCAGAGTCTGCGGCTCCACTGGGATTGCGGCCGCTGCCTTTGCCGCGTTGCTGACCCCTAGATGGGTAGTAGGCGGGGCTTCCTGATGTTTGTCCAGAGTTATACTTTACTGTGCTGTAGTTGTTCTGACATGCACAGGACTGCCCTCGAAAGGACCGACGAGAACCGCCTCCCCTTTGGGGGAATTTTTCTGAGTTACTTGTTGCAAGGACTTAAGAGTCTCATGCTCTTTCTTGGCCTTCTCCAGGGCATCGTCGACCGCTTTCCCGAAGAGATTGGTCTCTTCTATGGATTTGTTGATAAGAGCGGTCTGTGTTTCAGGCTTGAACCCAGAGTTGCGAAGCCAAGCATGTCGCTTGAGTAGAGTGCCCTGGGCCAGCGACCTGCCTGCTGTTTCAGCAGTATCCAAAGTGTTCTTGATTATATTCCGATTTACGTGCCTGCCCTCGGCTACGATGGTGAGACGCCTGGACCCAACGGGTTCAGGAACCTCCTGGAAACCTTCTTGTACAAGGTTCCATTGTGCGTCTGCATAAATGGAAAACAGAATGGTGTTATTCGCTATGTGTGTGGAGAAGACAGCTGCCGAGGTAACCCGCTTACCTAGGGCATACAACCTTTTGGATTCCTTATTCGGAGGTGCCTCACCCATAGCAAGGGGTACCCCAGCCCATTTCCGGGTGGTAGTGACTACCAAGGTGTCGGGGGTGGCGTGGCCTTTAATATATTGAGGGTCCGAAGGAGCTGGACGAAATAGTTTTTCCACTCTTGGGTTCACTGCCTGGGTCTGAGCTGGCGTGACCAAGCAGGGGGCCAATCTTCTTTTTAACAGAATTTAGGAGGGAAAAGGCTTGGCTTGAGAGGGGTTTCTCCTTGAGAATGTCCTCCACAAAGTCTTGTTGGGTACCATTCATTCAGGTATTCATTTTTCTTTCCTTTCACAGCAAGACTCCTGACTTTACACATTTCTTTCAGTTGATCTAATGTTAAGACTGATCAGGGCTTCCCGACTGAAGTTATCCATATTTGGCATGTTACAATTGATTTTTACTTTCTGATGGAGCTTAGCCTTCTGGTGGTTTAGTTGAACACAAGCACAGCAAAATCCTCAATGTAACAACTCTACACAAATCCTCACCGTCTGCCACCAGTGTTAGGCAAGATTGTATGTAGTAACCCTAAGGGAGACTACACCAGTCTTGTCCTCTTGGCAATAGATACCAAACTATTGGTATAGGTCTGTACTACACAAGTTGGTAATGTGACTGAGAAGCCAGACTTATCTCAAAACGGATAATTGTGAGCTGTGGAGATGCAACATAGAGATTCACAGTTACAAGTATCCAAATAACACTTATACTCACGGTTGTCTAGTAAAATAAGTATTTATTGAACATTCAGTTTTAAAATAAACTTTCTTTAGAAAGGGCAAGGTGTAACTATAAAATACACCTCAAATAAACACTTTCTCAGATTTAAGTTAAGTAAGTAGAAACCATTTTGGGATGGCACACATACACTTCCTACACCCTGAGGTGACTTCAATTGCTAGGACACTGTGGACATTGATATATCACTTTTGACACTTAAATGCAATACGAAGGGTTAGTCGATGGGGATTTTTTGGGGTTTCTGCCTACTGCCAATTTCCCCTTTCGCTCCTTCAGAGCCTTTCCGGTCATCGACTGACATTTGGAGGAGTCCGAGGCCTTGTGTTCCACACCGAGACACCACAAACATACTCTATGTGGGTCGGTTATCGACATCTTGTAGCTGCAGTCCTGACACTTCTTGAACCTGGTCTTCGGGGTAGTAGGTGTTCAGGAAGAAGACATCGCAAATTGAACAATAGAAGCACACCGTAGTTTCTCCAAGCGTACGCTTAGTCGGAAAAACTGAACTGAAACCAACGGGTGCTCTGCATGCTGTATATACCTTCGCTAACATCGCCCTTGAGACGGAGGCCCTCGAGGGACATTGAGTCGCCTGCATCGAAGCACAGAGCACTCTGCCGAAAATATTACTCCAAAGCAGCTGAAGCTGGATATCGAATATTAAAGATGAGGAATACGTGGGAGGAAACAATCCATTCGAAAGGCTATGTTGAATGCATTCTAAGGCAGAGCTTCTTCCACATTTGCATGGCAACATTTAATTGTGTAAATAGGTTTAAAGTATTTAAACTCAGCTGGACACACATCACCAGTGTGATGTCTGTATCCAATAAGGGGAGTTTGCTCCAGTCTGTGAAGCCAGGCATTACGGGTAGCCATAAAAATCCAACATCCAGGTGGAACGTTTCAAGGATTTTATTAATTAATTTAAACAATGTGCTCCGGAAAATCTTTTGGATGGCCACACTAAGAGGTTCCCTACATCGTATCTCGACATCCAAATAGGGTCCCTGCACCTTAGCATCCCTACTTCCCTAGAAGATCTCCTAGAGGTTATAGTTAATGATTGGCGACGCCTAGTCAGGTCTAGAAATCCTTCTATGTAAAGAATGTGGCCTTCCTAACCATCTCCCTCTAGGAGTTCCTCAGGGGTACCTGGTTTTCGGATTCTTTCCCTTTCCTGGTCAGTTTTCAAATGTTTTGTCACCCCAGTTTTCTCTTGCTCACGTACACCTCTAGCCTCTCCTTACGATACCTCTCTATCTCTGTCTCCATATTGAACTCCCTATTCTCTCGGCTCAATTCATTCTGCTCTCATTCTAAACCACTCTGTCAGGATCCCATGGTACATTGCCAGGCTTCCATACAATGGCACACACCTAAAAGATCCATTTAGGCTTTCATTTAAATGTACATGACTAAAACACTTTAATTACAGGTGCAGGAGGGGTGATCAGTAGGATGATCTAGTTAGTGTATGGAAGTGGATTTAGATGCTGGGGGATGGAGGGAAGTCAGTGATTGGGCGTATGAAATGTTCCCTTAACATGTCCTTCAGGAAGCCTTTGTTTCCCCAGGGTAAGATGGAGGCTCAGCTTCGCAGCAGTGATTGGAGGAGATTGGTTGTGAGGTAGTTTGGAATTCCACTGGGAGTTCTAAACTGCCTTTCATTTGAGTTTCCTAAGCGACAGATCGCAGTTTCCATAGTTCTGAAAATAAGTAATTAAATCTCCCCAGAAATACCTAAGAAGTTGATTAAGAGTCTGAAGAACTACAGAAAACTACAGTGAAGCAAGCGTCACTTCCCTAAGCAGAGGAAACAGATGAAGAAAGCTAAGTTCAAAAGTTCAAGCAATTGAAAAGTTGATTCAAGTTAAACGTTTTGAGGAAAAGTTTATTGAACACTTCAAAAGCAATTTGCATGAGAAAACATTATATTGTAAATTAGGAAACATGTTAGGTGAACTGAAGTAACAAAACACTGAAAGCAGGTGGCATGCGCAAGCGTGAAGGACAGACTAATTGTATTTTAAATCGTGTATAAAGCACTAACTAGGCGTGCGGTCTCAGTAGTTAGTGAGAAACTAATAACAAAAGTTCACACAGGATTTACTAACAACTTATCATTTTCGTCCGCGTTCTGTTCGGTATGCGCATCTCGCCGGCTGGCAGGTTAGAGAAAAGAACCTTTGAACGTGGCGTGCGTGCCACGCATCGCGTCTCGCTGAAGTAAATATTCACGAGAACAAGGTCTTAAGGTCTTACAGGTGATCCAGTGTCCCGGAAAACCAGCAGTTAACAAGTTTGCCAGATTTAAATAAATACAGTTCCGCATAGAAGGAGTAGCGAAGGTGTGACAGGATATTGCCAGTGAAGCATCTCAGACTCTCTGCTGAGTCGGAAGAACAGTAACGCCAGAATTGTTTTTCAACGCGAGCTGACACAGCAGTGATTCAGGACTCAAGGTTTCATGTGAAAGCCGTAGCAGAGCCAAAGTAACATGCTGCTGTGTCAATACTGTAAATTGTCTATAAATATGTGAGTGTGTCAGTGTGGAACTGGGACAGGTTAATCCTCCGTATTCAAGGGAGGATATTTAAGTAACTAACAGTTTTCAAGTTCTCAAGCACTGAAAAGACTAAAGACTTTCAAGATAGCTACAGCAACTTTAGTAAAGAGCCTATCAACTAAAGAGCATAGGCAGCAGGTATTTAGGGAAGTGGGAGACAGAGTTAATTGTAATACAATTGTAATCAGAGTCTGAGCAGAGAGTAATTGTCATTATTTTTTAGATCATCACAGACACTGAATTCTCCAGTCCAATCCTAGAGGACTACAGAGTGCCAGAAAAGATCTGTTTTTTTTATTTTCTCCATTCCTCTTTCCCCTTGGGTTTGCCAGCTCGGTAGTTTTATCTGTCTAGAGACTGTTGGGCAGGCAGACTTGGTGGGGGGGCTGGTGGGCCAGCTTCACTCTTGCAGGAAAACCTTAACTGGACCTGACACACACTCCCTCCATGTACTGATCTCTCTACTCCCTACTCTCTTGCGCTCTTCATGTCCCAATCTCACATCTTACTCTTCTCCCTCTGTATCCTGATCTCACCACAATTCTGACTCCTCTATTTCGCTCTCTCTACTACTTCCCACCTACTCTCCAGTCTCCTCCCCTTTAACACTGCCACCATCCCCCCACTACCAATAATCCAACTCTCTCTCACTAACCCTTCCTCTCCTACCATGCACCATGTCACATCCATACACCATTCGACACTACACTATCCCAACTGTTACCACTCTCTCTCGACCTCAGATGCAATACCTTACCTGCACCCTATCAAAACACAGCCATTGTGCCACCACCACTGTTCTCCACTGCCTGGTGTATTGGTCCTCCAACTCTGAGCACTACTTCCCCCGAACACTCTTGACTTGGTCTGGCCTGGCTGAGAATTTGTAGTCGAGCCGCTTCCATTTTACTGATCCTATTGATTCACATTGGCTTCCCCTGTTACATGTCCTGTGTGCCTAATCACTTGCTAGGTTTCCCACCCCAGGGTTTGAGACTAGGTCTCAGAAGTTTCAAAATGTCAGCTTGGCCCTTGCCCCCTTTATGGTCTCCGCCACAATCTATCTGCTGCTTGTGCTTGTTCAGTCTTCTTCCACCTATATGCCCTGCCCCTGCTCACATGGGGGTCTGTCTCCTGATGTGGGGTTGTGTTCTGTTCATCTTGAGTTGAATGGTATGTGCCGCTCGGCTTGGGATAACCAGTTTGTTATGCAATTTTGCATCAGCTGGGTTAGATCAGACTCTGGCAACGCCCTGGCAGTTCGCCTACCCCAAATTGAGCGGGGTCCCTGCTCCCCTCTGACAGGGTCTGGACCCTGACCATGTCCCGCAGGGCTGGCAATTTTAGCATCCTGTGTGTGACTGTCCATTACCACAAGATGGCAACGGCGACCACAAGTGGGTCACAGTTATAAGTACAAAGAAATGTAAGTGATGCTTCATAGAAAACACACTTGTAAGGCATCGCAATGAGCTGTGGAAAGGTTGTACTGACAATTCATAGAGAAAAAGTATGAGAAGCAACTTTTTCTTTAATGCTGAGCAAATAAAGATTAGGGAGTTGTAGAGAATGTTTCTGTAATCTTTTCACAATGGGGCAGCAAGCCTCCAACGTCCACCCCTCCCAGTATGGCAATATTACTCTTGAACCAAAGTGAAATCCACACACAGTGTGAATTGAAAGTAAAAGAAATCCACACGAACTACTGTCTACTTAGCCTTTTATGAAAATCTTTTGTACTGATAAAGAATTTGTCATGGGAGATGGGTCAATGAAATTCCACACCCATGCAATGATAGACAGATAGTCCTTTGGAAGGTTACAGAACACTGAGGCAACCATTCTAGATTGTAGCAGAAAAAGGACCAATATCTTCTCGGGATGGCCCTGGCTGACTATGTATTACTAACCAGCAGCTTTGTTGCACAGAAGGATAGGCCAGCCTCCTTGCTGCCAAGCTTTCCCCTATCAGGGAGAAGCATGGGTACAACCTCAGATTGCAAAACTGCTAAAAGGAAAAGAATACAACCTGCCCTGCCAGAGTCGCGGGAGACATGGTGTGACCTTTGGCTTCTTTTCAGGGGTTTCAAGTGATATTTATGAAAACATTGGGAACACCATGTTCTCCATTACCTGTGGGCCTTATGAATAATTTGCATAGTTTTAGATCTTACCTCACTTGTTGTTATAGTAGCATCTGCATGAGTTGTTGATGATGTAATGTTGGAAGGTGGAGTGTAGAATGTTGGAATGCGTGTAGGGTTCTGAGTAAGGACAGTGGAAGATAGCTGTTGAGTTTTGAGCATCGTTGTTTGTGGGGCCCGTTGTCTTTTACCTAATTTTTATATAATAAAGACGATGACAAACCACTGCCACCTGCCTCCCCGTGGTTACTTCAAATAGGGGCAGACCTCTTAACGGATGTAAATACGGGCAGACCCAAGATAAATAGTGTTTGTGACATGTCTTAGTACAATTTCGGTTCTTTTATGAAAAGAGGAGCCAACAAATAGAAAAATTAGCAAATATTTGATTTCCTTTTGCACCCACCTCAATAGAGGCTTACCTGAAAAATTTTTGAGACCGCTCTTTAATGTGGTTTTTACAAAAGTACTGAAACTCTAGATTAGCAAACAATTTCTCATATTAATGGACTCTCTTGATTGCTTCTTTTTTTATTTTATTTGTATTTGGTTTAAAGTAAACCTTTACAAAATGTTTTACAGTAAAAAACGAACAGGAAGTATAAAAGAACAGCAGAAAAAAGAAAACAATTAAAGAAAATAAAAAATAACTCAATTCATCACAAACACTTGAATACAGTCCAATATGCATATTCTCAAATGTAAACTGATTTTCCTCATTCTAAAACACTCTGAATTAGGTTAAAGAATTAATAATAATGCTGAGACAGAAAGGAAGAAAAGAAGAATAAAACTTATGAACTTATGTACATAAGATTTCCCATTTCAAGTTTTTTTGGTCAGGCCTAACAAAACCATGCATAGGGCTTTCTTATCTACATTCTTTAAAATGTTTACAGAATGTTAAGCATTTTTATAAAGCCTGCAAGGGCCAAACCGTTGCACACATTTTGTATATTTAGGCATTGTTTCCAAACGTTATCTGTCCTGCATGTTTTGAGAGAGGTAACAGGTATTTGTCTCTACACGCTGTTAGCGCAACGCAGTCTAGCACCAGATGTTTAGAAGTTTCTGGACACGACGGCAAAATCTGCACCCTATCTAATTTTCTAAAATTTGACCTCTCCTAAACAGTATTTCCTTGATCAAAAGCAGATTCCATCACAACCTTAGTAACAACCATCTAAATAACGGTTTGGGAATTGTGTCAGTATTATAGAGAGAGTTCCTTGTTGTTAGTGCTCATGGGCCAGATGGCTCATTGATGTATAAGAGTGGAAGTTATATGTTGTCATTATCCAATCATGATCCAGCGAAGATCGTTTTGTCTCCAGGGGATTACTGATAAAGGTCTCAAGATCAGAACCAACTCTACACAGAATGGTTTCACATCTAGTTCGAAAAAGCTCCTGATAATTAGGTTTTGGACTTTTGTGACATAACAAAGGAAACCCCAACCGTCTGATATAGGGAGTTAGGTCGGGGACCCATGAGTGTTGAAAATAATGTTAATAAATGCCACTCAACCCGTGTTTTTCTTTAAAGAGATGGCCCCAAGTTCATACCTTATTGCTGCCAGGGGTACTGCGTTCCGTACGGCAAGCATTTTTCTCCACAATTTGCCCTCCAAACAGTCTAATGAGTTGATTGTTGTTTCTTCTTGCAACTCCAGGCCATAGATTATTTTGGGGACTATTTTCCCTTCGAGAAACATAATGGCAGGTTTAATCGAAAATCGACCAAACTTACAAACTATTTTAATGATTTGGTTCTGTAGCTGTGCAGCTTTATGGAGCAGAACGTCTAGCCCCGTTTTGTGCCCTTTATGAGCCCCAAAATAGAACCCCAGGTACACGACCTTCAACTAGTTTTTAATCAGCGTCCCTTCGATGTTTCAACTAATGCAGCTGTTTTTCAAGCCTTTCCTCCTATACGCAAGTATTTTAGTTTTCTTGGAGTTAATTGTGAGACGATTATCCCTGGCGTACCCAGCAAATTAATTTAATAGTCTATGTAGACCAACCTTTGTTTGATCGAATAACAAGACATCATCCGCATAGGCCAGCCATGATATTTTCGCCGATCCTACCTTTGGGGGTATTAAGCCACGATCGGTCAAGCAGATCTCCACATCAGACATATATTGGTTGAACAACCATGGAGTCAGAAAGCAGCCTTGTTTGACCCCCTTATATGAGCTGATTGTTTTGCTAAGATCACCTTTTTGGTTCAGCCTTACCTGAATACCACAGTTGTTATAGACTCCACTTAGGAGCCTGAGAAGCCCCATCGGTATACCCCACCCAGCCTGTTTGGCTCAGAGCCTGTTCTGATCAACCGTATCGAATGCAGCTGATAGGTAAACTGATGCCATAAATGTACAACCTTTAGGCATCTTCCAAGAAGCTTCTTGGATACACTTAACTGTGAGGCCATTAAGATTAGTAGAGAGGCCTTTAGGGTACCCTGTCTGCAGCTGATTTTGAGGATGATGTAACAATGCCCATTGATCCAGGTGGGTCAGCAGAAATGCCGAAAAGATTTTACAAATCGGCATCAAAGAGATTGGTTTACAGTATTTTGGGTCTGACCTGCTGCCACAATTAAAGATGGGAATCACATGAGCATTGCTCCAGGAAGTAGGTGTTATTCCTGTAACAATGACATCAGTAAATTCCAGATAGAGTACTTGTGCCCATTTCGGTTGTTCGGCTTTTAGAGCATTATTAGTCAGGCCATTAGGCCCTGCTGCACAAGATTTCTTACATTTTTCAGTAGGGCATGAATGGTAGAGATTTCTAATTCAGGCGTCCACTTATCCGTGTTTTTTACTGGATGTAAAGCAGAGTTAATCGTGGTATTACTTTTTGGATTCCCAAATCTGTTCTCAAAAAAGGTTATCCACTCAGATTCTAAAATGGGGTCTAAGTCAATTATCGCATAGATGGGGTCTTGACCATTAATGAGTGACCAAAAGGCACCCACTGTAGAGTTTATCAGGATCCCCATCATAGTCTGTGTCATGCTGTAAAAGCAGGATCTTAATAGACTTGCAGAAGTTCTTATACTTTTGCTTGGCTTTTTTGATAAGGTCTACAGCAGTAGGTGCATCTGTGTTATCGATTTTAATATGTCTTATCTCCTTTCTCATGTTGGTTTTTTTGATAGCCAAGTCTCTACTATAGCAATGCTGTGGTCTGATCAATTTATGACGCTTGGTGCTTAGGTGGAATAGCACACCCGAGATCAATACATCAATGAACCTCTGAATACCTGTCACGTTGAAGTTGTTGATTTTCTAATTCATGGTGGTTGAATTCATAATTACCCCCAAGCTATAACTCAAGATATCAATATTGGAATCTGACCAGCGAACTGCATTGCCTCTAAATGAAGCTGTGATGTTAGTTTCTGTTCTGTGTTCTCTATTGGCTATTATAATATCAAATACTGCTGGCAGTATGCAGTGATCACTCCAAGCATTTTTGAACAGCGAGTATGAGACACAGCGATTAAGCAGGCAATCATCAACATAAATGTAGTCAAGGAGCTATGAAGAAGAGGGTATAGGCCTAGGGACCCCAGACCAAGATCTTCCAGCTTCATTTTTTGCAGTCAAGATCTTATCTTGAAATGAGCAATTGGCATTAAAATCACCCACCACCATTGTTTTAGCATTTGGGCATCTAGTAGTTCATTCGTCAATGCATTCACACACTGCTTTCACGAAGCAATTGATCTCTGAGATTCCCTTATGCCAATAGATGTTAATAAGCAATATCTTACATTTATTTTCCAAGGTGGAAAGCTCTACACCCATTGTACCAAAAGGAGGTTTATCAGACAGGGACCCAATCAGGCCTAATGCACTCTCTATAGCAATCAGCAAGCCCCCCCCCAATGGTTTTCCACCCTTGCTTGGTTTAGCTGCTTGGGTGAATATTTGGAAACCATCAAGGACAGGTGTTGAGGTCAGCCAGGTCTCCTATAAACATATGCAATTTCCCTCTCTTAGCGTCGATAGACACTCTGAGTTGGTAAATAAATCTGCTCCCACAGGTATCCCAACATTTAACAGATACATGTATGTTTCTGAGCCCCGTTCCCACTCAATTTGATTGTCTAAGGGACTGGTTTACACCACAGAGTTGATGTAACTGCAGCCCAGTCTATGCTGCTCTTATACATCTGATCTTCAGCCATTCCAGATCTACTGATCTCGTTACCATTAGGGTGCACAACAATTCGCAAATTCCCTCTAAAACCTGACAAACCCCCTTCCTCCAACTTTATGGGGCTGACTTCAAAGCCTGAATCTAGGAGGTGTGTTTGTTGAGAGAGAACAAGTTCCTTAAGTAGGGGGGAATTCGGATAAAGAATGCATGTGTCCGGATGTGCCCTATCCGGGAAGGCCACTCTGTCGATGTCAGAGGAGCTTATTAAACCAAGAGCAGGAGTTTCTGCAAAGATCAAGAGAATGTTTGATCTATTAAGGCAAGCCGGCATATCTTTACCCAATGCTGATGTCATCTTAAATCTTTCTTGCTGCCTTTAGTAACATGCATTCGCCCCCTATTGGTACTTTACATCCACTCACCCTCCTCCGTTTCTGCCCCTCTGGCATGTTTTAGGATGCTATATTTGCCCGTTTGGCGTGAGACCCCCCCCAGCAGAAGTGCTCCCGTGAAGCATAGCTAGTTGGTGCATGCAATCGCTTTAGTAGATCACTACACCAGAAGACACCGAGGGATACATATTCGAGGGTAATTATCTCACTATATGTGTTTCAATTATGAATAGTTCCGATGACAAAACCGGTGTTCGTTGGTGTGTATTTGGTGAAATCTGATCTGTTTTTTACATTTCATTTTTTGTTGAGCAAATTGATCTCATAAGGGAGTCTCTTATACCGGGCACGTTCCCCACATCACCATCCAGGCAACCAGCATTAAAGTATTGCCTGGAAGGCATCACTTGACTTTCCTCACCCTCCCCAACCCGGTTTTTCAATGGCATAGTAGAGGGAAGCGGTAGAGATGTCTCCATTATGGCAGGGAGTCCCTGTGCGTGGGCACGATGCCCGAGATCAGACCCATCCCCCCTACGGACCGACCCTCGGCCCGCCTCATATGTACTTGCACTCATGCACATGGTCGAATGTGTGCCAGAAACCACATTCTTTCCAATTGTTTCTAGAGGCGCATAATAATCAGTAGGCAGCGGATCAGTCTGTATATTGCAGACCGTTGTTTTAGTTCTGATCTTCTCCAGTCACAGATTGGGCACACTCTTCAATGAGAGGGGACATGTTGGGCTTAAAGAACGGTTTGTAATGAAGTCTGATGTTGTTCTGGGGTTGTTTTCGTTGCAAGGATTTTTTTTTAATGGGGTTATGCGATTTTCCTTGCGATGGAGCATTCACAGTAGGTTCTTCAGTAGCCTCAGTCAGTCCCGACAAGACCTCATCCTCAGCACGTTCTGCTTGCAGTAATTTACACTGCTCTCCCATTAAGGCAATCATTGCATTGTCCTTTGTATTGGTTTGTGGGGAAAAACATTTCTTTATTTGCCCTGCCTGAGACACAGGGGAGTGAGTAGTGCCACGGATTTTATCAAGGACTGTAGAAATGGTAGTATCTGAGATTTCTATTATTTCAATTATCTCTTAATTACTCACAGTTTTGGTAGGGAGATCACTTTGGAGTGCCGTCGAGATGCCTATGTCGGCTCCTGTAGGTCAAAAACGAAGTTCAGATCCAATGAGATTAAGTTTAGAATGTACTTCCATCGTCACGAAGTTTGTTTATTTCACCTCAGCCCAAATATTGTCACCGAGAGATACAAAGGAGCTCAGGACCATGTAAGAGCTGAGACCGTTGGATGGGTCAGACGGATTATCTCATCAGCTTCCTTAAGTGTGTGATGGAGAACTGGATTGTCATGTCGTTCCTCCTCAGCCAATGAGTGATCAATATCAATCTGAGCGTGGCCCTCCAGATCATTACTGATGGAATATTTGTCAATTAAGTTTGTGAGGTGCGATGGCGAGCCGTGTACTGATGCATCACAGGTTTGTTGTATCACACTCTTAGCATTCTCAAACCGTCTGTTCTTCATGTTCTTGGAGTTGATCTGCAAATTAAATTATGCTAATATTGGTTAGATCTTTATGCCCGACAATATTTTCTTGTGCAGCCATGACTGAATCATCTAGCATGCCTTTTCGTCGGGCCACAGGTAGTACTTTCACTTCGGTACTTGTTGCGCTCTTTTACAAAATAATGATCCAAATAACACTGGCCCAAAATGGGTCGAAGGGCTGCTTTCACTTTCAGAGTTTTAAATGAGGCCAAAGATTTGTTGATTGTAATGTTATTGGTCTGACACATTTCTTGATTTTTGTGGCTTAATGTTATTTTATCCCTATTTGTTGGTATGGCAAGATTGAACTGATCACCCATGCTTAGGATTAGTTGAGGGAATAGATGGTCAGCCGGGATTGATCCACAGACCGCTTGGTCAGACAGCTCTGTGTTGGAAAACCGACATAATGATGTTGAGACCTGTGGTGTTTTTAGTGCATGATCACAAAGCGAGGAAACAGTCTCATTCAGTACAGTCTCTTCTAAGGTTGGTGCATGGTCCAGTATTGGCTCATGGCGCGACTGGCTTGGCAGATCAGCTTGCATAATGACATAAAGAGACAGAGCTACAGGCGGTACTTAAATTTTACTTTTAGTTGTGATACAACTACAGAAGAGTCCTAGTGCAGTTGTTAATCGTTTGTAGTAGTACAGTAGTAGTAGAGTGTGATAAGTCCAGATCAAAGGGATGTAAGTTCCAACAGTCTTTGGTTAATAAAAAACACTTGTGCACTAACCCAAGCTTATCCACACACAAGCTAACGGTAGTTAGCCCAGATCAAAAGGAACAATGTCCCAACAGTCTCTGGGGGAAGAGTATATTTTTTGTATACATCAACGGTTTGCAGTTTTCAGGAAAGCCAGTTCAGAGTTTTCAGTAAAGAAAAACACTGTTCCCCATAGTCTCCTCGAATAAATGCCTATGTTGGACAATATATTGACAATGTTTTGAATAGCGCTCAGCAGTATATATAAACACGTGTGCAGCCGATTATGAAATTGCTGCTTACCATTTGCTATTGCGGCGCCACTCACGCTCGTTCTTAGACTTGTCCTCAGGTCTCAGACGTGTGGAGTCAATTTAGGGGGTGCCGCTTACAGTTCACAATTGCTGCATTGCACGTGCTCGATCTCACATTTATCTGGAGTTCCAAAGCTGATGATACAATATGGCCTCCTCGCAGCCCACAGCCTTCAATCTGCAGACTGTAACACTTTGCTTCCCGCTTCGTGTTCTGCTTCGAGGTGGGAGCCGGTATTAAACATGAAGTAGCAGGCAGAGCCTGTTAGCAGGGTAGACCGCGAGGAAACACTGGAGCAAGAAAAACAGCAAGTAGTCTGCACAGTATGCTGCAGACTAACACTTTGCTTCCCACTTGATTTCTTCTGTAATCGTGTTGATAAAAGATTTGCCAAAAATGCGAGAACCCCTCTACTGAGAACTAACAAAGCCAAAACACCTGTTCTATGGGATGGTGCCCACCCAAGGGGTTTATGATAACATTTCGGCTAACTGGGAATTACCAGAGGAGTAACATCTATCTACATATCAGCCTGAACTCACTCACAATAATAATCCAGCACTGAAATAATGGACAATTACACAGTGAACAAAGCTACCAGCAACAAACCCAGACACTTTGCTGCCTTGTTGGGCGTCACAGAGGTGCGGCCTTGGTGCAATGTCTCACTGGGAACAGAGACCAAGGAGTCCACGTCTGGATTACCCTTAGTAATAAAGCTAATAAGGACACTGAACCACAATATTTTTGAATGTGTATATACAACATTTTCTTTGTAATATAGTGGACTCTCTGACTCCCATTGTTTCTGTAAATGCCCTTTTTGTAGCACAGTTCTCCTTACTGGGACCACGATTGAGAACCTTAAGCTTTCCAATGAGTCAATGTGAACGGTTGCCGAAGGATTTGCTGAAATTAAAGGCGGCCCCATCAACTCCTTTTCTCTTAATTAAATGATTAGTTTCATGATCAAAATAAAATCTAATAGTCTTCACCTTAGTAAAACCATGTTGATTTCCATTTAACACTCGCATTGCTTCTAGACATGGGATTTATTGCTATTAGCGCCAGAGACATGACATCTGACCAATCAAAGTGCAAGAAATGTGGGCTGGAACTACCTGCATGCCACCTTGTAGGCCACCATCACCTCCCACAGACCCTCCATTCTGTACATTGCCTCCACTTCCGACCTACTTTCCAGCTTCCGCAGCTCTCCTTACCTCCATTCACCTATTGTGATGCTGCACGCTAGGCCCCAACTATTCATACCTTACTCTCATGGCACACCAGCACTGCCCCTGCAGTGTTTATGGTAAAGCAAAAAGGAGCTCCACTCGAAAACCATTCCATATCCAGGCAGTCATTTTTTCACACATTGGCTCAACGGTTCACACATGCTCACTGTGGCTTTTTTCAAATATGTTTTAGCACCCCTGGGGTTGGCCAGAGGGTGGGAATAGCAATAATGCCCACTGTAGCGGACGTCATCACCAAGTACTGGCATTGTGGACCAAAGTTAATTTCTTAATTCAACACGTTTCATATTAACTTGCCCAACTCTGTAGTCTAGATTGCTAAAGTCACCAGAAAGCACAAGCTAGAAAGTTTCAACTAATAAGTAAGAATGCAGCATCACTGACAATTACATGAGAGCTGACTGAAAAGAGTTGACGGGGCTAAGTCACTAGAAAGCACAAGCTAGACAGTTTCAACTAATAAGTTAGAATGCAGCATCACTGATAATTACATGAGAGCTGACTGAAAAGAGTTGACAGGGCTCCCTTAAAACCAGAAATCGTGGAGGCCCATGCAGATTGTGAAAAAGGAGGACTGCAAATTGAAACTAATTTTGAGGAATATAAAAAGTATCTATGACCGATTGGACTGGGTGGCATGGAGCCCAAAAAACAAGCCAGGTTGAATAATGTTCTGTACTCTAAAAATGAACTTAAAAGCAATGGAGTGGAATACTTACAGTTTACTAGAAGGGGTGTTGTAGAAATCTCGTTTCCTCTGTGCTTGTTGGTTAAAGTAGTTGACTGTTTGATGGGTGAGAAATGTTTTGCTGCTGAAGGAGTGTACACGTGTCTGACCTGAACCCCGGGGGAAGGAGAGGTATGGATATTGCATTCAGCTGAGTGAAATGTGAAAGAAACAAAGGAAAAACACA
This sequence comes from Ambystoma mexicanum, assembly GCF_040938575.1. Lineage (NCBI taxonomy): Eukaryota > Metazoa > Chordata > Amphibia > Caudata > Ambystomatidae > Ambystoma > Ambystoma mexicanum. The sequence continues at coordinate 639,017,312 of NC_090935.1, read as the reverse complement.
AGTTATAGGAGCCTTAAGAAAATGTTTAAAATTAACAACTCCAAATTAATTTGAGGAAGCATCATAAATTAAAAAATATTTACAATATTCAGGAAATAGGTCCTGTTACTTCACAATATGTCCCTAGTCAGAAAACCTTAAGATGTAAGCGATACAGTTTTATAATTCATGTGCACTTGCAAAAGGATCAATAAAAAAGAAAATAGTCTTTCCGGTCACCCTCACAAGAAACCATTTGATTATTTGAAGTAACCTGGGACAGGACCATCTGTATAGGTGAGAGAGAAGGCATTAAAACAATGGCAACAAAACCAAGTCTACAGATTTCTGATTGAAGCCATTTCGATTACATTGACTTTTTGGACAAATGTTCAACATTTAAAACCTCATAATACTTCAAGCAGGTAAAGTGAATACAATTGGTGGTCGTATGGTATGTAAATACTAAAATCCTTCTTTTGCTTGATAAGCCCTGAGCACACATCTCCTCAACAGTATTGCTCAGCAGTATTTATACACTCATATGTTTTGTGTTAGAAATGTTTATCCAACAGAAAACATACAATCAGAAATTACCCGTTTTGTCCACAAGTGCATACTGGATATGTGATCAATCAGAGGGCAACTTTGAATGTATGCTGGTATACTTTAAGAAAATAACCACATTGAAGGATGTGCCAATGAATATACTAGGGTTAGTTGACGGTGTCGTTATACAAAAGTAAGGTCATAACATACATTTATAATGGCTAACCAACATACAAGATACCCTGCCTGGTTAAATAGACAATGGGACAATCATCCCTACAGATAATAGGTGTATTAGCTACTTTTACTCATCAGAAATTGGCAAATACTCCCAAAACATACCACAGAGTAAAAATACCCACAACAAAAAATAGGAAAAATACATGTAGAAAATCACGCGCCTGCTTTCACCCTCACAGCTCCATGGATATTTTTGGACAAAAAGTGCACGTTGTGCCACAGGAAGAAATGACTATTTTAACTGCCTGATTAGAAGAAGTAAACATATTTTAATGTGCATGAATAACTAGGTGTAAAGAAAGAAATATTACATAAATATGTCCGTTTTTCAGTTAAAACATATTTGTACTCGTTTATAAAATGCTCTCATTGAGAATTGAACTTACATTATTACTACCTAAAAAATCATTTTACTGCCAACTTTAAATTAGGGAGTAAATATACTTCCACTTCAAAATCTTATCAGGAGCACTGGGGAACATGACTAAAATAAAAAAAGAAGGACTGGCTCAAGATGAGACTCTTGACAGGGAAAGACAGTACTATGGAGACATTTGAAAAGAAGAGTCATGGTGAAAGTCAAGGAATAGATTGTTGAGACGCCTTGCTTAGCTTCTCTAGGGAGGGTAACATGAAGCTACGATAAAAGTACTTAGAGTAAAAAGAAATCTAGGGTGGATGCCCAAAACTATATAGCTAGTATAGACTTCACTTAAAAATGTGCACATTTTGTATGTGTACACTTCATTTAACTGGTACTGTAATCTATTACCGAAACAAAATTTTTCTTGTGTTTGCACTTAGCTGCACTGAACATACACCAACACCCATTTACCCATTCTTCTAAGGAACAAGTTACTTACCTGTAACTGTTGTTCTCCAGCATGGGTCTGGCATGGATTCACATGCTCATTCCCCATCGTCAGGCTGGGAATCCTCGGTAAAGAAAAAAAATCAGTATCAGTTTTGTTTCTGATCTGTCTTTCTTAGTAGTAACCAATAACTGGTCTCTGGGTCATACTGCACCCAGCCAATGAGAGCCCTCTCCCTAAGCCCCGCCCCTGGCAGCCATCCTCAGATTTGGTAGCACTTAAAGTGGCAGTATGACCAAGTGAAGAGCCGCAGAGGGGAAAGGATGGAGGGTTCGCATGTGAATCCATGCCAGACCCATGCTGGAGAACAACAGTTACAGGTAAGTAACTTGTTCCTTCTCCAGCATGGGGTCTGGCATGGATTCACATGCTCATGAATATAAGAATACATAGCAGTACACACATGCACAACCACGGGAGGTGGCAAGGCTCAACATTAAGCATTACATAAACTCAACATTAAGCAACTCTTACCTCCTCACCAGGCCCACCTTCAGGCCAACAGGTTGCGCAGCACTGCTTGGCCGACTCTGGACTCCTCCCTGGAATCCAGGTCGATGCAGTAGAATTTCGTGAAGGTGTGCGTCGACCTCCACGTAGCAGCCCTGCAGATTTCCAGCAGGGGCACACCAGACAAGAACGCCCTAGTAGCAGCGATCGCTCTGGTCGAATGGGCTCTCGGACGGCCGGGCAACGGTCGGTTTGCCAACCGATGACAGTGCATGATGCAGCCGGAGAGCCATCTGGAAATGGAAGCCTTCGAGAGAGCCTTCCCTTGGTTCACAGGTCCAAAGTTCACAAAAAGCTGCAACGTCTTCCGAAAACTCTTTGTGCGGTCCACGTCATCTCGGCCCGCGACGAAGGCGACGGGAAGAAAATTGGCAAACACCAAGGGCTCGTTGAGGTGGAAGTCCGACGGCACCTTGGGCATGAAGGAGGGGTGCGTACTCAGCACCACCCTCGTCTCGTGGAAAGTCAAGTATGGGGGCTTGCAGGATAGGGCCTGGATCTCTCCCCCTCATCGTGCAGAGGTGATGGCCACAAGGAACGCTGTTTTCCACAACAGAAATTTCAACGGTGCCGAATGCAGAGGCTCGAATGGCGGCCCCATGAGCCTGGTCAGCACCACGTTGAGCTCCCACGCCGGGGCCGGAGCCTTCACCGGCAGGAACGATGGGAACAGTCCCTTCACCAGGCGATGATACCATGGTGTAACGGGAAATCGCTGCAAGATGGATCTTGATGGAAGCGTGAGCTAGCACCGCCTTGGCCAGGGACAGCAGATACGGCAGCACTTGAGGGGCCGTAATTCGCAGAGGGTTAATCTTCTGTGCACGGCACCAGACAGAGAACCTCTTCCACTTGTGTCCATAGCACTTCAGAGTTGAGGACGCCCTGGCCTTTGCAAGTACCTCCTTGCAGTACGCCGGGATATCGTACCCTCCAAACTCTAGTGCTGCAGGAGCCAGGCCTGCAAGTTCAGCGACTCTGGGTCGTGATGGAGGATGGTGCCTCCCTCTCTGGAGAGAAGATCTGCGTCCGTCGACAGTCTGACTGGAGGGGGGACGCTGACAAGTCCAGATGGTTCGGGAACCAGATGTGTCTCGGCCACGCCGCTGCGACGAGGATCATCCTGCACCAGGACCTCTTGAGTTGGTTGATGAGTCGGAGCAGCAACGGCAACGGAGGGAACGCATACAGGAACGCATACAGGAACAGGCCGTCCCAGGGGAACGAGAAAGCATCGCCCATGCTCCTCGGCTGGGGAAACCTGCTGGCGAACATCTGGCACTTGGAGTTTGTTGCCGTCGCAAACAGGTCGATCTGGGGTTTGCCCCATCGTTGGAAAAGCCGATCCACTTGATCCTGACGCAGCTCCCACTCGTGGCACAAGCGCAGCTCCCTGCTGAGTGAGCCGGCGATGACGTTCTTTATTCCTGCTAGATGGAAGGGCCCAGAAACATCCCCTGGGCGACGGCCCAGTGCCACAGATCCTGGGCCTCCTTGGACAGGGCTGGGGATCTGGTGCCTCCCTGCTTCTGGATGTAGAACATCGTGGTGGTGTTGTCGGTGAAAACCCTCACCACCTTGCCCTTGAGGGACGGGAGAAACGACCTGAGGGCCCAGAACACTAGTCGTAACTCCAGGATGTTAATGTGGAGTGACCTCTCCTCCGGGAGCCAAAGGCCTCTCGCATGCAGATCTCCGATGTGCGCTCCCCATCCCTCCAGGGAGGCGTCCGTCATCACCGTCTCCTGATGTACCGGGGTCTGAAAGTCCTTGCCCGCCGCGAGATGCGCGGGGGTGCCCCACCATCGGATCGCTTGGCGGAAAGCCTCGTTGAGCGGGATCCTGTCTTCAAAGCTGCCCGTCGCTTGTATCCAACGGGCGTCGCGGAATTCTGTAGAGGACGCATCCGTACCCTGCACAGGCACACCAGGTAGATGCATGAGGACATCATTCCGAGCAGGGACTTGATGGATCTCACCCTGGCCACATCCGTGGCCAGCAGGCGCTGCACCTTGCCCAAGATGGTCTTCGTCCTTTCCTTACGACAGCGAGGCCAATCGTGCCACTCTATCGAGATTGGCTCTCAGAAACAGTGCGACCTGCGACGGGACCAGGTGGGATTTCGAGTAGTTGATGGAGAATCCCAGGTCCGTGAGAAGTTGGACGGTCTCCGCTGTGTGTTCGACGGCGAGTTCTCTTGTCCTTGCACGGACGAGCCAATTGTCCAGGTATGGGTAGACGTGAATCCCCCGCAGGCGCAGCCGCGCCGCCACTGGTGCGAGGCACTTGGTAAACACCCTGAGCGCCGACTTCAGCCCGAACGGCAGGGCCTTGAATTGGTAGTGCCGCCCCTGGACTACGAATCTGAGAAACTTTCGGTGTCCTTTTAGAATGGGGATGTGAAAGTAAGCATCCTCCAAGTCCAGCGACAATAGGAAGTCGCCCTCCTCTAGATGTCCCAGCACGTGCTGGAGGGTGACCATCCTGAACTTTTGCGCCTTGATGTACTTGTTTAACCGCTGCAGGTCCAGGATGAGGCGCCAACAGCCTGTCTTCTTTCTGACGAGGAAGTACCTTGAGTATACTCCGGAGCCCCGGAGCCTCTTGGGGATGAGCTCGATGGCACCCTTCTTGAGCATCGCCCTTACTTCTAACAGCAGTTGAGGGACGGGATTTTCCTTCCTGGCCACGGGAGGAATGCGGGGGCACTTCTTTAGAAGTTCGAGAGTGTGCCCGTGGGCCAGGGCACCCAGCACCCAACGGTCGGTGGAGATGTACTCCCACACGCTGACGAACTTCGCCAGCTGGCCTCCCACCGGGGTGCTCAGGTGGGTGCCCGACGCTACGGCCGGTTCATTCCTGCTTGGAGGTGGCCTTGCCACCTTGGCGATGAGATCCTCCTGACTTGCCGCGTCCTCTGTAGGCCTCCTGCGACGAGGAGCGGGCCGCCTGGCGGTACGTCGAGGAGCCGCCGCCGTATTCCTTGGAGGCACCCTGTCTGCCTCTGGTGCTCCGAAAGGGCGGCCGTCGTCGCTGCAACACTCCCAAGGCCTGAGCCGTCTCCGTGTCGGTCTTGATGGCCTTAAGTGACTCATCTACTGTTTTCCCAAACAGGTTGTTCCCATCGAAGGGCATGTCCAAAACTCTGGTTTGCACGTCCTGGCGGAAATCAGTTGCCAGGAGCCATCCCCGCCGTATAAGGCAAACACTGTTGCCCAACTGGCGGAATCCGGTGTCAGCGATATCCATGGCCACCGTTATGGCGTGGTCCGACGCCACCTGACCTTCCTGCAGGATCTCCAGGGCCTCCGACCTCTTGGTGTCCGGTAGGAAGTCCGGCAGGGGAGCGATCTTGTACCACAGCTCCCTGTCGTAGCGCTAGGGCATTGGCCGCCTTAATTGTCGTCGCCGCAGACGAGATGACTCGCCGTCTCATGGCGTCCAGCTTCTTTCCCTCGCTGTCAGGTGGGGAGGTCGAAGTTGAGGATGACGCCCCCGCCGCCTTCTTCTTGGCCGCCGCCGAGACGACCGAATCCGGGGTTGGCTGTGCCCTAAGGCACAAAGGGACGGAATCGGGGACCCGGTACATCTTCTCGTACCGATCCCTCTTGGCAGGCGTCGTGGACGGGTTCTTCAGGGGAGCAAATCCCTCCTCCCAGATGTTGTCAATCAATGGTACCGCGAGGACCATCTTCCTCTTGGCCTCACGCTGCTGATAGAGAAAACCTTCCTTCTTCTGTTCCTCGGGGCAGAGCTGAAAAAGCTCGGATGCCCTGGCAATCATGGCATGGAAGGAGCCAATTTCGTCGGGCGGGGAGGCCCGAGGGAGTGGTGATGAAGGCCCGTCCCGTCAACACACCCGTCGTCATCTGTCCCCGTCGTGGCCGTATCCGTTCTGTGTCATCCCCCGGGACAGGGGAAGGAGATGAAGGCTGAGCAGGCCGCGAGGGCTGGAAAGGCAGGGGAGGATGAACTCTCCTTCGCTTGTTCGGAGGGCTTACCGATGGGCCCGGCTCTGTTGGGTCATCCGTTGGAGCGAGGGGCAATCTCGTCCTTATCTCTGTGCATAAGGTTTGGATTGCCATCAAAATGGCCACCGAATTGTCCTGAGGCTCGGGCTGCGACCGGCGCGATGGTTTCTCCTCCTCCATGGGAGTCTCGTCGGCAACACCGTCGCTCTCTTCGTCCGCCTCCTCGGGGGTTCAGCCCGTGGGGCCGGACCTCCTCGACCTTTGTTGAGGCCCTGCACAATCTCAACCAGCTCCTCCTCAGAGACTGTATCTGTGTCTGTGACGGCCATGCCCCCCCTCTTTTTCCACCGGGGTCTTCACGGGGGTCTTATCGATGGGCTGAAAAGAGGATTCCCTCTGTGGCGGCAGGGAGTCTCTGGGCCCTGAGGTCGCCTCCACTGGGTTAGCCTCCACAGAGATCGACCGGGGCCTCTCCAGAAGCTTAGCCGGGTACGGATTTTCTCTTCCTCGAGCCAGAGCGTTGGCTCGTGGTCAATGGCGTTAGTGAAAGTGCGCCCTGCCTGGCAGCCGATTAGCCCGACCCTTCGGCGCTCCCGGTGCCCGCAGACTCGCGGTGCTTTGCCTTCTTTTGGCCCCAGTCACCGGGGCGCCCTCACAGGACTTAGAAGACCGCTCAGACTTCTTCTCACCTGCTGGGCCCTTCTCCAGCCAGCTGGCGAGGCGGGACCGACGATCCCTCATAGCCGTTCCAACAGGTTCTTGCAAAATGCACAGTCCTTTCCCACATGCGTCTTATCTTCGTGAAGGCAGTAGAGACATCTCGAATGCTCGTCCTCCCTAAAAACATTCTGTAATCCGCATCCAGGGAAGTTCCTGAACAGCTTGGATCCGGGTGTCGAGCTTCCCTTGTCCTGAGCCATGTCCACGAGGTAGGCCTCAGATCTTCCGGAATCTTCCAAGAAGTGTAAAATGAAAACTTCACCGTTGAGGGGCATAGAAAATTCTGAAACGGGTCCCCGTTGATCGGAAGTAGAAGAGCTTGAGGCTCGATTGACCGAAAAAAAATGAGATAAACTCCTTCAAAAAACGCAAAATGCAGTAAAAGCTTGAGAGCTATAGCACGAGGACTCACAACACTTGAACGTGCGGTAAAAATCTGAGGATGGCTGCCAGGGGCGGGGCTTAGGGAGAGGGCAGTCATTGGCTGGGGGCAGTAAGACCCAGAGACCAGTGATTGGTTACTACTAAGAAAGACAGATCAGAAACAAACTGATACTGATTTTTTCTTTACCGAGGATTCCCAGCCTGACGACAGGGAATGAGCATGTGAATCCATGCCAGACCCCATGGTGGAGAATATTTCTATTTCACAAATCACATTGTTCACGCCATTTGGGTTATCAGCCCGAAAACAGACAAGACTATACTTTAGGTACCTGGTGGAGGAACATGACGAGGACTTGTCATGCACAACTTCCTCCCTTGCGAAGGCTTGCTGCTGTAGATCCGCCAGTCTATGGTTTCAAGAATTTCTCAATGTATTCCTTTTAAAATAATAAAATAAATGTACCCACCACTGCTGGCTAAATTGCTAGCCCCCTCCTTGCTCCCAATTTTGTTGGGTTTCACAATATCAGACTTTTTACAGATCTCTGGTGCCTTTTGATTCTAGCATGTGACAGAACAGAGTTGATAGTAGCCCACAACCAATGGAACCTATGATGTGCCTCATTGCCATTGCCTCATTCCTTAAGGTTTAATAACCCCCCACCATTTTACCATTGCCTGCAAACCCAACCATGCATGCATCCTTTCTAGGACATAGCTGGAGAAGGAGTGGCTCTTGTTTCACAGATTTGGGATTTTATTTCCCCAGTTATAACACTTTAGCTTTCCTAATTGGCTTTCCACATTCCATCTACCTTTGCACATATACTTTTCTGTCCACCCGTTGATGCAATTCTTAGTACATCTGAAATGTCAACAAAATGTCTACCCTATATCTTCTTTGATTAGAGCATAAAGGGATATCATTAACTAGTCAATTCTTGTGTTGGATACAAGTCATTGATGCCGCCACATACCACCTTTGACACATTTAAGTGGTATAGGGAGTATCTGGATAGTGACTGAATAAAGTGTTAATGCGCAATCTTGTACGCATTTCACATGAATGAATTATCAAGGCCCATCGGGTACAGTAGGCCCATTGGGAAAGAGGGTTAATATAATTAGCACTTTTTTATAGCCCTTAGTGGTAGTAGAACTGTACATATAAATATAAAGATGCCACTCAGGGAGATAGGATCTGCAACATTAATTTGGTTTCCCATCTCAGCTCAGAGAAATCAAGGCCACATTCACTGAGGTATTTAAACAACATCCTCATACATTTGAAAAAGGCAGACTGAAGATTTTAATAATTTGGAAAGGCAAAAGACATCATGTTAATTTACGTGTATGTACGTGATTTTAGAAAAACTACATAAGAGACAAGTTGTATTGTGTGATGAATCCTGCGGAGTCATCATTGATCCCCAGCCTAAAATCTCCTCACATGTTGCCAGGGGAGGGCAGCCGCTACCTGGTCCTGCCCATGGGGGCGGTATTATGGGGGAGAATCACATGGGAGGAGATGGTTGTTGAAGAGATGTGGCGACTCCATCCAAAGAAAAGCTGTATTCTTCCTTTTTAAATAAGGAGGACCTTATAATTCCTATATTCCTTATGGCATGCTGTCACTATACAAATCCCTCCAGTTATAAAACTCAAACCTTTCCTAACAACCAATCTAGACTGGATGCCATTCATACCTCATATGTACATAACACACAAATCACATCTCCTGTCCCTGATGAAAATATCCTTAGAAGTCCCGTTAATCCTATGGACTCCAACCCACATAGTGTCTCAGGTACTGAGACGAGGAAGAGGGAGAATGAGTTAATGTGGATTGAAGGAAATCCCAAGCAAACATACAGATTAGTTGTTGCAAAGTGAATCAGCTGTGCGGGATATTTAAAGATGGTTTTCACTGGCAATCATAAGTTGGAGAGAGGAGACGCAGCTTTGACGAGGCAAGAGGCAGAACCGCAACTGAAGGGAGACACAAGGGAGCAGATCGTGTTGAAGCAGGCAGGTGGGTCCCAAGCTGCCCCTTATCAGCACTTCGCACCAGAGTTGCGAGAGACCCAGAGGAGCGTGGCAAGCTCCAAGGAAAAGCCACAAGGGGACCGTCAGCAGAGGAGAAGCTGTGCAGGATGCAGTCGAACCAAAAAGCAGCCACTTTACTGACGAGTGAATACAAGACCGTGGGAAGAGCTGAAAGTGGGTCTGCCAAGCGGGAGACGCCATTCTCGCATTGAGACTTTACCGCACCGACATGCAAGAGATCGGAGATGCTATGAGACACCAGAGAGTTGGCCCAGAGATAGTGGGAACCCCGGGGCGCATCGACCAAGTACATTTCAAAGACTGAATTTGTACAATCTCTTATGCCCGAAATGTTAATATCGGGAAAGCTGGAGTAAACGTGATTATAAACAGATGAATGTTAATGAAGAAGCTGAAAGACAAGATTTGCGTAAGTCTCCATATATGACAAGTTCATATGGGGAAAGTTGGATCAAGCATTGCCATAAGAAAATAAGTACTAGTGAAGAAGTTAAAAAACAACTTCAACAAGTCTTCATACGCGAGATGTCCATATGGGGAAGCTTAGGACAAGTTAAATCCAGAGTCAATGAAGTATAGACAGTAGAGGAGTACAGCTGTGCTATACTAGGAAATAAAGAGAACACTGAAAGAAGACCTGATAAATGGGATACATCAGGCAGTGAGTCATTTGGGGAAAAGATACATGGCAGGAGACTACTACAGGGGATCTATAGAACCCAGAAGGGAATACCTGGCAGGAGAGTATACCAGGGAGTCCGCTCAAAGCATAAGAAAGAAAGAGAAATTGTACAAAGATACCCGACAGGAGAGTATACCAGGGGATCTGAGGAAACTATTGAAGAATTCCTGGCAATGGCCAGGAAGTCATCTATGAAGCAATTGGGTAAAAGGGACACTGCCACCCTTAAAGCAGTTGTGTAAAAGAGATACTTTTGCTAACCTTGAGAAACTGTTACATGGAAGAGACATTCTTGCCCTCCTTAAAGAAACATTATTTGGGAAAAGACAATTTTGCCATCCTTCCTGGAATAATCCAGGGGAAGGGAAACTACACTTTTGATCCAAGGAATTCTCTTTAGGAGAAAGCATTTTTGCTGGGTTTATTTATTTGTTTCACCTTTGAACATTTTGGTTAAACATAGGACACTTTTTCCTTACACTTCTTAGTTGTTCATTGTAACGTGAGGGTCAGATATGTTTTGTACACAAGGACAGTTTAAATGATTTTGACGACAAGGCACAGAATGATCTTTAGTTTTAGTTTCCTAGGCAGGGAAACTTTCTTTAGGATAGGGACAGAGAGACCTTTATCCAACCCCTTTCTTTTAATAAAGAGGTCAGATGTTGAAAACGCTATCACTTTGTGCCCATCTCTAACTTCTGACCCCTCACAATTGCCAAGTTCCCAAACATGATAAAATAGATTTTAAGATTGATTATTCAGTGTGCACATGGGAAACAACATTATAAAATATGTTTTCATTCTGGCAGTCCATGATGCACATTGGTTGTCAGAGTTAATAAGAAGCGATGCTTTGAACTAAGCCTCTATCCTAGATATGCAAATTAAAATAATGGTTTGTCATTTGTTTTTAATGAACACTATTTTCAGTAAACAGGCGTACATTCCAAAACATAAAGTCATGTTAAGACATTACAGATTTGTTTTCATCTGATAGTCTAAAATACATGCTAGAGATCCTTAGAAGATCTGATGGTGTGCAGAGGATTACGTTTAAGATTACAGCAGTTCACAGCAGCTTGCAGCTCCAGACAGAGTTAAAGGGTGCATGTGTTTTGGACTATCAAATACAAAATATAATCTATAATCTCTTATTGCTATTATATGTTTTGGAATGTGAGCGATTATGTGTTCTGGAATGTGAGCATGATCGCTGCGCACAGTGGTTATTTAAAACAAATGGCAAACCGTCATTATTTTAATTTGCAATATCTTATCACTAGTGTCCAGGCTATATATGCTTGGTTTAAACCATTGCTCCTTGCTCCTTATCAACTCTGGCAAGAATGTGCATCATGGACTGCCAGCATGAAAACATATTTTGTAATCTCGTATCTTGTCATGTGCACAATTAATGATACATTTTAAAACCGAGTTCATAATGTTTGAGAATTGGCAAAGCAACTAGTTTATTGTGTACTTTTTCTAAACAGTGTACACACGCATAAATCAATGGGATGGCTTTTGCCTTGCCTCATTACTAATATCTTCCATCTGCCTGTTTCAAGCGTACGAGAGTGTTGTTTACATACCACAGTGAGCGTGGCCTCAATTTCACTAAACTGAGATGGTAAGCCAAATGAACGTTGCCGGCTTTGCCTTCCCGAGTGGCAGCTTTATATTTGCATGTATTGTTGTACAAACACTAAAGGCTATATAAAGTGCTAATTGTATTAACCCTACATTTCCCAACGTGCCTACTGTACCCAGTCCGGTGTGCCTTGCAAATTCATTCATGTGAAATGTGTACAAGATCAAACATATATATACGCTTTATTCAGTCACCACCCAGTTACCGCATTTGACAAAGCAAAGTGGTATAGGGAGCATATAGGGACATTGATGGCTTGTAGTCATCACAAGAATAAACTAATTAATGACAGGGATTTATTAATTTATTGGCATTTCATTACAATAATCACTGCCAACGCAAGGGATGTATATTCCTCCTTGTAAGCATGCCCCAAGGATAGAGTTCTCATTCAATTGCCACACATTAAGTGCCTACGGTAAGCTATACAATTATCTGGGAGAGTGCATTCACTGGTCTAAGGTCAGAGGAGTGGTCCAGAGAATCAAGAAACGTAAGCCAAATGGAGCAACCGCCCACTTTGTCAACTCATTTACCCAGGTCTCTTTCTTGAGGCTATGAGCGTTTCCCATCGTAAAGAAATCAAGTGCTTGGCCAATACAATGGTCAAGCACAAAAAAATCCTTGTTAATGTCCTGTCGCCTTTTTGGTCAGTTAGCAACCCCAGAAAACATAGCTGAAAAGAGGAACCTGGCTTCACTCCAAGAGGTCACTTAGAAATGCTACTAACGCACCGGCAAAATTGGTATTTTAAGGCATCTCTGCCACTTGTCTACTAAAGGAGGACGAAGTATCTCCACATCGAGGGCACGAATAAGTACGCACCCCTTAAAGAACATTTTAAAACAAGAGTTTCAGGATCTGGTGTGGGCCGAGGAACGTTTGAATCCTGATCCGCAAACTGGTTACCATGTTAACCTCTCAATTCACTCGCTGCTGCTATTCTTAAGGGCCGGTACGCTATATAGCTCAGTGATGGGTTGCTACTCTCCCATAGCGCTGCTCTCACCATGTACATTCCATATGCATTTGCCTCTCTCTGGAAAGTGCGCAAAGCCTTCCTTATTCCACCAGCATACCCTGCGTATGAAAGAAGGTGTGACCATTGTAATTGCCAACAATCATGGGTC